>NW_024525489.1:12452729-13759760 GCF_017590135.1 Pyrgilauda ruficollis
AAAAAAAAAAAACCCCCCAAAAAAAAAAAAAAAAAAAAAAAAAAAAAAAAAAAAAAAAGCAGAAAAATTAACAGGTAAAATATTTTAAAGCAGATGAATAATAGAATGGAGAATTCTTTTGGAGCACAAGGCAGTTTTGCCATAGCCCTTCTCAATCAGACTGACACTTAAGCATTTTATTACTAAAAGCTTGTACAGACTTGCCGCAGGTAGACCAAGGAAAATGGCTCAAATTCAGCCCTTCGGGATGGATCCACAACCAATATTTGTCCAAGCTGGTAGGTAGGAGACATTTGTCAAGGCTTCAGTGGTCTTTGAATAAGGCATTTCATAATGGTGTTGCTGAACCCTGAGCAGAAATGGGAGCCATGACCTTGCCTGGTCTCATGAAGCAGCTCTTATTTGTGTGAATTGCAGATTTATTGATAATTGTAAGGGTATCTTTCTATCCTGGTCACCCTACCCTCTTTGAACATGAAGTGTACAAAGCTCTCAGACTTTGGAAACACCAAGTGTTTCCTTCAGTATAGCCACAATATTTACATTCAGCTGATGAAAATTTGGGTGAAAAGCTATGCATTTTATTTTGTCTTTTTTTTTTTTTTCCTCCATTTTCTATTTTCTGCATGTTGCTTGGCTTGGATGCTGTCTAGATCACGGATTGAGTAATGCTACTCCAGATTATGGAGGGTCTTGGAGAGATGTTCCCATTTATTGCCCTATTATCCCAGGGATGAAGGAAGTGGGTTTTACTGATTAGCACACTCAAAAGACTCTGGGTGTTTAGAACAAGTTGCACATCCAGCTACACTAAAATAGAACTTGGAGAACACTTTTCCATCTAGAAGCCCTTAGTTCTTGTTTTAAGGTATAGTTTATGTTTGAGCACGTTTTTTTTCCATGGAGTGAGACAGCTTTAAACCACCTTTGCAACATACAGCTGAAATTGTGCTTCTGCAATGCAGCCTGGATTCTACTCCCCTCCAGATTTTCACCAGTCTTCTGGATGGAAATTAGAATCTGCAGCTCCTAGGCTTTCAACATGTTAACCCCAAGGAAAGTAGATGCAGGTACCCATGCACTGAAGACTGACTGCAGTGCACTGGGAACACCAAAAAGTAAGGCAGAAATGTGACTGAATGCAGTCCATAGCACAGTGGAACTTGACAGGCTTATCTATATATCTATCTCTATGTCTCTATCTATTTATATCTACCATCTATATATCTGTATGTCTATATACCTATGAGTGTATTTATAATGACTAGAGATGATAGTAAAGCACATACATCTGAGAGTATTTTAGGCAACAAGGAGGCTAATTTGCTACACCAGATACTCTTGTGAGCAGGCAGAAGCTCCTTGCCTCAGACACCTCCTGCCTTCCTGTCACTCACATACCGAGAAACACAAGTTATAAACAAGTTCAGTTGCTATGGCTCATGCTTCCTTCTCCCTCTGGAGTGATCCATGCTCTTTGACATGGTTCCAACTGCCCTCCTGCCTCCGGCTACCCTGGCACTTGGAGCAGTCTGTCAAGGTCACCTCCCTGCTGCGGGGCCAGACAGTGTGAGTGCTTGCAGCCGTCCTCCTCATTCTGCGCATGCTAACCATCCCCTGGCGGGTCAGGCATCCGCCAAGCCAACAAGATCTTAGCTCAGCCGAGCCCGTCTCTCTCTCTGTCTGGATTCCTCCCGTGGCTCTTGTTTCTGGTCTCCTTCCTCCTCTCTTCCTCTGGCTGAGATGCCCCCTAGTCTGCCTAGGAACAGCAGAAAGTGCATTGCTGCTGGTCAAATACAAACCCAGGGCTGTTTCCTGGAGGCGCTCTCCACTGCATGCTCTTGGAAGCAGCACTTTGCAGTGTGCTGCCCTGTATTCGGTCAAGCAGAGCTGAGGAGAAGACCAATGTATGAGCAGCTTCAGCAGTACCAGTCATAGACACTATAAGGTGCTCTTTGCTTTGCCACATTCTGTTGCCAAAAGTTGATTTCAGCTGTGGGCAACGTGTCAGCGTTTATCCTGCTTGACTGAAAAACTGAGCTAAGAGAACATTGTCTCTGATTACAGACAATTACACATTGTTGCTTTGGTTTGGTTTTTCAAACTGCCTTTATGCTCCCACAGCAAGTTTCAGAGGGGCCTGTACCAGCTTTCATTGGACCTACAGATATGGGCAGAAAAAGCAGGGAAGCATTCGGGCACCCCTCAGGAGGACATATATGGACAAAAGTTCACTTGTTTTTCTCCACCCATAACATCTGATCCGGTAAAAGCTGTTGTTCTCCCCATGTCTCCTCCCTCAGTTATGTTCAAAACCTACCATAACACCACAAAAGTTCCTAATTCCCAAGAGATACCCAAAGCCTGGAGTACCAGAGCAAGTCACTTATCCTTCTGACGAGAGTTTCAGCAGGACATCTTGCACACAGCCTCACAGCAGGCCTGGGGAGAGGTTTCTCAGGACAAAGGAGCACTTGGAGAAATAGCAATAAACCAGGAGCCCGCAGCCACCTGATACAAAGCATCTAAAACCACGCATGGATAACACTACCTTTGGCATTGGTCTTGCTTGTGCTTGATGTCTCTCCTGGTTTGGTTGTCTCTGGGGTACCTACAAACAGTGCCATACCATGAAAAGACTGGATAGAGCCACCTGTACTAATCTATCCCTGACTCCTCAGTGTGCTGTTGAAAGGTCAGCAGCCAAGGAATGAAAGGTGATGGGCTAAAGCCCTGCCAGAGGCCTCTCCACCCATCTGCGATTAATTGATCATCATCTCTTGGTTAAATCAACCACTTTTGGTGCTACCTCTAAAAACCCTTTGCACACCAAGGTATACTGTTTTCTGTGCTTCTGGCCCCATAAGCGTCCTGTTATTGCAGCCTTCCATGGGTATGGGCAACAGTACCTTGCCAAGGCTGGTCACCAAGCCGTGACCCTTGTCCCTTTTGTCAGCTGCTTGTTTCTACACCAAGACACGTAAGTGGTTCAAACGTGCATGCACTGGCAGAGACAGTCTGGAGCTGACTCTCCCCATACAGACTCCAGAAGCCCCTGGGGCAAGGCAAATGAGCATGGACATGATGGGAAAGCAGAGGCAGGCTGCTCTGTCCATGGCCCCGAGCTTGCAGGCCGCTCACAGCTCTGTGCTGCACCAAGCAGGCAGAAACACAGCGCCCTTTGCTCCTCGCTGCCCAGAGCCATCCTCCCTGCCCCGCTGACTCAGCCACCCTCCCGACACCGCCTGCCCAGGGGTGCCCAGGCATAGCTGCACACCAAGCCTTGCAGAAAGCTACTTTGGTGCATGTGGCTCTGTGCACTGCCTGGGCTCAGACCCCTGAGCAGCTGAGCTCCCCAGCACCACTGCTGTTCAGGCCTTCTGTGAGGAGGGTGAGGCAGGGGTGAGGCGTTGGACCCCATGAACTGCACCCCAGCCTGTGCATCAGGCTGCACTTCTTGCTCTTTCATGTCCATCCCAAGTACAGCATCCTTCCCACTAAATTATAACGTAGTAGGAGAGGACGTGACCAATTTAAAAGAAATATAAATTTACATTTGACGTTTATGCCTGAATTGCACTCTTGTTACAGAATTGGCTCAGTGAATCTCAGTGCAGAGCTGGTCTTTTAGTTTGCATTTTCCAGTTTCACTTGTTAGATTAGAAAGAAGGGAAAAAACCAAAGATAGTGAAATTCCTCTTTCTTTTTTATTTAGAAGGCAGCTGACATGCTCCAGACTTTCTGCATCCATTCTCCTACTGAAGTCAAAAGGGATTGTTCTTTCTTTTTTTTCTGTTTTTTTTTTTTTTTTTCATAGGTCATACACCCAAGCTATCAAGTGAGGAGGAAATTGTTCCCCACTGGTAATTGTTTTTTGCATTGCCTTGAAGTGTGCATGGAGTCAGGCAAGGCGTAGGAAGTCTTCAGTGATTCTCCTGAGAGTTTTTCCCTACCTTAGAGAGCCCTTTCTGTCTGTGAGCAAGACCACAAGCTCTGCGGCCTCCTCTCAAAAACACCTCAGAAAACTTGCTTAGAACTCTCTTTTAGAAAGGGAAATTTTGCATCCTTTGTGGACTTTCATTTTTATAAATCACACCATTCATTATTTGCACAAACATGAAAAATAGCTGTCTCACCAGCAAACCTGTTTGTTTTTTTTTCCAAATGCTCAGCTCAAAATAAGCAAAACAATATGTGGGCTTTTTAATATAAGAAAAATATATAGCTCAAAGGTTGAGGCTCTTTGTTAAGAACAGTTTCAAAAAGGATGGTTGTAAAGAAACAAAAATAGATTTTTATAATTGGAAGTGCCTGAAAGGGCCTAAGTATAGCAGGTTTTATTACATCTCCACTACCAGGTACTTAGGTGCTTCTCAGAACCTGCCATTAGCCAGGTCTGTTGAATAAGGCACACAATTATTTTTTTTATGAAAATGCTGGCACAAGTTCACAAGCAAGGAAGGTGCTGAGCCTTTGATCCCGAGCACCAGGCAGATCCTTGAAAATGTCACAGAATGATTCATGTGCCCAAGAAAAGGGAGATCTGCTGAAGAAAAGCAGGTGTGAGGCTGCCTCTAGCCAGGCTTTGGCCGGTGGAGTGGAGCCATAAGGCTGGGGGGGCTGGGAGAAGAGCTCAGCAGAGTGGGATGCTCAGCTGCAGCTGTGGGGCAGAGATCAGCTAGCCAAAACTTGCCTGGCCTCGGCACTGACTTCCCCCTTCATGCAACAAACAGGACATTTTTCCCTTTAGGTGTGTGAACCTCATTTTGAGAGGAGACTGGGTGAATCAGGACAGAAATAGTCCACATGTGGAGCATGGAAAACAGAGGAAGAAAAGACAACTTCTTTGATTTGGCTCTTTTAGTGTGGCTGGTGTGTTTGTATAGGTGGTAGTGTGCCAGAATAGAAGGGATGACAGTGTGTCGCCATGCAGAAATATTTTGGTCCTGAAACATGAAGGCCAACTTTCTGAAAGAAGGGTGTAAAGTTAGGAACCTAAATATGTACAGGAGCACCATTAGACTCCCTTAAAAAGCCTGGAGAGCCTCAGTGCTTGTGGAGAACCAAGATACTGATTTAAGAGACAGGAAATTTCTGCTCCTGCTTGGGTGTTTAATCCTGCTGGGGGCCTTCGCTAATAATTCCACCACCACTACCTGTGTTTGAGCATCCAGATAGGATGAGGCTTAGCTGAGGGCAAAGTAAAGTCGAGCTTGGTTTTGCTTTGAAGAGACACTGCTTCTAAATCTGCTTCTTTGGGGAGGAGCCTGCCTGGAGTATAAATCAATGGCCACACTGCATATGTATGTTGTAAATAAGAACTGGAGAGCATCCAAGGCAGCCAGCTTCCTGGCTGAGGCGCCAAGAGCTGAACCCAGCCTCTCCGAAGTCTGAAGCGTGAGATAAGATAGCCTGGGTTAAAAAGCTAACCATCTGTAGCTGGGGGCTGCAATGACCCGTAGCTGCTCCGATTCGGCCATGCAGGCTTAGCAACATTTTCCTCACTGGTTTTGGGGACAGCTGTGACTTTAAGAGGCTCCAGCCTGAACCAGTTGAAAATAGGGGTTGAAAATGCCAGACCTCTGACAAATTGACTGAACACCTCTGAGTCTTTCTTTGCAGTCAGCTCGACAGCCACCAACAAAGCACTTAAAATTAGCTCCCAGGACCGCAGAGATGTCCCTGTAGGCAGAGGAGGGAACATCGCGGGCGCTGAGCTTTCTGCAGAAGCTGGGTTTGGAGGAGACCACCAGCCCTGCCACAGGGTTCATGGCTCCCTTGGGCCCCCTCTTTTGTTTAGCAATGCTGCATCAGGCTGGATGTGCAGCACGGTCCAAGGAGCTTCACACAGGTCAGTCTGCTCCTCAGGGCAGCTCTGCAGAGGACAGCATGAGAGAAAATGATGCAATGGTGTACAAATAAAGGAAATGAAAAAAACCCCGGAAACAATATCAGAAACCCCACAACCAAAAGCTGAAGCTCAGTTCTGTAATTTTCCCCTCTAAATGCATCTGTATTTAACACTGTTAAAGAGGGAAGCATGTTTCCAGACAGCTAAGAATGGTAGAGCTGCCCTAGTCCTCTGTCTGGGACCTACCACTGCAAAAAGAGAGCATTTCTTCCCTTGTGGTCTCATGACTGATTAGTCTGCAGTGAAGCCACCATAAAACATCCCTATTAGGTGGGGAAATTAAATATATTTAGCTTTTCTCTGGCTTTCCTGCTATGCTTTGCAAGGACCATGCTCAGTGGCCACTGCTTCTTGCTGGATGGACATTCCCAACTCCTCACATCTTCCTAAGCTCCAGTGGGATTTCTTCAGGACCCTTTACCAGGCATAGCTAGGAGGTGTTCAGCAAGGAGTGGGAAAGGCCAGCCCAGGGCCTGTCAGAGCCACATTTTGGCCTGGGATGCAGAACTGAAGGGCACCACCTCTGCCAGCTGGGGAAAGCTCAAGGAGGAGCAAGTGCTGGCGCCGCTCGCCGGGCCCTGGCTGTGAGCGGCAGACGTCTGTGGCCACTGGATGCCTCTTAACATATTCCAGTGCCCTCAAGACAAGGTAAATTGGTGGTTGAGGCAAAACTCAGTTTTGTGTGCAGTTACACTGCCCTCCCTGAATTCTTGGTCAACCAATTTTTATTTGTTTGGGCTACATACTCATTTCCCTTCCCACTTTAAAGGCCATTTTATGCTAGCAGAAGGTGCCATGCTGGCAGCTTTGGTTGACCCAAGAGATAAATTTAAGCCCTAAGACAGGTAGAATGTTAGCAGTGGCTCTTTTTGTCTCTTGCCCACTGTGATGGTGGCCCAGGCTCTGTCCTTCCAAAGCCAGCCCAGAGGGAGCCCATCCAAGTGGCCATTTGCCCTAAAGCCTGTCTGCCAGCATCCATGCCAGGCAGAGCCAGCAGCGGAGTTTGCATCACTGTGGCAGCTGCCTACCAGGGTCCAGCAGGGTGGGAACCTGGTCATGCCAGGACACAAACTGAGTGCAAAGAGCAATACACAGTGTTGAACCCCACATTTCTCCAAATATTGGCCAAGTCCCCCAGGTACTGGTGTCCTTCCTGCCCCATAGAACCATCCAGAAACCCTGACTGAAGGCAGAGATATCTGCCTTTTCATCTCTAATGCAGGGAGTCTCAGGTGCTGAAACAAGTTTCTGTGAACTTTTCAACAGCTTTTCTACTTTTTTTTTTATTTAGCCATTGCTACTGTTATCTTTACCCATTACATTACTTACACTGACATGAGAAAATCAGCCTGCTAAGCAAGGGGTGATGCCTGAGACTCACTGCCACAAATAACTGTGTAGTGGTGCTTCTCTTCTCTATATTGCTTTTTTTTTTTTTTGGTTTTCACATTTTTTGAGTATGCCATTTTCCCTGGGTTCTGGTTCAGAATAAAGCCTTCTAGGACCTTGCCTGCATCTATTAATTAAGCTTCTGTCTCAGGCTACAACCATCCATGACTTTGCACTCTGCCCAAGCACTGAGCAAGCATGCTGAAGACCTCTCTGTGTGCAGAGTTGAGTGGAAGATGCTTTCAAGGAGTTACCACCTCAAAAAACCCAAGCTTGGGTTACTTTAGGCTCAGTGTTATCCTATGGTGTCTGATCAGTTCAGAGTTCAGACAGTGTATTAATATCTGGCTGCAAAACACCTCATAGACATGCCCATAGCCCCAGGACTGATGTAAGAGTAAGTCATTTGCCTAACTCCTTTACACCTTTTTTTTTTTCCTCTGACAGATTTTCTGCCAGTAAGGCTTAACAATTCCTTAATAAATCATTTGAATCAGTTTAGCTACCAGTTTGCTGCCTCATTTGGAGGCATTCTGGCAGACCGACAAGGTCCTGCTTCCCCTCGTGAAGACTGGGTTCTTTGGAACCCAACCTGTTGCAATCACTTAGACAAATAACAGTTCTGGTTTTCATTAATTGCCTGTTGACCCCATGGCCTTTATACACGATATACTCATCTTGTTCCCACAGTTTGTCTCCTGCACTGCAGTCCCCCACTGTTGCTTGAAAGCAGCAGGTAAAGGCATTTTCATGTCTTCAGCCCCCTTGCTCCCCAGACTCAGAGGTCTCAGCTCCCATCAAGAGGTGACAAAGTGCTCACGTTTTTGAAATCACCTGAAATGCAAATGGAGAATATGAGCTCTTCTGGAAACCCTGGCGAGTGTGGGAGAGGGGAATGCTATTCATTGTGGTACTGGTGAAGGAAAGCACAAGCAGTCTTGGAGCGTGCCCAGCTGCTTGCCAGAGGCAGGATGGAAACTTGCCACAGAAGCACTGACACCTCCTTGGGGTTAAACAAGGTTATGTGTCGTCCTCGGAGCTGTGCTCTGCTAGGTGCTCTTGATAGGAGCTCAGTCACTAATTTGCCTCAGAGTGGTTCAGATATTTTGACCTAGCCCCTGGTAAAATATTTACTATGCCTTCTTATCACTTCCCTAGAAGCTTTAGTTGGAGCTAACTGATGCATTAATTCCTCCGGGATCTAACTCGACTTTTTTCTGCAAGGTCCTGGAACATATCCAACATCATTAAGAAAAAAAAAGCCTTCCTTTCTCAGTCAATTCTTTTAGGCAGAATTTCACCTGAAACCTGGACTCCATCTGGCACTGAGATGTCTGCACGCAGACACTCTCCTCCCTCCTGATGATGGCTGCAACTGTTGCTTTCTATGCAGGCAAAAGTATCCCCTAATGAGCTAATTATCACATCTCCAGGGGTGGTATAATAATTAATGAGCTTAAGCAGAGGAAAGGAAGAGCCCAATTAGGGACTGGGGATTGGTTTCTGATGCTGAAGGTGTGAGGCAGTAGCACACAGGCCTGGGAAGACCGTAGGGTATATTTAAGGAGAGATGATGCACATACCTGTACAGGGCAGGTGAGCTCAAGCTGCAGGGCTCAGCAGCACTGGGTGGGCTTTCAGGTTCCTCGTTTTCTGTGGTGCTGCCCTCCTGCACCCCACTCTTACCACTACCACTTTCCACCAGCTTATTTTTTCCCATTATCCCTTCTAACATGCTCCTGTTCGTCCTTTTTAAATTTGCGTGTTTTGGTCTTTACAGTACCTCTTACTGGAGGCATGTCTGTGTTTTGCCCATCTGTTCTTGTTCTTCATATCCTCCTGTGCCAGGATGGAAAGATGCTTATGATGCAGCTGAGAATGGGGTTTTTTGTTAGTGCTTCCCAAGCTTTATTACGTCTCTCCTGTAATTTCAGCTTGACACTCCAAAGGGTTCAGCAAGGTGCTATCAATGCTGGATCCCATCCAGTCATGCAAACAAGCAAGCCTTCACTCAGGATTATCACCAAGAAATTCCTTCCTAGGATAAATGAATGGCTGATGATGATGAACAGATATAGCCTGCCATTGTCTCCTGGTGTTTGGTAACTATCAGAAAGTTTTCTATTTCATTTAAATAGAATTTCTTAAGAAAAAGCCCTTGTGAGCCAAAGCATTAGACAAAGGCCACATTCAGCCCCTCCAAAATGCACATGAAAATTGAATTAACATCCTGTATGTTATATACAGTACCTGTGCAGCAGAGCGGCTCCCTGGCGGGCCAAGACAGAACAATGTCATTTTCTGTTCTCCACAGACCCTCTCAAAATCATCACCTAGGTGGCCAGACCTTTCCACACAACATTCACCAGAGCACAGATCAGCTGTGGCACAGGGCACAAGCTGACTCTGGAAAGCCCTCACTCCAGTGATGGGCCAAACGGTGTGAACCCAATGAATAAAAACTCAGAGATGATGTCTGAAAGCTTTAGTTGTGCCCTAAATGACACAGTATTGTCTCCATCCCCAGCTCCCTGGACCTCTCTCCACTCTCCCGCTTTTGGCCAGAATGAAGGTCATTGATTTCTCTGTACTTAATTGTGCACATCTCCACCCTCAACAGACCTGCGCACACCCAGCTGCAGTGTGAATGATCAAAGAGCCCATCTAGCTACTCCCTGTGCTGGGGACATACAGAAGATACAGAAGTAGAAGGGCAGCTGAGCATCATGTCTGCACTAGTTGAACTGAGCCAGAAATGAGACTCCAGCCAGCACTCAGGCAACCCCTCTGTGGTTGGGAGGGTCAGAAGGTAGGGTGGAAGTGGGAGGGAGAGCAGAAATCCTCTTTGTGTCCTTCCTGGATGCACACTTGGGGTCTTCTCAGGTGGTGAGGTGCCAAATTTCCTTCATCTCCTTGTCCTGATTTAGCAGCCTGACCAAAGGGTGAGGTGGGGGTAGCGGTGGGCTGGAGTAGGGTGGCACAGGGGAGAGGACAAGGGGACATGGCTGTCCATTACTTCTCCCCAGGGCTCTTTGCCTCCAGGTCCTTGCTCACCAGGGCACGCCTGCCATGTCTTTGCTCGCCCTGTGTTTTTTTTGCTTTTCATTACAAGCCCTACACTCATGTGAGTTTACCCTAAAAAGGATTGGCACATGACTGTACTAACTCATAGCCCAGGCAGCTGTGCTTCCTGAGCTGCCAGCTCTGGGAAGCAGCAGTCTGGCCTTGAGACAGTATATCTCACAGGTGAGTAAACAAAGGGAGGATGAGCCAGACGGGAGAGCAGGGACTGCAGACAGGAGAGAGAGCCCAGACACAGCAGCATCAGCAGCCAGAGGTGGAAACAACAACCTAGAGTCATCTCCTTTGAGCAGGTCTTGTCCCGGAGCACCCCACGTCCCCACTGACTGGGATTGATCTGGTAGCACTCCCATGACCGTCACTATCCTAGGCTTTTCCAGGAGCTCTCTTGGGTCTTCATAATCCATTGACAGGAGTTGGATCAGAAGGAGCCATCACTAGAATACATCCTATCTTCCATGAAGGATTTGGGGGACCAGCTTAGAGGGTGTTTGTCCACCAGGTTGTTTGTCTAGGCCAGAGGGATCTGGTCCTTGAAAAATAACCCCAGGGATCTACCATTCCTGCCATCACCTGCTAGCAAGGGTCCAATCATAAACCTATTCATAGGCAATGGTGCCAGAGTTTGGCAAATCCCACTGTTTGTGAGATCATCCATGTGCCTTCCACCCACCAGTGTTCCATCAGGTCCCTTGTTCTGAAAAGGCAGAATTTGAAAAGCAAAAGAAACCCCAAACAGTACTTACCAAAGCAGACATTATCTTCAAACATTTCTTCATTCAGATTAAAAGCCATTTTTCATTGAAGATTTTTGTTTGGTTTTTTTTAAGGTGTTGTCAAAAAGATGTTGCTCACTACACAATGGCAACATAGCAGTGAAATTTGCTTTCAGGATTAAGCTATTTGCAAGTAGGGGCATGGGACAGACAAAGAACATTTTCACTTCCCCCTGTACTATGTTTTCTCCTACAGTTGGGCAAGGGAGGTGGGAAGCAATTTGAAATCACTTTCCTCTGAAATATTAAACAATTTCTAGGCTTTGGAGACTGGGTGTCTGGCCTTGATAAGTATTAATAGGACTGACTGACCATGGTGGAGCTCTCAAAGGAGTTTTTTGTGCAGGTGTCTGTGCAGAGCTTGGCTGGGGATTCAGCAGCAGTATAGGAAAATAATATTTTCCCAAGTAGAAGCTACACCAGCTGTGGTGGGGTATGCTTCAGAAAATACCATGAAAGTGAGAATGCAACTGTGGAAAACAGGAAGTTTGGGAGAGCTCAGATTTTGGGGCTGATAGGGAAGCTGTGTGGAGGAAACTGTACACAGAGTCTGGGGAGCGTTTGCTGTCTCTAGGTCTAACACTTTGGTTTGGTAAAGAGGGACTGGGTTTGGAAACATTTCTGTTTGCGGAGAGAAAATTATTCTTGCCTGTGGAATGGATAAGAATCCAAACAAACAAGGCTTATCCAAACCTTGCAGTAATGTTTGATATTCACCATCCTTTTGAGGAACTAAATTTAATCTCTGGCTTGTTTCATCCAGATAAAGCTGGCGTTCCTACTGTACCAGAAAATAAAGCTGCCTCCCTGTCTTGATTTTTTTTCTCTCTGTTTGAAATGCTTTAGCTGACTATGTTTGAGTCAGGAGACATTTTAAAATGCAAACAGAAGACAGGGCCCCCAATTCCAGTGAAAGTTATGTACCTATCACAAATTTTTTTGTGTTTAAAAGCTCTCCTCTCTATAAATAGTAAAGCATCCTTCGTGTTATTTTGTGTGAAAGATCCTTCCTCTGTCTCTTTGTCGGCTGAATGAGGACAAGACACCATCAAAGCTGTCTGGGAAGATATAGTCCCTGAACTGTCAGGTCCAAATTGTGACACATAGCAGTATTTGGGTCATTGAGATGAAATGTAACACAAAACTCTCAATGCAAGTAAAAAGGTCACATTTAGGTAAATGAATGAAAGAAAAGTACCATACTCTGAAAATGTTTTCTGGAAGACAGTCACCTCTTCTGGTTCCTTTCAGGACCTTCTGGTGTGTCACAAAGAAGAAATACTGGCTTCACTTATTCCATTCCAGATAATTTAAAGTCAAATATGTATGCACAAAGAAAAGACAGGTATGCACTTTCAAGTTTATTTTGTCCTGAATACTGGGCTTAGGTGGTGTAAATCCACATGGCTATATCCTTCACAAGGAAGCTTTGCTATCACTTAAGGTAACACCCCATTTCTGCACATAGCTCACTCTCTAAGAAAGTTTTGTGATTGTCCTTTTGGGATCCCTCTCAGCAGTTAAATGTACTGGTGGTATATAGCAGTCATAATTCCACAGGGCTGTGGTACTCCTTGGTCAGCCTTTTTTTTCCAGCTGGGGACAGAACAAAATGATCTGCTGAGCAACACCTTCCTACTTCCAGCATTAGGAGTACCAGTTCCCAGGTGCCAACCTCTTTTCCCATCCTGCAGCCCCATTTCTGCTTGAAAGCCTTGATTCTGCAATTGGATTTTTGCCAGCTGGGTGCACTCTTGTAAATTACCAGTCCTTCCCATCTCGAGTCTTGCCATTTATATCAGCACGAGAACTGTCAGCTCCTTTTAGTATTACTCAAAAATTTGTGGTTTGCTTGCATATTGTGTCATGGGGTTTTACATGATAATTCCACCAAGAATCACAAAACCATCATTTTTCTCAGTTTGGAGATGGAACAGCTGAGTTTAACTTCCCTGACCCATTCTCCATTCTCTAATCTCTCTCCTGTGCCTGTTTTAATGGTCTTCTCTATATTTTTCTATTTACCTGCAGTTTCCTCTGATAAGCAACAATAAGTCATTTTTAAATATACTTGCATACATTTATATATTTACATATTTCAAAAACATAGAAGTCATCTAACCTCTCAAGAAAAGCCACACACACAACTTTTTTTGGCTCATTTTTACTCAACTTTGTGTCAGTTGTAGTTAGTGGTTTGGCAGATCTTTATGTATTTTTGGATCAAAAACTCACGCCAGGGAACACAAAGGGTCCTGGTATGAAATTCAGAGGAAGACCTCAAAGAGGGGTATTTATTTTTTGTTAAAAATAGTTCATCCCATCTCTATCTGTATTGAAGTTGGCAAAAGAATGGGTATGATTTTCATTTTTTTTGCACTGCTTCATTTTAAACATTTGATAAAAATAGTCAATAACAAAAAAGACAGTTTATTTTTACTGCAATGCAATTTTTTTCTCTGCTGTTCAAGTCCTAGATGACAAATATAGGCTATGAGGATAGCATGCTAAGAGGAAAAGTAGAAGGCTTTTCCTTCTCATTTCCACTAAACTGAGCATGTAACCAAAAGCCTGGCAAGCCCTTCATCTGATATCTTTTGTCTTTGTCCTACCCATACACTACCTCCAGTCCCAAATTTTTCTATATTTCCTCATGTTTGTGCTGGTAACCTTCGCAATTACTCTGTGTTTCTCTGAGGAAGACCTATTTTTGAAAGAGGCTTTTGCACACCCCATAGATACCATCCCACCGAAGGGCATAGCCTAAGACATCACTTAAAAAGGGCAACTCTCAATTTGTTAGTGTCCTCCTCAATCTGATTTTTCTCCACCTGATGTCCTGCTTCTGAAAGCTTTGGCCCATGCTAAGAATCCCATGAAGAGTAAGGTACAGAAAGCCATCTTTGTGGCAAACAGGAGTCATGCTCCATGTGCTTTCCATCAAGACTTCCTCATCCATGGGCAAAGTGGGAAGTTAAACCTCCTGGGTACCTCCTGTACCTCTTAGGGACAAAGACTGCTACCCAGCATTGGGGTGGTGTTTTAGTGTGGTGTCTAGGTTTTAGGGCATCCATATATCTGACTTCAGATCTGTAAGAAGTTAGCAGTTCTGTCAGGAACATCTGAGGAAACTCAAGCTCTACAGTAACCAGGAGCAGCAGCCCATCAGAGGACTGTGAAGGGTTGAGCTCTATGGGACCATGCAAGATTGTGTGTGGTGCTGTACAAACACAGCAGAACAAAAGTTAATCCTTGCCCTGGAGAGTTTTGATGTGAGAAGAAAGGATTCTTTGCAAAAAAAGGCCTCACCCCAGACACTGAAGTGTACAGGAGTGAGTCATCTGGTCAAATGTTGCAGTGGTACCTGAGAAAGGGGTGGTTTCTGAAGACTGTGGCAAAACCCCTCCTGGCACAGAATGTTCAGAGTGGTCAAACTGCATTGAAGCAGATCTTACACTGAAAAGTTAAAACCTAACATGTTTTTTTCTCCTAGCAGTCTGGTATATGCAGCATTTTGTGCCATGACCAGCACATTAGCACTATTCTGGTGAGTGTGGAGGACATCAGGAAATCACTGTGTGTATTTTTAGGCCACTTGAGTTCTGGCAGTATATACCCTGGGATTTTAACTCAGTCAACTCCCAGCTATATCATCTTAAGCTATGCTGAATGAAATGGATATACTCTTCCATTTGATACTTTCCACAATAAAGCCAGGGAATTTCTCATAAATCATATTCTTACTGGAGCAAACTGTAAGGTTGGGGAGGGGATAATGGCAACAACTTTGATTTATTTTTCTTCATCTAGCATACATTTCTGATCTTCACAAAAGGACTTAGAAACTACAAAAACTTTCCATAATGTAATGCAGTCATCCCGAAACCAGACAAATGAAAACCACAGGTTCAGCAGAGAGCCTTTGCCTTTCTCTGCAGTGCAGGAGGTTGTTTCTTTTTCCCAGGAAGCATATTCAAGATTTGACCATGCACATGGCACAAAGGGAAGATCACATTTCCTTCACAGGTTGCTTTTGTTAATAATAATTATAAGCCTACACTTAGCCTTGGAGTCACATGTCTACTGGTGAGAGATGGGCTCTGTCTTTAATCCTGGTCCTCCTCTCCCATTATTGTTTCATTGACTATTATTGACTTTATAGTGTGGCTAGAAGCCAAAAATGAATGTAATGGCAAAACTGGTGGGGCAGGTTTCTCTGGCCAATGTTGCAACTAGGAGAAAAGAAATAAATTAAATAATGCCATTTATCAACAGCCAGGATCCAGGTCCTTCTGGGGTCACTGTACACATATGTTGCACCTTGAAGACAATGGCCTTAAGGATCTATTCAAACTTGAAAGTGCAATTACATTTCCATAGTCTCACTCCACACCTGAGGTCAGGCCAGTTTACATGGCCTCCAGAATCACTAGAAAATACCCAGCTAAAGTACACTTCAAATCTGGCTGTTTTTCTCCAATTTAGATCTTCATATCACATCTTCAGATGCCACTGATTCAGCAGGGCAGTGGAAGAAAATCTCCAGGAAGGACTTTTTGACATGAAGTTGTTACTATCACATTCTGTGCTGCGCAGGAGAGCCAGAATGCAACACAGAAATTTCCCTCATGCTCTGATCTTGCTTCCACTACCCAAGGGAAAGTATTCCCAGATGATATAGACAGGCCCTCCAGATCAGAGTTATTTAAATATATGAGCTGAGCTTCTGCCCCAGCAGTCTTAGTGACCCATCCTTAACATGATTTACTACTTTTATTTCACACAGAAGGATTAGATTCTGCAAGGAAAGGAAGCAGAAACGCAGTGTGCGTGCACCATGACCATTATTGGTTGCTCCACTATGGATAGCAAAGCTGCCCCACAGAAGACAAGTAGAGGATCTCTTGTGCTGAAACTTCAAAGAAAGCTCTGAACTATCCCACTCTCTGCTGGAGACAGGCAGCAGACATCCCAAGCCATCTAACGGCTCACTCTAAGGTTGGATTTACTCTAAGGATGGGTTTCAGGGTAAGGTTTTTTCCCTGTTTAGTTTGGGGAAATCTGAATCTGGATCATAAAATGAACAGAGACAAGAAACCAGCCCCACTGGTTGAGATCAAAGGGATCCAGCAGATTCTCGCCCCCTTCCCCTGAGGATGGAGTCCCATGTCGGGTGCTGGGTGGGCAGAGAGAAGGGATCACCATGAAGTCAAACTGGGTATGCACATTACAGCTCTCAGGAAAGGCAGAAGCCCAGTGAAGAGTGTGATGATACAGCTTTTAACAAATGGTTCAGGAAACAACTCTGATTTTAAACAAACACTCCAGCCTGGCCAGACTGAACTGCTTCCAGCACAGTCCGACTCTACTACACTCTGGAAATCACACCTCCTTAAAGACAAATGGAGCCACTTACCTGAAAAGGAACTTACCTAAACTTTCTTTTGAGATGTGATGTTTTCATGACATTAACCAATAATCCTAGTAAATGCTTCAGGGTGCTTCAATCAGAATAATACAGGATGCTAGCCTTAATATAAAGCTATCCATGCGACATCCGAAACTGCAAGTGACAGTCTCTGGATCCAGAAAGAGTTACATCCTTTATGCATTTCACATATGATCTGATATTGACAGAGAAGAGAAACTGATCAGTGACCAGTTTAGTGGTTGCAAGTAATTGTAATACGACTGTACCTGCTACGTTGATGCAAAGTAAATCCAAACTCATCTACATGTGAATAGCATGAAGTGTGGCGATACTTAGGACAAGTTACATGAACTGAGTCTGGTTAGAAGAAAGAATTTCAAACAGAAAAAAAAATAACAGCCAAGAACTTGTTCAGGGACATGCTGGTGGTAGCTGTGAAAAGAGTGAAGAGGATTCTTGAACTCACCAAGGAAATCTAATTACGAAATGGATGAGGACATTGGCATGAAGAAAATGGGGTGGGAAGTCATATCCCTAGAGAAAATAACAGGGATAACAGAACAATAGGTGCTGGATTACGCATTCTTTCAGCAAGTCACACTGGTGACTATAAATGGGGAAATTCCTGATTTAACATCATGTGAAGAAGCACAGACAACAGAAGATTTGAGGAACTCTTGGAAAGGAGCCAAAGAAGAGCAAGGTTCGCGCAACCTACCGACAATCCCTTTAGCCCCATCAGTGACAGAACACAAAGATGAACTAACTACTGTTTAGCTGAGGGAGGTGACATTGAAAGTTTGGGTTTTGAGGGGCACTAGGTCACATCCCCTGTATAAACAGGATGACAAGTGTAATGCTGGTGAGGAGTGAGAATTAATCTTCCTAGCCTGAATCAAGCAGCAGTCAAGGCATTAGACAGTGCAAGAACTGTGGGTTAAGGAACTACAAACAAGCTTGGCATGTTGCAAAATGATTTAATCATGTGACAAAGAATGTGAACAGAAGAGGTTTTCCATTTGATTTTATGTAGCCATCAGTCATCTGGGTAGGAGGCAAGAGGAATTGGAAATTCTCATTAGCAAGAAGAAATGTGATATAATCAGCATTACTCAAATCTGCTGGTTTCAATTTGCATGATTGGAATGTCAAAATTACTGGTTATGACCTGCTTAGGAAAGATAGAGTCGGTGAAAATGGACTGTGTGAATCACGCCATAAAAACAGGCCATAGAATAGGAATTACTCCACAGTCTCCATGAGAAATGCAAGGAAAGAAAGATGATGCTCCAGGGGACTTCCATACACTGTAAGCTCCAAACAGCCACTGAGAAAGCATCCTCATCTGGGGAAAAATATAGACTCTTTTCTAACACAAGGGGCCATCATGTTCTAACCTTTCTGGACTTTGTTCTGACAAAAATGTATTAATTACTGGGCTGAAAGTTGACAGTTGTCCAGGGAACAGTGAGTATGACCTGATTATATTCAATATGGGCAAATAAGGGCTGTCCTTAACAGTTATATGTCACCAGGACCTCAAAAGATCTAATCTTTCAAACTCAAAGAAAACTGGGAATTAACCAGATTGTGAGGAGTAACTCAGACAGGAAAAAGTTGTGAATAAAAGTAGATGTGTCTGGGAAAATTGTGTTAGATGGCAGATATCCGCAAGCCTACAAAAAAAGAACTAGCACAACATTACTCAAAAACTTTGTGGTAAGGTTGAGGGTAGTAATAAGGGGGGAAAAAAAGAATTTTCAGTAAACAGATGAGAAAAGAATAGTTTTTTCAAATGTCAGTATTCTAAAACGGAAGGTTTAAAATGGTAAGAGTATCTGGAGGAAAATACATGGCCAGTAGGACCCAAGGCAACAGAAGGATGTTTCAAAAGGATATTCCAAGCAAAGGCAACTGCAGCAACCACTCAGGCTCACTACTGGATGAAGATAGTAAAAGTAGGAGTGATAACATGAATCAGAAGCAATTCAGTGAATATTCCTTTGGTGTTAAATGTCTTTGGGAGTTAAATGTCTCTTAAAAACAAAGTGTTCACAAACCAGAAAACCAACTAATCTGCTTTCAGGAGTCGCAAAATTGTTAGCTGAGGTCTGTTGGAATTAATTTTGAAACCATCTTGTGAAATGGGAGAGTCCAGAAAATGGAAGGAACGTTAGCATAATGCCAGTTCAAACAGGGCAATCTGGATGAGCAAGGTAACTGCAAATCACTTACCTGAATCCCAGTCCAAGCAAAATGGAAAAACTGACAAGGGACTCAACCGATAAAGAATAAAAGGACAACAAAAAAGCAATTAATTCTTATAACATGTCACTGTGGAAAGTATGTCTCATTGAATAAATATGATAGTGCTCTTTTGATGAGTTCACAGGTATGGTCAGTAAAGCCACTAGTCAACTATTACATGATAGTCCCCGATGAAGTGTCTCCCTTGTAACCATGTAGCAGTCTGATTACAAATTAGCATAACCAAACATCAGGAAAGGGCAGGTGAAGTGGCATGAAGGACAAAGTGACTGACAGATTTAAAGCAGCTGTCAGCAGAGAGTTCTTGCTGAAGGAGGATGTGTCGCTGGTGAGAGTGGTAGTCAACATTTTCATCAGTGAGCCGGAAGATTGAAATTACCACTGGTAATCATTTGTTGATGACACAAAGATTGGCAGATGGGTAAATAGTGTGGAAAGCTTGGCAATCACACTGCCTGACTGTATCCCTTGAAAAATTAGGCCCTTCAAACGACACATGTTTAGTGAAGCAAATGCTAATATATCCATCTAGAGAATATAAGCTGCTCATAACAGCCTGGAGATGACATTCTGGAAAGGGATGATTCTGAAAATGATTAAGGGTGAGAAGAGGACAACTGAATGTCCTCAGTCAAGGGCTCTCTTATGGCTAATACAATCCCCTGAGATATAAAAAGACTCATAGGAGGTGATCATTCTATGACTCTGCTTAAAAATGTCAGATTGCTGCGGTCAATTTTGCTTGCAGCTTTTAGAAGATGCTTAAATCTTGAGGGAGTGTGCTCATAAGAGAACCACACAAGTCTCTATGGATGTGGAAAATTTTCTTACATAGTATGACTTAGGAAAAAAGCTATGCTGCAGGGGACTGCAGGTTTCTTGTCTGCCCCAGGTTTGAAAAGCTCTGGTAATCTCCAGTGCTTTGCCTCCTCCCACCATGAAATCCTTATGTCCAGACAGAAAATGCCTCTGCTATAATTTGCAGCATTGCTTCTCATTCTGCCACTGTGAACCTCCATGAGAAGTCTCTCTCCAGCACCCATTAGAGAGTGGAAAACAGCAAGCAACTCCCCTTCAGCTTTCCCCTCTTCAAGCTGAGTGATCCCAGTCCCCTCAACCTCTCCTCACACACCCTATATGTCCCAGCTATTTCAGTGGTCCTCTGCTGGACTCTTGCCAGTTTGCCAGTATCTTTCTTATAGAGCTCCATTTGTTTTGCCTATCTAAAGCCAGAGTGAGAGAAGATTTAAAGACATGAGGCCTCTGTAAACCATAAGGAAAGGAAGATCAAGGAACTGAAAGCTGAAGCCAGATTAATTGGATTACAGGGTGGGTGCTTAGCTACTGAGCAGCCAGTGCTGGTTCTGGATTCTCTATCTCTTGGTATCTTCAAATCAAGGCCAGATGCTTCTCTCTACATTATTCTCCAGTCTAACAGCACAATCATTCCCAGGCCTAAGGCAAGGCTAACAAGACGTGAAATTGTGAGAAGAGGATATGTGAACTGCAGGACTCAACTGTCTCCAAACTCTGAACTGTTTTCAGAACAGTGCATTCAAGGCCCCAGCAAATGTAAATACACAAAGCCCAACCAACCAACCCAACAATCATGGGAGAAAAAAGATAAGAAAAGCAGAGACTGAAGATATGGTATATTGCATAGAGAAGGAAATTTGCAACAGAATGCCCATGACTGAGTTTTGCCTGGTGGGACACCCACTGGACTTGACTCAGACCTGTGTCTCAGGAGGTTTTCTTGGCCTCTCAGAAGGTCCTGCATCTGAACAACCTTTGTCCCTAAGGACTAGCTGCCCAAGTAACGCCAGTTCCACAAAACTACTATCTTCTCTAATCAGGAGCTTGTGATTGACCCGAGGCCACAGATGGTCTTTTCAGAGAAGTCCAATGGATGTAAGCACACAGAGGTATGCTTTGCACACAGACTTTGAACACCATTAGCCTTCGCTCAAAAGCTAAAGATGGCATATTCAGTGCCCAGAAACAACTTCCTAAAAGGAGTAGCTTCCCTTGCTGTTGACCCACAGGGCCATGAAGGAAATATGTGTCTGTTTAGGCTATAATCTCAGATTTAGGAGATTTATAGGCTCAGCCAGTGGAAGGAAGATTTGATGTGATTCACCTAAGCTTCTGTGATGCATTTGGCTTGGTATCACACAGTATTTTTATTAAGGAAATATGTAATACAAGGCACCCTTGAAATGATTAACAGTAGGGTTTGAAGTGTCATTCTAAAGGTGGTGCTGTTTCTCACCTATTTCCTGAGAATTCCTCCAGATATCCAGAGTCCTCCAGCCCTAGACCCTCTGCTATTTAACATTTTTATTGATAGCCAGGAAGGAGACATAAGTCCATTAATAATAAAATCTCACCCATCCTTAGAGAGGTGTGACATTTGTTCTAGGTTTGACAAATTACCATCTTAAAAAGCCTATACTTCTCCAAAGCTGAGAGGCAGGCCAGAAAACTGGGTCAGACCGGAGTTTTAATTTTAGGTAGCTTATTAGGCTAGATGGATCTCACACTTAGACATTGACCTGACACTTCTGGTGAGCTGGGAAAAAAAAAAAAAAAAAAAAAAAAAGTCTTTAGGAGGAAAGAAAGGTGATCATTATCCACTATGGTAAAAAGCTTGTGAAGACAAAGTGAGATCTTATGTTTGGCAAAGAGAGAGTCAAACTAGAAGAAAGGCAGCAGTCTGCTAGCAACTGGGGCAATGCACTGAGGTTGTGATGGATTCTCCTCTGTGGAAAATTTTTTGATCAAGGCTGTCTGTTATCTAAAAACTCCTCTGCAATCTGAGCATGCAAATTCAAAGTTGCTCAGTAGCCTGTGCATATATGCATTAAAATGAAATTATCTCCTTCTGACCTTAAAATCCTGTCTGTCCTTTCTGTGCCACACTTGCATGCTATGGTGTTCTTGGTGTCAGAAGGGGTCTCCTTGTTCTGCACTTTTTACTGAAGAGATAAGAGTGCAACTGCTGGCTGTTTCTCATGACCCAGCAGGCAAAGCCAACTCATGAAGAGGGCATTTTTTATCTAGTCACAGTGACTAGAAACAGAGACAGTTGTATAAACACACCAATTTGTCTTTGCCCATAGCATGATTTTCTGCCTGATATTTTTGAGATGAAGTTTTACCTGCTTGGTCTGGCAGATTTCTATCTGGGAAAATGGAACTGTAGGCTTCATCAAACCACAGAGCAACAAACATCCAGGCCAAAATGCAGGCTGTAGGCATGATGGGAGGAAACCAGGCATTTTATATCAAAGTTTGAAGCTCTGCTAATTGTTTCCCTGGCCTGGTACTTCCTACCCAACAAACAGGAAGTGGCTCCAGGAACTCCTCCAGTGAAGGTTCACTACAAGGATTTGGTACAACACTCCAAGAGAAAGACTAAGCCTTACTGGAGTTTTACTTAGCAAATCCCTTGTTAGTGCAAGAGAATATAGACTGAGCCATAGCTTGCATGAATCTTGCTTTCTTGTACTTGGTGCTTGTTGCTTTTGGCCCTTTTCATGTTAGTGACAGGTGCTTTTCAAAGGCCAGGATGTCTAGTTTCAGGACGTGTCCCGTAGTATGTTTCACTTTCATGCAGACACAGAGTGCACATGTTCCTGCTAGAGGAGGTGACAGTTGTGTGGCCGCTGAACACCAGGCTGGATGAGCAGAAGGAGGCTATTATGCTCCAGCACTCTGGAGAGGCCCCCCTCCTTCCCAGGCTGTCATTCCAAGCCGCAATCTGACTTTCCCCTGCCAGGGTGGTTGCTGAACCAGCCCTTATCTCGGAGGCATTCTGGTATGCTGCAGAATTAAATGCATCGGAGGAATTCAATCAGCCAGAACAATAGGCTTGCATTGCTGGCTCGAACCTGTGTGTTAGGAAGCAGTGACTTGTACACAGTATTGTGGAGATTCATGAAAGGAAACCAGTACCTGGTGGTTTGCACACAACAGAACTAGCCACACACATCTTTTGTTTCCTACTTCATGGTAAAATTCAATCTTCTTTCTGTGAGAACAAGCATATGCATTCTTACTTTGTCATGGCCATTCCACTAAGCTATTTAGTGGGACAAATTCAATAGCTGGAAAATAACTGTTATATCCTGAACTTGCACAAAACCATAAGCTTTCACTGCAAAGAGGTGACTTTGTTTTCCCCTCAATCTGGTTTTGATGTTCTCTTTCTCCTTCCCTTCATGTAAAGCTCTCCATCCCAGAAGGCAGGCAAGCAGCCAATCCCCCTCTCTGCCCCACTCCAAAATAAATGTTAGATGCTAAAGAACACACAAAAGGGAACTGTGAAAGCGTTTCTGAAAAGGGTTGCTGTTTCGAGGTTTTTTTTGCTAATTTTGAGAGCTTTTGTGTGTTTTCACAATACACTCTACTCTGTTTGACTGAGGTTCCCAAACTGTGGTTCAGCCAGACCGTCTGATAGGTCAGAGGACATCTGCCACACAGATAGACCTGCTGCTCTAAAAATGCCACACGCCTTTCCTCTGCTACATTCCTCTCTGATGAAAACAACATACCCTGGATAAAACGAGTGCTGGCTCTGCTGAGAGATTTGTCCAAAATATTGGATACCTATGTGGTAGATCTGAAACATTGCCTGTTAGATCCACGTCCAGGGTGATGCAGACCTGGCATGGCTCTACCCAAAAGCAGATCCTCAGCTGGAAAAAATCCCTTGACAGCAGCAGAGCTAAAATGATTCACAGCAGCTGGGATATAAGGGTGCAGCACACAAAAAGGTGTGTGCACACACTGGATACTCTGCTTGCCCTCTGCCACCCAGGGAGCCATTCCTACTGGCAGTTATTCACTGGCCACTCTTCCTTTCCCTGAATGGATACGTGTCACTGCCTCATGTCCCAGATTTACACCATTATAAGAGGACTGGGAATTCCTGGGCTTTTTACAACTCTTACAGTGATGCAGCCCAAAGAGCCCCACTGGGAACATTAGTCTCTCAGCTAAGCAGGCACCATCCCAGTGCACAGCCAGGAGAAGACCTGGAGTTCCTGTAGGAAAACTTGTTTCCCAAGGAACCCATTGAGGTTATGGTGAGGCTCGGGAAGTCAGGGGCAGGAGGTATGTGCTCCACACAGACTGTCAGAGCTCAGAGAGGCTCTTGCATTGCTGATGTTACAGTTGCATCTGCGGATGGTCAGTGTCTGGATGGCTTGAATCCAGGCTCCCTCATGAATAAAGCATGCAGGGATACTGAAACTCCAGCTGTTGTGCCCAAATCCCACTGCCTGTTGCAGGGAAAGACAGATTGCTCACAAAAGGGCAAGTGTGAGTGACTGGCCACAGGGATCTGTTCTCCCCAGTCCATCAAATATTTCCATGTGTTCCATTCCAAAATATTGATGTGGTGAGCCTTGGGAGCTTTATATTTAGCAAGAAACATAAATCACAGATGCAGGGGGCAGGTTCTGTAATGTTCCCTGGCTTATCGACTGTACTACTAATAGCTCAGAGAGGCTTGTAAATTGGACTGTGAACACTATAGTGCAAGCAGGGGAAAAAATTCATGTACCTCTGGCATAGGCTGGGAAGTGTTTTCTGGTGGCAGGCTCTCTGGTCCCTGTCAGGAACCTCCTGGACATGCTCCCAGAAGGCTGTGAAGTGTCAGAAGAGCAAATAGGACCCCAGCAATTCAGAAACTTGAGTGTGACACTGGTGCGTGGATTTCTCTGGATTTGCAGTGAGGATTTCTGCATAGGTTCCCTGTTACTGATGTGTTCAAAGGTGAGCCATCAAGCAGAAGAGCATGGTAGATGGAAGGGGTGAAAGGTGGTGAACAGATCTTCCAGCATTATTTCCACTTTGCTGGAGTCCCAACAGAAGCACAGAACTGCTAAGACACTCCAGAGGTGCATAGACATTTGCAATAGAATTTTAAAGACCACAGTACAAATCCTAAGGCAGAATGTGATAAAGAAATTACAGATCTCTTCCTTATTTTTCTTTCCTCTTGGTTTTGTTTGTTTTCTCAACTAAGAAGTTCACACAAGTCCTATTCTGTTTATTGGGAAGCAGTTTGTAAATTCAGTGTTTTGGATAAAGAGCCCTTGAGCTAAGGAACACTCATGTGAACTGCATCAGCCTTCCTATGCCTGAGAAGATCAACAGCCTTCCCAGCACATTCAGAAGTGATTCACTGGTGTGCTTTTGCAAGAATGGTTTGAGGCATCCCCCTTTGTACTTCATTGCTTTGTGCCTCTGCATAACTCAGTGGTTAGATTAATAATAATGTTGTGTATTCCTGTAGTTCCATCCATCTAAGGTCCAAGAACTGGTTTACCAACATCAAAGTACCTCTTCTTTTGTATTGGAATTTGACACTGACTGATTTTCTTAAAATCAACATTCTGATGTATTTACCCTCTAGCAGTTTGTCCTGGACTAATAATTCTTTTAAGCAGAATCTGAGAACAGCTTTTCTGGTTTCCTCTTGAGTTCACAGCAAAACTTGCCAAAAAGGGAAAGTGTGTGTCCAAAACAACGACAATAATACACATGAGGTCCTGCTACATGCAAGAAGTGAACAACCCAAAGGAAATAACCAAATACTTGCTTATTCACAAGGCTTCTTCACTAGCAGCCAGATTATAATTTTAGCAGTAGGAGGCAGTGGGGTCTGGGCAGATGGGATCTGTGAGCTGGCATGTCTCTCCCGGAGCTTCATTGTGACCCCATGCTGAGAAGCACTCGCATGGCTGAGGCAAACACAACAGCAGCCACCCTGAGGATTTGCCTGCCGGGCTGGCTTCACAGGGGCTGCACCGTGGGGATACAGTGTCATGATGTTATAGCATTCGATTATCTCAGGCTTATGCACAGGCTCAGCTCTCTTGAAGTCCTTTGTGAAAACTGGTTTTCTGTAATTTCCCGAATCTCAGGAATTTTTCTTTCTCCCTCTTGCATAATCTCTGTTTTGCCCCATAGTCCAGCCAGGACCATCAGTGGAGCTTTTCTAGGTATTAATATATGAGTGTTGTTTTGCAACTGAGTGCAATAATCCTGAACCTGAGAAAACTTGCCTGTGGTCTGTTATAAATAAGGTTTTCTCAGGCCCATTTTCCTTTGTTCCTTTAATTGTGCCCAGTCCTTACCTTATTTTAGAGCTGGCTACCCACACAGAAGCAGCATCCCCATATTTATAGGGCACGGCTCCTTTGTCTGTAGCATACCCAAATCTCACACTGCTGGCGGGCTGACAGGACTGCGCACTCTGGATACCCCTCTATTGTGCAATGGGATTTTACTCCATTTACTTTCCATGAACTCTGCTAACATTGTGCAGGGCTCTGTTTGTGCTCCTGTGTCTATTTTAAAATGACACACCTTGTGGACTTCTGTCATTCAGAATTTTACAAATACTTCACCCTTTTTATGACATATTGACTGTTGAAGCTAACAACAACATTTTGTCATGGTTGTCTCTTTCTCTGTTGCCTCTGGTGGAGCTTATTTAACTCTTTCTGTGGGAATTAAACTTTACTTTTTAGACTTTCCTTATCATAGATCTAGAAAAGCATATGGTCTTATAAAACTTGCTGTTCTAATCCTTCTTCACTATAGCCATGATTTTGCCAATGATTCTTTCTGGCAGACACCAGCTTTCCTGTTAGGCAGGGAAATCTCAGCCTGTTAGTCAGGGTTTCTTATCTGTATTATTTCTGTGAAAGGAACTTTAGGAGTTTGGACCCTGTGGTGCTGAGACCTGCATGCAAACCATCTGGAACAGCAGTCCTTGATCCAAGATAGCCAAGATTTTTTTTTTTAATTTTTTTTTTGGCTCATGCTATGCTTTAATGCCTTGAAAGTACTTTAAAAACTAAATGAGTGTGACCAGACGAAAAACTTCCACTAGAGGCATTTCCCTGGGTATCTCCTGTCTCTGTATTTAGTAGAGATCACAATTTTATAATCCTGAATGTCTTGGGGCTGTCAGAACGGCCTGTCATTCACAGTTTAACAAAAGGCAGCAAATGCCTCACCTAGCCTGTATTAAATAATATTCTAGGTTTACAAGTATTTACTGGGACCATAATGTAATAGATAAGGTTATCCCTTGTTTATTGAGGCTTATTTCCTGGAAATCTATGCTCCTGCTACACACAAACATAAAAAACACAGTTCAGGCACTCAAAAACATATGTCTGGGCAGAAATAGCAAGACTGCAAAACATGTTTGAAAGGCAAGAATTTTTTTCATTCTAATGCAGATATCAAGCATTCAGGCACATCAATGTCAAAGTGTTAAACTTTCTTCAAGAGCTTCAGACACCAGAAACATACATTTAAGTTGACAGAATCTCATGATTTAGTAAAACCATTGCCCAATAATGCACCCATTGCCTTTCAATGGTGTAAAACAAGCTACTGGAGGCTCAGAAGAGGGTGTTAGCCTCAGGTAAGACACGTTCAACAAAATTGAAAATAGCCCAGACTCTCTGCAGACAAAAGACCTGGACCCCAGGTTGAAGGCCTTTCTTGGCATTGGATGGCCAGAGGCACTGCATGGAATATTAAGCATAGTGTAGGCATGTGATACGAAGTTGCTGGCAGCTTCCCAGAAGAGTCCTATTCTCATTGCATTCCTTGGATGTCTCCCAGCCACTGGCTTGAGAAAGTCACTAACCTTAGTATGCTTCATTGTTCTGGCAGCGTGTCTCAGTCCAGAGGGTGTCTCGTGATCTCTGCTGACCATTGCCTATGCACTTGTGCAGGTCATCCCATAAACAGCTGAGCAGATTAATAGGTCTCTGTGGCATGCCCTGGTCCCTAGTGCCTACCACCAGGAACCAGAGCTGTGGTGTGACTAGATGAGTATTTCCAGCCTGTTGTCATCACTCCCACTAACACCTTCTTCCAGGAGTGAGGAGAGGGGCAGTGGGCAGTCTAACAGGGTTTGAGCCCTACTACGAGCAGAGTTCAGAGCCTTAATCTTGGGGAACTTGAGCTACAGGAACACTCTAGCAGGAGCTGACTGACAGGCATATCATCCTCTCCTCAGGGAAAACAGTGTTTACCCGCCATAATTGCCTCTAGTCTTCCACCTTGGAATGCATGAGGTGTCCGGGTACCATGGCAATGGCAGTGACAGTACAACCAAGTCATGATTTCTGCTCTTTGGCTCCCCTGACAGTGGTGCTGGCCTAGTAATGTGGACACATCTGCCAGAATGCTTTTTAGGGTCTGTTTGTCTTCAACTCAAAGCCACAAGTGCTCTTTGTAGCCTGTGGCTCTGCCACACAACAGTCCACACGCTTTTTCTCCCTGGGAATCTGGGCTGCTGTTGTGTCCAAGATCCTTCCCCAGATGCCTTGCCAGCATCCACACCCTTATGCCAGGGCACTTATTCAAAAAGGAAATAATCAAGCTTGGGTCCTGGGCTGTTGCCGAGGTGCACATCTGCTGCTCTGCAGATAGGGCCTGAGGGTTTTTCTTAAAGTCAGCTGCACAGGAACAAAACATCTGAGTACTGATCCCCTCATTCTTCCTCCTCCTTCCCTCTGGTTCTGAAAATGAGTCCTTATTCTTCCACCAGATCAAATAGGCCAGGGCAAGTGGGCACTCTGTGCTAGGAGAATGTCTCTGAGGATGGGTCAAAGGGAGCAGAACATACACGTCCAGTCCCAAAACAGAGAGCAGGGCTGAGGGATGAGCGTGGCCAGGGTAGCTGTGCCCAGCATCTCACCAGGCTTGAGCAGGAGCCATGCAGGGATGCTGGTAACTCCCTACTTGAGGATTGCTTCTGAAGAGCAAGTCCAGGGTGAAGGTGGGTGAACAATCCCACGTGCTCAGCGGGGACTGCGGAGGGGTCTGAGGCACTCTGTCACCTGCACGTCATGTGGCCTTGCTGCAGCAGGAAAGGCACGAGTACTGTGGGATGGACAGACGCTGTGGACAGACACATCCTGCTGTTGGTCACATCTGATGGACAGGGAAATGCTGAGCCCAGAGGAAAGATTGAAAAAGAATGGGAGAAAGGAGTTCTGTTTGGCTGAAGGATGGAGAGGAGGAGATGAGGACAGCAGCAGTGAGAAACCAAAGCAGGATGACACCATGAGCTGCTGTGGAGATAATGTCATCCTCAAATCTGACAGGGGCATGGCTGCTGCCAGGAAACACCACCTTTCACAGCTCAGGGAAGAGGACAGCTGTATGCTAGGAATTCCTACAGGAAATACATGGGTCTGATGGGGAAGGGAAGGGAAGTTCCAGGAAGGGAAGGGAAGGGAAGTTCCGGGAAGAGAAGTTCCAGCAACAGAAGGGAAGGGAAGGGAAGGGAAGGGAAGGGAAGGGAAGGGAATATGTTCTCACACAACACAATATTTACAGACACATGCATCAAGGTTGGTTGATAAATTTTTGGATGAGGAGGATGAAGGACACCTGAAGAAGAGACTGAGGAAAACACCAGCCAGTGGAGGATGAAGAATAGGTTTCCCAGAGGGAAGTGGGATACTGAGGACTTGACCAGCTGCTCACACAAGAACACAAGCAGTAGAAAAAGAAAGCGGCATAAACCCTCTGATGCTGTGAACCAGAGCCAGGACAAGAACCGACATATTTGGGTTGAGAAGATGGACCACTTTTATGTCTTCATGATTTCCTGTTATCTAGAATTTTTATATGTACTGACTTGGGTTAGGGAAACAGGAAATGCTTCTGTTTTTCAAGCATTATTGCATTATTATGGGTTATTAATCAGATAAATGTAGGCTTCCATGTGTCTGATACTATTAATCTCTTCATAAGCTTGGAGAAGCAAGATAAGGTTCAGTGACATTCAGACTACAGGGGGTGGCAGAGATTTCTCTCTTGCCTCTTTTTAAATGTTCAATAAATAGATGTTACATTCAAAACAGGAATGGAAAACCACAGAATCAGAGAATTACAGAATATGCTGAGTTGAAAGGGACCCATAAGGATCACTGAATCCAACTCCTGGCCCTGCACAGGACCATCCCCGAGAGTCACACCATGTGCTTGAAAGCATTGTCCAAAAGCTTTTTCAATTCTGTTAGTCTTGGTGCTGTGAGCCTTGGGGAACCTGTTTCAGTGCCCAGGCACTCTCTTGGTGAAGAAGATTTTCCTGATATCCCCCCTAACTCTCCTCTGACACAACTTCAGGCCATTCCCTTAAGTCCTGTCACGGCCACCAGAGAGAAGAGATCAGTGCCTGCCCCTCCTCTTCCCCTCACAAGGAAGGTGTAACTGCAATGAGGTCTCCCCTCAGTCTCGCCTTCTCCAGGATGAACAGACCAAGTGCCCTCAGCTGCTCTTCATACAGCTTCCCCTCAAGGCCCTTCATCATCTTCGTTGACCTCCTTTGGACCCTCTCTAATAATTCAACATTTTCTATTGAGGCACCCAAACTGCACACAGGACTCAAGATGAGGCTGCCCCAGCCCAGAACAGAGCAGGAAAATGCCATCCCTTGCCCAGCTGGTGAAGCTGTGCCTGATCCACCCCAGGACTATCCAGGGCACTTGCAGAAAGCAGATCCATTTTAATTTTATCAACCTGTTAAATACAAAATGAAACTCACATATATTGCTGATAAATATTTCAAGATAATTCTCTAGTTTAAATGAAATTACTGATACATCATGTCGAAGAGGCTCTGAACTATCTCCAAAAATATGCAGGAAGAGAGAGACTACCGTCTTCTGTTTCCTGAAAGACATGGATTGGAAAAGTATAAGCTTCAAAATCTGCTCCTTTCATGCAGTAAAATGGAGACTGAGACAGAAGAAACAAACCAGCAAGTAGTCAACAAGCCAATCTGCAGGCACAAGAAGAGTTAAGACCATTAAATACATAAGAGGACATCTTGATTAAGGACTTCCATTACAAAGCCACTTATTCTATCATTGAAGTAACAATAAATCCTGTAGCATCTCAGACAGGGAGAAGACACGGAGAGAATGTTCAGCTGGTGAAAAAGGCAATGTCTTTCCAGCATGGAAGTCTACCCTTTGCCCACTTAGAGTCTGGATTACAAACAACTGCAGTAAACAAGCACACGTCCAGCAAAGCCTGACCATCCAGAGTTGGGGTCAACACATTTCTTGTCACAGCCTTGAGCATATGGATTGTACAGCACTCAATCTCACAGTCACAAACTCTCTTTTCATAGGGCTTTTGCTGCTACAACTGCGTGGGTGTTTATTCAGACCAGATATTTGTCCTCCTAAGCTGGTGCATGGCCTGCAGGCCTGTTTTCCACAAGCAGCCCGGTAAACATCATTACTGAATTACCTCGTGGTCTTACCCTCCAGTCAGAGAGCTTCAAAAAACCGATGCATGTTTCTTCACAGCATGTATGGGAGAGGAGATGATGCTGCTCCATAAAAAGAGAGAGATCAAAGTTACCAGAAGCTTCTCACTAATTGTAGATGCCAAAATGAAGACACTGAGGGCTTAATTTCCCAAAGCTGTGGCCAAGATTACAGCATTTTAGATACTCAGTGTGTAGCTCCCACTGATTTCCCCTCCAGGTATGTGTGCTCAGCACTGCCACAAATACTGTCTACAGCAAAAAACACAACACACAGTGAGTGATAGACAGAGGAGTTTGAGTGGGCTCTGCTGTTGCCCAGACAAGGAAGAGAGCATCTGTTTCTCCGGTAAAACATCTCTCTGTCTTGTCTACCAGACGCTCGCTGCTCCTGCCATGACAGCCACGCCAGTGACATTGCTGGCAGTTGACCCAGAGCAGCTTTCTTCTCCAGAGCCCAATTCCTTCCCAGATGAGCCAGCCCTGTGTGCTGAAGGAAGCAGAGGTCATACCAAAAATACCGTATGTGCTCACATAACCAGAGAGCAGCAGAATGTCTCTTGAGCACAAGGCAGAGACATTCATTATGCTTGGCATCTCCTCACTGAGTGATCAACTCTGCAACTTTAACATAAGGCACTGCAACAACAAAAAAAAGAGAACCTTTTAGAGAAAAAATGGTAAAAATATTTTGTCACATGGATTTTTATTGATTGCCCATTTTGGCTGCCATAGAAGAATTATTAGTTTCAGTCAAGTAGTAAAGGTCTGTACTGCAGATTTGCTGTGTAAAACAAGCTGTTTTTTTCTTCATAGAGAAGTGACTTGCTAAAGGAAAGGGAATGGAGCAGGACACCAATTCTGACTGTGAGTTTCACAGCTGTTTGCAAGCAACAGACAAATAGGAAGACTGAGGACTTGTAGGTTCAGTTCCAGGGTGCAGGTAGTCATCAGGGTGAGCCATTGAACACCATTCTGCAGTTGCATCATTACTCACTTCTGGCCATTCAACCTTGGTCACAGTAACTAAAGTGTCTGGAGAAAGGTCAGTTGCATATAAGTTTAGACAGTAGTCTTTGATACTCCTGGCATGAGTTTGATGCACAGTTGTGGAAAATAAAAATTGCAATTGATTTTGCTAAGTAGCTATTTCAAAGTGATAGAGGTCTTTCCCGCACTCTCTGGGCAGCATCCGTTTCAGAATGCCTCAGAGACGTTACCTCATTAATTTTAATGAGAAGCCCAGACGTGAGTCTGACACAACCATAAATTGTTCTTTCTGTGCGTGCATGTATGTGTGTGTTTAAAAGAGCTCCCTGTGTTACCCCATGAAGGACCTGACTGTGTTACATGCTGGTGTTCACTATTTAGGCATACGTCATCCTGGCTCCACCACACAGCTCCCTTTTCATGCTTTGGCCACCCTTTGCAAATTGCCTTAGTGCCTCTCCCTGCCATGCCCTGCATGCACAAACCTTCTTCCGTCTCTCAGAGAGGGGTGAGAGATCCTTCCACTCTGGACACAACTCTAGATCGAGGCCATACCATCACCCCAAAATACCCTCACTCAGACACAGCCCTGTCAGACATATGTTCCCATCTGTCCAACCCCATGTGCCACACTATCTTGTTTAAGCCCCACAGAACTTCAAGAAGTCCCCTCAAACCCTTTTGCAAGGCACAAGCTTAAGGTTAGACCCACAGCACAGGACTGAGGACAGCCAATCACCCTGTCAGCCCCAGGAAGGGGATGAGGGAGGTGAAATATGACAGCTCACTCTCCTGTTTTCCCCATTTGACCACCCACCCTGCTCTGCAACTGACCTTAGAGGCATGAGCCACCTCTGCCAAGGGAAACCCCTCACTCAGTATATATGTCATGGGAGAGATCCAGCTTTGTACCTCCTACTAAGGACCATTGTGGAAAACTGATGTTGTCAATCCAGACCTTTCACCAGCAACCGTGAGTTCAAATCCCATGTGTCTGCTGTGGGCAGCAGGAGCTGGCTACATAAATGACATTGCCACACAGTACAAAAGCTGTTTGTCCCTGCAGTGATGTCATTTTATCTTACATAAGAACCAAAATGAATGGCAAGAGGTCACCTCCCATGGTACCTGAGCTCCTAAAATGCCTTCCTCCCATATGTTTGCATTTCAGAGGTGACTCATTTATCCTTACAGAAAAATCATTGCTTCCTTCCTTTGCACAATAATCTTACTTTTTGAGAGGCTTACTCCTCCTGATGAGCACCTCTGCCTATATTTTTCATGGGGGTCTCTATGATTTCCTTTCTCAGCTACTTGCTAGGCATTGGACCACCACAACCAGCTATGGGCCATTTTCAACCCATCATGAAATTCTGGCACTACCCTCACCATCCCAAACTGAGGACGAAATGCTTGGTTTATTTTTTAAAGGTGTCTCTTTGCCCAACTGCTAGCACTCAACAAATACTTAAAATTAAGGTAAGCTTTACTATCTCTCTTTGTCCTTGGTGGCCAATTCTTGTACACAGTTTGTCAGTCACTTGTGTATTCCCATCAATGAGTACGTTGTTTTTAATTAAAGGTCGCCCACCAGCTCTTTAGAAGGAGATGCTGCATCAGTTAAGTGTGAAGTTACAGATACTCATGTCTTGGGCTTTCTCCACTCTCTGTGTCCTGTTTTGCAATTGCCCTTCTGTAAACACCCAATGAAGCTTGGCAATATAGACCCTTTGTGCCCTGTATGTTCACATTTGAGTTTGTTAGCATTTTGTCTTAATCATAACAGTAGAAAGCCTTCTCTGGTACTGACAGTATTTCAGAATTCAAGTGCATCTCTTCCACACCAATATCACAAAGCAGCCTCTCCTCCTGCCAGGCTGGGTACCTGAAGAACTACAGGTCTTGTCTCACCATCAGATTGATCGGTTTGAAGTCTTTGCTCCCTCAGCCATATATGCAATAATGGACTTTGGTTTTGGATGTCTTAGTTTGCCAAAAGCAGCATGCTTTTGTTAGATGGGATGTTTTTACTGAAGGTTTGTAACTAAATCTCCTTTGTCAGACTCATTGTTTTCTGTTGCAATTGCTTCCACGTTTGTTGCAAATCAATCTGTTCTCTGCTTTCTGTTTACTCTGGCACTAGTTTTTGTGCCCTGGTATGCATCTTTAAGTAGATTCCCGACCACTGGCTCACTGCTTGTTAACACTTCCAAGTGCTGGTTTAACGAAATTCCCAAATCTTTGGTGCAAATTGTTAAATTAAGTCCACTTCTAGCAGTAACCTCCTCTTGTGGTCAGTAACCATGAGTCACTTACTGTCAGATCAGCTGCCAAACAACCATTAATGAGCAAGGTTCAGTTTTAGCCAGCAAGCCGATAAAAATGGTCAACAGCATCTCCTGACAGTAGGTCTCTTGTACAGAAGCCTCTGGGATGTTTCTGAAGGGCTGGAGAGTAGTGTCTGTCATCATGGAATTGGCTGCTGATTTCTCATGCCTCAGAGATAAAACTTGCTTACTTCTGTTTCTTTGAAATACCATTTCCTTCTACATGAGCTCAGACTCAATGCAACCCAATCCTGACTCTTCACCAGGCTCTTAACAAGTGTTTAAAAAGCCTATGGACTGAATGGGGATTTAACAGATTTGTTTCCTTCTGGAACTGATCAAGTTGCTGCCAGGGGTCCCATAGTGGAAGACCAGCCATTGTCACCTGGTACACAGTGTGTGGCAGCTTGCAAAGAGTAAACACGAGGTCCTGTTCAGACTGGTTGCAGCCAGAGAGCAGCGGAAAAGATTTTTCCTGACAATTGCACTTTCTCTGGTCTTGTTTTTCATATTTTCCCCTTTTCTTCAGCCACCAGCTCCCTGCCCCCTCCCTTTCCTCTCACAACTTCCAATGTGGTCTCTCTTCTCTCCACCCTCAGCCTTACATTCCCTTTTGTCTTTGGCTGACTGTGCAAAATTGCTTTCCATCCAGGGAGCAGCAATTCTCTATGCTTGGTGAGCTGCTAACAGGACTCTGTCAACAAAGCACCCAGATGAGTGGCACGATGATTGTGAGCCCAGCCTTTTGCATCAGATAGAGGGAGAGGCGCTGCATGGAGTATCGACCTGCTCTGCAGCTGAGGTCTGCTGTTTGAGTTTCCATCCCTCGGGTGCAAGTGAATCTCAGATTAAACGGGACATGTTTTCCAGTTCCTGCTTTTAAAAGTAGAACCCATTTAACTCAGCAGACTGCCCAGCTGGAACAGGCTATTTACAGCTGTACCTGAAGCTCTGATAAGATAATGGATATGTTGTAAATACCTATCATATTATGTTGCCTTTAGTTAGTGTTTGGGATCACATGTGAAACAAATGGCTCCAAGGACTGAATAACATCTCAGGGTTCCTCTTCAAAGTGGGCTGGGGATCTCACAGGATTTTTAAAGTTTGTTTGTTCTATTGGAAATTTCCTAGGGACCTGGTAAAATAATCTGATTGCATGGAAAAAAACCCATGTATTGCAGCTCGGATCCAAGGCAGGCAGTCAAAGCAGGCTGTTTTCCCACTTTATTCATTTAATAGGTGAATATTTCATTAAGTGAGATTGGACCTGACATTTATTGGAATTATTAAGGACCTGGTAAATGAGTGAAGTGGGAGAGTTTAGAACAAGTAAGAGAGCAGAAAACACATGCACATCACAGAGTAAAGAGCACTTGTTCTTTCTTCCTCCATCTGCCATCTAGAAACAGGTATGTGAAGGGGGTCAGAAACTAGAAGACTGGCATGGGCTGACTGTATTCTGCTGCATATCTGTGTGTTACAGACAGCACAGGGAAAATTTTCCAAGGGGATTGGGTGGAAGTTAGGCTTGCTCTTGGAAGGGGAAAGACAGCAAACTCCAGATCTTGTTTGGGGGTGGGCAATTAGACATATCTCCTTCCTTGCACTGCAGTCCCCACAGCTTATCAAGAGTTACTTGCAGGCCAGCACTGTCCTGACAGTTCCCATGTGGCAGGAGGCAGCTGGGGCGCTGCTCTCCACAGATGCTCAGCCTGGCTGCTCTCATGTCCACTGAAATGCTTTGCAGAGCCCACCCCTCAAGTAGGAGTCCTTACAAGGCCCACACATGTAGCACATACAGACTGCAGGTGAGCTACAGCCAATGCTGGATGGTCCATTTGCTTTGTGTTGCTCCTCTTGGAGAGGAGGAGATCCCATTAAATGTGCTCTGTGCTCTGTCGTCTGCTCCAGTTTCCTGTCCATGTGAGAGCTGTAAGTAGACAGTCTTAATCTTTGGGGCTCCATGCTCATCAGCAGCTGTCCTGAGGTCTTTAATAAGGCTTGTTTATTTATTTAAGCAGATTTTTCTATTTAATTGCTGGAGCCATCCATCCTTTGGTTCTGTGCGTCACTGTGGTTATATTCACACAGGCACTCCCAACCTGAGGAGCTGGATAAAAGTACTCCCTGAATGATGCCTGAAGCACAGTGGAAGACATGGTTCTTTCCCCCTAGGAAACCATAATCAAGTTCATATGTGTCACTTAAATCCACTATTGTGTTTGTGCATCCTGTAACTGCTGCTTGACCCATGAGGAGAAACAACTGCAGAATACTCTGCAGAATACTGAGCTCTTCTGGCACCAGAACTAGAGCCACAGCAAAGCTGATGGAAATTCTGGAATATTTCTAGGGACAACAACGTCAGCTGCTGGGTTGCTACTCCAGGATTCAGGAGATAGCAGCTCCCTTCCAGGTATGACCACCATGCCTTCATTTTCCCTCCAACCTTTTGTCCGTCTTCTTGGAGGTACAGACTCTTTCCCTCATTTAGAACCCATACAGTGTCTAATGTAATGGGGCCTTGACCCTGCACAGCTCCAGGCCCTGCCTCCATAAATCAAGTATAAGAATGGGATTACAGCACTGTCGCCCAATAGTAAAAACATATGTTTCAGGTCAGACACATTGAAGGGCAAGAATTGCTCATTAAAGAAGAGAAAAAGATGGGATTTTTAACTTGACATTATCAGGGAAACATGTTCATTCATGTTTACAGAGTTATTGTAAGAGCTTCCTGCAATGCAGATATCCTCTGACAGCAAAAGTGAAACCACACATAGCTGCTCTAGGCTGGCCTCCAGGACTGAACAAAGCCCCCAAGACAGGAGGAGGATTTGGGGCCCGGACAAAAGCCCCAGGCAGCACTGAGCTCTTTGGCTGACGGGAACCTCAGTGCCAAGGTTGTGTGCCACACATTTCCCAGCTAGACCTGAGCTGCTGGACATGAGCCTCCAGCCCTCCTGCAGGGCTCCCAGCCCCCCCACACCAGCCCAGAGGCTGGATTTGGTGGTGTTTTAGCCCCCCTGCTAAGCCGTGGATCTTTTTCCATTTTCCACTTGACACAAAATGTAGTTCAGGGGCAGGGGCAATCTCCAGCCTTTGCCAGCCTCAAAGGAACTCTCGCCAGTACTTCCACCTCCGCATACACACCAAGTGTCCCAGTTTCAGAAAAAAAAAGTACTTTATTTTGTAGGTTTGGAACCTGGCTTTTGCTTTCCTAAAGAAGAGATTTCATTAAAGCAAAGAAACATTTCTAGACCACTCTCAACGATAATCCGGCTCTATGATAATCCATTTTTTTTGTTTGTTTTTGAAAGAAATTATGTTCTCTTGGGCCTGTAGAGAAACTTTGAATAGCACAATTCTTGGAGAGCCAAAAAAGGAGACAGGGTAGCCCATGGTGTAGTTCTGTAAGTCAAGTGTACTCCAATCTAACCCTGCTTGGGTACCTGGCATCCTGGAGATGCATCTGAATGGTGACAGGTAAGGGTCAGGTGGGAGCTCTCCAGAAAACGGGTGTGATACAGCAAAATCAGCCTGTGTCCTTGGAGAACTGGAAGCTGAACCTTTCACCTTCTGAAATCTGGGAAATATTTGTCTATGTCTTGTTGGGAATTTTGTTACTCATATAATCTGTGGTTTGAACTTGGGACGCATGGCCCTGCTGCAGAGGGGAAGGCTGCTCCTTCCCTCCAATATCCTACTTAAAAACAGAATCACAGTTTCTCAGGGCTATAGGCAGGGAAGAGGCAAGAGCAAATGAAGGGTCTGAAACTCCTGCTGAAAGCATTAGAGACACTTAGGGAGACCTGAGTTCAGCTTGGCCAAGTCCACTGAATAGTGAGGGGAGTTCATTTCATCTCTGGTTCCCTGGCTGTAAAAGAGAAGAAAACTTTTCCCTACCTCAGAGTAAATCCCTTGGTTCTTGTCAAACACTTAACTACTACAGCAGTGAGGGCCATATAAATTATAATTACACTGAGTGTCTGGTGCTGCTGGCCGGAACTAGCACTTCATTCTCTAGTGCACAAAATTTCTTTTTGGTGGTGAAATTAGCTGCTGCTGCAACCCTAATTAGGTTCCCTGTTTTGAATGACTCATTTGGCATATAGGAATCAGTTTTCTTTGTCTCTAAAGGAAGCTTGAAATCATGTTTTGAAATTCAAACCAGGTTATATTTGCCCAAAACACACAGACCCCAAAGTCTGGTTAGAACAGGGTGGGGAGCGGAGTGTTAAACTTAGAAATGGATTTAATTAACCTTTGCTGTTTATTGGTTGCTTCCAGAGTTCAGCCAGGTTAGGAAAAGAACAAGGAATGGGTCACCCAGTGTTTACACGGGGCTTCTGAAGAATGGCCCAGACACTTATTCTCCCCCCCTTGTTTCTTTAAACATTCTGAGTTTAAAGTTGTGGTTTAATTTTGGAGCCAAGGAAGGGGGATGTTGATTCAGAGAATGGTAAATAGGTAGTGGTAGGAGGCAATATTAACTTCTCTGTGTTACCTTTAACACTAGTGTATCCTTCCTCCTCCTCAGCTTGCTGCATGCAGGAGGTGCTATAAGAAACTCAGCCTTAGGGTGACAGATCATTGCCACGCTGGGTAGTATTTTGATTATTTGTCTTCACATATGGGTCACCCCCAAATCAGTTGTTCATTGTAAATTAATTTCATCTGCACAATGTCACAGAATGAAAAGTTTTTTTTTTTTTTTTTCAGGATTTGATCAGCCTGCTCAATGGTTTGGAGCAAGAAGCCATAAAAGTTAATTAGACTGGCATAACCATGCCAGGAAGATCCAACAGTGGCTCTGAAATTTAGGAGTGACAGAAGGTTTGGTGATTAAACCAGCAAATTGCACGGTTGAGTGGGGAAAATGAGACACAGCACCACTTTTTCAGCCATAGGCTTTTGGTTTTTCTGTCCCTGCTTGGAGAAAAGAGGAGAGGAGAGGAGAGGAGAGGAGAGGAGAGGAGAGGAATGAAGAAAAATAAAACACAAAAAGAAACAAGAGTTTCACATACTTAAAAAAACCACTGTTTTGAGTTCAGTATGTGACAGATTCCTTCCTTGAAGGCCTTGTATTAGGCTTTTGGATGGTATAAATCAATACACATCCTTTGACTTTGGTGAATATATACTTATTTACATCAGTTGGGAATCTCATCTCATAAGCTAGTGAAACAAAAGAAGAAAAAATGAACAAGGAGTTCAGTTTGAGATATGGAGGTTACAGAGTACAAAGTTTTGGCTCAAATGTTGTTTGTAGTGACAGGACTGTCAATCTGCAATAAGTCCATCAGCTTCCAACAGGAGTTTCATCTAGGGATAATCTCAGACTGGGACTCAGCAGGGTATAGGTACGAGCAGCTGTGAAGAAAGAAATGCCCTGCAAACAGAAGGGAAATAGCTGTAGCAGACAGAAAGAAAAAGAATATCAAATATCAGAGCATCCACATGCCTTCACACGCTGCCAGAATGTAATTCCCTCTAACAATCAGAAGATACCCCATTGTTTTGTAATGATTACAAGCTGTGCATTGAGCTGGAAGTAGAAAACAGAGGGTCCACCTTTGGGGTGGGTTTGATGTCCACAGTCATGCTTTGTCTTCTAATGAGGGAAGGGGGGGAAGGTGGGGGAATAAGAGAAAGACAGAGAGAGAGAAAGAGAGAGAGAGAGAATGTGAAAAAAAGGAAGAAAGAAAGGAAAACAAAGAGTGAATGACCTTTGTGACATCCCCAAGCCATGAAAAGCTGATTCTGATTGACTCAAAGAAGGAAATAATGGCTTTTTTGTAAAATAAGCTCAATGAAACAGGGTCCAAAAATGGTTGCAGGACAACTCAGGACACTGAGCCAACGCATGCTCTTTTCACAGGATCAGGAATAGTTAATTTCTCTTTGTGATCTGCAATGTAACAGGAGTCAAGAAGGTCTCTCATTACACTTTTGGACAGCGTCTGGGAGAGTGAAACCTCTAGTCACGGCAAAGCACTCTTGGAATCCAAGTGAAGATGAAGATATCATGGAAACTTAGATCTGGGCAGCCTTGCAGTGGAAGGCCTGGAGATAGTGCATGACAGTAAGTGGCAGTATTTGCAAAACAGAAGGAGATGCAAGCAAGCTTGCTCCTTTCTAATTATGGAGGACAGCATAGTTGATTCAGCCTTAAATAGCCTCTGGAACAGGAACACGCAAAGGGAAAATTTCCACTTGGACTGAAATTTTACTTGGTGGAAGCCAAATTCTTGAGAAAATTAGATAGACTGATAAGGTTTTTCAGATCTCCTTTGGCATGGAAAGCCCAAGGTTGAGCAACTTCAATATATTTATTGGGCAGGTTCCAAAACATTTCGGTGCACAGATGCTCCAAACTGTAAAAATGTAAGTGTCTAGTGATGATATAATTGTCTAGGACAGAACTGTCACTGAACATCAGGAATTGTTTCAGCATGTGCTTGCTGAAGTTGCAAGTGGGGAAAGGTTTCAATTAAGCAAAATAAAATTTCAGCTGAATTAAAAAAAAAAAAGAAAAAGAAAGAAAGAGACAAGGAAAAAAGTCCCAGTTGTTACAGATGCTGACCTTAAAATGATAGTTAAAGTTCTGTCTCTCATCTATGTTGAATTTCAAGTTCATGGCAAGATTTTCACAACCTGTGTGAAATGACTTTCCAAACACTGCCAAGGCAGTGACAACACAGGAAGTTTAAACACTTGTAGTACGTACTGATATCAATCTAGCTTGCATTTTTAGGGTCCTAATGAAAGCAACCAAGTTCTGCACAGATGCTTCAAGTGGTGACTTGGGAGCTCTACTTCACCCAAGATGTTGCACAACTGAGTAGATGCCTGTAGTGCATGCAGAGAGAAATGGAGACAAGAAAGCAAATGCCTGTGCAGCTTAAGAAAACAATGCTGGGTCTTGCACATGGTTGTCCTGATTTACCCAAGTCTCCCAAGGGTTATAAACAATGCAAGCAGACAACAGTTCCCTCTGGAACTGGACACACTGCGAGCCTTGGGTTGATGACCCAGGATATGATTTAGTCACAGCAGACATGCTGCTGAGAGCATGTGCTCCACTTGTCAGTACATAACCTGATGGTGTGGAACAAGCAGGAGCAACTCATGCAGACACCATCAAAGCATCGTGTGCTGCTTCTCCTGAGAAGAGGGGAATCCTCCAAGAGCTGAAGAGAGCAAGCCTCAGTGCACAGAACGACTGAAAACTCCTCTACATGCCTGGTCTCTGCATGTGCACGTGCTTCTGCAATGAAAGAAGCAGCAAGCAGGTGAAGCGGATGAGGGGGGCACACATAGCTGTGTCTAGCTATTTCTGCATTCATTTGGAGTCAGGGGTCAGCTCGTCCTCCAACACCAATCAGTCCAGCCACACTGAAACCTGAGCCAACAGGACAGATTCTCTGCTGAAGCAAGTTGGCATCTGTCCACTGACAAAAGCAGGGCTCATCCTTCGGTGATGTGAAGCAGCGTAACACAGCCTTGGCTCTGGAAAAAGTCAATAGAACAGCAGCAATCATCAGGAGCTGAGATTTTGGCTCCCTCCCTTTTGTTTTACAGTAGATTAGGAAGACAGAGATTTTTCCAAAAGACTAGTGAGGTGAATTGACAGCAGAGGGGAGGGGAAGGGAGGCAGGGAGCCACGGCAAGGAGCTTTGCTTTACTCCAAGCTGATGCTGCCAGAGCCAGCAGTGGGACAGGCAAAGAGGAGAAGGCTCAGAAAACTGAGTGGGCATCTGCCATAAGGGGAAAGAGACAGGCACCAAGGGACTAGCTGCAGGGTGGGTGAGAAGAGAGTGGGTCCAAGGAACAGGGCCAAGAGGAGGAGAAGGGAACAGGACTCAGCAGCAGGACAAGTGGTAGAAAGGTTTGCTGTCCCCTGGCACATTCATGATGTAACAGCAACAGCTACACCACGCAGCCTTTCTCGCACATCATTGTGCTTCTTCAGCAAATTTGCTGGTGTGCTGACTTTAGAAAAGTCATCTTTAAAAAGAGGAAGGGGGTTCAGTTGAGGTGGTACAACCTAATCCTGAAGTTGCCTAACATTTCTTATTGAAAGGCCATTTTCAGCTGCTTCTAACTTTGTCACACTAACCATCTGGCCTGCAATTCCCCATGCTGAGTGTCTGCCTCAAGCTGAATTTGTTTTGTTCAATTGTTTTTGCATTTCTGCTTAAGTGGCATGGCTGTTTCTGAGAACAAGGAGAAGAAAAATGCATTGTTTCCCTCATGGTGAAAGAGTCATACTGGTTTGTGACTCCCATGTCTCAGATGGGCACCCAAGCAGAGGCTGCCCTTGGTGTCAAGGATGTTCTCTTGGAAACCTCATTAAAATCCACCCATTTGGCCACCTTATAAAACTCAGAAAAGCCAACATTTGATTTTTGCCTGAAAAAGAGAGGAGTCAAGCGCTTGTTTTCTCTGAAGGTTTCTTGGATATCTCTTATGGGTTTGTGTTTCTTTTCTGGCTCTTCTGTAGGTGCAGTTGGTGGAGGTCCCCTGTATGGGGACAAAACAATCAAGCAGGGTTGCCTCTGCCACCACTGCTGCTGAGATTTTTGGTTGTGAAAGGACTATACCCACTATGTCTTCAAAGACAGAGGTAAATTGAGACATAAACTGGAAGAAGCTGGGGTGTAGGAATGAAAAAAAATCACATGCAGCACCAGCCAGAGCTGAGAGGAGGTGTGGTATGAGTGAGAGAAGCAAGACAGAGGTCAGGAGTACCACAGTACATGGGGGTGCACCATTCAGAATCTAAGTGATATAGTAGAAGTGTTAAAGCCATGCATTTCTGGTTTGTGTCCGTACACCTGTGTCCCACAGCAGCCCAGGCTCCAACAGCAAGCCCAGCGTGCTCCTGTCCCTGCAGTCTGCAGGGCTGGTGGGCTGCTGCTCTCCCATCACCTCAGATGGCAAAGGGCTGGAAATCTCCAGCTCCCTGGTCCCTGGTGACCTGTGCCAGGGTCAGCCCACCTACACACCCCTCACTCTCTAAGGAGTAAGAAAGGAAGCTCTGAAACTTTGTTGTTGTTCCCCCCACAAGTCTGTGCAATAGCACATGGAGAGCTCTGTTAAAGCAACATTATGACTGCACAGTGGAGTGAGGAAAAGCTAATCTGGAGGCTTTCCATAAAGCATTAATTCATCTCCTTTGTGCCTGTGTGTTATAGTACAGCCTTTAATTACATGATCACACAGCGTTTTGTTGGGTTTTTCCCACAGGACCCCTGCATGTTTTATTGCCAAGATGGAGGGGAGTGTAGGAAATGAGGAAGGGGATTGGAGGGGGAGAAGGGATGACCTGATCATTAATGCAACTGAACACTGCCTAGCCCTGCTCCTATGCCTGAGCCCTTGTGTGCTACTGGCAAGTCACTTAAATAAGCATTTTCTAAGTTGGCCACTACCTCCCATTTTTTTTGCCAGCTACGGACACCTGGGGCCAGACTGGCAGAAGTGCTGAGCGTTCTGCATTGCAAGCAAAGTTGCCGGGAGCTGTGTCTTCAACATGAAATTATGAGAGTTCCTGGCATTGTAGATTCAAGAAATTAGATTCAAGAAATCCTGAGCAATCCTAGAAATTCCCTGCCCTGCACTCTTCAGCCAAGGATGCATTTTGCCCCTAGAAATCATTCATAGCTGGCCATAATACATTTGCCAGAGATTCCCTTTGGGTGGCTTTGATATCAAAACCTGCTAACAAGGATATTCTAAGGATGAATTAGCTCAACTTTTTTCTGACATCTCAGCTACATGTCCTGCCTAAAATGGTACTCAAGTGTTCATTTTGTTTATTCACAAGCCTTCCACAACAGTAGATGTTCTTGTCTATACACAATTCTCCCTCCCTGCTCTCCCTGGTCCTTGCCTTCTTCCCGTTCCTCCTCCCTTGTTCCTGTTCTTTTCTGTCAGTAGGTACTCAGCTTTCATGTTTACAGAAACTAATTCGTTTTGTTACGTATCTGCAATTTTGTTTTTCACAAGTCATGTGCTGAGTAAATTCCCTGCAAAATTAAGTAACATACAGCACACACAGCCAGCAAAATTTTAAAAAAGCAAACTTCTGTAGCTCTAAAGTGAACGGCAAGAGTCACTGGTCACAACTCTAATGTCTTTATCTTAGTTCCACTTTGGTAAAATGGAAGTGCTACTAGCTCCTTCCTCTTTTCATAAGGGCTGTCGTAACGGGAAATCTGTTCATGTTTCTGAACTGCTCAGATTTAGAGTGAAAGTGTCACAGAAAAGCCCATAAGGAAATGTAATCAGTTTGTGTTCTAGGCAGAGCTTAAGTGGTGTTTAGTAAATAAGGCCTGAGGTCAAGTGATGAGGGTAAGAAGAAATTCTGAGCAGTTACCCAGTGAGCACATAACAATCTGTCCTATACAGTGATAAACCTGTGACTGTGATACAATGCAGATGCACATAGAAGTTTAAATTGAAAAATGAAAAACTATGATGATTTTTGTGTCTTATTTCTGAGCAATTCATGTTTCCAACCTCAGTATTTTAATGTAATTATTAAAAGATAATAAGGACAGACAATATAAAAAGAGGTTCCCATCTAGCTCAAATATTATGCAGTTAGCACATTTAGAAAATAATTGCTTTATTAGACATTTGTGCTCTGTAACAGAGTAGAGAACTGGACTTCATAGGATGCATTCTACTGTCTGCTTTTGAAAGCCCCAGGCAAAGGCTCTGGAGAGATATTCTTGTGCATTTCACTATTTAATACTTCCCTACAATATTCAAGTTAAATTTTCCCTGAACCAATTTCCTGCTGTTTTTATATTTTTACATGTAAGCAAGCACAGCATTAAAGATTCATTGTCCTGACTGCTCAGAAACCGTAAGTGTGAACAGGTATTAACATGTCCCTACAAAGACAGCCAACCAAACCAAGCATGTCTGAGTCATTCTCCCATCGCACTTTTCAAAATCCCAAAAAGGCTTGGATGATTTCAACAAACCCTCAGTCTTGCTATTGCTTTGCTTTGAAGACCATCCAGGTTATCATCACCTCCCTCATTTGGTAGACCACTGATTTCATGGAAAGATCAACTTCCTGGTCCTGTTTTGAGTGCTCTTTGTGCCAGCAAGACCAAACTCCACTGACCGTCCTTAGGTCACACTGCATGCCAAGATCTTATCAAATCTGCTCCACGTACCAGCCCACCTACCACCTTCCATTTATTGAGCCCCACATCTGGCTTTAACCAGCATACTCACAAGTTCTTTCAATATCACATCTGCCAAGGGTTTTCCTCCCTTCTCATAGTCTATGTGTTTTGGGTTGATTAATTGATGTTTGTTTTGTGGTTTTTGTTTTTTTTTCCCCCAAGATGAAATGTGGGGGTTTTGGCTGGCTTTCTGCTCCTCCAAAGTCACATTGTATTTGTTCTCTGTCTAAACCTGCATTTGCAATTCAGCCCAGTTAAATAGCATTTGTTAATGCCATTAATGGGCTTTTAACTCCCCGCAACCTGATTAATAGTGGAGATATTAAGTACACCCAGAAGTAATGTTTACAAAAGCATCCACGTGATTTAGAAGCATGAGTCCTGTCAAATGTCTCCGTGTCAGCTTTGCCTTTGAAAGTGAACTTCACAGTTTGGCATGGACCCAGAGAGCTGGGAGCATGCTCCATTTCTTTTTTTGGGGGAGGGTTGTAAGCTTATCCCTCTGCAGCAGGACACTGGGATGGGCATCAAATCGAAGTTGATTTGCACACATGGACATTTTTCCTTCCCTTCCTGAACTGCTAACAGTTTTAAAAGATCTTGTTTCCTGCCTTACACCCTGTTCAGCCAATCCTTTTGTTTTGTCCTTATGTTTTTAAAGAAGCAATGGGGACTCTCTGTCACTTCAGGCTCCATCTCATTTATGCATGGATAAGCTCTCCAGTGCTACTTGCTTTCACAACCTCTCTTCCTAAAATCCTTTCATCTTTCCTTGGCAGCCAGACCTCTCTTCAGATTTCTCTTGCATGTACCCTTTCCCTGCAGGAGGTGATGACTGAGCATTCAGGTTGGGTGGCTTGGCCTACAGCAGTGGATATTAACAAATCTAAATAAATAGACCTATATCTGCATGAGGGAGATAGGTACCCACAACAGACAGTGCTTGCTGTGTCCCTCTAATGCTTGCCTTTCTAAAAAGAGTCACAAATGCCTTATCTCAATTGAGCCACTCTCAGCTGACTTTCATGTCCCTGTATGGGCCAGTCCAAATTCTGAGGGAAGAACATAACTAGACACCTAGCTTCTTTCCTGGCTTCTCCTTCAGGAAGAGATTGTTTACACCTCAGTACATCTGAATGATTTCCCAGAACAGCAGCTAGCTACTTGGTGCTAATTCACCACAGCAGGAACCATACAGCTCCATCTCACTCATTGCACAAAAGCACTGTAACTCCGGGTCTCACATCCCACTCCAGCTGTAAGTTCTTCAGGAACATTCGTAAAAGGAGGAGGGGCTTTCTAGCCAGTGTCCACAGAATTAAATCACTGCAAGGCTCCCTGTTGGCATTCCCAGACCTCAGCTCCACTTTCAAGAACAAAGACCACTTTTACATCCATCCCCTTGCTGATGCCCTGCAGAACTTTACTCAGCTGCATCGTGCTCTCCGCTGGGATTAGAGGTACGGAGCTAGCGGGCCATCTGCTGTGCTGACAGAGACAGCTCCCATACCCGCTCTGAAGAGCCAGCTTGCCTTGATCCAGTCACCAGGTTAAGCCTGAATGACAGCCATCAGTGATTCAGCAGAGCTTTGGCTTTTGACTGCTTGCTTTCTCGTTGTTTGCATGACAAAAGAATGACATCTATCATCATTTAGGGGCCTTGCCCATGCTGGATTGCTTCAGGTTTGCTATTTGACACAAATTGAGTTTTCAGGGGATGATCATGCAAGATGAGTGCATGCTTTCATCTCCTCTTGCAGCAGCAGAGGAGTGGTACCTCATCATTAGACAAACACACAATGTCCTAGCAGAGCTGCTTCCCTCTCCCACAGACAGCTTTTTGTCACCAAATTACTTGCAAAGACTGAAGTGCAGGAGAGGGAACCTCCAGAATTTCTCCACGGAGCAAGGGAAGGATGGGATGTAGCTGGACACTGCATCAATGCTCCGCGTTTCCCAACTAAACATAACTAGATCTTGCAGAAGTATACTGTGTAGGAGTCAAAAGATTTCCCAACAGCTGTTCACACAGATGTCCAGGATTGTTTTTATATATTTACATATCTATAAAAATATCTCAATGTAATACATATAAACCCAAATACAAATATTTATTATATTTTATTAAAATTTATATAGAATATACACACAAAATAATATATAAAATATGCAGTTATAGATATGTATAATATTTCATATATCTAAAGCTCAGTGCAAGAAGCACTGATCTTACTCAGATCAGGGCCCTTTGGGTACAGTGTGCTTATGAGCACTACCTCAGGCACTGTTTTAGGGTAGCTTGGCACCTCCTGTGGCCCTGCAGAGAGGGAAACCACTTCAGGGAGTTACAGTCAGTGGAAATTTCATGTCTTCAAAGAAGCTTGCAGGGATGGTGACCTGGTGTGGCCTATTAGCATATGGTTCAGGGCCAGAATTAGACCTACACCTATCTCGTGGCAGCTGGTGTGACAGAGAGAGGCAGAGTTAACCAGGAGGGTCCGGGAGTCATTTGGTACCTGGTGAATGTGAGTCATGAATTAGTTGAAGTGGGGGATGGAGAACCACAGAATGTATCCGAGGCACAACCCTGCTGGACTGCACGCTGCTTCCCATTGGGGCCCTGCCAAGCACGGCCCTGCCTGATTTTGGACACCCTGCTGTGGTTGTGCTTCCAATAAAACAAAAGAGAAAAGGGCTTTATTTCAAGAAAAAAAAAAAATACCCACAAAGAAATTGAATAAATGCTACTTAAGTCCTCTGTGTCCCTTTCATGAATTTAATACAGAGCACAGATCCATCTCAAAGTCCCAATACACCACCGGGGGCCTCTGAGAACACCTCTGCAGGAAAGTTCTGTCTGATATACCCTATCCACAAACCTCTCTGAAGCACTCCCTACAAAGGCCAGTGCAAACCAGCAGCTCCAGCCACTGAGAAAGCAGATGGGTTTTCCAGGAAAAAAAATAGTCCATGTTTCTCTTGCTCATTAAAAATCTTTGGCTTTGCTGAATACAGACTTCTAGACTTATACAAAGAGTAAAACATCACCTGCTCTGCTGCGCAAATGCTTCAAGTCTGTGGGAAAGCAGAGACCGTTTATCAGGAATGGGATTGCTCTGGTGGACCCAGCCTTCCTCTGCCCAAGGGCATCAAGGGCATGCCTGTGCACTGCAAACATGAGCTGTGGTTGGGTAAGCCCAAAACATTTAGGGTTCCAAGCTTCCTTGTCTGATTATGGTCTGACACTTATTTAGAGGTTGGTTCAAGGAGGAGGGGGGTGTGGTGAAGGAGTTCTAAGGAGGCTCTCTGTCTTCTTGGAAGACTGGGGAACATCAAGCAAGCCATGTAATGGATGAGGTGTGGAACCTCATCATGTTCAGTGAGGAACCTGAAAATACAGAGCGTGACTTCTTCCACAAGCACCACCCTCCTCTCTAGAGCAGGTTTATATACTGCAAGAACATATCACTCTACACCCTCACAAGTGAAGTTCATTAGTATGCTCCTTATTATTTTTCATGAGGAATTTGCACACATGGGGTGAAGATATAAGCCCTAGTTCCAATAAACTCTGCATCAGCTGTACAAACCTGTCCCAGAGAACAGATAGACACAATGGAGCAAGGGCATAAATCACAGCATGGGGAATGAGGATGGTAGGGGGTAAATCAGGAAGGTCAGAATAGTTGGATGATAAAGGAGGCAACACAGTGGTCTCAAAGGCAGTATTTGTCTGATGGTGCATAGCTCACATGTAACTTGTCCCTATGAATAACAGCCCAGCTTCACCTCCACTGTCTCCTCTTTCTTCACCTCTCACCATGACACCTACTGGAAGTGAAACTCAGATCACACTAAGGTCAAGGCAAAAGAGAAAGTGGGACACAGCTGTTTAGGGCTTACCATGCTCACATCTGTGTCAGTGACCTAAGAGAATGTCCAATGTCCTAGTGCTTAAGAGAATGTCTGCCAATGTAGGCAAACACATACTGAAGAAATTGGTCTGGCAAGTTGATGGTTAAAAAACCCCACAGGCAGGTCAGGAGTAGGAATGCTCAGGATGAGCCATTGAGAGTTGACTAGTCATTAGGAAGGCTGCAGCGCCCTGATGTCCACAAGACAGACAGGAGATATCAGATCTTCAGTGCATCAGTGTGCTGAGGGCACAACCCCTTAAAGTCATCCCTGAAGTTAGTGGGCCACGGAAGTCTGTGGAATGGCATTACTACCACATCACAGTATCCTCAGGTGGCACACACTAGTGCAGCTTCATTCTGAAATTAGGTGCTGATTTGTCCCAAAATAGGTTTTTCTGGCTGCTTCAGTGTTGTGAACTTTTACCACAAGCAGAACTCTACCCTGTTGTTTCGATAAGAGACAGAGGATGTTTCGCAAAACTTTGTGGCAGAACATGTAACGCTGACCAGAGGGCTGTCAGATTTGCAAAACTGGGTGAAATGTTGCAAACAGGCAGACTGGCGCCATTGGAGAGCAATTCCGAAAAACGAACTCCCAGACACTTCCCGCTTTCTACCAGGGATCCAAACAGCCTCCAGATATGCTTTTAACAAATGCTTCTGCATCTCAAATACTGTCTAGCCTCCAGGGCTTTGAAGCACTGCCCCAATACCTATGAAAGGATAGAAATAATGAACATGGAAAGTTTATTGAGAGCAAAAGAATCCAGAGGTTTGAATATAAGTATTTTAAAAAGTAGTGGCTTTGCACCCGAAGTTCTGCAGGGAACTTGCCAATCCTACAATGCCAAAGACTGAAAATGCCACCAATATATCCCTCTTAGGGGCCACCCAAAATGTCTGAGTAGATGGCCATGCCATTGTGTGATTCCCTAAAATAAAATTACTGTAATTGTGGTTAGGCTTTAGCTATCCAGGAGCCACATGAAAGAACATAAAAGCCACAGAATAACTTAGCTACATTGCCTCCTGGGGCTTTGCCAGGGCTATTTCTGAGATGATGAAATCTCTATCTCTGGAGAACTTATGCTCAATTTCAGGTTCCCAGTTATCCGACTTATTTTGCCTGGAAAACAGCTCTATCACCTTGAATTCACTGGTGTTTGTTCTTCCGCAGTCCAATCCTATCGTGGAAATGTAATCAAGGATAAGCTGTTCTCTGGCACCAACCTTGCTCAGCAGGCCCAAGTCCCACCCCAAACCCAGCGCAGTCTAAAGAAGAGGCAGTCTGTTTGAGGACATTGCATAGGAGCTCATGGCCATCCTGCCGAGTCATCCTGATAGAAGGAACCTCTGCCACGCAAAGGTGTGCAGTTACTTTTGCTTGGTGCTTCACCACATGCAAAAGTCGAGCCAGCTAGCCCAAGTATAGGAAGGGGAGGCAGAGAAGATATGCAGTTTGTGGTACGAGCAGCACAAGTGGATGGCTGTGCCCATAAAACTGCTCCAAAGTCTTTCACTACCTGCCACTGTGTGGCTGGTGCCCTTGATTGCTTTTTGAATAAACAGAGCTGCAGTGGCAGCAGAACAAGTAAGAATTATTTTCTACAACCACAATCTCCACATTAGGAAGCATGTCTAATGCTGAGAGACCCAGAAATGAGGATAAACATTGCATCTTGTGAGGGGACTGGTGAAATCCCTACATTAGGGATGAAAATCAGGAAACAGAGGTCTCTATGTGAGGCATTCAAGAAATTTCAGACTTTCCTTCCCCTACAGAAAGCAAGCAAACCATATCCAAGGGTAACAAAGTGACCTAGAGCCCTAAACATTCATTTCAGAAATGGATTGTGCAGAGAGCTTTCAGCAGGAGAGGTTTATAAAGCTGATCAGCTTTTGAATATAACTCTTGGGTCCTTAAAGATTTAAACATATTAAGTGTCAAAATATGCTGATGCCAACTTTTCAAATCTGTGGAAGTTCCCACTCCCACATCCATGTTTGCTCTCTGCTTCCATTCCTTCACGGAGTTACGCTGGCACTGTGGTCCCACCAGGCATCTGCAGCAGCCTTTTTGCCCTGCTCTTTGTGTATCATTCCTAAGATATCAGAGCAAAGTCAGCCAGTGAGCAGAGTCTGAGTTATTACATTCAGTCAGCAAATACAGTAGCAGTGTAAACAGCAGACACGTCCAGAAACTCCAGAGCCATCCCCTCTGTCTCCAAGGCTCATGCCTCTCTTCTGTCCTGAATTTCTGAATAGTTTCAAGGCTGATGCCAGCTCTGCACTACTCCAGCAGAGCAGGTACAGCCCCTTGCAGTAACCTAAGAGTTTTGGTGGCTGGGGAAGAAATAGCCTCCTTTCATCATCTGCCTGTATTGGTAGTAAAACTTTCTCAATCTCCTCCTCTGACACATGCCCAGTGGTTAGGGGAAGAAGTAAAGAGGGGCACCAAATGCCCTACCCCACACAGAGAACATTTGCATCTTCCACTGCTTGTTTAGCCATGATAGTCCCCAGTTAGCAAATCCTCAAGGTCCTGTTCAGGCAAGCTTGAGCAGGAGAGTCCACATCCCAAAAGAAGTTGTTAGGGTTTCTAAGTCATTCAAAGACCCTCATCATATGCTCATCTCCTTTTCTCTTTTTTGTTTGCTCTTCAGTTGTGTTATCATTCCTTGTTATTTAGGTAGTACAGGTTTTCATGCAGGGGTTTAAATTTCTCATACTGTCTGTCCCTGGTAAAGTTATCTGGCTTAGGAAACCTCCTTCGAAAAATCTTCTGACATATTTCAGCATGGACCCCACTCATACACCAGAAGCACCTGGTGGCATTGTGACCTGACTCACTGTTCCATGTAGAGAAGGGCAAAGGGACAGGACCTCCCCACCCCCTCTTCAGGAATTACACACACAGGCAGGCAAGAAGGTCATGCAGCTGCACAGCTTTGGTCACTGCTGCCCAAGGCATCCCCTTCTGCTTTCATCTCCCCTCTGTAGTCACAGGTAAATATGTCACAGGCAGCAGAGGAGGGACCTCAATAGTGCTGCCCTGTCTGGGTGGGTTTCCACCTACTCCAGTTCCAGAAGCCCTCCTGTCATTCAGCAGTTTTAACTTTTTCAGAAAGCTGGTTTCCAGACACCCATACTATGAGAAAGACTTGACAATGCAAAAGGTCACTTGCATTGAAGTGCCTTGAAAAGCGAAGTGTCACTTGAAAAGTGAAAGGCCAATAAATCCTCCTGCCCTCACTGCATTTCTTCTTGGTGTCAGTGCTCTTTAAGGCAAACTTCCAGGAGTCTGACCCAGGGACATGGGACAGCTGAGGCTGGCGATACCACGTAAGTGGCACTCAGGCATTGTGTCTTTCTGCACAGAGGTGAACTATGCTGGCAAACAGGGAGGCAATGTGTAACCTGCTGTGCTAATTATATATATGCCTGTAACCAGGGAAGGGCCTGTGTACGTGCCAGTGCCTGGACGAGCCTGGAAAGACAGGCATGATAGGAAAAACTGCTATCTCTCCTTCTCCTTGTCTTCCCCATTCAAGGCACTTACACAGAACATAATTGAGGATGTTATTTATTTATTTCTTTGCATGAAAAAGAAAAATTGTGCTTGCGATTTGGGAGGAGAGCTGCCAGAAGAGCAACTGGAGCCTTTCCAATACCTCACAGTCTAGTAGTTAAGCATTGCCTGAATTGGGCACCAGGGAATCCTGAGTCCTGCTTTCTTCCACTCACTGGTTTATAACTCTTGGCATTTTAAAAGGTACCTTGTAAACATTTAATTCATTGTTCTTTGATATATAATTGAATCATTTGCTGGCTTGCCTTGTTAGAGGGCGGAAAGCACCCTGCAAGGGGAAGTTTTCTCTCTCCCCAGCCCTTCCTCGCCTGCTGGGGTGCAATGGCACCAGTGGCTTGATGCCTTCCGCTCCCCACCAGCTGCTTTCCTGCTGCCTCTGAAGGAAGGGACGTCACCTTGGAGAAAGAAGGTCTTCTCTCTCTGTTGCCAGATCTTCCTTCACTTTTGTGGCACCTGCTTCATGGTCCTTCATCAGTGGTTCTTAGCCAGCTGCTGTGTCAGCCCAAGCCCCAGCCTTGAGCAAGCCAAGCCAAGCCCTTCCCCGTGGCTGGTTCCTGTGGGGCTGTGTGGAGGTGTGGGTCCCTGATGAGAAATGTGGTCGCTGGTCTCTGTGGAGGTGTCCTGATGTTCGCCCAGCCATTCAGCAGGTCCCTGCTGTGTGTGAGGAAGGTGCACAGAGCTGTCTGTTTCCAGCAGGCCTGGGGTTGGCTGGCTCCCTACTTAAATCAATGTGGGGCTTTTTTAAAGTGTCTTCCTGTCATTTTTACTTACCTTTAATGCACAGGCCAAGGCTTGTTTGACGCTGTGGCAGAAGCCCTGCCTCTCTGTTACACCTCATGTACAAATTAGTGGAGATCTTTGCTGCATTCCAATAAGGGACTGAAACAACAAATCTGCTGGTTAATCATTTATTGCTGTGTGATCCTGCTGAATAGCAAATATGCTAGAAAGGGGAAAGGAAAGGGCATGGCAAGAGATTAACTGAGGACAGTCAAAAGTCAAGCAGAAAGGAGCGGGGATGAGACTGGAAAGGTTAGGTGGCAAACAGGAAGGTTACTGTAGTGTAAACATTGTCTCTCAGCTGCACAGGGGCCAGATGCACTATCCTGCTGCCAGTTCAGCCCTCTCTGCTCCATGACCATAGGTAGTGCAGGCCGAATGGCTAGCTACTGCCTCCAGCTGAATATGACAACTTGTCTGCCTAGGAGAGATATTTGGATTCACTAAGTTTCTTTCACCTTTCCAACACTCAGGTCCCCAGTGTCCACAAAGAATGTGCTTCTCACAAGAAGAGACCTGTCACCTTTGCACCCTTGAAAAATGTACTTCTCCATGCAAAGAGCTGTTCTCACCAAACGCTCTGACTGCCAAAACCACAAGCAGTGGGGTGGTGGGGAAGGCAAATCAACTTCAGTCAGAAAGCTGATTGTCCAGGAATGGACTTCTCTTATGGACTCCAGTGTGATAGGGCTGGTGGGACAGAGCACAGCTCTATCTGTCAGGATCATAAGTAGAGCTTGAGCAGAACAAATGTCCCCCCCTCCTAGACACCTGTGGGGCATTCACTTTAGCCCTCCGAAACCTGCAGAGCAGCGAGCTGGGGTAGTGAATATAGCCATTGTCACCCAGGCCTTGTCTGCTCCTGACCGCCCCAGTTAGAAGGCAGTTAGCTAGGAAAATAGGGATGACCACATGGTCATTGGCAGAATTTACGGTGTATTTTTACTGCCCAGTGGGTGCTGGGAAGCATAGCCCCATGGCAGTAGTGTCTGAGTAAGCAGCAAGCCCATGCAGACTGGGACAGGGTCTACCCTCACACTAAGCACACATCCAGTAGAAAAGCTTACAGGAACAGCACCCCAAAGCCAAGGAAAGGGCTCCGTTTAGACTCCTGTTGACATAGCAACAGTATGACATTGCCAGCATGCCCAGAGCATGGTGGCAGTACCATGGGATATCTGCCCAGGCAGTGGGGTGTTTGTTTTGAGAGAAGCACAATACTGGGTGAATGCCACAATTCAGAGAAACAAGTACTTTGGCCAACATAAACAAAGCAGTTATTGATATATTTACATAGCCGAGGTTCCTGACTTGAATTGTCAGCATCCACTGGACTCAATTGCCTTTTCTTTGCTCTCCACCTCAAGTCACAGTGTTGAACCTGACACAGGAGCAGCTCTTAGAAGTCTGGTTGACCATCATATAGCTTCATCCATGTTGACAAGGAAGACTCTGAAAAATGCCATGGTGCCAGCATGCTCAAGCCTATTGCCTCCAGCAGCCCCACTTCTGCCCTGTGAAGGGCTCTGAGAATCACCAGCCACTGCTCTTGCTCCAGCCACACTTGGATATCCCCACGAGCTTTGGTTTTATCTGGGGTCATAAGTAGTGGAAAGGCTGAGGTGAGTCTTGGTGTCTTGAAGGAAAAAGGGGAGAAGGAGAAGCCCATAGCTTTGGGTCTCCCAGAACTCATGCCCTTCTCCTGGGGTGAGGGGCAGGGAGCAGTTTTGAACACGTTAACCAAGAAGAAGGCTCCCTCTCCTGTAGAACACGTTGTCCTGTTTTCAGCTGGGTAGGAAGGAAGATAAGTTAGGAAGGAAGATAAGTTAGGAAGGGCAACAGGACCCCATTGACCAGCTATCTGAGGACTCAGCAGGCTAGTCCTTCAGAGGCAAAGAATTTTTTTTTTACTCCAACTGTTTTTTAAAATAGTAAGAGGTGAAAGAATAAAATAATGTAGTGCCTGTTTGATGGCTCCAGCAGGATTATACTGATTCACAGTGTTCATGACAAAAACAAACAAACGTCTACCAGAAACTCTCCTGTATTTGCCTGCACACAAACACAAATTGCATGACAAAGTATTTTTGCAGTCAGTGTTCTCATTAAAAGCAATAAAAATAAGCAGGAACATTTTGCCAAAGCTGAAGATCACTGTCAATATGATTTGGGCATTTTGCCCTGCAGCAGCTAAGTATCAGCTGAAAATGAAGGCACTGATCAAATGGGGAACCTCCCTTTTCCTTTTTAAGGCTCTGCCAGACTGCAGTAGGGTGGGAACATCAGTGTGGGGAGAAGTAGGAACAGGTGGCTGAAGAGAAAAAGGGAGGGAGAATGAGAGGAATGGAAGTGGTGTTACTGGCCAGTGGTCATATGTTTTGATGCCTAACAGAAATAAAATGTTCTGGCATTTCAGTTTTTCCGTGGAGCCAGCAGCAGAGGATGTAGTTCTGTCTATGACAAACTTGCAGCCTAGCTCCCCACAGAACTCTGCTCCTGAGGTCCTCCAGCTCATTTTGCCTGATAGGCTCATCAGTTCTGCAGCTGGTGTCATGTTACACCCAGACGATTCTGTCAGCAGAAGACCAAGACCAGTGGACTTTGCATCAAAGCACAAGCAAGCCATAGTGCCAGTGTGCAAACCTGGGCTTGTCAGAAAACAAGGCTGCCATCATGATGCCAAACGAGAGTCAATTCCCTCCCAAACAAAGCAGTGAATGAGGAGCGGGATACCACATACCTGAGAGGAGATACAAGGGAAGCAACCGCCCACGTGTGAGACAGCAGGGAAGTACTGCCCCCAAAATACTGACATTAACTCCCACCTGAAATATTTTTACGCAGACAGAGCCAAAGAGAGAGTCTTTCACAAATTGTATAAGAAGTGCAGGAGTAATTAATAATAGAGGAATAAAAAGGTGAATGCTACCTCATGGTAGAGCAGGACGTTCGGCTCCCTTGTGTCAGCTCAGAGCAGAGGGCTGTGTGTCACACAGGCAACAAACATGTCTTTGGCTCCACTGCTCAACACGGGGAATCTTGGCCATCCCATTCTTCAGAGCTGGCAGCTGAGCCATAGAAAATGTGAAAATCTTTTCCTCAGGGACTTTCTAGGAACTCAGTTCAGGAGGATTCCTGTTGCTGAAAAGGACAGGCATCAAAGCACTGTATATCCTGTGGGAGGAAAAGGGGAATTCTTTCACAGACATCATCTCTTCCTTATGTAATTAAAAAAGTCAATGGGAAACAAATCCAGACATGAATATTTATCTTCAGCTTCCTGGTAAGCATTTTGCTGCACTAATTCCCCTGGCTTTCTTCCATGTTTTTTTTTATAGAGAGAACCCAGATACAGTGGCTCCCCATTAGGACTTGGGCACCTGGGGACATGTTGTATGAGAACCTGTTGACCCCCAAGCTGTCTGACTGAGCTGACACATGCATCTTCATCTAGTATTTTCCCTGAAGACTCAGCCGTCGATGTAGTATTTTCCATAAAGGGTAACTCTGCAGTAATTCTGTTAGCAAGCAGTGCTGTGAAACTGCCTGCGGATCCCTTCCCACCCTCATCTCAGGCAGATGTCTGAGCGGGTGAGATGGAAAGGGATCTGTCAGCCCAGCTGCATTAATTTGAGACATCAGCAGGACACAGGCCTCCTGCGGGCCCACTGCACAAGGGTGACCTTCGTTGCATGAGGCCACACTGTCAGAGCTTGGGAAGAGGCCACAGACACACCCGAGGCAGCATTAAAGATGGCAGTATGTGCCCCTGTCTTCCCCAAAAAGCTCTCCAATGCAGTTCTGGTAACACACTGGAAGAGGTTTCCCAGAGAGGTGGTGGATGCCCCATCCCTGGAAACATTCGAGGTCAGATTGAACAGGGCTCTGAGCACCCTGATCTAATTAAAGATGTCCCTGCTTATTGCAGCAGGGTTGGACTAGATGGCCTTCAAATGTCCCTTCCAACCCAAACCATTCTATGATTTCCTGATTCTATTGTTCTTTTTATGGTCTGGGAGAGGAAAGAAACTCAACCAAGATCTGCCTAAGCAAACCCCATGTCCCCGCTGCCAGTTCTCCCCTGCTCAAGGATGCTACAACCTACTCTGACTTCTTATGCATGAGGGAGCCCCAGCCCCATAAAACAGACCATACCCTCAGCTCACTCTTTTTGTTCTTCACAGAGCCAGGTGTGTTTGCAGAGTCAAGAACCACCCGGCTGGGAAGAGCATGAGTTATACTTTTTTATATAACCCTACTTTTCCTGCCCCTGGTCCAAACACTATGGTGTTTTACATGGAAAAGACACTCTGCTTTTACCCCACAGGTTTCCTGTCCATGCAGAACAAACTGTAATATGCAATCTACACAAGCACATAATTCCCTCTTGTTTTATCTGTGTTTATTAGCCACTCTCTACCCAATCTATGCCCTGAACATACTATTATTAGTTTCCTGCCGTAGTACTTTTCCCATTGTACCTGCTCCTTCACAAACATTAATGAGATTAAGGCTAATGTGATGAGATTAAGCTTCCAGCATCTGGATCATCCACCAGATTCATGCTCAGCCTGCGTTCCTGCTGTGTCTCCTGGGGTCCCTATGGTGAGAAACTGACTACTAAATATCACCTCTATGTATAGTGGGCAGAGTTAGAAACCCCTCAGTGAGTGACTCTAATCACCTTGCTGGTTGCAGGTAGAGGTTCCCTTTTCATACTGTTTTGGGGCTTTGGAAAACTACCACAAAAAGGAAAGATTATTTCAGGGCAGAGAAATGTCATTTTGCAAAACTTATTCTCAGAAACCAATGAATCATTTTAACAAAAACTGTTTTTTCAATCAACTCATTCATTAATTAATCATGCTGAAGCAAGATTTTTCCAGAATGGAAAATTTTAAGTAAAATAATGACTGGCAATATTATAAGGAACTGGAAGAAAAAAAATACAAACCCCAGAATCAGACAAAGTGCTGCCTAACTTTACCTATCACAGCCCCTGATAGACAGATGGCCTTCCCACAATAGCAACACCTCTCCTGTCAAATTTAACTATGTGGTCATGTGAGTACCGACTTAGTGGGACTTCTACCTTAATAAAGACTAAGAAAAATATTGAATATGGACTTCTAATGTTATGTTATAAAAGCATGTAATAACAAATAAAAAAGTAAACCAGCACAGAATGTTGTATCTCGCAAAGACTGTACTTCCTTGTCAGTCAGGAAGCCCAGGTAATTTTCAGGGCACATGAGATCAGGAAGTCCATCAAGATGTTCCTGGCACAGATTAGTCACTGGACTATTTATCCAAGGGTCAGTCACATGTGTGGAAAGTAAAAAAAAAAAAAAAAAAAAAAGTAGCAGTTAACAATCTGTTGGTCTGTGAGCATAAATGATGTGCTCTGTAGTGCACTGCAGATCTCATGGTACACACACACATGCCTGTTCTCACTGCACACCCTTCATGACAAGAAGCTGATTTTCGTGCAAATCTAAACAGCAAAGTACAATTCTGAATTATAAAACAGATAGTTGGGACCTCACTGCAGAACTGCCAACATCTTCTCCTTTACAGGCAGATGGCAAAACTGTCATAATAAGATGCTTTAGGAAGAATTCACCAGTAACACTTGGAAGGGTGTAAAGATCTATCCCTCTTAATTGAGGAAGGAAACATCAAACCAGTAGCCCCAGACTGTAATATCCCTGTATAGATTTGTCCCCAGAGATGGGGGTAGGAGTCTGGAAAACTATCAGCTCTGGGATGCACCATTGCAGAGTCATGTCTAGCAATCCAACTGTTCAGTCAAAAGAAGCAGGGAAAGATAGTGCCACATCCACCAGCCCACCGGCAGGAGATGTGCCGCGCTCCTGCATGGATATGTGCAGATCATCCTTGCTAAACATGGTAAAAGAGGAACACACATTTGGTGTTGGTGACTGCCAGTGGATTCCCTATCTCTCCCAAGTGCTGGTAGTAACTGTGTTAAGTGGTTTCTGCCAGAGAGAACATTTGTGTCCTGCTCATATGGAATCAGTTTTTACTCATTTCTCTACCCAATTTTTATATCTTATAGGCATGCCATCTAAATTACACTTTCACCTTTGCAGCAAAACCCATGGGTCATCATCATGAGGAGGACTCGGAGAAGTGTGCCATGAGAAAAAAGAGGCCACGTGGGGAGGATGAAAAGGAAAGCTTTTCATGATCAGTGACAGAAGACGAGTCTAACAGCGGTAAATGATTCACAAACCTGACAACATGGGCCTATATTAGGAATTCTTTCAGTTCAGCCAGGTATTGCCAAAGCCCATGGCAGGGTTACCTTCCTTTCCACTAACCCAGCAGTCATGCTCCTCTACCTCCAGCAGCCCATAGCAGGGTTGCATGATACAGGATGGAGGTTCAGGACATAATATGCAGCGACCAGCAGGTTCCAACAACTTTCTCACGATGTTGCATAGTATTTTTTGCTTTCCACAAGACTCCTTCTGCTGCAGACTCCCAGCAGAACAGGCATAGAAACAGGGAGTGTGAGTGGCGCCTTCCCCAGATAGATTTCACACTTCTAAGGCACAGAGAAGGAAAGCAGCGTCACTTTGATCAAGTGCCATGCACTGTGTACAGTAAATGACGATACACCACTCCCTCTGCACTTGACACCTTGCCAGTTTAGAATACTTACTCCTGATCTCTGAGTGTCACCCCTTTTCAGTAAAGGAAAATATTTTCAAAAGTGAGTAAATGACCCAGGAGCCCAATCCCCATCACTGTTCAGTGTGGCATTACATCCATTTGATGGTATGCACTTCATACAGGTGTTTAACTGGTCAGTCACCCAGATGTGGAGCGAGACAAATACCACCATGGGGAGCTTGAATCTGAATCAGACACTCTCTGGAGGTGCCCATCAGCCTTCAAAGGGAACTGAGGCTCACTGTAACACATATTTTGGCCTTTCAGGACAACTGCCAGACCCTGTTCCTAGGTTCCAGTCCACAGCCCAGTTGTATCCTGCCTTTAGTTCAGCTCTCAACTGAGAAATACCCATGAGATAACTTTATTATACATCAATATCTAATTATCTCATTCCCGCTGAGGAGGACTTTACTCCAGTAATGAGCCCATGACTTGGATGGACTGCTGAAGGACTGCAGCTGCTTCCTATGAAGAGATGTTTACAGGGTCTCTTTCTCAGCCCCTCACTGCTTTCCTTCTCAAGTGTGTGGCTGCTCATGAAGGGGCTGCATCTGCCCACCACTGCTCAGAGCCCACCTGACCCCTGAGGTCAATACCACCTGCAGGCTGAGGGGCTTTCTGTTCCCATTCCCTGGAAGGGATGGAACAATAGGGTCTGCAGAGGTGAAGGTGCTCTCCTTGCTCTCACAGAGGCTCAGTGAATCTAGAAACAAGTGGTTTAAAGCCTCTCTATAGACAAAAGTATGCTCTGCAACATCAAACATCAAAGTCCCACACTGTAGCAGATCATGTTCCTCAAGCACAGCAGGCTCACAACAGTTACCCCTACATGAGCTCCACTCACAGAGCCCAATTCCACCACATTCCCACTTAGGCTGCTGAATGCAGATGATAAAGCAGGTATTTATCACTCTCACCACTGAAGAATTCCCTTGCATGGGATGAATTCAGCACCAGCATAACCTAGACCTAGACCAGTACCTTGCACTGTGAAGCAGAGATCTTGCAATCTCACAAGTCTCACAAGCTTTAGGGACATTAACCACTGCCACATCAGACCCTGCCCCTACTACTTCCCATGTTATCTGTGTGATCTGTCAGGGAGCAGAAGCCATGTGAGGGCATCCTTAAGCGTGAGCACCAGGTTCCCCTAGGACAAGAGATGAAATATTCACTCTGACATATTAAAATAAACCAACCCCTCCTTCTTTGGAGCCAGATTGTGGATATGTAGGGTGTGTGTAGTCAGATGATTGTCATTGCCAGATAAGAACATCTCTCACAATCACGCAGTGTCGAGAGCCCAGTGAATGCCAGTTACTGATCACCGTCACGTCAGTACAGTGCAAAATAACAACTGCTCTCTGCTGTTGCCACATCGTGATTTTGCAGAACCTCAGCAGTCATCCATGAGCAGTCTCTGAGACTGTCCACAAGGAATGAGTCTTTGCTTTCTCTTTGTCCATGGCTATACCTTTATCCCTGGTGACTGCAGGTATAAACGTGCAGGGAAGGAGTGGAACTAAAGCCACCCAGTAAGACAAATCTTCCTTACAAAATGCTACTGGAGGCATACAAAGAGAAAACCTGTGGCTGAAACCTTTATAAAGTTTTAATATAACTAAACAAAGAGTGATACTGTAGGCATTTCTTTCCTGGGATAAGGTGGGCACAGTGGGAACCTTCTGAGCTCTTGAGTTTTCCCAGCATTTTCCCTTTTGTACTCTGTACAACCCAAACTCAGGCATACTCAGGTGAATACAGAAATTACCACAAAGAGTAAAAACTGTCAAAGTAAACTGAATTATGTCTGACATAGAGTCCTATTTCCCATCCTGCTTTGCATGCTCATTTATAGGTAGGTGACAATACCTTTCCTTTCATACAAGTGTAAATAAATGTCCAGTGCCAGACAGAGCCACTGTAACAGAGCAACAGGGGAGGACATTCAGCCCTTTCAAACCATGGAAGCAGACAGAGGAAAAGGGACAGCTTGACAGCGTCTGGAAGACTGTCAGCTGCCCTCTCAAACTGGGAAAGACACAGCCTTTCCAGTGTAGGTTTAGATCCAAGAGAAGTATTTATTTTAAAAGATAACAAAGGATTGACAGTTGTACTGTCAATAATAAGATGGTAACAAGCAGGGCCATGCAAGAGGAACATCTCACCCATTACGCACGTAGCTTCAGGGAGTGTCTCATCCCAATCCAACATCTGCCCAGGTATTTAAGCAATGACTTCAACAGAGATCAGCACTGTGTAAACATTTCCTATCTGAGCTGGGACACCACAACCAGACCTAGGAGTGGAATAGAAAGAGTAGACTTCGGTTGGTCCACTGTGGTAGTGGTGGTCTGAGAGCAGCACCTGCAGCCAGCTTTTGCCCAGCCAATTTGGGTATGCAGAGCAGCGTTTGCATGCTGGCAAGGACCCCTGGCAGAGGCTGCCTTCCCCTGTAGGAACCTGGCCTCCACCGAGCGCTTGCTGCCTCAAAGCTGTGGCTTTGTTTCTGCTGTCCTGCAAGCCACAAAGAAAAGAAGCACACTTGGACACTCTGCTATGGCCTCTTGTGCTGGAGTCTGACAGGTGTCCTTAGCATCTAAAACGAAGCAGGAACCCCACTTGTTATCCCATAAAAGACTTTCTAAAGAAGTTACTTTAGAAAAGGAAACTAATGCTGCTAAGACTCTGCTTTTTCTTCTTCCACAGCTGAAGACAAAGAACATTGGCACAACAAGAAGCAAGGGAAGAAAGGCACAAAAACAGGAGAGATGTGTCCTGGTCCAGGCAGGAGCTGGAGAAATGTCTTAAGGAGAAGTCAGCAGACTGGTACTAGGAATATAGGAATATAATAGAATATAATTCCAATTGCAGAGACCCTGTATGACATTGAGACACACATTTCCTCTGTGACACACAGGAAACAATTTCAGCTGCCTGTGCTCCAATTCCCTTTCTGGAAATGGGATTGTCTGCTGTTCATTGTTCTACTCATGGCTCATGAGGAGCAGTCCCAGTGGCATTCAGGTCCTTGCCCAGGTGCTCTCAACATGAGCACTGGTTGATCCAGCCCTCAGGAGAGGGATATCCCAGCACGGTGTGGCAGCTAGTAGGCTGTTTTGCACCAGCCTCCGCTCCATGAAAGTGTTCAGTGTTCCTGGGGCTGACCTGGGGAAAGAGACAAGTACAGCAGGGAGGAGGTGGGTGGACTGGTGCCTGCAGCTCCTCTGGTGGCATCTGACAGAGATCCTGTTGCAGTTGTTACCTTGGCAGTCAGAGGTCTTATCTGACAGGGTGGGACTCTCTCACCCCCCTTGTCACTTCTGGTGGTGGATGTGAGGAGCCTGATAACCCTAGGCTTCTCTCCCCTGTTAGGCTCAAAATGTTGGGTTGTGACTCCCAGTGTGCCAGATAGAAGCACTCTGGAAAACTTGTTCCATACACCTAGAAAACTGTTCACTATGAAGCTTGTGTTTCTCAGAGACTCCTCAAATAATACCTCTCTCATTGAGAGCCCCAAGCAATGGGGTCCCCAAGACACCCTAATTTTCTGCTGCAGCTCTGGTTAAACATCCTCTCAGCTGGTCCTGGACAACCCCCTTGCCAGCACTCAGGCACCTCTTTCCTCATTGCTGCAAAGCAAAGACAAATACAGTTGAGAAAACATGGGTAGGCATGGGGGAGGGAGTGAGGGCTTCTGCTGGGCAGGGGGTGAAGCAGGGGCACGAAGGGAGGACTCAGGCAGGAATCGTCAGAGCAGATACTCTGCTAGTGCAAATCAAGGTGGCCTCATTGACTTTGCCTTGCCCTGGCTGGGTTACGCCTCCTGTGCCATGTTTCCTGAAATAGGGATCTGCATGTCTGGCTCAATGAGAGCAGGCTGTCCTAGCAGTGTTTAGAAGCTATGTAAGTGGAAGGCATTTTTACACAAGCTAATTTGACATATAATATTTCAGGAACTTACAATTTATTTTTATGGTTTGTTTAAAAAAAAAAAAAAAAAAAAAAAAAGAAAAAAAAAAGGAAAATCCCAGCAGAAAATGAAAATAAAGGGGAAAAAAAAAGAAGACTGAGCAAATAATAACATGTGTGGGTGGGTTGGTATGTAATACCCCAACCACAGGGCTACAGCAACATTTGGTCCCATTGACCTTTTTGCTTAAATTAAGGTAATTACTCAACTACTGACAATAGGCTGCTGTGTTACGTCTGTGGATTTGCACATAGAGAGGGACATGACAAATAATATGACGCATGCCAGTGACTTCAGACTTGATCCAAAGTCTAAGGACATATTGTTCTTATGAGAAAAAATATTAAACCTTGATTAAACACCAAGTTTTATAAAGATGGAAATGTGGAAAGGTGAAAATTGATAGATAGATAGATAGATAGATAGATGAAAATAGATAAACTCTATGTACCTTAAAAGAGATCTAGTCAAGTAATTTCTGCTGTAATCTCTATCTGAGGGTAATGGACTTTAAACTCAGCAGGTTTTATATCCCACAGGCTTTTTTGTCTTAAAGTTTCTACTCAGAAAATCAGACCTGTATATTTTAAACCAGATAATTCAGTGTGACTGACTATATGTTCTGTTGTTGACCTGACCCAAAATACTCTCAAGTGCATTTGCATACTGTGATGCAATGTCTCCTAAGTGTTTTCATTTCTTTCCCATAATATAACAATTTGGTGGTTCACATGAGGAAATGGGGTTACCATTCAACCTGGGTTGTGTGCCCCCATACAAATATTCTTTGTAATACTGAAGGAACGCAAAGGAAAGCAATTTCTGCTAAAATGAATGAAATGACTCAATACATTGCCACCTTGAAAAGTCAAATAGCCCATTCCCCTTAGAAATGTCAATAGAAGCAATTTACAGATGTAAATGCTTTAGACTTTTTCATTCAAATGTCCTTCTGTTTTTCAAATGTACAGTCCCATAAAACAAATGCTGAGTCATCTATTTCATTAAATACAAATTCTCATTTTTATTCTGCTTTCTTTCTGCATAACAGCAAACACACAGAGAGAGAAAAAAAGTAATCTTTTTCTAGCTCAAGTTATTGAGTTATAGAGCAGATTTGCTATTATGTAAAATAAATTATGTCTCTGACATAGAGAACTCAGAACTTACACGCTTAGACTGTGTTGACAACCTTTAAATGAATCTTAGAAACTTTTGGTGCTTGAGGTTGAATATTGCATCTGTGCACTGTTAGTGCTTGCATGGCTCATTGAATGCTGTTAAAACAAATTTTCTTTTTACAGTGAATGAAACAACTGGGATGAGGCAGAGAAGACCTCAGGTCATATGGTTTGCAGAAGAAAAGAACGATATTAAACTTTGGAGTTTAGTACTCTTTAGTACTCTGAGAGCAAGCCCTGGGAGTTCACTTGCCAAGCACCAAGGTTGACCCCTGAAGCCAGGCTGCCTGTGAACGCTTCTGGTGCTGAGCCATCTGGTCCGCTCATGTTTGCAGTTTCCCACAGTAATTTGCACACCCACAATTTGATATCTCTTGGGAAAATAAGACTAGTATTTTTGTAAAGATTTGAGAGTTCATGAGTCTTCTCCTTAAGGGTTAAGAGCACCTTCAAATTCAAACCAGGTACTTGGAAATATTCACAAACTCTGGTGCTGTTTAGACTGAAGGATGGAGGTTTAACTAAACCCTAATTTTGATCTCAGTGAGGAATAGGCCTGGTGTCACTTTTTGTCCATGGAACAACAGATAACACCAGGGAGAAGTAGAAACTAGAAGAACAGCTAAAAATCTGAAGGTGAGAAAATGCAGAAAACATTGATGCTCCAAGCAGACAAGCAGAACACTGGATATAGATGAGGCAGGAAGGCGTTTATCCCAGATGAGGCATTTAGGTCTTGTTCATGGTGTTTTCGTAACAGTCTTATCATCCAGATCCTCAGCTGAGGGATATTTTGGGCCAAACCCTCAGCTGGTGTGAAGCAGTGCATTTCCATGTCACAAGCCTTAATTTAGCAACTGAAGGGTCACAGAAACCAGAAAATTAGTCCTTCCCTACGGATTGATTCATTGGACTTTAGCTATCCCTCAGCCACATTTCCCCTAACCTATTTCTAGTTGTCCACTGTCTTTTTAGTCAGTCGAAGGTAACAAGACAAAATACATGGTCTAAACTGGTAAATCCATGCATTATCACTTCTGTAGCCCCAGATGATTGCCTTCTCCTTGAAAACTCATCCCAGAAATACCTGTGGAACTCTCATTTCCATGATGGTTCTGAAGTGGTTCTAAAAGTGCAGAAGACAATGAGACTCTGTTGCCACAAAAGTGCCTCCAGCTTTCCCTCTCAATGCCATCAGACTGAGCACAGCAAGCAGAAGAATCCAACAAAACAAAGCCAAACAGCTTCCAGCTGTTATTTTAAGCCAGGAGAGGGCATGGAGGGAGGGAGCTGGGGGAATGAACCACTCGGCAAATGCTGGGAAAGCATTTAGTTTTGGCTGATGGCCTCTTGTGGCTGTGGTTTCCACAATGTCTCTGTGTTCTATCTGTGTCAGGATGGAACCAGCCTCCTGAAATAGATTGAACAAGCTAGACTGGAGCTATTTTAATACCTAGAGCTTGTTCCCTTTAGATTTTTTTGAGTGAGGGGATGGAGTGGAAGAGGAGAGACAACAAGTAAGGGTGATGTTATTTTAACACATGCAAAGGAGCTGTCAGAGTGTAGCAGTTTAGCTGTCTCAGCACACCCCCATCTGCGCCATCGCTACTACGTGCAAGGATGCACAGCCTGAGATAGCACCTGTGTAGCCCAGAATTAGCTGGGTTTGTCTATGCACACGCACACATCTCCTTGGAAAAGCATCACAGTTTCCTTCGTGTCGCACTGAGAGGGAAAAATGAGCTCATGTCTCCAGGCGTGTGACGTGCGAGATGCTCATGGTGGACCTTTCTTACCCAAAATAGACACAGATCACTCCCCCATCATGCCACTATAACAGCTTGGTCACCACAGTCCTGCTCTGCAGAGCAGCTCCTTCCCAGCATCAAATGTTGGAAAGCTGGGAAGGGATAGTAGGTTAGTGTGCAAAGCAAAGTCTCAAGAACACCACGTGGCTTTTTACACTTGCAGCCAGTTCTGATACTATCTTTTGCTGTGTGCTAAGGGGATAGGCTTTCAGAAACTTCATCAACAGAAGCAATACAATCCAGTCTATTTCCCAGACCTGCCTGGATCCTTGTTTCATAATAGCTCAGACCACAATTTCCTCTTAGCTTTTCCCTGATTTTGCAGCAACAAATTGTATGTCATGATAATGTCCTCTCAGGTTGCCAGTGTTGGCCTTTCAAAGATCAGTGCAGGAGTAGATTTTAATATCTGTGTCTAGAATATTTTCCTACATTTCTTTAAATCAGGTCGACATTAAAGAGGTCTTGGATTACATTGTATTGGTCTTGTTCACGACACACTGTTCTGAGGGCTCAGCCCCTCCATGGCAATCATGAGCTGTGTTATCCTGATTTATGCTGGGCCACTGTGACCTGGTATGATGCTACAGAACAGCATATCAGTTGTATCCCTGACACATGACAACTCCACTTTCTTTAGCAGATGAGAGAAAAGCCATACAGCACCTCATATCACCTCTAGGTTGGTCAGAGAACAACTTGCTCCAAGGAGGACATTCCTCAGAAGCTGATGAAGCCCCTTTGGCAGCCTCTTCCTATGGCTAAAGCCCTAGCAAAAATCTTTTGCTCCCCAATATCTGGATTGCTCAATGTCTTTGCACACCCTCTGTGTTGAAGTAAGGTCTGAATCCCTTGTGAAACACCCATATTACAGCAAAACAGCCTAAAACCCCATGTGAAGCATTCTGTTGCTTCCTTCAAGGTTAAGTCTAATTTTTTTGCCCTTGCAACCAGACCTCCTCAACACAGTCAGCCAATGAGGTCATCTTCTCTATCAGATAGAAGGAGCTAAAAACATGACACAGGAGATGTCAGCTCCATTGGCTGCTCATCTCAGTACCTGCAGCCAAAACAGAAAGCTTACTCAGGCTGCCAAATAAAAATACCTCTTGTGGGCACATTCCTTGCAGAGTACACAAGAAAGCAAGCTGAGAAGACAGCAAGGGAGGACAGCAAGAAGTATCAGACAGAAACAAGAATGGACAGATAGTGAGGAGGGAGGGAGAGAGAGAGAGAGAAGAGTGGCAGGGTGGGGGAAAAAAACCACAGGTGATGACCTATAAAGGAGCCAAGGAGCCAAGTGAGATGGGGCACACTGATTTCATTAGCAGTAAATGTCATGGCAGCCAACACAACTGTATGATACAGTGCTTTCTTAGGCACGCACAGTGAAATCCTAGCTCCGTGGAAGACTATGGCCAAAATCCCATTGACTTCAGTAATGCCAGAACAAATGGAGCTGCCCCACGCCTTCCAGCAACCAGCTCTGGCCACAGTCAAAATCCCTCCTGCAATCTGACCCCGGTTCTCCAATTTCACCTATCACACTGCCAGAACTAGACTCGAAGGGGCAGGCAGAGCATAGCAATGCACAAATGGCCAATTTGTGTTTTTCCTATTTTCCATATGTGGCAACAAGCAAAGCAAGCAGTTAGGGGCAGAATTTAGCCCCTGTGGCCTAATGCCCTTCAGAATGGTCTTCAGTCCCAGCAGAATTTCCATCTCAATGTCACTGCACTGGTAAAAGGAGCAACTCCTCACTACTACAAAGGGTAGCTATAAGGTTCCAGTTTGCTCAGAGCTTCATGCAAAATCACTGAAAATGTTTCCACTACCTTTGGAAAGCCAAGTGTGCAGGGACGTTAGACTGTGTAGAGTTGCAAACATATTGCAGACAGCAATCCTGTTTGCAACAGGATGGACTGCAAGATCTTGCTCTGTCTTCTTTGTTGCCATGGTTTGATGATGCAGTGAGCAAACCTGAGAAATGTGGCAATGCATAAAAAATTATACCTTTTATGCATATTTTCAGGCTCTTGGCAGTGTGGATCCCCCACCACAGGACAGGTTGTCTCCAGGACAGCTGAGATCTTGGCCTTTCTTCCCTGGACTTCCACATTACACCCAACCAAGTTAGAGGTCAGAGTCATTAACTTCAAAGTGTCCCAGTGCAAAGGCTGAGATAACAGAAGGACCAGCTATCACTTGAGATTAACATCATGGCTGACAGCTTGACTTCTTCAGCATTTGGGAAATCTCAACTTCAAGATGAACCTTCCTCTAGCTGGTTGGAACAGATATGGGTTCATGCATGGAGTGTGACTTTCCACAAGAAGTCACTGCATTCTTTCTAGTCCAAGTGTGAGGAAATTTCTACAAAAGAACTGTTTCATCCTTCAAAGACACAAATGAAAAGTGAAAGGAAAAATAACACTCCCCAACGTCAGCATAGCAAGACATTCCATCTTTCCTTTGACAACCATACATGTTCTCATATTGCTCAGGTGTTCAGAAAGAGGATGAAGTGATTGTAAGGATCCCTTCACAAAACTAGCTCAAAGCTTCTCAACATGGTAAGGAAATAGCAATTTTGTTTCCCTGAAACAACCTGGACAAAAAAATGGGTGAGAAGAGTTCACCTTGCTGCTCTTTCTGCATCTGGAATGCTGGGGCATGCATGCTTCCCAACTCTTCTCAATATCTGCCCACCCCAGCATCCCAAATCTACCCTGAGCAACAGTGAACACCAGCCAGAGTTTTTTGTGCTGTGGCACTGACAGAGTATGCAAGAGCTTAGGATCATTTTGGTGCCTCTGCAAACCAGCTGCCCCAAGTGCTTGTCTGTTTTGTCAATGTTTAGTGTGAGTCATGTCTTCTATTAGGAGAAGGGAAGGGAAGGGAAGGGAAGGGAAGGGAAGGGGGTATATAACAATGCAAGATGAAGCACTGTTTTATTCCCATGATGCTCAGGCACTTCTGTTTCAGTGGATGCACATGTGCTCACAACCCAGTGATCTGTTGACTCAAATGCTGTCATGGACATAAGCAGCATAAACTTTGCCTAAGCACGAGCAGCTGTCACCTTGTGAGACGCATGTGCTCAGAACCAGGTGCGTGTCACTTCAGTAACGTTGGAGGATATGTCTTTGACTTGGCCATAAAAGGAAAGAGGGGGGACGAACCCAGGGAAGATATGCACACTGCAGCAGGTACTGGAAATTGTTCTTGGCTCCTGGCAGCATTGTTTGATCTGTTCAGTGGGTCATGTGCCAGCCAGCCGACTTGCTACGTGTGTTTAGACAGCTCCTGCATGTCTGAATTCTCCTGGCCAGCTGGCTGCTTTAACTCCTTCAGCTGCCCTTATTGCCAGGAGTCAGGCAGCATTTGAAACAGCAAAATAAAACTCAGCAGGGTTGAAAAGTAGCACAGGGTTTGAGTTAAGTGAAGATGGGGTTGGGTGGGATAAAGGAAATGGAGAATTTGCTGGGACCCTTGAATTAATGATTGCTGTTGGTAAAAGAGCATGACCATCCTCCTGAGATGTGTTTCCTAACAAGTTTAATAGAAAATTAACCAGAAGAGCCTCTGCTCTCTCAAGCTTTGAAATCCTGCCACGGAAACCTGTAGCAGAGGATGAAGACACAAAAGCAGCAGCAGCATACAGCACAACCTGGTATTGAGAATAACTGTCAGAGACAGGTGCATACGCTTGTCCTGCCATGCATCTTCAGTTGCATGCCCCCTCACAAAAACAAATACTAAGACTAGAAAGCCTGGAAAAGTGACACTGTTCACTGAAGCTCATGACAAACGTGTGATCCTCCCCTCCTTACCCCACTATCACCTGACAGCTGTTAGAGAACAGTCTCTGCATTAGTGCTGTAGGTCTTCTTTAAAACAGGTTTAAACGTGAAATCAGACAGAGCACTGCCTGAAGAAAGCCTTCTGGATTTTCTACCTCTCTGTGAGTCCTTTCTTTAAAAATATTCACTAATGGATTTGAGGTTTTGATGTGACTTGTTGCCCCTGTTACATACTGAAGTCCTTGTACCAGCAACCCCTCTCTCTGCCTCTTCTGCTGTGCTGATCTAAATTCTCAGATCACTGGTAGAGATCCAGAGTCATTCCCTGGGGTTTATTCCAGCCTGCCAGCAGCACTGGTGAAAGCTGAGTGAACCGTCCTATTTCCCACCCCTTCACCCAGCGTGACAGGCTGGATGTGAGGTGTTCTGTGACATCTCACACTTCAGGCATTGTATTGGTGTTTGTCATGTTGCAGCATGAGGAGACCCAGCTGGCATCCTGGGAATTTCAAACAGCACCCATGAAGACTTTGTTCTGCTCTTGGATTCTCCTGCACTGGTGATCTGTTGTCCTTTTGTGCAGTTCGATAAAAGCAAGGGCAGAATCCCAATCATGTCAAATGAGCTGGGAAAATCCCACAGATAATGGGAATGAAGGAGGGATAGGGACACCCTTCCACTCAGCAAACAGGCCTGGGGCCACTGTGATCACGCAGTGTCTGGAGACCGTCCATAACATAAGGAAACCATTACAAACTACTTTGATGGTGAAATGGCAACACATTCCCACTGGCATTTTCACAAGCTAAATGGTTCTTGCATTGCTGGCAAGAAGGCTGTTTCCATCCATGGTGCCACTGAAGTCAGGAGAATCACACTGATGCAGAAATTGCAACAGATGAGAGCAGAATAAGCTGCCATTTTCCAGCAGCAGTGAGAAGAGCAGCCTTTTGCCTTTCTCCAGCTCATCCATGAGCCCTAGGAAGGCAGACTCTCTTCCTCACTCCTATTCCATGGACCAGCCAAGGAGGTTGTTCAGACTGTCAGACAGAATGGGGACCCAGGCTAATGATGGAGGAGGTTATGGGCTGGCTCCTGTGATGGCTACTCTTTCCTCAAGAGGGGATGTGTTAGTATGTGTAACTGGCCTGGAAAGAGAAGTGGGGAAGAGGAAAGAAATGGCATGTAGCCCCCCACTTCCATTTGCATTTGCCTGCTTGGGATAGAATGTGCTGCTAGCGCTACCCTTGACAAAAGTTTTAAGCAGGGATGCCAACATGTATCCTTGCCTTGTTTCTCTGCATTTATCTCTGTGCCAGAAGGCTGGAAACTTGCCAGGGGGCCTTGCAGAATCTGGGTCTTGTTTGCTCTTAGTTGACTTTACACCGTTTTACAACAGCAGCTGCAAATGCCAAGTAGCAGCTCATCCCCCAGTTAACAAGATCAGTGAGCACTGTTGGTTCCATTGGGGTGGAAGATTAGTACCCAACCCATTGGCTGGGGGTTCTTGTGCATAGGGGTGAGGGAACAGGCATCACTGCCACCTTCATCGTGTCAGAGACAAGCAGCTATCAAAGGCAGTGTTATGTCCTCCCCAAACCGCTTGTCTCCAAAAGTGGATCCGAGCTGCTAGGTACACAGCTATGGGCAGAAGTCCTGTCAACTTTGAGAAGCAGCCTTTTCCATTGTATCTTTCTGAAATTATAGATGTCTGTATGGAATTTTTTGCCTGCAGAGAATAGTACTGAACTTCTCTAGGACTGGAAGAACCAAAAGACAATGAGGGGATCAGGCATGGGTTTATGAAAGTCAGGTCCTGCTTGACCATCCTGACCTTCTGTAACAGAGTGATCCTCTTAGTGGATGAGGGAAAGCCAATGGATGTATCTGCCAGGACTTAACTAAAGAATTTTATACCAATTCCCGACTTTTATACCAATTCCCACAACATTCTCCAGGAGAAACTGGCTGCTCATGGCCTGGATTGGTGCACTCTTCACTAGGCAAAAAACTGTCTGGATGGCCAAGCTCAGAGAGTGGTAGTGAACGGAGTCACAGAAGCTGGTGGCTGGTCAAAAGTGCTGTTTCTCAGTGCTTTTTATTGAGGACAGCTCTATTTAATATTTACTGATGATCTGCATGACAGGACTGGGGGCACCTCAGTCAGTTTGCAGACACACCAGTTTGGGTTGGAGTATCAATCTGCTGGAGCACAGGAAAGCCCTGCAGAGGGATCTGGACGGGCTGGATCAATGGGCTGAGACCAACTGCAGGAGGGTCAACAACGTGAAGTTCCGGGTCCTGCCCTTGGGTCACAACAACCCCCTGCAGCACCACAGGCTGGGGCAGAGTGGCTGGAAAGCTGCCCAGCAGGGAAGGACCTGGGATGGACAGCAGCTGAACATGAGCCAGTGTCCGCCCAGGGGGCCAGAAAGGCCGATGGCATCCTGGCCTGGACCAGCAGTAGTGTGGCCAGCAGGAGCAGTCCAGGGATTGTCCCCATTCTGCTGCACAAGTCTTATGAGGTGCAGCTGAAGGAGCTGGGGGTATTTAATCTGGAGAAAAGGAGGTTCAGAGGGGACTTTATCGCTGTCTGCAACTATGTGAAAGGAGGTTGTAGCCACATGGATGTTGGTCTCTTCTCCCAGGTAAAAACTTACAGGATGAGATGAAACAGCCCCCAGTTGTGCCTGGAGAGGTATAGATTCAATATCTAAAATGGAAATTTCTTCACCAAAAGAGTGAAGAAATGCTTCACCAATTCTCAAGCATTGCCCAGGGAAGAGGTTGAGTCACCATCCCTGAGAATTCTGAGTATCTGAGAACAGAGCAGACCAGTGGAAAGAACTTTTTACATCCAGTCCTCTGTTGTGGCAACCAACCATGACACACAAATGTACTCAGAAGCACCTTTGTAAATCAGGCTGTCAGGTGCAGTACCTTCCTGGAGAGGGAACTGCACAAGCTACTTAGCCATCAGCATAGCTGCAGAGCAAATCAGACAGCCATCTTCAGTAACCAAGATGGATTTGTGGCATTAGGACATCAGTACTGCTCTCAATAAGTGTCTGGGTAAATATCTGAAGCATCACATTGGGACTGATTTTACCACTGATGAATTGCTCTTGCAAAATTTTAGCTTTAAAAACAAGAGGAACTTCTATCCTTATTAAGTTTTCATGATCTGGACCCATGTGCAACTTTTAGAGGAGACAAGAACTGTTCCCTTGCTCAAGTTTTCTACTGTCCACACATGCCAATTAAACAAAAAAAAACCACCCCCCAAAAAAGTAGGGGTTTTTTGTTGAGGGAAGCAAAGGGGCAGACAATTCAACACCAAGATCTGAGAATTTGTCTACCTTATCAAAGTCATTTTAGGCTTGACAAAATTACCCTTCTTTGCAGCCTGAAAGGAATTACAAAACAAAATAAAATATTTTAAATGCTTATATGCTTATTTGTATTGTTGCACTGCTCTGTTTAACTGCTCTGGCAAACCTGGTGTTGGTTACAAATTTCTTTCCTGTGCCAAGCCAACCCAGCAATAATGAAACGTCCATGCACCCGAGTTACTCTGGGCCCTTGGCCTCCTGGCAGCTGTTATTCTTTCCTACCTGTGCTTGTGGATGTGTGGTGCTTTGAAACCGGTGCATGTTCAGAGAGGGCTGCAGCCTGTCAGGAAGACACCTGGCCGCATGCACGCTTCTCACCCACATGCCACCAACTCATGGCATCCCTGGGCTGAGTATCCCAGGTGTCCTCATTACTGGCAGCCACGGCATATCTTCCCTGCTGCCTCTGTCTTGTCCTTTCCCACACCTCAACCCTCTCCATTCCAACCTGCCTGACCTTCTGGGTCCCCACACCCAGACTAAGTGAATGTTCAGGTGAACACTTGGGTCCAAGCCAGCACGGCCATTGCTACGTTCGTATGTGCTGTGTACGATCCAGTAGGCCTTTTTGTTCTTTATGTGAACATAAGTTCACCAGAAACTCAAATACATCTAACTTGTCGAGCGATGACAGATCTCCCAAGACAGAATGCCTTCTGCCCTGAATGCCTGCACAGCCTGGCCCTGGATTGTATGTTTGTGATTGTATGTTTGTCGAGATCACACGTGGCCCTGTGACTTCAGCATCAAGAATATTCCCAAGCATTAGGGCAAACTATTGCATTTGAGGAATGACAAAACACCCACAGCACTCCGCAAACACCAGCACTGCTGGGAACCCCAGCAGCCAAGCAGATCAGCACGCTCCCTGCCCCACATGGCCCAGCATGCCTACAACACCATCCAGAACATGTGAACAGCTCCACGTGTGTGCACCTGTGCCCTATGGACTCTGTCTGGAAACCCTGCACAGTCCCATGATCTGCCTGCCTTGGAGGAGGTGGTGTTCAGGGAGCCACACCTGTGGAGCAAGTATCTGTCACCGTGAGGCACCTTCTGCCAGAAGGTGTCACAACAGATTGGAAAGGTACACCATCTTCCTCACTTATCACGGCAAGCCTGAGTCAGTGACAGAGGTGATGTGGGTGCCTCATGTTAGCAAGCAGCAGCTGGCTCCCTAATGTGTATGACAACAACCAGAACAGCTGTGTGCAGGCCCCCTGGGAAATATACCCAGGCCTCCTTCATCCCTACAGTAAAGATCACCTTCTCCTTGCAGACAGTGTGCTGTTGAGCACAGGGATCTCTGTGTCCTGTGTCTGCACTCTGCATGAAGGAGACTCAGCCTGGCTTCACCTTGAGGTCCTGAAAGCTTCAAGACTCATACAAGCTAGTGTCAAATACTTCTCTGTAAAAACAAAACCCCAGGGTAGGATTTGGGGTGTGAACATACCAGTGTGGGTTTTGTCTGGTAGATAAATTCATAAGCAAGGAAAATGGTCCCATCTGTAGCCTTCAGACAGTAACAAGCTGCCCAATGTCCTTTTGGAAAATTCTCAAAAGTGATGTTATTATGGGTAGGATAAAAGTCTCCAGAGATGAGTCCTGAACTCCTCCCATTCTTGACTAGGTACATCTTTCAAAACAAAACTAATTCTAATTTTTCTTCAAACAAAACTAGCAGTCATTCCCATAAAATTCTGGAATAGAAGTTTGTTTCATGTCAGTGGAGAGGGAAGTAAAGTCTGGCCTTTGTGTTGACCTATGTCACACCTATGTGGCTGCATGTCACCTGTCGGGGTCCGCTGTTATTTGTCTCTGCCCCGACACGGGAAAAGTGGTTCTGGGTGGCCGCAATTTCGAAGGATGAGTCTGGACTCTCAGGTTTTCAGTCTTCAATCTTGTTTATTAATTCTTATCTACAAAGCTTTTCTTTCTGCCCAGCCGAGGTCCGCTCAGCAGGACAGTCAAGTGCACTCTCCCCCGCCCACAAGGCAGTTGTGTCCTTTATAGTGAGAATTACGTGTATCATATTTACCTTTATTTCCCAATACTATTCACCCTTATAGACAAGTGTACCTTCACCATGAACCAATCCAAAAGTGCCAACATCATCACACAAAATGGAAGACAAGAAGAAGGAAGAAGAACCCAGGACCACATCCTGAATCCTCCATCTTGTCTTCATGACCCCCCTGTACCTAATTTTCTAAAATCTATATCTCATCCTGTAAATATACTATTCACACCCAAGAAGCTCTCATTTCCCCACACACAGATTTTTCCTCTTTAGATGGATCAAAGTCAAGCCACCAGACACTTTTGGCAACATTCCAGGGTTTTCGAGCCCCCCAAGGGCTCCCCCGGTGTCTCTGGACATCCAGAGTGATGTGTTGAGTTCCCACAGTCACCAATGCTACCAACTGGCAGGTTTGTCAGTGTTGCACTTGCATCCTCGATTCTGGTTCTCAGCTGTATCCCCTTCGCCTCCAGCCCACACAGCACATGCAGCTGCTGGGATGTCCTTTCTAATAAGAGAGCATGCCCAAAGCTCATTAGCAACCCCTTGAGATTGAGTGATGATGTAACACTGAGTATGTGCAGAAAGGGAGTGTGTGGCAGGCCTGTAGGTGCCCTAAGGACTGCACACACCCTTGGACAGGCTCGCCTCAGGGCACAGTGCAGTGCAGTTGCCATCTCCAGTGTGTGCTGTAAGGTCCACCTACTCTGCCTGGGTTTTGTGTGGTTGAGTGACTTTGAGTTTCTTTCATAGCTCAGGATGTTTCCCTCTGCTGGTATGTTGTTAGAAGGGTCAGGCGTTAATTTGTGTGGTTTTATAATTGACGTGCCCTGCACCTGAAGGTCACAACAACAATTTGCACCAGGAAAAATGGAACACTCAGAGGAAAGCCTTGCTCATTTTCTACACCACAAGGGAAGTCTCTGGACCCTGCACATGACTCAGACATGGTCCGCAGCAACTGCAGGATTCTGGCATCAGCCTGGTGATTTTGCAGGGCTGCCTATTGTACTCTAATCACCTGCTCTCATGGGCAGCTGCACCAGCGTGACAGGTTTTCCTGCCTCTTCAAAACACAACGCTGGCCAATGGATATGGGCAGAACTTACTGTTTACACTTTTCTGCATGGCAGACATGTCCTGTTTTTCTGTGGGAAACTGCTGCCTGGGAGGAAGTGGTGACTTCCTTGCATGTCCTGTGTGTTACCCTTTCATCCCATCTTCACTCTAAATCTCAGGACTGAGACTTTCCAACTGAACAAAAGGCTTTGAAATTCATGCCCTTAGCACCTTCATGCAAGAACCACAAGCTAAAACACTCCTCAACGCTTCTAACACGCTTGGTTGCTTGAAAGTGTCCTTCAGAGTGAGGATTATATCTGACAGCAGTGACCAGAAAAGTCAGTGTTGGCAGCAGGCACAACCCCAAAGAATTGTTCCCTTCACTCAACTTTGAGTAAAGCAGGTCCCAAGAAGAAGAAATCCTAACACATATGTGCAGTCCGCCAAGACCCCGAGGGTCCGGCAAACCTCAGTGCCAGGGGCTCACTGGACCTGGTCGTTGCCTTGTCAATCACTGAACTTGGGAGTGAGGCCCAAAGGAAGGCAGGTGGGTTCCATGGCAACTTTAGCCTCTCTCTGCTCACTAGGGTCAGCAGATAAACATGCTGCAGTGGCAGTACCACGACCAAAGCAAGGAGCCTGTTAGCCCACTGTCAAATACATGGTGGTAAATTAAATTACTCCAGTCCAAAAACCAGCCTCATTTGCTTGAAGATTTTATTCTGATGCTAGAAAGCATGGTGCAGGAGGTGGGAAGTTCCTCCACAGCCCTCAGGAAAGCCCTGTCTTCCTATACTACATCCTGAGCTTCTCTGGTCCTGTATACCAGTGCGTAGATTGGCCACCTGAGTAAAGAAGTTGTAGAGCATGGTGCTTTTATAACACCAAGGACACACAAATGTATGCAAAGTTTATGGGCATCTTTCTAATGCTCTGGTGTTTTCCTGCACCAGGTGGAATGTGGAGAGAGGATCAGCAGTCTTCTGGAGACTTCACAGACAGGGAGGATGTTTCACCCACTTGGCATCTGCAAGGACACCAAATGAGTGTGATAGTATCAATAGAGGCTATAATTAATGCTTTGTCTGCCAGACAGAACTTCTCTGGAACAGAAAAGAGAGACCTGGAAACTCCAAATGGCAAGGGTGATACAGGGTGTCAGCTGGAGAGAGGAAAATCCAGTCGACCTGATTTGTACAAGAATTGCACACATCCACTACCTGTCTCCAGCCAAGGAATGTGAGATTGTATGGGCTGCCTGGCTCACCCAGCCTGGTCCTCAGTTCTCACAGGCACCACATTTCAGGAATATATTGAATTCCATCTTAAAAGGGGCTTGGTATTTGCCTGGAGTAGAAGTTTGTTTCACAGCCCAGTTACTGAACACAACCCCTCCAGGGTTATGGCATGTTTGACAGAGGTCATGAGCCTATTGGAAAAGTGATTGCAGAAGTGGAGCTTTGGCTGGAGGTTGGGTAATGTCAGAAATATTGAGCCTCCTTCAAATTTCCCTTCAAATTTGCTGTCCTGCCCTCACGTGCAACACCTTCTTGCCTTTTAAGATGGAAAAGGTAGCATGCATGCTTCAATAGATACCCAGTGTGTGTTTATTTTTTTATGACCCATTTGCCTTAAAATTATCTTGGTCTGTTCCCAGTCTCCACAGATCAGCCTTAAAGTTACCATGTAAATCACAGCTCTCCTCATTCTATACACACAGACAGGGAGCAATAAAGAAGCTATAAAAAGAAATTTGGCACTTTTTCAGTTTATCATCTAAGTGTAATGGGTTGTTCTTTACACAAGAAAAAAGTTGACCTCTATTATTTGCATCGAAGAGGTGAAGCTAGATGGGGTTTTAAAGTGGAAAATTCCTGAAAAAGCAAGAAGTGAATGGCACAGAAATGTCTATTGGCCCAGCTGTCAGGTCTAGGTTTCACCCTGGCTCACCCCTGCATGGAAAGGAAAAACATGTCTCCTCTCTATGGTGGCTGGGTGGACGAAAGAGTTGAGAGCAGCAGGGACCCTGATTTACAGCCCAGCTGTCCTCACTCAGAGGACATGATCAAAGCATCCTGCGATCCCCCACTGAAGAGATGGGAAGAAACGGCCGACTGGCCATCTGCTTGGCATGTTCAGCTCTAGCATGAGGCCGAGGCAAGGGCTTTGTTTTCATGGACCAGAGCTTCTCACAGTGGCTGCTGAGAGGAAGTGGCTGAAAACTAATTCTCAATTAAGTTGTGGAACCAGTAGGTGGGAAGTTCCACGCAGGCCAAAAGCCTATAATCTCGTCTAGAGATGACTTTTGTTAAGAAAGAAAAGGGTTTGTGATGTCCTGTCCACAAATTTCCTGGTGTGCTCTGGAGGAGGTCATGACCCCTGAAAACTTGTGCCCCTCTCCTACTGAGGATTGATGCAGCCTTTTGGAGACCCAGCTACCAGATCCCCAACCAGAGGTATAAAGCAGCAACGTGGGATGCTGCTCTCTATCTTGAACACAGAACCAGGCCAAGGTCCTCTGTGGTCATGGGATTAATGTGTGCAAGGTCACAAGTCACAAGCCCAGGCTGAGCTCAGAGCAGAGATGACTGTGGTCTCCTTGGGCCTTCACCGCAGCATGGAGTGTGAGGCATCTCCAGAGACATGGCTTGACAGGGACAGCTTATCATCCTGGAGAAAAGGCGTAAGGCACAGGCCATGCCTGTGTGTGTTTCCAGAACTGTGCTGTGCTGTTTCCAGAACATGGGGCCAAAGGGACTCCTTGGGATTTGAGGGCAGGGCTTGCACATGTGCATACTGCCAACCTGAATTACATGGTTGGCACAGACCCCTCATATACACTGCTGATGGCCTGGTCACCAGACCTGGCTCACCTCCAGATGTCTGCTTGGAAAAGGAAGGGTACCCATAGTAAGCACGTAAGAAAACTATCTGAAGGGACCCTCGTTAGAGCAGTCCCACTCCCTGCCTGCAACCCCAGCAGCACTTCCTCCACCCCAACATGGTGTTGTGTGTGTTGGATTATTTGATCTTTGGGACTGTCTTGAGGGGAAAAGCAAAGAAGGGCCTTGGTGGAAATGTCATGCAGCTTGCCACCAAAGAGGAGGCTCCAGGGCAGCCTCAGGAGGTGCTGCTCTGTGGCTGCCATGGCTACAGAGCATGTGGGCTGTGTAAGCATATTGGGTCCTCCCACCTGGGGAATCAATCCCCAGGTTTGAAAGGAAGCTGATTAATGCCTGGAGGGCTGATTGTTCTTCCTTTATGAACCTGGGGAAAGGGTGGTTAGTGGAGAAAGGGACTGTGATTTTGGAACATATTTATATGGGTTATGGGAAATGAGGAATACTTGAGTCTCTAAAAGGACAGACCTAGGCAGAAGGGATGTGCAGAGGACAGTCACTGGGGCATATGTAGTATAGAGGTGGACTTTATGGACAGGGGTAGCTTCCACTTTGGGCCAGTCCTGGAAACCCAGCTGTGATTCCTCAGACTCACAAGTTGGAAAATACAGCAAAGCATTAAATTCCACCTCCAGCATGTTTATTCCTTCAGTTCCTCCCACCACCTCCTCACCCTAGCCTCTTAGCTCTAATCCTTCATGTTTACATCACACTGCCTACCAGGGGGAATAACTCTTGGCCTGGACAGGAGCTTGGTTCTTTAGGCTTGCTCTCGCCATCAGAGTCACACCCTGAGGCACAAGCCACCTGCATGGCCACCCTTCCCTAACACTACTGCCAGCCTGAAGGAAGTGGTTGAAACATGACGTCCACACCTGGTCTTGACCCCATGTGCTGTTGCCATTTCCAGTTTTATTCAGTATGGCTTCCTGGATAAACAGATGGATTTTCCTCTCCTGACCCTTCATAAATATTATTTCAAGGGTGCCTTTGAAATTGTACAAACAATCACCTGTTTTCCACCTTCACACAATATTTTTACTGTCCTTCATTATGCAGATGGTTTTTTTAGTCCCTGCCTGAGCTAACATTCTTCTCCAGTGGCTCATACTTCTGTTTACCCCATAAGCAACATGTGCCTTTCAGCCACATGAATTTCTTGCATCCCAAATGATTTCATTGTTTTTTAGTCACAGCAACGACTGAGGGATTCTTACAGCATTGGAGGCCTGTGCCTTCCTCACAGAGATATCAAGGATTCTATCAAAAAGGCCTAGCCTGACAAGGTTTTCTTACTTGAAGAACTAAAATGCTAAATTTGGATGTCTTACATTACTGTATATGAGCAAGTGAGGGAAAACCTGCCCTTATGTGCCTTAAAGCTTGTCTTTTTTCCTAATTGTGTGATTTGGTGCAAGCAAAAGATATATTTTCTCCCCATGACACTATTTATTTATATTATCTACCACAGATATAACACAAATATGGAAGACTGTAAACGTGAATGGCTGGGGTGAGGTAGCAGAAGCAGTCACCCCATCTGTATTTCAGAATTTAGTGCAACCATAAAAACCATTCCTGATAAAATACTAGAAGCAAAATCAGCAATGAATGCATCATCACCATCATAAAGGCACTGAGAAGTCAACCACAAACAAGCACAAAGGGGAGTCTTGGAGGCCTCCAAATTTTGTTGACTTACCGCTACTGCTCTTTTTTTCTGTACTTATTAGCTGGCGCCCCACCTTGAGTAACATCTCTGAAGCAAGCCCTGGAGAAGCGTGGCAGCCAGAGGCTATTTTTCCTCTGTTCTCATCTTCTGCTTGAAGACCTTTGCTCCCTCAGCAAATCCTAACAAACTTATATGGCACTTGAATGAACAGCTTAACTGTAAACACAGAGCAGGACCAAAGGTGAGATAAACAGGAGCCCAGCAGCTCTCAATGATCCAGGAACAAGGGGCAGAGTTGACGTTCAAGAATTGGACTGAGACTGATGTTTGCTTGCCCCTGAGATCACAGGATGTTGTTTTGAGGACCCTTTCCATGGGGTTCCTGTAGGAAATTCACTGCCTGTTAAAAGCAAAGTGGAAGAGAAGAACAAAATTAACTCCATAGCTCAGACCACTGACTGACCCTCTGACATGCTCACGCACTGCCTGGTCATCCATCACACTGACCTCCTTAGCAGCAATGGGGTCCTCCTGCAGTTTATGCACCCTCTGCTAGTACAGCTCCCTGGGACAGGAGTTTCCCTTCACCAGGTTTGCACAGCACACAGAGCTGGGGAGAATCAGTGGAAATACTTACAGATAGATAACTATTGTTTTTCTAAGAGCAGACTTGCATTGCTTTTGGCAACATTTGACACAGCCAGCTTCAAAACACTTGCCCTGGACCAGGAACATGACAAAGCTCAGCAGGATTGCACCAAGCGGGTGCCTTGTTCCTTGACTGGTATTAGCTGCTGCTTCCTAACAGCCAGCATTATCTGTGAGACCTCAGCTCATCTGCCTTCCCCCAGCACCTCCAGGGATGCATGTGGCTTCATGGTGCAGTGAAGAGGGTGCCAAGGGCCGAGCTGTAAACCCACAGTGACTTGACCGGGTGACGTGTTTGGAGTGCTGCACTGCACCTTTCTGCAGACGTGCCAGCAGCGTGTTGGTGAAGCTGCTTCTGCATTGTGTTATTTACCTGCATACCTCACCCAGCACGGCTACACCTGGCACCAGTGTCTGCAGACAGAGCAGGCTGGAATGTTTTAAAACACAGTTTTTTGCCCCAAAAGATTTTTATAATAAATGCATTGTTTTTAATAACCAGATATGAATATCAGTGGAAATTTCCCTGGCAAAATATGTCAATATGGGCATCTTCTTTGTTCTGGGCGGAGAAATACATATTCATACATTTTAAAAATCCACAATTTTATTGCAGTTTTCATTGTAATGCTTTTTAACTTAATGAGAGACCCAGCATGCTATCACCATATGAAAGACTTGAAATATTGCCATTTTATTTCCTTTCTTAAATCATGATGGACAGCTGCTATTTAGTACTAATTAAAACACCTTATCTTTTTTTCACAGATCAAAGTGTCTCCTGTTTGTTTTGTAATGAAGCAGTGTGACACTTCTTGTGTTTGACTTTTTGTCAGACTTTTTCATTACAAACAAAAGTCACTTTGATCTGTAGAGAAAGATAAGATTTTTTTAATTAGTACTATATAACAGCTGCCCTTAATTGTGCTTAAAAATAGAAGAATGGAAGGCTTTAAATCTCTTGTCATATCATGCACTAAAACTTTATCCTAAAACAGGCAGCAATCTCTGTAAAACACAAAGACATGAATTAGGATTTTTAACAGATGCTTTGAAATTCCAGGATGTAAATGAAATACAAAATGTAAACCATAAAATCCCAAAATTGGAAATACTTTGAGGATCCATATTGTAAGAAAAAAAGTTATTTGATTTGCAAATATCTTTCAGAATTACTCTTCACATGGAAAAGTTGAAGGTCTTGCCCTGAAAATCCGTGGGCAAGGGCTAAGAAGAAAACCATGAAATAATTTCTGGGCATGTTAGGACAACCCACAGCCTTGGTGTTCCCCTGGCTCCTCTTCACTTCTAGACATTGTAATAGTCACATCTGTTAGATTTGTATCTGCTGCTCTGTATGAGCATTGCCTTGAGCAGCAGAGTCCCATTCTTGACCAGCACCTGATCATACTGCAGATGAAGAGTAATAAAGCATCTTTTGGCAAGGAGACAGCACCTCTTTCCTGCTACACTCACATTTTGAATCAGCCTTTCCAGAGGTGACTGCCCACAAATTTATTGACTCTAACTCCAGGTTGGGCACCAGCACCAATCATCAGAACTTTTGGTTCTCTGCACTAGCTCTGTACCAAATTTTGGGCCAAGGCCAGACTTCCAGCCCTTCTCTCCAGAACAATTTACAGTTTGGTTGCTGACTGCCTAAGGGAACTGTTTAATGCTTTCTGGTGGTGGCGGCTCACAGCAGCAGTGATTCACCCTAGAACTTTCCGTCTCAAGGGAATGCTGATGTCTGCAGCAGATGGGCATCTTCCCTGCAGCTGACTCCTACCCCATGGAGCTTGCCCCTGCAGGGAGTCAGAGGAATGACTCCCAGCTTTCCCATCTCCCAAGGCTAGAGGCATGTCTCATTTCAGCCAACTCATCAGAACGATGCCACACACGCCAAATACAACCCTCACTGCTGCAAGCACCAAAGAAGATTGTCTGTCCCACTGATGCAGAGGTCACCAGCACAACTACAGAGGGAAAACTGTATGGAAACAGGAGGGATGGCAAGGGAAAGTGGCAGCACCCCTTCCAGCAGCACATCTCTGCCAGCAGCCAGCACGACATGCTTCTTGGGAGGTAGTAAAACCCTCGTAGTGGACAGTTATGCAATAGGCTTCCTTGTCTAGCTCGCAGCAATTATTGTCATGCAAGATGAAGATTTATATCCCGTGTAGGTTTTTAGCCCAGCTGGTGTAGGGGTGGATGATATTTTTATTGCCTCTGTATGGAAAATGTGAGAGTAATGTCTTCCCAAGCTCTTGGCCCCAGTCGTGCTTTCACACAGCGAATTCCACAGGTTACATACTGTGTAATGCAGTGTATTCCTTTATTAGTATTCCAGGTACAGTATTTTAAGTCGTGATCTTTTTCTTTCTCATTCTGGTATTTTAATAAAGAGTAAATGCCTGGATCTTATGCGCCTTCTCCCTGCCAATATTCTTTTCATTCCCATGTCACATCTCTCTCACTAAATTAATAGTCCTAAACTTTTCTTTGTGAAATCCTTTTCTAATAATTTGTATCAACTATCTTTAGACATCTTCTATTTCTGATATATCCTTAAGAAAAGTGACAAAATCTGAGTACATAGTTTCAAATGCAGACATAATTTGAATTCATAGGAAGGTATCACAGTACAGCATTTCCAGTGCTAGCTATTGTGATCGCTACTGCTTAAGGAGCCTGAAAAGGACCTTGATGTTTTCCTGAGTAAGAAATAAATAATTAAGGGCCTGTCATGTTACGTAAGTAACTTAAACTGATTTTTCATGTTGCATTACCTTGTAACTATCCCTGCTGAAATTAAACTACTAGCTGTCTATTCTGGAGATCCTCATGCTCTCCTCTTCTTGAGTGCTGTCAGCAACACCAATACCCAGCTCCCAGGCAGGTGCAGCAGATGCCACACAGCCCTCTGGCAGTCTTGTGTGGTGGGTAACATATCCACCATCCTCCACCCACTGCTGGGGAGAGGCCTGCTGAGTGTGGCTGCTACACCACAGACAGGGCTGCAGTGGAGGTGATGTGAGCCCACAAAGAATGGATATTGTCTGAGGGGCTAAATCCTTACCTCTGCATGCCCACAGGGATCCTCAGGCACTTTTCATCCAGTTTGCTTCTTAATACCTGCTCAGTACTAGCCATAACTTTTCTTTCAGTCCTCTCTTCCACAAGCCTTGGTGATTGCTGAACAAGGTAACACCTTGTCTTGGGGTGAGCACCTATCTCTTGGAAAGACAGCCAATCCTAAGTTGAGAGAGCAAGGCTCAGTGATCCCACTCCATTAGTGTGTATTTCTCCATGGGTCAAACTAGAATTTGGCATGTGACCCTAGCTCCATACAGCATCTCTCACCTGATGCTGCTGCTGCTGATGGGAATATCCATCTCTTTGTGATTGCTGCTGTCTTTTAATTGTGATCAGTGACTCAGCACAGGCTGGAGGAGTTGCATCAGTAAAGCTGAGAGCAATGGAAAGTGATTTGGCTGAACCTGGATCAGGAAAGCTCCATACCTTCTTTACAGTGATAAGGAAGATCAGAGTTTGGAAGACAATGGCAAGGACCCATAGCTCTTCAAGATTTATCTCTTGGTACAAACTCTTGGTGCCTTAAAAGGGGCTTCATTAGAGCTGTTTATGTAGAGTTGTCTAAACCCTCAGTAGTTATAAATCAGCACTGCTACAATTAATTCAATGAAACTGCCAATTGACACCAGATAAACACATAGTTTGTAATACAGTCTTGAATTCAACCAGATCACCTTCTTTTTATAAATACCTGTCTGGTAGTTTTCCCTCCAGGAGCCCTGCCGACCTTTCCTCCTGGAATCCACAGACTCCATGTCCTTGCTGTCTCTCTGGGCACAAAGTAACATCTGAGTGTTAGCTCCATAAAAAAAAAAAAAAAAAAAGCACACATGGGTTTTTTTACAACAGAGACCTATTAGCAAGTCAAAGCAACAGCTTGGAATGGTGGAGGCACAAATGTAAGGAATCTGTGGTATTTGTAAGAAATGCAGATAGCAGATGATTTTACTTATTTCCAAATACTACAGCAAATGTTCTTCTTAATGCACAGGGCTGTGCTCAGCCTATTGCATTGCCTGCAGCAGCACTGTATTTTTGGACAGGCAGAGGCAAATACACAGACCTTCTTGTAAGAACTTCTTGACCCATACAGCAAAGGAATAATGTTCCTCCTTTCAGCAGCGGATTTCTGGACATTTGCAAACAGCAAATTCAGCATCAAGGAAACCCTCTGTGAAGCAACTGATTGGAGCTGCTGTACTAAGAGAGTGATTCAGAAGGTTACTGCAGGACAGTGGGAAAGGCAGAAATTAAACTCTACTAACCCACTTTCAGGCTACAGTCAATCACTTCTCCAGCCTTGAATTAGAAGCCAAAATCCTGATTGCACTGGCTGCAGTCTTCCCTTTTCATTGGCAGAGTAATACCTACTCTCACACCCCTAGTCCACACTCTAAACCTTACACTCTTGGTAGAAAGTCACCCAGAAAGACTAATTTACTTTCTTTACAATTATGTAAAAGCAAAGCTCCCCAAGTCATGTGGCAGAGTGCATTTTTCTGCTCTTTAGTTTCCTTTGGAAGTCTCCAGTGAAAACTCCTGAGGAGAGGAAGAAATCCAAGTTCTCAGTGAGAGACTTCTCAAAACTACTTTGCTCCTGTTCAGGCAAAAGTTGGATAAATCATTGCACTTCAATCTGAACCTCTGCTGTATTTTTGGTGGTGATGTTTCAATTCAGCTCATTATTTCAAAACACTGATTGTCACTCCAGGTGATGTCTCCTTTGCCTGCCTTCCTCTTTCCTATTCTCTACATCACATAGATATTTTTGCTGTTTTCCTACTGTTCATTGCACTATATCCCCCAGATCTTATCCATCTTATTCTACCTTTCTCCATTTTCTTTCTAATTTTTCTTTAAGCTCAGTCTGAATTCAGCATAAACTCTCTTTCCTGACTCCAGGGTGTCTGGATATTTTGTTTCTCCTGACACTGGTTGTTGCATCTTTACTTTTCTCATTGCTCACCCAACTGTAGGTGGCATTACTTGTATCTGTTCTCTGAGGTGTAAGAGCATTTTCTGCTTTACACATCTAAGTCCATACCCTGGCCACATTCTGATTTTCTGCTGGGACAAATACTGGATATTCTTGATTCTCAGTCTCCATGTTTCCATGCCATGCCTTAAGGCCCACAGGAAGAGGATCAAGTTGCCTGTGCAAGAAGACACATCAAAGCCACCTCTCTGCCCTGGAGACTCACAAGGCACAGAACCAGAGCCTGTACCATAGTGTGCCACTCCATCCAAAATGTAAACCAGGTTTTTCTGACTGTACTTGAACAATGCTGCAAAAGCTCCACCTATTCAAATATCCTTACCATACCTCCTTACAATAACTTAAACTAGACACTGCATGTGAGAAGTGCTCAGCACCTCTAAACTTACGATCAAATAGTTGCTGAGCCAAGCAATGAAATAAGAGATAAGAGAAGGCTTCCACAACCAAAAATATGTACAAAGATGGAGCCTATAATCACACAGCAAGTTGGCAATAGGTTAGGTACAGCACTAGGTCTCCTGATTGTCTCCAGTGGTGCCCTCACCAGACTATATGACATTTCCCTCTCCTCACTCCCTTCTCATCATTTTCTCCATTCCTCCCAAGCCACTCCTCTCTTTTTATTTTAAGAGCTGACTCTGCCATTTCCCATCTATAAGGTGACATATGAAAACTTTCTTAGAAAACAGTCATAAAAAGAAGAACAAAATGAAAAAGAAAGGCCCAATGGAGAGGAGAAAATTACAGTGTCTGGGCCGTATTTACAATAATTATAATTATTATAATGCACAATAGGGTGTAGAAACCCATAATTCTCCCGGTGCTTTCTGATTTTTTGATCTATGTTTAGAAAGCTCATGTCAGAGAAACAGTCAGAAAAGGAATGCCATGAAGTCACTTTCCTCTCTGTGTTGTAAAACCATTGGGGAGAATATTTGTGTCTGCAGGAACACAAGGACAAGCAGCTTCAGAAATTAAACCATCATTGCCCATCCCAGAATAATGTGCTACCTGCTAAAGTGAAAAAATAAGCTCTCTCCTGACACCACTTCACAAAAAGAGGCCTTCCTTTTTCCTCCCCATCCATGTGTAATTTTTATAGGATCAGACATTTCTCCCACTTCTGAGGCTTTGATGACTCTTTCCCAAATGTCAGACTCCACGCCAGCAGCCATGACCCCCATCCCACAGTGACACAAACTTGGAGTTGATCCCTTCCTTACACAAACTATCGTGGTGGTATCTGAAGACCTCCTGGTTGCACCTGAGGCAGTCTGACTAACATCTGCCCTATGGGACTCCTTTCCTCATTCCTCTCCCACAGGCAGAAGCATGAATGTAATGCAAGCACTTCATTTTGCTCACCAGGTATCACAGGAAGAGAAAGCAGCTTTCAAGTGCCCTCATGCATGAGACAGAAGATGGAAAGGCTTGTGATGTCCTTTTGCTCCTGCAGACAGTTTTCTAGCCCACCAGACAGCTCTTCTGGCAGCCCAGAGGAGCTCTACCCATTTGGCAGCAAATTCTGTTGCTCATTGCTGCAGTTTTGCTCTTAAAACTCATGCAATCTTTTCAAGGAAAGGGATGAGATCTTCAGTTCTAGTCAGAGGTCTGTCACAAGAATAGGAGCTCATATTCCTACCTAATTCTCTACAGAGACTTAGAGAACCCAAACCCAAAAACCCTTGAACCCAAACCAGTCCATTCTGGTCTTGTCCCAGGGTGCAGCATGAGTCTTGTGTCTGTTAGAAGAAAGAGAGAGGTGTCTCCATAATTGCAGTTTCTATAATGTCCACAGGAGTCTGTGTTGGTGTGTATTTACCTCCACTGATCTCTGCACCCTTTCCTGGCTCAGACTCTGCCCTCTGTACCCTGTCTCTCAAGCTCTGCTGTTCTGTTCTAAGCATCACGTTGCAGCTGCTGTGATATATGCCAACATCTCCTGCAGGGGCACTTTATAGCCAGGAGCAAAAGTGCTGTTTGAAGTGCTATGGAAGTGCCCACATGCCTTTCAGAGAGCTTGGGACACCTTCTTAGGCTATTTAGCTGGCAGTAACTACTGGACCATAACTCCTGCTGTGCCAAATGGACACTGAGGACTTTCTAACCCACAAGATAGATTAGAGGCATTTTCACTGGAAGTAGATTTCTTTCTAAACACAGGCCTTTAGTTGTCTTTATTAATACATGAATGGGTGATAGCAGCACCTGAATGTAAAAACCCACAGTTCTTACTGGGAAACCTGTCTGAGTAGCTGAGCCATACTTAGTGACATCTGCGTAAATAGGCAATCAACTGGGACCTTCCTGTAAAGGAAGAGATGGTCTGTGTTTTGGACAAGAGTGAATACACCCTGCCCTCAAGCTCCATTTGTGTTTGGGGATGGGTATAGGGATCAGTTCTGTGCATTGCGCAGGTGTGTATGAATGTATGTACATGAATGCATCTGTGCGTGTGTGTCTCTTTTTCTTTGCATGTTACACTTTTTTTTTTTCTGAAATAAGAGGCAGTGAGACTGCAGCATGGATGTCCATAAGCAGAAGAGAATAATCCACGCAATATTTATGCCAGTCTGCAAACCCCCTCCCAACCCAGCAGTACACATGAAGATCAGGCTCAGATAAAAAGTCACAAGATTATCCCAAAAGTGGCGTGTGTTACATGCCTTCCCCAGGCATCCCCTCTGCTCTGGTGCAAGCCTAGTGGAGAAGAAGGATGAAGAAGCACAAACAACTTAGAGGGGTTCTCATCAACCCTTATCAACTCTTGCTGTTTCCTAAGAGGCAGGTGGAGACTTTTGCATGGTGCCTTCAGCAGCCAAAATGAGCTCTGTCCCTGACAGGAAGGAAGGCTGCCAAAACAAGGAGGTTTTCCAGAAAGAGGGCTGAGAGTCACACCTGGCCAGGTGTTCTTGCTCTCTTATGAGGCCGACTCCCATCCCACCTCAAATGAGACTGCCTGAAGTAGGGAGAGAAGGTGATCAGATAGATGCACATAGAGGTATCTCAGATATGCACCTGCCACTCAGCCAGCGCCAGGGAGACGCCAGGCACAGAAGGAAAATTTTTTTTCCTCTGACATTTTTGGTGTGGATAACAGAGTTCAAGCAGAGCAGAGGAGCCCAGCAATAATGGCTTCTGTTGCCTTAAGCTAAGCTGCTTAATTGCATTGGACTGGTTCATCTAATCAGGGAGAAAGGTGAAATCCCTTGTTTCTTGCCCCAGCTGACTTTCCTCAATGAACAAAGCCCGTGAACCAAATTCCAGGTGATCCCAAACATCAGAAATTGCTGAACAGCGCAAACAGACACACTAGGAGTCCTGTGGGCAATAATGTGTGAGCATGTATACATGGCTTGCAAATCAGGCTCATTCTGAAGCCCAGTAGCCATGATCTTCCCAGCCTGCTAGAAACACATAATTCCTAACTTACTTCCTCTCCCATTCTCTGGGCAGCAGCAAGCAGTTCCCAAATGATTTTTGGTATTTAGAAGAAACTCTGCTGAAACAGTTGAAATAAGCATCTTTTTTCCATTCAGTGTCTCACAGTTCAGGGTCATTTTCTCTTATTCCTGCCCTTCTCCTCCTTAGCAAGACCTTGGCTTGCTGTTTAAAGAACTTGCAGTCACTGTAAGTTATAAACTGTTCCTCCAGAATGTTAAACTAAAGATCTTGATGTACCCCAAATAAGCATGGGTAGAAGAATAAAACATCTCATCAAGAAGCCTGGACTGGTCTCTTCCCATGTCCTGTCACTCAAACATCCCAACTCTGCAGCAAAACTGGATGATATGGAGTAGAGCCTTGGCCGGTGTGTGATCAGGACAGGGCTGGGGCTGACCTACGAGAATGTGTCCCATAGCATACAGAGAAGCATTGGTAGTCTCATTAATTTTACTTTGGAGCCATTCAAGGCAAGACAGGTATCAAAGGAACAGTTTTGGTACCAGTCCGGCCTCTTTGACCCATGACAAATTCCACATTAGCTGGGGACAGAGTCCAACTAAACCAGTGACATGTGTGGAGCTTGACCCTGGTCTTCTCTCTCTGGTGACTGATGCAGCATCCGACACCACAGTGTCAGAGAGGCGACCCCATGCTCAGTGATCAGTGCTGTGCTTGCTCTGGGAAGGGGACCCACCACCAAAACATGGGAAAGGCTCATCACATCACTCCTGTGGCTGCGTGTTTATCACCAGCATCAGCCACACCACCTTTAAGCCCTGGACTCCAGGGCCATATACCCTCCATCTGCCCAGATGTCACCACCCACTGCAGACAATGCTCCAAACCCTCCATCTGCTCTTGAGGGCTGCTGGCTGGCCAGGGCTTACCTCCTTGTCCTTCCACCCACACTCCCAGCCAAGCCAGGCTTTTCCTGCCAAGCTGGGGTTTGTGCCAGGAGAGGGAAGTACCCTCATGCAGACCATGGGAGCAGGGGAAGGGTGGGCTGGAAGGTGGACCCTGGGATGGCTCTGGTATCATGCTGTGCCTGATCCCTGTGGTGGACGCAATGTGTATCCACAGTGCAAATATCACGAGACCTGGCTGCACATCCTGCTGCCACGACTCACCCAACACGTGGCCCTGGGCAAGGCTTTTGCCACTTCCTTCTTTCTGTCTCCCTGCCTATCTGTCTTGTCTAATTAGGTAAAAGCTTTCCAGGGTAGAGATTGTTTCTCCCTGGGCTGTGACACAGAGTGGCTGGAAGTGCTCCTAGACACAATTAACACCCGAGCAGAGCAGACCTTCTGGATATGACAATGTCAGCAGGAACAGGCATCCCTAATGCAAACTTATCTTGTCTCAATTAGCAGGCAGCAAAATGTCAGACCTTTTGTGGTTTGCTTGGAAAGCTAAGGGTTTCCCCTACAGAACCAGCCAGAGTAGCTCCCTACTCTCAACATGCCAGGAAAAGGGTGGCTTTTGCAGGCAGTGCAGGATACATCTCCAAAAAGCCTTGCAGGTTTGACTCAAGCACAGAGCAGAAAAGCTGTCTTGATCTTTGGTGCTGCTAAAGGAAAATCTTTGCCCGCTGCTAGAGATAGCTGGAAGACTTCTGAAACTCAGCCTGTCTTGCAGGTAGAGGAACACAGGCAGAGGGGAGAAATTTAATACTCCTGTGCAGGGCTGGGAGTTGGACTCGATGATCCTTGTGGGTCCCTTCCAACTCAGCATATTCTGTGATTCTGTGACCCTGGCAGAGTTACCACAAGGGCTTAGGGCTGCTCGCCTGCGTCAGGGCAGAGATAACATCAGCCTACTGAAGACAGTCTCCAGCAGCCTAATTGCTCCTGCAGAAGGAAAACGTGGGCCACAGGAGCTGCTCTGGCTCTTGGCTAATTGTCAGGCAGCTGTACTGCAGGGATTGTGTATCCTGGAGGAAAGGCTGCTGAAGATGGATATTGTGGCAGCCAGCATGGAGATGAGCCTTGTTTAAACACCATGAGGGATGGGTGGACAGAGGAGTACACAGAGGAGCAGGCTCAGTTCTCTGCATCCTGCTCCTCCCTGGGGATGTAGTTCCAGGTTGGGGTGTTGTGCCAGGATGGTGGTTACCATCTCAGGCGAAAATGGTGAGGGCTCTGTTGAGGGAGAGTAGGGAGTAGGGGTGTGATGGCTGCTGGGAGTTTAAACAGGGGCACTGCAAGGGATTCAAAAGCAGGGTCTCACTCAGTCCTTCACTACCTGCCTTATATTGTCATTGCTGTTTTCCAGTAGATTGAAGAAATTGGGAAGAGAATGTCATGAGTCTAGCACCACTACAGACACTGTTAACCTCAAATGCAATCACCACAAACAGCACTGCAGAATGGCAAACTTGAGGTGCGTGGACATACCAAACCCAGACTCTCCTCACTAAAATCCACATGCTCAGGATGTTTCCGACATTGCTTATAAATAACACATTGGCCTTAAATATTCGGAAACCCACAGTTATGTCTTCTAGAATTCATGCCAAACAAAATAAGCAAACATTTTGAGATTATACAAGTCTATGTGCTTGAGAGCTGCATACTAAAAGTGGTAGTGGCAACAAATGCAGTATTCTTTCTCTTCCTGGTGGACACTGGAGAAGTAAAGTGTGTGTCAGGTAGGGGTCTGGCTAAGGTGAAAACTAGGGCTGGCTTTGAGCATGTGGTTCTGGGAGCCTTCCACTCCTTTTGCCTGTTCAGAGCAGGAAGAAGACTTCTTCTCCCTGCTCTTAACAGTTCACCAGTTTGGCTCATCACCCTGGCAAGAAGAGCAACAGAACCCAACTACCCTGATGGAGATCCATCTACACTGACCAGGCTGACTGCAGGAAAGAGAGTGGAGCTTCATGGAGCCTGAGAGGCAGCAAGAGCTCCAGCAGTCTTCCCTTGAGCTCATTCACAAAACAGGAGCTCAGATCCCTGTGAATCCACATGCTCACCAAAAGGAGCCTGGAAATGATCTGAGTGAGAGCACAGATGGAAATCATTGTCATTAGGGAGGCCAAGAGCTCTGCAGGAAGCACGAAAGGATCAGATGTTTCAATGGATAAATAAGAACATCCAGAGCTACATGAGATAGAATAGAAATGTAAGAGACGTAAGCCCTCTTCCTCCGAAATACAAGCCAGCCCTGACTGACAGGGACAAAATGATGTATCTGAGCAGGTTGTTTTGTAATTACCTGCAGCTGCATTTCCTGCCCCTTTTCCCTGCAATATCTGGCATTGGCCCCATCCCAGATGTAAATCTGAATTAAACCACTGGGAAACTGGCAAGAGTGGAAGGAAGTTCTGTGGAGGGGAGACAAGGAGACAAACTGAGAAACCTCAACTGTGGTAGAGCGCACACATCCCCCTCTTGCTTTCTCCCTTATACCCCCTTTCTCCCCCACCACTTCTGCCAAGGAAAGATCTTGCCTAAGCAAAGCTCTGATGACAGAACAGCCTGCCTTGGATATTTAGTTAGGCAAGGGAAAAAATTAATTTTCAGACCATCTGTCCTGTCCAAAGAATAGCAGTCTTTCCCAAACTGAGCTAGCTCCATGAAACGGCAACAGTAAGCAATGTGATATTAAACAATAATAAATCAAAGCTGACATCATTTGGAGCACATCTGAACCCTCCCCTGTGGGGACTTCACTATTCTGTGTGTCAACAGCAGAAAGAGAAAAGCAGAAAGAAGCTTAATCTGAATCCGGTAACAGACAGTGGGCCTAAGATGGTATTTCTGAGAGTTCATCCTGCCCCATCCTTCCTTCCTGTGTCCCTTTCCCAAGCCTTTTGGAGGGATCTTCTCTGTCTCCTTTGCAGCAGATAGTCTAGCACAGCAAAGCCACTCTTGGCTCAGAGGGCTGGGACGGTCCATCCCCACTGCAGCACACAGCACACCTTCCAGAGCCTCTGCCTTTGCAGTGAGGTCCCTTCTTCAGAACTGCAAGAGGGCTGCCCACCTTAGTCCAGACCAGCCAGCCCAAAAGCTCAGACATTAGGAGCAGCAGGGCAGAAGGGGAACACTTGGGGTGGATTTGGAGTAGAGGATGCAATGAGAGTTTGATAGTGACATAAAGTGACAAAAGAGCAGTCCAAAATCATGGGAATGGCTTGAGAAGACATCCCTTTATCTTTAAACTAGATAGAGACTAATGGGAGAGTATGGGCAGCAGCAGCAGACAGCCAAGCTTGGTCTAAGAGGGCTGTGCAGTCCAGACATCTCAGTGACATCCCACTACTGGGATCCATGCTTTGAGACAGAAAACTAGGTTAAAACTCAGATTAAAACCCAAGATCATCAGGGTGTGTTTAACAAAATGCAATCCCCCCACTGGAATGCAATGCAGACATACGCAAAGAATGGCTGGGTTTAGCTATGTCCCTGTAAAATACTAATGGAGAAGTGGCTTGAGGAATTTTGCTCCATGGCCAGTCCTATAGCTGCATACTAAGCACTTCAGTATAAACCTATGTTTTGTTGCCTTTAATAGGAGCAGAAAAATTAAGCCATTTTCCAGTGATGTGCCAGCAAGGGGCACCGGTGTTAGGTGCACTGCAGACATAGTTTCTGCGGATGTCTCCACTCTGCACACATCCCCCAGGTCAGGATATTTATATCTAGACATATAGAAGTCTCCTCTCTCCCTGCTCAATGCTTTCTTCAACTACATGTCCAAGAAACCAGCCAGCAGGCAAGGGCAAGGTGCAGGTGGATGGTGTTCAGAGAGCCCAGCTTGAACCTAAACCCTCAGGGCATCTCTAAACTTGTGCTATGGGCACTGTCAGCCCAGAGCAGGATGGTTCACAGTGCAAGGGCAGTGCTGTCCTTCGGTTACTCCAGCCTTTGCAAGGGGTTGAAGACATCAGGGTGGATGGCTCCAAAGAAGGCAGAGTGCACGGCAGTGGGTGAAAAATGGATTTTGGATCACACTATTGACAAGCCCATCAGTCTGCGGGAGCTCTGTGAGGCCTGGAGTTGGGCTGGTGGGGGCCGTGGGGCAGGAGAGATGGGCCCAGGCAGAGCTGGAGGGGATTATAACACACAGTGCTGCTCTCTCTGCAGCCGTCTCTCCAGACACCGAGATGTGCCTTTGATAAAAGAGATTATTTACAACAAAGGGAAGAAACAAGGTACCTGAGCTTCTTCCTTTCAGGTTTAATGGGCTTCTCGTAGGTGTGCCGCTGCTAATGAGTGTTGAGTCATGCTGGCCAGATCTTTCTCTTGCACAACTTCTCCCTGCCTCCCCAGGTTGTTCTGTATCTGCCCTCTGATACTCTACCTGATGACTAGGGCAAGCACACTGCCAGCAGCAGGTCTTACGCAGTATTTGCTGAGATTTAGCAGAACGGGGCCCGATTGTTTCACATCGGCCGCTGTTTGCTCGGCCAGCTCACTGTTTGTTCGGCTATTCCTCTCCCACCGCCCCTCCAAAACCCTCCACGGCTGCTTTAGCGGTGGCAAAGGGCGAAGCAGCCCCGGGGTGCAGCCCCAGCCAGCCCCACAGCCCGCGGCCCTCACCAGCAGCAGCAGCGCCGGGCCGCCCTGCTCCCCTCGGTACCACCCGCACCCCTCCCTGCCCCTGAGCTCCGCCAGCCGCCCCCCACCCCAGCACTGCTGCCAGGGCCAAACACCGAGGCTGAAGGTGAAAGCAGCTCCTTCCTGCTGCATGGGACTGTCAGCCATGCAGCCCCACAGCAGTGCCCTCCAGCGCTGCCTGGGTACACACTAACCCCAGCAGAGAACACACCAGCTTTGGTGCAGGGATGGCTCACACTGCAGCCACCTGGCAGCAGCCAGCAGCTTCAGTACAACATGATCAGCCCCCATAAATGCTTCATTTTCCTTTTCCTTCTTATTTTTCTTCCAGGCTACCGGTGGAGAGGTCTCATGTGGCGGGCAGTATCCACGTGCATCGTTCAGAGGCACCAATCCCATCTCTTGACAGCCTCTATGCACTGGGGAGCACTTCTCAGTCTGGTGTGTGAAACCTCCTACAGCAGGACTGTGAGTCCAAAGACACAGTGTAAGTAGACAGCATTCCCTTGCTGATTCAGCTGAATGTACTGGCACATCATCACGGGGAAAAAAGCTGAAGTATTTTCACTGACTCACACGGGTCCAGAGATCCTGTTAGATCTATCCCAGCCTATGACAGTGGGTAGAGCCTTCTGTGAGTGTCAGTGTGCTGGGATTGCAAAGGACAGGAGGGGAAATCCCTTGTGGGGCGGAACTTGGATCCTGTCTAACACGCCAAAGAGAACAGAGACCTTCCACCCTGCAACAGGCATGGGCTGCAGGGCTGCACGGTGGAGAACCTCGCAGCCGTTTGTGTTCGTCTCTGAATCCAGCCTTCAGTCTCCGAGTGGCTCCGCATGCCAGGGCACAGTGTCCCAGCATTAAAAATACCAAGGCTGACAGATAGTGTTTATTAATAGCACGAGTGGTGTTTATTGCTGAGCAACAGTCAGCAGCTCTGAGGTTACTGCTGTTACAAGCCAAGGTCTGAGAGCATTGCCATATTGCTCGGTTCTCAGGGGAGAGAGGCTCCATCTCTGGAGGCAGAACCCTTGGGGAGAGGGGGCCTGGCTTCCTCACGGACCTGCTGTGAGTGCCGAGGAGCGGATTACAGGTGTAGCATCCTGGCCTGAGACCCCATGGGCTGGGGGGCCCCAGCTATCCTGTGTCTCAGGCCAGGATGCTATGCCTGTAACTCAGAGCCCCGGAGTGACGCTGTAACACGCGGTGCAGTTTGTGCAAATGGGTGCAGAGCAGACGCCAGTACTGAGCACTCCCCTTCTTCCCAACACCTGCGTTCAGCTGTGCTTGAGGCACCATTCCCTCCCTATGAAGAGCCTTGGTCTCCTGGGGCCTCTTTCAGACCCGCATGTGGACCCCGTGCTCTGTCCCTGCCCCTGGCTCCGGCCCCATAGTCCCTGCCAGGCTCTAGGCACCAAGCTGCTGTTTAGGACGACGCTGGTTTTTAACATCCTTGTTTCACAGGGAAGGAAATTGAGGTGTAGAGAGGAGAAATGATCCACCAAGGGTGATCTACTGCTTGTGTTCCAGAGACCTTCACAGATTTCATGACTACATCTTAGTGACCCAGAAGAATCGATAGAGTAGGACACTTTGCTGGGTGTTCTGCAAAGATCTACATGCCCAGCTTCTCTGAAAAGCCCTGAAAGAACCCTGAAAGAGGGGCAAGGGTTCAGAGACTGAAAAAACTTGAAACCTTATAAGCTGTTGTCATTCCCCAGACTCACAGTTCATACTCTGGAGCTGGAGGCCAAATTCACTTTTCAGCAGACATTTCTTTCCAATTTTTGATCTTACTGTCCCAGCAGACTTCATGTGATGATTCCCACTCTCCAGGTTTCTCTCCTGAAGAGCTGTGCTTCCTAGTTTTTACCAGTTTATGGTTAAAACACTACAGCGTGAGTGTGCTACAAGCAACATCCCACTTCACTTTGTTTCTCGTAGTTTCTTCCTTCCTCTTTGTCATCACAACCAACATGGAGGGGTCTCCCAGGGAATGTTCCCCCTGGATTATCTCATTACATATTGCTTCAAGGGAAGACAAGTTGCAGCTGGGAAACTGATCTACCCTGCCCACACAGCCTGCTGCACACCTGGAATGAGCATTAAGTGACTGATGAGCAATTGTCCTAATCAAAGCGTGACTTTCCTTTGGAGTCAGGCAGCGAGGAGCAAAGGCCCAGGGACAGGCTGCCATGTAAGCATTGCACTGCACACAAAACTTCCGCTCACCACTCACTGCCTGCTATCGAGGAATCTCTGAGCACTCAACAGAGGCCACCAGTTAACTCTTCTTTAACTCCTCATTGTTAATTCACTTACAGATCAGGCCCTAGGGCAGCTCAATACTGTTATCATTGCTGTACTGTTATCACCATTAATAGCTGAGGAAACTGAGGCACAGACCAGAGAAGTGATTGACACTGCACTAATTAGAAAACAAGGGACAGAGTTGGGAAGACAAGCCAAGACTCCCAGCTCTGGCAGAATGTCAAGGTACAGAATCACCTGTAATACACAATACCATAATTTTAGTAGTTTTTTTTATACCAAGACAAAACAAAGGGTTTAGCAAAAAGAATCTTGCATAGATGCTGCAGCTTTTGTTTGTCTTGGTTACAAGATCCTATCCAAAACTCCTTTCATTCTCTGTAGTATCCTCCAAGCAGGTTTTCCATCCTTATGCTGCCTTCCATCTTTACACCCTCTCACCCTCGGTGAGTTAGAGACTACTCATCTAGTGCTAGCTAGCACCCCAGACTCAGAGGATCTAGTTTTCTGGTGTCTTCCAGGCTGCTTGGACTGAAAGAGCCAAGGATCTAGTTCAGAGGTATCCACAGAAAGTATTTTTGTCACTAGCATGTTCACACACTTATCATCTGAATGAGAAAATGAGGAGTCCCTGGATGCATTAGCATCTGTTCACACAGGCAGGTCGGCGTGGAGATTCTGGTCAAGCGCACAGACCTCTTGTGCTCTAAGCTCAGCAAAAGCAAGGTGCCTTCTCTCCTCCCTCAAGGACCCTCAGTCTGGATATGGGAGCTGGGCCGTGGATGTTTAGTCTGGAACAGTCTGTGGAGCACGATTTGGTGGTGTTCCCGTGATATTTCACACAATAAGCTTAGGGAGGACAATGCAGTTGCTTTGTGAGACATGGTGATGCTGTGTCTTGTGACACAGCCTATTAGCAGATTGGCTAATGCTGGGTGTGCAGCTGCTTTCTGTCACGGGAAAGGCTGAAAGCAGCCAGAATATACCTGTGAATCCTGCCTCTAATTATTTAGAGCAAAACACACTGTGCTCCCGGTTTTCCTGCATCTGTGTACCTTGCACACACATGAAAAATAACAGCCAATAACATGAACAGAATTTCCTCTTTATGCCTTACTGAAATCCTGCTCAGTAAACAGGATTATACTTTAAATAGGCGACAGTAGAAATACAAGGAAAGAACACAGATGCCCACATTTCTTTTCATGAAGAAACTTGCTAATCAGCCAAATGGATTTTGCTACTTCTGCTTAACCTCAGCTGCCTCTACAGCCCCTGTTTAAAACATTTTGCCTCTTTACAGGATCTGTCTGGCAGCCCTCCATCAGTGCCTAATTGTGCTGGGGTGGGATGCGAAGCAGCCTGATGAGGAAACATAACATTTTTCCCTTAATTTCACCAAAGCCAAGATCTCCCTTTCTTGCTACAAGTGGCTTGGTGCTAGCAAGGATCCTGGCAGTGAACTTCCTGTGAACTGATGGGAACAGCCCTTCTCCTGGAGCAAGGAGACAATATCTGAAAGCTGTGGATAGAAAAATGAGGTAGCTAATAAAGAAAATTAACCCAGTGGACATGATTTGCCTACATTCTCCAAAGCTGGGGTTCTTTTATAAGGCTTGCCGCAGAAAGCTCTTAAGTATAACAACTAATCCCTGGATAAGGGTCAAAGTTCTTGCTGGGCATTAAAACTTGGTGATGTGATTAAAGAAAAAGTGAAAACTTGCTGTTTGGAGCAGAGCCTCCAGTGAGGAAGCTGCTGGGTGCCAGCGCTCTGGTTGGTTCTGAGTGATCCCAGGACACTGGGGATGAGGAGCTAATGGGTTTGGCTCATGGTGCTGGGATGTCTGGGGTGCCTGAAGGGGATGTAACGATACTTTGGTGTGAAGCAGTGTAACAGCCCTCTGAAATGGCCCCCAGATAGGCAGAAGGTGAATACCCTGGCACAGAACAGCTGGAACTTCACCTCTCCACCAACATTTCTTGAAGGTCTCCTCTGGAAGAAAAATATTTAGCAGTTGCTGTGGATACCCCTGATTGGATGTCTGGGATTTGTGTGTATTTACAGCCCAAGAGGCAAATAAAGCTCAAGTGACTTAAAACTGAGTGTGAAACTGTAAAATACCCACAGTAAGACAAGGATGTATATACAGCTCCCTTCCAGGTTTAGGGAAGGTCTGCGACTGACAACACCAGAAGATGGGGAGTGGATTAAAAACAGGGTGGAAGCTGGATGTAAAGGGATATGGCAAGAGCCTGAAGAGCAGAGTCTGAAGCATGCCGGAGGGGACTCACTGGCAGGATTCAAGGCTAGGAAGAAAAGTCATTGCTGCCAAACTATTTGCCCAGCTGAACCTCACAGCACTTTGAAAACTTATGCAATTGTGCATTATTGCCTTCTGAGGTTTTTCATATACTTGGGTCATATTGGATTTCACATCTTCAGGAGCATGAAAGACCAAAATCTTTTTGGTTTGGCTAAAAGCAGGTAGTTTTTCACACCACACTGGTCTTGTGCTGGTGTAAGTAGCATTCTCAGCGTTGGCCATCTTGGGCTGTAGCAGGTGCCTCTTCATCTGCATAGTCAATAGCCTCAGGATCTCACGACCCCCCTGTCTGGAGCAGGGCTCTCTGTAGCAGGGGGAGGCCAAGGGGCTGCCCAGGGAAGGTGCATCAGGTGTTGGGGAGGATGGAAGCTCAGGCCCTTCTGCAAACCTTCACCATGAGTTTTCCAGCACTCAAACCAATTCAAACCAGTGAGAAATGTGTCCATGGGAGTGAAGGAGGTTTCATAACTGGGAGGGTTCCCTGCACCTGGGGCTGCTAGATAATCTCAGACCTGCCCCACCCCACTTGTGAGACACAGCCAGCCTACTCCTCCTCATCCTCCCACCTCACCTTGCAGGGCATCCCTTACCTTCCACTCTCATTGCTTTTGCACTATGTCCTACCTCTCCCAGCCAACAAAGCCCCTCCTGAGCTGTGCCTTGTTGTTCCCCCTCCCCCCCATCCCCCTATCCTGTTTGCTCCTGTCTCCTTCCTAAATACCAGGTGGAAGGAGATGCTGTTGGTACCCAAATACCTGTTGAGGTTCTCTCTCTAATGAGGTTCTCCTCTCTGGAGAGGAGCAGGGAGATGTGACTGTCACTGGGACTGCATGGTGAGGAGCCAATGACTTACCTACTTTGGGAGAAGGTATACAGAGAACCCTAACCATTTCAGCAAGATGGAAAGCCTTCTACTAACTGGAAATAAAATAAGAATTATAAATGGCACTTGGTGTCTGTCAAGGATCCAAAAAGAGAGGATGGGATTTGTCTTATGCATGGAGGAATCAAGGCAAAGGAGGGAAAGTGAGGTATTAGTGATCCACTTGGGAACTGAACTCAGCTCCCTCTCTTCCCACACCTCTGCTCTGTTCTACAGACCAGGACTCGCTGACTCCCACGGTTCCTTCAGCTGTGCTAGGCAATCCCTATCTGATGGTGAGGCAGAAACAAGGCTCACCAGATGATTGAGCACAGCTACGTGCGGGACCGCACTGCATCCACTCCGTGGGCACCACCACCACAACCACCCCAGCACCGGCAGCCACAGCACCCTCCTGACTCAGCAGCCCCAAGGAGAAGGTTGTCTCATGAATTCCCCAAGCTGGCACCTCCAGCAGAAGTGATTGCAAATTCCAGAGCAAACTGAGAAATCCTCCAAAAGGATTTAGAGAGATTAGAAATGAGCAGGAAACAAAATGAGATTTAACTTGGGAAAAGATAAGCTAATGTATCTGGGGCAAAGCTGCTTTGCAGTGGGAGGGGACACCCTGGAAAGCAGAACTGCCAGAAGAGGTTGAGAAAGGGCAACCATGCATCTAGAGAGAGACATAAGGGGATATGTTCAGAGCCAGCTGCCTCTTCTATATTTTTTGAGTGATTCACCTTTGAGCGTGTTCAGCAGTAGACAACTTTTGAGGGGAAAGGAGTATTATTTTTATATACGAAAGGTGTTGGGATATAAGAAAGAGGAATGATGAAGGGCAGAGCTCGATAAACTGACACCGTGGGATTTTATGTCACTGGCCAAGAAATTACTCCAGAGGAGACATAATCAGACTCCACAAGCATATGAGGGTCTGCATCAGAGAGAAAGGGAACACACCCACTGACACACTTGCAAACTTAAGGGTGAGATTAAGTTAGAGAAAAGAGAAGGTAAAGATAAGGACAGAGTCCAGGCAGTGCAACAGGTTAGGCTGTTCAGGACAGCAGCACATGGTTCACAAGACAATCTAAACCCACAAATTGTTCCCCTGGGATGTCTTTGAGTCCGTGACTGGTCCCAACAATTCAGCAAGGGTGTGGATCACACTCAGTCCCACAAAGTGACTCACAAAAGTCACAGCCACTTGCACTGTACATCCAGCCACCCCCGTGGGGTACTGGTGCAGAGGGCAGTGCCACTCCCTGACTCATCAGCACCTCCTCCGGCAGCTCAGCCAGTTCTCCCAGTGCTGTGTATCAACTAGGTCTACACTGCGCATCCACAACACAGAGCTCTGGGAAGCCAATACTGCAACAAAAAATTGGCCCTCGGCCTCAAGACCAGCGTCAGATTAGTCACTGAATAACTCAGGATGATCCAATGACTCATAATTTATTATGCCTATGAGGACTGGAAACAATCATATCCTGTGCCGTTGACCCCCATTCACCATACTACCCGTAGTGAGATAAATCAAAGTAGGAGTTAGCTTCTTATCCCCAGGAACAACAACACCTAGGAACAAACATAACCTGCTCAGGAGTCTTCAGGCTGCTTCTCCCAGATGTGAGGTTCTTGCAGTGCAAAAAAAGAAGACTTGAACCTTCCAGCAAGCTGCCCAACATAAAGGAAGGGGACTTGGAGGGAGAATGGGCAAATTGGAACAGTGAAGAAAAAAGTAGAGATGATCAACAGGAAGTTGCATTTCCAGAAGTTAGTATTTGCACAGGCATCTGAGCAACCAGGTGAGGGGTTTCTTTGAAAGGAATGAGTCAATCATAAATCTCTCTTGGGGCACTCATGGTGTCAGAACTGAGGACAGAAGGAAGGGCAGGAAGAGATGCTGGTGGGAATCTTGCTTCTGGAGAAGAGGCCAATGACACAAGCATCTCTGGTATCCGTATGTTTGTGGCACAGGCTGGATCCAGTACCAGCAGGTTCTCTGTAGGTGAGAAGTACAGGAAGGCCAGGCAGTGAGATGGCAGCTTGGACACCTTTCCAAAGTGTACACCATGGCTCAGGAAGGAGTTATGGGCAAACAAAGATGAAGGGCTCAGGTCTTAAAATCTCTGAAGAGGTGATGGAACTGAATTACTTGCATAAGTTGATCATTTTGCTCATCTTGTGTTGCCTCTCCCCCTTTTTATCTCGCCTTAGATAATGCTCCCACTGAAAAGGGTTGCAACGGCTGAAGAGCTTGCATCAATCATACCCTTCCTTCACCACAGACCCATTTGATCAAGATTCAGAGATAACGCCAATGTGGGGCCAAAGCTTTTCACCTCCAAGCTACCACACAGGTTGGGAGCTAGGCATCTTGACCTGCATCCTAGATTGTTTTGGGATTACGTGAGCCTCCCTGGGGAATGTTCAGCAGGAATTGACACTCATCACCAGTCCTGGCAGGGGGCTGAGCAGAGCCAGACACTCTCCCTAGCCTGGGTCCCACTACACAACACTCTCCAGGCATGGAGCACACCAACAACTCAGAACAGCTGACAAAGGAGGTGTCAAAGTAAGCCCCGAAGTAAAGCCCTCCTGTGCTGGCATCAGGCTTGAAGGATGCCTTCCCCCTGCTGCATGCACCAGGCTTGGCCAGGAGATGAGCAATGTGGTGGGCTGGGCAGTAGAGGCGCATGGGTGCTAAACACACAGAACCCTGCGGCAGCTGGCTGCAGTGGGCAGCCCCGATGCCTAAAGAGATGCTTGGGCACACAAAGGCTAGGGAGAGATGGAGCTTTTTTTTCATTCCCAAAGAAGTGTTTGGGGCATCTGAAAAAGCGAGGTGAAAATATAGACCATGAACCAGCAAGATTAGGCCCATGTCACAATGTACAGGTATAGCCCAGAACTGCAGATATTTCCTGATGTCTCTCAGTTGTGGGTAGGCAGCATTGCTCACCTGGATGTATGGAAGCAGCAAGTTTAAAGAAATCCCTATGGAAAGGCTTTTTTGGCCTTAGGCAGGTAAACAGGTGGCACTTGCCCAACAAGCCTGCTATCCCTTTATATGTCTGTAATCACCTCACACAAGAGAGCGAGTTGCAGCTCTGGAGATACTATCCTGAGGTAGGCAGCCAGCAAACCTCTGATATTTGAAGGGGAACCTGACCCTTCTTCCCTTCATTATGCAAAGCCCCTGGGGTCCTTCCACCTCCCCACAGGAAAGGGCAAGCTTTCCCCAAAGCTGTGGTCAGGCACTTTATGCATTCCTTTTGCACCCTCCTTCACTGCTGTGCAGGGGATATCACCTCCCTGCTCTCATCCACAACTCACCACCTCTTACGAGATACGGGGTACTTGGCTGGAGGTCCAGGCACAAGTGCCTGGTTGCTCTGGGATGGCCAGCAGCTCAGCCACCCCATCGTGCAGGGTGTCAGGTGCTGCGAGGCACAGCAAGGGCCAGCCGCTGCTTGTGAGGTGGCACAGTGCCACCAGGGCCACACTGGCCTGGCCCCAAATGGGGAGCTGGGAGCAAGCACGGTGCTTGCCCAGACCAGGACTGCAGACCTTGTGCTGGATGATCTGGATTAGCCTTGAATTTCAGCCATCCCAAGCACAAAGAGACTGCCTGCTCACTCACCACATGGACTACTATAAAAATACCCATCTCTCACTACCAAAGATCTCATGAGCAGAGAGTGGAGGACGTGTTCTGTGAAATGAATTTCCTTTGGGCTTCCAAAGTCCTTTGTGGGACTATGCTGAAGGACAGGAGATTTATAGGCATTTCTAACACAGACACTGTAGGTGGTGGTGGAGCCCAGGCAGAGCCTGGCTGACTTAGAGACTGGATGAGCAGCACAAGACATGAGCAACAAGGGGTTAAACCAGCTAGCAGGTGCCAAAAGGGAGAGACAGACAGGGCTTCCAACCAAAAGCACTCTTTATTCCATTGCCAGTGGGATTTTCTGTTGTGTCTGCCCAGGGCACCCTTTTCTGCCTTTCACGGTGCCTCCGCTCTCTGAATCACACAGAATAAATGCAGCAGGCACGAGGAAAGCATCAGCTGGCTGCCTGAAGATAGCATTTTAATTAGCCAGCAACCAAAACGTGGACGTGACCAGAAGCCTTTCAGGGAAAGTTCTCATGCACATGGTGAAAGGCTGTATGACGAGATCAGAGTGCCAGCCTGAAAACCTGGCCTCCCTCCACGTGTCCCTGCCTCACCTCAGGCCCTGGCACAGGCGAGCCAGGTGCGAACTCTGGGTAGGGTGAGGGTCAACTACTCTCCTACATCCCAGCCTCTCCAAAGGCAGGGTTCTCAATCATGTACAGCCTCTCCAACTACCCTGAGCTCACTTCCAACACCAAACTATGACCATGTTCCTCACAAGAGATGACCAGTTATACCCACCCTGGAGAACAAAGAAGAGTTGGACTGCTTCCAGAGCCCCAGGTAACCCTTGTCAGAGATGGCTTGGGCAGAGTCTTGCTGCAGATGTTTAAGGCAGCTACCTTGGCTCTTCTGCATCCACACAAATTCTATGAGCTGTCCCATCTGAAATATGCCATCCAGTCACTGTCTCATGAAGTAGGCGGCTACCAGGTCACCTTGCTCTGCAGATATCCTACTCCTTCTGAGTCCTTAGAGGTAGGAAAAGAGAGGGGCACCAGGAGTAGCCAGCCCAGCTTGCCATTGGTGGGATGGAATTTGATGTGTTTGGTTTGATGTGCTGATGAAAGTTTAATGTGTTGTGACTGACAGGAACACGCTGGCTCATCCATACAGGAGACCTGGGTCTCTTCATGCTGAGATTTCACATCCAGCTCAGCTCAGGGGAGAAGCACTTACCTGAGGGTTTCAATTTTTCCAGTTTGATGACTTGTAAACATTTCCCAGGTCACAAACAGGCAGACCAGGTCTCCTCAGGATGGGCTTGCTGTCTTCATCACCTTGCACAGCCACAAGTAAAAGAGCCCATAGATCCACACAGAACAAAAGCCAGTGGTGAATACACAAGGGAAGTAACTCCTTTGGGTTCCTCGTGCAGAAACATCCAGATGGCTCACGTTCTCACCTCACTGCTGCAGTCCACAAGACATTACTGAATACAGTGAACCAAAATGTCCTCAGGTGCTCATCCTCTTTCCTCCACAGGACCCTCTGCTGAGGCAGTGACTGCAGATCCGCCTGTTGAGCTACTTGAGTCCATCCTAAATAGAAGCCAGACTCTTTACCTTCACAAGAGCAGGAATGATACAGCCATGAACTCAGTGGTCTGTATTACCCTAAGCAAGTTGCCTCCCAGACATCCAGGAAACATCCTGCATGCTCCTTTCCAGTGTGGACAGATGACTGACACATGACACATCCATCTTCATGGATAATGAGGAAATTACACCACTGCCAAAGTTTTTCCTCCTAGACCCCAAAGCACATCACAAAAGATGCAATGGTATCAAGATCCCTCATGAAGTGATGAGCTCTGTCAGAGCTAAACAGTTTTTTGCTCGAAGTCATCCAGGATGGCAAGGTCCGGCTGAGCCGTCACTGACGGCGAGTTACATGCACACAAATCCAACTGCAAACACCAAGTCCATTACCAGAAAGTGCAGGCTCACAGCATTACTTTCACCTTGGACTGTAAATTCCACCAGGATTGCATCTACTCTTGCCTGTACAGTACCCAGCTCACGGGACTTGGCTCCTGACGGGAGAGGCAGGGTTGGGACCATCACCACACTGGTCGGCATCAGGCTGGGAAGGAACCCAGGAGTCCTGCCCCCTTGGTCCTGCCCATCACACCACCCTCTTCTCACCAAGCAGGGAACTCAGGCTGAGCTCCACACAAGAATTCTGGTGCCTACCTCCCATTAATTTGGATGGTTTTTAGGTACCTAGATGTTTTTGGAAGCTCTGGGCCCAAATCCAAGAGTCCAACTGGTAGGTTGCTGATGCCCTGTAGCCTCCAGAGGCAATACTGGAGAAATTATTACACAATGGAAGAAAACCAGGATGCAAGGCAGAAGGAGAAGGCAAAGGAAATCAAGGTCAGAATTAAATTCTTTAATACAAAAAAAAGTTTGTTTGTCGTCGTCGTCGTTGTTTTAAGATATATCTGTAATTTCTTTGTTTAAAAATAAATATGTACTAAGGAATATCTTGAAAAAATTCACTAGACACAATATGTAGTGTTAATATCTTTTTTCCCCGCAATTATTACAGATAAACAGTAGCACCAATAAATAAAATGATAACAAATATTAAAATTAAAAAGGAGAGAGATTCAAGATGTAGAATTTTCTATTTTTTCCTGTTTCTTCTTTTTACATATATAAAAAAATTGTAGTGTCTATTTAATCCGAATCACCCATATACATAAACATATATATATATATATACAAACACATAGCCAAATATATATATAGTATGTAGATGTATATCTAACCGTTGTCTCAATAGGAATGTGTAGGGGTAGGTGTTAGAGAAATTAATTAAATAACTGCCCATAACATGCTACTGACTCTGCCAACAATTGGGGAGAGATGGGATGGGACAACAGGAAGGTTAAATTTATACACAACCAGTACAAAAAAAAAAAAAAAAAAAAAAAAAAAAAAAAAAAAAAAAAAAAAAAGAAGGAGGTACGGCTTATAAATAGTTGAAATTAAATATTAACAAAGAATACTGAAAAATCCCTACTCTTTAATTAAATTATCTGTTTAATTTCTAATTTAAAAAGGGATATTAAATAAGTATATAAAACACTTTCTCTTCCCTCCCCCGATCGGAAGCCTCTGTCTTGCACACGATGCAGCATGAGTATTCTACATTGCAGATGCAAGCACCCACCCGTGTGTTTTCTCTCCTTCTGAAAGCCATCAGTCGGATGGGGAGATCCTAGTGGTTAGTAGTCGCTTGTTGTGAGTCTGTTTTTAGACTGTCTTGTCTTTTTGGAAGCTTTCCGTGTTGTACATTATCAGGCGTTGAAAATTCAATTGCAGATGATGTTTGGCAGCATTCTGACACAGACCGAGTACCTTTTTGATTATTATTATTATTAATAATAATTTTAATCACAGAACTAGATTATATATATCCACATAGATGTACAAACACACTTTCAGGGGTGTGTGTGTGTGCGCGCGTGTGTAAGGTGGGTTTCACATACACCACAGCCTACACTGCAGATACACACATAGCCAAGAACCTCACAACACAGCTAAGGACTCCAGCTGTCTTCACATTTGATTCCCCAGCCCAAGACATGGAAAAGGGGCCTGATATTTACAGTACATCATTAAAAAAAGAAATTTTGACGTTCTTAAGGGTCATTCACACTGGGCATACAAAATGAAGGCAGCAAAAGTTGCTTTCTTTTTTCCCTCCTTCAATCTTGGCATACATATATATTATTTTTTTATATATATATATGTATAAAAATAAATATATATATATAAAAAAGAGAGAAAAACACATACATACATACACACAAATGCATACATTCACATACATACACACACACCCCCACTACTGTGTATATACTTCTGATTAATATCCCTTTCCAGAAATGTTCCGTAAGCATCTTGGATGCTCTTGAGTGGCAGCTCTGTGCATGAAGAAAGCAGACAGTGCTGAACAACTGTGTGGCTATGCACCGGTCCCCATTCTTGCTTCAGCACACTGTAGACCTTGTGTCCTTCTGCAGCCACCAAGGGCCGGAAATCTAGACTCCTGTGATAATTCCTTGAACAGAAAGTCAGTGCGCATCAGCTGCCCACCATCCTTAAGAGAAGCCAGCATGTCTCTCTGGCAAAGGCTCTACAGCGAATAAAGTCAACGCAAAAATGTACACTGACATCCCATGTCCCAGCAAGGCAGGCAGGTTATGAGACGAGTAAGGGCGAAGGTTGGGGGAAGAGAGGGGAGGAGGAATCCTTGATCACGGAGATGGCCATTTTCTTGGCCTTTGACCCATCGCACCCTAGGATGCCGCTCTTTGGAACTCCCTGCCCATCCTCTCCATCACCTCTCCTCCCTGTCCCAGGCATGGAGAAGGTGGTTTGTGGTACAGCACACTCTACAGAGAAACAGCGGAGGCCGCACAAGTCAGTTAGAGTTAAGAAGTTTACACCCAGCGCTTCTACTCAAGTCCAGTCTTAGCTTGTTTCTTATGCCCCAAGTAGCCCGCTTGTGTCCACAGCAGTCGAGTATTATCCAGTGAAGACACCAATAACATTAGCAATGTTAAAAAAAATAATCAGTATATATATATATATATATATTATATATATATGTGTGTGTGTGTGTGTGGTTAAGATATACATATATGTATATATAGATGTGGTTAAAATATATATACATATATATATATGTATATGCATGTATACACACATATATATGTATGCATGGGAAAACCCATCAAATACACCCCTATAAGTCTTCCTGGCTCTGTTATTTAGCAGCATAAAAAGAAAAATAAAATAAAACAGTTCAAAACCCAAAGGTGAATTCTGTGCGGCGGGTGCCTTGGGGAATGTTCCTTCCGGAGTCCATCGTCCGTACTGAAAGTGCTGTGCTCTACCGATCCTTCATTTTTAGGGTTCATTTGGATTAGTGTTTTGTTTTGTTTTATTCTGTCCAGGCGAGAAATCAGGCTCCAGAAACAGGGCTGTTTCCCCTTCTTTTCCGCTGCTCACCGTCTTGGTTTTTCACATCTGTCAAAGAGAAGGAAGGAAAAAAATAGAACAGGGGTTAATGTTTGTGATGGGGGTGCAGCTAGGGCAGGGAAGGGAAGGAAGGGTGGTGGCTAATGTGTTTAAGAGCACATGGTGTTAAGACATGGCATGACGTCACTGGTGGGGTGAGTGCTGGGCAGATGGGGCAAATCAGCTGAGAATCTCAATCCCACAAACGAGTCAATGAATTCTATTCCCCCAGGCTCACCTAGACAGAGCAGGGGGGATACTCAAACAAAATTTTGGAGCAGAATCAGTGGCTTCCTCACAGATAAGCTGAGTGTCTTGTTTGCATCTCTGCACACCATACACACAAATACACACAAACACAGAAAAACAAGGCTAAGCAATGCATGCAGAGACACACCCTCGGCTCTCCACCTAGCCTCTTGTTTGGGTTGAAAGCAGTGCAGACAACAAGGCCACATGCAGGCAAGAAGGTGAAAAGTAAGAGCTTTTCATTCCACTAGCTGCTGTGAGTGGGGGTTAGCACCAGAGAACAGCAGTGGCCTGAAGAAGCAGCAGGAGAAATGAGAATTTACCCTCCCCTCTAGGTCCCAATACTAATTCTACAAGAAAGAGCAAGAGGAACTTCAGCTTAACCAGCTTTTTATCTGGAAACTGATAAGCTAACCACTCCTATGCCTCCTTTCCATTTTTCTGGCCAACACATTGTCTCTGAAACCTCCCTTAGTGCCTATTATCCCATCACAGAGAGGGACTAGTAAGAGAAACTTGAAAACCCCTTCTGCCACCATGACTTCTTTGGGCTATTTTTTTTTGTTTGTTTCTCATTGTATTTATTACTATTTCTGACCCTTCAAACTCACTGGGGTAATTATCAGTTACTCTGGACTTTGAGAAAAGGCGCAGGGGGGAAAAGGCCAACATTAAGTCTGGTCTCAGAATTCAGAGGTTTTACTTGCTAGGAGAAGTTTAAGTCTGGAAGTCACTCTATTCTGGCCCCTCCATCAATTACTTTCTTACTGAAATTACAGCACCCCAGAAAAATTCTCTGTACACAGAGCAGTTTCCACCATGCTGGCAGTGCCAACGCCTCTCTGGCTTGGACAAAAAGAATTTTCACACCCAAAGAAAGTGCTTGTTACTTGTAACAGCCTTAACCACCTAGCCAATGGATGTCTCCTCTTTTCAAGATAAAGCCACAGAGGACCCTGTTGTATTCTCCCCTTGAGCCGCTGCCGCTGCACTACTGCAGAAACAGGAACAATCTCCTAGATCTCTGTTAAAGGGATCCGAGTTCAGAGTCACAGCCAAGTGCTCATCAGCAACCCCATTTCTCTTGTCTCTCTCTACACAGGTAGGATGATCCCACACCAGAGGTGCACACGTAGCTTGTGCGAGTCAAGACACCCCACTGAGTTCACCGAAGTGCTCAGGTGAGAACCGAGAATCAGTTTCTTTACCTGTCTGTGCCACAGATGGTGTGTGACAGCACTCAGATGACACATGCACAACATAGATCTCTGAACTAACACTAACCCCACAGTGCCTTTATGTCTCCCACCTCACATCTGAAACAGGCACCTCTGCCTTCACCCAGGGTCAGACTTAATCCTGCTGTATTCCATTCACAGTCCTGAGTGCAGCCTCAAACCACAACTGTGGACAGGACATGGACAGGGAACTGTGAGCACAGTACAAAAACACAGGGTGCTCTCCCTGGCCTTTAGAAGAACAAAGAGGCAAAGGAGAATGTAGACTCAGCCTTGAGGGAGGCTCGTAATGGCTTTCCTCATTCTGCACACAGCAGAGCATCTACAAGCCACAGAAAAAGGGCTTGGAAGACAGGGGTGGTTGAATCCTAGTCAGTTAAAGATTTCTCTTTGCCCAACAGTATGCTCAGAGTTGCGTACAGGTAAGGTACAGAGTGATACAGACCCTCCCCTGCCAACCTCAGCAACATGAACTCCATTATCCTGTTCTATGGAAAAGAATACCGGAGATACAAAGGGCCTGTCTCTGGGAGCCATCCCCATCCAAGTCCTGAGAGCACACCTGAAACAAAGAGCTGCCCTCTGACACAGGGAAACTGTCCTCACCCCAGTCAGCCCCTCTGCTCTCTGGCCCACGTAGGACAGAGAAAAGAAGTAATGAAATAGCACTGGTGCCAGAAGTCAGCAGGAAGCAAGCTCCCCCCCTCTTTCTCTTTCTCTCTCTTTCTCTTTGTGTGTTTCATCCTTCAGGACACAAACCTGCAAGTGCGCTCGTTTAACTCAAGCTGCCTCGACTTGCAACGTGAGTCTGTGAATTTGCAGGAACATTTACAGGTCTGGGGATCTTGTACAAACAAGTGCTTTCTCCTCTCTGAGCAAGGCTCACAGTGACTGCAAAAAGGCAAAAGGAAAGATGTCTAAGCTACAGCGCTTCAGCAGAAAGAAAATACACATGCAACACCCTGAACATCAAAGCAATCCCCTTGCCCCCTCCCGCAGCCCCCATGCTGCCAACTGGAGTGCCGTGGGCTGATGGATTTTCCAGCAGCACCTCAACAGCCCCAGGACAGCAACCCCTTGCATTAGCGTAGAGAAAGAAAACAGGCCTTCTGCACAGTATTCACAAATGCTGCATTGGATCCATTGGCTCAGGCCAGAGGGAGAAAGAAGGGGAAAGCAAGGATGGGAAGGTGAGAGGTCCCAGCCAGCTATTGGCACATCAGTGAAAGGAATTCTCTGAAGTGGACTATTCGAGTAGAAAGAGGCCAGCAGCTAAACGAGTTAAATACACAGGGTTTCTCCTCCCCTGGAAAGCAGCTGGGCTCCAGCATCACATGCTGACCCCTGCAGCCAGCACTGCCCTCCTTTCTGTAAGCCCCATCCCAACCTCACCACCTAGGAGTCTCCTATGGAGGGGCCATGAATTTACAATGCAGAATTTTGTGAACCACCATGAGAGGGGCACAGCGAAAGAGACAGAGAGAGACAAGCCACCAAATCCAGCAGAAAGAGAGGGAAAAAAAAAACAAAACAGAGAGGCCCCTCTGGCTCCCCAGCACCCCCTCTCTGGCTTCCCACTGTCCCACCTCTCCTCTCCACCTGTGACTCCACCAGACACGCACACACATGTGCACACACGCGCACACACACACACACACACATGCATGGCAGATGCCAGCCTGCCTGTCACCAGTCATCATAGCAGTGAGGACACGAGACAAGTGGTGGAAAGCAGATGACAGAGTTGCAACCGGAAGGCGTGAAGAGGTGCAGGGTACTCATCCACCCACCACACTCTTGTGCCTTGGGACAATGGTCACCACTGATGATTAGAGAGCCAAGCAAGCTAAAGCCACCTTCCCTGAGATAGCCTTAGTGCCAGAGCAGTGCCACCACCAGCAGTGCCCCTGCAGGATTTGCAGCCCACCAGTGACTGGGAGGGGAGGGTGAGATTTGAGCGAGCAGCAAGCAGGCAGATTGCTTTGGGGAGAGGGAGGGAAGAGACTCTACAAGCAGAGGACACAAACGTACAAGCTGAGTGGTTTGTACCGGCCTTTCTTGCGCTTTCTCTTTTGACCCTTCCCCCTTCCTCGCTTTGATTTTCTGGAAGAAAAACAAAAAAAAAAAAAAAAAGAGAAAGAGAGAGAGGGGGAAAGAAAGGGAGAGATAGAGAGAAAACGGAAGAAAACGCAAGGAAGAAGAGAAAAAAAAATACAGCCATGTGCCTTGCTGGGAGGGGAGAAGCACATTAGGCAGGACTGGAGGGTAAATCCCAGGGCTGAAGCACAGATCTCCACCTCGCACGCACATTCACCGGCTCCGGCGCTCCTGTCAGCTCCGCAACCAGCCTGCCCACAGCCAAGCCAACACCAGGGAGCTCAGCAGAGACCACCTCCTGCAAGGCTGCTGCGAGCAGAGGCGGATCTGCCTCAGAGAGGCACCTGCTCCCTCGAGAGAGGGGCAGTGGGAAAGGGGCAGGGGGTGAGAGGGAGAAGGAACAGAAGGCTTTGTGAAAGCATCACGCCACCGCGGTGAGTGCAGACAACCATTTCAGGCGACAAGCACAGGTGCACAACAACTGACCAAAGGCAACCTGAGTGAAAGAGCTCTCTTCAGGGAAGAGGAAACCACTCTGGCCTGATGCACTGCCCAGCACTGGGCCTAGGAGGGGGCAGCTGAGCTCCAATAGCTCTGCTGCAGGGTGGGGGGCAATCTTGCCTTGGGATGGGAGCACTCCACAGACAAAGGAAGAGATCTGATCTCGGGGAGAGCTATCCAACCTGAAGGCTATGCTCATCCACCTCACCTCCTGCCTGTGGTTCAGAGGACTACAGGAGATCTTACTTGGATGTCTGTAACATCTCCTCTGGCAGCCTCTATTCTGAGTACTGAAGAGTAAAGAAGGGGAAAAGGATGGCCTGACCTAGTTATTTCACCCAGGAGATAATCAGCAAGCAGCTTTCAGTTCTTCCCTCCTTTCCCTCCTATCACCGTCCACATGGACCTGCCAGACAGACTAGCAGATGGAGCCAAGGTACTGACTCCATTCTGAAAAATTCACCAGTTGCCTCTGATTCTTGGGCAGGAACTGAGCAGGCAGAGGCTAGGATATGCAGGCCTGGACGTTAACCATGAATCCCTATGGGCCTTTGAGAGCACAGGGAGCGAGGGAGGCTGGAGCCTGTACTGCTCCTTGAGCCACATCAGCACAGGAGCAAGGGAGAGACATGCAAAGAGAAGGCCCTAGGCAAAGCACCAGGGCTTAACAGGCAAATGAGTCCCAGCTCTGAGGCAGTTCAGCAAAGGCTCCCTCGTTCCCTGGTGCAGCCCACCTCGGGAGAGAGCTGTCAAGGGGAATTGGAGGGACAGAAGAGAAAGCACCATAGGTGTCTCCTAGGCCCTGTTCAAGTCGTCTCACTGGAAGGAGTGTCAGAGCATCAGCTCAATCCCAGTTCTGCCCTACATGTCAGGCAGGAGTCACAGGGAGACGGTGAGGGGAAGCAAATCAACCTGAAGGGAGGAGAGGGGTACCAATATAACAAGATTTTCAATCCGGCACAAATCAAAGCACAGCAGTCTCTCCCATCCCTTCCCTTCCTTCCCTGGGGAGTGCAGAACCAGCAAAGAGCAGGCAAGGTGCTGTTAGAAGAGGAAAAGTGAATGCAACACAGTCTGAGCTGGCTGCTACAGCCACATCCCATCCTCACCAGAGCTCACACAGACCAAACTCTCACACACCTTCAAACTACAGAGCCACACAGAACGACCGTCCCCGACACGGCCCTGTGCAGAGAGGATTATTGGCTGCATGCAGTCTGGTGCAGCCAGGAGCAGATTTCCAGGGGGAGGAGGAGAGGCTGGAAGGCAGCTAGAAACATACAACCACCAGGAGAGGGGTGAAAGAAGCTCTCTCCCTCTCCTCTTTGCTTCTTTGGTCTCAGATTCAGCCTCATCTCCAAATATTCACTTCTTCCTCTCCAATTCTGCACCTCTAAATGGCAGAGTTGCTTTCCCAGCCATGCGCAGTCCAGCCAATCCTCTCGCTCAGAGAGTTCGTTCTTTCTTTTCAACGTTGTTTTGTATTTTATGCTCATCCCTGCAACTACTGCAGGATTAGAGCTTATTTTTCTACTTTCCACAACCTTTTTACTTTGGGGAGGAAGTAAAGGGAAGGTTGTGACTTAATCTCCTTCAGGCCACTAAAGCAAATCCATCAGATTCAAAAAACCCATCATGAAAGCCTTCACCAACACCCAGCTAGGACATCCACCTCCCTTTACACCCTCCCAGGTCCCCACCCAAACAAAACCAGTGTCATATCCTGCATGGCAGCAGTCCTGCCTCCACCAGGCCTCTACTTTCACCTCTCCCTGTAGCCAGCAGAGTTCCTACCAAAGCTGCTGTGAAAGAAGCCAGCAAGTACTCACTCAAGCAGCAAGAAAAAAATTAATAATAAAGAAAGGCAGCAATTTGCAGTAACCAGAAACACCCCAGGAAGAGGGAAGGGGAGAATGGGGGCTGCACCTTGAATCCATTCCAGCAGGACAGACACGATGGGACTTCCCTGACTCGGGAAAAAGCATTAGAAATGACTGCCATGGCCATGGGTCATGCAAGGTCCATGTCTGGGGTATGAAGGAAGGATCATCAGATCTGGGTTTCTGTGACCACCTGGAATGGATTCAGAGCATCGCCCCATGCAGTACCATATGCCATTTCCAAAAACACCTTCTTAAAGTGAGCATATCCAACCAAAGAAAAGGGCAAGGGGCAGTGGGGAGAGGAAATGCCAACCAACCACCAAAAGAGAAAGGAGGAAAGGCTTATCACTTACTTTTCTTGTTTGTTTTTGACATCTTTCTTTGGTCTGTGGGGAAAGACAGAACAAAGGCCTGATTAGAAGGGAGCTTATCACATATACTTCTGGTATTATCCCCAGTTCCCACTAAGTCCAGGGAAAGACATGTACAGGCAGCATTGCAGGATGCCCATGGCACTGGTTAAGTGGTCCGTCTCAAAGTGGTTTTGCTCTCCTGTTGACCCTTGCTGGCAGCTAGTGCCAAAAGATCCCAGGATGCAGGCTAGCACTGTCCACTCTGTGATAGCTAGAGATGGAAGAGCCCTGACAGCAGAGGGCTTCTTCTCCCAGGCTCAGCCATCCCACTGCAAACCAACCGAGAAGGCTGCAGAAGCATCTGAACAAGAGTCCCAACCCAATGGCAGAAAAAAGGAAAGGCTCAGAGTAAGTTTATTGCAAGAGGAACCAGTGCTGCTCCAATTCTCACCTGCAGTCACATTTACTGTGCTGTAAGAAGCTCATGTGTGATATGTGCTGACTCTGATGGGGTTTAATTCTCATGATCTGGAATGAAAGAAACAGAGAGGGTCACTGCCTGTTCACTCTTCATGTTCACAGCCCCAGATCAGGCTGCTGTGCAGCAAAGCACTCACACCCCAGGTGCTCCTGGGAAGAGCAGGGCAGAGTTCGAGCTAGCTCTGAGGCCCTGTTCTCCCAGCCAGGGAAGGCCTTTGATCACAAGCGAGCAGCAACACCAGACTTGTGCCAAAGCTCTGTTTGCTCATGCATGCCCAGTGCCAGCACTGGTGGACTGCCTTGGAGACAGGCATGGGAGGGGGTGTACCCCCATAGCAAGGTCCTCAATGAGCCCTCCCTGGCTGATGCTGGACAGACAGTAGCTGAACATCCAGCCTGCTCGCGCAGAAGCCATGCTTCAGTCTCACACAAAGGTCCCAAATGAAAATTCCAAATCCAACTCCTTTTCCTTAAGCCACCATTCCTTCCCAGCTGACGTCACAGTTTATTTGACACACAAAATAAATCTGGATATCTCTGTTTAGAAGAGTCCTGCAAAGCCAGACATCACCCAGACCCCAGCCCCAGGTACCTCCAGGGAAGTTATTTAGAAGCTATGGAATACTGTCACATTCTCTTAACCCAGAACACGGCTGGAAAATTAGCTCTAGAGAGCTGCTTTATTGCCTCTGACCCTTTACAGGCATGCAGGCATAGCAGTCAAGAACTGTAATTCAGCAAGGAGTGGTAGATAGAAAACCATCCCTAGCTACACCAACCTAGTGTGGCTGAAACCTGCAAGTGGAAAAGGAGTATGGGGAATCATGAAAGGGCACAGGCAGGTTCTCCAACAGAGTTCAAACACACCCCAAATTTCAAGTAAAAGGACCTGCTGGTTAATCACTTAGCACTGCACATCTCTCATTGATATTGATAAAAACTGACAGCCATTCAAGAGGCTAAGGGACAAAAGCAGGGGAGGGAGCTATGGGTTAAAGGTAATGGGCACCAGCACAATTTTGGACAAGAGCTGGGATCCAGTCTGACAAACAAGGGCAGTAACTAAGCTCTCTAAAGCCATTTGCATCCTTCCCCACAGGTCCAGCCTTTGCTATCATGGCCACCTTCAGCAGCCTCCAAACAAAGGAGGAAGAGCCCAGAGGCAGAAAGGTTTTTCCAACTGACATAGAACAGTTTGTTTCATAGATCCCCTTTAACCCCTGTTGTGGCAGGATACCTAAAGACCCAAATTTCCTGCTCTGTTGGTACAGGTTGACCTCACATGCCCTTCAGGAGAGAGTACTGACAGGTTCTCCCCTTTTGCCCTAATCAGCCGCCTTCAGAACAACAGCTGTGTGTAGAGTTAAGGTGGTGCAAGGGCCCAAGGAGTATCTTCTTTGAGAACTCAGAGATAACACCATCAGAAATGCTCCTTTGCATTCTCTAAGCACAAAGTGCTCCTTTGCTCTCTCTCCTTTGCATGCTCCTACCTACTGTATTTGGGCAGGAGCCAAAACACAGACTCTCCTCTTAGCCTTAAATAGACATAGGCAACTCATCTTTTAACCCTGCATGGTGTAACACAGAGCACCAGGGTCAGAAGAAGGGTTCCCTGGAGAAGGTTGCACTTCCTCTGAATTAGCTGGGAGGTGGGACTTGGGGTGGCTGTGATGGCTGCCTTGCTTCCTTCCAACCAAGCATGGCAGATTGCAAGCTGGACCCTCACCTCCATTGTGACGTTGTACACATCCACAGGGACACATTCTAGGCCCTCATCGCCGCAGCAACCCGCACATCTCATCAGAGGCACACAGGATGGCTTGAATATGTACTCCACCTCATCAGGGTACTCCTGGAAAATGTCCACCAGGGTCTCAATAGTCCTGCAGAAGCTGCGCTCGTAGACTTCCAGGAATTTGATAACTAAAAGAGGAATGGAGGGAATAAGTTAATGCAAACTTAGCTCAAGAATGTCTAGCACTTCACCCCTTAAAGTGAGCCAGACAGTTGCAACACAACTACCCTATGCTCTTCACTAACAGCCTTGCAGGCCTAAATCCATTGTCTGTGCTCTACATACACACACATCAAGTGGGAAGGGAAAAAGACAATCTCCTCCTACAGCTGCTTCAGGGCAAAGGCAAGATGGACAAGAGAGCTCACTGCCTTCCTGGTACCATGATGTATGCCACAGGTGACCCTTTCCCAAACCTCTTCTCTGCTATTCCCCATACTCCTGGTATGCTGCCACTAAGAATATCAGCTCAGCCAAAAAAAAACCCTGAAGCTGCAGCAGATAATCTGCACTCTGGACTAAGGCCCTTCACTGGTTTGCCCTTTGCTTCCTTTCAAAACAGTCTGTGGATGCCCCAGTGGTTTTAAAGCCAGAAGCATCCTTTGTATGGACCTCAGCACACAGACACTTCTGAGAGCAAGCAGAAGCTCTGAACCATGGAGCTATGCATCTTCACCCTTCCTGTCATCTACCTCTTTTGGCCATGCAGAACATCCACCTCAGCAGGTCACCACGGCACCATGGCAGCATCCACTACAAGTCACAGCCTCCGTGTCTCCACACTGACCACTTTCCCAGACTGAGGAACCAAGCCACCCACTGAAAGATTCACAGTAGGCTCACAGCACCCCCAGGATTAACCAGACTATATATTTGGCTACTGAACCACAATGAGACAGTGTGGGAGGGGGAACAGGGTGGACCTGCCATTATCCCATGCCTTCCCTACGAATGGAGCAAACACTAACTGCTTGAGATCTGCAGTGATTTCACAAGTATTTCTCAATGTTTCCCAGTCTCTTGCCAAAGCTTCATTTTGCTGCTTGGTCAAGGGTTGGAGAGATTTAAAGAGATGAGAGATAGTATAGATAAGCACACACACACAAACCCCAGGTGCTAGTACAGTACTGCAAACAATGAGTACCTGGAGCCCTCCAGGCCTCCTAGTTCTAGCACCACACTGGCAACAGAGGATGTCTCACATGGAGCAGAGGGTAAGAGTATGCACAAGGAGATAGTACCTGCCCTATGCTGTTATGCACTATAATGATCCACCTGTACAGTATGCAGAGTCCTCCAGCACCAAGGTTGATAACTCAGAGTGATAAGAGCAAACTGCTTGCATCATGGAAAATAATGGTCTCCAGTAAGCGCTTCTAAAGTGCCCTGAACTTGTGACAAACTGGCATAAAGGTTACTTTGCCACAAAAATGCAAAAGCTGCAGGGCTTGGAGCTCACAGCCCGCAGTTAATTGTTGAAAGTTAATTCTAGGTCATGTGGGACTGACAGTGCCATAGTGCCGAAGTGCTGAGAGCGGGTACAAGAGGGGAGGAGCTTCCCTCCAAGGAGTTTGAAGTGTCAGAGAGCGTGAGCAGCTATTAAAAGAGAAAGTGGCTTGTGAAAGGGAAATGTAGCCTCGCAGGCAGGGACTGCTTGTTGATATTCCTTGTCTAGAAGACAATGGTTCTGTTCCTTGTTCCTTCCCTTCCTCTTCCCTCCTCCCCTAACTGCCGTATGTCTCCTGCATGTTCTCCTATCTTGTCTGTGACTACCTCCTTCTCCTCCTTCTTCCTGTTCCCCTTTGGAGTGACCTTAGTCACCGCCTATGTTCCAACAAGTTGAACAATTTAATACGTGGGAAATTCTGCGGGCACAAAGACAGTCGCTGAACTGCACTGTTGATTATTCACACTGTGCCAGACACAGGATCTGAGAACTCTGGCAGTAAAGACATAGTTCAGGATAAAAATGCTTACAGACCTACGTCAAGGGGAGGGACGGAAAGTAAGAGGGAGGGAAAGCAGCAGTTACCTGTGCAGATCAAATGCTGCTCACCACACCAGTCTGGGGCATAAAGGAGGCACAAAACAAGAGCAGAAAAGTGAAGTGAAACTGACTGGCGACTGTCATGCTTTCCTAAATATTTGCACTACCCAGGCATTTGGATTACACCAGAGAAACCAGACTACAGATTGGCCCCAGAACAGCACGTTGAACTTCCTTTGCAGGGCCTTTACTTTCACAGCTGCACCCTGACAACTACACTTGAGATCTGAGAGATTTGACAGGACTAAATCGTTCACATGAAGAATTTGGGAGTTTCTACCTTTAACACGTGATGGTTTTCCAAAGTCTGAATCAGCCTCTGAAAAGGAACCAGGGCATCTTTCCCTAGCTGCCAGTCAGAAAATCCTGCCACAAAAGGCATATTGCCTTATTTTGCTGGACACAGAGCATTCACATGGAGACTGCACAATACTCTGTAGTTCATTTGCACAGTTACCACCCAAACCAAACCGGAGCACATGACTGAGGTACAGTCAACCTCGCAGCAAAGCCCTGCCCCTTCTACCATACCTACACTTACTCCTATGAACTGGGAGTTATATTCCACACTTTGCTGGGCTGACTCTGCATGTTCTTCATTTCTATTGGTCATGTCACACATGGAAGAAGGTCTCTTTCATGGGGAAGCATAGGAAGGTCACAGAAAGACTAACACCACTAGGTCTGCTCCCTTCCTGCAATCTGGGCTTCAGCCCACGTTAGAAATTAATCCCACAATTAACTCACACTCCTACCCTGCAAGACACCTCCAGATTTGAGTCAGAGGTTCTTCGTTGTGAATGGAGGGGGAAAGAAGATTAAAACGCAGACAGGACCCACATTAACTCTTCAAGGCAGACTTTAAGTTCACATTTGGAGCAGTTGAGTGAGAACATGCTGGACTAGAAAAGGAGAAAGTCTCTGATCATTCTGTCGCCCTCCCCATCAACGGCTTAGCAGCAATACAGACACACAGTTATTTTGAAAATAAAAGTGCAGCCACAAGTACTGGTGGTTTCCCTTATTTATACCAGAAAATCTTTTCCCGTGAAACAAAGACTGTTTGTCTGATTCCTTTACAACTTCCTGTGCCACAAAACATGTGGAAGCCTCTCTTGAGCTCAAAAGGGTAGGGGCTGAAGCTAAAATAACAGTCTCCAACCAGAGTAAGTCCATCCCAAATAAAAAACCTGTCACAGTTTGACAGCTCAGAGGAAGCATAAAATGGCCAAAGATACAAACCCACCTTTCAGCCCAAGCCCCTAAGAGCTTCAGAGGAAGAAACTACAGGACCGTCCTTGGGTAACAGAGGCCAGTCATCACCTCCTCTTCATAGAGGAGAAACTGAAGTATAGAGAGAGGACCTCTAAGTTCAAACCACAGGACAGAAGTAGAGCCAGGAGTCCTGACTTTTATTTCACAAATATATCTACATTGCAGAACCTGAAATAGCACCAGGACAATAATGCTGAAGTCTCACCACTTATATTGCCAGACCAGCTTGTCCTGCAATCCCATCAACCTTCTTGTGACAGAAGTTAATTCTGTTTGATTCTTTCCCTCTCCAGGAGGGATTTGTTGGGCACAACAAATGGCACAGATGAGGACACTAGCTCTTTTCTACCAACAGTAGAGAACTGGTTACCAAAATAAGCCTCACAGCAGGCTCCATTTTGATCCCTCTGGAGTCACTGAACCTTCTTCTGTTGACTTCAGCAGGAGCAAGGGTCAAGCGCAACAGGCGGCAGCCCACCAGCAAATCAGAAATTTTGCCAGCACAAAATGGACACCTATCCCAAGCACAGCCTGCCACAAACCTCTGGCAACACACATGGAGTCTGTCACACCAATAAAGTTACAGAAATTGAAACTGACTGCTACAAAAAAAAAGCCAATCTGGGCTCACAGTGCTGGAGCCCTCTGCTGACCTCTGGCTGGAATAACGCTGAAGGTCACAGCCCCTGGGGACCCTGCAAGACATCTGCCAGACCCTGCCATGCAACAAGTGATCTGCTCTGCTATGCAGGTAAAGGGAAAACATGGTCAGAATGGTCTTAAAGCAGGTGATGATCACCTCAGCCTGAAAGTTGCAAAGTCCACAGCCCCATTTATCCCACTGCTGAACTGAGGACGGCGGACAGAAGCCAACCTCCCGACACGCACAGGGCTACACTAGACAGGAAGCTCACAGGAGACATCTCTGACTAACCCAAGGGCTGACTGCCCTTCTGGTCTACATTTACTTGCATGAACCAACGGGGCAGGGAACACTGTCACATCCCGACCTTTGGGCAACCGGAAAGACACAAGATCACAGCAGCTGCAGAGACATCACCTTGTTTCCCCACCAGGCAATGGTCCTGTCCATACTGGACAACCAGGAACCAATTAGTAGAACCCACAGAACCTATCAGAGCCCCAGAGTGCCATTCCCCAAATCTGCAAAGTCTGCTAGCCCAAATCAGATTAAAAAGGTGTATTTTTCAAGCCTGGCTCTTTACAGTGCTTAGTAATTTCCTGACTGCGGGGGTACCTGAGACTGCTGGGAGGTATGAGCCCAGAAAATCATCCTGGACTGCCCCTTTCTCCTCTTCCTCAGAGACCTGCCGTCTGGGGGCTGCTCTGGCCTTTGTTCAGGGATCAGCCCTGGCCACCCAGCCGGGTATCACCAGCACCTCCGGGAAAGAGGCGGGCAGCAAAATTTGACAAATCTCTTCCTACAGCACTGTGGCGAATCCACAGCAAACTGCTCGCCGCTACTCAGTTCTTTGTGCGCGCCCGTGTGTGTGTAGATATATATATACATATATATATATATATAAATGAGCGTGCGTATGTGCACCAGCGCACGCACGCAGTTTCACTCCGAGCTGTGGTAAGCCAGGGGCGGGCTGGGCCAGCCCTGCTGCCCGCCCTGGCACCGCGGCCGCCCCGGAGCCCGGCCCCACGGCCACCCCCGGCCCGGCCCGGCCCGGGCCCGNGGCGTGGGGCGGGGGCGCTGCAGCCGCCGCGAAGGGGTTGATGGCGGCGGCGCCTCCCGCCGGCAGCCCCCGGTCCCGCTCCCCGGGAGGTGGCGGTGTTGGCCGCCGGCGGCTCCGGGGGCTCCTTCCCCCCAGCCCCCGGCCGTCCCCGCCCGCCGGGAAGCCGCCCAGCGCTTACCTTCATTGGGTTTCCGCTCCCCATCCCCCAGGGCAGGCGCAGCCTTCGACAACTGCAAAGACAACAGAAAATCAGTCACAACGCGGAACCGTGACGCGGTCCCGCGGCGCGGGGGGTCCCAGGCAGGGTACCCGGTGGTCCCGGTCCCGTGGCCCCGCCGGGCAGGGGGCGGAGGGAGCCCCGGCGGGAGGGGGCGCCCCCGAGGCCCAGCCGCTCCCCGGCGGGCACAGAGGGACCTTTTGTTCCCCCGGCCCCGGGGGAGCCGAGAGGGACACGGGCGGGACGGCCCCGGGCTGGGCGACGGGGCTGGCGAGGCGGTGTGCCGGGCCCCAGAGACGCCCCAAAGGGAGAAGCGCGTCCCCGGGGAGCTGCTGCCAGTGACCGCGGGCGAACACCGGGAGCAAATGCGAGCCCGGCGGAGGGAAGTAACGGGGAGACCTGCTGCTGCCGACACGACCTATGGACCTGGGCACCGCTTCTCCCCGTAGAGGTGAATCTGGCCCGGGAGGGCAGAGAGGGGAGAAGGGCAGCCAGGCACGGAAGGGCATCGCTCCCCTCTCAATGTCACAGATGTCTGTCACCCAGCAGTGGTGGCCACGGAGGTGTCGGCATCTGGCCGGGTGTCAGGGCGATTAACTATGACAGCACCACTTTGCCGACGGACGCCGCCAAACCGCCCGGGTTTTCTTCCTCTCTGATGGAAGGAAGGGCGCACCCTCACCTAGTGGTCCCAGTCCCCAGCCCTGCGTGGATCCCATTCCTGCGCTCCTCAGCTTTCCCTGGGCCGAAAACGAAAAGGCTGCAAGCTCTGCAGTCACTCCTGCTGCCTTTTGGGACTAGGGACATTTCCAAAGCACTGATGCAGGCAGGAGTGGTGACAGGTAACCCACCCCCAAAATGGTATGGAGAAATATTACACCACTTTACTAAGGAAGTCTTTTTAATTCCAGGTGAAACAAGAACGCCACTCTTCCTGCTCCTCATGAGGGCTTTAGCTCTGACGTAACTTTCCAGCCAAGTCAGGCTTCCCCCTGCTGTTCTGTTCTGAACCAAAATGGAAAAAGCCAAGCTTTCTTCACTTCTCCAAGGTATGTTGCCACCTGTGTGATGCCATCCACCCCAGAACCTGCTGCTTCTCAGCAGAAGCCCATAAGAAGCATGGGGATCCATACAAAATACTGCTTTGTCAGCTATATGCTGTGCTTAGGCTTAGAAAAAGGCCCTCTGATGATGTAGCTGAAGACAGAACTGAATTAAGGCCAAGTCCACCCCAAGCTCACAACAAGAATCTGCCACCTATGGTCTTCTAAGCAGTCCTGTGCAGCGCCACCATCCAAGCAGTCGAAAATGTCAGCTTTTAAAAGGAGGGGGCAAGAGAGCCAGCTAGAAGCCCCTCTCCCAGACATTCCTTTGTGTCTGTGCATAGTTCCCTTTGTCTAAGGTCCCCCTGACTGAACTTGTTCCTCATTTCAATCAAAGTCTTTCTGTACCTGGGCACAACTTAGCAGCCCAGACCTGAGTTGCCCCATGTGTGGATCTATTTCTCCTCTGGGGAGGAGGGGGGCTGTGTGCCCAGTCTCAGTGCTGTGACAACACTTTAAAAAGCAGGTTCCTAGAAACAGTTTCATTCCTGAAGTGTGAAGGTCACTGCAACAGCACAAACAAAATGGAGGCAGCGGAGGCTGCAGCGGCCTTCCAAAGCCACTCAGTGCCTGACAATCTATGGGTAAAAAGAAAACCGCATCAAGGGCAGAAAAGCCTCAATCTGCTATGGCACAGGAAGAGGATCACGAGCCAAGTCAGTTTATTCAAGTCACAACGGCTCCAAGACTTTTCACAGAGGGATTTCTGGTTCACACACAAAATGACCACGACAGACTGAGACACCTTGAGGGTCATTTTTGCCCATTCTCTGTGCAAAACTACCCAGCCAGCTGCCAAGCCCACTGCCTCCTCACATGCAAGTACACAGGCTGCACAAGTGATGAGAAGCAGAAGCAAGCCACGCACACACTTCCACTACTCACCTGTGCCTAGCCAGCACCTCACCCTGCCCCTGATGTAGTGGAGCAGGAGCCAGAACACTCTCGCAGTGCTCACCTGGACCTGGGATGTGATCTGACCCCAAAGATGGGAAACGAGATCAATGCAAAGTGGGCAAAGAGCTTCTGAGCTTTCCCAGGGGAGCTCTCAGCAGAAACTACAAAGGCTTCCCAGAACTATCAGTAACAGGCTCTCTGATCACTATTCCAAGAAACTTTTCTGCCCTTTCAGCAGTGCCTTTCACCTGTGCCTAGTGCCCTCAAAGCACGTCCACTAGAACAGCAGGTGAAGCAGGGCCTTGTGCCTCACTTCAAAACAGTCTGCTGTGTATCAGACATGGGGAACCAAAAACATTCCTCAGGACAAGCAGGCCAACTGTGCCCTTCGGTAGGAGCCTGAAGGTCATGCTCTCCTCTGCTGGCTTTTGGCATTACCCAATAGTTCTGTAACACAATTTCCTTCCAATAGCTTTTCAACATTTCACAGTAGTGTGGAAGAAACCCCCGGCCTGGCCTTGAGAGTAGGATAAATGAGCCCAGGAATGGGGCTGACAGAGGAAGCTCCTTTCTGTGCTCTTTGCAGGTTGTAGCAAATGCACATCCCTCCCTCTATGGGGTAAAACCTTCTCTAATAAATAAACCCACTTCACACCATACACGTCTGTACCTTCCCTGCCTCCCTTCTCCCCCAGTCCCTGACCAAAGCAAGCTTTGCTCTGAAGGGAGAGAAAAGGTTAATCAAGTCATTCCTGTCTAACCATCACCCCCCTCACCACCACCACCAGCACTCTTTTTCTCCCTTCCCCTCCCCCTAATCTGTGCAGGCTCATTAAAAGAGCTTTGTAACTGTTTAGGACTGGAACAAACAATCCATCCACTTTAAGAGGGACTCTGGGACAGGAGTTAAGGCACTTTTCATCTTAGGCACTAGAAATTCTCAGCGTTTTCTGCTTAGGAGAGGGGGGGAATGGGACTCACTGCACTCCTTCTCCATTGTACAAGCAGACAGAGGTCAGTAATCCTGCAAGCTGCCCAGCACAGCCAAGGGACCTCTGACAGAACAGACAGGAGAATGGATTTGGGGTTGCTCAGGAATCAGTGAGCCCCTCAGACGTCCCTCTCCCTTGCTCTCAAAGAAGTGCTCCTCTTTTCAGCCCCCTGTCCTCAGAGCACAGGAACGGCTCTGGGGAAGGTGACCTGCTGCGTCCCAGCTGCCTAAGGGCTGTGGAAGCAGGTTCTGGTGGCTCCCCATCGTGGTGTGGTGCAGAGGCACAGCAAAGGCAGGCAGCCTGGTGGGTGTGCGATCATTAACAGTCTAGTCACAGGCTTGTTCTCCCTCCCTCAGTGTCTGATCACTGCCTCTTCCCTATGGCAATACAGCTGGTATATCCAGGTCTCTCTGCTGTTCTGGGCAGGAGGGGAAGAGCTCCCAGACCAACATCAGGAGTGACCTGTCACCAGGCTGGCAGCAAGACCCACAGATGAAGGAAGATGGGGAATAACCACCTGTCCCCCATTCTCTAGGAAAGGGAAGACTGGGAGGGACAACAATGCAACCTCTCCAATCCCATGCTGTGTGAAGACTGTGCACACCGTTCAGCACAATCAATCAGCTGGAAGGGTGGCACTGCAAAAGTGACTTTCCTTCGCTAGCCTGCATGGAAAGGTATCACCACCAGTGGAGGCAGACACTTGTGGCATCAGTGCTGCCCAGACACGACCATGAAACAATTTCCCACCATCTAAGTCTTGCTGCAGGAACAAACATAACAACTACCTCAGTAAGGAGTCATCCCCCTGAACCCTCACCAGAGGAGCGCTGTGATTCCTGCATCCCTTCTCCTTCACTTCCAGGAAAGCTGCCTGACACATGCTGGACCCTGCTTCCCCAACTCAGACTCTGTCAGGGCTTTTATTTAATGCTCTCTAATGTGCCTGGCTAGCTAGATAGATCAGCCTGACAGCCAGATAAATATTATCATCAAAGCACAAACCCTAGTCCTGTGCGAAGAGTCATGCCTTCTGCCATGCTCAGAGTCATCACCAAGCTGCCTACGTGAGATCTGCTGGTATTTCTAACGTTCCTATCACTGTGGTGCCCGGACAACCAACGGACAAATAAGGACAGAACCGAAGGGCAGATCTCACCGTCGATCTGCCTGAGCACTTACACAGCCCACATCACCCAGGTACCTGAACCTCTAGCTATCTCTCGTGTCTGTCCCTGCAACATATCCCCCCAAACTCCTGTAATTCTTCCCTACCATTTCTTCCATCGTTATATTGTTTTCTCATCTGCACCATCCTCCAGCCTAGGAGGAAAGGCAGCATGAGGCTTTTATGAGGACAGATCTCGGCTCTACCTGATCCGACGTTTCATCTTCTGGGGAAGAGGAAGGGGAGGGGAAAAGGAACAAGGGGAGGGTTAAATGGTGTTATCACTGGACACCAATACAGACTTGTCTATACTATAGGTGGAGAACAGATGCTACTGTACAATTTTACTGAGGAGCTGGGAGGCAAAGAAACTCCTATTCTGGGTGATGGTGGAAAAACTCCTGGAGAGCAGAAACAATTGTCCCACCAGCCAAATCTGGCAGGAAGGCAGCAGGGAGCTGCTCTGTGCCACACTCAAGTGAGAGTGCGCCTCAGTTCCCATCGAGCACAGCCGAGCACAGCCTAATGTGCGGCTGTCACTGGATAAAGTAGAGATATAACAGGCTAGAAACAAAGCGTGCAGTGCTTGCATGACTTCAGTTACAGCTGAAATGGCTCCTAATTGGGGAGTTGCCTTCCAGCATTGGTGCTGAACAAACAATGTGAATAACTGATTAGTTCACAAGCGACGTTTATTTTCACGATTGTGGGAGATGATCTGGCCCGCGCTCTCTCCAAGTGCCGAGCAGAAATGGCAGGAGAGAACTAACCTGTTAAAACCTTTAAAACGTGCCTGCCTGCCTCGCGAACAGCCACCTTCACGTGGGCACTCTGTCTAAACCCCTTAATATCTCTTGGCAACACAGCCCTCTGGACTCTTTAGAAAACAGATTTATAAGACAGGTTTACAAAGAAAACTGCCCTTCTTTTTTTCTTTAAAAAAAAAAAGGAAAGGAGGAAGAGTTGGTTTCTAATTCCTCAAGAATGACAATAAGGTAAAAGTGATTGAAGAGGAAGAGAAAAATCTTTGGTTTTGTAATCTCTGTGCAGGAGATCTATATTTTGATTTTTTTTTTCTTTTTTCTAATCTGGAAGAAATTCTGGATCCATTTTGTCCTCTTTGATCTCTTATTTGTTTTTCCAGCTAAGCATTTTGAACTCCACACGGCGGCACGAACCCGAGCTGGGACCCAAGGCAAATATCGCCGAAGCAGCCTTTTGCAATGTCAGGAGACCCGAGGCTGATGCAAGAAGGCAGCGCGCTGCCTCCCTGCCCCGCGCCCCGGCCCCGGCGGGACCCCACGGCCGCGCCGCGCCGGGAGCCCCGCGCCGGGGCGCGCTCATGTGCGCGGGCACTCCGCACGGCGCTGCCGCTGCCCGGGGGCCCCGCGGAGCTCCGGGCAGCGCTGTCCCCCCGCAGCAGCACCGCACACGTGTCTGTGCTGCGGGCACCCACCCGCACCCGGCGCCAGCGGCGCGGCCGCACCGCACCGAGCAGGTGGGAGGCAAAGGAGGGCAGCGAGAAAACAAAAAAAGGGGAAAAAAGTATTGTCGGCCGTCTGCCTTCCCTCCTCCTGCGCTACGCGGGGCACAAAAGCCCCCGTCCCGCCGCTTACCTCCGCGCTCTGCAGATAGAGCAGCGCCGCCAGCCCCCAGCGGATCCAAGTGAGCAGAAAGTTCATGGTTGCCGGCGCACGCCGCGAAGCGGGGCCCGCCGTGCTCCGCCTCGCCGCCGCCGCCCCGCTGCCGCCGCCGCCCCGCCGCGCTCTCGCCCGCGCCTCCTCCGTGCCCGCCGCCGCCTCCTGGGGTGCCGCCGGCCGGGCGCTGCGAAGGGTTGCGGGGTAAGGGGGGTTCCTCTTCGGGGTCTCCGGTTTCACCCCTCCATAAGCCCGGCTCTCCGCCGGCCCCCGCTGCTGCTTTCCGTGGGCGCTCCGCCGGGCCGAGCGCAGGCTCCGCGGCCGCCCTGCCGCCGCCCGGCCCCCGCCGCCGGGCAGTCCGAGCTCCACAGCGGCGCCCGTCCGCGGCGCTCTCCCCGCGTCGGGGCAGGCAGGCACCCGCGCCGCGCTCGCTCGGATTCGCGCACTCACGGCAAAGTTTGCGCGGAAACTTTCAATGCATCTCTTTTCCTGCGCTCCCTCTTCGCGGCGGCTGCCTCCGGCGGCTCCCCGAGCCGGGGGTCGCCTCCCCGGGAGAAAGGGGCTGATTCCGCCGCCGCTCGGCCCGACCCCTCTCCGCAAATCGGGGTGGTGGTGGCGGAAAGGACGAACAGAGCGTTTTCCTTCTGTCCTCTCGGTTACTGTCTCTCCCTCTCTCTGTTCACCGCTTTAAAAAAAAAAATCAGAATAGTAATATATGAAAAAAAAAAAAAAGAAAAAAAAATCCAAGCTGGATAGAGAGGGAGGGAACTGGGGCGTGGGAAGGCTCTGTAGAAAAGGGAGGAAAAAAAAAATCCCAGCGGATCAAAGTATAGGTGGGGAAAAAATAAATTAAACGAGAGGATAAAGCAAGGCGGCAAGCTAACAGCAGGTCCCGGTGCCCGGGGAAGGCTGCTCCCGTGGCGCGCTGTCCCCCGCCGGCGCGGCGTGCGCTCCTCGCCCCCGGCGCGGCGGCAGCCCCGCTCCGCGCACTCCAGCGGCGGCTCCGCGCAGCGCCCGCCCCACCGCCCGCCGCTCGTCAGCACTCTGCAACTGATCACAGCGGCCACGGGGAGAGACGCTCCGGCAAGTCCCACCTCCTCGGCGATGGCCCGGCCTCCTCCCCGCCCTCCAAGCCGTAGCCCCGCGGTTCCGTACGCCACAGCCGTAGCCCCGCGGCTCGCACATTACGAACCCGGCTCCCTGCCCTGCTTTTTCGCCGCGCTTTCTGCCGTGCCGATGGATACATGTTCGGGTCAAAATTCACTTTGCCCGTGGGAATTGTTCCAAAGTCCAGCAGAGCCATTTGGGGAGAGGGGCGGCGGGGGACAAACTGTAATCACACCCATCATCTGACCACCCCCCAGGACGTGGCTTTTCAGATACAGGGATTTCTTTAGCACCTATGTGTTAAAGGGCTGAAGGAGCGTTATCCTCAGGTGGGTTTTATTTCTCTTAACCCAGTGGTATTCTCCCGTGGCTCCGGGGCCTGCCTATGCTGGCTGAGTGTTGCAGAAGGGTATCATACTGAAGGGGTGAAGGTTTTGCCAGACAAACCCCACCCTGCTTTCTGAGAAGGTATTGGAAGGGCAAGGAGGCAGCCTTGTCTCGCTGAGTTTGGTGCTGGCATTCCCCAGCTGAGCTACTTGGTTCCTGTCACACAGAATATATTTCTTCATAGGGCATACATAGTAACAAGATGTGTGTGACAACGTAAGTCTTTCTCCTGCTTTCATCCTCCAAGGACCTTATGTGGCAGATGGAGTGGAAGCCCAGACCGGCAGATCCCCGGGCTCACCATGGGCTTGAGGAAGGGGTAGGGGGAAAAGACACCAAAGAAAGAAAAGGCTATATTGTCGTTTAAAAGCAGGTATTTCAATGCTGTGCCACAGACTCATAGTGATACAGGCAAAGCATTGGCTCTATAGAGGCACCTGCTGGCTGAGAGAAACACATGAGACAACACCCCCCCCCCCCAAAAAAAAAAAATCTTCGTTTTCGGTAGATCTTCGACGTGTTCATCCCTTTGTTTAATTTTTAAAGATTTTGTGTCACCCCTTGGTGCAGTATGTGGGGATGTTGCCCTGGTCACACTGATCCTGAGGAAGGCTGGAAGATGAGTGACGGGTCTGCCTGAGCAAGGAGCAGCTCCCATCTGGCCTCTCCACTGCCCCAGCTGCAGGTCACAACCCACACCCCTTGTACCCACAGCCTTCCATCTGGGCAAGGGTAGAAATCCAGCCCAGCTGAAAGCCTGAAGGAGAATATAAACCATTTCTCCTCAAGGATCACATTCCTACAGCGGAGTGGTGGGTGTTGATCAAACATTGCAAAATAATATCTTTTCCTTTGCTTTTTTCTGTAATTTTTTTTACAAATTGTTGCAGAGGGTTTCTGAAGAAACAAATACCCATCCAAAATAACTACAGTTCCCTATATTCAGGATACAATTGCCAAAAATGCCTTCCAAGAGACAAGGAGAATTCAACCTCCCCCAGGAAAAAGAGGGGATATTTCATTAACTGAAGGTAAAGCCAATTTAAAGCTCCCAGAGGCAGGAACCACTTCGACTCTGTCCCAGTTCAGTGTGAACAGTTCCGTCTTTATGCCAGGCCTCTGCACTTCAGACCAACAGCAAGCAGATTAACTCACTCAATCCTTTTATTTGGTGGAAGGTCTAAGGTGCCTTTACCCCTTGTGCTAGATGAGCTTTCTATGAATGAAGGTAGCTCTACTGCAAATAACTTCCAATTTTAACATTTCTCTGGATGGACAAAATCCCTCCAGCTGCTGCTTTGAAGGAAGTCCCTCACAGAAACCCCACAGAAAACATTGAATCCATGAGTGGCAAGGATTATCTCCGCAAAGCTACAATGTACTGTAAATAATGTACAGAACCCAGCTTCTAAAATTACCACTACAGGATTGCTCATCTCGTTTTATATTTCATCTGGATCCTGTGATCTTCCCACCTGCCAACATCCTGTTACCAGGAGAGCAGTGTATGCGAAGTTTGTGCAAATGGTCATGTACTTGCTGAATTCTGGCACCAGTAAGGACATTCATGTGCCTTCCATGTTAACTTTACACCACAATAAATACTGACATTGCTATAGAATCTGCAGTGTTCGTGCTAAGCACTGCTCACCATAAAAGCAAATCTATCTGTGTCCCAGCTAGGCTTCTTTATTAGCCTTGTTACGCTCCCATATCCATGGCCCCTGAGACAGGAAGCATCAACAGGCAGGATTTTAAATATGGAATACCTAAAAGCACGATCCCCATGTTTATGAACTTAATGAAAGATGTGTGATTTGCAAAGAGGCAAGGTAATGACTTATTTGGAGCTGTGAGACGCTGAGAACTTTCAAGAATAATTTCGGACTTCATCTTGCAGACTGAACTCAGTCAATGCTTTGGCATTGGCTTCAAAGAGCATAAGATCAAGCCTTATTTAGGGGCTCAAAATACAAAATTAGGAGCCTAAATTTAGGCATCCATATTTTAATACCTTGACCTGTGTTAGTAATACCCTTCATCTAATCCCTCTATTTAACCTGAAAAGAGAGAATGTCAATAACTTTTTACTGACTTGCCTAAGAGAACCTGTGGCAAGAAACGCATTACCCGCACTTCGTTTATTTTTAATCCCCTCTCTCAGATCCCCAAAATAACAGCCGGAGCAATGTTAGTGGAGGAGCTCAGATTCACTTTGAAATTGGAACAGGAAATGTGGGCATCAAAAAACAAATTAAACAAAACAATAATTTCTTAGTATTCCATCTTGTGGGCAAGTCCGGGGGGATAATCCAAATTAGGAGAGAAGTCAAAGAAACAAAGAGTGATTTTAAGCATTTTAGTGCCAGAGCTATTTCTTAACACACAGCTCACTCACTGATTTCAAATATAGTCCCTCAGTGCAGAGCATGGAGGACAGAACAAGAAAAATCAACATTTTGGTACAGCCTTCTAGCAGATACGGAAAAAAGGCCAGAATGGAGTTGTTGGGAGAAGCAGCCAGGTGAACCGATCCTAAACATCCTGAGGTATTTCAGGTGTTTCTTTCCCTGTAAGAAATCACAAGGACACAAGATGCAGTAACCCAGCTATGGCCAAACTGACTGCAATTGATTCACCATTCACAAAATTAACTGTGTGAGTCTTATTATTGTGATTATTTTTGTGTTGGTTGCACTAACAGGGAAGGGAGCAGCTGCAGGTATAACAAAAGGTTGCTCCTCTGAGATGCTTTGCCGACGCTCCCTCTGCTGTGATGTAAATAGAATACATGTGATGGGTAAGGGCAGCACTCAGCTCGGATCTGCAAGCATTAGAGATGCCCATGCACCACCCACTGGCAGTTTCACTTACCTCTGTCACTCAGGAGTTTCCCAAAGATCTTCAGCTTCTGGAAAGAGAGAAAAATGTTCATGAATGCACAGCACTATTGCTCATTCTGTCCTTCTGGGTTGATTTTGTTCCCTGGACACCTTCCCATAGTCAATAATCACATTGGTTATGAGGAGTTGCATCCCTTTCCTTACTCTCTGCCTTTTTTCCTGTCACTGACTGCATCTTTGTATTATCCTTTTGCAGTAAGCAGCAGGGGCAGTGCCAAATGAGTGGAGGTAATAGGACAGGTCCTCAACCGTCAGCAGGATTGTTTTAACATCTACAGAGAGATCAAGAAACACAAAACAGCTCTTCCTGCCAAAACAATATGTAATGTCAGCTTAAGGGTACAATCATCTTGACCCTGACTTATATTTCCCTGGCTAATAGATCTGGTAGGAGTATACATACAGAGGTTTTGTGATAATACTTCACCTTACACTTACATCACATTCCCTGGAGAAGTATCTGATGGGGCAGCCTTACTTATTAAATCATTTCCTGTAGGGGAGAACTCATTTGGGCTCATTTATTATCATCTGTCCTGGAGCTCATATTTTGCATTCTGAGCATAAGTGGGTGTTATTCATGGCTATGGGTCTAAGAACCAAATGCTAATTTCAGGAAAACTGTTCTATTGTCTGAAGTTGATCACTTGATGTTTGTCCCAGGTGCTAGACACATGTTGCCTGCTGAAGGAGAGATATGGCTTGATCTCAGATTTTGACATTTTGGTAACTACCAAACAAAAATAAAACTAAACTCAAGTATGCCTATCCCTCCCATGCAAATCGAGTGGCATTTAGCAATATTGACTTGAACAATAAATAAATCTATAAAACAATCAAATCAGAACAACCTCAGTGAGGCACCAAATGGGTACAATAACAGAGACACGCAAGTTGCACAGTCCTCTGCAAAGGCAAGCAAACAGGACTTCAGTCCAGAGGAACCCACAAAGCACCTATTCTGCATTCCATGGGCCTCAAAATCCCCCCAGCACCTCTCACCAGACTTCAGAGCTGTAGCAAAGGCCAAATACCACAAACATAACTCCCCACAGGAAGGGAAGAGGGCAAGGCTCTCTCCAAAGATCTGGCAGTGGCAGGCTGTGGCTTGCTCCAGCGCCCCACACAACTAGCACCAAGGAGAAAGGTAGCAAACCCCAAGCAGTGGTGTCTGACTGATGCAGAAGGAACTCCCTCCTGCCCATAGATCTGACAGTCAGAATAAATTCTGGGGACATGGGGACAGGATCATGAGCACACCTTGCCACAGGTCATGTCTTTTCTCTGGCCACTCACTAACCAGTGCTCCCCTAGAAGGAAGAAGCCACAGAAGGCCTGCCACACAGGCATGGTGTCAGCAAGTGCTGGCCCAACCTCCTCTCATCTGCTTGGTGAGATCCAAAAGCCCCTCTACAATGAAAAATGGGGCGTGTGTGGGGGTGGCAGGTATAACTTCCCTGGAATGAAAAGCCAGAGAGCAGCTACTGGCTATTTGTGGTTCCCTATCCCAGGGTACCAGAGGGAAGTGAAATGTATATGTACCAAAACAATACCCATGCCTCTTCCTCAGTAATTAGGGTCTGAGGTAGGGAGTCTCTCCAAACACCACTTCCCCACAGGTGACTGTAGACCTCCTTGCACCATTTCCTCCTCCCACCCCCTTTCCCACAAGTAACTCGTGATCATCCCAGTTTCACCTCCACAAATTACTTGGGACCTGATCTCTTCAGGAAATCCTGCCTACTCAATTGTGTGGGCTATAAACCCCAACCAAAGGATGCTCCAATAAAATCTGCAGCTGGATGCCAGTTAAATTTTCATACTTACGCTAGATTATTATCTGATGTGTAAACCACAAACCATATATACAATTGCAAGGCTTCCATCTCAGAGGTATATTAGTGTCTGGCTCTATACTCTAAAAACATGCAATTTTTAAAAAATAACAGACCCTACAAATTGTTTTGGATAAATGGAAATTTTATAACTCTTTTAAATTGCAGTTTACACAAGATTGTATTTCAGTTTTGTGAGGATCTTAAGTAGAGCATATTGAATACAGTTCAGTGAGCAATTTCATGAAAGCATGTTAGGTTGGTCAAAGCAGGGGAGATTTCTCAAATTCCTTCTGCCTTTAGGCTCCACAGATGCCCACACACCTTGGTGGCTGTCTGCCCAGAACCACACCTTCGCACCCCAAAAAAGGATGGGCAGTACCCCAACTAATTAAAAATCAAAATAAGGGCAAATAGTCTGTTAGAAGGCTCCTAAATTCTCCAGCTCTCAGTCTCCTGGGGGAGCTCTTCTCAGCTCTGGAACTGAAATGCAGGGTGTACAGCATTTCTTGAGAAAAAAGGCTGAGAGAGAACCTTCCTCATCCTTGAGCAAACTCATTGGCCTCCTCCTTGCTAATTATAATTTCACAAATTCTTTTTTCCTCTTAGTATTTCAAAACTGAGTTCTGAAGCCAAATCTTGGAGGAAGGAACTTTGGTCCGAAACAGCTTTAACTTGAGACAACAGTTCACTAGTGTCAGTTCTGGGTAAACTTCACTTACACCAGCAGGACAAAACATAGCCAAGGCTTAGAATGCCTGAGATGTCAGAAAGGCCTCCTTTCTTACAAGTACAATATTCATAAATAAAACTACTTTTGAAGAAGATTGGCAAAATGTGAACTGGGTAATAGGTTTTCTGATGTCACCAATTCACACAAAGGTCAATATTAAAAGCCCAAATGATTTAAAACAAAAACCATAGAGACAGCTACTCGTACAAATGCCATCCATCAACAAAATTAAGTTCAAACACATGATCAGTTTCGTCATTTCTAGCTTATTTTCTGCTCATCTGAAAATAAGTGGTTTTTCTGGAACTAAACTATAGGTCAAAGAGCATAGCTTTTTAAATCTATAATTTGATAGAGAAGTTGCTTTTCAGTATTATTTGTATTCTCAAATATACAATATTAACTCTTTTAAAGGCCAACAGACAAAGGAAGGGATGTGAGTTTGAAAATCACCAGTGAATCTAAAATATTGTCTCTATCCTGGTAGCTGAAAACACAGTGCAGGTTTACCCCCTCCCCTTCCTGGACATTTCACAAGAGTTGAGTTATGGGTGGACAAGCATCCTTCTCCACTTGTGTTGCAGGACAGCACACCTGTACTTGCGTTGCAGGATCATCAGGCCAGAGCCCCAAACCTGCGCAGGGCAGTGCTCTCTTGTCATTGCAATGTGAGGCAGCATGAAAGCATGTGAGCAGTCATGAAAGAGCAAGCCACTTCCCAGCAAAGGAAAATCCATAGCCCTTGCTCCAAAACCATTTGCTATGAAGCACCTAACAGTTTGTCTTCGCTGAAAGTGACTCCTAAACCAGCTCTTACAGGAATGCATTTATATGTGGAGAGCCCATGTCCCAAGCCAACCAGCTTGCCCACACAAGAGAACCAGGCCAGTTAGAATGAAGTTTCCCTCACCCTTTACACACAGCAGCATGCCATTTCTTTCCATCTCCTTTTCTCATTTACACTCTCAAAGTTGCAAAAGCACCGAAACACCCTCTCTACCCTCAACTAAATAAATGTTTAGTTAAGCCACTTTACCTTTTAATGGTCATGACCCTGAAGCTTGGATGGCAAAAAGCCATCCTGCCCATCCAAAATATCTTTATGCCAAAGCTGGAGTTGTGTGCCATTAGTTTAGGGAAGGTTCATTTTTATGTCTCCCAGAGCCATGCACAGTGCTGTTCTGGGGCCCCAGAACGCACCTGACACTGGGACAAGAAAACTGTTCTCTGAGGCAACATCCCAGGTACAGTCACTGGCTGGGGACCAGGGCTGTCAGCAAAACAACTTTTGCTTTACTCAACATCAGCCCAGTTAGGTGAAATAACATGAGCTGAATTCCGTTTTCAAAGAAAATGATTGCACAAACCAGTGCTATCTGTGAAAACAAATAATTAAGCAAACGAAGCCAGGCAGGAAACTCAGTGCAAGAATAAGTGTGTTTCATGAAGCACCATGCCTAGCTAGCTAGCCTGGCTCTGGAGACCAGCAGTCCTGTCTCTGACACGTCTGCTCACTGTCCTCTTTGCACACTGACACATTTCACTGCATTTCACTTGGGGAGTTTGCTTGATCTTCTGTGGTTCTCAGCAGAAGAACCCTGCAGTGGTGAATGGCTCCAGCTGCAAAGCTCTACTGAAGCACCATTTGGGCCTTTTCTGCTTGAGAGGAAGGTAGCTTTAAAGTCCTTGAGGGGAAGAGATGAATTCTAGAAGAGAAATAACTTGTTCTGTACTTCAGTTCGTTCACTGTTGAACATACCTGCTGTGCATGTACCCTTGTTCCTGCCCTTTCTGGGGCTGAAGAGAGGTCTGAGCACACAAGACTGGGCTGGGCAGAGTGCATGATGAGAGGATGATGCAGAGCTTGCTAGGGGAGGTGCTGGTAGAATGTCTGTAGTTCTTCAACCAAGTGTGAAGATGGTGCCTGGAGAATTCCATGGAAAGAGGACAACCTTTCAGTTCACTATATGACAGCACCTTTAATGCAATAGGAGACACTGAGAAGCCCAGGGGCTATCACCTTGAAGAATGAAGTGGTTGCCAAGGGAGTTGCCTTCTTCAATAACATGCATTCTTGACCCAGGTGCAGACCATGTGCAGACTGGCCTCACTGCTGGACAGCATCCTGTGTGACAGAGAGCTGAGGCTGGTGGCTGGGGGCTCATGCCAGGTTTCAGTCAAAAGCACTTGCCTTTCATTTTGTTCCAGACTGAGCAGTGTAAATGAAAAAACTGCATCAGCCAGTGCCAATTTCATCCAGTCAAAAGTTTGGCAAATTAGTACAAGTCAAAATTCATTAAGCAGCTGCTGAGTTTGTCTGGGCTGGCTGCATTTTTCTCCAACAATGTGCACATGTGCTTCAGAGAGCAGCTGTTGGGTCAGCTACCTGTTCTCCCGCATCCCGGACTCATTCTGGCAAGGGGAGGCCTGAGAGGGTCATGCTGATACTGCTCTCCTGGTGTCCCACCTCTGTATCTGGACATCTGGGAGAATGAACACCTCTGATGGGGTCATCACTAAGGCAGGCTCCGAGTGCAGGTGTGATCTCCTCCCCAGGAAGCAGAAACCAGACAGGAATCAGGATGTGGACCACATGGATGTCCCTGAACACTGATGGACAACAGTTAGATGGAGGCACCCAAGCACACAGCTGGAGCCAGCCAGCACAGCACTTCTGTGTCTTCTTTCAGAAGATGGACTGTGCTCTGTCATTGTAGACACTTTAGGGACAGTCACCTGCTGGCAAACAGGAAAAAACTATCCAGGGTGGTTTATTGCTAGCTGCTTCTGTCCTGAAGGCACTAAAGCACGTCCAACTCCAAAGCACTGCAGTCATCTGCATCCCAGAAGACTGGTACATATTTCACTCTGACCACCATGGGTCACGCCTAGGCTAACATGGAAGGTGACCCCACAAGAGTTGTACACATCTCTGCTGGCAAAACAGAGGCAGAGTGGGGTAGAAAGGGTCAGGATGAACCTTCCAAAATACTTTCCTCTAGAGGAAATTAATTCCCTATTAGTATTCTGCACTAGAGCAAGAACTAGTAACTACAGAACTGAAAATTAATTATTGATTAGTTGAGACTGAAACGAGCGTGACTCAATGTGATTTGTTACAGGCAAACAGAATAAAGTCCAAACTACTCATATACAAACCTGAAGGTTTAAAAAGGCCAGTTTTCAAAATGGAAAACAGTTCAGCTTTGAGCTAAATGAGATGAAACACCTACAGGAAAAATGGAATAGTTAGGAAACAGAATCTTTTTGTTGGTGCTGAAATATCGTAATTGAGAAAGAAGGGTGGTTTGGAGGCAAAATAAAGCAATAATTAAATATGTAGATGTTGGTCTCTGTATGGATTTGCCTATTTGTAGATATGGGGGGGGAAGAGAAAAACTAGTAGCAATGACTAATGTCATTTAATTGATTGCAACTGTAAAAAATTGACATGGGGAGCAAAAGCACATGAAGGTATCTGTGAATAGGAGATATAAGGGTAGTAAGACTGCTTTTTTAAGCAGAGCAAAACCAAAGGATATAAAAAACTTATTCTAGACAATTACTCTGGGGTACTACTGAGGCAATAATTATCTTATAATGATACAGGGAACGGCTGTAGCCAACAAATATGGCTCCAACAAATATGACAGTCATGACACATATATTCTTCCCAAAAGAGACTGTGGAGTTTTTTACAAATGTAACAGAAGCAAAAGAAACCTGAAGGCAGTGATTTAGATTGAACACACACAAAACCCCCCCAATTTGTAAAGCATTAAAAAGCGTGTTAGGAGAAGGTTCTGAGAGGCTTTGCTAAGTTTGGGAAAACAGATTTCATATGCCTAGAAATAAGATGGCACTGTGCCAACATTACCATGAATAAAACAGGAATGTTGGGTGGCACCGCAGCAAAATACCCAGAGACCCAGTGAAGCCTCCATTCCTGAGCTTTTCAATTAGGAAGAACTAATTCAAGGGGATAGTATAATTTGCATCACTGAGTCTAGATACACAGAAAACGGACCAGCTTGGTATAATGACAGCTTTTATCAGTGAGATTACAAGTTTGCTTGACAGAGGTAAAAGGGTTGATGTAATTTATTTAACTTCTTCAGGCCATTTCAGTTCATGCCACAGAATGATAGAAAATATGCACAGATCTTATTAAAAGGATTAAAAACTGGATAACTGGTAGGTCTTGGGAAGTGATACTGTAAGAGAAGAGTCACTGATAGTTGGTGCTTTTGGCCCAGCACATTCAAATCCAGCTCAAAAATGTGTACAAAATTATTCCTATTAGAGTCTGAAGATAGTGTAAAGATGGAATTATTAAGTGGTGAAGAGGATGTCTTTGGTGCAGAACAGTACAAATTGCATGGGCTCATGCAAACGTGATGTATTTTAATGCAGAAATGAATGACTCAGCTGTAGCAGAAAGGAGGAGTCTTCCTATCAGAAAGGGATTTCTACCCAAGCAAGCCAGAAATCTGGGCTTGGAGGTCATGGAAGTATCTGCCAGAGTGAAATACAGTGTCAAGGGTAATAGGATCCTGGGCTGCAAAACAGGAACTATTAAACAGGAAAAGGGAGGTTGCATTATGCCAGCCTTTAGCACCAAGAAAACTGCTGCTGGGATCACTGCATGGGCAGGGAGGAGTCGAGAGGGTGCTGAGAAGAGCCAGAGGATGACTGCAGCACTGAAGAAGATGCCATGGAGAAGGGTTGCCATGATGTAGCCTGTTTTTGGATGAAAGAGAAGGTCATGGGTGATTTGGTAATGGCATATAAGAGTTTTCTATTGGAGACAAGGGTGCAACAACAAGGTTTCCCTTGGTTTAGCAGTTACAAATATGGAAAGAGCCAATGGGAGGAGACAATGCAAGGAAATCTTGGAGATTAGAAATGAGGCAAAAATACAACTGAGGAAAATGACGAGAAGCTCTGGTGGATTTTCTGAGAACTGGAAATCTTTCTAGACAGCTTTCTAGAAAAGAGCATGCTCCTCTGTAAGTGAAATAGGGACAAACTCAGGAAGTTTCTTTGTCAGGTGTTATACAAATCAGATGAGATGGTCACCGCAGCTCTTCTGACCTATGCTTCTTGATCTCTTGTAGAAGTTGTACTCTGTAACTGTATTTGTGGCTGGCTCTGATTGCAATAGGGATTCACGCCTACCTGCTGGTCAGTCAGTGCTCTTTCTTCGCATCCAGTAGCAATTCCCTTCCTGACAGCCTCTTTTCCTTCTTCACTGCTGTCTGCAGAAGCACCAGTCTGCTTCATCTCCTTCCCTCTTGCTTTCCACAAGGTTCAAACTCTCACAGGCCATTCCCGCCTCCCACCGCTCCATTCCTGCCCTAGTGTCCCCAAGTCTCCACATTCATCCAGCCCTACTCCTACTGTTCAATCCCTAGAGATGTCTCTGGCAGAATCCCTCCAGACGCCTGGGAAGATGCCCTTGTCTCTCTCTTCAGCTGCGGCGAGCAGCTGTGAGCTGCCTCAGACTTGAGTCACGGGCAGTTTGGGGCGGCTAAAGGCAACTTCCGAGCAGGTAAAGCAACTCCCGTCAATTTCAACTTGCCCGCGTCATTCTCCGGCGTTATGGGAGAGCGGGGAAGCCACCCAGGGCAGACCCCGTCGGCATTCAGCCCCTTGCAGCCTTTTTGGTGGGCTGGCCGGTGTTCCCCGAGGAGCGAAGCGCCTGGCTCTCGGCGCTGCCCACACTCCCCCCTGCTGGCCGCAGCGGGCCCGCAGCTCGCGGCAGCCCGCCCCAGCTCCATCCGCGCGTTCTGCTCCAGATTCTGAGCGTAAAGGATCGCAGAGACATCTACTCCAATGCCTTGGAGGTATGTGGGATTAAATATCTCTCACCCACGTGTTTCGGCAGGGCATGGGTTTCAGCCTGGTTGAGGGGAACAATGAGGAGTGTCTCTTTTCAGCTGATGCTACAAATTAAAATGCCCGTGAAAACACAGGCACCTGAGCCAAGGAAGTCTCTGCCTGCAAATGCCACCATAGGAAACACTCGACAGCACCAAAGAAGGCCCATTGGGCAGGTGTGTGAACAGGAATATCATTAACACCTTGCATCACTCATAGCTGGAAGTGCAATCCCATTACCTATGCCCTCTGACAGGATGGTCATAACCCCAGAAGAAAGAGATTGCTAAAAATTAACTTATTAGCATTCTTGTTGTTGTTGTTATTCCTAAGAAGCTAAATAGAGGACTCAAAGGGATGGCCCGTCCCCTCCTGACAGCCATCCTCTGAAGACAGGACTTTTCTGCTGAAGATAGGGATTAAGGAGAAAAATGAGCCAAGATTTCCGTTTCTGAGATAGCTGGTAATAATTAACATGCAGCTAATGGAGGGGCATGTTAGTTGAGCTTTCCAGGGAATGTATTCTAGCTGCGAGAAGATAGAAAAATTCCAGAGTGAAATGCAACTGGCCTTGCACCTCATATTTCTTGTGGTCCCCAGATCCCATCAGGCCATTAGAAGGCCTGACCCTGTGCACACTGAAGCTACTCTGAGCATTTTCTATGTGTGTAGAGAACTTTGTGGCAAGGCTGCTAAACTCCAAAGATGAAAACCAAGATTATTACGCCAGTTGGAGAAAGCTGAGGCTTAAAAAACCCATGGGATAACCCCATCTCTCTGGCAATATCTTTTTGTCAGAATAAGACAGTAACTCTTGCTGAAGTTCCCCTCTACCCCACCCTACTCTTTCTTTCAGAATTTGGTTCATGAGGAAAAATGCATCCCAGGCTTTGGCGCAAAAGGACCCTGATATACCTACCAACACGACAGGCCACTGTGAGACCTGGTCTGTGAGCTGCACATCACCACACAACCACTCTGAATAAAGCAGTAAGGGTGCACAGACCTTGCTGTAAAAGGGACAGAACAGCCCCACCAGCAATAGGTTAAACTTTTAGTATCTGGCCTATCTGATAGGGAATCCAGCACTGATTTCCTCTGTGGTAGGACATTTCTCACACTCTTTACCCATAAAACAATACCAGTTTTCAAGCAGGGAAGTGAAGAGCAACTTTTCCCAACAACTGGGACTAGGCACATTTATATACAAAGAGTAAAAAACACCACCACTTTGTTTTATTGTTTACTATTGCATATGCAGCAGGAATAGCTCAAGATAGTGTAAGAAAAAATAGTCATACAAACATATAGACTCTAGGGTATTTATCAGTGAGGAAGGACAGATAAGGTGGTGTAGGAAGAAAAGAAAATGAGAAATTTTGCCTAAGGCAGTTGAGAGGTTGAGGAAGATATGAATTTGAATGAGAAAATTTTGAACATCAGATGATCTCCACAGAATATTAGTATTTCTCCTCTCCTTCATAAACACAGAACAGGGGAAGGGGAAAAAACCATGCTGAAATCTTAACTCACATTACAGCATATTAAAACATGTCTCACTCCATGCAATTACTTGCAGCTCTGTACAGGCAAAGACTCACATGGGAGAGGGGACTGAAGGTCCATTAGTAATCACAAACCCCAATCTCCAGTAATTACCATCCAACCTTTAAACAAAAAGCCTTCAAAATTTGCCAACCATAACCATAATCCTATTGTCCTTGCTCCTGGGTCCCTTGGCTCACAGTTGCAAGACCACTGAAGCAGAACGCCAGGTTATAATTGTGATAGCTGGTGGAGACAAAGAGAAAGTCCACCAGGGAAAGATAAATATTGTTCTATAAAGATCACCAACAAAATCTACTCAAATTCCAGAAGATAAGAATTGTTAATAATTTCCTGCTCAAAGTGGCCAGCCCTGGCCTCTCCTGCAACCTCTTGTTCCCATGAAGTGAACATTTTTGAAGAATAATTTTTTTTAAAAATTACCCAAAACTATAATAGTTTTCCTCTGGGTAAAACTTCTGTCCCTAATTTAGCCAATGTTGGCTTTAGGCCATCAGAGTTTTTTCTTCTCTAGTGGGTCATACAGTGCATTTGGAGAAATCTATATCTGAAATGCTCACCCATTTTATTTTCAAACAAAACACAGTTTCTATCCACCTCCAAAAGACATAAGTATTCAGCAAGTAAAAATTACCCATTCATCATGAGTATTCAGCAAGATTACCCATTCATCTTACCAAAGTGAAAACTTTTTCAGGTGTCCCTGAAGAACAAAGTAGCAATAAATGAATTTTTAAGTAAATTTTAAGGACTGATGAAACACTTTGACTGCAAATATGCAGAATCACTCTCTGGAAATGTTATCCAGTGGACCCCAGCACTTTCAGACTATCTCTCAAACTCCAATAGCTGGAAGTTTATAATTCTGGTGTTATTTTCAAGTGTTTTGAAGACCTTTTTGGTTTGGTAATATATTCTCTTCAGTTACAGAAAATAAATTGCAAGAGTTGCTTTCTGGCTCTTCCGGTTCAGCAGAGCAGCTGCAGAAGTGATTTTCCTCCTAAGAAGACCTGTAAACTCTCTGCATCCCAGAGCAGGGAAAACAGGACCAATCATTACTAGAACAGCATTGTGTCATGATCTGCAAAATATCTGTAGCTGTGACCACTCCTTATGTCAGAGCTGAGGTGCCTGTGCCTGCTTTGTGCTTCTTACTCTCAAAACTCCCACCCAGGACAGTTCCCTCTGTGCTATCCCCACAGGAGCCATCCAGCTATGAGAGAAAAAACTGGTTCTGCTCACCAGAAATGTGGCATTTCGCTTATTGCCGTGCGCCAGGGAGAGCTGGGAACCAGATCCAAGGGAGGGCTTGCGCGGTGGGCATTAGAGGTCAGTAAGTTATGACTTTATTTGTAAACATGAGAAAACTTCATCTGGAGTCAATAAAAACACAGAGTCCCGTGGGGCCATTTTCCTGGGTCAAAAGCAATAAATTCAAAGAGCTCATCCTTACAGAGAAGGGAAATTGGCTAAGAACAGCGGCATAATAATATGTTACATTGTATATCTACGGGCCCTTTGATCCCTGGATATTTACAAATATTAATGAGTCATGCTTCTCAAGCACCTTTTTGGAAGGTATCATTAGACCATTTTCCAGATGGGGAAACCCACAGGAGAAAGAAGTGATCCTTCCATAGCCACACAGAGCGTCTGTGACACAGCCAACAGCAGAAACCAGATATTCTTGCTTCCAGTCCTTTGTTTTTAATTATAGCAACATTCTTCCTCTCATATTTTATGCTGTATTTTATAACAAGTCATATATGAATACACCTATGTAGGACATTTGTTGCTGGTTGATTTTCCACCAGTCACACTGGTATTTTACTGTTTGCACCAAATGAATTTTAACTGACTCTATTACAGCAGAAAACTCAGTCATAAATATATACTGTGGTCACACAGAGGGCGTTGCTCACACAAAATAGTAATTGCCTTTACAAGCAGCAACAGGAACAGATGTATCTTAAATTTCCAAGAAAGAAATTTTAAGGAAAAAAAAAAAAAAAAAGACGCACCTATGCATATGAGTGAACACAAAGTAATGTATTATGCTGTTTTGGGCAGGTTCAGCTACTCTAAAGCTGCAGTATCTAAGGGACCAAATTTAAAGAGATATAATTCAGTATCTATCGGTTTGATGGAAGAGTGGGGGTAGAAAAGAAAGAAATTTTAAAATTGTCAAGTATTCTCGAGTATGTGAGAAAACAGCTATCTGTAGGGTCCTTTGTTCTGGGGGATCTGATAAAAAAAAAAGCAGTCTTTGGTGAAACTTCACCTAGGATTGCTTTTTCCCTCTTATTGTGGAAAAACAGTACAGTTGTCACTGAATAATCTGAGCCACAGTGGCTCTGTGTTCCTCTCGGACATTGAAGCATTATATTTTCTTTTCATTTTTTTCATTTTTAGACTTTTTTTCCTCTCTTTGTTTTTTCCCCCAAAATGTTTAGACCCTTTGCATATAACAGGTCATGTTTTAAAGCCAGAGCACTATCACAGAATTTAGGCTAATAGGACTATGTAACTTCATTTACTTACAGGGCCAGTACTTCTTAGTTCATTCCTACAAACCATATCAAAACATTCAGATCCTCCTTGCTCCTCCCTCTGAAATCTATAAATTCTTCCCACCAAATCCATAGATAAGGGGATGAGCCAGGCCTCTGCATCCATTTTGATCCTTACTGACCTTGAAGTGGTGTAGAAATCTGATCACTTTATCATTTTCTTCCTGGATTTCTCTTCAGACTCACTCTTCTCTGCACTCACCCCTCATTTGGGTGTTTGTCCTTTCAAGAAAACATAGTAATTGCTCTGGATTTTACCAGGGGACATTTTGCTTGTGGATAAACCTGTCCAGATGTTGGCATTTACATCAGAGCTAGACGTCTAGACATACTTTAACAGTCAGCAGGGAGAAACAGGCATTCTGGGACATGGGTAATCTCATTTTAAGGTAGATGTTAAAAAGCGTTCAGATGAACCAACTCCTAGAAGTGCCTATCTCTCTCCATTGGCTATAAAGATTGCCTGGAGCAGGAGCTCAAACATAAACATCAAAAGTTAAGGGAGATGAAAGTGTATGATCCTCAAAGTGCCTAATAGAAAGACACTTCAGTAGTCACTGGGCTTTGGGTCTTTGTAGTGCATGAAGTAATATCTATGTGTTTTCCATTATGTGATCAAATAGCAACAGCAAAGAAGAAAGAGTATTTTCTATGAAGGAATCACAACTCTTTATTCCTTTTTTAAGGTATCTGCTCACATGCCTAAAGACAGCCAGGCTTCAGACTCAGCCTCAAGCCCAGCAACTTCAGTTTGAGTATTTTTGCTGCCATCAATGGAACCAAATTGCCTTGTCTCAGCAAGAGGAAGAATGACTCTACAGCAAACTTCATTCAAGGGAAGAGCTGCTTGTCTGGCATCACTGAGCAGATGCAGTCTTCCATAATGCCAGCTCATATGTCCCCGGAGTAATGTGAGGCAAAATACTTCATTGTCTCTAAATTTATATCAAAAAGGTGTATCAGCTCAGCTGCCTTCATTAGCACAGCGTGCACCTCATTGCCAGTGGGACCTCAGTTTGTCTATCTTATGAGAGGAGGCCGCACAGACTCCCCCAAAAGTAGACATTGCAATTACTACCTGCACTGATGATGCAGACCAGAAACCCCGGATAGCAGGCTTTTAATTAACTTGTAGTCACGAAATACTCTCATATTTAGACACCAGAGTAATTGTAATGCCAATATTATGATAGGTGGTAGAATGAAGCTCAAAACACCTTGAAGCTTGACACCCTCCTCCCCAAATCAAACATTTCTTCATGTTTTTCATACAAGAAAACAGATAAGCACTGGTGCATATTTCTATTTTTTTCTTTCTTTATTAGCAGGGCTTACTGTCACTTTATTCATTTTCCTTTCTAAATTTAGCTACATTCACACAATGTCAGCATCTCAAAAAGACTTTTAAAGACACCAATATCTCTTCATAACTGCAAAGCCCTGGATTGTTGGGGGGAGTCTTGTTGCCCAAAAGCAAATTTTCCAAAAATGCCTGAGCAAAGAGGAAGGTTTTTGTGAGTTTCATGCTCCAAACAACCTTCCTAATAATGTGGAAGTGTCAGGGAGATTTTGCACCCTGAATGATCTGCTCTGCAAGTATTCAACACTGCTTTAATTTAATTTGTGTCAAAGGCCTAGTGGAGTTCAAAAAGCTATCCACTGTTCTAGTTCTTCTGCCTTTCAGACAGTCTACTGCTAAGGAGTAATTTCCCTGCACTCTCTCTTTGTGTTATGAACTAGGATTGTTTTTCTCAGTTTTGTTTTTCTTGTTCTCTAGGAACACTTATTGGCAGAAGTGTCTTTGTTTCTTAGAAGTTCATCAGCTCTCGCCATCTGTTTCTCCCATGATGTCACTGCTGTCACTTTTGCCTCATCGCTATTTCCACGGCAATCAGTCAGAATTGGATGCCTCAAATGTCTGACCTCCACTAGGAATTAAAAACCAGAGTAGAAAGGATATGAAGAAACAAGGAAAGGATAATGGGAATCAAAACCAAGGAAAAACAATTGCTCAGAATATCTGACTGCGTCTAAATGTGATTCTTCTGCTAAATTTCTGAATTACGGCATCGTATTTTAAGAATGTCTTAAACTTTGCCTCCAAAGAAAACCTGTTTGAATTTATAGACTTCAAGAGGTAGATATTTAACAATGTTTTCACAGCATTTTAAAAGGAGTGACTTCTTTTCATTTTCATACTCAGACTCCTATAACCTGAACATCAAGACATGGTGTGAGAACTATTGGCACTTCCTACACCATAAGAAAGAGAAAAGAATGTTGACTTTTAAGTAGAAGAACTAATTTATTTTTCTTAATATTAACACCTAATAAAAATAGGAAAAGAATAGTGTCTTTGTTAACAACCACTCTCTAAATTTAGAGAGGAGACATCTGTAGGTTCTGAAACATATATCAAAATCAAGGAAAATGCCAATGCAAAAACTTTGTTGTTTCTTTCTGAGAAACAGAAACCTTTCCCTCTTCCCATTTTACTTTCTTGTCCTGATTACACAATGTCAACAAACAAACAAGACCATAAACCCAGTTGTATTTTCACTTGGCAGGGCACCTGTAGCATGTGCTTCTTCTTACATAAAACAGAGCTTTCTAGCCAGTTTTATTGCTCTCTCCAGTATCAAGATGCCCACAACATTCCAGCCAGGAGCTCTCCACTGCTTCTGGGATTGTAACCATGCCAGAAATACCACTGCAAAAAGGAAGGCTTCCTTTCCATATACCAGAAATAATATTTTCCACAGATCCCCAGCTTGCACAGGTTAGTGTGACCACAGGCTTCTTCCTCAGCCCCCTGTAGTGTCTATCATGATGAAAGCTTTTGAAAACGCTTTGTACACTGAATTTCCTGGAGGCGACGGGAGGGCTCAGTGTGGCGTTCTGCAATCTGAGCATCCATCTAAGCGGCCGTGTTCCTCATGGAGTCCCAGCGCTGCGTATGCTGCATATCTGTGCTAGCTATTACTGCAAAGTGGTGCAGCTGAGCCTGATCTCAACACAGCTGAAGCTCAGCACTGCCAAGAACAGAGTGTGTTCAGCGCTGTTTTAGGACGTATGGCTTGTCTTCATATGCAGGAGCTCTCCTTGTTCTCATTACCTCTCTGGAGTGCCAGAGTCCTTGAGGTAAGCAAGAGACTCTTCTCCTCCCTTGCTCACAGTGAAAACTGCTTGCCTCAGTTTGGAACGTCTTTTAGCTAGAAATGATCCCCTCTTGACACTTGTCTGCTACCTGGTTCATCCCAGAGCATATATCCCTATAGGCCTATCCAATCATCTCCAGAAGGAATATTCATTTTTGCTTGTGGAGACATCTCTCGCTACATCCTCAGTTTCATCTTCAGGTTGTTTCATTTGTCTTTGATTTTATCCTTTCACCATCCCAGAAAGAGATTCCTATTCTTGACATCTCATATTTGGAGATGGAGATGAATGAGCACAAAGATTTTTTTTATGGATTATGTGTCTGTCTCGTTAGCAGCATGCCTATCTTGGTGCATCAGTACAAAGAGGCTATTCTGAACGGATGGTATATTTTTTTAAAGTGGGGGAGAGAGGCTGTGGTAGAACAATGTTTTTTGCTTGGTGGTTGGCTAGTGTAAGCCAAGCAGAGATAAAGGAGGATGTATTGTCACTGCACTGTCATCATAACCCCTCCAGGTGGCCCTTCCCAGGAGTTCCACGTTCCCCTTGTACAGTTTCAAGTGAAACACCCATCAGTGCCGCCCTCTTCTTCAAACATTACCTGAGCGTAACTGATCCTTTTCAGCAGTTATGAATGAATACACAAGTTTTGACGGCCTCAGTAATCTCCAGCTGCATCATCTGTTTCCACATACTCATAATCAGACTTTCCTCCTCCTCCTCCCCCATTTCACTCTATCCCTTGTCCTTGGATTCAGCTGCCCTTGCTCTCATCAGTTACTCTCCATATCTCAATTTACTCTAGAAGACTCTCCAGCCATCTCACACCATTCCCCAGCCCTACCAGACTTAAAAGTTTAGGGCACAGATTTTTTTCCTCGTGCGTGCGAACAGCAGTGGGTGGAGTGGCTGCTGAAATCTTACTGGATCTGCAATATGGGCAGTGTGGTCTGTATGCACTTAAAAACAAAACCTTGGGGAAAATTCTGGAGCCAAGCTAAAATGTCAGGATTTTGCTCAAAAGGCCAATAGATCTGCAGTTGAGAAAATGAATCACTGGCACCAAACAAGATAAGGAGGAGATGAGGAAAGTTAGGCTCTTTGCCTAGAAGCCCTTCATACTAATCCTGGCCTCTGACTTTGTGACCTGACAGAGGGATTGGTAATTTGCCTCTAGATGAAGAGGCTGCTTCAGCAGGAGAAGTGAGGAAGAGAGCATTTTGGTTTTTTGCTTCACCTAGCCTGGCAATGGCCATTTCACTCTCAACTTCACTGACCCAAGTCTGTCTCATCAAAAGAAGCCAGAGTTCAATATCTATTCTGGGAAATACAGATGGAAGTGAAGTGAAGGAGAGGGGAGACCCGTTTCCATGGTTTCAAGCTCTTTCTTTCTCGATGTTGCTTCCCTCCTGTTACACAGATAATATCTCCAGTTTCGAGGCTCAGGCACAGCTCTGCCTCCTGCAGCAAGGCAGGGTCTTTCGCACCTTGGCAAATTGTTCACTGAGACCTAGCAGGGAAGCCAGCAGTCTGCTCCTGCTCATGTCAGGGCAGGCTCTACCATGTGTTGCATCCCAACTTCCACTGTGTTTTCAGGTTGCTGTGTCCTACTGCAACTTCCTCCTTCTCTTCAAGCTGACCCTCACAAAACTGAAATCTAGCTGCATGTCTCCCTCGGCTGCTCTGAACCATGGGGATACCTCTAGGATAAGCTATAACCCTCCTCTGTCTTTCTTTCCCCAGGACAGGAGGGTTATTAAGACCCGTTATTTCCCTCTCTTAGCCTTGCTGAAAGTATGCCCCAGCAACACCATTTCTTCAAGGACATCTTTTTTAATTCCCTTAAAGCCTGCATCTAAGTAGGTCCTGCTGGTGGCATGTAGGTTGTCCTTCTGGCAGGGGCTGAGGTCAACCCACTCCAGTCCTCTCCCTCCCTACTGGCCTGCAGCAAAACCTCCTGCCACTTTCCCCCTCAGCACTCCCTCATTCTTCCCCCTGCTCAAGCCTCCTTCCCAGAAGATCCTCCCCCAAGACCAGAGGCAGATATTCTTCCTGGAGACTCTGTAAAGGAAAAGAAACAGCTCAGAGAAATCTCTTGTATTGCCCTGGGCTGGGACTGAATTTTCCTGGAAACACCTGCAGCCTGTTTTTTCTAGGAAGAAATTAATGTAGAGAAGCCTAGAGTTGGGCTTATAGCTACAAGTCCAAATGCAAGAAAAGTGAAGAAGGAACTAAAAAGATAGCTACCTTATCATTAAAATATGAAAATGATTAAGCTTATCTTATTCTTATGAAATAGGGGAAAAGCAAAGCATCAGTGTTAGGGGTCTGCAGATGAACAAGCTTTATTTGTAGGATAAATGGCTTTTATTCTTGGTGAGAGACCTAAACTGTGTTTACAAATAATGCTGACGGTCCAGCCCTGACTGTGCTCCAAAAATGCAGCATCCCTACTCCTGGATTGCCTCAGCACTGCATCCCCAGAGGCAGGGAGAAGCAATAAATCAAGAGTAGCTATCCAAAACATGAGACAACTTTTGAGCAATATTTTCTTGTGCCTTGTGGTATGTAGAGGGCTTGCTGTCTCCACATCCCCCTAGCAATTGCTCTGGTAACAAAAATATTATTGTCTACATTGTCATGGACAATAAAGACCCCTCAGGCTCATTGTTTTAGTGTCGGGATTTAACCCAAGTATCCTTACCACGCCTCTGCCTCTAAATGCTCTGATTCAGTGACTTGGCTGTGAGGTGGTGAGTCACTCCCTTCCATCTGCTGCTTGGGTCAGCCCTGGAGGTGGGACAGAGGTGATGTGAGGGCCTCGGGCTGGCCTGCAAGCCAATGGCAAGCTACACCCCTGAGGAAAACAGCGCTTCCGAGCCCTTTGGATTAGAGTACTTGTGAAGTGATCAGTGTGTCTCCTTCACACTCTTGTCCAATCCGTGGTTCTACTCCTATGGACTTCATCTCACATCCATGAGTTCCCAGGTTCTGTGTCTTCTGAACCCTAGAGGGTACTAGAGAGCAATATTCAGTTTCTTGAGGAGCAGGACATTTGTCTGAGGTCCCAGAGGTGTCTTCTGTGAAACTAGGAAGCAGCCCTATTTACCTTGGAGAAGCCTTGGAGGCACCAGGGCCTGCACATCCCTCTCATTCACCATCACTCTCTGAAGGAACCCAAGCAGGGACTGGCCAGTGTAGGGAACATGCAAAGCCTGGCAAAGGATGTATTTCCCTCTGGAGTTTCAAGACAAGTGTGTCTGGGCCCCAGGTGAGCATAAAAGGATGCTAATGCCTCCACCTGTCAGCACCACTCTAATAACAAGGGGTCCCCTCGTTAGCAACTCCCCTGCTTTACCAGAGACATTGCTCAGATATTGTGGTGATGGGGACCAAAGAAGAAAAGACATGAGCAGACCAGGCAATCTGTAACACATTATTGCAGCCCTCTGAGCAGCGACTGCACATATTCCAGCATGCAGTGTGAGCACATACCCTGCCCTGCCTGGAATCATAATGCAGAATGGGATCATCCTGAGCCCATCCCATCTAGGCACTCACCCAAGTTTCAAAAGTTCTGCCAGTACAGACACAAGAGAAACATTTTTGCCCTTTCTGCTCTGCCCCACTATGACAGCAGAAGACCAGCAGAGAAGAACAGAGCAGGAAGTCAAGCAGACCCCACCAAATGATGTTTATGAGTGTAATGACCAATCTTGGTGACTTGTTTCCGTCTCCTGGACTACGCAGAGTCCTGACATCAGTAAAGCTCTTTTGCTTCTGGAGGCAGAAGAAACTCTGATTCCTGACAAGCCAGGGAGACAGATGTTAGCAGTGCTGAGGAGCATGCTGGCCATTTGCCAGCTTCTTGAGGTTGGCATGTTAAATACACCTGAGCATAGAGAAGATTTGAATAAAATCTAACCACTCACAGTTGTAACTTTCTACTTGGGCAGCAAAAACATGCAGAATTTCACAAAGCATGGATTAAAACAAAAATATGCTTTCACAGCAGCAGGAAAAAAACCTAAACAACTTTCTAAAGAACCAATGAGTCCTTTGCAAAATCTCATTCCCATCGTAGAACACTAACAAAGGGTTCAGCTTCAAGGTAGAAATGGATCTGTCACTGAACAGCTCTAAACAGTTCAGCAAAGCAATCTTGACGTTCCCTGTGCCATTCAGCAGAACTACTGCTGTCACCTTGGTATTGCCTGAGACTTTGAAAGAAGAATGAGACATTACTATGCAGAAGTAATTTTTAAAAAAGTCGCAGTGGCTTTTTTGTCATCTTGCAAGCAAGAAAAGAAACAACTCATCCTTTGGCCCTGAAATTTGAAAATGCAATATAAAATACAATTTCAATGCTTGTAAAAAGCCAGATTGCAATATGCTATCTTCAGGTATTTTGTTCTTCCATCATTGTAAAACAACAAATTCTACCAAAAATCTATGAAGCTCCTGACAATCATTGACTGTGCTATTAGCCTACAAAAGATATAAGACTTCCATGATCAGCTCTCTGCTATCTGACAAACTTCATTGTGTGAGCAACCATTGAGGATTTACTATTTCTCACGTCCATCACCTAAAGTACCTGTTTGTGGTCACCTGGATGAAGTGTTTCTGCACCCGCACAGCTCAAGGGAGAACCTGCTAGGAAGTGCTCTAAACCCCAGCAAGCTTCCCAAGTAATTCTTCATAAGACCCATTCCCACCCTTATCACAGAATCACCTAATCACAAAATCTTTAAGGCTGGAGGATACCCTTGAGATCATCTGGTCCAACCATCAACCCATCACTGCCACTATCACCCCTAAACCATATCCCCAGGCACAACATCCAGACATCTCTTGAACATTCCAGGGATGCTGACTACACCACCTCCCTCGGCAACCTATTTCAATGCTGAACTGCTCTTTCAGTGATTTTTTTTTTTTCTAATATCTAATCTGAACCTCTCCTGGCACAACATAAGGCAATTTCCTTTCATCATTTCACTGGAGACATGGTAAAGATCAGCCCCCTCCTCACTGCAGCCTTCTTTCAGGTACTTGAGGTCCTCCCTTTCTCCAGACAAAACAACCCCAATTCTCTCAACCCTTCCTCATAGGACATGTTTTCCAGACCTTTCACCAGCTTCATTGTCCTTCTTTGGACATGCTAAAGTGCAGAGCACCTGCCAGGCAGCACACACATGGTCACACCATCACTGAAACCACACCATGGTGAGGAAAGCCAAGTGCACCAGTGGTTCCAAGTGCAGGCTTAGGCTCAGGCACAAATTTAGGGGACACATCCCTTATGAAACCGTGGGAAAGACAGCAGCTACCCTGATAGCACCAATCAAAGTTCAGGTTTCCAGCAAGCTTTTAAAATTACCAGTCCTCCTGCACTAGCACTGAGATGAAGGCAGATTTAGAAGCTATTTCTCACAGTTCAGGTTCTGTTATCACTCCATAAAAAAAAAAGTTTTAGACATGAACACAGTCAGTCATTTGGCTTTTGCTATGCATACACAGGGAAACTTCCTAGTAACTTCTTGCACTGTCATCAAATACCAGGAATTTGTTCCTTTCCCCTGAACTAGGCTCGGGCTTGAATTCTCAATTCATAGACTTTGAACTTGATTCAGGGTAACATAGTTTTAGCTGAAGTTCACAGCCCTTAAGGCCATAGAGGGCCAGCCAGAACATCTCATCTAACCTCATAGCTGCCTCCAGGCCACAGATTTCAGCAGTTCAAGAGCTACAATTGCATTCAGCAAATCTTTGCTAGCAGTCCCAGGAAGATCTCCAAGAAGGTAAGATATTTATTAGGTGGGGCTTTTTTCCTAATGCAGCTTTGAAAGAAGAAGCCACACACTATGGTTCAATCTCCATCACTCCAGTCCTTATACCCTATCTGGATAAGGACTGGCCACGCCATTTCCAGTTGCTCTTCTGGGTCTCAATACAGGGCTTGGCATGAGTCTTCTCAAGCCAGTGATTCTGCCATTTCTGGAACACTTCCTCCTGTCCCCAGTCTGCCTCAAGACTCCACTGTTTCATCCCATCCTTCCCCACTGGTAAACTCACAAAAATGACACCTGAAAAAACATTTCTGAAGGTCAGTTATCCAGTCCTAACAAAAAAGGCTAAAATTTCCATGTAATTGCAACCAAGAGGCTATGTTGTAAAAACTGAGCTCATTCATAAAGAGAAACAAAGGGGGAAGCTGTCCACAAGGAACAATTCACAGAGCACATCTCCGTCAGCTTTGGCCCTTTCCACAGACCTTTGCTTTGGTACCCATTTACATAGGGTGTTCCCAGAAAACCTCTAGAGGAGAACAAAGAGAGAGGTGAGATGATCTTCTCTGCTCACATGAAGGCATGAGGCAGAAACTACATGAGGATTTATGACATACCTTTTTTTTTTTTCTTGCTTTCACCATCTTCAGAGAGTCAAACAAACTGTCTAGCTAGTATGAATGCTCATGGTCAAATTCCTGTGGGAAATATTCTTGCTGAGTCAAGCTGGCGGAAAAACAGAAATTCTGCTTTGTGGGAAATTCCAGGACCTCTGTTTTCTCTCTAAATTAATGAGAAAAGTCAGAAACCAAACTTTTCTGCAAAATGACATTTCCAAGTATTTTTCTTGAATATTTGGAAGAAAAAATAGGCCAGTCTGAGTTTTACAAGCCACAGCTCTCTGAGATGTGTGCCAAGTATAAAACTTTTTGGACATTTCTGTCTGCAATTCCAAAAGCCACATCACACTGCAGTAAACAAGTGCAGCCACAGAGACAGTGCTCCTCTCAGCATCAGATTGCCCTGCAGAAAACAGTGTCTGTGCAGGCTGTGTCTGCAACCTCCCCCTAGCAGACACACCAGGCTGGGAGGAGATCCTTTTCCTTGCAGGGTCATTTGTTGGGCTCTCTCTTCTGATATCTGTGCAAGGTGAAAGTGTGTTTACTGTTTACATTGTGAGTACTTTCTCCTTCCACTGTCATTACCTCTCCCACGCACTGTGTGTGTTCCAGTGACGTGCAAAGGAAGCTACAGCTGACAAAGGGAAGGGACAAGCTCTTAAGATCTCCCCAGAGCCTTGAAACAAGGGCTATTACAAGGAACTATCTGTGCTTCATCCAGTGTAGAGTGTAGGCACACCCATACAGCAGCTCCTGGAGCCTGAATTGTGTGATCTTGTGCAGCACCAGTGAGGCTTGGAGCAGGTGGGCTCATATAGCACACGCTGGACTGAGTTCATGAGGCTGAGTGAGGAGAACTTCAACCCTACATGGTTTCTCTGCATCAAGAAAAGGGAGTATTGGCCAGCAGAAGATGGCTTCATGACGTGGTGCTCAAAGGACAGACCCTTTCCAGCACAGCAGGACATCGGACCACAGCCTCCAAAGCTCAGGGTGTAACAGGGGTGGGAAGAAGGACAGGAATAGACCAAGATCTGATGCTGCTCTTGTGTGCCAGAGCTGCACAGATTTTCTCTAAATTAAGACAGAATCAAGCAAAGATTCCATTAAATAAGGCAGTCCCAGGACAAGGTCTCTCAAAGTTCTCAGATATCAGGGACAAAATATGGTTTAACAGAAGTAGGATGAAAGAATTGTTCTGTTAAATCCAACAATCCTGCTTCCAGACTGCTCTGTGGCATATTTGTAACAGCAGCATGCAGGGGAGACTGCAAATGCAGGTGTTAAAAGTTACACTATGAGATGCAGGAGGATTTTAGCTAGTTTAGGCAGTGAAATTTACCGAGGACTGACTGGAACCCAAAGGAAGTGGTGTGTGTGGGTTTTTCACTGGCAGGCAGAAACAAAAAGCATGACAAATCACTGCAAGCTCCTGATGGGAATTAGTAGACAGAAGGGCTGCAAGGCATAGACATGAAGCACATGTAAAACAAGAAGCAGAGCCTAGGAAACCAATTAACTGGATTATTTCTTCTTGAGCTGAAGTTCCCATCTTGTAAAGATGCTGTATCATTCATCATTCATCTTCAGCAGCTATAAGAGAAAACAATACAACAACAAGAAGGGATTTTTATTTGTAGTTTCTGCTGTCACGGTGCTGTAGGGTTACAAACACAAGCCCTGATTCTACTGTGTGTTTCTCACAGGTGCCGTCCCCTCCTCCCCCTCCAGATGTGATTGGGTTAACTCAGCTGTGCACTCATAAATTGCTCTTTACAGGACCAGGGCCAGAGTTTTACCAGCAAATTTAGTTTTGGGAAGTGACTTTTAGTAAGGCTTAAAAGACCTGGAAGAGAAGAGGTGTGAAACTTCCAAAAAGCTTCATCATTCTCACTAATTCCCCCAGACAGGAGAATCAAAGGCCAAGTGACCTGATCACATCCCTCCTCCTTCCTTCTCCACAGATCAGGAAACAGCAACAGCAGCATGCCAGAGTGGTAAGAGTGACCTGTGGTTGCAGGTACAAGGAGTAGTGAATTCCCAGGAAGCTTTCACAGAGCCATTGCTAAGAGGTTTTTAGGGACAATATCCTACCAAAACTGAGGTGTATAAAGAGAGTAAAAGGAGGAGGAATATATTAGAGTGAGCTAATACCAGCCTAATCTGAGATTTTAGCTGCCTTTGAATCCATGTGGAGTACTTTGGGCCTAAGTGAGATTTCAGTAGATTTCAGCCTGGTGTTATTTTCTTTGCATAGGAGAGAATTCCCACAAACAAAAAGTAGACTGCTATAGAAAACTTCCTAGCTCCACTACCAAACCTCAGAGGGAGAAGAAATAAAAAATAGTAGGACTAGCAGCATATTGTGAGATTTCCCCCAGTTCTTCCACTGCAAGATCCAACCTTTAAGATGCACATGGTTTATGCCAGCAAGTGTTCATCCACATGATAGAGTTAACTCATGTAGTTTACTGTCCAACCTCCCTCTCCATTAGCTGACTTCGCAGAAGAGCAGCTGTGCCTTACTGGCTCCTCTCCATGCTTTTGGGGGCTTATTCTGTAGCCTCATGTGCTGTGCAGGAAATGGCATGGCTCTACAAACCCTTTCCCAGAGGACTGGGAGGGGACATGTCTGTCTGACCCAGAGGAGGGAAGAGAGCCCCTGGAGGACTTGGCAGTACGGGAGAGGGGGTAGCTGCACCCGCATTGCAGAGCAGTTATGTCACCAGCCTTGGTGTTGCACTCTAGCCTATCTCCTTGGCTGGCCAGCCAGCTCAAAAAGCATCTTCGATTTACAGGGATGTGGGTGTGGATAAGACACAAGTTACCAGCAACACTGGAATTATAATCTCATTAACTCTGCAGTGAACACCCATGCTAAGCAGAGAGGCCAGAGAGGCAGGATGAATCCTAAAGAGGAATAGGGCAGTCAGGCTTGTAGTACTAGTCCAGTTGTAGCCTTCCCGCTCTTTCCCTTCACCTCATACACCCAGTGATCTCACTGCCAACTGCACAAACTGAGGGCAGGACATGGTTTTCCTGCCAGCATCCAGGACACAAGATCTCAGCAGCAGGACCCCTTCCCCCCTGCCTGCATTGCAGCCACTCATCCCTCCTCCACCTCCACCCTGAGACCCTGCAGCTGGGCCCAGAGCACACAGCCAGAAATGGAAGTCGTCAGTGCAATCACTGTTGGTTTCACAACCTCCTATTACTGCAGCTTTACAGTTTATTTGCTCTGTGTGCCAACAAATGTGGACACATGCGCTGTTCCTGTGGATATCCATGCACTTGTATGTCATGCTACCCACCTCCTAAAGTAGAGGGGAATGTCAGGCCTGTGAAAAGGTGATATTCATGGTTTGGCTGCTGCACATTTTGTGGTCACTCTGTGTATCAGATGGGCATGGGAAATTCCTGCCAGACTCTGGCAACAAGTTTCTCTCTTGGCTAATTTTTAATGGCAAAGGTTTTGTAATCACCATCCGAGCCTGAGGAGCAGAAATTCCTGAGGGGTAATTGGCTTTGTCGGTCTGTTGGGCGCACTCAGCCTTGATCTCTTCAATTACTGTACGCATGTTCCTCCTCTCACGCTGGCGGTGAGAGCCGCTGAGGGCAGGCCGCCGGCTCCATGGATGGGTGCGTGTCCTCAAGCAGCGCAGCCGCCTGGCAGCTAACGCAGTGCACGAGGCGTGGGGCAAGGCTAGCAAGAACCAAGCCTCAGCTTGGTGGGAGCCACTTCAGGAAAAAGATCACTCAGGAGACCTGTGGGGACAAGGGGACAAATGAAGTGGGCCTCCTGTTGGTCCTCTTCTACCACTTGACTCACAGGCTGCTGACCACAAGCTTCTTCACCTGCCACCACACAGGGCACCTCGTTCTCATTACCAGCAAGGAAAACACTCCCAACTTCAACTCAGCTTCAGCTGGCAAAAAGTCTGCACATGCCAGGGTGGCTTATTTTGGATGAATTTTTTGCCAGCAGAGCAGCACATTATCTTAAGACTTGCCAGCATTACTGTATTGATGGGAGGGACAGGATGACTTTTCCTTCCCTTAATTAATGGAGTTATGCAGGCAAAAATTTTTCGGGAATGGACAAGGCTGATGACCCCTTAATGCTGCCTCATCAGCACACAGCATTTAAAAGAGGTGTATGACACTGAAGCATGTTTAGAGGCCCTCTGTGGGGCCCAAGAGGGTTACACATGGGCACAAATCTTCAGGCCTAACATCTGTTGTATCAGATTACACATTGGGATCTTGGGCACAACAGAGTCAGGATACATGTGCACAATCCTCCTCATGCACCCCATGTCTTCATCATGGTCTAAACACTACATTTCTCCACATTACCCCCAGTCCATCTCTGTCCCACCAGCCCCACATGCTGTTCCCATCCTGCTCCATCTTCCTCATCTCCTCCCAACAGCAAACTCTCTGCTACTGCCTTTTCTCCTCCAGCACTCAGGTCTGTCACCCATTCCCAGATCACCCCAGGAGTTACTGCCCCTATGGCAGTGGCCAGAGAGTTGTTCTCCAGCTCCACTGTCCTGGAGTTCACCACAGGCAACTTTCACTCCCTCATCTCCTCTAATTGCGGTCAGCACCCCCACAGGCCGGGGGATCTCATAAATACCGCGGTCTTGTGAGGGAGTCTTCCATCCAGTAATTGACTACACTTTCCAGATGCTCTTCCAGCAAGAAATTAAAAAGCAATGTGACCCTTGTCGAGGGTGCAGGCACCCCCTGCAATGCAAACACCCTCTCCCAGGAAAGCCTGTCCCCACAGACATAGGGCTGGCTGAGCTGGCAGGAGCCACAGTGACTGGAGCCACTGGGAGGGCTGAGGGGCCATAAATCAGGCCTCTCCTGGCCCCTGCTCTCCCCCAGACCCTTATCAGTGCCACTCAGCACAGTGGGAGCTACAGGAGGGATGTGAGCAGAGATAAGGGCCCCACTGGGGCAGACCCTGCTCCACTGGGAATCTCCAGACGCTGCAGGCACATGGGCTGGCTGGCAGTGCCCAGCCCTCTCCTCTGGGGCAGCAGGGGGCACAGGGGTCTCCTCCCCGCTCCCAGCCCTGGCTCCTGACAGCCCTGGGGGCTGCAGCCTGGGTGTCCAGCTCAGCCTGTGCCTCAGCAGAGCTGGTGCCTTAACCTGGGCAGGCTGTCACTGCCATCCCCTTGCACCCTCATCCCCTCCTCCCTTTGTCACATGAGGAACAGCCTTAATGAAGAGGCTTAATGAAAAACAAACAAGCTGGGAGCTTTACACTTGGGGAACAAAACAGCCACAGGCTGACACTGTGAACCAGTACCAAGGTACCCCCTCCCAGCTTTGGCCATGGAGTCATACTGAGTTCCAGAAGACCTGTCTTGCTGGGGGCCATTCTGAGCCCCCAGGAGCACCTTTTCCTCAGCACCCAAGCAGTGCCATCCTATTCCAAATGAGCATCTGCACCGTCCAGCAGTGCTGTGATGGGAGAGGAGGCACAGCTGAGTGTCTTTCTTGCTGCAGGCCTCATTCTTGGCTCAGGCTCCAAAAAATGTGCCACCATGGGGCAGAGCTGACACCTTGCTGGACTTTGCAAGAGGCCAAAGAATTGGGATCAACATGGGGTGCAGGACAAAGAAGTGCAGGCGAAGAGTTCAGAGAAGGGTCGGGGAAGACAGAGGTCCTCAGCAGGACTGAGCAACTTGGGGGTGGGGCCAAGGGACCAGAGGAGGGAGGCTTTGGGAGGGAAACGTGCCCTCTGTGTGCTGGGCTCCTGCACCCCCCAATCCCCAGCACAATGACCTCCAGGGCAGATATGATGGTCTCCAGCTGTAGGGCTCTCAGGCAGGGGAGAGGGGAAATCCAGTCTGAGGGAGGGCATTATCCAGCACCAGCGAGGAGTGGAGAGGAAAACTCTGAGTGTTGTGGCTCACTCCTGTCCTGCCATAGTTGGTGGCTGGGAAGAAGAAGCCAGGGCTGGTGAGGGGAGGTAAGACCAGCTCTGCTCCAGACTGTGGAGCAGAACAGGGCTCCCTGTGTGGGGCACAGAAGGAAGTGCCTGGGGAGCACCAGTGATTCACAGCATCCAGGGCAGGCACAGATAAGTGGTTGAAAGGTCTCTCACCCTGCTAATCCTGCTTCCTTTCAATAGCTTTAAATCCATCACTTAAAAATTCAGAGTTTCTCAGTTGGAGAGCTGGGTGGCCTACAGGATGAATGGAGCTCTTCACCCCTGGGGCAGCAGGGAGACTCCAGAAAACAGGGCCAGGAAGGTGCTGGCATGTTAGCACGTAGCTGGATTATAATTTACACGCATACGCCATATGCTTACTCCCATTAGCATCTTGGCTTGGAAGGCACCCAGTCTCCTTTCACCCCTGAAGGAACTGACCTCATTAGAAAACAGTCAGAAGCCTTCGTGGTTGCCTGCAAAATAGCTACACCTAAACCAAAGCCTTGAAAATCAGGCTCATTGCCCTTTGATGGAGTTAAAAAGATGGCACTTTCCATTGCGGGCAATCTCAACGTGGCCAATTTCCCTGAGGGGACACAGCACACAAAGGCATCCTTGCTGTGATTTCAGTGACCTCGGGTGGCATGCAATAGGGATCACTTTTGTTTGCATATTTAATATAACATCTGTGAGAGACTGCCCAAGGGTCTAGTGAAGATCAATTAGCTGGTAGGAGAGAAGTCTTTAACTGCATGGTTAGTCCACATAAATTGTGGCCTTGGAGGCAGTTAAAATGGTATTGAGACCATGCTTAAGTATGGTTTTATTGTTGTCACTAGCACCATTCACACTGAGTGTGACAAATACTGTCCTCCTCCTGCACTCTTCTAGGAAAGGTGCAACCAGTTCAGAAGCTGCAAATAAGTCTTAGAGATAGGTGAGATCCTCAAGGGTCAAACCAGCAGTCCCAGCTACACAGAAGGGCTTTGCCTCTGTGTGGACTTGTCTCCAAGCAGCTCACCCACTCTTCCACCATTTTGGAAGGCCACAGTCCCACACCATCCCTTCATATCTTTTTCCACTGTGTTTCTATCATCTCCACTTAATGAGTGCTGTAAAACCAGCTCCCTGATCTCTGTGGACAGGCCCAGGATTCCAGGTTAGGAGCTGGGGGTAGGAGGGTTGCTGAGTCTGTATATTCTTCCAGATCTCTCCCCTGCACACTCCTCCATGCAGAAATATCACTGTTCATATCAGCAGTTTTGGAGCTGACGTCCTTTGTGACGCAGGTAACATCCGCAGGGGTAACGAGGAACGATCTCCCCATGCTGGGCTCCAGTGCCCCAGCTGGGGAGAGCTCACACTCATCTAATTGCTGCTGCTCATGGGATGCTGCTGGGTCACACTGGCTCGCTGAAGGCCAGGCCAGGTGACAAAATGGAGCAGTGCAGATTTAGCTCCACCCAGAAAACTGCCCTTTGAAATTCTGCTCCCCTGCTCCCAGCAGCCAGTGTTTTCCTTCCCTCAGGCTGTTAAAAAGCCATGCTGTCAAAAGTCCTTGCATGCCCTCTTGACCAGCATGTCCAAGCACTGAAACCAGTACAGCAAATGTTGAAAGTGCTGGAGCTCAAGCCCACACTCCCCAACTGGCCCCTCTATCGTGTTGTCACAAAGAGGACTTGGATCCTTTACAGGAACAGTGGACTGTATGCAGTAGTTGTTCCAGGAAAGGAGCAAGATTCAAGGCATGGCCTCAAATGCAGCCTCACCATTACGCCAGCATGTATCTACTGTGGAAAGGTGTTTCCAGAGACCTCATCTCATTCCCTGCCCCGATGTGACCACATGAGAAGCTTTGCAGTAGAAAGACATCAGGCACTGTAGGACTGGGGCAAAGGGAGTTCACACCGGGAATGTCTAAAGCAAGGTGCTGAAGTGCTTTCATGCCTTGCTGCTTGGGGTCAAAGCTCTCTGACTAGTTAGGTGCTAAATTCCCTCATTAGCCCCAAGCTACTGCCTCAGGTCAAAAGCAACTTCAATCACAGTGAGAGAAGCAGGTTCAGCTGCTCTTTAAACTTCCTTCCTTCCTTCCTTCCTTCCTTCCTTCCTTCCTTCCTTCCTTCCTTCCTTCCTTCCTTCCTTCCTGTCCCTAGAGGTCTTCTCTGTTGTGCATCAGCAGCTGCAAGAGGGGACAAGCAGAGAAAGGGACATGAAGGAGGGTTCTGCTTATCTCTCCCGGAGGGAATTTCTCACCTCCACTCTGTTCTGCTCACTGCCCAGGAGGCAGCACTGTCGCCAGAGACAGCGTCTGGCCGGCTGTGTTGACAAAGTCACAAGAGATGTGGAGTGCACATGGAGATCAAGGCAGGGCTGACTCAGGCTTTATGCTTGTTCCCAGTGTTCTGCTCATCAGAGAAAGGAGGTGGGGGTGGGAAGGGGAAAAGACCTGTCTTCTGCACTGTGCCGAGACCCAGAGCAGACCTGGGTTCCTCTGTTTCCCCAGCCCCGCTGCTCTCAGCCACTCATACTTCCCTGGCTGGTCTCAACCAGAGACAGCACAGCGTTGACAGCCAGAAGCATCACTCCCCGACCTTTGCAGAAAGCAGAAAATGTTTTCCTCATATTCAAGTAGTGCTGTCAAAAACTGGTGAAAGTTCCTGTGTCAAACACATCAAGGTTTTGCTCCCAAACTTGACAGGGAAGCAATTTCCTCAGGACAGGCATCCATAGAGCATGCTGTCTCCTTCCTACTCTTCTGCTCTCCTATTGCAGGCTTCCTCATCTGGATGATTCCTCATTCAGATACTTATCTGCTGAGTTTGGCATGAACTCTTAGATCTGAGCGCTCTGCCCACGATCCTGCTGCACCCCTGTTTGTAAAGGATCATGATGATATACACTGTAACTGCCTGGCAGAGGAGGACAAGTTCACATTTGCCTGGCACTTCTCATGCACACATCTCGACTGATTGCAAGTGCTCATCCGTGCCTCTCTTTAGCACGGAGCTCGCTTGCCAGGAGGGGTTTGCCCGTTTCCACAGACTGGGACCACAACCACTGCCAACACCTCCAGCAGCAAGAGCAAGCTGCTCAGAGTGCCCCCTCCCCACATCCTCCCAGACATCCAGGCTCTGTTGCCCCCTGCTCACAGCCCCCCAGCTGCTTGCACCACTTGCCCCCTTCATGCCCCAGTCTGCCCCTACAGCTCACTTCAGTTAGGTGGGAAACTCAGGTGCACTCAAAAAAGCCTCCTGCTTGCATTGCAGCTCTCCCAAGCACTTTGTACACTGCTCTCTGGCTGCTGGCACTTTGTAAGACGCCAGGGGAACCTGGTGGGCTCCCAGGATTGAGCACACATCCTCAGCCCTAAATAATTGCTGTCCTTGCCACTTGGGCAGACTGGGATGAGTTAGCATTAACATTTCAGTACTCGTGTATCCTTCAGTGGGTATCCTTCCTAGTACAGAAATGTTGCTTTCAAAAAGCACCCCCTACCTCTGCTTGTATCAATTTCATTGTGAGACTGATAAAATGAAGGCCAGCTTAGCCTGAAATAGCTGCATTTTTAATAGCGTTCGACTCTCACTGAGGGCAATAATGAATCCCATCCCCCGAGGGGCAGCAGAAGTGGTGCTGAAAATCTGGCCCGCAGTGCTGCCGCTGCCGGCAGCCCCAGACACGCAGCGGTGTGGATGCAGGACGCCTCACCGGGAGGGAAGAACAAGTAGGACTTCCCCTTCCCTGACGCTCCGTCTCCACCTTTGTGTTGCAAAAACAAAGAAGTTTTGGGTGTGATCCCGCCCTGAGCCCAGCGGCAGCTTTGGTGGTTGCGTGCACAACGTGCCCGCTCCTGGTGTCGCTCATGGAGGAGGAGGGTGTCTGTGCCATGGGCACGCTCCTCGGCCCCCGAGGCACCATGCTTCTCCCTCTCCAAAATACACACGCCCGCGCCTCCTCCCATATGCCGGCAGCGGAACAGTTGCTGGAGACTTTTCCATGCTGCAAGCCAGGTTGGATGAGGAAGGCTGGGCTCTCCTCAAGGTGTCCAACTGCCTCCTAGCATGAAATCATGGAGCTGATCAATGCAGATGAGCACGTAGAACAGTGTGTGCTGTCTCAGCCTGACTAAAAGTGCTTACAGTTGACAGCCAAACCTGGACTGACCTCTTCCAAGATTACCCCAGGGAGCAGGGATCTTCTTCTCTAGTTCTCCTTGTTTCATTTTATTATTTTGACCCTTATAATATCCAACTAAGCCACTCAGGCTAGAAATCAGGAGGCTGCAGTTTTCCTCAGTGGTCAGTGGAAGCCAAAAACAAGGAGAGCCACTTACTAATTCACTTTGCAACCTAGAATAGCACATACAGGGTCAAGGATCCCACTACCAAAAAACAGAGAGAGGGCCACATCTGTATGGTGAAGGGTATAAGGTGTCAGAAGGAAAAAGGATCAGAAAAATCCCCTGACTCTACTTATGCATGACTGTCCAACTAAAAACCACTGCTAAAGCAAACTGTGAAGACCCCACGCTGGAAGGAATGGAGTTATAGTAGTGGCTCCATCCAGTTTGGCTCCTGTGACGAGGAGAGGATCCTGTGGTAAGCAAGATGGCAAAGCCTGCCATAGCCAAGCTATACAGTAACATTAGCTGTCAGAAGCAGAGTCTCTGGGTTATTCACTCTAAAACCTTTTTTGGTTTTTTTTTTTTTTTTTTTTTTTTTTTTTTTTTTAGGTCTTACTCTTCTTCTTCCAAACTCCCAATTCTGACAAGCATTCGGACAGCCTGCTAACTGTGTGCTAAATTTGGCCTGGAAGCATATATAATAAGAATAGAAAGACCTGACTCTTGGGAGCTCCTGCTATACTTCAAAGGATCCAGGAGTTACCAAGTGGTTTTGAAACACATCCATGACTTCTGGCCCACTTTCTAATTGCCTCTGAGGAGGGAAGGCTGTGTGCATGCCTGGGAAGTGGCGCAGGGCTAGGAGAGGAAAGCAGGGGGTGTTCAGTGGGAGTGGTGTGGGAGACAGAGGGTTTTGCATGCAGTGTGGGGGCGGTGAGTCTATGTGCCAAGAGGGGATCAGGAGGATCAGGAAGGATGGACACAGGTTTTCTTCTTGTTGCTAGACAGTACAGATGGCACGGTGGAGATGAGAGGGTGGAAGTGGAACGAAAAATAGCCATCAGTGTCCAAAGGGAAAGACTTGACAAAAAAGAGAGGCTCAGAGCTGGTAAATAGGACTGGGTATCAAAGGAAGTGTACAGAGAGAAAAGACAGCCTGGGAACACACACATCCACTGCATGGACATCCACATGCATGCTGAGTTGAGACTTCTGATTCTTCATGTGCCCACTCAGTAATAACCCCCTGGACCTCTCAATACCATAAACACCTCTCCAAAGGGAAGTGCTTCCTAGGGCTGGAAAGGATCCATGAGAGCAGGCTCTCTCATTCAAAACTCTTTTCACCTTATACTGGTTTTGCTGCATGTGTCAGAAGGAAGCACGTATGTGTCTGTTTCATGCTGGACACTGCCACACAGGTATTATAACTAGCTTAGGGTGTCATCTGAACTGAGAGCAAGGGGAAAACAAGATAGTTGGGAATGCAAGACCCAACTGGACAGAAAACAGCAGAGGCCCTCTTTGTATCCCTTCTGTCTTGTCAGATCTAAGATTGCCCAAGTCAGGGCTGCACATGGATGAGCTGCTGACAGAGCACCATGCAGGTGAAAGCCTGGTGCTATGCCAGGAAGTATGTGTGGCACACTGCTAATGCAGAGAGGGGCTATCACCCTCAAAGGCACCACTGGTATTTCAGTGTCTGCTCTCTCATGGATTTATACACACCTGGCCATCCTGGTGCTGGGGTGCCTTAGGTGGAAAAGCAACTGCAATGCATTTATCACAACACACAGAGATGCTCACCTGCCTGCCAGCTGCTTCCTGCTGGTCTGCTGACTTGCTACATCACTCTGTGATGAAGTGGACGTGAACATCAGCCTTTTTGACACCAGTCAGCAGCAGTCATAGCTGTTACTTAATAACTTGCTCCACAGGAGCTGCTTGCCCAGAAATACAGAGGCAATGGCCTGTCTTCTGCACTCTCCATGGCTGCCAGACTGCATCCCTGGGGAGGCCCCAGCCCCACCACCCACTCCCCACCTCCTGGCAGCAGCGAGGTGGGTGGCAACATTTAATCTCATGCATAAACATTGCTGCTTTCAGTGCTCAGAGCTGGCAAGATGAGAGTGTACCACTGGTCTGGTACCCCAGATCGTAACACCCAGCCCTCTTACCAGCCCAAGAGTGCAGAGGCACATACACACAGCCTCTCATCCTGGGCCCAAGCACAGCTTCCAATGCAGATGTGCTCTCCTACCCAGCGCTCATAGACAATGGGAATGGTCTCATTAAAAAAGCTGTGGACAGAATGAATCACAGCTTCCCTCAGGCCTCATCTCTGGCCCTTCCCAATGAGATGAGATTGGCAAAAAGAAACCAGACCATCACCCAGAGCTGGCTGCTAGCTTTTTGCAGCACCAGGGGGAAACACCCTGCTTGCCACTCTGGGACCAGGCTCACTCAGTAAAGAAGTGGAAAGAAAAAGCACTCCATTGAGATGGTAAAAAAGCCCTGGGTCCACACCAGGGCCTGCCAGGGAACAGCAGTCCTGAAGCTACTGGCCATGCAAGGAGCTGTGAATACTGAGATACACAGGCAATGAATGTTGTAGCAGAGACAGAAAACAGGTCTTCAGCAAGGGGAGCAGCCAAAGGTTTTCCCCAGCACCCAGCAGTGATGACTGTGTCTTGCTCTGAGCTGGTCTGCTCTGTCCTAGAGAATGTAAGAACTAGCACCTATTTTACTTGTCTCTCCCAGTTCTGGTTTCAATTGCTTATAACTTTCCTCTTTCGCCACTTGGGCTGACATTTTCCAGGCCAGGCATTTGCCTTAGCCTGTTACAAGAAAAAGAGGAGAAAAAAAAGGAAAACAACCTAGCAAAAAAGACCCATGCCCATTTAGGGATTTTGACCATTCTCAGACTACCAGAAGGAAAAGGGGTTCTTTTGTCCATGCTAAGAAAATCAACACGTAAAACTTGTTAACTGAGAATTTGCAGTTTAAAGCGAGAACTTGAAATTAGGCAACAGAAGTGCCTAGGTGCCAAGAATATGTCTCTGATGTCCCCAAGAAAAATATTGCTGAATTTTGATCCAGTTATGAGCTAAATACTCACGTAGAAGAGATTTGGCTGAGTTGGCGGCTCCATTGCTGCAAAGTTTCTGCCCCAAGTGAGTGTGCTGTATGTCCACATGGAACTCTCAAGCATCAAACCAAACTGGTCCTAGACCAGAACATCTGCATGTCTCTGTCAGTGTATGTGGGGTGCGGCATGTTGATGGAAATGTTACTTTCTATGAAGTACATAAACATTTGCCTTGTAAAATCTTGCTGAATCTTCCAGTCCCAGTTTCCAAACATTACCTGAAAATACTTGCCAGGTCTACCCTAACTTCATTCACTTCACACACCTTTTGATTTCTGCCATGAGCAAGACTGTGTGTCATAAACACCTCTAGTTTCCTTCCCTAGAGATGACAAATTCATGTTCAGCAATCCTAAAACCAATGTAAATCAGAAAAAAACACAGGAAAAATGTAACATGATAGTATTTCTATATATCCAATCTCCTTATGTCCAGGAAGTTAAATCCTAGATGCAAAGAAAACCTTAATCCCACCACTTCCTCACTGGAGAGGTTTGACAATATTTTTAACCTCTATTGCTACATAGACTCTTTCATCTCTGTAGTTTCGGAGCTAGTCCTAAGCAGTGTTGATCCTGACTCTGAGACTTAGACCTCTGATTCTTTTGCCCTGCCTCCAGGGGAGGAACTGGGGGGATATTTTGAAGCCTCCTTTCTCAGGCATTATGCTTTTGGATACATGTTGCACAGTGGGGAGCACAGCTAACAGATGTCTGCTCCAAGAAGAGTTCCAGAGAGGAAAACTGACTGAAGGAAAGCCATGGCCCTTTTCAACAAGGGCTACTGAGCTACATCTTTTAGGGTATTTGGAGGTCCAGATTTCCAGATTCAGCTTTCAGATCAGCAGTCCAGAAAGCAGAAAGCAGAGTAAACCACAGCATTGACATACATAGTACTTTTCATATCAGGACTGCTGAGCATTTTATATCAGTTTCACCTCCCAACAGACCAGATACTCAATAATAATTATTACTTTTTCCTTTTGCAGAGTAGAAAACAGACAACGAATATGAGGTGAATTACCCACAGACAACAAGTAAACCATATGCAGAGTTATGAGAGGAGCCCAAGTGTTCTGACTCATTTCATCCTGCTCTGACCAGGACAGTGAGCTGGAGTAGCAAATGCCACATGCAGATAATAATAACAACATACATTTTCGCCTTGTAGAAATGCTGCACCCTTTAATTTTTGCCAAGACTTTTGTGTACACTTCTTCCTTGTTCTGCTAAGTATTTATCCATTGCTATGTCTAGCCATGCTGATAGCAATGCAAGTTCTTTCATGGTGTAGGGGTGTTTTGGTCCTTCACTAGTTTCCCTGAGGACACAGAGCATGCTTGGAGGACATGTGTCACGTTCTGCATGCCACTGGGATGGCTTTGGGACATCTTAATGATTTTGTCCTCTGTTGTTCTAACAGAGTTTGAATTCAGGGTGAAAATGCCTTGCTGTGCCATGTAAGAACCCAGGCATGGACTGCTTCTTGCTAGCCTGACTTATTGCTAGCACCACCCAGAACTTCATCCCTTTGTCTTTTGTTGGCTGCTGTTCTGGGTCTATGTCTCCCCACCAGAAAGGGCATAGGACTGAGAGCTCCCTGCAACAGAGGCCTTGCTCTGTGCAAGCTGTCCAGCTTCTCTGCAGGGCTTACAAATGGTTATCCCAACACACGCTCATCCTCAGCCTTCCATGAGTGCTGAGAGCTTCCATCACAGTGACCACGTTTTGTTGCAGCAGATGTTGTAAATCTGGATGACTGTGTAGAAAGCACGGAACAATTTCTGAGGATGACAGAAGTGGGACCGTGTGGGCAGAGATGGGATGGAGTTGGGCAATGGGACGCGCCTGCAGAAGCACATGGCAGCACAAAGGAGCACATGGCAGCACAAAGGAGCACATGGCAGCAGAGAGAGTCTTGTCTCTGCCAGACCCTGAGGGGAGGAGGTATCACACAGCAGACCCCTACAGGAGAGGAGCCTGCCAGCAGCTGACAGATGAGTGAACAGTGCGGGATCATTCCACAGAAGGACATTTAGAACGCGTATTGCTGATGTGGCAACATGGGATAGGTCATGTAGTGAGAATTACCATATAAGGTAATACTGTGCCTTGAAAAAGTGTACAAAACTAGCTCATTTCTTTTGAGTAAACGATTCAGATTCCCTGCTGGTCTGGGTCCTTGTCTTGGTCACTCACAGGACCAGAAGAGCCTTCCCTAAAGCCTGGGGGACAACAGTATTCTTTACCGAGTCCCCACCATGTAATTCCTTGCAGAATACTTTCTTCCTGCTGCATCTTGCCCTGTTTCAGATCTCCTCTTCTGACTCTCTCTTTCAATTTCTGCTGTTTGTTCTATGAAACTATCTATCAGACAGATAGTTTCCACAGATGGCCTCCAAGCATCAGTTCACTCATGAACAGCTCTGTGAAAGTCTGCGTGAAATACCAGCAGCTCTGAGTGGATGTGCAGGTGCCATGGGATCCTTCTGTCCTTGTCATGAGCGAATCCTTTGGATGGTGCAGATATTCCCACAAAGTGACAAACTCTGGACTGGTTTCCTGAGGTCAGTCTCTCCTGTCTGATGTTCATGTCCTTTTGGAGAACAGTGAATACTCAAGAAAGAAACATAATATTCAAAAGCAGTTAGATAAATTAATAGGTATGGATCAATTTAATCAGAGATGCAAACATCTCTGGGCAGACTGGACAGTAGGACCAGCAACAGCTAATTCTCCAGCAGTCTTGTGCAGTTTCCATGCCCTTGCTAAAGCAGAGGAGTGTAGAGGTAGATAAATCCATATCCACTGTTTGCTCTATCCCTTTTCCATGCTCTCCTCTATGAGCACAAACCAACCAGAGTATTTGCTTGAGCCTATCCCCAACAGCCCATTTGAACCCTAGTCCAGCTGAGATCGCATTGGAAGGCATTTCTCAGGATGATGGGCCAGCTTTCCTCCAAAGAGGGGCTTAAACCAAAACAACCAAAGCCATTCAATTAGAGTTTGGAGCTTAGAAGGCCCCTTATCTCATGAAAAGACAGATTTAAGTTCTCTGATAATTTATAAAGTGCTTAAAAGTTTAAAGGGGAGTTGGGCTTTTATCTGAACTACCAGATAACACAAAGAGCACAAAGGCCATGCACAAGTCAGCCCCAGGGTGCAGTCACTTCATCGTAGAGAGCTTCCGCTTTCAACCATGGATCTGATCCCCAAAAATTAATAGCCAGACTCCCAGACTCTCATGGACTAGTAGCCAGGCCAGTCTGACAAGTCCCTGTGGCTCAGACACACAGTCACGTAACTCTAGCCTAGAAAGTCCTTGGGTGTCCTCACTTAGTGGTGCTTGACAGCTCCTGTGGTGAGATGGGCTGGATGTCCTGGATGCCTTTGAGTGAACATCCTGGCACTGAGGGCTTCTCCCACCACACCAGTGGCCAGTGCTTACTTAATGACAGTGTGTGGTGTGCTCAGCATGCCCTAAGCAATGTATAGTTGGCCCAAATGCTCCCAGAAGCTTGCCCAACCTGTTTTCCTTTCAGCTGGTATTTCAAATAGCCAGTTATTATTTGTGTGGTTGAGGCCATCATTCATTTACTCTCCTAGTAGACTTTTGCTGTCTTCCCAGCTGTCTTTCTCACATGCTCATGTCCACTCTGGCCGCTGCTGACAATGGTGTCCTGACAGGCTGAGACCACCATCGAACAGTGGAGGGAGGAACATGTGTGAGACACAAAGCATACCCTGGAGCTGGCCCTGGGTACTGGCACTGGCTCCTGCAGGAGGCTGGGACTCTCAGGCTCTCGGCAAAATTACAAGATTCCTCAGCACTGCCCACACGTAAAAGAAATAACTTGCCCTTTGAGCTACAGGGCTAGCAAAGCCTGGGGTTCCTGGTTTAAAAGGGATGTTCTTTGTCCCCGGACGTCTTCTCCTCACCTGCTGCATTAATTCTTGTCCCACAAGGGACAATAGCAGTGTGCATAACCTAGAGCTAGATACCTGCCAGCGGGCAAGTGGTGTTCACATGTGGTGACGGTGTGGCCAGCTGATGTCTAATGGTTGGGATCTCCCTCTCTTTCCTTCAGAAATCACTGGTTTCTATAATTTCACCTATTCTGACAGCTACAACATTACTGGTTTTGAAACTTCTACTGCTCTTTCAGATGTGATTGAAGCTGACTGACATGTTACAAAGCTACTGGGAAAAGGGAGGATGGACAGCCAAGGAAACATTATTTCCTTTGGAAAATGGGCTTTTAAAATACCTGAATATAAACCAGACTTTCTTCTTTTGTGCCGACCTTCGGTAAAAGTTATGTCCTTCATCCAGCACTCCTAACCCCGACAGAGAGACCTGACAGAGAGACCTGGCCTAACCCCTGACAGAGAGACCTGGCCCAACCCCTGACAGAGAGACCTGGCCCATCCTTACTGAACCAGACTACTCAGTCTCTCATGACTGAATGAATCAAAAACTCCACCTTGCATCTGCTTTGCTGGCAGCCCACAAGAGGATCAAAATGTTCCCAAAATAAAGCATTATAGAAATTGTCTGCCAAATACTTGTTTTGAAGGGCCTTTATTGCAGCTTTTCAAGTCCAAGTTGAAGGTTAACTCTGGAGATTTTGGTGCATTGCTTGGAGAGACAGCCTTATCAATCTCTGATCTGAGGGCCAGGAAATCTGAGTCCCTTTCCCAGCTCTTTCTAGGACCTTCCACATTATCTTAGAGAAACAACTACTTTTTGTATTTTCTCTCTCAGAGTTTGTCCATTGGCTTTATTTAAACTGTCTTCACTTTGGGAAGGAGGCTGGCATCAGTGAAGAAGTGACCAGCATTTCCAGCATGGGGCCATGAACTTGACCAACAGGGCAGTACAACACTAATAGCACACAATAATAGATAAGGACTTGGCAGCTCTTCATTCCTGGAAAAATATTTGCAAGGAGATAAGTATAACAGAATATTCCTAATTGGAAGTGACCAATTAAGAAGCCAACTCCTGGCACTGCCCAGGACAGCCCCAAGAATCACACCATGTGCCTTAGAGTATTGTCCAAACGCTTCTTGAACTCTGTCAGGCTGGTGCTGTGACCACTTACTTCCCTGGGGAGCCTGTTCCTTGCCCAACCACTTTGGGTGAAGAACCTTTTCCTAATATTTAGCCTAAACCTCTCCTGACACAACTTCAGGCCATTTCCTCACGTCCTGTCACTGGCTACCACAGAGAAGAGACCAGTGCCTGCCCCTCCTCTTCCCCTCATGAGAAAGCTGTAACTGCAATGGAGTCTCCCCTCACTTTTCTCTTCTGCAGACTGAACAGACCAAGTGACCTCAGCTGCTCTTCATATGGCTTCCACTCAAGGCTCTTCAGCATCTTGGTTGCCCTCCTTTGGAAATTCTGTAATACCTTAATTTCCTTCTTATATTGTGTCATCCAAAACTGTATACAGTATTGAAGGTGAGGCTGCATCAGTGCAGAGCAGAGCTGGACAATCCACAGCCTGCTCTGGCCAGCAATGCTGTGCCTGATGCTCCCAGGATATGCTTGCCTTGGCTGCCAGGGCACTGCTGACTCATCTTCAGCTTGCTAACAACCAGGAGCCCCAGGTTCCTTTCTGTGCCACTGCTTTCCAGCATCTCATTCCCCAGTCTGTCCCTACATCCAGGGTTTCCCCATTCCAGGTGCAGAATCCGGCACTTTCCCTTGCTGAACTACACATGGCTGGTGAGTGCCCAGCCCTCTGATTTCTTGAGGTCTCTCTACAGGGCCTCTCTGACTTCAGGAGAGTCAACAGCACCTCCCAGTTTTGTACTGTCTGCAAACTGCTTAGTATCCCTTCCAGTCCTGTGTCCAAGTTGTTTTTGAAGTTGTTGAAGAGCATGGGGTCTAAAATAAAGCCCTGCAGAACCCACTAGTGCCAGGGCCCCAGCTGGATGCCAGCCCATTCCCTGTAACCCTTTGTGCCCAACCCGTGAACCAGTTGCTCACCCATTACATGATGTTTTTATCCAGTTGTGTGCTGGACATTTTGTCCAGAAGGATTCCATGAGAGATGGGATCAAAAACTTTACTGAAATCCAAAAAGATTACATCAACATGTAATAGATGCATAATATGTAAGTACATAATGTATGTCTAAGGGAATGCACATATATATATATATATATATATATATATGTATGTATAATATTCACATCTATAAAGAACCCAATAAAAGGTGTGGGAATTGATACATTTAAAGAAATAATTTTGAAAATGTTTGGAAGTGTTTGGTCTGGTCATTGGTACTGGCAATCTGCATGGGACATAGGAAACTGCTCTCAATAAGTGGCATGTGCCACACAGACAGGCCTGTCCAACACATTCCACGCAGCCAGGTGAGGCTCACTCCAGGGACCACTGCATGCCAGTACTCAGCAACTGACAGCCCTTGCCTGCTGAAGAAGATTTTGTGTATACATCAGCCATTTGGCTTGTGTGGTGCTGAGCATGGGAGCCCCTGTGAGATGAAGGTGTTCAAAACGTTCATGAAACATTAGAACATTTCTGGGAGTTTGTGCTGTGGTTTGTCCTTTGGTTTAGGACACCACCAGAACCAGCCAAGAATACTTTAGCGTAACAACATTCTCATTCGCATGGCTGGCATGCTAACATCCTCATTCTTATCTTGCATGTCTGTCAAGTATAAGCAAAGTGTCTATTAATTGTGTCTGACTGGATTTCAGCTGCTCTTTTAAAAGGTCGCTGATACAAGTTTAGACAACAGGCCAAGAGGAGGCTGAATCCCCGTGGAGAACACACAAGGCATTCTCTTGTGTTGCTGATTTAATAAGGAAGAATTGAATATTCCTGTTTAGAAAGGCCCAAATACTTTGAAGGTTTCTGCTTGAATGGAAGTTGGAATTCACTTTGGCTGTGCTCTGACACTCTGCATGCTCACCTCCCCACACTGCCCCAGCCAAGGATTTTGCTGTGGGAACCTCCTCAAGAATAGCATCTAGCAATCTAGAAAATGCTAGCTTTTTGTGGGAAACCCTGTTTCTAGAAGATACCTCCTTCCAAATGTGAGGCTTATCCTCCAAGGCCAGCAACAAGAGGTGACATGAGATACATGATATTCAACACCCAAGACCATAAATGAGGTGATCAAGAAAATTACATTTACTTTGATTATGAAGCACTGGGGATTTGCAAATAACAAACTTCTGAGAGTTCATCTGTAGGCAAGACATAAATGTATCACTTGAGATGACAAATAATCAATCATAAACTCATGGGCTGCTTAACAACATGACCAGGGCTGAAGTGCCCCAGATACATGGTTGGGAATGTTACTCACTTGATTGCAGTCATGACTCCTCAGGTCCACGTGGAACCAGAAACTCAGCCAAGATCTCACCAAGCTGGCCCTAGCTGCCAACTCCAAACCCCTTTGCTTAGTCAAGTCCTCTGTGCAATACACACTTCCTGCCCTATCCCTTGCCAAAGTCCCACTTATCTGCAGCTCACCCCCAGCAGCAGATGGAAGACATCCACAGCAAGAAGCAATGGGAAAAATCAGCTCTGGTTGGCTCCTTACCTCTCAGCAGGCTCCAAGATCAGTGAGCTGTGCTGGCTCCCTATCCCAGAGAGTGCTGCCATCTCTCCCTTTCCATTTTAACTGCTTCACATAAGGAGTGGAAAATTCTGCAAGGGAATTGAGCTGCCGGGAACACTGGTAGGCATTAAGTTGAGAATAACCTCTCAGTTGCCTGAGTCACAAGAAACACATTAGTGATGGAAGCAGGGTAAGTCAGTGCCATGATGGGACACAGGCATGGATGTCTCAGTGCGTCAGATGCCATAAAAAACAATACCCCGTGCATTATATTTATTATATATCTTTATAAGAGCCCAGAGCAGCAAGATGTGCCAGTCTGCACTGCATTACAGCTTTGCAGAGCTCCAGACACAAGGCACAAGCAGGCACGGCTCACTCCCTGGCAAAGTATCTCATGGAGCCGTGTACTAGAATTTCGTAAGGGCCATGTGTCCCCCAGCACAGGAACAGGAACAAATGCCGTGTGCCTAACGCACCCGAGTGTGGAGGCTGCGCATTGTTGCAACTTTCATAATCACAGCTTCATATCTCCGATGTGATAACAGACACACAGTTTCTATTACGCAAACAGCACCAGGTAGGGCCAAGCAACCCACAGCAAGGCATCACTGGCATTCTAGGAATGGCTCCGGTCCTCTGCTGCCAAAACACACCACCCCCAGCACGTCCCAGTGTGGTGATATGCCAACGGGGAGCTACAACCATCTTTATGTGGCAACATGGAGTGCCTTTTGGGACTGACAAGGAGCATCTTCTGGGAGGGATACTGTGAAGTCCTGCTGCAGAAGGCCAGCAGCTGGATAAGTGTGGAGCAGCTCAGGCAAGACCTGACACCACACAGGGTGCCTGTTGCTTATATAAAAAAGCTAATAAAGCTGGTTATCATCCCAGAAACTCTTGCCTTAGGTGTCAGTGGCCATGTGGAGGACACCCAAAAGCAATATACATGCTGGCTTTGCTGCCCAATGAGAGGAATGTATAGTAGCAACTCAGCAGTTGGATTTTGTTGGTCCCTTAACAGATATCTAGCAACAAATGTGGAGCAAAGCTCTTTTCAAAAGGCACTTAAGCATGTGTGGATTAAAGTTAAGCATATGTATGTGTGCTGTCCTAGATCATATCCATTGCAATCTCAGGGCCTGTGTCTGGAGAGGCTTTGTTGGCAGAAGGTGTCTTAATGCAAAATGCCACCTACTGAGAATAGGCTTTTGCTGGGGTCTCCTGCCTACATGGAAGACATAGCAAACCAATGTGCAGAAATAGAGAATTACCCCAGCACGTGTAGAGGCTCCAAACATTTTTAGTCACACTCTTCAGAAAAAACCCAAACAAATCCAACAACCTCTAATAGCTTCATCTTGCTCAGAGACTTTTGTGAAGCAGCCTAGAATGCACATAAAAGAGACATACTCACACCTCTGCCTGCTGAGGACAGACACATTCTTCCATTCCTTAGAGTGAGAATATACTGCAGTGCATTTATTTGCAACCAAAAGCACAACAGGAAAGGCCTCAGCGAAAATTCATCCAAAGAAATTGTAAAAGAACAGTACCAGGGGCATCAAATGAAAGCAGCAAGCAAAGCACACAGTAGGATGTGTCTGTTTACACAACAGGTAGTGAGACTGTGGAAGTTCATAGGGTTTAAAACCAGCAAAAAATAATGTGTTGAAAAAAAAAATGCAACAAAGATACTAGGTCTGCCTCAGAAAGTCCCCCCAAATTACAAACTGTGGGACACAGGGGAACATTTGGGAGATGTATTGCTATACATTTGCCTTCAAGTAATGCTCTTTGCATGTGTTATCAGCCACTGTTGGAGACAGGCTGCTGGGCTCCAAGAACCCTTGCTATGACACGGCACAGCTGTTCCTCCCCTGTGAAAACACACTTCTTACTTGGTGGGGGCAGAAAGAAGCTGCAGACTCCCAGCAGTCAGTGCCAGAAGGAACACCTCAGCTTGGATCAGGCACCGTCCCATAGCTGGTTGTGCATGATCAGGGATAGATATTTTGCTCAAAATGAGATTGGGCAGAGACTTGAATCTGGGCATTTGTCCCTAGGTACAAACACTAGCATGCACCCCTCATATTTCAGCTCTGAAAAATGTAAGTTTCAGTCTGAAAAGCACATTTCACACACAAAAAATGGAAATTTGACACAACACACTCTCTGCCAGAATAGCTGAAATATTGTGGCTTTGTCCCAGCATAGACTGAGAGCTAATTAGAAAGCTTTGGAAGTTGTTCCCAAACAGAACTGCTTTCCTCTGGTTATCTACCATGGCAGTCTCACTCCAGAAATACACAAATATGTCCAAAAATACAAGGATGTGCATCAGCAATTCATAAATGTATCTGGAAAAGAATTGCACAGTCTATTTTACACAGAAGTGGTAGCATGGCTATGGTTGGAAGCTGAGGCTCTGAGAAGTGCTCAAAGCTCCTTTTCCAGTGTTATGAGAGGAAATGCCAGAGGCCAAGGACATGGGCAGTGCTGGGGGGGAAGCTGGTGGAGGAGTCTGGAATATCAGCCACAAAAGGAAGCTTCCATGATTAAAAAACACAGCAGAAAGATAGTAAAGTATCATTCTAACACAGTAATGGCAATTTCAGGCACCCATACTCACAAATCAGATTAAAAAAAAAAATCATGAGCTTTGTTTAAAAATAAAAAATTTAAATCCAACATGGTAAGCTATAGTTCTTGTATCTGCAACAGAGCATGTAAGTGTTCAGACTTCATACTCCCAAGCTTTTATTGATGACTCTTTGGGCTGGAAATTTGTTTTTAAAAGTGCAGGAAATGTGGGGAGGAAAAAATCAAACTGATTTTGTTTGGTTTTTTTTTTTTTTTGTCACAGCCCCTTTGAAATCCTTGCTGTTACATGCACAGCATCTCCTACCTAAGTCAGACTTTGGCCTAAATATTTGCCCTGAAAAAGACTTTCAAAAATAGCAAAGTCAGGGAAGAATAGGGCCAAGGATCCATTCATGACTATCAACACTAAAATAAAATTTTAAAATAAGGAAAAAGAAGAGAAACTTGATACAGATTTTATTTGGGTTTTTTTTTGTTTTATTTTTGCTTTTTAAAAATATATATATAATCAATAGCGTGAAACAGGGCAGCCAAATTTTATGGATTAATTGAAGAGTAAATCCACACAACTCAAATGCCTTATGAGCAGAATAGCTTGCAGAGTGTTAGGAAAAAGAAGGAACAAAGATGTTAGCTGGTTTTGCTACACAGAAAAAAAATACTTTAAAGTAGCTGCTTTTCTGTGCAAACAGTTCCTGACATTCAAGGTCATTACTGAATGATTAACTTACCAACTCATTAGAGGCTATTTACATTGTTTATAAGCATATGAACAATTACACAATGAAGATAGTGAAACATAATCACCTAATAACAGCATATAGTTGTGGCATGGATGAATTGGATGATCGACGAGATCCTGTTTAAGCGCTGCCAGCAAGCTCCAGCCTGCCCTGATCATGGGGTGCTTGGAGGCTCCTTCCTCATCACCTACAAGCAGCAAGCCCAGGAGAGGCAAAAATAATTCCCAGGGACACTTGCTATAGGGGGGCCACAGAAGGAAAGCAAGGAAGGAGGCATGCACATCCTTGCAGGGAATCACAGGTGAGAGGCCCTGTACAAAGCCTCAATACCAGTGTCACTGCCACAGAGGCTGTACTCAGGACGAGTGGTATTTGGGAGTGGTTCTCATTCTGTCCAGAGGCAAACTCCAAATCAATAATTTGATCCTGATGAAAGGTGTTTGACAGGCAGCTTTGAAGATCGAAGGCTTCAAGGTATAAAAAAAGGCAACACATGCAAATTCAAGTTATGTTAACAAATTAACTTCTTACAGTATCACAGCTCCTGCTTCATATAGGCTTCCCCTGAGCACTTCACCATTTAAAAACAGAAAGGCTGACATGGTCCTGTCTTAACCAAAACTGATGTCTCAGGATAAAAGGCTGTCTCAGGGATGATAAGGAGAAACAGTGATGTTGGACACCTAGCTCCGAACTAATACCAAGTTATGGAACAGAAACTCTTCAAGTGCAGCAAGCTCCCTTTGCAGAAAAATCCCATGCAGGAGGAACATCCACCAACACCTCACAGTGATGTGAGCCCTTCTAGCCCATTCAGGCTGAACTTCTTGTGCTCAAAGGATGTTCTGTGCAGTGGCCAGGATCTGAGGGAGTGGCTGATATAACAGAAGGCTCTGCTGCCACTCAGCAGGATCTCAATAGGCTGAAGAATTGGCCAGAGGGAAACCTGGTGAGATTCAACAATGGCAAGTGCAGGGTCCTGCACGTGGGGAGGAAAACCCCAAGTGCCAGCACTAACTGGGGACTGACCTACTGGAGAGAGCTCTGTGGAGAAGGACCTGGGGTTCCTGGTGGATGACAAGTTGTCCATGAGCCAGCAGTGCCCTTATGGCCAGGAGGGACAGTGGGTTCCACCTCAACATGAGGAACAACTTCTTTCCATTGAAGGTGGAAGGCTGGAACAGGCTGATCAGGAAGGTTGTGGGGTCCCCCTCTCTGAAGACATTCAAAACCCACCTGGACTCATTCCTCTGCAACCTGCTCTTGGTGACCCTGCCTTGGCAGGGGGGTTGGACTGGATGATCTCCAGAGGTCCCATCCAACATTAAAAACTCTGTGTAATTCTGTGTGATCTGGTCAGTTGTCCCACATGCATTGGACTTGCAGATGCACTGCAACAGGGACACTGAAGCATGGGCAGGTCAGGGAAGTGCAAGACTGACTGTTTGCCCACTGGCAGCCAAGAAAGCCAGAGACCCTCAGTGTTCGGTAACCTCAAAGCAATGTCTTGGATGAGGTGCATTCAGAAGACAGTGCTTTATGGGAGGTGACAAAATCAGGCAGACGTATGCTACCACTTAAGAATATATGTGGTCTTCTAGAAGCCATCCCATCTACTGCTATCACAGCATCTGCACTTATCAGAAAGCTGCCTGCATCCCTCGAAATGCTCCCCAGGTTGGTAGCAGAGGCATGGCACCTCACACACCCTGTCTTCCTGTGCCTTCAGCACTGGGGGTCAAAGCTGTGACCCCTGGCAGAATAATATGCCCACGGTCATGAAGCAGAGTGGTGGCAGGAACAATGTCAGACCACAGCCATGGCACTATCTGCAGGCACCTGTAAGGGGTTTGGTTTGTTGCCAACTAATATCTGTTGTCATTGGTGTTTTCTCCATTCACCTTCCTCAAACAAATATTTTTGCTGCTGTTTGATGGGAAGAGAAGGAGTGCATTGCACTTCAAACAGAGCTGGAAGTCTGACAGCACCTCTGAAGTTTCAGTACAGCATGATCACAACAGTCTAGTACATTCTGGGTGGAAGTCACCCACTGCATTGCTGGAAGTGCTGAACAGTCACACACAAAGCACCCTCAGCATAACACAGGGAGAGGCAGAAGAGCCCTTGCCTTGTCTGGGAATGGTTTTTTTTTTTCCATGACAGTGCCCAGAAGGGGGATGAATGCCTCCCTGATGGGGAAGACAAGCAAAAAGGACATAGATGAAGTCCAGTACCAGTTTCTGCAGGCAAGCCAGTAGCAGCACTACTGTGATCTACAGCTCCCTGTGCCTGCAAGCTTCTCATGCTCCTCTTATTCCAACAAGCCCAGTGCTAACCATATGCTACAGTTTCCCATCTGCTTCCAACCCCATCCCAAGCTCATGCCTCCAAAGCTGCCAGGGATTTGTATCCCAAAGCCCAGGGAGTAGTTCCTGCTTTTTGGCCTAAATGCAAACTGAAGTTCCAGCAAGAACTGCGCTATCTCTGAATGAACCACAAGGAAATCTCAGCCCAACTCAAAACCCACAAAGGAGAGGCAAAGGACTCAGATCCCTGAGTTACCCTCCCATCTTCTCTCCCCTCCTGCCCTGAACAGGATGGTCAAAAAGGAACATGGTGATTTATTAGCGTAGCTCTTGTTCTGAAAAGAGGCCCTGGGTACAGAACTGCTGAGCACAGCTAAAACTGGGCATCTCCCACAGGCAGCAGGACAGGGAAATTTGTGTCAGCTGAGGAGTGACCCTGCTTCACGGTGTCCAGCTGTTTCCCTTCCTGCCTGAGACAGCACAAGCCAGCCTACCCACTTCCCTCCCCCAAACTGACTGTCACATTTGTCACAGACTACATTGGCCTAAATAGCTAGGTGTCACGTAGCCAGCAACCCGTATGGGAAGATCTTACATAACTCAGATAAATGGGACAAGGTCAATGCCAAGCCCAAGCTCCTCTTGCAGAAGACCCCATACCAATAGGTTCTTGCAGCCCTCCTGCAGCATGGGGGGCTGTCGGGTATGAGACAAAGCAGGGGTTGCCCGGGAGCCCTGGCCACTGTCCACAGGCAGATCAAAGGGCACTGCTGATATGTGCAGGAAGGGATTCCTGGTAGGATTTGCAGGACTGGAATTTGCCATCATCAGTCACTAACCAGCAGTGCCAGGTCAGGTGAGATGGTTTAGTGAAACCACAGGTGTGGCCCTTTGTCTGTGCCCAGCGTCTGGCACAGTGGAGTTTTACCTGTGTTACCTCACATCCCCTGTGCCTGTTCATTCAGGTTCCTCTCTATTTTTAAACAAGGTGTTTAGTGTCACCCAGTCAGGAAAATTACTCTGTGCCTTCAGGAATAGAAGCTGTACCTTATGTCTGCTTGCTCCATCCCAGGGGAGTCTCTCAAGGGTAATACCATTTAGCAGCCGTTAACACTGCTCCTTCATGCATTTCTGCTGCATCTGCTCTGAGACTGCAAAGCCTGCCTTTATGGGAAACTCACTGAAAGAAGGACAAAGGGAGCTGAGTTGTAGGAGAAGAAAGCACAGGGAGAAGAGGGGGCAGGATTGTGTGTTTTACATTTTTATGGAAAAGGAGGGAGGATAAAAAACGCAGTCTGGGGAGATGGGCCAGGGAGGCTGGGTGCTGTGGGCAGCGCTAGTGGAGGTCAACAGCCTCACAGTGCCGGGCCATGATTTGGGAGCACTGGCCTCAGGAGCAGGGACAGATACCAGCTGGGAAGGACAGATCTGAAGAGGGGCCTGCCCCATGCAACAGGGAGAGGAGAGTGGTCAGGGGGCAGAGGCATACAAATTAGGAAAGGTTTTGTGATAATGTGGGTTTCCCCTGCTTTCACTGAGGGAAGAAAATTTTCAGGACTTGCCTAGAAAAGACAGGCAGTTTCTAGTCTTGGTGGTTTCAGAGAAAAGCTTAGAGTCGTGTCCCAAGAGGAATTTTAAGGGTAAGTGGTTGGAAGTGAGGAAGGAGGGGAAAGGCTGTTAAATACAAATACTTTTACTGATATTTTTACTTAATCAATTTGTTGTGCATTTCCAGTTGGCAAATTTAAGAGTCAGTAGGCAGGGTGGCTGCTCTCTAATCACCTCTGCCTTGCTGGAAGATGCAGCACTGCTCCAGCTCTGTGGTCCATGCTGCTTGGGAAGGGTCCAGCCCCACAGTGAGCCTAGTGCTTCCATCTCACTTCCCTCTCCTGCATCCCCCATGTCCCACTCTGCTTCAGGGAGCATTGGCTCCTTTATTCAGACCCCTTTCACACAACCATACATTGTCATGTTGTGTTCTGCAGAGTCCAGAGAGCAAGTGTACATGTGTGGTGATGACTTAGTGTCCTGGTGCCACTAACTCTGACCCATGTGGGGACAGGAGGCCAGCTACAGGTGTCCATCACCTGGAGGAAGCAGTGGGTGAGGAGTGTTTTTATCACATGTGGAGAAAGAAAACCACAGTATCAGCTGGAGGCCAAAAACAACAGCCGGTAGAGGAGGAATTCATTAAGAGAAAAGTCAAGAGAAGCAAAGTGTATTTATGTAAAGGCAGAGCCAGCGGCAAGCCATCCTGCAACCCGCAGCCACAGAGGGTCAGAGCTGGAGCCATGCCCACCCAGCTGCTCCCACACCAGCCATCTCCTCAGCTGGGCTGTCCTGGCACTTGGCAACCCTCCTGCCCTCTCTCAGTTGGCCTGCAGCATTCCAGCAGAGGGGCTTCACCAATCTTGATGTTTTCACACCCCCCAGCATCATCATTTGTTGCTGAGTTTGGGACACTCAGGCAGCAGTGGGCCCTGGAGCAAGTAGGTGGTTTTTCAGGGCCCAAGGCTCCACAGGGGACACACACCCCTGCTCCTCATGGCTTCTCAGCTTAGCATCCCCTCTGGCACACAGGCCAGCAAGTTCCCAGCAAAACAGTTGGAACAGACTTCAAAAGGATTTACAGGGAACAACCTTTCTATCTCTTGATCCTCTCAGCTGCACACTGGATTAGGGGCTGGCTGAAGCCTGCAGCCCCCAGTCTGAGGCTCTCTCCCCTCGTTCTCTGGGGATGCACCAAGGACCTGCTTACCCCAAGTCCCTCTGTTTCCCATGCTGGCCTGAGGCAAGTCCTGTCCTGTGTCAATGCCCTTTTCCGGGCTCTGGCTATTGGGGCACAGGGGACCTCACAAGGATGTGGGATGGGTTTGCCCAGTACAACACAACCTGGTAAATCCCAGTAAGGCAGCAGTGTCTTCTCCACCTTGGGACTGCCATTAGGGCTGCCCCAGGCAGAGACCTTTATCAAGGAGGAGAGAACTAGCCCAGACCTTGTATTCCCTGACTGTTTTTGCCAAGACTTTTTCCAATAGGTGGGGATGGGATCTGAGGTGGGGTCACTTCATGAAGACAGGAAACTGCTCAAGCAAAGTTCATACTGCAAAAGTGGAGATATTTAGCAATCACAAAAAAAAAAAAAAAAAAAAAAAAAAAAAAAAAAAAAAAAGTAGCCAGCATAGTGGACAGGGTTACTGCAGGGCAGAACACCAGGGCTTCCCTCCAAAGAGGAGGAGAAGGGCTGAGAGGCAGCGTTGGAGCAGCAGAGCAAGGGTCGAGGAAACAGGGTGTGGAAGCAGCATTGCCGCACTTAAAGCCCACTTTTACCACTGACTCCCTGCAGGGCTCTGTGTAAACCTCCTTTGTGCCCCAGCCTACTCCTACAAAACACAGAGGGGGAAAAAGGTGGGGCAATTTCCAAGGGGAGGTGAAGGTGTCATGTGTTTAGAGATCTGCTGAAAAAGGGGGAGGACTCCAATCTGCCACTGCAAGTGATGGATCCATTAGGCTCTACTGGGACAAGTTGTTTGCTGAGCCTTCGGCTCCCATGACACTCTCCCCACAGCTGGGCTAGCCAGTGCTGTGGGGGGACTGCACTGGGAGGTGCTGGGTAATCACTGGACAGAGTCACCACTGCTGCCAGTGCCGCTTGAGCTTGTTTGTTTTCCTTAATCCCAAGAGGCAGCATCTCTGACATGGCAGCAGCGTGATTAACAAGATCCAGCATTGCTGTCACAAGCATGTAATTATAGGTTTCCTGTGTCACTCCTGCTGGGAGGTCAGTGACTTGCCCTCCCTCACTCCAGCAGAGTGAAGCCGCCAACTCCCATCTGCCTCTTAACCCCCTGCCCAGCTCCAGCCTCCAGCCTCCACTGCCCTGGCGAGGGAAGGGACAGCAGGCTGTGAGGGATCAGGGAAACCCAGAGCAAAGAGGAGGGGAACCAGGAAGAATGGAGAAATGGGGGCTCAAAAGGCAGACCGCAGAGGATCCTCCCGCCTTGTAGATACTCAGTAGCCTTAAGTTTGCCCACAAGACTCTGTAGCACAGTGGCACATGCTGAGGTGGCTCAGCAGCTGCCAAGAAGGGGCCTGCCTTTCAATAAAGGGTGTCTGGTGCATTTAGGGAGGCTGTCCTTCAGACCCCACAGCAGTGGGAACTGCCTGTTCAAGGGAGACCTTGGTCCCAGAGAGATAGGAAACATTTTCCTCAAGAGCACAGGGCCCTGCTGGAAGTCAATATGAGGATTGCACTGCCCGCAGATGCAGAAAAGTGGAAACTGTGCCCTGTTGCCTCTCCCATGATCCTTTTAAGATATCACCATACATCTGAGACCATCCTGAGAGGCCTGGGCAATCTTTCCCATCTCCTACATCCACATACTTCTGCCTACAAGTATATAATACATGGGAGTTTTGCCACAGTTTGCCCATGTTCTCCCAAAGGCACTGCAAAATCATTTAGGAGGCCCCAAAGGAATCATCCTGCTCTTCAACATGTATGTTTCCCTTACAACTAGCAGGCTGGTGAGGGAAGCAGAGAGGGGCTGCTCTCACCAGATCAGTTTCTGAAGCTGTTGTACATGGGATTATCTGCAAATCGCAGTGGAGAAGGACCCGCTGCTGGCCTGTCAGAACAAGAAGAGTTTTTGTGCCACATTTGCTCCTGGAGAGGGCCAGGTTTCCTCAAGCTCTGTTTGTTTAGTTACCCCTACAGAAGGGAATCCATCACATAGCCTCCTTTATTAATGCTGGCAATCATCTGCAACCAGCTGTTGCCCAGCTGTCAGAGCTGGTATTGTATGGGAATCCCTGCAAAAAGAGCCACATCTTGTTATAGACCTGGGCTCCAAAAGAGATTTAAGGAAGAGCCTGGGAGGATATGGAGGCAGCCTGTTTAGTGGGGTTACTGATACAGGCAGATGCTGCCAACCTCACCTCTTAGCCACACAACAAACTGCAGCTCAGCTGTATTCCAAGCTGGCCGTGTCCCCATAGCAGCCAGTATGAACGCTCACCCTAGGCAGGAGCAAATCCCTTCTGTCTGAGGAGCTGCTGCATGGTCACCAGTTCTCAGCCCGAGCAAAGAGTAGCTCTCTCCAAATCACTGCATGCTGTTGTATTTAGATGGGGGCCAAAGCCCAGACTTGTGTGTTCAGGCCAAAACTGACTGGCACCTCATATGTAAAGCTAGCTGTGAAATTGAGTCTCAGTTCTTCCTTTACTGATCCCAAGTATTTGCATCTAGTCATGCATACCTTCCAGAAGGTCATCCAGTTTCTATCCAAAGACATCAAGAAATAAAGAAACCTCTATCATTCACAACAGAGTGCTCCAGCAAAGAGTTGATTCCACTACTGAAAAATTCTGTCTTCATCCTAGTTTGGATTTTGCTAGCATGAGGTAAGGAGCAGGCAAACCCTACCTGAGCTGTGTACTCACCTGGCACAGTTACCAAGAGCTTCTCTTGAAGTAACTGCTGTATAAACCTACATGGGAGCAGACGGTGGGAAACTTTGTTGCGTCAAAAGGTAAACAAGTCCCATCCATAAAATGTGCTGTGAGCCGGGGCAAGACCTAGAACCTCAAAGACAGAGGGGGAAGGTTTCAGAGTTCATCCCAGCAGCCATCCCAGCCACAAGCCATTGCTCAAATATCAAGGTTTCTCTGACACAGAAAACAAAGGAGCACTGAGGTCCTTCAAATGAGGGCTTCCATTAGCAGCCTCACATCACAAAAAACTGCAATAAATGCACAAGCTTAGGGGTCACTGGGTGACTTAGCTATAAAGATACTTCTTCAGGGGGCAGCACAAAGCTACAGTGGGAGTGCAGAGACAAACTGGAGGAGGCATGAGGCAGCTGTGTGGATCCTGCCAACCATCCTTCCCACTTCCTCCACAGGGAGCAGAGGGGAATGCTGCAGCATGCTGGCCTTTGGTGAGGATTACTGCTGAAATCCTCAGTGCATGCCCCGTGTAGCTGGTCTGTGCAGTGATACAGCGCTCTGCACAGACAAGGCCTCCACAAGTAGCCATCTTACTCCTGACCACTGCACAGTCCCTGAAACTCCCCGGTTTTCCTTCCTGCACCCCTCAATTCACATGACACAACACCTTTGTGTTTCTGAGTGTGCTTGGGGTGATTCATAGGCACACGGACAATGGCTTGTTTAGTGAGAGGCCAGGGAGGAGCTGTGCCTGCCATGACAGAGATACTGCTGCTTTCCAAAACACTTCCCAGAAGGGAAACCCTTCACCTTGCTGAGGGCAATGTCATGTTGGCTGTGCTGCTGCGGGGTTAGCAGTGGCTGACACAGGCAGAGTCCCCTTCCAGAATGTGGGAGCTAATCACTTCCGCTGTCACAGCCCCAGAGGTGGGAGTGTGTCCCATAGCTGACGAGACACAAAGTGCAAAGCCCAGAGGTGTTGCTTCTGGAGGGGACTGGGATGATGCTATATACTGAACTTCTACATATTTGAATTTCTATATAGTGGAGGGATCAAAATGTTTGCATACAATGCAGGTAACTTTGAAAGCAAAGCACAAGGCATCCTTTGAACACCAGGCAAGGAAGAGGCAAGCAGCTATTTGTCATCTACAGCACTATTAGATTGGTTAGGACCACCATGGTCATCAGTCCCAGTGTGGGCAACTACAAGCTGATCTAGAGAGATCAAGGACATTCACCTCCATCTTCTCCATCACTCACATAATTAAATGTGTCATTTTTCTCTTCTGCAGTTCACAAGAACATTGCCTGCTGGCTAAGGGAAGCAGACTATGCCATGCATTACAGAAGATTAAAAATTTGTTCTGGCCAATCTGATTTGGATGGAAATACTTTCCTGTTCCCCAATCTTGCATTTCCTTAAAGCTTGAACACATGCATTAGACATGTCAGGCAGGTCTTGGAGGTGTTTCTGTGTGCCACTAAAACCACCAAGATACCCCACAACATCTTATATCTAGCAGAAGCCAGTAACTTGTGCATCAAAGGGGAAAAAAAACCAAACAAAAACCTTTTTAATTTCTTTTCATCATGCTTTCTAAATGAATCAAAAGGGGCAAAAAAGTTTGTTAGTGGGTTTATATGGAAACTTGAGACAGGGATTAATTTAGCAGAATTGTGTATATTCCCCAGAATTAGTTAGTGCGCTGCACCAAACTGAAATGAGATCACTTTTCATGTCCCTTTTGGCAATATCACCAACTGGAACATCCAAATCTCAATATTGCAAGCTTAATCCCTCCAGTCCAGAACCCCGTTATTCTGATATCCGATCCCCTCCATAAACTCAGCAGTCTTGCCAATGAATTATGCAGCTGTCCTAAGTCTTAAGCATCAGCTGCCATCCCCATGTAAGATCAAGATCATGAAGAATGGGAAGAGGGACAAAAAGTAAGACAGTTTGCTTTTTCCATAGACAGAGCATGCCCTATAGCACATCCCAGGAAAAGGGCCAGAACTCTCCAAAGTGCCTGTGCTTTTCTAGTTAAGATGTAGAAGAAGGGTGAGAGGCATTTGATCTGTGTATTGTATTAAGACCATTTGTTGAACTTGTATTATTTTAAGATCTTGGTCCTTGAGATTTCTATGAAACTCCATTTTTCACTGCTTCCTTCTTTTTTTTTCTCTATTTATCTAACCCACAGATGTAACTGCTGCGGGAAGTACCGACAGGACATGACTCAGAAATACATACAAGCGTATCACTCTACATTTATGCAAGTAAATTCCCATGGATTTGCTGCCAAGGATGGCTGCATTGCACTGGATGTAACAGGTACTTGTACCAAAGTCCTCAGGGCCCTCTGAGCTTGTGTAAATGATCCCTCCTTGGACACCCGGGGGCCTTCTCCCATGAGAGGGAGCAGCTATACTTACTCAGGCCTGTGACCCACCACCAGAATCATAGAATCACTCAGACTGAAAAGGACCTTAAAGGTCACCAAGGCCAACCATTAACCCAGAACTGTCCTACTACTTTCTGCTAACAAATGCAAGAAAACTGATGGAGAGTGGCGTGTTTTGGAGTGTGAGGTGAGATCATACACTAGCTGACCCTGCACCAGGAAGTCAAGCCCAGCCTCATCTGTGACACCTCTGTTGGTCTTTATCTGATGGAAATGTGATTAATCTATCCACAGCTGGGTCTGATGGGGAACTTGCAAAAGGTGAAAGCTCAGTGAGGCGAGAGGTGGATGAAGGATTGTTTGGCCCTGATGGATAAAAGCTTTCCTGCAGCTCAGGCTGAGGGGAGCAAGACTATGAGCTCTGTCTGAGCAGGACAGAGAAAAACTGAAAGTCAGCAAGAAAAAGCAAGCTCTAGCATGCTCCTTTGGGATACTTTTTGAATGTCATTACTATCATGCTATGGCCAGCTGCTGAAGGAGATCCCAAATTACAACAAAAGACACAGGTTCTGGGAGTTCTGTAACAATGACATAAAGCAGGACAAACATTGCCACAAAGGCATAGGAGCAGCACTGGAGAAGCTGACCCTCCTACCAAGCTCTGCAGAGGAGCACCAACTCACTGGGCCTTTTCTACATGTCCTGCCTGAAGGATATGTAGATTCATTCCTTCTTGAATTCTGACTGGCAAGGTGCTCCAGAGGGAAGCAGAACTTAAAAAAAACCAAAAAAAACCAATACACAAATACAGTAGAACAATAACGAAGTAAACATTTACCTGCAACACATAACACTTCCATTGGGAATTCCAGAGAACTCCGATGTCCTTCATGACAAGGACCAGTTAAACGGTCCTTGCAAAAAAGGCATTTCCACTTTATCAATCAGGAAACTTAAGCACCAGGAGATTCCAACTGATGTTCCTAAATGTGCTTTTAAGAAGCCTTAAATCAGATGTCTAAAAGCATTTACAGGCATGTTAAAAATGGTCTCAGTCTTTCCAAGATTTTTCATGTTCCAACTGTTGCTACCTGAATAATTGCCAGCTGACCTACTTCAGCATCCATTACCACAAACATTTCCATAAAGCTGACAATTATTATTTTTGATAAGCAGGCATAATTCAACTATTCAATTTTTCTAATTCCAAGGCTCCCAATGCCATTTCCACCTGATAAAACAGAGAAGAAGGTTGTCAAATAATTTGCTTAAAATTTCTCTGAGTTTTCACAGTTACCTCTTGCACAGATTTTTTTTTTCTCAATCTGAAGGCAGCAGACTCATGCATGACTATATGGGGCCATTTGATCCTATCACCAAACAAACGCCCCCCCTGGAAATCAGGAGCTAGCAAGTCCCAGCAAGAAAAATCTGTGTTCCAAGACCATGGATGACTGTAGTTGAGATCTGTATTAACATGCTCTTTCCAGGCTAAAAGAGAATTCATATTTTTTTATTGTAAGTTCACTTTATCCAGACTTCTGGTTTGGATCACTGAATCGGATGTTTGAACAAATCTTCCCACTGCTCCTCTTATGGCAGGATAGCAAGAACCTTTTTCGACAGGGCTGATACTATTTTGTAAGATAAAAGCACACAACTTTTTGAACATCAAAAAAGTGACCCTTCATCACTTACAATGCAAGCAGGAATTCCTGACCATGAAAATACTAATCTTAACACTTTCCCGGTCTGTGTTAAATTAGTAGCTTTCATACGCAGCACTTCGGGCCATTTATGAGGCGCATTTCCTGCAATCAAAAACATATGTCCCGTAAATGGCCCATTTCTAAGTTTGCTTTCATAGAGCAGCTGGCCATTCCTGAGAATACAAAGGAGAATATATCTAAGCAAGTGTAGTGTTTGCTGATACCCGGAGTTGGCTGGGAAATAGAAATCCCTTCCAGCAAGAAAGAAAAGAAGAGTAGCTGAGTTTCTTTTTAAGGAAAATACTAAACTGAAAAATCAAAAACCCTGTCTTCATTAGAGTTCCACAAAAATTAAGCTTTACAAGAACCATGAAAACTTCTGGCCTCCTGGCTGTCCATCTGGTAGGGATATATTTGCTTTCTGGAGCAGGTGAGCTATCAAAAACCTAAGGGGGTGACTTCCCATCTCCCAGCCTTCTTGCATCTCTGATTGCTCAGCTGCATCTCTGATTTCTGGACCTGAAGGGAAGGCTGACTGTCTGAGAGCTGCACAGAAAGAAAATTTCTGTTAGTCCCTGCCTACAATGCTCTTGGCAATTATATTTTCTTCTTGCAAAAAAAGAGCCAAGGATACTTCAGTTTGATTTTCCCAATGGAAATCTGCAATTTTGTTACAGAAACTGCTGAGTTAGTGAAAATGGCATTTTCCATTGGAGAATTATTCTGATGGAAAATTTCCCAACTAGCTTTATTAATACCCTTAACATTGTTTTGCCATTCCTCCTATTTGTGTATCAGTGTCTGGCCACTGAACCAAATTTCCAGCCAGGGCTTTCATAGCTATCATTCCCAGAGGGCCATCATGTAATTCTTGGAGTACAGTAGACCTGAGATTTATTACAGTAAGTGCTCTGGTGCCATACGTTAGGCAACCTGGATGTGTATTTCAGTACTCTCTTCCCAGCCAAGAAGGCTCAAAGAGGCTGTGTGCTAAGCCCATCTCCTCATCCTTTCATCAGATGTCTCCGTTCTCTTCGCATGTTCTCTCTTTCACATTGTGTTAAGATACCTGCTGCTCTCCAGGTGCTCATGGTACCAGTCACTAGGTATTTCTGCCACACCACACAAGCAGAAATACCCCACGAAAATCTTCCATCTTCCTAAACAGACTGCTCCTGCTAACACTGAAGCCAGTGTTCAGCATTCACAACCAGAGTAAATTGTTTCCTCTTGAGATAAGCTGTGGTTAAACCGCTGACTTCCCAAGATGACCCATGGGTCTTTTCTCTGGGTGTGAGCACAGCACTACAGACAGATGCCAGTGAGCCCCAAGTGTGGCTCTTTTGAGTATTTTACCCTGATGTCTGGCTTTCAGCATCAGTGTTTCAGGCACATGGCGATGTGCTGCGAGCTAATTCTACAGGCAGTTTCATTTTCTATTAATGCAAAGTTGTTTGCTTCATCTGGAACCTTGGCACATCATGTGGATCAACATTACTTCTGTCCTTTGTGCACTGGTCTATTTAGGGAGTGTAATAGTGTTGATGTGTTGGGCAAGACCCATTGGTAATAACTGCCTCTCCCCAGAAAGGAAGATAATTGTGACATATCTTGTAGTTGAGGTGCCTTGAGGATAGTCTCATGCCTTACTGTGATTTTATGAATATCATCTACAAGACCCACAGCATATGCCTGAGACTCTGGAATAATCACTTTTCCCTTATTTGCTCCACAGCCATTCTTGACAGCCTCACAAGTACCTCTGCAGACACCCCTTGTTGTCATTTCCAATAATCTCTGCCTGCATTGCTCTGAAAGTTAAAAATGTTCTGCAATAGCAGGGCCAAGACCCTCCATCAGAACATGGGAGTGGAAACTATCCTAGTGTTGGCCTGTTATACTGGAATAAAACCTTGTGTATGTTATTCACAGGAGTTTTTTGCCATCAGCCAGCATTCCCATAGGCTTGATAAGCTTTGCTTAGTTAAACCAAGGCCAAGAATATCCAAATTTGTTCAGAGCAACTAGGGAACCACCACAAAAGGGAAAACCCCATTTGTCCTCCTCACTGACATCCTCCCTTAGTAGAGGGAGAGGAGAGGATCCCTGGTCCTGCCCATGTTGTCATTTTGCCTCTACACAGGTTGTCCTGCAGATGGGTTCTCAGAAGCACAGTGGAATCAAAATAATGTTTTTCTTTCAACAAAGCTTTCTCTCATTAATTTTTTCAATATTGGTACTCCCCCAAAGGACTTTCACCCCTCCAAGGGGAGACTGTCCCCCAAAAGGGGAACAAAAAAGTTTTGTTTCAGGCTGTTTGATGCTGTTGCAGCTCCCTGTCTTCTGGAGTAGCTGTATCCTTTGACACAGCAGTTCCTAGAGCACATTTTAAGGCCAAATCAGCCTCAGTTAATAACCGTTTTTGTATTGCTTCATTTTACATACCACACACTAACTGCTCCCTTGACACAGTATTTAAACTCTCTCCAAACTGGCAATACACTAGTAATTTCCTTAAACATCCCACTTCCCCCCCTCCCCACACATTTAGAAATTGTTTAATTTTCCTATTTTCCTTTTTTTTTTTTTTTTTTTTTTTTAATTGAATTTTTCAGGAGCCTAAACACAAGACCATCACAAGTGCCTTTATGGAGAGAGGATTTGGGATAATTCCCATCATCTAGGCAACCATTTCACCCACTGGTTTAACAGAAGCCACTATTCTGTGGTTTCCTCTTTAGCTTTTTAGCAGCCACTGTATTCCTGGATTATAATCCCACTCTGGTCACCATTTCTTGTTTTTCTTTCCTTCTTAGACATAATACAAAGAGCCACATGGTCACGGATCAGCGCTTAGTGAGTATACACAGCAGTCTCTCCCACTACAACTTGGCCACGAGTATGGAGTAAATGTTGCTTTCTCCTTCAGCATTTTGGCCTGCCTTCTTAACCATTTATTTGCTTGCTGGAGGCTGTTTAGTTTAGGGATGTAAAGAACAGGTTTGATTACATATTCCCCCAGAATATCTGTGAACTAATCTTGGGCACCTGGTGATCTCCATGTCAGGTGCTGCTCTCATACCAGTGAATCCTCTGGGTTCAAACACCCAGGCTGTTTTATGTACGTGGTCAGCAGTGTCGAGGCCTCACCACAGCACACAAATAGCTCACACCATTGCCAACACACGTCTCTGCTCACAGCTTCAGGCCTCTGACCTCTTTTCTTCTCTCTTCTCCATAAGGGACAATGTGGTGCCTTTGTTTCCCACTTTGCTGATAGGGAACCTGAAATAAAGAAACCATCACCATGCAGCAGTCATGGGGACTCAGCCTTCCTGTAAGGCACTGCAAATGCAGCAGTTAGCTGCCAGGATGGCTACGAGTGAATGCTCTGTAATTCCTACCTGTGCCATGGGGGATCTCTTGTGGCACTACAGGTGCCAGGCAGAGGCAGAGGTGCCTCATGATGCTTGTTTACTCTGCAGGCACTGTCTCTGCTCATGCCCAGGCAAGAAAATGTCTGATGTGCATCAACTGTGGAGGGCACAATTAGGAGCAGAGAAAGGGGGCCCATGCCTCTTAGGGGAAAGAGAGAACTGGGGGAACAGTGCATCAATACACCAGGCACCCAGGAAGGGAAAGGCATTTTTCACACCTTCCTTCTGGCACCACAGCATATTCTGGCAGGGCTGTGGCAATTCACCTCGGGTGTTACATCATTGGGGCCTGGCAAAAAAATGCTGAAAAGAAAGAAGTTTCACCAGGCACCCAAGCACTGACTACAGGCACAACAGCATTGTTGGAAAGGTACTGAGATGTCAATGAGTCACAGGTGCAGAGTCACATCAGAAAGGGGATACCAACTTGTCCCCTCCCAGTCCAGTTTCAGAAGGAGTTGCTGGTCCTACTAGTGGTATTTTCCATGTAAACTTGGCAGAGCTGGTGGTGCCCAGGATTAGCTTCCTTTAAGGGGGGGGAAGGGAAAGCCAGGTGATACTTGGAGTTGTGCTAGCCTGATCCTCACACAAAAAGAATACTGGGCTCTTCCAGGCTCCGCTTCATTCTCTTGCCTGCATGAGAACCACATCACTCAGTAGGGACTGGCTGGGAGGGCAGAGGAAGAAAGAAAAGCCCAAGGAAGCTAATGCAGTTATGCTACCTAGGCTGGACTCATGTACAGTCATTAGGGGCATTACAGCATTCCCCTGTTTCAGAGAGGAATTTAAATGCCATGACTGCTTATTTGGTGGGGCTTTTCCTTCCTCTCTGATGTGTTCCCGCTCCCCCTGTCTTGTTCATGCACCACGCACATGACACACCTCAGAACAGCTGCAAACTCTCATTGCTGTACAGAAAATAACAGGCCAGTAACTCCTCTCTGTTTTCTTTTAACTTAAATATGATAAATGTCAAAGAAAACATGAGAAATTACTTTGGCCTGAAGCTCAGTATGAACAATAGTGAAAGTCAGGTTTAAGGCAATTTTCTTTAAGGCACTTATCTTACATGTCTTGCAGAGCATTGGTGTCCTGCCTCAGGAGAGGAATATTCCCACCTTTCCAAAAGCACCAGGCTAAGCATCAGCTCTGCACAGTTCAAGGCAGCCTGTCTAACAAAGCATGGAGCTCCAAGCCATGATTTCACATGAAAAGAGGAAGCTGTTCAGGAGCATCTGGGGGAGAGGGCCTGCAAAGGAGGACTGCGCTATCGCAGGCATTGGGAGGCCGCAGCACACAGGCAGAGCTGGGGTCCAGGGCTGGACCAGCAAAGGCTGAAGGGCAGGAGTGTGGAAAGATGCTTTGGGCTGGAATGAGTCACAGACAGGAATGGAGAGCACAAGCTGAGCTGCATGGATGACATTTCCACAGTTGCTGTCTGCAATAAATGTGGATCTTGCCTCTGCCCTTGGTCTAGTTTTCCTCATGGATTCCATGGAGCCATGGTTAGTTGGCTGGTTGGTTGAAGCAATTTCAAGCCCAAGAATAAAGCTGGAGCTGCCTGGAGCAGTGCTACTGTCCACACACTGGGTGACCTCATGCATGTATACACCAGGGAGGTACATCCACCAGGATGACCCAGGACCTGCAGCTTTAAACTCCAGCTCTAAGTGTTGCATCAGGTTATGTAAAGTTCAGTTGCATCACGCACTGTTGCACAATGCAGCCTGATGGCAGCATGCCACCTTCATTCATTGATCAGGTCTCATCGGCCACAGCAAGCTGGTCAGGAGAGAAGTGTCTGCTCCTCAGGGTACCCCAGTGTGGGAAAGCCTCTCCCAGGTCACCACACCCTCCCAAAATGTGCAAGGGGAGTTACCACCCAGTTCTCTGTGGTATTTGGCACAACAGCAGCACAAGAGCCCAGTATGGTGAGCAAGGCATGAGCTGTCCAGGTGGCCTCCTCTTGACCAAAGCTGAGACCATGTCTTTTTGGTGAGACCCTCTCAATGCACTGCTCCATGGGAAGCTCTGCCAGGCAAAATGTGCCATTTCAGAGCCCAGGACCAACCTCACCATGGTGTATCAGTGTGGCACCTCTTGCAGGTGGTCTTGGTCAGCCCAGCCCAGCACTGAACCCAGCCGATGTAGCTGTTGCTCTAAGCATTGCTTCCAGGATCTGCAGAATGCATCTGCAGATCAGCCAAGGATAGGGCACAGCACCAGCGCTGCCCTGCTCTAGCAATTCAAGTAATGGGAAAGATGGTGAGTGGCTCTTCAAGGGCCAAAGGTGACAAGAAAGCAGTTGGAAATCACAGACCACCAGGAGCATACTTGAAGTTCAAAGGAAGTTTGCATTTATCTCCAGAGAGCCCCTGCTCAACACCCCTCCCTGGATTTGCTGGGCCACCCATGGTGGCAGGCTCAGCAATGTTCAGTGGATTCACTGCTATTGTGTGAAATGCTGCCTTCTTGCCAAACGGCGCCCCTCCTCTGCTAAAAGCGCAATCCCGCGATGACCCACTCCAGGGCGCGGCATTGCAAGCAGCGGCCCATCCACCAGGATGAACTGGATGAGAGCCCTGCAGCATGGGAGGATCTCTTCTGGGAGGGTGCAGGGGCACCTACCTCTGAGCGAGGTGCTCTGTCCCCCTCCAGTGGCAGAGACCTACAGGAATAAGGCTTCGCTTGGCCAGCTCACCAGCCACAGCCATCTCATGCCTTCCATAGCAGAACGTGGGCATTTTGGCCATCGGGCAATGCCACATATCATAGCCATGGTTCTGAAGCCACCAAGGCATTGTACCTCTAAAGTCTTCAGCATGAAAGGTGCCCTCATGTGTGGTCCAGTAGACTGTGGGAGACCCCAGCCAACTAGATGCTGATCCTGTGCAGATCTTGACATCAGCAAAGGCATACAGACCTTCATGGCTCCTATATTTACTTTTAAAAAAATAGTTTTTGACTTCTACTTCTTCTCTGCCCAAGATGTTGTTGCTAGAAATGGAGGAAGGAAATCCCCAGTGTCTCTGTAAACAAAACTATATATTTGGTTTTGCATTTGCCATGCCTGCATTTTCCTTGTGGAGCTGTAGTTGAGCAGGTACATGCAACCCTACCTGCCCCTGCAGTACATGTATCTTCATGGGGATCACCCCAGCTCTTGTGGAAGAACACAGGAAACCCCAATGCAACAGGGATCCACCCAGATTGTGGCATGGAGATGCTCAGGAGATTCTCCTAGAGCAGCTGCTGGTAAGGTGGTAACACAGCACAAGACGTGGACACAACTTCCCTGCAGACCAGATCACCTTCATGTAGCAGGAACATCTTCCAGCCTGGGCATGAATTTGGCACAGAGAGGATGAAGGTGAGAGGTCTGGGAATATACAGGAGCCTGACAGGCTGGCACGTCTTGTGATTTTGCTCTGTGCAATGACAGGAGGAGAACATGTCCACACCCTCATGACTGATTTTAACCCCAAGATATTGTACATTAGCTGCAACAGGAGCACACACTGGGGAAGAGAGTTACAACCAAGTCATAGCCCAAGTCTCCTGTAGCTATTTGCTCCCTCCAGGAAGGTACTCTGCAGCCAAAACCTGGCTTTGTCAGGTTTGCTCAGCCTGTTGAGTAGGATGAGGGTTTAATACCAGTCAGTCAATGGTGAAGTGTGAGGGCACACTGAGCTGGACAAGGGCATGGAGTATTTGTTGGACCTACTGTGACCTCTGCTGGCTTGGTCTGAAATTGGTGTGCTGGTTGACTTTGGCTCACCAGAGTGTGGTGGGAGCTGGTCCACCTGCGGCAAGGCTCTCCAGAGCTTCCACACTGCAGTCCCCGGGGATTGCTTCCTCCAGAGATGTCTTTGCTCTCACTCCTGATGTAGACAGAATGCAACACCCTTAACACCTCTGGAAAGAAAACTGGCCCCAATCCTCATGACAACACCCTTCTGTCATCCCTGGGCATGCCAAGTTTAAGTGGTGATCTCCCCAGAAAATGATATGGGGTCAGGGAGTGCCACTTTGAGACAGCAGGCTTCATGAGGCTGTGGTGTCCTGCTCCAAGTGGACTGGTGGTTTGTGGGTTCCCACCACAGGCCTCCCCCATCCTGCTACTAATGGGCCATCAGAAGACCTATGCTACGGAAGGGACCCTCTTGTGGAGGACGCAAATGATGCCCTGAGCAACTGCGACCATGAGAGGCCATGACAAGTGCCTGCTTCAGTCTGCTATAGATGAGCCTTGGAAAGGACACCCCAATGAGCAGAACAGCTCACCCCCTTCAGAGTTGCTATCTCAGGGTCAGAGTCTTGATCCATTTTTCTCCAAAAACAAAGCAGATTTAAAATTTTCTGGCCTTTCCTAAGCCTGGCTGCTTGTTCCTGAATCCATGCCGCAATGTTCTGCCTTCTCAGGGGCATATTGATGACAAATTTTCCTCAGTGCAAAGTTGCTTAGGAAGCTCCTGCCCTAGCCTGATGTTCTGGACCCTGCACAGCAATGTGTCCTTCCTCTTGTCCCTCACCACCTGTGGTGCCACTACATCAATGTACCTGACCACAGCTCATTCATTGAAATGGTTTGGGCTTAAAACAAACAAACAAACAAACAAACAAACAAAAAAAAAACACAACAAAAAGCTTCTAAAATTAAAGCAAGTTTTGTACCCTCTCTGTGATTGCAGATGACAGCAGTAGCACAACCAAAGGCACAGTCAACCTCAGCAGAGGGGACAGAAACCTCTGGCAATTTTTGCTGCCAAGAAAACTGCAGCTCTGAACGGCACCCTTGGGGTTTTGGGACCCCAGAAGGAGGTGTTGCTTTGCTTCTCTTTAGATCAGGGGTTTGATCTTGCCTATGCAGGCAGAGAGCAGGAAGCTTTCTGTTTTAAAGGAAATCTGAGCTTTCAGTTTAATCCTGTGTTTTTAGGAATGCCTGGATCTTAATCCAAGCCTGGAGTTTGGACTGTTTTAAATGGATGTTGTGTGACATTTCAGAGCTAGTTGCATTTAATTGGTGACTTAGAGTCTGTTCCCACTGCCTTGTATGAAGTTTTAGACTACAGTTTGATGAGAAACACTGAAGCACATTCACTTACAAACCCCTCTCCAACCTTTACATATAAAAAGAAACATGGAGGGAGAGAGAGAGGCAAAATTGTTAACAAACCAGTACGGTGCTGAACCTCACTCTGAAAATAAAAACCAGAGACTTATTGGTAGTGACACAATAAAGTCTCACAAGTTATTCCCATAAAAGATACTGCAAGACTAGTTTTGGTTTGTGCTTTTTCCTATGCAAGTTACCTCATCTACAACAACAAAAATGTTTACTGTAGCAGAACTTTTTCAGTAATTAAGCATTTCAAGATCAATTACTTCTGCAGCACCAAACAGGAATGAATGGTCATACAGATTCAGAATTTTGCAGTCATCTGACCTCTCTTATAATTCAAATACTCTTCATCATAACGAGCACACCTTCCTCTGGGCTGTTTGCTCCTGATAAACACAGGATAGATTCTTACCAGTGCCGCAATATGTACTGAACAAACATTGTATCATGATCTAAAAATAAAACCTGGTGAAATGAAAAACTGAGACATTTAAAACCCCCTATAAGACATTCCTGGGCTATGGGGATGTCTTTTGAAAAGCCAGGACACGCAGACAAATGACACAACACATCCTTATCAGACAACCTTTGTCCCAACCCATCAGACTGCTTTTCTCCCACATGATGTATAGTATGGACTTGTGGACTTGACCTAATTGTGATGCTTTAGTAAGAGCCTAGCCTTTCTTTAGCAAAGGGGATTGTCCACACAGACAAGGGGAAGTGATTGGTACACCACCAGATACCTAACAGTGTCACTGAAGAAAATATTGACAGCACTGAATAAATGATGGTGAAAACCACTAGGCAGAAGGTTTTGTTATTACCCTTACTATTGCATTTGGGTTGCAAAACCACCTAGAAGATTCCAAATCCCATCTTTAAGCCCAGTGTGCAAGGCTGACATATGTTTGCCAAAAGCTGAGATCTGCTCCAAGCAACACATGAACTGAGAAAGGCAAATGAATGAAGAGCATAGAGAGGGGCAAGGTGATGACAGAGGGAGTTCCCAAATACATGCTGTGCCCCACCACAGGATGAACTGAATTTTCCAGGTCTGAAACAAAACTTGTACCATCAAGAGAGTTATGATGATTGTGACTGAGAGAAAAACTATCCTGCAATATCAGCCTTGACCTCAGTGAAGCAAAATCCTCTTAGTCCCTGAGGCAGGGTGGAGTGAAGCAAGATAACTTAAGGAAAAAGAGACTCAAACGCTCCCAAAACAAGAGGCTCAATAACAAGCGAAGAGTGACTGAGCAGGAAGGCAGTTGTGGGCTCTTGTAGTGGGCTGCAGGCTGAATCCCCAAAGCTGGAAAGTTCCTTTCAGTGTCCATATAAATATTTCTGTAAGTTATTTTTAAGTGTCTGTTTTGAAACTGAAGTATATTTAGACGAGTTAAATGAAAATGTGGTTTAAAGGAAGCTGCTTCTTTAGAAATTTCCCACACTGGGGAAGTCTGCTCAGCCACGCTCGGTGCATGCCAGGGCTGCCCAGTCCCGCGGGCAGCTTTGCAGGCCGGCGCCATGCGGCAGCAGTGGCACCGCGGGGCAGAAGCAAGGCCACCTCTCTCACTGGGGACAAGACAGCCGTGCAGTAGCCCCCTTGTTGGCAAAGAAACGCTGGCAGCCCACACAATGTTTCCATGTTGCTTTTTGATCTTGGCATGCCAGGAGTGGGGTAAGACGTGGTGCAGCACATGAGAGAGGAGAAGGGGGAAGGAGGAAGTCCTGGGTCTAGGGAAAGCCAGCTTTCTCCTTCCTGTGAGCCATGGCCGAGTGACTTTCCCAGGGCGCAGCAGGGGTCATGACAATAGTCTCTTCCCAATGCAGCACAAATCTGGGGTACTCATCACATGTGGTCTGATCCCAGAGCACTTGCCACAGATTCAGGATGTTGTTTTGGCCAGGATCCAACCTGGCTTGAGCGGCCAGCACCCTTTTCACAGAAGTCAGAGATCAATAAAGTTCATGAGATGGACAGCATAGTTCCTCTGCCTGGTCAGTGGACCATGGACCACAGCATGTGTTCTACCTCTCTGTTTCCCTGAGGGAGTTTCAGTGGGCTGCAAACTTATTTTTCCTTGCACATCCCAAGCCATTCTGCAGTATACATGGACAGCTTTCTGTCCCACCCCAGAGAGAACTGCTCTGCAACAGGTGAGGAAGTCCTCCTACCTGTGCTTAAGGCTGATGGAGGAACACAATTATTTATGGACTAGTTCACATTAAATAATGCTGGAAGTGACATCATGTAGAAAAATGCTTTTTCTTCAATTTTTTGCTTGCATTATCTGTCATCTCATTAGCAGAATTCTCACAAGCTTTCCTGTGGATTTCTGCTGGCTTGGGTTGATTTAGGATAAACCTTCTGAAGCTTTTGCACTCCTGCCTGCACAGTTGGATGACTTTTTGGGGGAGTTCTGGGAAGTGCACATCCAAGAAAACCTTTCCAGGACTCTGATTTTCTTTTCCAGCTTTTATAGATAGTCCAGCTGGAACAGCAGCATCATGTATGCTATAGTTTAGAAATCTGACCTAGTTCTTTTAATCCTCTCTAGCCATGGGAGCTCTCAGAGGGCTCAGAAACTGTGCTCAGCCTCACCAGGTCACTTGCAACACAGGCTTTAAAGAAAAACTTTCATCCAAAAGTAAAAACATTCTTTGATGGATATGAATTTAACGTAAGATAGGGGGCAGGGAAGATTTTAAGTTTAAGCAGCAGCAAAAGTATTATAAGTCTTGTTTCTTCTGCAGATAAATGAAAGTAAAACTCTGTGAGATGCAGCCTCTACCACCCATGAGAGCTTTCTCCAGGGGAATTCCATTAAAAAAAAAAAAGAGCAAGAGGTGTATCTGCTAAATACAAATACAGGATTAACAGCAACTGACCCTATGGCAAGACCGCAATCAAGCTGCTGAAATGAAATACAAAGCCTGCAGTCCCAGATTCCCTGTTTGCTGTGCTGTGTATCCCCAGTGCTGGAGAGGCAGTGCTCCCCAGCTGGTAGGCTTCTGTCTGCAGAAAGGCTGCCAGGGGAGGGGGGTGAGACCGCCAAAGTGTTATTTAATCACAAATAAAAGCAATGTTGCTTCTTTCTGCTTCTCTCCCAGTGCTATCCTTAGAGGGCCAGAAGTCACCTCTCTGCACACCATTTCTTTTCCCATTCATCAGTCAAGCATTTTGATGTTCCTTTTATTTTTCCCCTCACACACAAGAGCTTTTTTTTTGCTCTTTTCTCAAAGTGAGGGCTTACTCCTTGAAATAGGAAAAGGCTGAGAAACCCATTTCTAGGTGCCCTTTTCTCAGTATAAGCAGAGGTTTATATAAACAATATTCATGGTCTGTTTGGAGTCTATTTTCTTCTTACAATGATAGCTGCCACTTAAAAGGAGGAACAGACCTGCTCTCCCTCTAGTCAAAGCCAACGACAACATTTCTTATCCTAAATCACCCTCATCTTTTCCTTCTCTCATAGAAGTGCTTTTCCCAGGCTCCCAGCCTTTTTCAGGAGCAGTGCCCCAACCCCCCTGTTTCTTTTTTACCAGAGCTGGAGACTATATTCCCTTCCCATGAGAAAATGCCACTATAATATTTGCTGGTTTTTCTTTTTTTCCCTCTTTCACCCCACTCCTGTTTTTGTTTCCTTTTGACCCCAGTGACACACTGGGAAGAGCTTTCCACCCAGCCATGCCCACTGATACTGAGCGTCCCAGCCAAGCAACTACAGCTGATTTAAGACAAAGTCCTTTGAACAAATGCTTTGACCAGTCCCTTGCCATGCACCTTCCCCCAGATTGGTTTGCTTCTCTGTGTCTCAGGGTCCAGATGTTCCCACCGCCCTCCTCACGCCTCCTTTGGAGCAGAGATAACACTGTCCCAGAGAGGAAACCTTTGAGCCTCATCAGCAATGTTGAAAATGCATTTCAAATGCAGTCTTCATCACAAAGTACCCCGACAGCAGTGACATACTCATCTCATTGCTTTGATCAGGTCACTCAAAAATATCAAGTATACAAACAGGACATTTGCTGAAATCAGCTATCAAAATTTAAGAGGTGGTCACTGCCTGCCCTGCAACAAAATTCCTGTTCTTAATCTGCACAGGGAAACATTTACAGGATCACTGGAGTTTTGTTTTGCTTGTTTTTAGGCATTGGGAATTTTGGCTTTGTTTCCCAGGTTTCACATGCAGCCAAAGGGTTTTTCTGAAACAAAACCATTACAACCTACAAAAAGACGGGCCCACAGGACATTCTGACTGCACAAAAGCAGAAATACTACACTAACAATAATAATTTGAATCATGAGAGCATTCAGGGTGAGATGGCTGAACAGAAAGTAACAAAGGTGGGTTTTGGAAAGATGTATAGCCCCTGTTGCTGCTGCTGCAGAGCTGCTGCTTCTTTTGGATCCCTGGTGTCAGGAGAAAACCACCCTGGATACAGGTCACATCATCACTGTGAGTGTTCATACACGTGTACCTGTGCAACGTCACCATTTGGCTGCGGTGAAGAGGAACCCCAATATTCCCATGCATGGCTGCACTCTGCAAAGGCAGCAAGCCTGTGGGGCCAGCCAGGCATGCATTTTTCCCCACCTCCTTCTTTTTCAAAGGGTCCTTTCTTATCATCCCCCCCCTCCCCACTCAGCCTCCCCATTTCCACATGTTACTGGCATTCAAGGCAAATATTTCTCCCAGACTCTTTGGTCTGGCGTGTCCCCCCTGACTTTTAGGAGGCCCCTTTATCAGGCAAGATCACGGCGAGCCGGGCAAACATTACCTCAGGGGCACCGTGAATCGGGGCTGGGGGTGTGAATAGGCCCCACACATTCTCTCCAGCCTCTTCCCTTTCCTATAGCAACCAAGTTGGGAGCAGGCAGGTCACACAGCCCCTCCGTTGTGTGGAGAGCCCTGCCGGGGCCGGGGGGGCAGCCATTTGGTGGGAGCGGGTCACAGGGGGACGGGACTGGGAACAAGGGGCACGGGGCAGTCCTCAGCCCTGTGCAAATATGGCAGGGGGCGTCCCGGCTTCCTCTCAGGGCCTGGCCCATGGCTGTGCCCCACCCGCTGGCGCCTGGCTCTCTTCCCCGTTAAGCAGCCATCTTTTCTGGTGTAAAAACGGAGCTGCTCGTCTCCATCCTGGCCTCTTCTGCCCTTCAGAGAGGAAAAAGGAAAACAGCATAACAAAAAATCCTCTGTGTCAGCCACAGATCCCAATGGAGAGCACCAGGCAAAAGGGAGGGAAGGAGCAGGAGGAGACTGGCAAATCTTTCCACAAGCAGAGGTTCCTTCAGGAGTCTTAGACAGGGGCCCACTGTGTGCAGGGCTTGAGCCACTGCTCAGGAGGGTTTATCCAAGGCAGCATCCCAGACCAAGGGATTGTGCCTGCGTCTCCACACCAAGCCCCACATCTCCCTGACAGACTTCTCTGGAAAGCTCCTCAGCCTTGGTACATATAGCAGCACCAAGGTGGGAGACATCTTCCTGTGCCACCTGGATTTTGCATGACAGTGCCTGGGAGCTGGCATCAGCTGTGCCTCTCACCAGATCTCAAAGCAATGCAGACCTCACTTCAGCAGTCCCCTCATCCCTCACAAGGTGTGAACACCAGCTCCCTCACAGCACCCAGAAGGTTTCCCACAGCCCTGTGCACGCACTCTCCAGCTCCTTTCCCGGAAGGGCTCTGTGCTGTTTCTTCCCAAGGGAATTTGCAGTGCACAGATCATACAGTGCTCAGCTAAAGATATCAAAGGGCCATCTGTCCTCTCACTTCTGACCTCCTGGAGGTCACCCCTCTCTTGGCACGCTTCCCACTGTGTGGAGATAGGGTCTAAACATCTAAATACAGTTGCACAAAAGGACGAGATCTCACCCAGCCCTGTGAAACTCCATGTCTGGGTGCCCTCAGAGACAGCAGACAAGGCACACACCCTGGCATCAGTGACCAGAGACAACACTGATCAACAGCCTGGGAATGTAAGGCAATGCATTTTTTCGCAGGGAAAAGGGAAGAGGATGACATTTTGGCTCTGTAAAGCTTTCCCTTACAAAATATTTATGATCTGATGTGACAGGGAGAGTCATGGGCAAAACTCTATGTGCAACAGCAGCCTCCCTGTGGTTCCACACATAAGGAACAAGCACAGCTGTGCTGAGTCAAAGTGAGCATCAATCTAGCCAAGTGCTCTGTCTCCAGTGCTGGCTGATTGATGCCTGAGGGAGAAGAACAGAAGAGCAGGCCAACAGTGATATTACCTCTGTATGCTCTTCCAGGCTGATTGTAGCTCAAGACTTCCCAAGGCAGAAACTGCTTTCATAACTAAGAATCCTTGAGGGACTGTTACTCCTTGTGTCTGATTAATCATCACAGGAGTCACAGATTTGTAGCACTTACTGCATTCTGATGCTTATCCAGAGGTTCTATGAATGACTAATCCTCTTTGCTTTTGTACTGTACATGATTTTTGTTTAAGATGCCTTCCCCTGGCATCTTAAACAACAAAAAACAAAAACCAAAGCATTAAGTAGGTAATTTTTCTTTTGGAAGCATAGTGGTGTCTGGGACGCCAGACCAGATTCTTTAACCGCAGACTCCTGGTAAGATGTTGGATACACCTACCCAAGTAATGGGATCCACAGGCACGGGAGCTCAGTCCAGTGCCTTTTCCATCATGCCCAGGTGTAATGGGGCTTGATGCCTTTCCATGCCAGAGACACAGCACCTGGGGTTGATAATGTCCTTAGCTGTTTGGGACAGCTCCTACCTCTGCCAGGGAGCTCTTCCAGGAACTCCTGCAGCATACAATGGCACCACAAATTCATCAACATTTTTCTCACTTTTACCTTGCTCTCCTATTTTATGTTCAGCAGCCCTCCCCCAGGGAGCCCTTTCAGTCACTGACATGGCATACCTCTCACAGAGGATGGCCACAGATAGATACAATGCCTTCCTTAGGCTCAGCTTAACCCATCAGAGTGCTCCTAAGCCATCACAGAGGACTTTGTCTTCCAGGAGAGAAAGTAGGATAGATTATAGAGGTGTAGGCATGAAAGTGACCCTGCTCAGGTATCACCAGCACTATCTGAGAGATGCTAGTCTAAGCCCCTCTGAAATATCACAGGAAGCATCTCCCATTGTACCCTTAGATTGTTTGCCCCTTCATTAACCAGCCTGACAGTAGGAAAGTTTTTCCCTGTATCATACCTCAAATATTCCTGGATGCTTATGCGTGCTAAGCCTCATACCAGCTGGAGCTTTTCCAAGACCTGTGGTTTTACTCCTAAGTATAGAGGGAAACTGTCAATTTGAGTTCTCATATGTTTCCAAAATGAGTGTGTTGTGGTTATTTTACTAACATTTTTTTATGTCACGGTAGCAGCCATGAGGCACTATGAATTGTACAGATGGTGAGGAAAGAATGGTCTTCCCAAAATCCTACATGATTCACAGAGAATTAGGATGCTGACAAAAGGTGGGTAGCAGGGAGTAGTAGGCCAGGAAAGTGATAGTGATGGTGACTAACATCCTGAAATCCAGGAGCCATTTAGGCTCTCCTACCCACGCCAGAGACCCTCCGACACTCTTGTGGTTTCACAGTCATATATTCCACTTTCTAAAAAAGCTTTCGCTCTCCCCCAAAGTTTGTGCAAGCCCACCCAAACAACGGAAGAAACTCACTGACCAAAGGAAGACTGATTGCACCCAAAGTGCTGACACATGCACCGCATGACCCAGCCAGGAGCCGAGCATGAGTGTTTTCCTCCGCTCTTCGGAACTTCACAGCTCGGCAAGGGGATGGAAAGAACTATGCAAGAGAAGTGCATTTTTAAGTGGATAGTGCCCCTTCAACAAGTTGCTACGTCCTCTGCTGAGAGATAACTGGGTCTGTCTCAGGGTATTTTGGGTTGTAGGTAAAACATCTGATGCCTCTTACTGGATCAAGGGTAGGGAAAGTCATCCTTGCAGGGCTGCTCCCTTGCTCTGTGGAAAGAAGTCCACCTCCATCCTGACATCCATAGCCATTCCCACCACGTGACAAGAATTGCCCTTTTCAAGCAATGGAGAAAACCAGGCTTTTGATCATTCTCTGAAGACACTGCTAGTCATATCACAAGGAAAAAGCTGTGGAATAGTAAAGAGCAGAAACGGTTTGCAGGTCTGCGACCTGCTCCTCACAGGCCTCTGAGGGCTTCAGAATAGAGGGGATATAAGAAGGAGCAGGTCCTGTGCCACAGAATATGGTCTGGCAGACTTTGGGCTGCAGCCTGCAATCCCAGCTCCACAGGGTGACATGACAGGGTAAGGCAGCACTATGTGTACGATGAGCTACCCAGTGTTATACCAAGCATGAAACACAATAGGGCATAGTAATACCCTCCAACATCACCCTCACCCACACCAGAGCTGGACTGGACTGCCTCAATGTAAATTATTGCCCTGTGTATCCAAGCTCGGGCCACATGTGACCACGGGGAAGGGTTCCTGCTGGTTCCCAACCCCAGGGAGGCTGGAAATCAGCACCAAGAAGGGCTAACCACTGCCATGGCATAGATAGCCTCAGCACGCAGAGCCACCCACATTCTTTCTCCCTGACTCCAGGGCAGAAAACCAGGCACTGCCTGGCAATCAACTGTGTTATCTGGGTTTAGGATATTGGTCAAGTTGGTAGATTTGGTGCACTGGCCACACTGCAGGCAGGGCTGGCTGTTCACAGTGCAGCAGGGAGAACGTGCTGCTAACAGGGCACCAGCCTCAGCCACAGAGGGCTCTTGCCACACTCTTTCCACCAAAAAACTCTTGAAGAAGGATCCTGGTGGAGACGGCAACTCGCAGCACTGGCCAAGAGGATCTGCTGGCAGGCTCTTTGTCTTCACAAAGCTCAAAGGCTCAGCAAGGGAAATTATCAGGAGACCTGAACTGTCAGATAATGCTCCATCAGAACACAGAGGTGGCACCAGTCACAGCTTTTGCCCTGAGCCCACAGAATCTTTGCACATCCCTGTTGTTCTTGGCTTTTGCCTCTTCACCAGGTATTCCCACAGAAGAGAAAACATGAATTTGGGATTAAAGCACTGGGCTTAGGTCTCCCTCCCCTGCATACAGCAGGCAAACCCCTCCTTGCTTCAGTCTCCCCTCCAGGACCCAAGGCTGACAAGTCCCTGCCCCCTTTTCCTGGGGTGATGGGAAAAAAAAATCTCATCTGTTGAGGGCTGTGTAGGCATCAGCCCCCATGCTTCCTGATGGGGAGCAGGTTAACACATAGCTTGTGCGTCATGTTTGCAGTTTATTTAAAATCAAAGACAGGCAGGAGACTAGCAGGGATGCGTTGGCTAAGGGCCACTTATCCTGCCGCCCCCATGTGTGTAAAGTCTCCATTTGAGGCATTTGTGCCTCCCCAAGGACACATCCTCTGCTCCTGGACTGTGGGCAGAGCATCTCTTTCCAGTTGCCTCCTGCCCCCCAGCCCTGCAATTGCCTGTGAATGAAACTGAGCTATTATTGCTACTTCTTTTAAAACCCATTTCCCAGAAAAGAGGAAAAAAGAAAGAAAATAATCCATGTTAACAGGAGCCTTCGGCAAGAAGGCACCCACCTTTGTCTTCCTGCCTCATTGCCACCCACCCAAATCAGCAATAGCAGTGGGTGGCATTTACAGAATATCTCCCTGCTGAGAAGCAAAAGCACTAGGAAGGTGGTCCAGCTACCAGAGTGGGAAATTCAGTGGTCTGAGAGCACTTGGCCCCAAATTGAAGTGGTTTATTTCTGGTAACTCAGCCACAGCAGCTTCCAGTAATGCTCATAAAGCTCCTTTCCGCTCGGGAGACAGTGACTTCCAAGGGCCATCTCAACTAGCGCTCTAGTCTGGCTTCCCTTAAAGCGTGCTGGTGGTAGGCTGAACTCCATGAGGGAGCTGAAGCTGACCAAGATTCCACGTGGGGGACACGAGAGGTCTCTTAGCAGAACCCACAAGGCACTTCTACATCGTGAGTATTGACAAGCCAACCTCATATGGTCTGGCCAGCATCCATGTGTTTAGAGAAAAAGGAAGCAGGATGGCTTATGAAGATTGCCAGTTCCTGTCATTCCCAATAGCTGCCTTATTCAACTAGGAACTTCCAACCTGCTCTGGACAGGTTGCTCACATCACCTCACTCCCACCAAGCTCAAGACAGGGCAATGTTAGCAGGGAATAGCTGTGGCTTCTCCTTACATCTCCTCTAGATCTAATGATGTCTGGCATTTGCACTGTCCTGTGGGGAAGCTGGGATGTTGTCTGAAAGACATCTCTTGGGGAAGCTGCAAGAATAAAACCACAGCACATCAAAGCCAGCCTTGCCCAGAGCTGTTGCACATCCAGATCCAGTGACTTCATGACATAAGAATGCCACCAGAGCTGCACCAAGTGAAGTAAAGCTGAAGAAGGCATGGTCCAGCCAGCTACCACAAACCACTCTTTTGCCACGCCAGACGCCATCACTGATTGTTATCCTGCTTGTTGCCAAACAGAAACAGGAGATCTCATCTATCATAGTGCCCTGCCTCCCGGCCCAAGTGGAAAACAGTAGCAGGGTCATAGAGCATCAGCTTCAGCAAAACATAACCTCTGCTCCCCACAGCACCCCTTGCCCTCTCTAGGGTTTCTCCTGACTGCATGTGTCTACCTATCTACCATTGCCACAGCTCGGCACTCAGCCCTGAGAACCTAACCCTGGCTAAAGCCTCTCCAGATCCTGGCTTGAGTGGCTAAACAGCACCACCTGGGGCACTTTATAAAGCAATTGGCTAATGCTCTTCTTGGTCATTAAAAATATTTCATGTGTTCTGCGCTTAATTCTTCACTGGTTGCACGGGTTGCACAATCATCCCTTTTATCTGCCTGGAGTTTGGCCCCTTTGCATTTCAGCCTGTGCCCCATTCACTTGAAACTGAAAGCTGTGGCACACCAGAGTCTCTCTACATGTCCTTGCAACATTTATTCCACTATTGCACTGCCCTTATTTCCTTTTCAAGCTACTAGGAAGCCACAGTGCTCCCTTGTTTGAAGCCATGCACTGGCTACAGCAAATCGCTCCCTGTTTTGCCTCCTGTCCTGTCATTTTGGGGGTCAGAGCTGGCCATGCAGCACAGAGCTAGAGAATGATGGAGCAGCAAAGAAAGACAAAATCTCTGCCCATGGAAAGCACACCCGATGAGTACACACAGCTTGGCCTCAGCAGCATCCCACTGTGTGAACAGACACACACAAACACAGCAGCAATGCACACGCAGACCCAAGCACCACTGTCCAACACCAGCGCACTGGTTCCAGAGCACAGCTCAAGGGATCTGCCCTGAACTCCCAGACATGACTTCCTGGTTATCCCCTCTCCCAGGGACTACCCAAAGCACTTGTTCATCTTCCAACCCAAAGTCAGGGCAAGGAGCATCAAGGAAATTGTCCCAGCAGATTCCACTTCCCACTCAGGTAGGCAAGCATTGCCATTTTCCTGGGGTCAGCCAGGGGCTGTTGCTAGCACAGGGAGGAGGGATCCCATTTCCAGCTGATGTGGAAGTGATGGGGATCAGCTGAGAGCCCATTTCCCCTCCCTCTGCTGCTTCAGGCTGTGATCTGGCCTTTCCTTAGTCACTTTAATGACTGAGCATATCTGAATTTCCTGCCAAGGTTCAATCATAGGAATGGAGACATGCAGTAAAAGGGAAAGGCAAGTGAGGCAAAGGGAGGGAGAGATATTATCTTCAGCACGTCAGCTTGGGAGAGAAGGTCCTGAGGAAATGAAGGCAAGCAAAGCAATATATGCTAGCAGTGGATGGCCTTTCCCTCAGGCCAGCTAAAGACCAAAGCTGGGCAGGGAGGTGAGGTGCTGCAGTAAGGGAGAAGCACAGCCAAAGAGCAAAGTACCCCAGTAGGGAAGGAAGAGAAGGGAAAAAGGTGAATGAGGATGTAAGCATCTCCATCCTCCACACAGACTCCCCATAATCAGGAGTATGTAGAAGCCTTCAGGCTCTAGACAAGTGAATTAGTGAGAATTAACAGCCAGTAGAGAACAGGTGGCCAGAGCAGCTTGCATGCAGTGCAGGTTTACAAAGAGTTTGCTGATCACTAAAGTTCATAAACACAAGAGCCCTGTGGTGCCTCCAAGTACCAGTGGCCCCCTCTCTGGGAAACTCAGTCACTACAGCACTTGATTCTAATACATTATATTTTCCAGTAAAGGTATGTTCCCTTCCTGTCTGTGCCTCTGCCTCACCACTCTGCAAAGGAAAATGCCAGCAGGGATGTAGCCATGCTCTGTGTGCCCCAACAGGGCAATGAGGGCAGGAGCATGCCTGTTCTTTCAGTTCCTTGTCTGTTGCCCACCCTAAACCAGGATGTCCCCTCTGTCTGCCAGTGGCTATGGGTGAGGTTTCCTCAGGCTTCTCAGTAAGGAACTCAAAACTTCTTGTCCTCATGCCTCTCCACTTCACTGATCCATTCACGCCACTGCTTCCACCGCACTCAGTTTGCACTCTGGGGAAATGAGCCTTGAACTTGTCCTGTCCTCCTGCAGTGAGCAAATTGTCCCAGGAATGCTGGAAGTGCTCTCCCAGGTCAGCTTTGTTTGTCACTGTGGTGTTTGCCAAGCCAGGACTCAAGAGCAACCCAGCCTGAGCTTCCACAATCCACCTGCCTTTGCTGTGGGGCCCCACACCTCTGGCCTTCTGCACCCCCAGCACCTAAAGGAGAGCAGGAAAAGCTTTTTCTTGGCTTTGGAGAGGGGCTAAAGACAGAGAAGTTGGTAAGAAGATAAGAGCTGATGGTATCTGCAGTGTCTTCTCTCTATGCAGACTTGGTTCCTTCTGTCCTCAGTTCTGCAAATAGCAACAAAACACTGTGCATTGGTATTACTGCTGATGTTTTAATTACTGTTACTAATAACACAATTGATATTAATAAACAGTGCTTTCTGAGGAGTGGAGGAAAGTCCTACAGCAGATGCAGAGGTGAATGAAGTCAAGGAGATGAACTTGGGTGGATATCCCACACCAGCACTTCCCACACCCCACTCCACCTCTACACCATTGCTCTCCCTCACCCCATGGCCCATCTGGTATCTCCCAAAAAGCGCTGTGGCATCAGGACAGAGTCAGTGTCCTGGGCTTACTCTCAGCCTGCTGGGAGCAACCACGCTTAGTCTCACTTCACAGCAGTGCTGAGCTGGCTTGGAAACCACTGCGAGTAGCCAAGGAGAGGAAATTAAATCTGAGGCCACTTTACCACGAAGCCTCAGAAGCTAATCAGAGAACTTTATTAAAAAATAATAATGGCGATAAAAAGAGGAAAAAGTAAGCCGCCTTGGAAGCCGTTCAACTGTGAGCAGCTGAGAGCATGGGAGGCCTTTCCAAATGCAAACACAAGCGAACCTCCTCAGGGCCAAGCTGTGCTCAGGACAGCAGGTTGCAGTTATCAGTCATGCCGAGGTCCAGTGCCAGATCATTTCTGATCAAAACCAGCCCCTGCTGGGAATGAAACACATCCCCTCGCCACTTTTTGCCAGGATCAGTTCCCGCCTGGACAGCAATGAATGAAAGCATTTCACAGAAGCTGGTGGTGCTTCTTCCCAGAAGTTTTCCCCTCAGAAGCCAGGGAATCCCCAGTGGCATGCCTGAGGCTTACCCAAGTCCTGCTCTGTGGGCAGCCAGAGCTCTTCCAGCACCTGGTGATGTGGAAAGACCAAGATAATCTCAAAAGTCTCTCATTTTTTAATTTTTTTTTTTAACAAGTGTTTACAAACAAAGTATTGCTCGCAGGCTCAGGGTGCACACCTGGAGTACACTCCCCTTGATATCACAGAAATCACATGGGACAGGTTTGGCTGTCCTCAGAGATACTTGCACCTTGTAGTTGTATTTCCTAAACTCCTTCCTTGGTACTCCCTTCACCACCACTGCTAGGAAGAGTGAGAAGATGGGAAAGTACCACCAATTTCCCTCTAGTTCATTCTCCAGCTGGGAGCCAAAGCATGACTGAAACACATTCAAACAGGGAGCAGCCAGGCCCTTCCTGGGTATAAGGTTCCATGGACTCAGAATCTCCTGTCCCAGCTATCTCTGGATGGGATTGATAGGAAACCAAACATCCTGTACACACACAGCATATGATGTTATGGCAGGGACATGAGCTCATTGCCCATTTCCTCTTGAGCATGTCTGCACCTGCCCTCAGCCCCACTCCCAGCATGTAACAAGAGGTGCAAACCAAATGCCAGCTCATGCTGACCTCTTGTTCCCCAGGCAGCCTCCAGGGAGCAGGTCCCCTCCCCTTTCCGTCCTTGGGGCACAGTGGAAGCAGAAGAAAGTGCTGCTCCTCTGCTCCAGGGAGAAAGGAAACCTGCAGCCCACACTGCTGCAAATCCAGGTACTTTTCCAAGAATCTTCTCCCCTCCAGGTTGCATTTACCAGGCTCAGCCCCCAGCACCTTGCCAGTGTGGCAAGGAACTGCTCCATCAACTGGGCTTACCCCTCTCCCCTGGCCCGGAGTCCTGGAGAAATTCATGGAGTTACAGGAGGAGAGAGCACAGGCACTTAGGGCAAGGAGTTAACAGGCACTGAAAACCTGAGACAAGTCCCTCAGATAAGGGAAAGAGGCGCTAGGGTCCCTTCAGTATGTCTTGACCACTGTCTATGAGGCTTTTCCCTGCAGTCTGTTTTCCTTTGGGCCAACCCCAGCATGAGTCCCTTTCTACTTCTGTTATTTCCACCGTGTGGTCCATTACACAGCTGGATGTCTTGGACATAAAAAGCAGCTCTCATGGCTAAATTGACTGTACTGCCTAATCCTTCATCACGGCTGGGAGTTTTCATCTTGATGGAGAAGTGACAGAGGTCACTTCACTGCTTCTGTTAGGTTAAATGAGAATCTCTCTGGGGCTCTCCTTGAAAATCAGTCGTCTGGGAGCTGTGAAGTACCCCCAAGGAGGCATAAGCAAGGCAGGGGAGAGCTGAGAGGGAGCAGAAAGCTTACCCACAGACCTGGAGTGCATCTCAAGCACTGATATTGAATAAACCACAGGAGCAAATTCTCCCTTTGCCAAAGGACACCCTCACAAGGGAAAACACATTCATAAGTAAGTCCAGGAGGAGACTCTGCACCAAAAGCCACAAAATACTCCTTTGCCAGCAGCCTGCCTGCAGCCAGAAGAGATATTTACACCTTCACTGAAAGCCCACCAGGATTTTCCTTTCATCTGCAGTCCACTCTGCCTGGCAGAAGGGGCCAAGATAGGGAGGTTGAAGTGGCTGCCACAGCCCCTCAGGCTCTTTGTACCCCTCCACCCTGGTCCCAGGCTTCAGGAGATCATTATCAGCCGCAGGTGACTCTCCCGGATTATCTCTCATCACCCTTCAGGCTGCTGACATCGTGCATTCATTACAAACCTCCTCCCTTCTCAGAGGCAACCTGGCTTTCCGGACCCCCCTGCAAGTTTGTCAGGGATGTCGGGACACAGAAGGGGTGGTGGAAGACATAACCAATAGTCCATGAAGTGCTAATCCTGGGATTAGCCAGAGTTCAGAGGTTAATTGCAAAGGTGTAGAGAGGAAGAGGGGAGCACAGGGACCATGGGTAGATCCAAAATGACTCCTCTTCCTAAGCAGTAAGCCTGGCCCCAGGTGGGCTGCAGTTTCTGAGACAGTGTGAAGGAGGCAGTATTCTAGGAAGACGTGCTCTCCCACCTGTGGTCAGAAGGGCTCATCCCCCACAGTTCCTGACCCATCTCCAAGCCACTGAGCATCTCCTAAGCCCCAGGTCATCAAACTAGCAGTATTTCCCCTACAGGGGGGTGAGGAAACTAAACCCACTGGAGACTGTGCACATCTTTAATATGATCCAGGCTGTGCATGAACATAAAATAGGAACATGCAGGGCAGCTATTTCAGAGGAAGGCAGCAGGATTTACAAATCTTCCCACCCAGACTGATTTCTCAGACATCTCTGTGGCAGACAGAGGCATCCCGCAGGGAGATCTGAATGGGCTCACAAGCAGGAAGAAGCATAAACGCTTCAACCTCAATTCATTATCAGAAAACATCACTAATTTGCTCCAGTACAACCCTACCAAGTGAGGGTTTTTTTTGCTTCCAGGCCATAAAGTGACTATCCGTATCTGTATCTCTGCTGGATACAGTTCTTGGATTATGTAGCTTTACCCACTTGTGGAGAGCTGCCCATGTGCCCAAGCATGGCAGAGGCAGCCCTGTGCTACCCACTGAGCCCTGCTGATCTTAAGGGGAAGAAGGGGAGAGAAGAGGGCCCCTCTCCAGGGTCTCCAGGCAGCAGCTCCTGGGGAGTCAGTGCTGCCGGCCCACCAACAGGTTCCTGGCATGCCCCTCACCCGCCCCATTGCTGCTGCATCCCCAGGGCTTTCCTCTGGGATGTCATTAGCCAGAAACTGCAGCATATGACCACACATCTGGAAGGAATTAGATGACAAGAGCCTCTGCCAGCTGTCTTCATTTAGGTTTGTTCATACTTGGAAGCGCTCTGCAGCGTGATCTGTAAAATAAAAAGTTGTGCTGATTGACACGAGCCAAGGGTTTCCTCTGAGGCACTCCCTGCCCCCATCACTTCTGCCCAGGACAACATTAGTACTTGTTACATCCCGGAGGCTGGCTGTGTACTACGGAGGAGGTTGTGTAAGAATAATGATGGCACAGCTGTTAACCATTGCCTTTCTCCATGTCAGAGCATGGCCAATTCCACCATGGACAGGAGCCCATAGGAATGAAACCCTAGCTGACAATTGGACAGACCCAATGATACCACCAAACATCACTACCTAAGGGGCATCCAATGGATCTTTGGGACAGCCCTGCTGGGAAGCCAGGGCCTGTCCCTCAGGACTTCACCCAATGCTGAGTGCTGCAGTATGGGCATCCCATGGGCTGTGGCGCAGCTGGTTCCTTCCCTATCCCTACGCTGGGCTTCTCCGGCCTCCTTCCCAGACCCCAGCAGCCCCTGAACTCATGTGTTTTGTTCTGCTCTGAGAGGGAGGAGAGCCCCCTACTGCAATAGCCTGGGGGCCTGGCCTCCCTCCAGCAGTTCCCACAGACCTCGATATGCCAAACTGGGACAGCTGGGCAGGTTGTGCTGCCTCTGCTGTAAAGGAGGAGATGGGGAGAAGGACACCAGTGCTGTGGGACACATGAGGCACTGGGTAACATAGCAGACATCATTCTAGCAGTGGTCTGTCAGTGGGGTTGGACACATGCCTGCACAGAGCAGGCATTCCTCACCTGTGAGTTCAGTCTAAATATCCCAGATACCTGCAACACCACTGAGCTCAGGAAGGGCTGCAGAGCTCACCAGAGAAGCAGATGAGAAGCTTGGGAATATCCCTTTTTTGTTCCACACACCAGTTTCCCATCTTAAGCTGTTTTTGCAGGCTTGCCTCCGGGAGATTAACAAGGTCTGGGGTCAACCAAAGGAGGCTATCAGGAGAGTAGTGTCTAAGCTTCACTGACTCTTCATGGATTTGTCAACAGACTTTGGATCAGCTGTTCCCAATCTAATAATCCAAGTCCCACACACGAAGTGAGGGGCTGCTGGGAAAACAGCTGATCTTTTTTTAGGATCTCCCAGAATTGGATCCTTCCCTCAAAAGATGAAGCAGAACAGGAGCAGCTACCCCCTGACAGTGAGTCCTTCCCAAGAAACAGGATGCTGCTGTGGGGAGGGCAATGAAGAGGTGTGATGTTTCCAGAGTATGTACTCCTGCAAGAGCGCCATGTGTTCACACAGCCAGGTAAGCTTCCCTTAGCTTCTGCAGGGCACCCAAAAGCAGCACAAGGGGCTCACAACAGAGCTGGGGTGATTGTCTTGGCTGTGTGACACATGATCTCCCAACGAGCCTGCCATTGCTGGGCCCCCGCCAAGGGATTGCGTTCCTAAGGACATGGCTTCAATTAATGTATTTTCTTTCCCATTTTGTTTAAAATTGGGGTTGAGCTGCTTCTGAACAGATGTGTTGGGGTAGCCAAATATTTGTGCTTTTGCTGGCTGCTTGTTTGGCATCCATGCCTGTCTAATGCTAAAATATTCTTTCCTCCCACAGGCAGTGAGTGAAAAGCACCTCAGGGGATGCGGTGGGCACCCTCCACTCAAATGGCAAGACAATCACATTCAGACAGGTCCCTGCTGCCACAATGTCTGCAACCCTGGCATCTCCCACATCAGCTACATGCTATGGAAGCACAGGAAATATGAAAGCAGTTTCTCCCCTGGGAAACTCAGAAAAGAGTACCCAGCACTGGAAGGAGTGGGCAGGAAGCCAGGGAACAACAAGCAAAGCTGTCCTGCACTCACTCTGCTATTCTGCAGCCCACATCGAGAGCAACCAGACAAGCAAACCCCTATCAGAGGGGTTCCACTAGCCCCTGTCAGAGTGCCAGAGCCCCAGAGAGCCCCAGCAACCCAGGGTTTTTTCAAGCCCCCACTCAGCTAGGTAACTGTGTCCATTCTGTGGAGGCGGATGGCTTTGGAGATACCTTGAGCTGCAGGAAATGTAAGGATGCTCTGGAGAAAAAGGCACCACACCAGGGGGTAGCAGCAAGGCCAGCGCCTTCTGTCCCTGTGCTCACTGCAGGGACAGAACCCACAAAACACAGCAAAGTCCTCAGGGACTTCCACCCACTCAGCGACATTCTCAGCTCTGGCTTTGTCCAGGAATGTGTCTTTGGAGACGATTTCCAGCTGCCTGAGAGGAGGCTTCTCCGCACGCAAACCCTTGAGCTGGGCGCTGGGAAATCCCCCTGCTCTCGGCCAGGACCCGAGCACTGTGATTCAGAGGCAGGTGGCCGGAGGGACGGCTTACGTGCGAGCGCCGATGGAGGATGAGTCTGCTGCGTGCCTTGGGAGCAGCGCGCAGACACCCCGCGACGCAGAGCAGCTTCGCCAGCCCGGCGTCACAGACGCGGGGGAAACCTCTGCCTGTCTCATGCTTCGCTTAGGAGGCGTAAGGAATAGCATCGTGCAGTTCCCTCCTCCTTCCTTCCCGTGCGGACACAGACCTATTCGTGCCGGCAGAAAACCGCAGTCAGTCTCGGAGTTGGAAATTAGGCTGTCTCCACAGACTCCAGCCTCTTAGCACGCTTGGCCACTTGCAGGGTTAAACGCAGCCCCCTGCCGCCACAAGTGGTCTCACCAAAGCTCCCAGAGCCTGACACGCCGCCTTGACTCTGCAACGACCTAATACCAGTGGAGAGAGCATTAAACCAACTGCTCTGGCACAGCAACCTGATCCACCCCTACCCAGTCACGCACCTGGACACTCATCCATGATGCAGACAACCAAGCTAGAAGCAGTCCTAGCACATCCTCTGGCTCTGAGTCTGAGGCACCACGGTGGGAGGAAGACATTTCAGCATTGCAAGCTTCTGTTCCCTTTTGCTAAGGGATAACCCATGATGCTATTGCTTCACCCCAATGCCAGGCTAGCTAAGCCCTCCCTGCCTCCTGTGACCTTTTCCCCCCTCTCCCCCATTTCCCAGGTTCCTCTTTTCTCACCACTGTCCAAGTCCAGATGCTCAGGACAGACCCGGATATCAAAGGACAAAGCACACCAGTCAGGTCAGTCCCTGGATACCCATCAGCAGCTATTTGAGTCTCACTCAGGGGGCTTATTCTTGCTATTGGCTTATGCAACCACCAAACCTCAAATCTGTGACTGCAGCCCCACAAGATGAGGTGTCATAACCTTGAGGAAGAGAGACATTTTACACTAGTCACTTGACAGATTGAGACTATAGTAAAATTCACCCTTGAGCCATCAGCCCAGTGTTCAGCACTTCAGCATCATGTCAAGCCATAGAAAGCCCTTACCCAAAACTGCAGAGTCAGGAACTGACCCAGGAAGATATCTCTCGCTATGCTTTCATGTAGGGTTTTTGAGTTTGATGTCAGCTCTTGGACCCAGCTGCTTCTAAGCTTCCTCTGATCTCTGCATCAGCTTCAGTGTCTTTCCTATATTATTTTGTCTTCCATCATTTCTCTGAAAGAGGACCCAGTCTCGTCCTCCAGCAGCAGACCTGAGCAGATGAGATACCACAGAGCTTCACCTCAGAGGCAAGCAAATTATTTTCAAAAGCAGTTTAGATGCCAAACTGATCATGTAGGTCTGGTTTGCAGTGCTTTCCAGCTGGAAGTCTGTCCTAGGCTTGATACTGAGGTGCTCACTCCCTCTGGAGTTTAATGCAGCTCACACAGACTCAGCATCCCATCCCTGGAAGTGTCCAAGGCCAGGCTGGATGGAGCTCTAAGCAAGGTGTCCCTGCCCATGGCAGGGGGGTTGGAACTAGATAATTTTTAAGGTTCCTTCCAACCCAAACCATTCTGTGAATCTATAATTCTATTATTCCATGACCTGCTTTTGGCAGTGGATGGATCCAAACAGTAAGAAATGGGAATCAGTGGCAAGAAATAGTGGCTGGTAGGATATACTGGTTGAAGGCAAACAGTTGGCATTTGTGGTCAAGCTGGTCAGAGATGCAGAGGCAGAGGTTAGAACAGTCCATCTCAATGGGACACAGGGCAGCACCAAGCTCCTCCTCATTGCTCCAAATGCATGGCAGCTCAGTGCCACCAAGGGTTTGTCAGAATGTCCACATAGCTCCCTTCCCTTTCTCTTCACTGAAGTCTTACCTTGTCTCCTCTGCCTGGGAAGGCCAAGGGGAGAGAACAGTGGTGCAGCCACCTCAGTCACAGCACTGTACCCCAGCAACACTCTGCAGCCTCCTAAGTTCTCCATATAAATGCCACAGGCTATAGAACAGTTTCCCTCCAGCTGGTCATGGCTGGGATCCATCCCTTCACCAGGCAGAGGCTCTGCCTCTCTAGTCCTCCAAGTTCAACTTGTCAGGAGACCAGACCATCCTCCCCTTGCTGTCCCACTCTTAAGCCCTTAAGTATGCAAGTGCATAGCGGTGACATGTAAAGGCTTAAAGAAAACTCCTGCTGATCCCATGTCTGGGTCAGCACTGGCTCCTTCCACAGATGGGCCTTTGAAGAAAAGGCCATAGAGCTCAGGAATATTCAGTTTCTTGCCTGCACTTCAGATAATTGTGGGCTCTCTCCCAGTCCCACCATCAAAGACATGGGCATGTTGTGGGTGTGCCCCACAACAGCACATCTGTAACCCAGCTGTGCACAGCTGGCAGCACTGGCAGCATCCAGTGCCTCCAGAGGTGAAATGAATTGCCAGCCTATGTGTGCTGTATTGGCTGTTCCTCTAACTCTGAGCAAGGAGCTGGTGACCCCTCTCAGGAGGGGTTGAGACAGGAGCTGGCTGGTCCTCTGTGGAGAATCCCACTCAGCAGGACTTCGTGTCTGGATGCCACTCCACAGGAGTATCCAGTTAGGAGGGAGGACAGTGGAGAGACATTGCTTTTTCCCTGATCACCAACTCACTCACAAGCTCATCACAGTGCCCCAGACAGGTCAAACTCCAGAAAGCCCTTCTCCCCAAACATCCACCAGGACGAATTCCTTCCTTCTTAGCAGAAATGTCTCACGATAAAACAGGACTTCCCTTGTTTCCTCAATACCTGTGATTTAGGGCTTTGATTGCCCAATGCTTGTGTGATGGGCTTGAAGGGAAGGGGAGGGAGGTCAAGCTGCTGTCCACAGAACTTGATGACCATCATCCCCAAAAAGCCTCAAGCATGTCTTGGAGATCTGCCCTGAGTCATTCCCTGTTGAACTCGACATAGCGGTACAGTAAACATCCTACTCTTCAAGCCAGCAACGTCAGATGCTGACTGTCCTGACTGGCTGCTCACATACTCTCACGTATTACTAGAGAGCACTCACGGATCTGTCGCAGCATCAGAGTGGGATTGTATTTTTCCAGTCTGTCGTGACTCACTGGTGAGCAACTGGGGACGTGCAGATTGTGTCTGGCGATGTTGTGACATGCATACACACATCTGGGGGAGTAATTAGATCTCTGGCCAAACTCTAACCTCAGCCTTCCTCTGTGGTCCCACACTCAACCTGGAAGCCAGAGATCAAGGGCATAGTCTGGCCTTGCTGACCCCAGGTTGGAGAGACCTCCAATTTGAGGACATTGCTGGGCCAAAAGATACTCTGATGTTCACTTTAGCCCTTACCAATCAGTGCCTTACAGGCACCGTGAATATTGGTGAGATGATGAGAGGGGGAAGGATGCTGGTGAGGCTCAACTCCCAAGGCCTAGCACCAGATCCTGTGGTACGTGTCCCCAGAGTGCACCATTCGCAGCCCCAACTGCCCCCATCATTCTCCCCAGATCCTCAGCTCAGTGGCAGTCAGGGAGGGCATTTTCCAGCGGGTGTAGCCAGTGCAAGCTCAGTTACAGGATATGAGACCTCATTCCTCAGGAGTCCCATGCTGGACAGGTAGAGATGAAATCCCCCAAAATTTGCTCATAGAAGACCTTTTCTCTTCCCTTTGCCTTTCCATACCCTTCATCTCTCTGTCCCCACCTCTGACAGCCCTCCTGTACTCTCAAGGAGGAGGCAATAATAACAGCAGAGCTGGATAATATCACCTCTCTGATGCCTAGAAAGCCTTTGGTATGTTTGCTAAGTGCTGTCTTGGGGAAGCTGCAGTCCATTCTCAGGCAGGCTGACACACGGGGGAGGGTTTCTGCTGCCTGGAGCTCTGGTGGGGAGGGTTTGGATTCTCCAGACTAGGCAAGGTGTGAGCAGACTGGGCCCCTGCAGATAAATTCCAGGGGAGAGATGGGGTGCAGCTGCTAAGGAGCAGGGAAGGGGCGACCGCCCAGCTTGGCAGGGGAATCCTTCTAGATGAAGAATGGCTGTAGTTTAAAAAATGCAAAGTTTTCCCATATCTCCCTACCAGTATATTGTCTACTCCACCTCAGTTAACGTCAGACCTTGGGGAGCACAGAAGGCACAGGACAGGCAGTAGCAGGGCAAACCCACACACTCTCTGGCAGTATCACATCACCCACCAGCTCACACCGGTGAAGGATCATCCCTGGCTGCCAAAACACCACTGCTTTTTTGTGGGGAGGGCTGCTGCAGGGCCATGGGATAGATGCTGCCTCCTCCCAGTTCTGCCAGCAGTAAGGTCCGAGAAACCCAAATCTGTAAACAGACCACATTCATTTTGAAAAATAACTTCATTCTTCCTAAAAGGATATATTGAGGATATCTGTTCCTGTGCTGTGCATCAAAGCTAAAACCAGGTAAAATCACGCTGGCCTGGCAAAACTTGCCCTGGCTATTATGGCTTGGCACAGCTAGGGACATTTGGTTTGGGGGTTTCACATGATTGTCTTTCAGCAGCTCTTGAACACACAAAACATGAAAGTAGATAGCTGCTCAACTTCTGCTCTCCACAGAGGAAGCAGAAGTGAGTGTTTGCAGGCTGCTTTTAGAGAAGAGAAGCCCACCCAAGCCCAGCCCTCAGCCCCCTCCAGCCCAGCCCTCAGCCCTCCCCTTCACTCCTCGCCAGTGAAAGGGCTTGCCGGGCCCCAGCTGTCTCTCCACCCCAGCTACCTCGCCAGATGTTGGTCATTAACAGGGACCAGTGTGAAGCAGGGCTGGCCTCTGGGAGCAGCCTCCCTGTGCTGTTCGTGGTAGTGTGTGTGAGCGAGAGAGTGTTTGTGCAAGGCAGCATGTGTGCGCAAGCGTGTCTCCAAGGGCTGCAGTGACTGCTCCTTTGGCCTGCTGCCAGAGGTGAAATGTCTTTCTTGCACACTCATGCTCTTGGCTTGTTGCTCACCCTTGCTCCCTTGCTGTTTTGTAAAGCCTCTGACTTGACAGCTGAACTATCCAGAGGCCAGGAGCTGGAAGTGGCCCTCCTCCTGCTGTGTTCACATCCAGCACACGGTGCTTTCTCAGTGCACAGAGGTGCCACCTCCTGATGCCATTTCTGCCGTACCCATTTGGCTCTTGTTCTTGTCAGTCCACTCAGACACACACACAAAAAGCCTAGCCTTCTGATTCATTTACCGTGTGTCCTGAGGAAAATCAATCTTCAGCTTTTGTTTTCAGAGGATGGAGTGGGAACTGTTTACTCAGCGAGATGATTGAGCATTTTTTTTCTCCTTTACACCAGTAACGGAAAACCATTTCAAAGGGAAAGGAGTGGGACCGGATCTGGCATCAGACGAAAGCTGAATGAACCCCGACAAGAATCAAAGGCAAACAAAGCTTTTGGATGGCTTGTCCATAATACTGATCAGTCCCAACCCAAGTTCTCTGCCACCACAATCAGAAAAAGATTCTTCATTAAGGGTAAAGCTACAGCCTAGGAATCCTGGCTCCTCATCCCCTTCCTGGCCAACATCAACCCTTCCTGATGCTAGGACATGATTTCAGCAGTCCTGCTTCACTTCATCTCCTAATGGTGGAAGGGAAGCTCTGGAGTCCTGCTCTGGTTGTTTGGCATTAGTATTTGGAAGAGCTTCTATTCCACCCATGGAACCCTGCAAGGGCTGTGGAGGCACCCAGAGATAAAGCAAAAACTGGCACTAACTTTGTCCATACACATGACCTCTTAAAAACATGGACACAGCGTCCTCAGCTCATGTCCAGTTTGATACCAACAGGATTTGAGGTAGAGAACTTCCATCCTAGAAGGGTGGACAAAGAGTCTTTGACCCAAACTGAAAGTACAGTAACATTATCTCTAATATAAAGGGTTTTTTTCTCCTCAAATATTTGTCTGATCTTAGTCTTCTCCATCCGGCATTTACACACTGCAGCAGATGCAGCCAGAACGCAGCAGACACTGGGTGGCTGCTTAGGAAGATGAGCAGAGACTTGTTGCCCTTCTTGCTGCAGGACCCATGGCAATCACTGCTGTTCAGTCATGAGGAGCAGCACCTGGAGATGGCTGCTAGTGCTCAGTGGCTGATAGATTTAGCATTTCCAAAACTTTCTTGGCCACAGTGGCTCAGTGGTCCTAGGGGTGGCCTCAGCTCCCACATGGGCCTCTTCTCGCAGCAACAAAATAAACAGAGATTGCAAAGCCACAGACAATGTATTTTACAAAAACCTGTGTTACTAAGCAGAGATGCAGCCGGGATTGGCACGAGTTGAAGTCTCCCTCATTCCCCTTGGCTCAGTTCCCAGATATAACAAGTTGTATTTAAGGAGCTGAGGGGTCCTGCTGCCAGATCTGCATCCAACAGAACATGCACAGGGGCAACCCATGGTCGTGTAACCCCCAGGACTGGAAATGTCATCATTGACTTCACTGGGTGCATTTCACTGCTCTCCAGAACCCCACAGAGCGACTCACTGACATCATTGCTATGGGCGGGCTTGGCAGGGGCAATGGGGATAAGGCCCAGACCAGCCAGCAGCCTGGGGATGGTCAGCATGGTTTCCACATGTTAGTTCTTCCCCAGGAGTCCATCTTTGCTGCTCAAAAACCTCAAGTGCCCTCTTTAGCTCACCAGTGCAATAACCGTAACTGCTGCTACGTATGCAATTTCAACACACTTACAGCAAGACAGCCTGGCTAAAGGAGCAACCAACTGGAAATTCTTCAGCTGATTCTGCTATAGGCAAAGGGAAATGAAATGAGTCATCCATGCAGAGCCCATCCTTCTTGTTGAGTTGGCTATGAAATATAAGGTTTTCACCACTGCTGGAATACTACCAACAACGCACAGCAGGATTTTGGATGTATAAACATCTGTGCTTCCCCAAAGGTACCTGGACAGTAGGCAAGTGGGATGGGTAGAGAAAAAAGGGAAAAGAGAAGGAGAAAGAGACAGGAGAGACAGCTGGATAAGCACAATAGCAGAGCACTGCTCAAAAAATGAACAGCAGAGAAAGAATAAGGGTTGCCATTATAGATTAACATTATCACATCCCACACTTGTCCATAGAATCCATTAAGCAGACAAGAGGCCACAAGATTCTTTCTCCCAGTAATGTTGCTTTCCAAAAGGAAGATAAAATGAGCACAGATTTGACTTTATCTGGAACAAAATACACACACCAAACAATGGTGTTGTCCACAAATAGCCAATGAGAGTGGCTCTGCACCTCAACACCTAAAAAAGAGAGCAAAATGAAAGTTATATGTAACAAAATAAAGAAGATAAACATAATCTGTCGTAATGAGCAAAATAACTAGCTCCTCCAATAGACCAACAAATTGATCTATGTGCACATTATTACAGAGCAAGATATGCTTGAAATGAGGAGAGATTTCATGACATTTTGGAAAGTGAGCTGATGAAGTCTTACACACACAGACTTAGTCAGGATACTAAGAACAGGGCTTTGTTTTCTTATGAAAAATACCACTGGAGTCATTATTGATGAAGAGGAAGATCATAGGCCTATTATCTCAGCCAAAAGATTGCACTTCCTACACCCTAGTTTCTTCTAGTACTAGGATGTGCCATTGGGTTCAGCAAGGGAAAGTGCCAAATCTTGAATCATCAGGACTTCCTGTTCACTCCACAGTGACTCAGAAGACATATTTCTAAATTCTATCCACTTCTTGTTTCCCTTTTCACCATGCTGTTCACATTAGATAAGGGTAGTCAGGCAGAAAATATTACACAGCCTGCTTTCTGTTACCTGGTGTGTCAAACTAAAGATCCATTTTGTTGGGGTTTTTTATTTCACTTGCGTGTACTAGTAGGCAAAAGGCTTACTAAGTAACTTTGCAGTGCATATTTTCTCTATGAGATTCATCTGGTGCAGGATGATTTCTGGTACAGATTCTTTTCTGTGTGGGAGACTGACGTGTCTGGACTGCATCTTACCTGATATTTCTCAGCAAGTTTTCTTGCAGATTTTTAATCAAAAAAAAATCAATTTACTGGACATTAACAGCTTTGTGGAAATTTATCAAGGCTGACAAATCACATGGGTCAAGGCTGGGTCTGCAAGAAGGACGCAGGAGACCCAGATTCACAGTCTGCATCAAATGGACCAGAGCGACTGATTCATTACACTGCTGTGGTTCCTCTGCCAGGATGAGGCCTGTACTCAAATCCCTCACCTAATGAATAGTGAATCCCTTACATAACATGAAACAGCTCCTTGGGAAGAGGGAGACTACCTCCATACAGAAACTTGCAGTATGGGAAAAATGTCTGGGACACTAAAGATTGAGATATCAGTCCCTGCTTCAATCCAAGCAAATATTTAAACAGCTCTCACACAGCATCTTCAAAATACTTTGCACCACATTGCCCACAATGCTCTGGGTGGCCACTGCAGTGACCCGTGCCTGGCAGGTGTGACCTGAAGCGCTGCTCATGCATCCTTTCACTCAGGGGATTAGTAAGGATGGCTGAGATGCTCTCAAAGCAGTTGTTAAAAGAGTTGAAACAAAGTGCGGAACCCCTACAGGGTAGTGAATGATGACCACAGATATTAAAAACTGTTTTACTTCATTGCTGAGAAAACAATAGGCCCTAAATCTCCTGAAAGGCTTCCACTGGCACCCCAAAAAGCAGACAGGATTTCAGGTGCTTCAGGCTTCCCATCAGAGGGCCTCCTCACAGGCCACGGACAGTCCCTGTAGGCAGCACCCAGTGGCCCCAAGCAAGTATTTTACGTCATCATCCCCCAGACCCCATTGCCTAAGCAGGTTCCTAAGCTGGTAAACAGCTGTCATCTCCACCAAAACTGAAGAACAAGATAGACTGGAGCAAATAAAAGCACAATGCACACCCTCTCCTCTCCATGAGAAAGCACATGGTCCACAAGCCACATCCTGATTGTTCAGCCCTTGGTGTCTCAACATGAGTGCAGCGAGTGCAGCCCCCAGCGTCAGCCATGCTCTGACACCACCAACAGACAACAACCCTGACTCCCACAGCCACCACAGCCCTGCAGGCCAAGACATAAACAGTAATCCCCCAGCATTTACCAAACCACCAGAAGGATACACTGACTACAAAGCTCAGACCTCGTGTCCTTTTTCTCTACCACCGATACCTGGTGGTGTAAGAGGCCTCCGCTGGAGCTGGACATCAGCTGTGGGTTTATTTTTCGTGAGGGGACCTCTCTGCTCACTGCAGGGCCACAGAGCCTCTGCCTGCCTGCAGGCGCCCTGTGGTCAGGCACGTGTTTGCTATTGTGTGGGAAGCTTGGTTATCAGGAGAGCTTTGAAAGCTGCTCCCAGCTGCACCTTGGCAAAGCTGCTTTCTGGCAGAAGGAATTCCTCATTGCTAGCTGGTTGCCATAGGCTAAGGAGGGCTGTACCTTCCTGATGTTCCTCCTGCTTTTCCTCCCCACTCCTGGGTGCTAGTACTTGCCCAGCCAAGGTGCAATCCCTTGCTGCTTTGCTTCAGGGGCAGTAGCTCCTGGGCTGCAGCACCAGCCCTCCTGAGTGCAGTAAAGCTCTGTTCAAGGCAGGCACCCCCTGGCTCTGCCCTCCCCAGCCAGCCCCATGCCATTCCAAAAGCCCTGTTGGCAAAGCGCCTCTTGGCTCCTAAGAAAACATCCCCTCGGGAGCTGTTCCTAATTGGTGGTTTCCTCCTCTTTCTCTTACACTGCTGAGTTTTGCTTCCTAGCTCATATTTTATAAGGCTGTTTTTTAATAGGCTGTGCAGGCTGCCAGACCTGAGTCTACCTTCAAACTACTGAGAAAAAAACATCCTGTCTGCAAACCAGAGGATAGATGTGGCTTTGTGTCTGGATGTAGGCTGGGCCAGTGGGCCCATCCAGGAGCCAGTAAGAGGTCTAAACTTTGAGGTTTCAGGCATTCAGTAATTTGAGTAGCACCCAAGTATCACTGCAGCCCAAGGAATACAACCTGGGGTGGTTTCCAATGTGCCATGGCATAGTATACGTGATGGGTGTGAAGGGCAGGAAAGATCTTCATAGACTGTAAACATCCCATCATTATATCCTTCTTCTCCAGGGAGCACCAGCTGGGACAGGAATAGATGAACCTGAAAACAGCCCTGTCTGAAATGCAGACAGATTTTATTGCTGCACGCCCCAGCTGCTGAGGGAGGAATGACTACACACAGGTGAATTGCCAGGACATGGCATACACACAAGAGAAGCCTTCTGCTGCCTTCAGTAGGCCAGGCCTAGAAGATAGAGGCTGGCAGAAACAGCATGGTCACCTCCAGCTGCCTTGGTCATTTTTGTCTCTGTCACACCCTACAAACCATCTCAGTCTCCCTTAAGAACCAGGACACTGATGTCCCCAAGGCTACTTTGGCCCTTTCCTCCTATGTGGGGATTTGTGGGGATTTGTCTAGGCAGCAGAGTTGATATACTGAAGCTGAACACCCATTGCACACCAGAGGCAATTGGGCCAGCCAGCATCTTTCTCTTTGCCCTGAGTGCAAGTGCTGGCTCTGGCAGGGCTGTCACAGCAGCAGGGCCCATGTCCCACTCCAGCCAAGCTGCCACTTGTCTGAACAGCTGAATTTCATGCTCAGGGAGCAGGCAGGGATGGAGGAACATGGCTATGGCTGATCAAAGCCACAAGTTATTCTTCAAGAAGAGGCTCAGGCTGAACTATGGTGGCAGTTGCAGTTCCAGATTCTAGAGGCAGACTGCAGTGAGAAGGAAGACAAAATATTCCTACACAAGCACTGACAAAATCTTCATTCCTCCTTCCATCAGATTGTCTCCTTTGCTAGCTGCTCAGCTCCTCACCTCCAAATCCTCACCAGCTCCTGGACCTGAGCAATTCTGCAAATTATCAACCCTCACCTGCCCTTTTGCTCAGATCACCCCTCCCACCCATTGCCCTCACCACAGGTGCTTGGAAAGGTTTCTCCTCTCCAAGGAGCCCACACACGGTGTGACTGCTGAATTCCACACATGACTGGCAAGTCATGAGGGGATGTTTGTGCTCCCAATCCAATTTGCAGAACCAACCAACATACCATGAATTACAAGTGTCAGATATCACAGGCACATCTCCAGCTGGATTTTCCATTCACAGGGGAGGTATTGGTTCCAGAATTTGCAGCAAGTGCCTTCCAAGTGTAAGAAAGAAGGGTGACTGTCAGATGGATCCCCTGCCTCTATTCTTCCTATTTGCTCACTTGAATATTCAGTCTGTCACATCTTTGAGCCTTTGACCTTATTTGCATACAAATTCCCTTGGAGATAAGGGGTAAAGCAGGGAGACCAGAGGCAGGATAGTTTCTAGAGAGAATAGCATGCCCTCTGTTTTCCCAAAAAGAATCAGGAGCATCGTGCATCCCTTCCAAGACACTGGCCTCCTTGTACTCCAGGGATGAGCCCCACTACCCAGCCTGGACACCAGGTCACAAAGAAGGAGCTTGCAACTTAACCCTGTGAACTGCAGAGCAGGGTTTATTTAGGTGTGAGTTGTTACTAATTGCTGTGTGCACTGCAGCAGAACAGAGGGACTCCAGTGGAAATCATGGTTTGCAGGCAGAGACACAAACACAGAAACTCATCCCTGCCTCAGAGCTTACAGACTAAGGAGGACCAGATGCTGATGCAAAAGGTCCCAGCAGGAAGCATCAGAGGCTATCTCAGTCCAACCTGAGTGCTCAGCTATAGGATAACACAACTAGGGAGAGAAAAACACTGAGGGGAAGCAGAGTCTGTAAAAGAAAGCAAGCAAATTACATGGCAGACTTGAGCAAAGAGATTCCCTGGCACAAATCCCCAGCACCATTTATTCTTGCAACCAGAAGGCATCCTGATGAAAGTGTACAAACTACTCACAGAGAGAAAGGCAACTGGGTGTTGCTGCTGTCCTTGGACACACAAGGGCAAACAGATACTCAATTAGATGAGGAAGTGACCAGTCCAAACTTCATCAAAGTAACTGAATTCCTTCACTCATCTGGACTAACCAGCCATCCTGAACACAGAAGATGCAGAAGACAAGAACTAGCAAACCTTACAAAAAGATTGGAGAATGATGTGAATGAGAGGAAACAAAAAAGCACACTAATGATAGCTAACAACACTTCTGTAAAATATGCTAAAATTTATCCTCCTGGTCCCAATCCCATCTCAACAAAGAGCAACCAGAAAGTGATGTTAAGTGTTGAACAGATTATGTTACATCTGCCTACTGCAGTGTTCTTGCACTTTCCCCTGAAGCATCTGGCAAAGGCATCAGAGAAAGCATCAGATAACCAGTGACAGGATCTGGAAATAAATGGATTTTGGTGCTCACCCAGTTTGACCATTTCAAGGTTCCAATGATTCCAGGGTCAAGATTGCAATCTCCATATTTGTGTATACAAAGTCCTTGCAGACACCAAGGAAATGAAGCCATTTGAAGTAGCATTGCCAGTGTTTGTGATGGATCATGGAACTCATTATACTGCTGCCATTTTTCCTTAAAGCTCCAGAACCTGATGACAGATGATTAGGTGAGAAACACATTATCTGCATAAGACAAGTTTCTAGTCTGTTTGTGAGTGAGGAAAATGGAAAATTGTGATACTAATGCAACACATTTTCTATACAAGAAAGTTTCTCATAGTCTTCACTGTGCATAAAATCTTAAAAATGCTATTTAAAGGCTCAGAAACCAAGGCAAAGAGATAACATGTTGCATTTATTCTTTTATCAAAGCTCATGATTTTACAGTTATCACAAATTTTTGCAGTCCAGCTTAAAACTGAATTTAAGGCAATGTAACCTGCTGTAAGCTCCCTCATATCTCACTTCTTTCTAGCTTGTCTCAGTTGCAGGGCAGCTCAGCAGTTCTTCAGAAGCCCTCCTCTCCAGTGTCTGCCTCCCCCCATGCTGCTGACTTCCTAGATTTCATCAGACATCTTGCTGAAGTCACTATTTTTCTTAAAGCTCCAGCTCTCAGACTCACTCAATTATGTGCAAACTTACATCATATAAGGAAAAGTTCCTATTCCTTATACCTGCCAGGAAAAGCTAGCAAGAGAGCCCTGCTGTAACCCAAAAGCCCAATACTGAAGGCCTGAGAAAAGCACCAGTATCTTCTTACACTACTGAGACATTTATGATTTGAGAATTCAGGTCTTGGATCATGTATCTGAACTCCTTCTGCTGGCAACATTGCTCTCCCCAGCCTTCGATTTTGAATGGGTCTCTCTTGCTTCCAGCCTGCTGCTATGCCATTTGCCATTCTAAACTTACATTGCTGCTTCCTAAAAAGGCTAAAAGGCTAAAAAGTGCTCCACAGCAGTATGGACTCTGGACAAAAGAGGGAGACTGATGTTCCCTTGAACACCAAAACTCAGTCCAGCTCAGACACTAGTAATATGTCCTCAGTATGGCCCTGAGCTATGTTCCAGCAAATGTCCCAGCAAATGTTGTGTCTGCCTCCAGCTGAGCTCTGTGTCTCTCTCCCTTGTCTCAGGGCACAGCATCCCCTGGCCAGGCAGCAAAAGCAGCTCTCCTCTTCCTCCTCCCCTCCATTCCTGGCTCCCCTGTCAGATTAGCAGAGGTAGCCGTGAGCTGGTAAAGGTTATAACCAGTTTTCCACTGCTGTTGTAATTTGGTTCTTGTTTCTACAGCACAGCATGCTTTTGGGGATGGGCTTTTGGAACCCCAAAGGCTTTCTGACTGGAGTTGGAGCTGGGATTAGGGCATTCATAATTTGCACAGGAAACAATTTAATGCTCAAGCTCAGGCTCTGACCCAGGTTTAGCATACAGTGTGAACATGCCCACATACTACAATCTTATCCTGGAGCCAACATCTTACAGCAGCATCTTGAAGGTGAATGCATACGTCTCCTAAATTCGTGTAACCTGCTCAGCGAGGGGTTTCCAGTGCCTCCCTCACCCCAGTACCAGGTGTGTGAGATTTGCATCTGTGGCTGCCGCACACAGGCACAGCTTTCCAGGAAAGGTGTGTTTTCCAGCTCTTTTCTGTGCCAGTATTGCCGCCACCTGGAGATGAGAGGAATGAAGGGCTCCCAGCCATTTCCTTGCCTTCATCCCTCTCCCTTTTCTCAGCCACAAAGCATCCTCCTCTATTTCAGCTGGAGGGAGAGCTGGCAGCCTCCCAGCTTCTGTGGTTACGATATCCCATGAGTGCAGCCTGTTGCAAGCCTTGCTCTGCGAAGGACGGGGCCCTTACGCTCTTGGTAAAAACACAGCTCCTGGGCACGGGGGGAGGCTTTGGCAAAAGGAAGCAACCCCCACTCAGCTTACTTGCAGTCCTTCACCTTTTGGGAGGAGGCAACTTGCCCTGGGCTTTCCTGTCCTTTTTAGTTTAGAATTCAAGTTGCAGATCTGAATGAATGAATACAAGCTTGTGTGTTCGGCAGAGCTGCGCACATAAAGGAGAAGGGGTTTTGCCCATGTTTTTTATGGCACTGCCCATGTAGGGAGATGGGAGGGAGCTTCTACAGTGCATGTGCACGTGCACATTTTCATGTTGTGTGCACGTGTGTGCATGCGTATGTGCATTTCCATATTGTGTCTAATAGGCTCTTTGTTTCTCCAGAGAAGAAGGAAAAGGAAATCCGCATGTAATGAATCCATTTATTTTATGGAGCTCCCCTGGAGAGGGGCCGGGGAGCATGATTTATGCAAAAAAACAGGCAGCTGCTGTTGGGAGGGGGGCATCAATCTGGTTTTGATTTTAATTCATAAGTGGAGGTGGCCACACAAGCCAAGGTCTCGTAAACTCCCCATAGAAGAGAGTGGCTCGTTGGTGTGAGGCTGTCAGAGCCTATTTGGCCATTAGTATCGAGCTGCTCTCCACTGCATCCGACTAATTCCCGCCCTGTTGTTCTGCTTTCTTAGGATGTGTTTCCCCGTGTTGAGGCCTCCCATTAAAAGAGAGAGGCAGAGCTGTACTGGGGCACAGACTGAAATCTTTGTATTGAAGGGCAAAAAAGCCCTTCACAGAACATTTGCAGTTTATGTCACAATTCAGTGTACAATGCATACTGATAGAAAAACCAACAGAAAATAACATGACTTCTATGCTACAGTCCTGTTCCTCACTGCCATTTATAAAAACATAAGGAGTGAGGTGTGATGGAAAGACTTCTGGGCTGGGATAAATTGCCTGGAAACTACATACCACTCATCAGTCTTTTTCCATCCCTGACAGTCTGCATAACTCAATGCATATTGTCAGGACTCTGAGTGTAAAGGGACAGTGAAGAGATGCTTTAACAGGGCAGAAGTCTTCCAAGATTCTGTTTTATTACATGATTTTTCATCAGAATAAGAATCCATGGAATTTAACCATCAGTAGTATAAGAGAGAACTGCCCACAGCACACTCACTCACACTGTGATTGTCCCATATGACAAGAAAGTTGCATTTGGCCTCCTGATCTCCCCCAGCCATCTGTCCATGGCATAGCTGATATGAAAAGAATCTAACTCAGAATCTAACTCAGGTCTGTATTCTTCACCATAATCTCATGCATGTCCAGCAGAGGTAGGCAGGTAAGTGGACAGACAGTTCTATTATATCAGTTCAGGAAAACAAGAATGAGTACTGGTCTTTCCTGAAAACCATCCTCAAATGCTACCAGCAATTAATTATTGGAGCAAATTAATAATTTTTGTATTTCACTTACTCTGTGTAACTTGGGTCACTATAAAGAACACAGATTTTCTTGTTCTCAACACTGAATTATATTTTTAGATCACTCAGATACATGTTGTCCCTACAGAGAACAGACAACACTTGTCTGTTGACATTGAACTTTAAAAGACTTTTGCTTGGCAGAATTAAGGCCTAGTGGTGGGTCAGTGAGAAGAATTTGGAAGAAGAGGTGTGGTTCACTTACCACTCCCTAAAATGCCCAAACCATCTTGCAGAAGAAGGATTTGTTTTGAGAGCTACAAAAAGGAAGGTGGCTAATTTGCATGTTACACCTTTACTGATTTTTCAGATAATCTTTCTGTGGCTTTCTAAGAACTTCATTTGGCAGCAGCTTACACATCAAGGGTGTTTATGCTGCCAGCAATACAGCCCCTGGCATCATCCTGCTCTTGCATCACCAAACATTCTGAACCTCCTGTTCCCAAGTATCTGGGAAAAAAACCCAAAAAACTTTGAAAATATAAAGGCCAAGAATGCACAGATGTGAAATGCTGACTTTAGGAAGCAGCCACAAGGAATGGTGGGGTTTTTTTGGATCAGGCCCTTTCCCTGAAGCCAAAATTGGACCATCAGTTTTTAGGCTAATGAGAAAGAGGTGCTTTTACACAGATGATGCTGGAAAAAACTCCTGTAACAGAGTCTGGTCTGTGGAGAAATGGGTCAGGTCACAGAACTTCCTCCAGCAGTAGCTTTCAAGCATAAAGCTGGATCCATTTCACGATTTTATTTTGGAAGAAACCTAACTGCTTACCAAGTCTCAGAACTACTAGCCCTGTAGCAGAGACTAATAAAGATTAGCTGAAAGGCCTCAAATTTGCAGTAAAGTGTCATTATCCACACTTGCCCCTTGATAATCACAAATTCAATGATTTTACTGGTTGAGAGACAAGACAACAACCAAAACAAAGTGAAAGACAGGTGAGTAGCTAGAAGTAAAAAGATCACCTTCATGCTCTTCTGTTTTACATTTTCCTTCTTTGTATACAAACATAAGTGTCTTAGTAGCATTACAAGGTATATTTATAATTAGGGAAATGTTTGAACTGATCTACCCTTCCACCTTCTGCCTGTTTTTACTTCCACTTATCAAGTGCACATGTTTCAAGTCATCTTATGAATCATACATTTTATGAAGTCTTGGTTAAAGGATGCTGCACCTATCCAAGTTTTTCAATGGTCCCTTCAGCTACAGTTTGTGCAACTCTTAATTTTAATGTGTTCATCTTTATACAGACCTACAGGAGAGAGAGGCACACTTATGTCCCAATTATAGTGAAGTCCCTGACGAACTCAAAAGACTAAGGCTTGTCCCGCACTTCAAAGGTCATTCAGCCAGAGGGCTGCTGATGTAACTGTGCCAGCAAAACCTCTCATGCAGATATCTTCAAACTGATGCAACCCTATACTGTCCTCATTTTTGTCACTGGATAAACAAGGAAACGGCCCAAGGCTGGGAAACAAGGCAGTAAATAATGCCCAGTCCAGCTTCTAGACATGCAGATCATATTCCCCCATATGAGGTGGCTCAGCCAATGTTGTTATGCTCCTGATCACAGAGTAATTAACTTATTATTCCTCCACTAAAACCACACTTTTGTAGGTACTCTCTTCTTCATGAATGCAAAAGTTTATTCTTGCTATTCTCCTGGAGTTTGACTTTGGCTTCTAAAAATTTGTCCCTTAACTGCTCAGAAGAAAAACACGTTGGAAAAATCACCTCACGACTTTTCAAAGTCACACAGAAAGTGTGTAGAAAAGCAGAGAATTGAGGCCAGGTGGTCTGTGTCCCCATACAGTCGCCTAAGAACATGGATCAATGAGGCATGAGAAGCAGGACAGCCTAGAAGCACCCTGAGAAATTTGTGCCATCATCAGATTGTAACAACCTGGAAAACAGAACACAAAATAATCCTAGGAGAAAGGATGAGCTACCTCAACAAACAGACTCCAGGGCATGCTTACACATGGTGCTTCAAGGTTAGAGACATGGCTTGCTGAATATTCCACAGGATAACAATACCTACATTGGCGTGTCATGCCAGGCTATGACACCTCCTCTCCAAATGGACAGCTCTGAGAACAGTGAGAGCAAATAGTTTCCTGCACTATTCCTGAAGATCAAGAGAAGCCTCCACACAACCAGAGTGAGGACCACACAGTGGGATTGAGACAGCAGCTGGGAGCAGAGAAGGTTCCAGCCCGGCCTCTGGACACCCACAAAGGGCATAGTAACTTCTGATGCAACAGTTGTAAGGCCATTGCTGCCTGTTCGGAATGGGTCTTAGTATACAATGAGGAAAGTAGAAAAAAAAATCCTGAAGAGACTAATCTAGCTCAGCTGGTCAAGAACAAAGACCCTCCTAGCAGCAAATAACTGGGCACAGCCCTGACTCCTCCATCTAGGAGGTGACTTTCATCCAAGAGCTCCTCAGGAATTACACCTTTTCAGCCAGCTTTCTGCAGTTCCTACTGATTTGGTCTAATGAAAGTGACTCCTAACCAATACTGGTTTAGTAAAGTTCCCACCAGATCAAAACTGACCTCAGTTGGCTCCTGTCATTTCCAAAAAGCTCCTGCTGATTTGGCTGACTGACTGAGCTCCAGGAAAATTGTGTGTAAGCCTTGCATTTGCAGACGGTAAATTCTCTCTTTCTGGAACACAGAGGAGAAAGGAACAAAGCCAACAGGAACAAACAAGAGTCAATTTGTCTGGATGAAAATTTTCACAGCAACCCCTACTCTAAGGCTACTGCATCTGAGCCAGACACCAAGACATCCTGGGCAGACCAGCATGCCATGCCACAGAGACACAAACCTTCCCAGCCACTGGCCACTTTCCTTCTAGCTTTATTTGACTGCCCCAGGCCTGGACACTAGCACAACCGCATGCTGCAGCCATTTGCAGCGAGAACTATCATTACAAACAGTTCCTTCATCTAGCAAGGGGCCAAAAGATTAGGCCCAAAACAGACACTCAAAAGCATGCTGTACTTTGGAGATGAGGCCAACAGGACTTTCGGGCACTTTCCTCACCCCTCTCAAACTCTTGGCAGAACTGTGATTCAAAATTATTGCTTTAATTACAGGCTTACAGCTACTTAAGCATCTGACTTCCATGCATGGCCCACCTGGCAAGCAGGCACACCTCCCCCAAAGCCACGTTGGGCCCATAACATTTGCAGGCTGTGTGGGCTGCTCTGTTTCAGGGCTGTGGAGCCTGTCGCGTTCCCCTCCAGCTGCAGCGTCGGCAGCATCACGCTGACAGGTTCAAGCCATGCAGAGATGGTTGTTTTTGTAACCCATTCACTTTTAACAAAACTTTCCCAAGCTTATTCTTCTGTAATATACTTAAGATCACCTGCTGCTCAAGGAGATTCAGATTCTTAAAGGAAAATTGCAATAAAACCCAAAAAACCTGGAAAAACTGACATATAATGGCATCCAAGGAAGAAGAAAGCACCTCAGCAGTAACCAGTTAGTCCAAATACTGAGCTCTGCTAACATCTCTCACTCCTGACTGGCAACTCCCCTGCTCTCTCTCTTCTTCCCTGATGTCCCCACAAAAACTCTGCTGATCCACAGCTCTCCCTGCTGTTTCAGCCCTGGGACCACAATATATTCCCCAGGAGTTGTCTTTGAGCCTTGATCAACAGTCAGTGTGACAGTGACATGCTGGTCTACTCAAAAATTAATCACAGCTCAGCTCTGGGATCCCACAACCCATCTCTGCTGCACTCCTGGGCCTTCACTTATGACATCCCAACTGTTCTTCCCTCATGTCCCTCTTCCCTCCTTCCTCTCTTCCCTCAAATGTCCCTCATTCACAGCACAGCTCCTTCCATGCACTTCAGTCCCACTTCACCACCTTCTTTAGTTCATACAGACAGAAACCAGCAGATGTGGAGCATGTCAGTCCTTCTGTTGAAGTCCGAATGTCTCCATAATTCAGTATTTTTCCTCCTGAAAAAGCTACCAGACTAGAGAGGGGAGGGTTTAAAATCCACTTAGTAGCCTGTCTACCATCTGAATTTGAATTGATATAAGCTTAAAAGCTTGAAACATCATGTTTATTCTGGCTTTCAATTATGTTGTTAATAACTACAGTGATTCTCCACATACTTGCCATTCACATGCTGCCCAACCAAGTAAACAGTAATACTATAAGTGCACTGAGTAGCGCTACTCAGGTCTTTTCCTAAACTAATAGAAATTAGAGCAATTCAAGATGTCTGAACAAATGAGTTTTCTCTCAAACCATGCATTCTCCTGGCATTCTACAGGGAACGTCATTGCCATGGAGCCTTCTCTTCAGTAAGTTTAGCTGGGTCTCTCTGAACTCCTCTAGTTTTAGTCAACCTAAATTTGGCTAGTGCTCACACAGTAATATTTAAAGCTCACGCAGTGCAAATGAAAAAAATATGCTATAAAAGGATTCAAAACAATACTATTTGTTTTTTGTTTTAAAATTTTGGTATTGAATTTCATGCTATTGAATCCACAGCCCTGGAGACCAAAATCCCCTTCTAAACTCAAAAGGAGCTGCACAGGCAAGACAAGATTCTTCACAGTGTGCTGGAGAATCGACTTCTATGCTCCCTAGTGAGTTTAGACTCTGAGTAACATTTAGCCCACAACTTTTTTGATTAAACAGTCAATGACAAGGCCTTTTAGAGAAAGGGATATTCTTGCTCACTAGGAACTGGACTACAAAAAACACAACTTATTTCACACATGTACTGCCAAAGAGCTGTCAAATGGAAACAGCTTTTTGTGAAATGTTTTTGTCATGAGAATGAATATTCAGTCAAGAACAAAACAAAACATACCAACCTCTCCGACTTTAAAAACAGAAAGCCCTCTGGCCAAGAATTTCAAAGCTGTTCATCACCCTCCACTGGCCTGAGATCCAGGATCCAACAAAGTTCAAGAGCTGCTGCCCAGTAGGAAAGAAAATGAGATCCCAAACAGGTGTGGACCAGGTGTGAAAAAGTAGAAGGTTAACACACCCCATCCATCACTGGACAGCACATCTGTAAAAACGGAAATAAATATTAAACTCAAGTCACTATCTTGTCTGGAGATGAGCAGAATTCCCCCCAGTGGCAACTACAGAATATCACGTGGTAAGGACTGCAGCTGAGCTGATTTACTGCTAAACTGTGCTTGTATGTTTGTAGGAGGCTCTCATTCCCTTGCTGCTGAATTGCTTCTTCTTAATACAAGAGACAAAGAGTCCTAGTGCTCTTCTGAATATATCTCTGGTTCATTTTTCCAGTTGCAAAGCAAATGGTTTGAAGTTTGATTGTCTTGCCAGACTCATAAAAATAAACTATCAAGCACTAGCCAAATTGTGAAGAACAGCATGTTTTATGAAAACCCAATTAAACTATGGCCATCAGTGTCTCACTTTCATCTTTGCTGAGCACTGCCTCAGCTTTCTTGCTGCACGCCAAACTCGTATTCTTCTCTGATGCACTCAGTGAGATTTCAGTTAATAGTTTTGTTTTGTTGTTTGGGGAAAAACACATACACACACACAGACACAGACACACACACACACGCACAAAATTCCTAGTTCATATACTAGATCTGCAGGGTACCAGAAACAAGTATCTTTGGGGCCAGGAGGGGATTTTATTTCCATGTATTGGATGTGAAAATGGGAATTGTTTGTCATTATCACTCACACAAACAGGCACAGAATGTTTTTCCCAAAAACAAACTGACAGACATTAAATAAAAAGCACTGCAATACACTTTGGTAATCCTCAGCAGTGGAACAGCTTTTTGAGCTGCACAACATGACCCATGTAGATCCTACAGTCCAATGTATTAAGAGATTTGGAAAGTGTCATAAAAGTACTCTTTTGGAAATTCTCTTTTTGCTTATCTGTCTCTAAAAAGGTCAGGCATCCAGCCATCCACCCTAGAAGATGAAGGGAAATGCAAGATCATATTGTGTTTTCACCTGATGGCAAGGAGGACATCACTACAGCTTTCCAGCAGCCTCCAGGTCTCTTCCAAGTTGATGATTAATAAAAGTAAAGAAGTCACTAAAAATGCAATGCAACAGATTGCAAAGCAGAAAGCACGTACAGTTAGAGATGAAGTAAAACTGATTTTAATGGACCATTAATAATAATTTCAGCTCATATAACCTTTCTTTCAACATGCCAGTCCAGGAAGCAAGCTTGATGATGACTGAAACAAAACAAAACAGAGATGTCCTACTGTCTTGCACTGTTATCACTCTTCTATTGTCTTCTCTTTACAAGACTGTCTAATAAGACTGTCCCCTATTACTCACTGCAATTCTGATACTAAGTGATAAAAATGCATTGAGAAGAGCATTCCCTGCTTTTATTTGTTGTGATATTTGAGGCTTTTCATGTTGAACAATACCAGAATATTTTTTTAAAAACCAAAAAACAAAACTGGAAAAAAAAAAACCAAAAACAAAACAAAACAACCCACCCAAAAAACCAAAAACCTAGAAAGCAAATGCATTTTTTCCAGATTTCCAGAATGAAAAGGTAAATCAAGATTCAGATAAGAGTTCTCTGTGGATAAGACAAATCTGCTGAGACTCAGAGTAGGAGCACATATAGGTGTGCATAAGAAGTGCCATGTTTTAAAATTTCCATCCAGCTGGAAAACAGCAGCATCACAAAGAAATACCATTCTGAGAACTGTATCAACAGCACAGTTGGCTAAGAGAGCACTCTTCTCAGAAATACTTGGAGGAGTTAGATGACTGAAAACCTCCAAAAGTAAAGGACTTTGAGGCGAATCCAGCTGATATATTTGTAATATGGTGCCAGCATAATTTCCCCGAATGGCTAAAGAAAAAGGGAAGCATGAAAGGGGTCAGTTGGGAATATATGTGCACGTGGGGGAGGGGGACAAGGAAAAGGCAAAACTAGCTGAGAACAGGCTCCATTTAAATTGCATACAGACCTCACACAAAGCACAGAGAATTGGTCAGTAGATTGAAGCCATCTGGCTGGAGGAGCCATAAGAGTAAAACCCTGCTGGAGATCTCCCCATCACGTCCCATCATGGTCCAACATCAGAGCACAGCACGGGCTTCCCCCATTCCAATCTCATGGAGTGAAATACGGGAAGATGAGCAAGAAGAGGATTGAAAAGTTCATCCTTATGACATAGCCCCTACTCTTTTCACAAAGCACACTGTCCCAAGGCCTCTCCAATAAATCTCAAGCTTTGGTGGCAACAAGAGAGAAACTGAGTCAAGGCTCTACGTGCTGCAGCCAACAGCACAGAACACTGACACCAACAGCTGTCTTCAGGTTTCCATGACTCCCCAATGAAAGACCACCCCAGTGCTCTCCTAATGTGAACGAACCAGAGGACTCCGCTCTCCTCCTGCTCACCCTGGCCATTTACAAGCATGTTTGTTGTAGAAGGCAGATGCAGCATTTGTTACAGTGCAGCCTGCAAACATCTGAGGAAGCAATATTTTTATTATAAAAACATACAAATGTATTTTAAAACTTATAAAATGTATCTTGATTTATGTCTCAGATAAAGCCTTTGATTTAATTTAATGAAAATTAAGACTGCTTGTGTTTCAGAACATTGGTATCTGAACACTCAGCAATGAAGTGGTCTTTATGCTAGCCAACCATTACAAATTTAATGGTTTTTTTATTGCCTGTTTTTCTGAAGTCCCTCCTTTACCTGGGTTGGAAAATCAAGGCACTTAACATCTGGAAAAATGAAAGCTTTTGGAAGTTTGCCGGTCTGATTGCCATGGTATTGTTACAGATTTTTTGTTCCTTATGATTCTTCCATGAAGCCCAAATATTAATTGCCAGAGATCAAATCCAGTGCAAGTGGTTCAGTTGTTTTCCAACATTTTAACTTGCCTGTATGGAACATTCCCAAAGCATCAAAAGTCATCAGTATTTTTTAAGCACTGAGAAGCTCAGAACTTATCATTTCTATATCAGAAGTAATTTTGAGTGATCCTAAAGTCTTCTCCCTCTAATAAATGCCACCACTGAGGTATTTTAGCTGGTGTCAGCAATGCCACAGATACTGGGTATAACAGTAGCAGCGAAAAAGTATAAGGAGTGTGGTGGGGGGAGAAACAGAACTGAAATGCTCTCGCAAAAGGAAGTCGTATTAATTTTCCCACTGGATTTTTCTTGTTTACACTTAGCTTGAAATCTTGGAAGGAAACGTAATGAAATTATTCCTTGGTTATTTTACTTTGAAAAATAGCCATATCCACTGGGAAAATAAGAAAACCTTAAAAATATAAACAAGTTATATTCAAGTGAGTCACTCGTTCTTCTATCCCAGTGCCATCTCTCTCTGCTCTCTTTGCAGCATTTCCTTCTTACCATCTCCAGCCACCTTTTCGTCTCCCTTCACACTTCCAACTATTAATTTTTGTCCCAATGTCATTCTCCTCCACCCTCTAAAGTCAGTTTGAGAAGCTAGCTGTCACTTCTTCATGGACACAGGCATTTGGGGTACACTATTGTGGTGTGGAATGGGCCAGCCCTTCCTGCTGATGAGATCTGGCCACTCTTGACCAGACAGCTGATTCACATGTGATGAACCCTGCAGGAACCTCCATGCCCAAAAGGGCACCAAACAATCTTCAAGGAAAACTGTGAGCCTAGACAATCTTCAAGGACATTCCTGTATCTCCATGGTTGAGTAGGATGAACTGTATTGTGGTGCAGGATGATTTTTATTCTCTTCCCTTATTTAGACTTATGAGAGTTTTTGTCACATTTGTCTTTTATGATCAGAATTTTGAATTATCCAGGTTTTTGTCTACGTAACTATAAAATATTACAGTAATATGTGGTTTCTAAGTATGGACAACTCACGAGGATAAGCCTGTGAATCTGTGTCACTCTCATTACAGCCAAGCATCCCCAGAATGGTTCTTAGGATCTGTAACACCTAATGTATGTACACACCTAATGTATGTACATATCTAACAAGTAATTTGGAAGAGCTTACTGATTTTCCTCATTTAAAATCTTGGATGATCAATTGTTGGATTTGAACACATTTCTTTTGATCACCCAACATCAAGTTATAGACTTTAACATAAATGCTAGACGTTTTGCAACCTACTTGTAACCAGATTCAGGTTTCCTAATTTTTCAAGAAGGGGGAAGGGCTGTTGGATGCAAAGTGAGCGCTGACCTGCACTGACCCCTTCTGGAAAGCACCAAGAATGTACCATTGGAAACAAACCTGCACTGGTCCTGGGGGTGCGTGTGGGAACTACTTGACCTAATAGCTTTTTCCATCTTGATTCCTATGACTTTTAATCATGTTTGGTTGGAACAGCCTCAGCCTTCAGAAGCTATTTGCATGGGTAAGGCTCTGGAGCAAATATACATGTCATCCATTAATGTCCAGCGGACCAGAAAAGGCTCACAGGACCAGAAAAGTTTCTTTGTAGATGGAAGCAGATACACTAATACATTACAAGAAACAAGAAAAATAACAAAACATAGTCCATTATCAGACAAGAACAGAACACAAATTAGTATGAAAAGAAAAATGGAGCCTTACAGACCATCGACAATATGTAATCCCAAAGCAGTTCAAACAAGAAAATACAATTTCTTTGAGAATGGTCCCACAAAATCTCTGGAGGCTGTGAGCAGTTAGGGCACAAGTTTCTCAACTAAAATACGGTACTTCCTTGCTCCTGACCAGATTCACATTTGGGAGCAGAGGTTTAATTTTTATTCAAAAGGAAAAGGACTATTTCTTCAACTGCCAGTGACATCCTATTCTGCTCCTTGGAAACGTCCAGTTCTAGCTAAACTGGATGACCCACCACAGTGCTGACAAATCACAGACTACAGCTGAACCAGCTTACAGAAAGAAAATCACTTTATTTTCTCTCATGTACGGGGACATCGTATTCAGGGCTATATTTTTTCTTCCTTGAACACAAGGGCTTGATGAAATAAACACATTCAAAAATTATCTGCAAGAAATCAGAAATATGTCAAATTTCCAAATTTGGAAATAGATTATGGGCTTCAACTCAAATTGGCACATGCTTTGTTTTTCTCCTTGGGACTCGATGGTCTGCACTGCTAACAGTTGTAGAAATATTCACAAGACAAAAAAAAAAAATAATTCTCAGGAGAAGAGACAAATCGCTCAACCCAAGCATGCAGGTTTTTAAGAATGCAACGATCTTCCTTCTTTGCATTAAATTATTTGTCACTTAAAACTCCTTTAGAGACAGCATTTGTTTGAAGGTGAGGCAAGCAGGTGGAGTACTTACTGCATTTGAACTACCACCATGTCGCTGGTCTCTCTCTGTTTGACCAAAAGCCACACTACTGCTTAAGTATCTGCTTCAAAAGTCCCATGACATGGAGACATTTTTGAACAGCCACTAATCCTCTGCCTACATAACTTTACCATGGTGAGCCAGCACTGCGCTTATCAACTGTTGATTTCCATCCCATAAATTAAAGGCAACAAAAGGCAACAAAGCCGACAGAAGAAACTGCATTTATTTTAAGCCATTGAGTAAATTCTTCTGTTAGGTTGTTTCTTCCCCTAGGATAAAACTCACTTTATAAAGAAAAAATAACAACAACCAACCCATAAAATTGTGACTTCACTACACCACTGTGCCCAGCGATGTTCCTTCTCCTCATAAGGAAATATTTCCTAGACTGGATGGCAGTAAATATTTTGTTTGGCTCTTATGTTTAAGTTTTTGGACAAGTTGGAGATCACCCTGATTCTAGAAATCGTTATATAGCATAAAGCGGCGAGAGAGGAAGAGCTCTCTTCCGGCAAGCATTCTTACTCAATTTGTTCTCTGAATAAATGGGATGGCCCTGCTTTCGCTGCTTGGCATAAAGCACACGAGTCTGGACAGAAGCCCTGCCTGCATTCCCACTTCTTTGGAAAGTCCCAGAATTGAGAGCTTAGACCTGCAACTGAAAGATATTTGCAAAGTAGACTGTAACAAGAAGGAAGTGTAACACACAAGAGGAAGGAGATGGAAGGACCTCCTGTAATAGGAAGATCAAATTATATTTTACAATAAATTTTACATTTATATTGCAGTTTACATTTTGCACCACATTTTAGATACAATCTCAGAAAAACATACAGAACACCTTGGATGAGCACTGTTGACCACTGATGAAACAGAATAGCATGAATGTCCATCAGCGTGCATGACTCACAAGTGATTTTAATTTACTCTGTTAGTTTTCACTTTCTGGATTTTTTAAGAGTTGAAATGACAGAAAACAAACAAGCACTTGGAGAAACTCCATGAATGACCTTTGCTCTCAAGTACAGTTCAACTCAAGTACGCTCTTCATGAAGATGCAGCATTACCATCTAAGACAAATTGTTTGTTGGTATCTGAAACCCCAGTGGACTATGTGAGTATGAGCAAGCACCTCTAGGCTACCTTGCACCAAAGGGAGGTATGAGAAGTCAAGCGATGAGGTATGCTAAGAAAGCTGGTGGGAAAAGTGATCTCTCAGCAGCCTTCAAACTGTCAAAGACAAGTGATATTCAAACAAAAATGGAAAGTGCTTAAACTAGACCGACTGTTTACAAGACTTACAGGCAGACAACACACTGCTTCAAATTGTTACCTGCTGAAATGCACAAAACACTGCAGGAACAGGCATGAACCTCAGGATCTCCAGAACATACAGATCTGATAATACAGGCAGACAACACACTGCTTCAAATTGTTACCTGCTGAAATGCACAAAACACTGCAGGAACAGGCATGAACCTCAGGAACATACAGATCTGATAACTGTGATTTGAAACAAACCCTTTCCCTGAATCCCACAGCTGGCCTGAAACCCTCCTTGATGTGGGAAGCACTCCAGAGCCCATCCAAACAGAGGAGCCATATAGCTGCAGTAAAACCACCTCTCAGCCTTCCCTCACTGGAGAGCTAGGAGATTCAGGAGCTGTGGCAGGAGTGTAACTCAGGCTTCCACAACACAAAGGCACTGCTACCACTAGATTTACCTCCATCCTCCTAAACAAGAGGCAGCCTGTGCCCAGGGGGCCACGGTGGCTGATGGCACCCTGGCCTGGATGAGCACTGGTGTGGCCAGCAGGACCAGGGCAGTGATGTCCCCCTGCACTGGTGAGGCCTCACCTCGAGAGCTGTGTCCACTTCTGGGCCCCTCCCTGCAAGAAGGACATTGAGGTGCTGGAGCCTGGCCAGAGAAGGGGCTGGTGAAGGGTCTGGAGCACTAGCCCTGTAAGGAGTGGCTGAGGGAGCTGAGGGTGTTTTTAGGCTGGAGAAGAGGAGGCTCAGGGATGACTTTATCGCTCTCTACAACTCCCAGAAGGTCGCAGCCAGGCGGGGATCGGCCTCTTCCCCCCGGCCACCAGTGCCAGGACAAGAGGACACAACCTCAGGCTGCGCAGGGGAGATTCAGATTGGACAGCTGGAGGAATTCCTCTACAGAAAGGATGATTGGACATTGGAATGTGCTACCCGGGGAGGTGGTGGAGTCACCATCCCTGGAGGTGTACAAGGAAAGACTGGATGCGGCACTCCCAGTGTCTAGCTCCCATGGTGGCGTTCAGGCATGGGTTGGACTCGATGACCTCAGAGGTCTTTTCCAACCTAGCTGAATCCCTGATGCTGTGATCCCAAGCTGATACGACCGCCAGAAAATCCAAGCCCCCAAACAAAAAAACCCAACCAAACAAACAAAGGAAAAAAATAAAAGAAAAACAGGAAAATCCAAGCCCACAATAAACTTAAAAGAAACAAACGAAAACAATGAGGAGGACCACACCACCGACAACACGCCGGGTATGGCAAAAGACTCCTCCTCCCGGCCCCGGCTCTGCCCCTCGGGCGGCGGGGCGGGCGGGACGTGCCCCGAAATGGCGGCGGCAGCGCCGCCCCCCGCCGGCGGAAGCGGCGTGACGGCAGCGCCGGCCGCGGCAAGATGGCGGCGCCCAGCCTGCTGCGCGGGGGCCTGCGGCGGATCTTCTCCGGGCTGCTGGGGAGCGGCTGGGCCGCGCCCCCGGCCCGAGCCCTCCGCCAGGGTGAGTCCGCAGGGGGCTCTGCACGGCCCCGCGCCCCGTTGCCTCGCCGCTGTCCTTGGGAGATGGTTGCGGTCACTGTAATTTGTCCTCTCCTCCCGCCCCCCAAGTGCTACTTCTTTCATGCTGCATGGGTCTCATTGTGGCTTCCCGTCTCTTTTTTCCTTTGCAGTCGTGGAGGTGACTGAAGGCAACACGACCACAGTAAGTCCCTGAGCTTCTTTTGCTTGGTAGCTGCTTCTGCCATGGCTTCTCCTTCCTTCAGCCGTGTGTGTGTCCGTGCCCTACCCAACGAGTAAAGGAAAAAAGGGAACGCTTTTCTGCTTGAAAGACCTCTCAGGGTGTGAATGCAGAGCCAGGGTAGGGATTTGCTGCGAGTGCAGGTAGGCAGTGGAGGGTTTGGCTGCTGAAGGAGACAGGATCATCACTCTGTTGCTGGTGACAGATGCCTCCAGTGAGAGCCACTCGTGAGCGCCAAACCCCTCGCTGCAGCCCGGCTAAAGTCGGAATCCCTGACCAGAGGCATTCAGGATCTAAAACACTAGAGGCCATTCTTCAGATGGTTTTGTTTCCTAAACTGGTGCTATTTGGCATCGTCTTGAGTGTGGACAGGCACTAGGGAGGATTGCCAGTGGCTTTGTGACTTCATCCTGCGCTGGCAGTGCAATGTGGCATTGCAGGACGTGTCTGTACCGCCTACATGCCACACACACCATGCCTTTGATCTGCCTTCTGTTTGTTATCCGCAGTGTGTGCCATGCTGACTTCAGGTGGTACAAAGCTTCTATCTTCTAACACACACGGTAAAAAAAAAAAAAAGTGAAAGGGGTGTTTTCAAAGGAAGACCTTAAATACTAAATGAAAACTGCTCCTGAAAATGAAACAGAAGGTCTGAAGTAACTGGTAAAGAAGAGCATCTTCTTATCTACAGTTTAAGGCTGGAAGGAAAAAATTAAAGTAGTAGAATTAAAACTTTGCATAGTTAGCACCATCTGATGTGTTACACTTTTATCAAGAGAATTGTCATTCTTTAGAAGCACTGAAATTACTGAAGGGGAAAGGAGATTGCATTGTTCTGCTCACATTGCATATGACAGTAGCACTATATGCCTTGTCTGGGAAGAGATAACACAGATACTTTGATATATATATATATATATAAAAGATGAGGAGAGTTAAGGAGGAATTTGGGAATAGCTAGAAGAGAGTGCACTTAAATGTTAATCTATATGTACTAAATAATAAGAAAGGGATGGACTATTTTGCTTATTAATGAAACAGAAAAAAACCTGCTTGTTTATGCCTTTGAAATTCTTAAGTAAAAAAACCTGCTTGTTTATGCCTTTGAAATTCTTAAGTATTTTTGTCAGAAATATTTTTTGTTGAAACTTTGTTGTATTTGTGGTAGCAGACATTGTCATGTCTGAAACCTGCATGGAGCAGATAAGTTACTCTATTTGATATTACATATCTAAAATATATGGCACTTAGCCAGATGTTATAAGACTGTCAACAAAAAATAAGTTTAAGGTGTGATGGAAAGTATCTATTTCTTGCCTTCAAGTACTAAATACTAATCTTTGCCCAGAAACCTGAAGGGAAGAACTTGCATGTGTGACCTGAGGTTGTTTTAACCAAAACAAGAGGGGAGTGTGCACACCAGCAAAACACACTCAGTGGATTGCTGTATTTTGCACTCAATCATTTTCAAAGGGGATGTAAATTATATTCTCAAAAGTCCAAAACATTAACTGAGGCTTGAAGTAGAAAAAGTAAGCATTAAATTAGCAGAGCCCTTTATGAAAGTAACTCTTCCTGGTGATCTGGATATATTTGCTGTAATATCCTAGCATCAGTCTGGAATCCATCAGTGCCCCTAGATGAGGAAAATGTTGTCAAAAATGGTGTAAATTGACAAACCAAAGGGCTGATATGTTTCTCAGTGTATCCATTGGTCACTCCATTTATCCTGCCAATTCTACATCAGTCTTCCCTGAATCCATATTTCCCTGCTCATTTTCTGTGTCCTTGTTTTTAATCAGTATTGAAAGAAGTGTTTGATGTGAACCAGTTAATAAATACAGAGAAATACAGATTTCATCAGCATTCTGAGAATGTAGAACCCCTACACTCCCTTTTAGAAGTTTAATGGAAAAATAGCAACTGGACGGATTAACACTATAGAAGTCCTCAGCAATTGGGAAGTAAATGCCAAAACTTGTACACTGAAATTTATCTCAAGAAAAATTGATATTGATGTAGCATTCTGAATCTTTATTTATTTCCAAGATGGAATTACAGTTATAGTGCAGGCTGAAGCCAGACTGGCAAGAATCAAGACTAAATACACGGGCTTCCCTGAAAATAACTTTATTGATTAATAGAAAATTAGATACTGGCCTACATCTTATATTCATAGTTAAGTATGTGTTTTTGTAAAATTGGCTGTTGTACTTGTGGGGGGAGGAATCTTACTTAAAAATTGACAATTCTGTGTGAGGTACTGAGATGTTTAAACTACAAGTAACTTACCTGTTTCTGTTTTATCATCAGAAATGCAGAAATCTGGCATATGATACAGTTCTTTGAGTTCAGCTGGATGCCATTTTTCAGTGTACACTTACAGGAAAGGTCATGCTTTTCTCTTCCCAGGTTTGCAGGCACAGAACCTGATGTTTTCTTTAAAGTAATCTTGCATTCCACCCAGGTTTTCTTTTCAAACTCTGGTGCTTGCACTCTTTGAGACTGACAGCTGGTGTTCATAATTGGCTTTTAATCTTAATTTCACCAGAGGAAACTCGAAAATATCTTGGAGAGAAAAATAGCTTAGTTTTATTGTCTCTCCATTTAGGTGCAATTTGAGATAGCTCTTGTTTCCATTAGTAAGTTCTCAAAAAAGAAAAAGAAAGACAAGTGCACATGCAGATAGACTTTGTATTTCTAACACATTTATGATTAGGAAACAAATTTGTCAAGTTCTTCCTTTACATACTTCGTACATCTCTTTGCATGTTATTTGTGGGAAAATTTGAGTATTAGATGCCACCACTTTATAGTGATGTACAAAATATAATTTTAAAATCTTGTAGAAGAATTGTTCAGAGAATTAAATGGAATAAAATATTGGTATTATAAAATAAATCTACAACCCCCACAGACATTTCCTGACTATCCTTTCTTAAATTTAAATTTTGCTCAGAGTTTTCCCTGCTGGTGATTTATAATCCAGCAAGCCCCTATATATTTTCAGCTATAACATGCATCTGCTATTCTGTGACATTCTCATATTCCCAGAAAAAAAAGTTATTTTAAAGCTTTTGGCTAAAGGGCCTCTACACTTTCAAGGCATGGTGGTTCAAAATAGTACTACAGTCAGTGGAACTCAGGTGAAGATGAGAAACACACACTGACTGTCAGCTAGTTTACGTTTAGGAAAACATACACAAGAATTTGCCAAAGGGTTTTCTATGCCCTCTGAATTTTTCCTTCTCCCCATAGTCTGTGGCATAAGCATATCAAAGAGCTTGTTATATCTCTCTAAAAGTAAGTTGAATGATGCAGGTACTGTTCCCCTTACATCCTCACAGAACTGGTCAATGTACTGTAGACTCGATGAAAAATAACCTTGAGTCACAGGTGCAGGTAGAGCTGCAAGCTGTGCCTGATCATTACATACTCTGAATTGTTTCCTAGATTGAAGGGAGAATTATAGAGGAAGCTGAAGCACCACCTCCTCCAAACCCCTCTGGCCAGTGTCCCATCTGTCGCTGGAACCTGAAGCATAAGTATGATTATGTGGTAAGTTTAATGAGGGGGTTCCCCCACCCCTCATCACTAGAAAAGTATTGCTCTCAGATCTACATGCCCCACAAACTGCCCCTCTTGTTTTTTCCTGGGTGTAATAAAGATGCTTAACTCCAGCTCTGCTTCTCTTGGATGCAGCAAGATCCTCCTACACAGTAATTGTTTGCCTTGGCTGATGGTGTTCCTGGGAAAAAGGATGAGCTTGTATCAAAGAGGAGATTTGGAATTACTCGTGTGGCCATCTGATCTGAAAAGGCTGTATAGCTCTTCTGTGCCCAGCTGCCTTTCACCATTGCACTTCCCAGAGAATCAAAAGTGGAATGTAGCATTTAGTCAGTGGATACAGGCCTAGCTCCAGAGAGGCCGGAAGACTTGATTAGGTCACTTACATGACTTAAGCACTACAGTTTCTTATTTGTCATTGTTCACTAAGTTAGTAACTGTTTCATACAGCTTTTAAAACTCTTCATGAGCATGAAGGAGCATACATTTTTACTTACCTGCAAGAGGAAAAACAGGTTCTATTCAAGCATTTTGTAGGAAATGCTAATGAGAAGTTTATTAACTAATGAGAGGATAACTAACAACACTAAACTTAGAATATGGGAAGGAAATCTTGTAGTGCTTTAAAATAAAAGCACAACAGTCACGAACACTTCAGAATAAGAAGCATGATATAGCAGATGCTGAATGTAACTTTACAAGAGGTCACTCAAACACAGAGTTTACAAAAGGACTAAGTTCCCGCCTTGCATGCTCAAAACCCATCACTGGAATTAGAAAACAAGGAAGGCAGACAGGAACATGCTGTTACTAAGATAAGGCAACAGAAAACTCAGAATAAGCTAATGTCAATAGGATTAGAGATGGGGGATACAAATACATTGGAGAAAAAGAAATGTTTGAGAAAGTCCATTACTGAGAGGAAAAGGGGACTGAAAGCCACTTCGGTTGCAAAATGACTGTGCTGCTTGTGTGTAGTCCTAGTGCACACATGCAAAGGAAAAGTTATGTTTTAGTATCTGTATATTGATGGCAATCAGCAAATGTAAAAAACAGGAAAAAACAAATACAGAAATAACTTAAGCATTAGGTAATTGAATTAGGTACAGACCAGCAGGCCTGTATTGCATGTTGCCTCAAGGTCTTGAAGGAATTAGCTAACAAATACATTACTTCACTCACAGGATTTTTTTAAAGCATAAAAAAATTCCTAGGGAATCACCAAATGGTTTGAAAACTGCAAGTGACATACTAAGTAGATAAGAGAGGAAGGAGAGTGATGCTGATGATTGCTGATTGGTAAGTAAATCGTTGCAAATTCCAAACGAAAGGTGTCAGCTAGGAGTAAAAGCAAATAACCTGTTGGATAGGACTGATTAAGACTCCTGAATTATGAAGAATATGGCAATAGTACCAGACAAAATACTTTTAATTACTCCAGACAGGTGAAGCAACAGATGTGAGGTGTAATTGAAATATGTTTAGTGTCTTTCAAAGCCTGTGTTGCAGAAATGGAGGCATTTAGAATCTCCTATTGTCAGTGATTCTTACTCAGGCTGGGTGCAATATTAAACAATGAAATAAGTTGGGGGCAGGGGAGTATTTAGTGTTTCCTGCCTTGGTTTCTCAACAGTGTGGGAAACCTGGATATACAGTGAGTTTGAAGATCGTAATAAATTGAGTGAAATGAAAAATACCATTAAGCTAAGCTACGAAACTGGATCATGTCTGTTTTGTGTTGCCCATGTTCAAATGTAGAGATTACTTGTAATTCTTTTTCATGGTTGCTGAATTGTGTAGTGATCAAAAACAACTTATTACTTACTCTGGAAAATACTTTTTTAAGGTTCATATCATTTTATGTGACTTAAAAATGCAAGAAGTAAACAGCATCATTAAACTCAGTAATTCTAGGGATTTACAGAAAGCATTCCATGAGTCACACATTAACAGCCCTTGAGAAACTATAAAGTGATGTTCAGGGATGAAATAATTTATAGCAGTGGATTACATCTTGGAAATTTGTATGTAGACTTACATAGATTCAGTTCCTACTGCCATGTGTGGTAGAAGACTCCACTGAGTATCTGGAGAGATAATGCCATCAAGAACCAAAGAAATTTTGACAGTGTGATTCTGTAGAGTCTGAGTTCCAGGATTAGAAATTGGTCACACCAGACAGTGTGAAACATGAATTTTACATGTGTTTGTAGGGTGAACTAAGTTATGAGTTTTCTTCCACACTTCACTTTGATTATTAGATCCTGATTTCTACTGTGCATTAAAGCAGGCAAGAGAAAACTAAATGTGAAGAGAGATTCTGCAGCCAGTCTTGAGAATCATTGCTAAGATAATTTCTAAGAAATCGTGGTGCTGAGAGACAATCTATGAGTATGTCCATCTCAGCTGTCACACAGATTTTGAATGGACGTGCATCTAGTGTGTATATATCCAGTGCTCCTCCTGGACAAAGAGCTAAAGAGAGCACTGTGAACTGGTATTTTGAAATAGCAGACGTTTCTTACCTCATATTTAGAAGCATCCCTCTGTGGGGCTGATTAGAACTAGGAGAAATTTGAATTGTGGAGTAGACCACTTCTCTACTTGTCCCTTATGTTTTTGAATGCTTTGTACTAGTTGCATATTTTCAGGATTTTCAAATGTTAAAATCTCCCTTTTCTGCATTAAAGTGAATAAAAAGGTGAATAAAGATCTTCCTTTTCTGCACTGAAGTACTCTGCTATTTTATTCTCTGCTGCAGCTGTGGTGAGCAACAGAATCTTGAGATGCTTAAGTAGTGAAGTGCAGGCATTTAACTCTGTGGGCAATTAAACAGTGCGACATTTTTGTCAATGATGGTTAATTGTCCTAAATGTCTGTAAATTGAGAGCAGCTATTTTTGTTAAAGATATAGCCTAGTTCATACAGCATAAACTATAAGATGAGCTTGGTGAGAGATTGGAATAGATGGTGGTTCCTTTGAGATTGATAAGCTGAGATCAGTCTGTTGCACAGAAAGGAAAGTGTGAGCTTTTTTGCTTGGGACGCTTGTAATTGGACTGAATGAGGCACTATGAAAAGGGAAGTGTTGAATTAGCCCCTGAGGGAGTTGAGTAATATGACCTCACAGGGCTTTCCTTTTGTCATGTGCAGCTAGCACAGTCTAAAGTAGTGGCATAATGAGTTACTCTGGCTGTCAGAGAACTGGGGGACCTGTGTCTCCTAAGTCATTAATCAATTGAACAGGCATTGTGAGCACTAGCAGGTCATGATTCCAACCTGCCTCAGCTGTGGTGTAAAGGGCTGCAGTTGTCTTTCCCAGTTCAGTCCTGATCCTCTGCTGTGGCTCAGGGTAACAGAGCTTAATATATAAATTCCCACAGTTTGTGGTCTGCATGTGTCTGTCTGTCCAGTGAAACTGAGATCTCAGTTGATTTTTTTTCGTATCCATCAGAGATAAAAAAATTACTTTGGTTATTGTACGGATGCAACTGGATTGAAACCTGCAATTCTTTTACAAAATGCGTGGAGAATGATGTACAGCTCCCAGGAGTGAGGGAGAAAGGAAAAACTAGACTCTTGTATAACTGGAAATAATGACTGGCAGACCTGTCTGATACAGCCCAGTAGTAATTTGGCTGCACAGATAGAACTGTTCTTGTGGTAAATGAAAGTTTTAATGAATCACATGTCAGTCAAGGATCCTGCTTTTCCAAAGCAGGTGAAATGAAATGCAGGTGCCTCTGCATTTTGGTTACCTTCTATTCACAAGAATACATGGTACATAGTGCCCCATCTAGCAAGTTTGTCCAGCCCTTTTAGAAGTGGAGGCTAAACTTGTTTTTCGTTTCCCCCCCCTTATCCACTTCAAACATCATTAGTTTGAGTAGGCAGTAAATATGTCATCTTGCTTTGGCAACAGTTAGGGGAAATCGAACTGCAGGCTTTGCCTATTAGCCCTAGATTAATTCAGTCCAAGTTGTTTTCATCAAATGCTGCAGATTACAGGGGTGGGAATCTGGGTCCAGCCTCAAGGGAGCTGTCCAGTGATTAAAACAAATCAGTGGTTACAGGCTTGGCTGTCCACTAGCACAAAATGTGAATTTCATGGAACATGACGGCACCATGAGAACTTGCCAGACATATTTTTTAATTTGACCGCTCCATGTACTTGTTCACTTCCCTCCACAGCTGCCCTGTGAAGTTGGCTGTACCTGTCTCCTTTGTCCCAGTGGTAAGATACATCTGTGTGAATACTCTGGGAGAGGCACCTGGCCTGTTAACTGTGGGGAATCTTCAGAAATGGACAAACCTTTGGTCAAGTGTGCAGCATTTTAAGCCAAGCAGCGTGACTGTGATTTGGAGCTGTAGCAGCTGGGACATGGCTGATGATTTCAGTCAAGAAATGACTGCCACACCAGGGTGTTGGTCAATTGGTGACACTGTTGGTCAGAGATGATAACAGAGAACAGATTCTCTTGATTTTTTTTTTTTTCCCACAGGGAGGAAAAAAAATATTATCTCCATTCGCTTCCCACCACCCCCTTTGCATGGAAACACTTGATAACAAGCCTGTGACTCCATGAGGTGTGGTGGTAATATGAGAAATCACTTGGACCACACACACACACCCTTCACAAGTGTGGCCTACTTAGGCTTTCATGGCTGCAAAGACTGAAACTGCCTCAAATTTGCCATCATCTCCCTTCTTCCTCTTCTCCACAGAGTAATGTGGAAGGCTAGCAGCATAGTCTTACAAGTTTTTCTCTTTTTAGGCACTTGGAGCTGCACAATCCTTTTTCACTTAGGGAAGTGTTATGTGCTAAATGGCAGCTAGCACTGTTGCTGATTTGAAGATCCAGACAGCTAAAGAAGAGGGAAAAGGGGGATGGAGTCCTGCTCTGGTTTTCTGAATCCAATCCAGTGTATTTTAGGAGTAGTCAAAAGTCAGTGCCCTTGGACATTTTGGTTGGCCTCCCTCCAGTTTCTACAGTGCAGCTGGCACCATGTGATGGATGCCTTGGTTACTGTTCTCCTTGGCAGGGCCATGTTTAGCTGGGCTCAGGGATACTTTGCTTCCCTTTAACCATGGATGGCCTCCCAGGAGCCCACTGCCGGTTGCTCAGCTGGGCTTTTCTTGTTCTTGGATACAGCATCGTTATGTAGGGTGCCTGATAAGTAGTTTTGTACCAATGAGGTATTATAGTCAGTGTCTAAATGTCAGTGGGCCTATGTGACATGCCACGTTTTCAAAGGAGCTGGATCTGAAAATCAGTCTGAATGTGTTCACTGTAGACAAGTGGATGCAGAAAGCAAGCCAATTATAGGAAGAGGGAAACTGCGTGTCATGATGCTATTAGTGAGGATGGTACTGAAGGGGGGTGGGAAGGACAAAAACAAACCACAAAACCCCCAAACAAATGAAAACCCTCAACATTTTGTCTCTAACACTTGTAACCAGCATTTTGTCCCAGGTGACTGGAATCCATTTTTAAAAAGGGTGGAAAGGAAGAACCTGAGAGCTACTGACCTATCAGCCTCACCTCTGTGCCTAGGAAGATCATGGAACATCCCCCTAGAAGCTGTGCTAAGGCACATGGGTGACAAGAAGATTTGATACAGCCAACAAGGTTTCACCAAGGGCAAGTCCTGCCTGACCAACCCAGTGGCCTTTGGTGATGGAGTGACTCCATCAGTGAACAAGGGAAGGGCAACTGAAGCCCTTTATCTGGACTTCTCTAAAGCCTTTGACATGTAAAGCCCACATTATCATTCTTTCTAAATTAGGGGGAGATAGAGTCAATGGCTGGGCTGTTAGATGCATAAGGCATTGGTTGGTAGTCACATCCAGAGAGTAGTGGTCAACTGCTCAAAGTCTGATAGATGTCAGTGACAAGTGGTGTACCTCAGGGGTCCTTACTGGGACCAGTTCTATTTAGTACCTCCATTAATGACTTAGACAAAGGGATTTGAGTGCACCTTCGTCAGGTTTGCAGATGTCACAACTGAGGGGTGGGATGCCATCCAGAGGAACCTGGGCAAGTTCAAGAAGTGGGCCTGTGGGAATTTCATGCAGTTTAACAAGAACATGTGCAAAGTGCTGCACCTGGGTCAGCACAGCGCCCGGTATTGAGACAGGTGGGGAATAAACAGATGGAGAGCAGCCCTGGGAATGACTTGAGGGTGCTGGTGGATGAGAGGCTGGACATGACCCAGCGATGTGCACTCACAAGCTAGAAACCCAATTCTATCCTGAGCTGCATTGAACAAAGAGTGCCCAGCAGGGCAAGGGAGGGGATGAACTCAATGATCTTTAAGGTCCCTTGCAACCCAAACCTGATTCTACGACAGCATCTGTAAGAATCAGTCATTACCAGAAGGGCGTCCTAAATTCCAGCAGCCCCCTTGACAGCTGAGCTGGTCTTGTGCAGTGGAGTGGGTGAATAATTCCTAGTTAGCTAGATTTCTGAATACTCACTTTATATTCGCTCATGATTATTTGCTTTTGCAAGGCCAGTAAATGAAGGTAAGAATGCTCCAGGGAGCTCTTTGTAGAACAGCAAGGGTGGAGGGTTAGGAGTAGGTCTGTAAATCTGTGAACTGGCAGTCAGGATCACCCAACATGAAAAGCAACAATTACTCTTTGTTCTTGCCTGTTGCCCTGGCTGAGGGGTGCAAAGTTCTGCCATGCCTCATTGGAACTCGCGCTGCCCAGACGCTCGCTGGCTGATCCCCTCAGCCTGTAGGCAGCCTCTGCATGGTCCTGCTGCCTCAGCTAGGAACGTACAACAGCCGTGGAGAAGTAAACTCTCAACCAGCAACAAGGGGAAAAAACAAGTGAGAAGTCTCTGGAGGCCATTTGGGCCAATTTCGCTCATGTCAGGATGTCAAGAATGCCTGCTTATATTGGCCTGAGAGGTATCTTTGCACTGGTGTTGTGTGTGGAAATGGAGAGCATGGATCTGAATCCTGGGCTGTTGTACTGTGTACAGTTAATGGGACACTTGTGCAACAGCTGTTGCTGCTGTGTTTAAAAATTTGTCATTCCAGCCCTGTGATACTATCTGATCCTAGAGATCCCTTTAATTTTGTTTTTATTAAAAAGACTGCTTTACATTTCTAGGGTTTTTAATTATAAAGGTCAACAGCAGTGTAGTCTAAATTGTTCTTGAATCACAGACAAGCCCTCAGCATGCTTCAAGTGCTCCTTTCGTCCACCACGACTTTCACAGCCCACCTAATGCACGCACAGTTGAAGGACTGAGTGCAGCAATTTATCCTAGTAGTCCTTTCTCATCAGAACATATTCTTTTCTTACATAAAGCTTCCTCATGCAACATCTTGGACCATTTCCCTGCCCTCCACCCCTCTGGAGAGACCTGATGGAAGCTCCACCATGGGAAACTAGATAAAAGTTTGAGGAGTAGATGGCAGAGAACAGTCCTGCTCTGAGAGAACAAGGAAGGAGTCAGAGGTGATCTAACATATCCGTGAACTTTAGGACAACAGCTGTGATGGCATTTCAAGTTGTGTAAACAATATCCATCTGTAGGTCTTGTGTAACTCTGAGTACCTAGGACACATTATCTTAGCAAGAATCTTGGAGCAAGTAGTGAAACAGTGAAGGAGCAGGGATTGCAGCTGACATCATGTGTTTATACTAGTGAAGTCAGGGGAAGACTCAAACCATCTGAGTGACCTTACTAAGCTAAACTGGCAGGCAATGACAGCAAGCAAAAGCCACTTGTTGCCAAGCTGCAGACAAAATGCGTAGGGAGGAATAATTGTTTGTTTTACATTGTTTTGAGTTCTGTACGCAATGCAAGGCTCAGCCCAACACCTGCAGTCACAGCAGTGAAGGTAGCTGGGGTGCTGATGGTTTTGCCATTCTCTCTCCCTCAGGATGTCTTGCTGCTGAGTCAGTTTATCCGTTCAGATGGAGGGATGCTGCCACGAAGGGTCACAGGCCTCTGCTTGGAGGAGCACAAGAAGATTGCTGTCTGTGTGCAGATGGCTCACCGTGCAGGTACATAACTCTGCCAGAGATAACCCCTGACTGTAGAATACCTACTGAACCCCTTGAGAGGGGTCTCTTTCCCAGTTGGTGTAGCTCAGTGAGATGTCATTGTCTAGTCATCCAGCAAACTTGTTACGGTCCAAGTGCTGGGACAGGGTGATGGAACAGAGACTACTTGTTCTGCTTTCTCTGTGTCCTGACTTCTGCCTTGACAGCCGACATTTATCCCTGTAAATGAGACAAGTGTTGCAGAAAGATCTAGGAAGTGGCTCAGTCTCCAGTTACTAATGATTAAGCACCTGCTTCTGAAATTACTTGATTTACCTAAGCTTGACCTACCCCATTAGTAATGTGCAGCTCTGCCATCTGCCATGTGATGACTTTTTTACTTTTCCCTGGGAGTGGGACCCAGGTTGACACAGTCAAGAGTATTGTGTTGATCTTTATGCCTGGTACCTGAGTTGTATCCAAGTTAAATGGACTGAAAATTTTAATAGTCAGATTTTCCATCCTGGAGATGGAATCTGATACCAGTGCCCTGTGTCCTCTGTAAAAGCCTCTGTGATGAGCCCAAGTGATAGTGTCTTTGGGGTATATTTCCTCCCTATACCCAGCACAACTTCCCAGCTTCTTAGGCTGGGGTGAAGGTTCAGTAGTGACTGAAGATAAAATACCCTTTCTAATGTACTTGAGCTTTCATTGTGCTGTTGCCTGCCTTATGAGGTGTAATGTGAATTCTGAATGCAATAGAACCAAAGAGACACCAAAGAATATTCTCACATCTTTTTCTGTTTCAGGTTTGTTGCCAAACCACAGGCCTCCACTTCCTGAAGGGCATGTTCCCAAGAAACCCAAGCTGAACAGGTGAATAGTCTTGTCTTTCCACATTTCTCTTATTCAGGAATAAATTGGAAAGGGAAAAGCAGTTGCTTACAACTGGGTGAGAAATGCCTCAGGCAGCAGGGTTCATAAAGAGTACTCAGCATTTTGGAGAAGATCTGTCATGATATTCCCTTGGCAGACTTTTAAGGACAAGTCATATCTCCTATAAACCATTTATTCACACAAGATTAAAACTGCCACACATGTTAGAGTCTGCCTGCCCTCCCTCAGCTGTGCTCACCTCCTCATCACTAATTATCAGTAAGGCAGTCACAGGAGGATGGCACAGATGGAGTCACAGCACCACAAAGTAGCTGAGGTTGGAAGAGGCCTCTGAAGATCATCTAGTCCAAGCTCCCTGCTTAAGCAGCATCACCTGGAGCAGCTTGCTCAGAACTATGTCCAGCCAGGTTTTGAGTATATCCAAGGATAGACCTTCCTCAGATTCTTCAGCTAGTTCCAGAGAACCAGCCTCATACAAGATAGTGTTTCTTACATTCAGACAGAATTTCTTTTTTAATTTGTGCCCACTGCTTCTTGTCCTATCACTGACCACCAGTGACAGGGAAGAGCCTGCCCCTCTCTTCTTTACACCCTCCCTTCAGGAGCTTATGAGCATTGGTAAGACCTCACTGAACCTTCTTTTCTCCAGTCCCTTCTCTCTTAGCCTTTTTAGCCCCCAACAGCAGGAGGGTGCCCAGGCAGTGATAGCAGCAGTGAGGAGGGCAGGCTGAGCAGCCAGCAGGGGCCCATCACAGGCCTGTTACCTTCCGCCCCATCCCAGTTTCCTCCAGTCAGTGATTCGCCCTCTGCCTGCTCTTCCCCCTCCCCATCCTGAATGGCCCCTGGCCTTTGGTGAGCAAAGGGAAAGCCTGCAGTCTCCTCCTGCTCTGTGCTGGGCGCTTGGAGGTGCTAATCCCGTGTTTATAACCTCACACTTTGTTTCCATGGGGATGTCAGAGCATGTACGAACCTCGCATTAGCAAACTGTGGGGTTACCAGAGGCCATGGGGCTGTCGCTGGGAGAGCTTAGACTGCAAGGCTGAGGATGGCTGGAGACTCCTGCATTTCAGGTCTGACTCTACAGTGGAGATTTGAGAGAGGCTCTTGGAAATGCTGGCAGGCTGCATAATGAGTATCAGTGAGGGTCAGATTAGAGGACTCTCATGTTTGATGCAGCCCTGTAGCCATCAGATGCTTCAACTGTAATAACTTCTTCCTTGTGTCTTACAAGTCTTGAGGATTCTTTAGTATCTGTGTCTTATCTGGCAGCTGTGGGGTGGAGCATATTATCTTGTTAGCATTCACATTGCAACCCTGAGTAGCAGGTTGAGACTGGAAATGGCATATGCAGTATCTTGCTGGAATCACACCAGGACTCCAGATCTGATGCCCTGACTCTTACAAATTGTTCTATAGACCTTTAGTAAGAACAAAGAATGAATACCTCCAGATACATTCTGCATGCAAGTAGGTATGCTACACCTCTAAATTAATTAAATTGGAGATTACTGCATTGCTAGCCCCTCCCTACACTACCCTTGTTTTTCTCTTCCCAAAGAGCGAATGTAGCAGGCCCAGTGGAAGCAGTTTAGAAAGAGAGTGCAAAGCTGTTTGCTGACAATTTGGAGTAGCATTGAAGTAGGCAGATTTGGGGTCTAAGTGGAGACAAGAGAATAAGATCAAGAAATGGGATTGAAAGTTTTGGTGGTGGGGCTGACACTATACAAATGAGTCCCAAGAGCTAGGATAAAGTGCAGGAGTACTTCAGGAGTGTTCTCATGGTCCCTCATGATACTGTCTTATCAGCCTGTTGGAAGGGGAGAGCTCTGTGTGTTGGAGCCTTGCAAAATCTTGGCCATTCTGTATGAATTTTGACCATGAGAGCCCCCACCTGTACTTCCCTGGTTGCTCTCCGGAGCAGTGGCTGGCATGGCATAAGGCAGGAGTTACAAATTGCTTCCTTCCTCTAGCCTGAAGTACACCCACGTGCTGAATGACTGAAGTCATTTAGCTGGTACTTATTTTGGGAATGAAGCCAATGCTCTTATCACAAGTTTCCCACATAAATGACTTGTCCAAGCTTACCTTGTCTTTGCCTCTGTACTTGTTTCTAAAGCTTCCTGTAAGTCTGCACTAACTTGGGAAGCACTCAATCTGTGGTGCTGCCAAATGCAAGTGAACTGACAGGGGAGAAAAGGGGTAGAAGTGGGCTTGAACTTTGGAGTCAAACAAGCTGCCTTGTTCAATGCCATCAGAACATGTCTGCATCATCCTCTAAACATGTAATATCAGGGCTTTTCACTTGACTTAGCTTGTTCCTTCATTATGTTTATGTCTGCTGGATTTTTAAGTGCCAGTTCAAGAAGAGATCAACAGGATCTAAAGAGAGCCTGTTGTAGCAGGCAGTGCATTACACAGTTAAGTGATGTATTTTCCAAATCTTTGAGCTTCGTCTCTTTTTGAGATCGCTGTATTGGCTGTTACAGCCATCTTTACCACTCTGCTTAGATGAGAGGTAGTAGTGCCTTTCTGCACTGCTGCTATGGCCCTGGAAATGTCAACAGGAGAAGCTGAGATGCCTCATAATGTGTTTGGGCCCCTTGTTAAAGCTTTTCCAAGACAGAAACACAGGTGATGTAAGCAATCTGATGTCTCTCTTACTCTGAATGGAGAAAGTTTTCACTTTTGTAAAGGAAGGGCTTCTGAGAAATCACTGTGTACTCCAGATACTACCTCACACACTTCTGTGGGAATTTGTAGTGTCTGGGAGCTGCCTGCCATCTTACAGTGAGCTGAAGAATGTTTTGCTCATGGTAGAGCTTTTGACATACTACACCATCAGCTGCTAGAATGACAGGACTAAAGTCCAAGATAGCCTTAGGGACTGATTCCACTCACACTACCTGAGACTGAAGGAGATTCATCACTTCAGTCAGTTGGGACTCAGAGCCCAGTGCCTCTGCCATGATACAGACCTGAGCATTGAATTACTGCATGTGGACTTGGAGCAGCAACTCTGACCTGGCTGAAGTCTGGCAGATTACTTCATTTGGATGAGCAATCCCTTTCATTTTTTTCCTGTCTTGCAAAGTTCTGGTTGGTGCTCCCTGTGGCCAGGCTTCTTCTGAGACTGTGTCAGTATTTTTGAGAGCAGCTTCATTTGTTGCCAAAAGAGGGATAAATGAGCCTGATGAAAAACTGATGTGTCCCTTAGACAATGTACAGGCCAGCTACATAGGCGGAACTCTACAGCTCCTGGGCAAATGTACTAAGGAAGTATATAAAGAGCTGAGGAGCTGCATTAATGTATACTTTTGAAAGCACTAAAAAAAAAAAAAAAAGCTGTTCCTCAGCTATATTTTTACTGCAATTGTGGCTGTCTTGGCCAGAATGTTTGGCCCATGTCACTGTCACCCTGATTAAAGTGAGCCTGCTTCAAATCCAGAGAGTCTGGCATGCACTGGCTAGCACCTAGCTAAGATTAAAAGGTATCATGCCACCATATGGAACTATCAGCAAACTGCCTTGTTTTAACAAGGGTCAGGGGTGCTGACATGCCATTGATTTAGTGTTGTGAAGTGTGGATTTATCATGCAGAACCCCTCTGCCTCTGAAGAAGGTGCTCTTCTGGTGCTTATTCAATGATGTTTTCCAAAAAGCAGAATTCCTGCTCTGTTTTCTGAACTGGTTGTACTATCTCAATTGTACGAACTTTGGACATTCCCTTCTACATGCCCCAGATTTCTCTGCAAAGAGATAAGGATTTCCCTGATCTGCACTGGGTCATTTGGCAGCTGGCCTTCCTCTACCCACTCCATCTTCTTATCCTGTTTCCACTACTGGAATTCAAGAAGAGCAGAATGCTTTGAGAATATCTGCAAATATCTGCAAATATGCTTTGAGAATATCTGCAAATCTGACCTGCAAATCCTGCCTTGTACTTGGTTATGCAGCTGTCTACTATAGTATGAAACATTCATCCGTGATGTCATGTAACACAGAGGAGGAGATTGGGAACTGCAGAAGAAGGCATAAGGTGAAAGTGAAATACTAAACTTTGTGGTCAGTTAAGCTGAGGGTGGTAGGAGATATATAAGAACACCTTGTGGTCAGGATTCAACTGGGGAGCATTCCTAATCTCCCTCTTCTATCCCCTGCAGTTGGGACACTGTCCAGGTGAGACTTGCCATGATATTTCTCATTTCTTGAAATTCAATTCTTTGCCTTTTTGCTTTCTGCCTGATTTGTTTTTGACAGTGATAGCTCATGAATGTTACCACTTAACTGCTTTACTAGCTATGGTTCTTTTGAAGAAATGGCTGTGGGAGTAACCCACATCATCCATGAACTCTTGAGTCTCATGTCCTCACCTTCTCTTACGTATCATTTGCCTGCAGAAGTTGGACATTGAAAACAAATGAAGCTTACCCTGTCAATGCAGAATTACTCCCTGCAGTTCATTTTCCTCATGTTTGGCCCAGTCTGGGGCTTTCACTCTTTCCAGGGGATCATTCCACAAGCAAATTTGTCATGCAGCCAAGGATTGTTCCCTCATCCTCAGCCTGTATTCTCCCTTTCAAAACTTTCTGCTGTTATTTCTGCATTTGTTCATGCTCTAGCCTGGCATGTTCCAGTTAAATGCTGCAGCAACAAAATATTTTCATTAGCCTGTGAGGCTGAGGAAGTTCTAAGTGATTTCACCAGTACTGTGTAGGTTGACAGACTGTTCCCATACTCCAGAGTCATGTATATGCAGGCCACCACACACCAGAACCATTTGGGAAACAGTCAAGCTCAGCTGTAGGTCGAACATCTTCCTTTTAGTAATGGAAACCTGAAGAGCTCAGCAGTTTACAGCATTGAAGTTTTTGCATGGAAAATGTGGACTAGCAGTCCACAGAACAGTCCCTAAATTCAAGCCAGCATCTAGATGCTCTTTTAATATGAATATAGCACTCATGTTCTTCTGGCAGTTCCAAAGTATTGGTTAAAACACAACACTGTGAAGTTGTTCCCTATCCAAAAGGACTAGGGGATATCACAGGTTCTCTGACTCTGGGGTCTGTCAGCAAGAGGTGCTGTAAGATTATGGAGTACCTGATTTTGAGTGCTCAGCTGCCACTCCATTTCCAGCTTCCTACTGGAAGAGCATAACTTGGCACAGATAGTATCCACCTCCATCACCTGAATTGGAGGACTTGTTCTGTGTTAAGGAAGAGGCAGGCTCCCTACAAATTCCTCATGAATTACAGAGTTCTCAGGCTCTGTGGACATCTCTCATCCCTGGGAGCAGAATCTGGTTTCTCTGCTATCAGCATTTCACTCCAGCAGCATGTGGTTCCTCCCATCTGCATGGGAACTGTGTTGTGCATAGCACAACTGTGTATTCAAAAGCAAAGAGCCAGAGGGGCTGCAGGTGAGCAAAGCCAAGAGGTGTCATGGGAAGGGATGTGGCAGGGAGGAGGCAGTCTCGCCAGCACTTTGATCGAGTGCTTCCTGCAGTCTGGAGCCCTCTGCCTTCTGCTCTTAATCCAAACAAAAGCCATATTGAAAAAATTCAGTGAGGGTTCAGAAGTTCAGACTTGAATTGTACCAGCATGGCCTTTGCTTGAGCTGTGTATGTGGTTTTCCCATTTCCCTTACCCTGCACATGAAAGCCTTGTGCCTACTCTTAGGTCTAAAGTGGCAGCCTCCAAGTGGGAAGGCCTGCCCACTGAACAGAATCCATGAAAACAGACTTCCACATGCTATAGAGATTTTAGGCTATTACTATGACTGCAGGTGAATTAACCACAGTTGTTTCCATCCTGATTGTATCTTGCCATTTCCCATCAAGGAAATCCCACCAGGGTTCTTATCACGGTTCTTTTGCATAAATTACTCATTTGTGCACTTGGAGTCTAGGAATTCTTGTTCTTGCTCAGGACCCTGTCGTAGTAAAGGGGGCAAGCAGAGCCCTGAGGTGAGTCATGATTCCCAAGACTGGCAGTTATGCCCCCTTTGCCTAGAGTGGGAGCTCTGCACACTGAAGTGTACTGCGGACCAGCCACATTTCTTCTCCACCTGAAGAGTCTGTCTTGACAACCTCCAGCTACTTCCGAAAATTCAAACACTCTGCCAGTGTATGTTTGTAGGTGATCATAAAAACTCCCCAAGACAAATCTTATTGGATACAATGAAAAGTAGGGGCACTTGGTGAGAAAAGGTGTACCCTATCTTACACGGATGGCAGAGTTTGTAGGAAAGTCCTGTGTGCTGAGCTTTGAAGCTCTCCTCTCTGAGTTTTGTGGATTGTTTTTACTCACAGAAAAAAAACCCAAATCTGTGAAATCAGTAGGAAATGGAGTTAGTCAAAGGGGAGAAGGAACTTTGTAGACTGACTGCTCCCAGGCATCAGGCTTTTGCACTGCTGAATCAAAGGAAAAAAAAAAAAAAAAAAAAAAAAAAAAAAAGAGGCAACAAACAAAATAGGACAAGTTTGAGTTTGGGACAAAGCAAGTATTAAAAGCCCTAAAAGCAAATGTGCTCCAGGAAGGGAAAGCGTCCAAATGTCTGTTTCAGCTAACAATGAAAAGCCCCAGCCTGCAGTCCCCAAAGGAAGCCAAAAGCCTGGACCAGAGGGCTGGATTAGACCTGCTCAAAAGAGAAATAACAAAAGCTTTAAAATCAGGCCATTACTAAATCCTCCTTCCTATGCAGAATTGGGGTGTGCACTTCCAGCCCCCACACAGAAACAGAGGGATTTCTTAAAAAGCCACTGTGTGTCTAAACCTGCATACAGCATTGATGTGTATCTCACATTCACACATTCACTACTCTCCCAGTGAGATCATTTATTATCATAGGAGCACTTTCCCGTAATCGTGTGGACACGTGACCAGAATTGCACTTGGCACATTGATGCATTAAAACAATTTGGGATTTTTTCCCTCCTTTTCTGTAAGTGTAGTCTTGCAATACCAAAATTTATGCTACAGCACCCCCCTTGCAGCAAGGGGAATATGAAAAGGAGGAGGACCTAGCCCATGTGCTCATCTAATACCTCTACAGCTTCTCCCAAAGGAGCTGCCTTGCCATTGTCCTTTGCCAGATTCCAAAGTGGGGACCTGCGCTTGGTCTCTGAACTCCCCTTGCATGTGAAATTAGAGACAGGAATGTCTCTCCTACTTCCTGTCCCGATGCTGTTATGTAAGGGATTCCACTAATGCACTAGCATAGGACTGCAGGTCAGAAGGGATGAGTTTAATGCACGTATAGGAAAACAAGTGGCTGGATCTTGCTGTGTCATCATCCAGATCCCTTCTGCTGGTGCTTCTAGGTGTTTTGACTGTCATAAACTCCTCAAAACAAAGCATTTTGAAAGTGGCTTGATTTCAAAGGCAGAAAGCTCCACATGTGATTCATTTTTCAGTTTGTGCTCTTAGGGAGTACTGAGGAAGAAAAGTGCTAAATGGCTGCTGTTCTACAGTCTGTAGCTGCCTGGCATAGCAGGCTTTCTTTGTAGTTCTCAGGAATGTGCCAAATGCCTTCAAACACGTCCCTGTCCAAAGTTCTTAATATCTCAAATTTGCACAATGCAAATAAAAGGTAACAAAGCTTTTTGTGGGGAGGATGGGTGAGTGAGGTTACATTAAGACCATGGGATTACTCAACAGAGGCGTGCAAACATCGCTGGACAAAGTTTATCAGTCTGTTCCAAATTCTAATTTGTTGGAGCATTGTTTGTGCAGATTATGCTAAGGTTTTACTTTGGATCTTTATTGTCTGAAAAGACTCCTCTTTCTCTAAGGACCTCTATTCCCCTCTCTACTGGTAGCAAAAGATTTAAAGCCTAACAAAACTCCAGGCCACCCAGCCACAGGGTAAGATTTCCAGTAACTGATTCTGGATCTGAAATCCCCTGCCTGTTTGCAAAGCCAAGTCTAAAACTTCAAATGGCAAAAAGCAGAGGATATTTGCCAGACACTGCTCTTCACAGAGATTTGTAGCTGTGATGATAATTCCATTTTAATACCTCTTACACTGTAGGTGCTGACTTCCTGCACTAGCAAGCTGCAGTAATACTGTACAGAGAACACTGGAGCAAATATGGACGTAAAAATACAAGATGAGGCCAGAAACCCAGTGCATGCAGAAGTAATAACTAATTATCCCCCCCAAAGTAAATTTATTCATTTTTAGAAGCTTTCTCACAGAATTTAGCCTTTGTAATTAGTTTACCTTATTGAGACCAGCTGTTGAAATAACACTTCCCCTAGAGGCTAGATGCATTCAGTCTTGGACTTAGTTGCAATGAAGGGATTTGGCACTCCAATTTAGCTGCAGGTGGACAACTTGCCAGGAGCCTGGAGACTACACCTGATTTGTTTTGTGAAACTGGAAGTCAAGCAGGTGCCAGTGGGTTCAGTAGAGAGATGAGCTTAGAAATTCCAAAACAAACAAAAATTCCTTTCCAGTGGTCCCTTCTGAATTGAGGGATCTTCTCATGGTTATTCCTTTCATAAAGAGGCATATTAAGGAGGCAAAGGCTATAGTGCCTTGCTTCTGCTTTAGCTGGAACATTTTCTCAGTGATCAGTCTCAAACTGAAATGTGTTTTTGTTGTTTTGACAGGTACCTGACCCGCTGGCCCGTCAGATCTGCAAAGCCCATTTGGAAGAGGGGCCCTAAGTGGTGCAAAAAGCCCTTTCCAGTCGGACACCCTTTGCTGAAGGATAATATCAAATATACACAAAAGCCTCTCTGTTTAAACCACTAGTGGCCAGAACTAGCATAGTCAGTAAGCACATGTTGTCCACTGTTCTGCTGGGGTTTTTTTTTTCAAGTTTGTCAATATCTGAAATTTTCTTATTCCAGCATTGCCTTCAGTACTCTATATTGTGTCCAGTTGTGATCTTTTTCTCTAGGAGAATACAAGAGCCATCAAAGCAAAGTTCAGTGTGCAGGATGATTTGATGAAAGGGTCAAAGACTTCTACTTCAAAGCCAGAAAGGATCTGTAGGCTTTTGTTTCTTTATGTTCCACAAACTGGTTTGGAAAAGGATGTTTCCTTCTCTTCCTAGCAGTGAGTGGTGTGTCCCCATTAATCTGTGTTTCAACTCAGATTTGCCTCATTTGGGCTTTTGTACCTGTGACACAGATGGAAGAAAACTTTCTCTGCAGCACTGTATTTTTTCAGCAGTAACAGATATTGTTACTGACTACTGAAATTATTTTTTTTATTATTATAATCTGTACTATCCATAATTTTCAGCAGAACACCTGTGGCAGTGGCAAACAGGTGTGTGTCTTACATGTCCCCTTAAGAATTCCTGGCTTGTTCTTCACTCCTGAATCTGGCAAATACACAGTGTTGACATCCTTGATGACTGCCTGGTTTTTGTCCCCCGGCAAATAAATTTTTCATAAATCTTCCATGTCAGTGATATGGTTGCTTCCTGGGATAGTTTGGAACTGATTATCTATCCTGTAACTAAAAGGTGGCACCATTTCTCTCCCTGTGTAGTACACATACAGATCTTCCACCTACTGACCATTGCTAATTATGGGCCTGGTATGAAAGGCTCATTAAATTTATCATGGTCATTATTGTTTTGGCTCCATTTCTTTGGTATTTATCTGGGGACTACAAATCAATAGAAAATTTTTATGTACTACTATGCCAATTAACCTTGTATTGCTTTTATTGGAATAATCTGCTAATACCATCAGCATGGACAGGAACCAAAGGTAAGGATAAACCTGTATTATCCAGGAAATCAAATTAGATTTAAATGGTTCTTTTTAGCCTTATTTTGTGAAACAAAAGCCTTAGATTCAGCCCGTTGAGCTGGCCAAGACCTTTTGCTTTGGGAGACAGAGCCAAGACTTCATTAACCATACTGAGATAAAATCTCTGGCTGACTGTATCTGTTTTATAAAGCTTTGAAAGCTACAGCACTTCAGAAAGGAAAATATTTTTCTTTATTCTCATACATAGAGAAGTTACTCTGTCTTCTAGCCCAGGTAGCTCTGCTCAGTGAGCTTTGCTAAAGGAAGAGTCACTGGATTAAACCATTGTCTTAAGATGAACCTAAAAAAGCATATTTTTCAAGACCAGGTGATGCCTACAGCTATTTTTTCCTACATTTTTAGTGACATGAGCTGGAAAGATCCTTCTAATTTTGGTAAAATCTTAACATCTGAAAAGCAAAATACTCTCTTCAGTATGCTTTTTTAGAGTTCAGGGTTTAATACAGATCTCGTACAGTATATATCAGCTTTCTGCCCTGACTCCCTCTGCTTTTGTCATTCATAGATGACAGCAGGTATTCATTCATGTTTCCAAATTAGTTCTTTTGTAATCAGACAGATGGCCTGGGTTTGATTTCTGACCTGGAGCTTGCCTGTCAGGGAAGAAAATGCCATTTGTTACTATCTAAAAGATCCACAGTGACACATTACAGGGAGAGCTTGGTGCTAATAACGCCAAGGTTGTGCTCAACCCCCATATGAGCCATTCACTTAAGAGCTGGACTCGACGAGCCTTGTGGGTCCCTTCCAACTCAGAATATTCTGTGATTCTCTGAATTCCATTTGGAGTTCAGGGAGGATTGCATACAATGAAATCCTAGGAAAATAATCAGGGCCAGCATCCAGGCACAGAAGAATCCTGCTCAAAGTGCAGAGGTTTCACATTTTTATTAGAACAAGCAGTAAACAAAATTTCCTAAGTATAAAATGTAGATCTTTTCTAGTTCTTGAATCCTTCTCCCAGACAGAAGAGTCACAGCATGAAGGGCAGATCGAGATTCTTCTCACCAGTGCCAAAGTAGACGTAGCCGAATTGCTTGGTCATTGGGACATGGTAGAATGTCAGTCCCAGCCACAGCAGGCTCCGCAGCACCACCACAGTGCCTCCCTTCTCCAGCTGGATACTCCAGGAGCCTGTGTGAGAAGATGTGCAAGTGAATCACTGAAAAAGAGAAAGAGGCAGTGCTCTGACAGCAAGTTAACCTAAGTGAGAGAAGGGCTGCCATGGGTTCTGCCTGACCAGTTAACAGTGTGCAAGGCTGCACTGGAGTTTGTGACACCTGAAAGGAGGAAAGTCGGGGAGAACATAAATCTCGATGCCCTGTTTTCCTTTTGTCAGTTCAGCACTGCAGGCTGCCCTGGTTCCAGATGTCTGTCTGGGTTCACATAGTAGCATATTCCCATGGCTATGGTGGTAATGTCATATGCGTCACAGGAAGGGACCCTCAAGCTCCAGACTGGTATAGCTGATCCCCAGGAGAGGCTGCAGCTATTCTTGGCTCTATCTGAGTGGGCAGCAGTTACTCCAACAAGCTCTGCCACCTACTTGTAGCTAATAGCTATAGAGAGCCAAGATGAGCTATAGCAATCCTGCATAGGAATGAAATTTGTCCTTAAAATAAACTTCTAGCATTAGTAGTGGGAAGAGAAAGAAGGTGCTTTCCTCCTTCAGAGAAGACTGGTTTCTTTGATGCAGCAACTGGAAAAAAATGAGAAAATGAAAAGTAGGGTATTTCCTATCTGAGAAATATATGGAAAAGGTTAATTCTCTTCAGTCTTTCTTGGCTCCACTGTTGAAGAGGATGTGCGTGGTAGGGGCAGAGGGATTAGTTTCCACATTAATTTTGTTTTGGCTCCACAGAAGAGGTTCAGAGCCAGTGTGAAAATGCAGTTTCTTCTGGATACAAGGAGCTCAGAGCCTCTGAGTATTTATTTTGCATCTGACATGACAGCTTGGGAATTGTGCCAGAGGGAGGGGGCTGAAGCATCAGCTTGGATTCAGTGCTGGAGGGCAAGGACCTGCCAGGAGAAGAAAATACCACCTTCAGCACCAAATCAGTACTACCTAGAGGCTACAATGTAGGGAAGAAGGGTCTTCCTGAGTCTCTATCTAAAAAAAACAGGAGCAGGCCCAAATTAAAAAACTGTGGTTGGAACTGTCAGGCTACCATTGGCCTAGAGTCAAGCAGTCAGCCTATCTGTACCCAAAGCCAAAATGTGCCAATTCCAGAATAAGCAGAAAGCACATAATGTGTTGGGCTATTTAGGCAGTACTCATCTTTGTAGATAATTTTAGGCTCATTAATTTTAGGCTCATCAATTTATGCTATGATTCATGCTTACTCATGTCACGGTTAGCCTGGGGAAGGGCTTCTGTGATTGCTGTCAGCTGCGTGTCCTCCCGCTCCCACTCACTCGTGACTCTTGGCCAATTTTAGTCACATCTGACAAAGAGCTGAAGGGCTTTAACACCCCAGGTTCCTACAGCATGTCTCCCTGGGATGTGACCCAAGGGCTGGCTGCAGCTTTTGGAGCTTTGGTCTACCAGCAGGTGCAAGGAAGCACAGGCTGTCAGGCCTGCCTGGCAGGCACAAAGCAGCAGCTAGCTGGGCAATCTGCGTTCGTGCAGCCTTGGGCTCTTGCGTGCTCCCTCGCAGTAGGTGTTGTCTCACGTGCAGTTCATGGCAAACTACAGTAGCTGAGGGAAGGAGGGAAGTTGAGGGGAAATGTTAATGTGGTGGCTACAGAATCAGAAAGGAACAATACAATTCAAAACCCTGTAAAAACAGGTGTGTTGAATTGTGCTGCTCACCTGTTTCCTAACTCCTCACTTCGTATTGCTGTACTTCTCAAAAGTTTCTTGGACACCACTGTTTCCTCTGCCTCTTTCAGTAGCAAGTTCCACGTTTGTTATACTATAATATGCAAGTCTTGTGTCATCTCTGATCTGCTACCTTTCAAAGTACCCTCTTCAGTCATGTGCAAATGTGGAACTCAGTGAACAGCAAGAATACCTACCTCCTTTCTGACAGACTGACTCGAGCTGCTGGACAGAAGTACAAAACAGACATTCACAGTCAGGAGATTTCTGCTCTGGAGAACTTACTCACTCTACTCCACATTTCTACTAAATACAAACAACTGGGGTTGCAGTAAAGCAGAGGACTACTTAATATCAGACAGTCAATACAGGTGTGTGCCATCTTTTCACCTTCTGTGACATTCTTTACACAAGTCCTAGGTACAACATGAGCTAATATCTTCACAAGCAGTGGTTTCACGCACAAGGCAACCCCAATCTCCCATCCGGTCTCTCTAGTGCCACTCATATGGACACAAACTGGCCTGGATCTTTTTCATACCTGGAGTAAAAATGCCTATTATGGTTCAGCCACTGGGATTGCAAATCCTGACTGAGAGGATCTGCATGTTCTTAAGAAATTCCATCAATTGGATATCATGGAAACCCAGATGAGGAACACTTTGCTACAAGGCAGATCATGCGGTGACTGAAGCACTACAGCCATTTGCTGTCAAAGGACAAGCTTTCAGTTTCTTGAACTTTGTCTCTAAAAGTTTCCAGCATTTGCTAGTGACAGTAGCAGGACCATGTGTAGGAGTGTTGATCAACAAGTAGCAGGCAACTAGGTCTGAATGTAATAGAGACAAGTAACTCTTAATTTCTCCTTTGAATGACTGCTCCCAGCACATAGTTCTTCAGCTTGAATTTGTATAAATGACATACAAGTCTTTCCTCCAAATACTGCTGGTACTTGCTGCAGCTTTACACGCTGGTTTGTGGGGAAGGGGATGATGACACACCATAAACTTTTCATAAAGTTTCTCTGACTAAAAGATAATGCAATGAGGAACTCTCATTTTCTTTGATTTAGGACCAGACCTCTGAGAAGCAAGTCTGTCAAGAATAGGACTATGCCTTGCCTTGCTGGGTGGTGAAAACCTTTAGGGATTATCTAATTTGTTAATGCCTCTGAATGTACTGGAAGCATCTAACAACCTGGGTACATGTGATAGCTTGTTTATATATGTTCACCTACACAGATGAACCCTCTGCCCCAAACTATTTACACAGAACAAAAAGAAATGCCTGGAGCATGACAACTGGAAAAGGTAAGAGGGAAAACAGGGTTTTCAATGCTCTTAGGAACTGTATCTGGATTTAGACATCTTTTTGTTGGATAAATTCACAGAGGAGGTAGAGTAAATCAAGTTCAACATAATCAAATTCCCCTATCTGTGCTCTGGGGCAATAGAGTGGTTTATCAATCTCAGCAGAGTATTCATCAGCAGTTAACTCCACTAATCAAAGGAACTTCCCATGCACCTTCACACCTGGCAGAAATGGACAGATGCAATTGAAAATGGCTCCATTCACTTTCACACTACATCTCTGAAGGCTGTGATGTGCAGTTTCTACATTTCCCTATCATCTGTCCAAGCTGACAACTCTCAAAGAGCTCAAATTTGTCATTTCATAAATGTGAGACCTTTGGGGAATATTAATTATTATTGTTATACTTTCCAGCTCCTCTCTGGCCCTTCATTCTGCATGTAGTTCTACACAAATATGAACAGTAAACTTTTGCTGATGCTGCATAAGCCTTCCTGTGAAATGAGGGCCTGTACAAAAACAAGCAGGTTACGTAAGGGCAATCCCATCTGGACCAGCACAACATAGGTTGAGAACAGGAAAAAATTACAAGAAGCTGTCTGGAACTGTAATGTCATTTTCACTGGCATCCTGTTTTCAGCCAGAATGATGATTAATCCTAGAGCTGTTCTTTATTTTGCAGAGCCAAAGAGTAGCAGCAGTGCCACCTTCCACCTTCTAAGTGGATCACTAGAGACATTTTTCTAACTAATCAAAGGTGATTTTTTTCAATATACTTTTCCAGACTGGACTTTTGCAACACACAAAGCCCATTCAGAAACTGCATTTGATACACAATGCTGGTGTATCTTCTAAGAAGAGCTTACATTAAAGTTCTGGAACTTCTCTGGGTTCTTTGGACTTTTTCATAAAGGGAAAAAATTAGAACCCATTATCTCATTATTTTTTTTCCCCCACACCTCATCACATCAGCTCTATTTGAGGAAATGCTGCATAAAGCAAAATTTGAACTTGTGAGACATGGAGAAAGTTGTTCTCTCAGAAAGATACAGGATACTTGGGTTGTCTGCTATCACAGCTCAAACCTCACTATATATCTAACAATATGCTTTTTTTTGGCAGGGCCCACCTTTCTTGCCGGAGTTTGAAATACTGATGTCGTAAATCATTCTAGAAGTACTTTAAACAGTAACTAATGAACAGTATGCAATAATAGCTTAAAATGAATATGCCACCTTTTCTTCCCTAAGAGAAAGAAAGTCTTAGAAATGCATTTAATAATGCAATATAAAAAGGAATGAGAACTACGAAAATTAAATGCTACTTTCATCCTTTTTTTTTTCTTTTTCTCTCTTTTGTATTTTAAACTTTTGTGCTATTACAGATGGTTGTTGCGGTAAAACCATCACATAGATAGCTTCAGATCTGTAGTACTATAAAAATGTAGAATTGGGCTGCTGGGTCCAAATCCTTTCCATCACTGGCTGAGAATATTCCATGGCAGTCCCTGTGTCAGACAATATGTCTCTAACTGAGAGACTGGGAAGCTCAAAGCATTAGTCTGTAAGGTACACCAAGATTCCTAGATAAAAGTTGTCAAGAAAAAAAGATTTTAAAATATTATTATTTTCATTGGAAAGAATACAACTAAAATTAAGAGACAGCAAGTTAAGGTTGTATTTCCTAGACTTAAATACCAGTTTTAACTTGCATCTCCATGTGTGCTGTCTCTAAATCAGGCAGCAGAGTTAACTGCACACATCATGTAAAGCTCACTGAGGTGCAGGGAACTGGTCATTGCTCTCACACAAGAGATTCCTACCAGTAACACTGCTCTGGTGAGGTTCCCAAAGTTCAAAATACATTTCTTAAAAGAGCAAGTTAATATTTAAGCTGCACCCAGCAAACTTAAGAAAGCCAAGCAGGCTTTCTGTGCTGAAACTATTGCCTGTTGCTGCTCCAGAAGGGAAGGGAGGGAGCTGCTGTGTGGGAGGAAAGAGCATGGGAAAAGTATCCGCTGGATGAAGATCTGGAGCTTCCTATTCCCTCTTTGGATCAGGCTGCAGCCTCCACCCCTCCAAACACAGGCGGGAATTCTGAGGAGTTCCTTACATCTTTCCCAAACAAGAAAGTGCTTTGAAGATCCTGATGCTCACCCTCTGTTAAACCACTGCCTTTTTTATGGCCCTTCAACAGCTGCCAGAACACCAGGGCTGAATTTCAAAAGTCAACCTCCTTCTCAGCTTCTTCTTCCTTTCCAGTCGCCAATAGAAATCCCTGTCTTATCCCCCATGTCTGCCTCAGCTATGGGCTGAATCTTGTAATCCACAGAAGCAATAGGGTGCGTGAGACATGAGCTTTTAAACAAAACCCTTCCAAGAGGGCTGTTTGCAGAAGAACTTTCCTGCTGTAACTGGTCCACTTGCAGGATGACCTCTCATAACACTGCTGCTTTGGAGGTGATTCAGCAATGCCTCATTTCAGGGCAAGCTTGAGAAGAAACAGCTTTAAGAGCTAGACAGCCTGATAGAGAGGCTCCACATTGCAAAAGCTCACAGAGAGTCATAAAAGTGACATTATCAATTCTTCTTCAAAGGAGAAAATGTCTCAAGGGAAAAGCAGCCACAGTGTGGTTGCACTTACCATTAACACATTATGCTGCCACAAGAGCAGGTTACAACATCTCTTGCTGCAGTGAGTCCTGAGTGAGAGTGAAGTATGGAGTCACAGGACAAATATTAACACCCGGAGAGGGGCAACATAACCATTTCCCTCTGCAAAAGCAGCCGCTGCTTGGCTGCATGACCCCAAGCACTTAGAGCTGACAAAGCCTCACTACACCCGTGGGATTTAGCTGCCATTTCCCTCCAACAGAAAATCCTACACAGGGAAGAGCTTCCTACTTCTAATTTGTTGTCTGTAGGGAACAAAGACAAATTGTAAACCAGAGCAGCTGTAAGGAAAGGTCACCGTGCTTTGGCTCTCAATAAATTGTGCCACACAGGCATTTCACACACAGCCTACCAGCCATAAGGACACATCCAAACAGTCCTATGTGGGGCCCAAACTCCTTCGTGCCACTTACTGGCTGCAAACTAAATCTCTTCCATTTGCTTGACACACCACCTGCACCCCATATGTTAACACTGCTGTCAATATTTCCAATTCCCCATATAACTATTTAATAATAATTAAACAAAAACACAGACTGGTTGCAGGTTCAGTACTATTTTTAAAAGCCTCCAGAGCCAAGAAAGCACAGCTTACAGTCAGATGCTGCCAAGCGGCTCTTGCATGGTCCTAATTCCTGCCATGTCCTTGACACACACATACCACCATGCCCAAAACCCAAAGTAAAATGGTCGTACTTTAGAGGCTTATCTTCTTCCACTGGGGATGTCTCTGCAGTAGAAATGATTTTGACAGGCCCAGGCCTTCTATTTACACATGAAGAACCTGTTTCCTGCTAACAAGGAACACACAGGGATTGCAGTGCTGTCCCAGATACACAGTATTCAGGTACCTCCAAGTAAAAATGAAATTCAGGCCATATTTAGACATACGACAACAGTGCTGCTTAATTCAGCTGAAGCACCCTCTGCCCTCAAACCATTATTCTCACCCTCATCATTCTTCCATCATAGAGACCACAAAAGTGTTTATTTATTGCTTAGCGAGTCAGGTGGGGGAAATAGTCTGGCTGAAAAATATACTAGAGAGAAATAACATTATTTTTCCAGCTGGAATCTGCACAGCCAGCAATGCCAACACAAAAGAAGGGACAATACACAGAAATAAATGAGCACCAGAGGATGGGAAGGACTGAAAAAGCTAGCACTGAAGTAATACATATCAAATTAGAGCCTCCCTTATAGCCTGTTAGTTTGCCCTTTAGTCCTCCATCCACCTGATAAAACAAAACAAAACAAAAATATTCTAATTAAGAGAAAGATGTAGACTGCACAGAAAGGATTAGAATAAAGGCTTGGAATAGGGCTGTGCACTAGTGGAAACAGCAAGACCATATACAATCAAAACTTAAAAGGAGTAGGAAAAACTGATTAAATCCATGCTATTTGTATTCTGACAACTACAGTACAGATCACTGAATCTTGGGTTTTCTGTAGTAAATTTAGAAATCTTTCGGCATGGCAAATCACCTCCTTCCAAAGCACAAGTTTATGCCGGGTCTCATCACACTCCATATTTCTTGTTCAGCTGGTCGCTGTGGAAACGTTTTTGGAGCGTGCCAGGAGTCACGTAGCATCTACCTGGGGAGCCCCTGCATTAATCCGTCACCTTCGTGGGTTTCTCTGAGCCCATTGGCTGGTGGGAAGAAAAAGGAGTCTCTCGCCCCTCCCTGCTCAGAATGAAAGACGCTTCCTCTAAATCTTGCTACAGGATTTCAGGCTCAATTCAGCTTCTTTGGGGCTTTTGTCACCAAACAAATGTGGTGTCTTTGAAAGAAAGATTAACAGTTTGATGAAAGGATGCAATGGGCAGCTTTGTTCTAGCCTGCTTCCCCTAGAGCTTTTGGTCACTGTCACTTTCTTACCCACGGGAGAATATCTGTCTGATTCTCAGAGGAGATTATGGCCACCTTGTAAGATTTTTCCTCTCCTGGTAACAAAGCACTGGCCACTTTGAGGAGGTGATAATGATGAACAGGGGCTGGATTAGGGGCAAAGAACCTCACATTGATCTCTGAATTCTGAGAAAACACAAAGGAGTCGATGCTGGGATTCAAAACCCACCAAATGCTTAGAGCACATCCAGTTCACTCTCCTGCAGGAGGGGCAAGTCCACAAACCCTGTCAGTCCCCCAGTTGTAGTTCTTACTTCATCATCAAATTAGCAAGGCTAGTTAAAAGAGCTTGGGATGAGGAACAGATGGCATGGATTATAAACTGTTGATGTTTTTGTACTAAACTAGATACGAATTCTGGACTAAATTACCCGAAGAGTTTACCAGTTTCTGAGAATAATGTCATACTGAGCATTTCCACATAGCACAGTGCAGTGCTAATTCTGAACACTAAAGGCTAAGCATCTTTTAATGCCTGTGATAGCCTAGCTATTTCTGCTCAGCGTAACTGCTGTACAAATACACCCAAAGATGAACTGTTCCTTGTCCTTTTCCCTTTACACACTGCCACACACCTCTCAGCATGCAGATTTTCAATCCATATGATACTTGTGTACAGTAAAACAAGATGATGCTAACTGGCTTCCTCCTTTCAAAAGCCCTGTGGCCAAATGGGCAGCAAACAGCAAAGCAAAGCTATAGGGCACCAATGCCAATGACTGTACAGGCAGGAGCTGCCACTCCTTGGAGCCCCTTCAGAAACAGATCACTCCTAGCAAAAGCTGACCTTGTTCTGACTTCAGTGACACACAAACTGTCCTAGGATTTCTCCCACAAGTAATTTTTCATCATTTGCTAGAGAAAAGATTAGCCCAAGGCGGAGTGATGTGGTGATAAGCCTGCAGCTTCTGGTTCTATAAGGCTTTATCAGCATTTCCCATCATTTTAGCAAAAAGTTCATCTCCTTATTATGTCCAAGGAACCAGGAGCTTAAATGAAGACAGGGTGGGTCATGATTTCTTTCACTGAGGAGAAAAAACCCTTTTAAAAAAACCCTTTTCAACCCTGGAAAGTTACTATGAAAACTCTGCTTCTGTCCTCATTCTTTCCCTACAGCAGTCTGGAGGGTGAAGGACTCCACCACAGCTTTCAACTGATGGGCAGCCCTGTTCCAGTATAAACTCATCCAAGGTCTGACTAAACAAAGCCCTGAGGTGATATAGACCCAGGACCCAAAAGCAGTGAATACGCTGCTTTATTACCCAAAGACACAAAGCCCAAGGAAAACAGGCTCCTTTCCAGTAATCAAAGCAGACCATGATCAGCCTGTCAGAAGCTCTAATACTAGCTGGCCCAGGAGTCCTCCTACCGTGCTGCCACAAGAGAGGTTCAGTCTGATCTTGAACTCCTGAGCTGGCAGCACCCCAGCTTGTAGGAAGGACAGCATCTTATCTTGCTCCTGGGCAGCTTTCTTGGGTCACTGCAGGAATGGCCTTAGCAGCCTCTACCCATCACTGGTAAAAATTAAGAGTGACCCTACTTTTGAAGAATGTAGGGGACTTGCTTATGTATTGTGTATGTCCATTCACATGCATGTGATCTCTAAGGATGCTGAGAAAGCCATTGAAAAGCTTAGTGATCATTCCAGAAATTGGCTAATCTTGAAAGGGAGAGAACATATTCTCTATACCTACAGTTCAGGAGGCCAGAATGCCACACACAGTCTGGAAACTCAGGACATACCTTTTCCTTGATTTGCTGCTGCTCTTGGTGATTTTCTTTCTCATTTTACTTTTTCACGGTTTCGTTTTCTGTGCTCAGCACTGACAATGCTGGCACCATAGTGCACCCTGCTGGAAGGCAGCAGCTAGAGTCATCCTGGAATTATTTCTAGGGATGGCCAACTTCAGTTTGAACAGAGAAATTCAGATACCAATGCTTTTACTAACAATCCACTAAGCCAGCTACTGGGTTCGATTTTCAGAAATCAGAAATCCTACTGTTCTGATGCACACTCGCTTGGTTTTCTCATTCTCTAACACTGTATTTTAAAGCTTGTTTGTCAAAACTACTTGTATTAATGTCAGGTAACTCCATGGGATTCTGTAGCTCAGTTCCACACATTCACCAAGCCTAAAGTTCACATCTCCTAACGAGGAATGAAGACAGCTGTGAGCCATGCTAGGTGTTTTAGTCTACATTTTCGCTACCTCTTTTTATCCTTGCAAACATCAAGTACTGCCCTCTCATTTATTATGAGTCTTTTAGTTTGGATTTCAGTGAGACAGCTTGAAAAGCCTTGTCCCCGTGTGGCTCTTGGCAGGCTAAGGAGTAAAGTGCTCTTGCTCTCGGCTTTCACAGAGCTGGGGAGGTGCTGCTTATTGTTAAGCAATGAAAGGGGAGGGCTCAGGTCACATCTGTGAAATGTTAGTGGAGAAGGGAGGTTGGGTGAAAGTAGGTGGCCAGCACAGCACAGCACTTCCCTGGATTTTGCAAGGCCACTAGGGAGATAGGCAGCCATTTGTCTTAGAGCCCTGATAAAGGGCCCTTGCCTCTGGTGGCTGGCTGGGGGCTGTAAATACCTCTGCAGACACAGACTCTTCAAATGGCTGGAGACCGAGGCTGATAGGGGATTAATCGCCTTGAAGGGAGGAGGGAGGGGGGAGGGGGATCGAAAGCAAGTTAATTAGCTGTGTTAATGTATGGAGATAAAGCAGGGTCGTGCCTCCTGGCCTTCTTCCTTCCTGCACCCTGACTTTTGGGACAGCCATGATGGGGCTACCAAAATGGCCCTGGAGAGCAGCCACGGAAACTATCTCCCACTTAGAAATGCAGCCCCTCCATCTTCAAGGACCCATTAGGCACCAGCTTTTGCTAAACCGATAAAGACCGTGTTAATGAACCTCAGATGACAGGAGGTTAGTGTTCTAACTGAGGCTACTGTTCAGCAAGCTTACAGAAAAGCTCGTGCTCAAAGTTTTCAGCCAAAGAAATGGCCACAAATCCCTTTGTCTGTAATGCTGTATAAGGAGTGCTCCAAAACCACTGCACTTTTGAGTGAAGAAAAAGCTACAATTCAAGTGGCTGTCACTTTCTCCACAGTCAAATGGTAAAGGAGCTGGAATGATCTTCTGTCTAGGCACTTCTTCTGCCCTACCTTCATCTTGAAATGGCAAGTATACAAGACTCGCTGATTCACCCTGCCACTGCATACCCATCTGGACTGATGCTATAAAATATCTCCCAGCAATAAAGATCCACAATGCTGTAAGTGAGGAATCTCCTCAGCCCTCTTTTGAGCCCTCATATATCATAGTTCAGAAAGCAATGCCAGCTGAATGAGCTGACTTGCACTTGGAACCCATTGTCACCTTTGTGTTACTGTCACTGACAATGAAGTCCAAGCTGAACATCACCCTCCATGGCTGCCATCAAGTTTATGGCCAGGCATACCAGGAATCTGGACTCCTACATACCACTGCCCATTAAAATGAAGTCACTTATGCATATCTGGGACTATCAACTTGTATTTGCATTTGACTGAAACACAGTTCCCAGGAAGACATCCAGCATGATGTTAAGATACCAAGAGACATAGGCTCATCCATTACCCTTGCTAACTGGTAATCTTTTCCCTCTTAGAAATTGTATTACATTGTTCATTTTAGTTCTGGATATAATTTTAGCTGCTGATTCCTGTTATGCCTTTCTGTGCTATAATAAATAGATCTTCAGTACCTAATACTTAAACTCCACAGAGTATTTACACAGTGTAATACAGCCATTCTCACAGGCTTTTCCTCAAGATAAACAGATTGAACTGTTTATGTCTCTCACCAGCCCTTGAATAATTTTGTGACTCTTTTCTGCAACTCTCCAGTTTTCCAATGTGCAGTAATCCAGTTATGATTCCACTAACACTATATGCAGAAGTAAAGTCACCCCCGCTGTTCCTAGTTGCTATGCCCTTGTTTATGTATCTGCAGATCAAGTTACCCTTTTAAGACTCAGGATCAGCCTGGGAGCTGATGTTCAGTGGGTTGTGCTTGGATTTCCTTTCAGAGCCACAGTTTCTAGAATACAATTCCCAAAGTCTGACTTACATTCCTCATTTGACTTTGCAGTTATGTACACCAAAATGTACTGTATTTAAGTAAGCCCAGTTTTCCAGATCTCTGTATCAATCCTGCCTTGTCATTATTTGGCTCTCCACCAACCCTTAACTTTAGATCATTCATAAATAAGTTGAAGGATATCAATATTAGCACTGGTCCCTTTCTGGCCTCTCCCAGAAATACTCCCATTCACTGAATTCTGAATCACAGCTGCTAAGGAAGATTAAATTTAGGAGAATAATTCTGCAATGCCAGGATTTATTAAAGATTATTATGCCACAAGTCTCCTGAGATAATGATTTCAGAAGTAACTGATCTGACTCTGCCATTTTAATGTTTTTGATCCACAGTAAATATTGTTTAACTATACCCTCCCTTAGCAAACACTCTGAAAACTGTCTGAAACAGTATTTTATTGTCTTTGATGCAAGTCCATATTCTTTCCAAAAAGAAAACAGAAAAAAATCGAGTTCTTCAGCCTTTTTACCATCACCATTTAGTGACAGTTTCCAGCACCTTTACTATGCTTTCTTTTCTTCTCAATATAGTTTAAAAAAATATCTCCCTTACTGTTGTCATGGACTACTCCAGTTAGTCTGGTTCCCTTTGTCATTCTCTACTTATTATAAATTCCAATTTATATCAATCATTAATCATTCCAAACCTTCTTCATTTCCTTTTATTGATTTTTTTTTTTAATTCTAATTTCTACTCTTAATCTACAAGTGAACTGTGGTAGGTTTTCAGCCAAAAGCAGCTATGTACTGACTGGGGGTCATGACTTTTAAGAAAGTCTTCTCATATAGGTCCTATTTCCACTCATATCTTTTCCTATCTAGACATACCTCCCCGCCTACATCAGTTTTTAGCAGTGTTCTGTTGGCGTCCCTTATCTCCATATCAAAGCGATCTGATTCAGTAACCTGTAACAAACCCTCGGAGTCAAGTTATTGTTTTTCTGAATTGCAGTTTGAAAGTGCCAAAGACCTGAATTCTCCATCCCTTGTCTCACTTCCTTCCAAGCTTTCCATTCTACACTCCTAAGTCAGGCTTTCACTCATCCCCTTTCTTTATCCTTGCAGAATGGGGCACAGTCTGATCTGATACCAGGGTCACAGTGAAATCAACCTTGCCCCTCCATTTTCACTTCCCCCATTATTATCAGTGCCTGAAATGTGTCTATTATTTCACATCTTCAAAACATTAAGTCATCAAGTGAAAATGCTGTAGGCATGCTAGGAATTACTGCTATTTGCTTTGCCATTCCATTATCTACAAGCAGATGTAAAACTGCCACAGCCCTAGTTCTTGAAATACTACGTCCAGGGTTCCAAACTCCATGCAGCAGAAAGGACAACGCTGGCAACGTGCCAGCTGCTGAAAGGCCACATCTAATTGTGCATAAAGTTGAGCAGATTGTCTGCTTAGACTAGAGCAAACAAGCTTATCTTTAATGCAGACATATGGCCAGCAAAACCTACAGATCCCAGCATGCAACATTCTGGCCAGCTGGCCATTTGGATCAGGATGAAGCATTACATGATCTGATACTGTGGTGACAGAAGATCTGTATCACAACCCCTCCATGTTCATGCTGTCGAGACAAGGTTCTCATTTCCCACTTTTCTCTAGATGCATTTTTAAAAATGCATTAAAAAAAAAAAAAAAAAAAAAAAAAAAAAAAAAAAAGCTAAGTCAGTCACTTGTCTGTGGGAGCTGAGATACCAAGAAAAAAACAGACAGAATTATTAAAGGAGGAGCAGCAACATATTCTGAACTTTTAAAGTGCACAGATAACCTGATAGACACACAGACAGAATCTGGAACCTGCAAACATCACAGATATCACTGGTAAAGATAAGAATGGCAGACAGTTTTGTTACAAAACTCCAGGTTTTCCAGTTTTGCACTAAACCCTGCTTTAACCATTGTTGCCTTTATTCAACCCAGTTTTAACTTCCTTTCTTCCCACCTCTCAGCTGTCATATAAAATGTTCTCTCTGCCTCCAACTTTCCATTCTGTAAGACACCTCTGCTCTCCTATAATGACACACCATATATCTTATGACAGTTACCCCCTTGACAGCCATCACAGATGCTAAGTCTCCAATTAATAGAGAAAACTATTCCAAAAGAGTTGTTACTTTTAGACAGGTTAAAATCAGCCCTTAATCTCTCTCAGTTCTATTCTTTAGGTCTTTTAAGATGCTAGGGGAATTTAGCCAACGCAGGCTGGGAGCATCACTCCAATGTCACTTAGCCCCAAATCACTTCTTATGTATTTATTGAGAAAAGAGACAATTCTAGCTTCAGTCACAATTCTACATGCAATAAATTTGAGAATTCCTGCTTCTGCTCTGACAATAACTGTTCAAGACAGGATCTAACCAAGAAAGGCAAGAAAAACTTCAGGTCAAAATGAGGAGATTTGACACAACTATGAACAATATGTCAGTAAATAGAAAAAGCTCTGTCTACTTTTTCTTCTCTGTCAGGACCAACATGCACTGCCAGAGCTCAAGGAAAGTAATCTGAGAACCAGAGTTTGAGTATCTCACAACCAGGAGTGAATCTGGCAAAGCCATGCTGATAAAATCAGCAGAAAGCCTGTATCTGTCCTGTTTTTTCCCCTCCCACATTTTCACAAGCAACCAGTACTTTTAGGCAAACCGAATGCTTGTTAAAGGAGGCTGGGTTGATCTTTCTTTAATGTCAGAGCTCCTATCCACATGTGATAGAATGCAATTAGAGAGGCTACATGCCTTGCTGATCCTGTAACCAATTCCTGTCTTACCTCCCTCACCTCCTTCACCTCATCCCCAAATTCAGGACAGAGCAGGCAGAGCTGCACAGGCTCCATGAAGAATCTTCCCTTACATTAAGAAGCACTCAGCTGCACTTTAACTCAGGTAGTCTTTCAGAAGCAACTTTTTTAAGGATACTGAAATCTACACTAACAGCAACATCCACCCGGGAAAGGGCTAAAGGGTCATGCTTGCACAGACATCAATCTGCCACGGGAACACAATCACGACAGTGTCACAGTTCAGCCCCACTTTCTATCTTCTACCAGGTAAAATACAGCTACAAGTTGAATTTTATTTGAAGACTTTAACAAAGCCACCATCTTCATGTCTAACACAAGGTGTGTCTCCCCACCATGAGGGAAGGAGGAAAAAAGAGAGGGGAGCAGTGGGAAGGCAAACAGTAGCAAAACCTGAACTACCATACAAAACTGCAGATAAAATTTTCTTAGGAACTTATTAGGATCTAATCCCTCTTGCAATTCTGCTTTGAGTCAAAAGGGCCACCTCGATGAGCCAGTGTATGTAAAGATGTGCAGTCTGCCCAGACTACACCTTTGGAAAACGACTGCATAAGGACACTCCCAGTAAGTTGAAGAGTAGTTTAGATTTTAGTGGTTTATGCTCTGTCAAAAATGTTCAGAATTCAGGCAGGAGCTCACATTCCCAGTTCTTTTTTTGCCTAAGGGATGATCAGGAGGAGGGGGTAAGAAGAGAGAGGAAAGGAGGGAGAGAGAATCTGAAAAGCTATTTTCAACATTGGCAGTTCACTGTCCATCCATTCAATTCCGTCTGACACAAGTCACCTAGTATCCTATCCTACTACTCCTTGACAGGAATAAAATAAAAAATCTAAGTTTGAATTGTTTCCCTAGAATCTCCCTAGACAGAGAACATGAAAATACTTGGTCCAATCCAAAAAATTGCAGCAAATCAGCAAAACCAGATAGAAACAAATAACAAGCCGCTCCCATCCCTTTAGGGAAATATCTTGCCAGAGGGATCCCTGGAAGAGACTTTAAATACATTTGCAGTTGTCCAGCAGAAGAGTAGAGATGCAAACTGAAGATACAATCCAGTATGCCTGTATTTTTTTCTCTTTTCACGGTGTACAATCCTGCCACAGTGCAGACTATTCCAACAAAGTTTATCCAAGGGACATTTCAGTTCAGCCTCTTCCAGATATCAGCTTGGTGTTAATAAGAGCCCATTTAGATAAAGAAGATAAATACTGGGTGGAACAAGAGGTGTGAAATACTTCAAACCACATAAATTCTCTCTATCACTGGTGGAGTTATCTCTTCCAATAGAGTCACCAGTTGCCACAGGCTTCACAGAAGTCAGGAGGGAAAATGGCACTGAGGCAGAGTGTGACCACACCTGTTGAGAGGATGTGACAGGCCTGGTACACTTATATCTTTCAATTTTAAGCATTTAGAATTGCTTAAAACAGGAAGTAACTACAATATTTAGTAAAGGATAAAGTTCCTTTAGAGAGTCACAGAAGCTTCTCACACCACCTCTACAGTAACCCACACCAGTCCCCTCAGCGTTTCCAAGGCTACTCAAACTTCCCCATTGCCTTCCCTCTCATTGCATTTGTTGATTTTGCTACCTTTACCTCGTGGGATATCATGCTCCAGAGAATCTAGAAAGTCAGTGGATGGGTCCAGGTCAGCCTTTTCCAGCAGGGTTTTATTCTTCAGGTTAGTAGGCTCAGTGAAATGGAAATAGGAACTTAACTTTTTTGCCTCCACCAAAGACAGACCTGTGAACAACCATTGGTGAACATTACTACATACATGAATGAACTAGGGTAACATTCATTATACTATTGAGTATAACATTGTTTCTCTAATGCCCACAGCCCAGAAGAGAATCATAATCTTTCTCTGACAGACTCCACAGAAGGCTTGTCAGAAACAGGTGTCAGCACTCCCTGCTGCTGTGCATTGGAGACCATATTGACTGCAGCCCCAGATAACCAACAGGTACCGACTTGAGGACAACTTCTGTGCCCATTTGGCCATATCCTATATCTAAATGGACAATTCACTACTTCTGCAATTGTTAAATACTGCCATAAACTACAGTTTATACAGACAAATTACTCAGTTTAATGACTCAGAACTATTACTGACTCTTCTCACCTTCCAGAGTTGAATCATGTGAACATTAGTGAACATTAGTGGCACTGAACCTGAACATTAGTGGCACTGGGTTCTCTCCTCCCTGTGCATCTTATCCAAGGGAAAAAAAAAAAACCCAACTGAAATCAAAACATCAGTTAGAGAAAGTCATCTTAATTTACAGCCTTTACGACCAAAGTACAGTTGATCCTGATAAAGACAATGAGAATTTACCTTCAAATTGTCTGTTTTCATGCACAGACCCAAGAGGAGTCTTCACAAATGCTCCCCGGGGGACGATACCAACTGCTCTGTCTATGTGCTCTATCGTAGCTATGAGGCGGGCCTCCTCCTTGATCACAGGCTTTAAAGAAAAATAGGGAAATTTTGAAGTCAGGGCTTTCCTTGTTTTCATTTTTGAAAATAAACTTGAGGTGACACAATGGACTTATCATCTTGGAGTTCAATGGCACTAAGAGGACCTCAAAAGACATTTCATAACATAGGACAGAAAACATGGTTAGGAGCAGACAGTTTAGACTCACCAGAGATCTAACTATCCATCCCTTCATTTGTTCTTTCCTCCCTCTCAATTCACATACTTATGACTTATGTATTAATTTATAAAGAATGCTGCCTGCAGTTACTATTAAAACTTCAGAAACCACAGTGAGGATCTGTACCAGTTGTGCATAATAAAGCATATTTACTATTTCTGAGGCCTGTTGAACTCCAGCAAAAACTGAAGTAAAAATTCAATCAAGCAGCTCTTGCTACACAATGACAGTGAGGAATTACAGACAGAGTTATAGAATGTTCTGAGTTGGAAGGGACCCATAAGGATCAAATTCAACTCTTAAGTGAACAGCCCATACAGTGATTGATACTGCAACCCTGGTGTTATAAGCCTTGTGCTCTAACCAATTGTGTATCCTTTGCCTGACCACACGCTCATGCTGCTCGTTACAAGCGGGGAGAAGCCACCACCTGTGCAGCGTGAGGGGCACAAATGTAGCGAACAGTTCGAAAACGTTTTTCTGTATTTACCTCCTTACCACTTTCAACCAGTCTTGCAGCTGCTTCTGCGTTTATCTCAACCAAGCTGTACTCAAAAGAAGGATCCCCCTGAAAGCGGCCCTTCACCTGCTCAGCCAGTGCAAGCATCTCCTCGGTGGCTGGCGTCAGGAGGCTCCAGTCCAAGCAGTTCAAGCTGCCAACGACAAGCGCGACTCAGGGCCGAGCCCGGTAAAGAACAGGGCTCGAGGTAACTTCGCCAGGCCCCCGAGGGAATTCCCTGAGACTCCCTCCCCAGATCCGGACAGCACCCCCGACTAGCACAGCCCCAGACCGGCCCGGCCGGTCCCTGCTCCCCGGGACGGCCCCGCACCTGTACAGGCGGCTGCGGGGCGCGGCGCGGTCGGGGCCCAGCCCCTGGGCGATGTAGTAGGCGCCGCGCACGCCCTGGATGCAGCCCCAGAACCAGACCCGCTCGAAGCGGTAGTCGCGCTGCACCAGCGGCAGCGAGGCGCCCAGCGCCGCCCGCAGCTCCGGGCTGAGCCCCGCGCCGCCGCCGGCCACCAGCGCCAGCGCCGCGGGCACCGACAGCGCCTCCATCGCGCTGTGTGTCCCCGTTGCCGGGAGACCGCGGCCCGCCCGCCCGGGGTCACCCCGCGCTTCCGCCGCAGCAGCGACGGGCGGGGCGGGCGGCGCCGGAGGGGCCGTGCTCGGCCCACCCCGCCCGGGACACACAGGCGCTGACGGGCAGCAGCTCGGTAGGCGTGCGGGTGCGTGTCTGCCTCCGCTGTGTTCCTCACTTTCAGGAGGCCTAAATCCAAGGCCAAGTCCAAAACGCATACAATGGCATTGCGCCTTCACCGGGATACCACAAAGGGCTCCATTTGCTTTATTTCTTACACGGACAACAGGGGAAAAATCCCCTGCTGAAGCTCACTGACTCAGTCAACCAGCTTGACTGGTTACAATGTCACTCTTACAGATCCTGAGGAGGGCCACGAAATTTATGAGGACTGAAGCACCTCCCGGAAGAAGACAGGCTGAGAAAGTTTGGACTCTTCAGCTAGGAGAAGGTTTTATGGAGACTTCATAGCAACCTTCTGCTGCTGTCAGGGGGGACTCTTCATCTGGAACTGTAGTGATGGGATAAGGGGTGTCAGGTACAAACTGAGAGAAAGGAAATTTAGGTTAGATATTAAGAAGAAATTCTTTACTGTGAGCATGGTGAGACACTGGACCAGGTTGCCCAGGGAGGCTGTGGAAGCCCCAACCCTGGCAGTGTTGGAAAAGGTTGGGTAAGGCCTTGAGCAACCTGGTCTAGTGGGAGGTGCCCCTGCCCATAGCAGGGGGTGTTGGGACTAGATGAGCTGTAAGGTCTGTTCCAATCCCTTAACATTCCATGATTCTGTGATCTTATCTAGCTCATGTACCTCTATAAATAAATGGCTTATTTATAAATTACAGCATTTGGATTGCTCTTTGGCAGCTTATTTTGCTGAATCACAGACATCCAGGAAACAGCTCCTGCCCTAAAAATCTTGCCGTCTAGCTTAACACAAAATACAATAAATAAGTAATGAGATTGTGCAGCTGCTTAGACAAATAGAATTTCTGTTTGACGTCTTCAGGAAATTTGAGCTTTTATATATATGTGTTATATAAATAAATACGTGCATGCACTTACATTTAAATCCATTGTAAAGTCATAAATTCTTTCTTTTTCATCAGTTTCCTGTTCACTTCTAAAAAAAACACTGATCCTGGGACCGCTGCCTGTAACAGTTGTCACCTGATTTTTTGTCAAGTGAGCTGTTTAATGGGCTGTACAGCACACAAGCTGACCCATTAGCTTTACTTATCCTGTACAAAAGGCAACTCAGATTCCTGAAGATTAACCACCTTCTCTTTGACCGGAATCAGGCAGGACACACAGGAGTGACCGCAGACATTTGTCCATGTTGCCACCTACCTGTGCCCGATTTGCTCAGTGAAATAGGAATTTTCAGGCTTTGTAGAATCATTTAATCACTGATTTCTCTAGGAGTGTTGTTAGTATTTTATGTTAGGGCTATGATTGTCCAGTGAACAGCAGAACTGCAAGCCAGACTCATTTCACATGAGTCAGAGAGGCAACCCAAGATCCTAATGAATTTCTGCCACTGTCAACCACAGCTGGATTCAAACCAGATGCTAACAGCTGAGAGGCTCTTTAGCCTGTTATGGATCTTCCAAGCCACCTAGTCTCTAGTCTTTGCCTGCCCTGACTGAAGATTATCAAAAAGAATATCTATAGCTTAAGGAAATTCTTCCTGGTTCAGTAAAGTGTAGTGGGTAACTCTGCTTCCCTTTGTCTTGACCCCAATTACTAAACACTGATAAGGATCGGGAAGTAAGTGGTTGCATTATTTAACAAATGAAAGGTCAAAAGCACTGCTATTCAGTAAGGTCAAAGGTTACCATCACTGTTATTAAACAGTTCGAAAGCAGTTTCTCCCATTCCTTGCCATCCTGGGCTGAAACAAGGAGCTTCTCAGCACCGGGCAGACAGGAGGGAAGAGAGGCACCAGGCATCATTCAGCTGGAAGCTGGCTAGGTGGCTTTTCTGAGATGACTGCTTCAGCAAGGGAAGGTCCAGAGTCCAGCAGCTCCCATCAGAGGACTGAGTTATCCTGCCTTCACACAGAGCATGCACATACCTGTGTGCCAAGCAGCTTCTACTTCTCCCAGCTCCACCCTTTAGAGCTGGCATCCTTTTGGGAGAGAAAACAGTCTCAGGCTCCCTTCCACTCATCCCAGGCAAGGTAGCAAAGCTTAGAGAACTGAGCATCTTGAAATACACGTGAGTTGCTGCTGTGTGCACAGTGGCTCCTGGATGCTTGCACACCTTCCACAAAACATTTGAAAACACTTTTAGTGATGTAGTGAAGTGAACTCATCTTCCTACATGTCCTTTAATATACCTCATCTCCAAAGAAAGAAAAATAGTTATGTCACTTCTGTTTCTGCTGGTACAAATTAATAAGGCTGTCCTCAAAACCCCCTTGCAGAACAACTCTTGCACTATCCTGGGCATCCGTTGGGCTGACACTGATCACAAGGTATAGTGCTATCCATCACCTGCTTTTTTGTGTGGTGGGGACAAATCCACAGTTGGTTCTGATGCAGCAAAAAAATGGATAAGGGTTATTACTCCCAGGTGTGTTGAATATAAAATCTCATTTTCCTTCAAATCATCTCAAAAGTTCAGACTGTCTCTGACTTCATAAACATTTCAGCTTTGAATAATTTTCCTGCTTGTAAGTCATTACTGCTAAGGATAGTAAAAGATAGTAAGCAAGAAAGGAAAGTGTGGGGTTTTTCTCAATAAGGAAGGAAAGATAGATGGCTGCTTGTCAGAAAAGGAGGAGACTGTGGATAACAAACAGCTGAACAAACTTCAAGAACTGCAAAGTGAAGCCTTGAGCTATGCTGAGCATAAAAAGTAAGGAACTAGAGCCAAGTGATGGTTTAACAGCAACAGAAGGGATCAGGAGTGTCCCTACCTGATATAATACAGACACTTTCCTCTGTCTTGGAGATTGTACTAAACAGGGAAAAATGCTGGAAATATTTTGACTGCACACTGTTCAAAGGAAAAAAGTGTGGGTCTTTTGGCTTGTCCAGGACCAATGCCATTTTCTCCATTAGTGGGACCTGAGCTAGCTGTGTGCAGTCATAGGGAGACACAGAGGGGAGGGGGTGAAAATGCAGTGTGTATGCCATGAACTGGACTCCTCCACTTCTGGAATGTCTGCAGTAGCTCTCAGTAACAACTCAGCAAGAAATTTGGCTAGTAGGTCAGGATGGGAGCAGCTGTGCTGAGATACAGAGAAAATCTGCAGGATGACTGTCACAAACCTTCCCTGGAGATTCTCTTTGGCATAATCCTGGGCAGGCAATATGCCCAAAAAAAGTGGTTATCCTGCCTTACTCAGGAAGAGACAAGCATGAGAGCCAAAGAGCTTTGTCATTTTGTGACATGAAATTTTCTATGTCTTTAAGGTTTGTTTCCTGCTTTTCATCACTCCCCTAATAGCATCTATCATACTGACTTCTCTTGGCACAGGGGGCAGGGAGAGTTTACTGGGGTAAGAAATACCAATGTGCTGATTACATCATCTTGCCTGGGCATCACTGGAGTTGCTGTGATGCTTCTAGGTGACAGCTGAGCACACATGTCTGTCTTGGTTGTTTTTCAGGTACCCAGAGGGGTGAGATGTAGCCCTGTGACTTTGCACATACCATGCTGCCAGTCGGACTGCTGACAGCCTGAGCAGGAAGGTGCTGTTGTGGAATCCTGTGGAAGTCAGAACAGCACAGGGAGAAATTGCTTTGTCTGTGTAGTTCTGACTGTGGTTAGGCTTCAGGAGGATTTAATGCATTGGTATAGGTGTTATCCACATTGGTATGGGTATTATCCCACCTGTCATTTTAGTGTCTTGGCACTAGGATTTAATGTATTTACAAATAACTAATAGAGGGGTTTCCAGACATCCCGCAAGGATGGTCCGTGCATGGAATATTGCTAAATTGTTTTGGCGATTTCCTGGAAGCAACCTGCTGATGACATTCCCTGATCTTTGTAAGTTCAATTTTTAGGACTGACACTCAACTCTACAAGCTGCAGTTGCTCCAGCAAAATGGTAGAAGAGCATGCCTTATAATGCAGGGACCTGACTGATTTAGGCTTTTCAGAGCCACGACCAAGACTGCACATCACAGATCAGAATGAATCCGCAGCCAGCAGTAACCGCAGTCTTGGTGTAACAAGGTTTAATCATCTTGTCCTTGGAAGAGAGCTCAACAAGTCTGAAGCTTTCAGGTGGTTCCAGGCAGAATCCCTCTAAAGTGTTTAAGCAAAAAAAGCAGTGAAGACTGGGGTGATGCCTGATGCATGTGGCAAGCTGATGATGGGATGGGTGTTTCTGGCCTAGCACCTGAGAGCCCAGAGCAGAAGTAAGGAAGTGCATGGAGGGAGCTCTGGGATCAGAACGATTAATGGGGCAGATCTCATTAACTAAAGATAAGGTTTCCAGAAAATATTCTTCTTGTAGTAGTCTTGGTTTTTATCCAGGCAGAGCTTATTCCTGTTGGAGACATCTGCATGTCTCTCTTTGCCAGATAGTCAGAGATCACTGGCCTTTTCTCAGTGTCACTTTCTACAGTGATTGCTGTTTTCAACAGTTTGGTTTTTTCCCCCGCAGAAAATACCTCCCAATATGTAATTTCTACTCAGTCTGAGGCACCTGCTTATGTCTTCTAACCTTTAAAAATGTACAGGAGCCTGAGACTAGCTCAGGTGGGGTGTGCAGCTTCAGATAACTGTCTGTGTCCTCCAAGCCTCAAACATCCAGAGAGGTGTTTGCATCCCCATCTTTGGGGCACTGACTCTTGCCACCAAAGCTTGGCCATCTCCTCAGCAAGCCTTTTGCCTTTGTGTGGATTCACTCTTCCACCTGCTGCTGAATTACTTTGTTTCAAAAACCCAGTTGCATTGTGCTGACATTTATATGTGGTTTCTATTCCCAGTAATAGAGATGAGCCAGGTAAATTATGTCCAAAAAGGGGAAGGAAAAGAGGGTTCTTTGCACAGCATCTGCTGCAGAGGCTGTTTCTCCACATGCAGTGTGTGGCCCTCACCCAGGCAGCCTTGCAGCTGCACTAACAAAGGAGGGGTTTCCTCATTTTTACTGCAAGACTGAAAAATATGTTCTGTCTAATTCAGGAGAAAATGTTACTCCTCTGAAATTTCCAGCTTTTCTTTCCTGCCTCAGTGCAGCTCTGGGCAGAGATTGAGGAAATCTGAGATGACCCAGGAGAGAGAGCAGCAGAGACCTCTGCCTAAACTGTTTGAATAGATAATACCCTTTCCAAATGCTGGCACCTGGGAATCCTTTAATGACTTGGATGGTGCTTTGGGTAGACTGAATATCTCCTTTCAGAAACAGAGGCTTATTATTATTTATTTATCTGCCTTAAATCCTTTCTTGTAACCCTTTCTTGTGTTACATTCCTACCACTGTGCTGAATATCATGAGGCCGAAATTTATTCTCATTTACTCTGATTTAACTACAAGTGTAAATCTATATTAGAGCAGATAATTTATATCAAATTTTCAAAGGGCAGAATTTGTCTCTATTCATTTAGTAATCTTAAACACACATTTCCCATTCATAAGGGAATTACATGTGAAAAATTCCAAATGTTAAATGGATATGTGCCTCCAACATAGCTATTATTGAAAAGCTAAGTCATAATTTTAAACTGAGATGATAGGGTTGTCACTGAAAGAAGTAATAGACCACCATGTAAAAAGTATTTTGTTCTCTGCATTGGGAAATTGTTTTAACAACTGAACCTTTATTGACATTTCTTTATTTACAGAGCTCTGGTATTTTTCCTTCTTGTCTGTATAGAGGCTTCTATTTGGTCTAAAGAGAGAATGCAATCTTTGGTGTCATGGGCATGCCTGAAGACTCTTCTTAATAACCTGATCCAGAGTCCTAATCCCCTAAAATTTATTTCCTACCTCTGTCCTTCTTGTCTAGAGTTGTTTGTCATTGTCTGCATCACTCCCAAAATCTGATCTACTCTATAAAATCATAATTTGTAGGCCTGAGCCACATTCTTTTCAGACTCCTGCCTTTCTTGGCTTCATCTGTTTTCCAGTTCTTTGATCTTTAAACAATTGATAGCAAAACCAAAAAAGTGAACAAGTAAATGCTGCAGCTTTGGAGGCTTTTCTTTACCTGAGTCCAGCTCACAACTGCAAGGGTGGAGGTCACTCTGGGTTTGCTGGGCACCTTGCAGAATGAATCCTCCTCCCAGTCTGGCCTTTAGTCTGTGTGGGATTACAAGTGGTGTCACAGTAATAAGTACCAGCTTGCTTTCCTGTTACATTTGCCTTTGCTTCCACCAACCTCCACCTCAGAATTTCCTGCAGCAGAGTGACCTTGGCCAGCAAGGTCTGGAGGTCATTGCAGATCTGAGCCGCGGAAGTTTCCTTATGACAATAAGAGAAACCACATGCCCAAGTCCCCCCTGTGAGTTTGCCCATGCAGCAGCACAGAGCATGCCCATGCAAGATGGTGCGGGTCTCTCACAGCCAGTCGTTTGGGCTTCATAGCCAGCCACAGGGCAATTTCCTGCTTAAAACAACTTGTGAGGCGTAGAGGTGCATCTGAACTGTGAGGCCTGGGGCTGTTTTCCAGCTTGGAGGCCCAGATGTGCACTGCAGTCACATGTGCTTGTTTGTCAGGATGCAGCCCGGGTGTGTAATTGTCTGCCCTCTCTTCTTTCTCCTCCCTCCCATGCTTCCAGATTTCCATTGGAAAGAAAGCAGATTGAAGGCAGGACGGTGGGTGGTGTGGTGGATTCCTGGTTTAGACTGCCTCAGAATTTCACACAGTTCACCTCAGACTAATAACAACACATTGCAAAGCTTGACCTGGCATGGTAGGATCGCTGTGGGATGGGCTATTGCCGGCTTCTGAGCACCTAAGACCCGCAGACTGGGACTGTGGTAGTGCTTTTGAACCAAATTTCCTTTCCCAGATGACCACCACATGGTGTCCTCAAGCATTCTTTGTTTTACAGCTACCATTACCAGTAGGGATGAGCTAAGGTATAATTGTTTTGGGAGAGGGCTGTTAGGGTCAATTCTGACCAATCTGCCTAGTTCTAGGACTTTAGTGAGTCTCTGTGTGCAAATGCTTAATCAATTTTAAAATACAAAACCACCTGAACTTTCCTTTTCATTTGACCACAGCTTTATTTTTGCCCCTGTTAACCCAGAATCACATCCTTTCAGCTTGAGATCATTTGTCTTAGAAATTATGTGCCACAGCTGTATGGAGTTGGATGAGGGAAGGTGAAGGCTGCAGCCATTTTCTAAACATCATCTACTGGATGTAAAGAGAAATAGGATCCCAAGTATGCTGTTAGACGTGTGCATTGCTGACTGGTTGGAAGAATAGTGCTGTGAAAAAAAAACTGAAATCAGGAGTAGGTTAAAATACCAGTTTAACAACAGCCAGAGACTATTGGTTGAAGCCTGGGTCCAGCAGAAGTCAGTGTCAAAGCTTTCATTGATTTTGCTGGATCAGGATCTCATCTGGAGAGTGCAAATGCAGAGTCAATGGAACTGCAGTTGCAGAAAGAGAAGTAAAGCAGCTGTGGTCAATGTTTCATATGGAGAAACAAAATTAGAAACCTACAGTATGAACTTGATGAGAAAGTTAAAAGTGGTTTTGAGGTGTCTACTTGTTCTGAAGAGAAGCTGTAAGATAACATCATGGGAGATGATTAGAGCACGGCCTGGGCTCTGGCCTCTGAGAGATCCTCTCTCCCAAAGAAAACTCACAGCTGTCTCCCATTACTGACTAAAGCAGACTCCTGAGGGGAGAGATTCCTCACAAATTACTTGTGAGAGCACAACAGCATGGTCCAAACTCCCAGAGGACTTCTGGTTACAATTGTATAACAATACTAAAGTCCATTGAACTGATTGCTTAAGCTAGAAGTAACCTTGGCTGAGGATGAACTCCCTTGTATGTTGTAGAAATCCTACCTAGTAAATATTCACAGGCTTTGCACCCACCAGAGCAGCCCCCTGCTTCCTCAGTAGTAGGAACATCAAGCAGTCATTCCTACCCTATAGGAAGTGGTTTGGAAGAAGGCAGAATGAAAGAAATCTCTTTTTGTTTAGTTTAAACAACATCTCCTTGGGTACTCTGAACAATCATGAATAGTAAGTAACATTACTATTTATCTTCCCCTCCACTGTTTTTAAGCAGAAGATTTAATGCTAATACAACCTGAAGGTAGCAAGGGAAGCTTTTGTTTGTTTGTTTGTTTAGTAAGTGCTTTTTAAAGTTCCTTTTAAAATCATATTTTATAAGGATTTTCTCTTTGCAAGGTTATGGCTAGAAAAGGTCTGGAGCGGATGCAAAATTATCTCTCTCTCAGGTACTGTGTTCAAAACCAGATGTGAATTGTGTTCTATGGGTAACTCGTTGACGTCTTTTATTGTTACAGTTGTTGGATCAAAAAATAGTGGAGGTAGTGAAGAGCAGGCCTTTTGAGCAGCCTAGGAGCAGGCAAACAGCAAATGGGAATTTCACTGAACTGATTTTGTCCAGCAAAAGCTTGGTACACAGTGCCCTCTTTGTTCCACAGAGAAGAGTGCATCACGCTGAGCCTTGTTGCAAGAAATAAGCAAAATTCTAGCTGAGATCTATGTGGAAGGGATGCCAGCTGTTCAGCTTGGCTTCCTCAATCTTTGTGTGTTTGGAAATGCTGTGCAAGTCAGGGCTCCTCCAGGCCAAAGCAGAGACTGCAACAAATATCTGAGCTTAGACGTTTGAGTCCCTGCAGGGAGATCTGTCAGACATGGACACACAAGCCTTTGCCAGCAGAAGAGGGGCTTTGACCCTCTGTAGGAGCACCAGCACTGTGTTTGCTTCAAATGCTCTTTCTGTTGAAAGGCTCTTGAAGTTTGGAGCATTTGAGGGATGCAAGGATCCAGTGAGATCCTCACTTGTTACATTCTCTGCCTCTGCTAGAGTTCAGCCAGGCTTGTCACAAGCTGGAAATGCCTCTCCTCTCCTAATTTTGGTAGCAACGAGAGGATGGGTCTTTTTGGAAGCCCTCCTCATTGAAAGAAACACAAAATGCAGACATACCAGAAGCTAAGAGTTTTCACACTCCAAGAAAACATAAAGTTTCTGAGTTAGAAACAAATCTGCATGAGAAGAATCTGAAAGTAGCCTGTTGCCCTGTGGTGTGGGAGTGTGTGTGCTGGATGGACTGCACATCCGTGGATGCGGCAGCTGCCGTGCCTGGCGCACACACAGGTGCTACTGAAGCCTCAGCTGCTCACAGTTCCAGGAACTGGAGGAAAAGGCAGCCAGAAGGAGCAAAGAAAACACAGATTGAATAATCAGGAAAAGAAGATAAACTCTGCTGAGTGGCAGCTGGTCTTTAGAAAACAGGCTGTGTAAATACCCCAAGGGCCTTGTGCATCATCCTTGGGAAGCTAGTCCCCAGAGGGGGACTCAGCTGGATCACCACGCCACTCCACTCCACACTGGAGGTATGTTTACTTCTGCACAGTCTTCAGTGTTTCCTGTGAGAACATTCCCCTGCTCATAATCAGTATCTGCTGACCTTTCAACAAGCAGTGTTTCCCTTCCCTGTCTAAACACATCTGTCTGTGCCAGAAAAAGCCTCCAAATAAATTATTTACTGCTCATCTTCTTCTGAAGGCGAAGGTGCAGTCCAGGCACACTTTTTACTGTGTTGAGGGGAGAGACCAGTGACCAAATAAACGGATTGTGCATTTTGTCTTCAATGCATAGGTGGCATATGGTGTACTTTCTCTACCTGTGTATAATGGAAGCACTTTGTAGGGAAAACTTTCCTGGAATAATTTTCTGCATTGCATATACTGACAGCTCTGCTGATTCTTCTGCAGTGGTGGGGATGGGTGGCTTTTAGAAGAAGAATGCAGCTTGCCAGCAGTGTTTCAGTGCCGGCTGTTAATGTTGCCTCTGGTTGTGATTGTGCAAACCATTCTTCAATGAATATTTGACGAAAGTCAATATCACCAGTTTGTGCTTCTATTAACCCATAGGTCCATGTTGTGTCTACTATGTCCCTTTCTTTTTCTGTTCATCCTTTGCTGTGTTTCTCTCTTCTTTCTCTGTCCTTCCCATGGTTCTCCAGAAATGTGCTTTGTAATGTTTGTTCCGTGCAATTCATTTGTACCGTTGGGCTTGCCAGGCCTGGAGGCACACAGAAGTTTTGGCACTGGCTTTGATGTGATCTTCAGTGATCTTGGCGAAAGAACTGACCCCAGCCTGGAGCTGTGGGTTTCCTTATAGGGCTCTGCAGAGGCCCAACAGAGCAGGGGTGACCAAAGGAGAGGGACAACTGAAATTATTTGCTACCAAATAGTTTCTTTGTCTAAGCTGAGGTTTGGAGCAGAAGAGCAGTGCTGATGAAGACGCACTTAGGTGCTCTCTGGCCCTGCTTGGGGCTGCAGCTGTTGTAGCAGTGAGACATCCAGTCCTGCACCATCCAAACCCTTGGTCTCCCTTCCATTGTCCTTAGGCTATGGTTTCCACCCACCTCTTCCTTGCTTATGGCTCTTGTAGTCACCCAACACCTGGCTCAGCAAAGGAGCTATCTGGCAGAAAACTTTGTGTGACTGACATATTCTAGGTAATTAATAAATGAGAAACTCTGCCACACCAATGGCCTGTCAAGCATATGGCTGTGCTACAGATACACTGTGCTTGATGCCTCACACAGATAACATCCCTCCTCTAAGAAATTGTCAGCTTGATTTAGAAGTGAAAAATGGGAGGAAGAAGAGAAGAGATGTGCTCCATGGCAGACACCTGCCCTCTCCCCAGAGCACAGCCTGGAGTGTTTATTTCATGCAGGGGAAAGGAGCTGGGGATTAGCTGTTGTCTTTACTCCATGGGCAAGCAGCAGGTAGTAGGAACAAACCAGGGAGTGGAAAAGTATTGTGAAGAATTAACTTGCACATTCATGAAAGCTGAAAGGAATTAAATGCATGATGACTCCTGGAATTTACTTGTGAACTTACTGTTCCACTCCTTAGTCCTGTATCTAAGAGCCATACAGCGTCAGTTAAGGATCTGCGTCATCCATTTGTTTATTGGCTGTTCATGGTGCCCACAGACTCCAAATGAGAACAGACAATTATTTGCATTTACTGCTGTACTAGGGAACTTGTGCTGTGTATCAGAATCTAATTGTTCTAGGAATACAAACAAACAGAAAACACAGAAGCACAGAAAAAAAAGTAAAAAATTCTTTCAGTCTAAGAAGATTTTTAAAAAAGACCTGAAGAGAAGAAAGCATTATCACTTCCTTTTCATGTATGGGAACTAGAGCATTAAGAGATCAAATAACTTGCTCAAAGTCATAGAGAGGGTGGGTCAGGAAATGAACCCAATCCATCATTAGCCTTTGCTTGCAGTCCCATCTCTTCTTTAAATAAGGGCTCTGCTCCATCTGTGCAGGGAATGTGGTCATATAGCTACCAGGCAATAGTCTGAATGGGAGCATAACACTCCCAGTTTAGGATGCAGGTTAAATTGTAGTTTTTGTAAAGGGTAAGAGCTAATGCTACTAATGACTGGCTACTCAATTCCATAGATCCATGAGAAGGACTCCGATTATACTCACTTGCACCTGTGACTTGCCTAAATCTGACAATTTACAGAATGTGCAATCACCTAAATACCAACGGCAGTGTTTTAGGGCAGAAAAGTGGGGGAACTAAAGACTTGGAACAAAAATCTGGTTTGAGCTATCTATTTTTTAATGAAGACTGTCTTGAGTATCCTCATGAAGAAAGCCTGTCTGGAAGCTGCTGAGGGATGGAAAAGACAGCTTGTTTTTCCAGAAGCTGAAGTGGTTGCAGCCACTTGTTGTATTGCAGGTGGGCAGTGGGCATGCAGCTGGTGGCTCCTGTGAGTCCATCAATTTGCCACTGTCATCACAGCTGCTGGACATCCATTCCTATATCCTGCCCTCTGTAAACAGCAGCTCATAACCACAAAGCATCAGGCATCCCTGGTCCAGCATCAGCTCAGGGAGCCTGAGAGCTGCTTGCTGAAAGCTGCTTTCTGTTTGCTTGCAGACATGTCAATATTTACTGAGTGAGGCTCCACTTTTGCCCAGCTGGAGCATGACAGCTTTGCCACTCTTGCACTCAGTGGCCCTATCTTCCAGCATTAACATCAGGAGGTGATGAGTGACCAGGCTGGCCTGATAAATGGGAAGAGATCTGCAAACAGAGAACAGCAAACACTTCCTGGGGGGCTCAGGACACCTGCTGAGAAAGATGTTCTTTTTTTCAAGGATCAGGTAGCTTCTGATGCTGTATCAGGAGAGACACAGGAAAGGTGCTGTTGGAAGTGTTGGGTGCTGGGGAAGGCCCAGCTGTGAGCAGGGATACATGGTGAGCTGTTAAGGTGCTCTCGTGGGGAAGGCACAGTGCCACCTCAGCGTTGTAGCTGTGTCACTGGGCTTTCAGCAGAGCCCTGTGAGTGCAATACTGGGGGGCAAGTGACAGTCCAAGAGGTGCACCAGCAAGGTTGACCCCCTCTCCTGTTTCTGATGGGAACAGGGAAGGTGGGATGCAGGACACACTTGTGGGGAAGATGCTGTCAAGGGCTGGAAGGCACTGAGCTCTGCTGGACAGTTACAGCTGCAGTTCCTCAGTTATCAGATGTGTTTGAGTGAGCCATTATAGCAAATAAGAATCAGGAGGCCAGTTTCTGATGTTTAGTGTTCAAGCTTAATTCTCTGGGATTTCACAGTTATTTGCAGATACTTTAGTGGTAGACACATTACAAGTAATGGTTTGAATTTGGCTGGAGCTTACTGGCATGGTCTGCTCTGCATTAGCTGGACAATAGCTCCCAGTGGTGGGGACTGGCAGAAGGGAGGGATTAGTAAACAGTAGAAAAGGCTTAGGCACACTGAGGGAGAATATTCTGAAAAGGATAAACTGTTCAGTTTGGGATTCTTCTAGGTTAGTTTTTTTTTCATCCTTCTCCATCAGGACCATAGAGAAAGAAATTTAAAAGACTGAAAACTGGGCCTTTTTGTACAGTTTAAGTGACAGGATGGCACAGTAGGTTCTCCAGATTTGGCTGAAACACCTTCAAAAATCCCTCAGAGATGTCAGTGTTGGTGGCAGCATTTCCCTGAGGATTTAGGAAACATGAGTCAGCAAGGAGGATATGAGGACAGGAAGTCAAGACATTATATAGAACCATAGAATCATTTATGTTGGAAAGACCTCTAAGATTACTGAGACCAACTGTTAACCCAGCACTGCCAAGTTCACCACTGAATGGAAACAGCAGAGTGTAAAATAAGGGAGGCAGCGATAGATCGAGTATTGAAAGAAAAGTTATGAACAATGAAAGGAAGACAGGAGAAAATGATACAAAAATGGGGAATAATAGTTCATGCATTAAGTGAGAAATAGGAGTTTTGGCAGCAGAACTGTGTATACAGACGAGCAGTGTCAGTAGCATTTTCTGGCTTTTCTAATGCCATGCTTTGCATCATGCCTGGTTTAACATGGTATGGGACTAGTGACCCAGAGGCTCAGATTTCTTTTGCCATGATGGATTTGGCATTTCACCTCAGTGGGGCACAGCATCCCACAGTGATGGTGGGGGATCATTTAAATGAATTTTCACAAAAAGGATATGAAACAAGCTGCCACACCAGAAAAGGGTACCAGCAGGGCTACACTCAGTACTGTCACTCAAGGAGCAGTGCAAGGCTGCAAGGATCCCAGCCCTGCTACCCTGATCTAGCAGAGCCTGGGGTAGTCAGCAGCTGCACTGGGCTGCCTCCCAGGAGCAGGGTGGACAAGATCAGCCAACATCTATTCCTCTTTAATCAATTATGTTTCTTTATGTTTTGGTGTCGTTCTTTTGTGCATAATAAATTGCATGCTCTGGCACATCCCCAGCCACTGTCCTGGATGGTGGTTCCTCAGGCAGGCAGTGCTGCCAGAGCTCAGAGGCTGGTATGTGTTAGGAGGTGGTGCAGGCTACAGTCTCCAGTGTGTTTCTGATGGCCCAGCTCCTCCTGCCCCCTGGGCTTGGCAGGATTCCCAGGGCTCACCAGACCCCATCGGGAAGAGGCTGAACCATGAAAGTTGGTTCCCCTTCATGTCACTGCTTCCAGTTGGTTTGATTACAAGGGGTGCAAGTCAGGACAGTGTTCAGGGCTTCCTTTCATGCACACCCTGTTATGCTGTGTCTGCAAGGAGAGCACCTGCAAGGTCCACTCTCCTGGAGCCACTGGTGCTTTTCACTTTGTGTGGGTGCCACTGAACACACTCAGTCGCTTTAGGAGGAATGGGAAGGGAAATAATGTACTAAGAGTACATTTTCATCTTCCACAAAGGCCTTGTACTTTCTCAGCTTCCACCACTGCTTCAGGAAGTTTACTGGGACCCTGGTAATGGAGCTAAAGATGGTTTTTTGATGAGAAGAGTGGTCACAGATACTCTGTGGGATATTTCTCCATTTAACCCCTTCCTGAAGGAACTCTCAAAGCAGCAGCCTGGAGGGTGATGGCTCCTTGTGAAACAAAGGGTTTAGACAGACTTTAGGAGGGGAGGCTTTTCCTCTCCAAGCAATGTATGAAATTCCAGATAATTTCCTTCTGCTTTGGTGTTTAGTGGTGTGCCTGCAACTCCTCCAGGTTGGGAAGCACGAAAGGATAATATTAATCACCTTCCACTTCTGAGCCTTTTGAAACATGAGGGCTGGCATCCTTACAAATGTTTGTCATGCAGGAAATCACCAGCAAGAGAAACATACACAGCACTGAACTTAGCTGAAGTAGTGAGGCACCAGCTTCTGCATGACTGCACACTGCAGTCAGGAGTAGTAGTGATGGCAGTATCGCACATGGAAGAGCAGTTCAGATGGTGAAGGGATGTCAGGAATACACAGTGGGACAGATATTGGAGGGTAGTAACCTAGAGCAGCTCCAAAGGATTGTGAAATGGCCCTTTTCCATGTCCAGCTCTAAGACAAAACTGGCTGGATCTATAGTCCCAAAACTCAGAGCAAGGAATGATAAATAAAGCTTGAGGACCTAAGCAGAGGGAGCTTCTGGCTTCCAAATTTTCCAAACCAACATTACTCAGCCCAGCATGTCTGCTTGGGTGGATGTGTTCTCCTCTTGAAGTCAGAAGGGGAAAGGGAGCAAAAAAAGACATGGAAAGCTGAGCTGCTTGCCCTGCTGTGCTGGTTTTGGCAGGAATAAAGTTAATTTTCTTCATAGTAACTAGTATGGGGCTGTGTTTTGGATTTGTGGTGGAAACAGTGTTGATAACACTGGGATGTTTTCTTTATTGCTGAGGGCTTGCACAGCATCGAGGTCCTTCCTGATCCTCAACCCCCTGCCACCAGCAATGGGGCTGGGGGTGTATACAAAGTTGGATGGGGACACAGCCAGGACAGCTGGCCCCAACTGACCAAAGGGACATTCCCCACCCTACAGCATCGTGCTCAGTATATAAAACTGGGGGAAGAAGGAGGAAGCGCAGACATTTTGAGTTGCTGTGTTTCACCTTCCCAAGGCACCATTGTGCACAATGGAGCCCTGCTTTCCTGGGGATGGCTGAGCACCTGCCTGCCCATGGGAAACAGTGAATGAATTCCTTGTTTTGCTTTGCTTGTGGGTGTGACTTTTTCTTTCCCTATTAAACTGCCTTTATCTCAACCCACAAGGTTTCTTACCTACATGAATTTGAACCATAACACCTGCTCACTCATCCAAGAGGCAGGAGCCGGTGGTGGCTGTGACCTGTTGATGATGCACCAGTGGATATCTGGGCACCTTTTCCTGTCCCCATCTCTGTGCTGGGCAGAGGATGCTGGACTTCCTCACACCTCCTCCCCTGGGATCTGCACAGCAGGGAGCCTGTGATGGCTGGGGAGCACACATAGCTATGGAGGCTATTGTTGTTCCATGGGTGGTGTTCAAGGGCTCAACCCTTTGGATTTTTCTTTCATGCTCATGATATCTTCATTTTCCAGAAGCCAGTGAAAACAGGATATGATGACATCAAGTGAACCTCTCTGATTACTCCTCCCAGGAAAACAGCCTATGGGCAAGGACCCTACAAAACCAGAAGGAACTGCCAGGAAAAACAAAACAGTCTCTTAGCAGTGACTTCCCCTCCATCTAGGGAAACCTCTGCCATGTCTTCCATAACAGAACAGCTTGTATCTCCTACTCCATGTCTCTGCACAGATCAGGTACTTGGATGCCAGACACCCTTTGGATGTTGCTTTGCAAGAGTATAATGTAAGATTAGGAGAAACAAACACAGAGCAATGAGCACTTCAGTACTGGTTGCTCCTTCCTGCTTCTCATTCTCCCCTGAGAGATAGCCAGTTTGGGAACCTGCAGAGGATGCTGATAAAGAACAGATGGGGCTTTAACTTACCAGAAAGGCCATGAGTTAGTACTCTCTATTGGAAAATCACTTTGCCTTTTTTTTCCTAACAATTGCTTCTAACTTTGCAGGTTAGGGACATGTCATATGGACTTACTTGCTCTGTGTCCTGGCTCCTGTGCCACGGAGGCATGAAAGCCTTTTGGGCACAGAGCTGCCCACACCAGCAATCCAAAGGACATAAAGAGAAATTTGTCCTCTTTCCTGGGAAACAGCGGTTCTCAGAACAAGTGAACCCTCACTTGATTTGCTTTTGCTTAAACAGAAGGCTTGAATCAGTATTAGAGTCAAAACAAAAGCTGTTTGTTCTTTGATTATTAATCTTTAACAGAAACCTGTAAACAGTGGACTGTGGGGATAATGCTGTACTAGAGATGGTGCATTAGTGCCTCCAGGATCTGAGATACAGGCTGATGTATTTGAGTGTTGACTTCTCAATCTCAGGGGAAAAAAATATTGCTTCAGACTGTAGGAAAGGTGTCTGGTTAGCTGTGTTGGCAAATAATCTCTCTGAGAGAAGACAATAGATTTTCTCTCTATTTTTGTTTTTTTTAAGACCTGTGATCATTGATATAGCTCAGGCCCATAATGGTACTGTTAGACCCATATTTAAGAAAGGAAATCCGAATTCTTCTAAGAAGGGAAGGAGGCATTGCTGTCTTTTATTTCTTTGTGTTTGGAGACAATTTAGTTACTTAAGTTTGCTTTGCTTCCCAAATTTTCAGGCTCTGTCACACACAAGGCATGCCTACCCCAGCATCAGTGTTTAATTGCAGCATAGCAACTGCATATAAACTCCAACAGGGATGAAATAACAGCAAGACAGACGTCCAGGGAGGCCTGTCAAGTCCAGTCAGGGGCTTGAGCAAGCTTGTTAGACCACACTGCTGCAGCTTGACTGCTGTTGACATCCTGACTACTTGGAGTTAGATGAGTCTGCCAGTGCACCATTCTCTTCTCCAACTGCATTTTAAAAAGGAACATCTTGTGGATCCCTCCACAAAGTCCTGGTATAATGTGCCATTCTGCACACTGGACAGGCTTTCCAGGGCTCTCCAGTGGCCTCAGATCATCATGAAGATTTTATATCTCTACACTTTTAAGATAATGAATCCCAAATCCATGAAGGGAACTCAGCTCCCCTCCTCACCAGAAAAATAATTCTCCAGAATCAGAGCAAATGGTGATGTGTCCCATGGACTGCTCCAACCAAGGGCCCAAACACCAGCACTGGAAAGTGGAAAAACAGCCCTCATGTGAAATCAGTGTTGCTCTAGAACCACCCCCCTGAACTATGTCTCAGGATTCCTTTACCCACTAGTCACCTCCTGACAGTCAAATATACTGTGAGCTGCTCCTCTTGACCAAGACTTTCTATTCCTGGCCCATACTGTGCTTACTCTGACAGAGCCTTGATCTTTCATTAGAGAAGCAGAATGTGAATACCTCCCATTCACAGCCTCGTATCTCACATGAAGGCAAAGTACAAGGGAAAAACCACACATATTTTTCTTGCTTTGTTGCCACCAATTACTCATTTCTCTCTTCCTATATTATGCTGAATAATTTCTCATCACTCTTCAAATACTTGGAGGCCAGGATTCTGTTCCTAATCAAACTAGACTTAGGCAAACTAGATTTTGCTTTTGGAATGTTTTTCTGCATGGGATCTCCAGCCTCCTAATCATCTTTGTTGCTGTTTTTTTATTTTTTTCTCATTTGTCATGATTTTTCTGGTAAATGGGATTCCTCAAAATGAGAGCATTATTCCAATGAGTGCAATATTCCAGCCACAGGAGCCCTGCATGTCCCATTGTGTGTGTGATGTTGCCCTCAGGTGGTTACTCCAGAGAGAAAATGCAGCCTGAAAAAAACCTTTGCTATTTCAGGGCAGATTTGTAACAGCACAGGATCTGTGGAAAGGGTAACTCCGTGCTCTGAAGTGGTGCCTTTGCAAAGAAACCAGGACTACGCTGGCTTTTTCTGATCCTCATCCAGTTCTCTGCATTTTAAATGTATTTCCTGATGTGGCTGTTGCTGTGCTTAAAGAGCATCAGGAGGAAGCTCAGCTTTGGTGAGCTACACAAAGCTGAAAGGGAATCCTATGACAAGAGGCACAAGAATTGAGAGACTTTCACCATCAACATCTTTATTAATACTAATTTTATCACTACAGCTTCTTGTCTTGGTGAGACTTTTCAGTAATTCTTTTTGTCTCAAAACTCTATGCATCATAGATTTCCTTTCTTTATTGCACCAGGTGTTGTGTAATTCCTAGATTATAATTCACATAAATTCATGGAAGGTGCCAGAAGGTGACAAGAGACTTTGCTAAAGGTCTAATTAGAAACTAATCATGCTGTCTCTTCCCTGACCCATTTCTTCACAAAGCTAAACCATAATTCTACTCATTCCCTTTTCCCATCACAGCCTCCACTGTCTCAATGATTATGGCATTGATTATTTTTTCCCAGCCTTTTCTATTCCTCTCTGCCCCTTTGTTAGGGAAGTGATCATGCCTATCACTGATTTCAACATAGAGATACACAGCTGATTTGTTTAGAGGTTCTTACGGTAGTGTGTACATTCCTGACCCATTTAATAATTGACAATTTGCTCTGGTTTTATCTTGCTCTGCACTGAGCATCCTCTCTCCACACTGCACTATTCTCCACAGAGGTGCCCAGACCTTTTCCTGCACATCAGCTCTAACCCCGATTTTTTTCATTTAAATATTAGGTAACTGAAATACAATTTTCCACCTTCCCTTAACTTATACTGCCACACAGAGAGCTCCATCTGCCATCACTTTGTCCCACTTATTTAACTTTTGGTTCATTCCCTCTGAAGGCAAATGCCAAAACTCTCACTTGCTTTAAAAGGAGTGGCATTTACTAGAGCCTATGGAAGGTTTTACCAATCATTCCTGTCTTACATAGATTTGGTCACCTCACTGAACACTTCAGCCTTTGGATGTGGCACAAAAGTAACTCTAATCTCCCTAATGGCACCAAAGATTTTGCCATTGAAGCCAAAGGAACTGGATCACTCTTGGCTACTGTGTCTCAGCCCTGATCATGGGAGTTGCCTTGCAAATCCCATCAATCCGTAAGTGCTGAGAAATGGATGCTTTCTTCTGTTCTTTCTTTCACAACCTCACTTTAGTTCCTTGCTTCCCACAGAACCAATGCTTGTACAATCACTTGGTGTGTCTATAGGTGTGTCCTCCTAGCAATGTCTTGATCTGTTTGCCAATTTCAACAACTTCAGCAAGCAGAGATTTCAAAAATAGTTCTGAAAGATGTTTCTACACGTTTCATGAAAACTGATGGTTTTGGGAGGTGCAGGGGGGGGGAATTTTATATACACACCTAGAGAAAACAAAGTCTTAGAACAACTCTGTTACAAAGTTTTTGTGTTTGTACTTGCAAAATACAAAGTCTTTGTGTTTGCAAATAGTAGCTGCATTTTGCAAATACATGTAGAAAAAGAGGCTTCATTAGTTCCGCTCCTTGTGGAACTGATTATTAATCTTTGGCAAGGATTCATCCTGCAAGCCGTTGTTGCCAAGTTTTCTTAAGAGCCACTTGCAAAGGGCTTTATCCTTGTACCTTTTTTGAAGGGCCAGTTATTTATGCTGGGATTTGACTTAGCTAAGTCTTTGCAGGAATGCTGAAAAGATGAAGGGAAAAAAATATGCTTACAGTCTTGTTGATAGTGTCTTGTTTACTGTATTCAGTAATACAGTAAAAAGATACATTAAAAAACAATCCCTACCTATGTTCCCACTGTATTTTGGGTCCTCATATAGGCCTCAGGGTCCATAGTGCTATTTTCTTTAGGCGAGATGTCTGCAGTGCTGTTATTACATTATACTCAAGCATGCCTGGTTTTCCAGACTAGCTGTTTTTAATGAAAAAGGAAAATCATATCCTTATGTTAGAAGTTCAGCTGACTCAGTCTTCATTTTCTTAATGCCTGTGGACCTGAAGGGTTTCTTCAGATTACTGTTGTTGTTGTTGTTGTTATACAATGTTGGCATAACAACTAATAATGGGCAGCAGGGCTACCACAGAAAGAATAAATAATTACTCAGAAAGAAGACCACAGAAGCATTTCCAGATAGCTAGTGCAGTTCCCAAAAAGGGGAGAAAATAATGCACAGAATCGGAGCAGAAAAGTGTCCAAAATTTCCATTGAAATGAACAGATCATGAGACCGACTTCTCAAAACACATCTTCTCTTGTGCATTTCCTCAGGCCTGCAAAGGGAGCTCATGCTCCAGCAGCCCCTCGGCAGCCTCCCAAACCAATTTTGGGAGCTCTGTGGGTGCCTAATGCTCAGTGCAAAACCGTGCTTAAATCTGGGCTTCTCCTTTCCCCTCCGAAGCCCTTCTTTGTAAGGGCTAGTTTTGGGAGCTGCCTATGAGGAGCTATGGCACAGCAAAAGGATGGAGAACCTGCCTCTCTCCTGAAATGCACCTATCCCTCACATCCCACAAATCCCACTGATGCTCACCAAAAGCCACATCTGGAGTTTGCCAAGATCAGGATGGAGAAAAGGAACTTGGGATCTGGCCAGTGATAACAGTTACTATTAAGGGATCCTCAGCAGTAGTAATTCCCTTTGAGAAGGATGGCAGACATTCTCTGCTGCTTCTTTTTGACTCAGCCCAATATGACAATTGCTTTTTAAAATTTTATTTGTAAATTATATAAATTATTGAGTATAGACTCCCTATACATACTGATTGATCAGCAACCCTTTTTTGAAGACACGGCCTTTGTTTCTGCCACCAATACTTCTGTCACTACAATAATGAAAAAATCACCCAGGATATTCTTTTCCATAAGAAATGTATAGCTGTACTGTTGTACAGATCTTAGGATTAGCCCTTCCCTCAAGTGCATTTGACCAGTGGCATTATGTGTTTTAATGATTTTTGCTTTCTTTGCAAGATGGTACTTTTAGATGGCTTGGAGCAATGGTTGCAGGGTCCAACTTAGCACTGTGCCCTGCTAAGACAATAATATTTTTGCTTTCTTTGCAAGATGGTACTTTTAGATGGCTTGGAGCAATGGTTGCAGGGGATACACTGTGCCCTGCTAAGACAATAAGACAACAAAAACGGCAAAACTGACCAGGGTTTAAATTTGTTTCTCTGCTGATTGGATGGAGTTTCCTTCTATTTAAGCAATTCCTTGTGTCCAGGCTGCTGTGCACCGGGGTTAGCTAGTGCACAAGCCCGCAAGCCTCCACCACGCTTCCCAAAATGCCAGCAATGTGTCCAGGCCCAAGGGGGCTCTGCCTCCCCTTTTGCTCCGGGATTAGCACTCTTTGTGTGCCGAATAGCAGGAGCCGTGTCCCGGAGCGCAGGAAGGACCTGCACACCCGGCTGTCAGTGCATGGCTGCGCGCACAGCTGGGACCATCGCCTGCTGCACTCCCGGTGCTGAGCCCGAGCTCCCGGTGCCTGCTGCCTGCCTCCCATCACCGATACCCCTGAGATTATCTCTGGGCTATCACCGACCTAAATACACTGGTTTGGACTTGAAAGTTGCCTTTGTTTTTAATGATGCCACGTCTCTAAGTCCAGCACACGTAAGAAACCGCCTGTTTCCAAACAGCTGTTGTGTAACTCGGCTCCCCACCCCCAGAGATGGTGCCTGCCATTCATTTAATGGGCTCGGTTTCACTGGGAAGTGCCTGGGGGAGCCTCTGAGCGCCCTAATTAGCAACAGAAGGGGCCAGTCCTGGAGGTAGCAGTGAAACATTTGTGAGGTCTCGTGACAATAAGGGATGCAGAGAAGAGGCCGTTCCCAGCTGGGAAAACATTAACTTCTATTCAACTTGCAGTGCAGAACAGAGGACTGAAGAGAAACTGTTGGAGGGAAGGTACCTGTAGAAATTATGAGAACTTTCTAGGCAAGAAAAGAGCATTTGTGAAGGGGAGGAGGGAGTGAAAGAGATTATCCATTGAGAGTTGTCCATTGCTCCTGCAGCCTGAGTTTTATGTAAAACACCGTGGAGAAACACGGAGGCCTCGTGGGCTGGCTGCTGGTGGAGACAGGAGCGAGGCATTGCTGCGATCTGCTCTCAGATGTTTCAGCTGGCTCTTGTTAATAAGATTCAGGAATTAACAGCTTGGAAGTGCTTAGGAGCTCAGTGTTTCCTCTGAGGATGTGATCACTGAGGCTGAGGACAGAGCCTGCCATTCAGCACTGGAGTAGACTTGGGTGCAAAACAAGTCTCCCACGAACCAGCTGAATGTCCTGTGACCTTACAAGGAGGGGGAACACTTTTCTCGTCCATTGACGGTGTGGTGATGTGCTTGGGGCTATTCCTTAATCCCCAGGACACAGCAACATTTGCTAAGCTCTCTGATTTTTCCCATGCAGTTCCATTTCTGGGCAGGGCTTTTTTCATACAATACCAATTGAGAAGATTTCTGTGGGAGTATGGACACTCCCAGCTTGGACCCACTGGACCTTGGGGACCATCCCCCTTCAGAAGTTATGCATGGAAATGCATCATTCAGTATCTCTGGACTGTGGGAACAAATATCCAGTGAAGCAAAGGAAAGCCTTGTCAGCCTTAAGGACCTTCCTTAAAAGCAAAGGAAGAAGGTGAAGTTCAAAGTGAAATCATGAGGCAAGCAGGGTTGTAGAAGCCTGGAGGAGCAGAGGGGGGATCTTAAATTTTCAGCCATCACCATGCCCTGCAATGCCGCTGGCCAGCAGCTCACTGGTAGTGGCCACTCACCAAGTGAGCTCGTCCCTTCGTCCCTGCTGTTCATAAAGATCCCCTGTTCTGAACACCATCTGCTCCCTGGTCACTTAAGACTGTGGACTTGATTTTGTGCATAAAAAAAAAAAAGAAAATCATGCAGCAAAGCATTCAAGCTGTAAGATGAAGACCAGCATGTTGCAGCCAGGGCCATAACATGCAGTGGGGGCATTGCAGTGACTTCAAAGGTCAAAATAATAATTTCTGAGTTGCAACAGCATCTCAGGTTATAAAAGAGCTGTGCTTGAAGCTTTTGTGGTCCACTCTTACCCGTGTTTTTGAGCTCATTTCATAACCAGAAACTACCAGCTTTCCTTCTTCTGTCTCAGGTTTTGGTATTAATAGTATTTATGGAGCTTTATGGATTATGGTTATATGCAACTGGAAATGAGAAAGAAGAAAAGTAAAAAAAAAAAAAAAAAAAAAAAAAAAAAAAAAAAAAAAAAAAAAAAGAGAAAAAAAAAAAAAGAAGAAAAAGAAAAAGGAATTATGCTACTATGAGCTATTCTCTCCCACTAGTGAGCACCCAGCATTTTGCAGAACTCCTGCATGGCCTTTGAGTGCTTTTTCCAGCAGCAGTGAATGGTCCTGGGAGAGCTGGCAGGTTATGTTGTGTTTGGCTCTTCCTGCTCATATCCAGCTGCTAAACCAGCTGAAAAAATACTTTATGCAGTTCCATGTGCACATTTTTTGTCACAGGGGTGATCCTGCAGATCAGTGACAAGAGCGACACAAAAACATAGGAAACAAGCTCTCTGTTAGTATGTGACTTGTGCCATGGAAACATATTAAATCCCCTTATAACATTACACCAGTTGGAAAGAGACTACAGGATGGCAACAACTGAAAGTTTAGGTGGAGCTGCAATAATAAGATACAGTATATCAAATATTGTTCTCTCTCCTGGTTATTTTGTTCTTTTTCTTCTTATTGTTGGGGTCTTCCCATTCCAGAAGAGCAGCTACACCAGGAAATCACAGCAGCGTGACAGAGGCAGAAAACTTTCCAACAGTGCTCCAAGGAGGCTTTTTAAAAACACATTTGCTGAGACATATTTTGCTAAGGGGTCCTGCTCCCGTACAGGGAGATGCTCTGAGACATTTGAGCAGTTCCTTTCCTGTGGGATTCCCCTTCCACTTACGGCACGTGAATCAAATCCAGCGGAAGGCAGCCTTGCTGAATCCAGCAAGTAGTTTTTGCCTGGATTTGTGCATTTTGGCCACTAGAGGTTGTAAGAGAGAGGGAAATAAAATATTGTTTTCCACGAGACAATCTGCTGCAGCATCCCAGAGCAGGATTTTTTCTAGGACCTTGTCCAGCAGAGCTCCCACAAAATTCCTGCACATTCCTTGCATGTACATAGATGGGATCCTGATATCTCAGCTATTTCAGATTTATAAGTGGCAGTTTGTTGCCTTTTAGCCCCAGGGCATTAATGGCCTTAGTGTGATCCCTTAAATCTGAAGTAAAAGATCTTCTGATTCTCAGAATCTTTTAGAGAGAGAGCAGCAACCGGTGTCTTTTCTCTGCAGCATGAACTAGCTCTTTTGGCTCTTTGCACACATTCCTTGTACAGATAATTTCACTCTAAGATGTTTAGGCCAGACCTTCTTCCCCCAGCCTTTATGCTTTTTCCTGGTGCTGAGTGAGAATTTTGTAATGGTCTTGTATGAATGTAAGAATTTTGCTGTGGTCCCCTGGAAACATCACAGCCTGTTGTACCTTGGCACCTTGAAGGGTCCTCAGCTACCTTCCACATGGGCTGCAATTCTTTCCTCTAGTTGCTAATAATTCTCTAGTCTTCTAACTGCAGTGCCTCTGCAGTCGGGGATACCATCTTCCCAGAAGACTCAAGAGTGCTGAATTTTGTTTGGGAAATACAATGTTAAAGCTAAGTAATCCAAAGAGTAGCCATGATCAAAAATAGCTATAGTGTAGCAATAAGTTGAACTTCAGCCAGGTGAAGGATTTGCAAAGTTTTCTTGCTGATGGCTCTTTGGGATGGCACAGTGGCTGCATGTGAACTCACAGCAGTACAAGACCTAATCATCACAGAGCTCACTGGTGGTGGGACTCCAAGCATTGCACACCGAGAGGAATCATGTCCTCTGCAGTAAAAGGCAGCTATTCCTGGACTGAAGCACAGCAAAGACATTGCAACAATTCCATTTCCCTGGCTACAGTTTTCCTCAGAATTTTGGGGACAGGATTATCAGCACAATATTTTAAACCTTCAAAAAATACTTCACAATCTTAAATTACTTATTTTTTTCCAATATATTTTATGCCAGTATTTTTAGCTTTATCATCATGTGGTTGAAAATGAATAATGTCTTCAGTCCTAACTCTTTATCATGCACAACCACCAGTAGACCGAGCTTGTTTACCAGCACTGGAAAAACCCAAGAGTCTCAATTCCAAGATTTTATGGATGGTAAATAGCAGCAAGCCACACTGATGACAAATGTATTGAATTGTACCTTACAGTGCACATCTTAATGTACAGCAGTGGCCTTGGTTGTGTAATTTTGTCAGTCCTCAAGTTTGAGAGGAAACCACTTGTGTCATGGATCTCAAGGTCCCCAATTCAACTGCAAGAAAGAATTACTATATTCACATGCCTTAAAATGTCCTTATTTACACACTTAAAAAAAAAACAAAAACAAACAAACAAACAAAAAAAAAAAAAAAAAAAAACAAACAAACCAAAACAAACCCAAAACCCTGTAATAAATCAAAAAAAAAAAAAAAAAAAAAAAAAACAACAAACCCAAAACCCTGTAATAAATTAATTTTTCTTCTTTTACCTTAAAACTCACTGACTGCAAAGCAGAACCTCAGACTTAGGAATAAGGCAGCACAGATTCCCCTGTTACTTAGAGTTTATGGACAGAAATCTTTTCCATCTGAAGCAGTCTCACAATTTAATTTTTATGACTGAGACCCACCATTGTCCTGTCTTCTCCATAGATGGAGGCAGCAAAGTGTCCTAAGAGAACCCACCAAAATTACTAAAGTTCATGTTTCAAGCTTCCTTATTTTGGATGCAAATGTATCACACGCATGAAATGGGTCCTTCTAGCCCAGTCCCTGCCTCTGTCAGTGGCCAGAGGGGAAGCTCAAGAATAATTTGAGAAGAGGCCATGCCCATGGTGGCAATTTCCTGGATATCTCCAGTCTCCAACAGTGGAAAAGCACAGGGCCCTCCCAACCAGCAGGGATTTCTTGGTGGATTTCCTGCTGGCATCAGGCCCTGCTGTGTAACACCCCCTGCTTCCCTGTCAGCTTCTACCCCTCAGTGCTGCCCACGGGGCTGTGTAGGGCCAGAACCCCATCTCAGGTCCATGGTTTGGGGTTAAATCCCAGCCTCCCCAGCTGGTGTGGGCTGGGGGAATGGAACAAAGCAGTGAGATTTAGTTGCCATAAGAGCCGGAGCGCAGGTGCCAGGCTGGAATTGCAGCAGCAATTGGTCAGGAGTGAGGGCAAAGCCAAGCCCTGTGGCAGAGGTGAGTAATGAACCCTGGGCACACCTGTGCTGGCCCCACAAGGCAAGGCAAGGCAATCTGGTAGGATTACAGCATCATCCATGTAGGTTCTAAACATGTCCAGAAAGGGAGACCCCCTGACCTCCCTTGGCAGCGTGTTCCAGTGCTCTGCCACCCCTCACAGCCTCACTCTGCTGTGGAGTTGCCCCAGGGGGATCCTTGGCCAGCCCTCTGGGGAGGTTCCTCCATTCCTGGTTGTCTTTGCTGTAGCCATGGACTCCTGGCCAGGGTCTGGCAGCTGAGGAGGGACTTCTGGGACTCCAAAGAGCATCACCCGTGGTCTTGCAGTGCACGGCACCACCACAACAAACCACACACTGCTCCGAGTTCTACAGCCAAAAAGGACTGTAGTGGTTTGGCCTTGGCTGGTGCCAGGTGTTCAAATCATGTACAAATGTGTGTGTATGTAGAAGGGAGGAATGTATTGTGGGACAAAATGATCTGTACATAATTCCTTCTCAAAGAAAGTGGCTTGTCCCTCCACTGTACCAGGACTTCTGTTACCTCTCAGCTGCTGCATATTCCTTTAACTAATTCCCTTCCTGTAGCATTGCCTCTTAAATCCTGGAACACTGAATTTTGTCCTTTGGTGCTACTCAAAGCTCAGTCCAATCTGTCATATATCAGAAAGGGGGACATGTCAGGGAATTGCTGAGGATTCTTGAAAACCACTTTGTTACAACCTTTGTAAGCTTGGTGCAGTTCTCCTCCCCTGCAGCATGTGGTACCTGTCCCCTTGTAATCACTCATGACCTTATGACTTCGCCAAAAAATTGCTTTGAGGGGAAGGGAGAGGAAAGAAATAGCAGGGTTTTCTCTACTGAATTACTGTGACTGTTCTTGTGGTAAGGAGGCTGCAAACTGGAAGGTTGTGTTTCTTACCTGCTCACAACCTGGAGAAGGGAGAGAAGGTTTTGATATCAACCTTCTCTCTGTCTTTTTCACATTGATTTGGGAGCTTGCTAATCAGTTAGGAAATACCTCAGTGACACAGCATGTCACAGACACTGAAGATGAAAAATGTACCCAAATAACCCCAGTGAAAGAATTTGCAGAAAAAGAGCCAGCTCTATGTCAAAGCTATAAACCTTTTTTCTTACTTTTTAATTTTTTTTTTTTTTATTTCATTTTAATTGCTGTGTCTCTGGGTTTCTGAGACTTTTTGTTTTCTAAGATACTGAGAAAATTTCTGGGTCAGAAGACCAGTCCTAGATTTATCATATCACAATGCCGGATGTAGCAAAAACCCATAAAACTAGGAGTGAAAAAAACCAAACAACACACTCATCAGATAAAGCAAAAGAAAAAGCTTGATTTACAATCTGCTTCTATAGAAGGCCTCACTCCTATATGTGCAATCAATTATTCAAATAACTTGTTAACAATTGATATAATTATTTCTAATTATTTCTGATTAAAGTCCTTGAATTATGTGATTACATCTTGATGTATGCATCATAAATGCAGAAGGTACAGCCTAGATGAGGAGGAAATATAATTTTATTTTTCAATTTATTTATTTTTGCTAGATAAAAGGACTCTGAAAGTTTAATTTTCATGATCCTAAGCAGAGGGTCACTGAACTCATCTTTATTACATTTCTTTTTGTAAGTTAAGTAGTAGAACATCTTCAGTTATGGAAGCAAAATTCACTGTATTCTTTATATTTAGGAAGGCTAAAAAATGCAGCAGAGTTGTGTGACGGACATGCAAGTAATGTGAATGTATATGTTTTCTTTCTACAAAATCAAGTCTGTAGTGCTAAATTAAGTGGGCTGTTCCTAGGAGAATATAACCATTGGAAAAGCAGCAGTTAATTCAAAGTTTGTTAATTTGTTAATTTCTCTCGTGTTTAAATTTTAAAATTCATGTTTCCTTCTACTGTAAATTCAACTATGTTCTTATGATTGTTTAGCATTTTACAATTATTGGTGCTTAGAAGATTTCAATATGTATCAGACAAGCATCTGAACTTGAGGCATTAATTCAGCGGGGCATGCAGCTGGAGGAGATTGCTGGCTCAAAACATCTCAGGTGGCTGGGTGTGAGGGAAAGGGGCAGGGGGGCCTTGCTCTGGTGGCTGCCAATCCCTGGCACACTCAGGCAATGCTCCTCACCTGCCTCTGGAGCTCCCACCCAGCCCAGAATGGCCAGGTGACAGCAAGTCCCCCCTGGGGGAGCAGCCCAGGAAAGCCAAAGGGCACTGAAACTGAGGCGTGAGGCAAGCACCAGTCTTGGCTCTACCTCCTCTCAGAACTCCTCTGAGCTGAACACTGCTGGAACTAGGAGTGGTAGCTATACTTGTTCTTTTCTATAGTGTTTCTGTCTCTCTCTTTCTTCTTCTAATTCCTTCTTCTTAGAGTTTCCAGTAGTTTAAAATCAGACAGGCTTGTAGTTTACTAAGTTGAATGGACTAAGTTAATACTTTGTGAAATGCTTTATGTTGATTGAATGCTTCCCTAAAACTTTTGCTGAAGTTCTCTGATTTTCTAAAGTTGCCAGTAAAGTTTTTTGCTGTTTTGACCTCTTGAGAAGATCTTGTCAGTATTTCTCCCTGCATCTAACTCAGAGTACATAAATAAATGTAAGCCCTTTTGCGAGCCTCATTGGGCAAATTTTTGGGGGCCTTAGTACCTAGCAGGGTACTAAGCAAAGTGGATGCTGAGGAAGCTCTATCTAGTGAGCCAGAACTAACCTGATCTCATCGCTTCCATGCATCTTCACAGTTGAGCAGATTGATTACACTGAAATATCTTCCTTTTTAAATTATTCTGTTTAGTCCAGTCCTTTGCTGATGCATTCTACTCACAGATTTTACAGTCCTTAGGGAGCTCAATCCTTCATGGTCACCAGCTGTGTAATAAAGATGAGGGAATTATATCTCACAGTGGCAGACCCTTGTGTCTTTGTGTGGTGCTGAACAACTGCTGGGTCACAGGAGTTACCACCAGGTTTTCATCGTGGTAAGTCCAGCTTCTTGTGCTTGGGCACACCAGTTCGGTGTGGCTCAGTAGCAGGCAGGAGCATGGAGTGAGCTGATGTAACCTCTGTAGCTTGAATCACAGCAGCATTTTGCTCCATCTGCATGAGATGGTTTCTAGTCTTAGGAACAAAGCCAGCCATGCAGAAGTCCTGAAGACAAAGAAGAGCTGGATCAGCAGGGAATTGGTGAAATGGAGGAAAGGGCAGATGAGGATGAACTGAGTACCAGTGCTAGTTGTTGCACCAGTTCTGAGGGGCTGCTGTACCTGCCTGTGATTAAACCTTTTATGTCTCAATGGCATCTGAATTCAGAGGCATTTCAGCATTGAGTTTACTCTTGCTTAGTGTCTGGCTCTTAGAAAAGACTACAGAATATCAGGAGAGACAACAGTTATTATCAGCCTGTTGTATACTGTGCTGGGGCTGACGTGAAGATTATTCTGGCGTCAAAGAGTGCAAGGACATGAGCAATTTTGAAACAGAGCTAAAAGAATGAAGGTGACAGTAACATAAAACTTTCCTATCACTTTCTGGCTTTGTTCCTCTGTATTTACACTCAGCTGAAATGTCATAACTCAATGCTAGGCTTGGCAAAACAATGGGAGCAAGAAGCAGCCAGGGATATGCCCAAGCAAAGAGATTTCCCCTCTGAACTTGTAGAGCAGAGGGGAAGGCAACTGGCACCAGGGTAATGTTTCCTTGTAACATAATGCCATCTTCTGGGCCTCGCTCTGGCAGAGGAGGCAGTACAAACGAACTTGGGATGCAAGTCCAGCAGAGCTAGAAAACACCTGCAGCCCCACAGCCATGTCAGCAGAGACTGAATGAGATTACATTTGCAGTTAGCTACTACATATGGTTTAATAGAAGCAGGTTTTAGAGATTTTTCATTCCTTACTGTCTCACACATTGCCATGGAGTATGACAGTGTATATACATCCTGTGCTACATTCAGACTGGCTATTGCTGCTGTAAGCAGTGAAAACCAAAGATGTGGTATCATTAAAGAGCAATTGAGACTTTCTGGGTTCACTGCTGTGTCGCTTGTAAGTCCAGGGAGCATTAAACAGTGCATTTGTCATTCCTGCAGCGGATAGACAGTGATAGGATAGACTTGTCTATGAAAATGATGTTCTGACTAGCAAGTAGGATTTCCTACTCACCACAATTCCCAAAGGTATGATCCCAGAAGCATGTTGGTTTGTGATACACATTTGCTAGTTGAGTTGAGATCACTTATATGATTAGAAGTGTAAGATGCTAGTGCCAGACTCCTCTGAGTTCAAATCCTATCCTAACACAAAACTGCCATGTAACCTGGGGACAGATGAGGAACTGGGAACTTTCCCAAGCTGTTCCCATGAGAGGTTTCTTCATATATATTTTGTTTGATGACAATACACTTGGAAGAAATTCCCCTGAGTGCAGATGTTGTTGTATTTTTCAATTTTTTTTTTTTTTTTTTTTTTTTTTTCTGAGGAGGCATGTTTTTAGGCAACCTGTTGCCTCATCTGCCTGAGTCTGTTAGGGAGGAGCACACCTACAAACATATCAAACTAGGTGCTCTTCTAGAAAGGATGCTCAGATCACACCATGTGCATGTGGTTTCCCATGGAACAGTACTCCTGCTGCTTCTGTTAACAGCTGCTGGGAGAGAAATTCTGCCTTTTCCCTCATGCTGTAATCCAGGACCCTGATGTTCAGGACATAAGCAGCTGAGATCTGGCTCTTGTTCTTGTCCTTGCCCACAAGGATTTAAACCAGAGCTCCTGCCTCTCCTGTAGCAGGGACTTGTGAGCTGATATCTGATAAATCAGCTTTCTGTTCATTATTTGCCAAGGAGGCAAGGGAGGCAATCCCCAGTAGCACTCAGAGCTACTTGAAATGACAGCAGTAAGGTGCAGTGTTTGTCCACCTGCAGCAGAAGCTTCCTGTGGCCATGGGATGTGTGGTAAGGGATTAAGAACTGCATGTCACATATGCTTTAAGGGCTCTCACTCCAGAGGTTCCAGCCATGGTGATTATATTGGATCTGAAATGGCACATGACATGCTTCCTTAGTACTACTGTGCCTGACTGGAAATTCTCAATGACACCTTTTGAGGATTTTAACGTGATGCATTTTCTACCTTCGTGATAATGGCCATACCTGATAGGTGTCACTAAGAGATGGTTTACAAAAAATACCAACCTTTGGCTGTGGTTCAGGTCTGATATGCAAACTGCTCAGATACAGGGCAGGTAGCCTTCCTTACCTGCAGTATCTCTGACTTTTGGCATTTATTTCCTGCAGTTAACTGTTAAACAGCAGTTGTCCCACTTTATGAATGCTAAAAAAAGGGTACAACAGCTCAGCATTTCTCTTTCCTAACAGGCTCATTTTAGAGGCCCTCATTGGCAGCTTCTGTGATTCATGCCAAATGGAACTAATTTCCATGACTATTAAGGGTCATTTGCAGAGAGTTACACATAACACAGCACAGGTTTGCAGTGAACACTCTCTGAGAGCTAATTTTTCTGCTGGCTATAGTCTGTATCACAGCAGCACTGTGACCATCTGTGGGTCTCCCTGCATCTGTGTGAACAGAAGCACTGCACAAAAGCAGAAAAGGTTAAGTGAAAAGACCTACTGCCAAGGGAAAACTCTTATCTCTCATGGACAGCTTTCTTCTTTTTAATGTGTTAGCTCCAACCCAAAATTGCATAATGGTAGGAGCCTTTGTTTTGCCCCTTGTAGGACATGCATACGTTCCAGGTAGAAAAGCCATTTCAGATGCTTGAGGAGGATGAAATATGAGTCAGCTCAGTCAGTTGGAGTGATCTTGCTCTGAAATTTAAAAATGGCACCATCTGAAGTTGGTTCTGCAAATACCCTAACACTTAGCTATTTTCAAGGCAGGACAAAACATATACATGAAAGAAAAACATTCAGGACTTCTGGGCTTCCTTCTTTGGATAGCAAAAAGGGCATCTAGCTTCATGAAGATTCTTGCATAGAGTAAAGCTGGCACTGAGCCCCTTGTCCTCTAACTGTCCCCAGGGAGCAGCAGTGAATGCACAGCAAGGTTGCACCTAGTTAGTAGCAATGTGTGAGGATTCATCATTTTTGCAGCCTCATTCTTTGGTTTAAGGCGTGCTCTGTGCAGGCTTGAACTTCACCTAGAGGCAAGGCACTCTGTGCATTTAAATGATAAGCAAAACAAGTAAACACAGACAGAAATAAGAAGGTGATTAGCATCAATAAAGGGGTTTGCAAACTCGGTTTGAACTTTCTGCAATTACTTAATGAAACAAATTCACTCCAGTTTCTGTTAAATCTTTCAGATTGTCTCAATCAAGACTGAGGGGTGTGAATAAACAGGGATTTGTTTTGTCACTTTTGTGGTAAAAGAAGGGGTAGTGAGTGCTGACCTGGCACATGTGATTTAAAGGGACTTTAAATCCTCCAAAGGAGAAGAATGCCCTGGATAACCTATTGAATTGCCTTCCAGAATTATTATGATGTTATCCCCTGTGGCTTCAGGTCTGCACAGGCCACAGGTTTTTAAGGGCAAATGACATATGGTGTCAGCTTGGCCAGCAAAGGATTTTTTCCCTTCAGTGTTTTTCCTGTGCTTTGTTCATGTTTGTTAAATTTCTCCAGAGCCTCCTGCTTGTTGTAACAGACCTCATCAATGCCAGATTTTCATTACACTCTTTTCAATAGACTAGTTTGTTGCCCAGAGCAATAGCCTGAGCAAGTCTGGGGACTGAAAAGATCTAAAATTAAAACCCTGCAGAGAAACTGTCTTTGTTCATTCCCAGAGAAATGAAACATGAATATATCTTTGCCAGAAACAAAGGAACCTATCCCAGAAATGACAGCGTTCTGTCCCTCTCCAAGAGGACTGGGAGCAGCTCCAGACTGTGAGAGACCCGGGTATGAAAGGCAAAGTGAGCGTGCCTTGCTCTCTCTTCCCTCCTGGGCATGGAAGGAGCACGGGAGCAATGTGACCACGGCCCTCCTGACATCAAGCAGAAAGCACTGCTGCCATTTGGAACATCAGCTTTATGTAGGTTTCTCCTTTCTTTACATTTCAGATACCAGGCTTTCCCACAGCATGGATTTCTTTGTCACAGTGATGTGTACCCAGGCTGGTGGACTGCACAGGCTGCTCTTCTGCACAGCAAATAACTGTGCTGGGAGAATCGTTCATTTTCCACGCAATGCTTCTGCTGTTTTCTGTCATTTTTCAGCAGCTTGGCAGAAGGGTGGCACCTGCCTAGTTTTTCATTTGGCTTGAGAACTACTTATTCTTCTATAGAACTACTATACCTGCATTTTTTGACAGGAAATACCTGAGAAGCCGCTGGACTCACCTGCCCCCCTTTCAGCACCCACACATGGTGGGATGCCAGCGTGGGCTGTGACTTTTTGTGTGTGGTCCCTTTTCTAAAGATTTATTTGGTTTTTAAATGGGTTTGTAGTCAAGTGAAATGGTAACATCCTTTCATGGAGACATACAAAGGCTCAGGAGAATGATGCTACGTGAAGTGACTTCCAGACCTTTTTCATTTGTAGGCACATTCTGTCTGGTGCCCTTATGTGGCAACTGTGATCAGAAAACATCTTGAGTCAGAGCACACCTTTGTTTCTTTATTGGTACTTCTCTTTGTCTCAGGAGCTAAGAGTTTTAAAATGTTGAGGAGCAGCACTTACTAACATTGTTCATTTGATGCTGGCCCTAGCCCCTAAAGCAGGCCAGTGGAGGTGTGCTGCCATGTGAGCTGAAAAGCACCATACAATGCTGACAATAGATGTTTTTCTTTGCTTAAGATTGGACCTTGTGTAAAGCAAAGCAATATTAAAATACATGTTGCCAGCTTGTGACGTAATCCTTCTCAAATTGGCAGGTTTCATTTTATCAAATTCCCCATAATTTTCCATTGTTGTTATAGGGAGGAAAGCATTGGAGCAGGACAATGTGTGTTTGAAAGTGTCTTAGCAGATCTTGTGGGATTTGAATTGAAGCTCTGGTGAGAAGTGAGGTAGTTCTCTGCCACGGAGGCAAGAAAAAGACCTGTTAAGGACTTCATGGTACAATAGGTAATTTATACTTCATAGATCTATTGGCTTTGCACTTTTTCTGCTCATCACCTGCTCGTCACCCATGATGCTGTAGGTACAAAGTAATTTTGGTTACCTGTAGGTTTGCTCATCTGAGAACACCAGCAAATTTGAGGAAAAGAGCTTTACTAGCTGTGTACAAGTCTAGGACACCTGGCAGAAAAGTAGTATCCCCTGCTATGGCAAGTTGAGGAGAGATTGAAATGAGATAAAACACTTTATCTAGTTCCAGGGCAAATAAAAATGCGGAAGAATATCTTTGTGCCATCTGGGAGTACCTGAATCCTTCAGCATGCCAGAGAAAGCTGTCAGTATCAGCCACGACATCTTAGAAATACTTTACACACGCTGCTGCTACAACAAAAGTTGTTCATTTTTCTGGTGACACTATTTTATAATTCCCTTTTCACAGTGTACAAGCATATCTTTTTGTTATTTCAATAAAGAAACAGTTTCTTGAAGTATTCTTGAGAGAGACTGAATGAGCAGTAAAAACCTGCTCTCTGTTTCCCTCTGTCTAATTACAGTCAGACCTTTAATGACTGGTACTCTAAGGTGTAGTAATTTTTTGACTGGGATCTGGTCTCATGCTTTTTATGACCTACCATAGCCCAGATAAATAAATTAAAGAATGTGCAGTGAATTTATTCAGACTTTTGTCACTGAGTACTCTAGTGATGGCAGACCAACATACAAATTCCTGATGCAAGCTGCTGTTTCTTTGAGCTATGACAGAACTGATCTTTGGTAATCTCTCAAGTGTTACTCTGAAGAGCAAAGAATTCCTCATCCAGCAGGATGATACACAACCTCATTGGGGCTTGCAGTTACTGTGCACAGTGTTTAGGTCATTGGGCAACTGGGACTTGAGTTTGATCAACAGGTGCTCCAAAGATCTTTGGCTTGACCTCAGAGGAAGGCTAAAATGTTAAAATTGTTTCTTTTGCTACAAATTTCTAGCTATGAAATCAGACAGGCCTAATTATGAGCACACTGCCTGTGGAGTCAGGAAGCCTGCATGCAGTTTTGAGGAAAATATCACTAATGGAGATAAAGAGAGGGATATTAAGTTTATGTGGAGTACATAAATTGTTTCAAATTGCTACCAGACACCTTTGCTGCAGGAGTACGAGGTTCTGCCTCTGGAAGAGGCCATTACTGACTGCCTCTGCCTGTAGAGAAATGTGTCTGATGGGGCTCTTAGCATTTAGCACCACAAACTGGTCTAATGGCCACTGGCCAGGCTGCAATCAGATCCCCTGGGGCCCTTTGCCACCATACCTGGGGACTCTTGAGCACCCATCCAAAACTGAACTGTGATACCTGACTCTGGCAAGTGAAACCTTTCTGGTCCTTGCAGAGAATTTCCTTCATTGCTTGTAAACTTGTACAGGTCCTGTGGGAATGCTGACTTATGTCAGGATGAATCTGTGCACTTCCTTCTTCAGAGTCCTGGTTTTGTTACAGAATCTGCTTTATTCTAAAGGAGACTCTTGTGTACAGCAGGTGCAGAGAATCAGGTGGGCAGAAGACCAAGAGGGATCACTTGGGTAGTAGCTTAAATTAATGCTTCTCACTTCCAGATTGGAGCTCCTGATTCTCTCATTAATTTCTTTGCTGTTAATATAATCCGTGTTCAATTCCTGTAGACATTCCAGAAGCCATAATGATAGTAAACCCCTCTCCCATGTTATTAATCTATGAAATGCAAAACAGGCTAACAAAACTCGCTGGAATTGCAAATAAGCAGTTTTATAGGATATATGAATAAAACTTTTCTGCTTCCTTCTTACAGAAATGGCAATGAAACAAGTTCCAATTTGTATGAACTTCTAGTCCTGGCATTTATTATTAATGTGATGTGTCTGGCTACTGTGTGCCAAAGGCAGCAATGTGAACTCCTGACAATACAGACTTTGAGTACTAAAGATCATAATCTTACCATTTTGTTCCTTGTTCTTTTATTTTTAGATTATTCTAATGTATTTTTACCTAAAGTTCACAGGAAAAACAGATAATTTGAAAACATTTTCCTGTAAAGCATACTATTTAGCAGCTGTTCTGAACTTTTCATTTGCCTTCTTAAAGGTAGATAAGCCAAAATCTTCAAAGGGTTCCATCCTTATCAAAATTTTAAGTCTCTACTTTATCTTTTGTTGTATTGCATGTAAGGTTATACTTGAAAAGTAGTTTTCTATTGATGCTTCTTTCTTACTCGGCTCGTTCCACAAAATGTTTTAGTTAAGGGGCTTTCAGACCTGGAGAAGACTTAGGACTCCAAGCATGTTGGGACTGAAACCTCACGGCAGAGCGAATACCTGGAAGTGTTTTTCAACTTTTTCCTTGGATTTTGTTACTTTTGTTACACTTTTGTTACACTTTCCTGTTTGTTATCCTGCCATCCCCCTTGCACCTATGGTGCAGTGTAGAATTCAGTTTATTTTCTTGGTTTACTCATTCACTACAGTGTAATATGTTTCTTGCCCTGTAACCTGCAGGGTTTTTACTTGTGTGAGTGACTTTTATCAAGTCACCAGAAAGAAGGTTGCTTGCCAAGTAGCTCCCTCCATCATACATATACCATAACCATTGTGCAGGCATTAATTCTGACAAGGCATTGTAACAGCAAAAAACGTGAGGTCTTGGAGATAAATTTCACCCTTCAGTGTGAAAACTGACTTTTGCTGTATACTTAGGTCAGAGTATGGATCAGTGATGAGGTACAGACTTTGACTCTTCTGCTCCATTTCCTTGCAAGCGCTGATGTACAGACCTAGGGAGGTCAGGCTGCAGCACTCTGTCTATTTTGGGTGTCCCACGACATGGATGAATCCACTGTATTGAGTTAGAGCAACATTTTTCTCCAAGTCAGGTGATTGACAACATGGTATTTCTGAAAGATTATTCTGCTGAGAGTTTGATACTTAGAGCTGGGGATGAGACTTTCCAGGATGGTAGCCACAGCTTGGGATGCTATTTTCATTGCCTGTATGAAAAAGGCCTATCTTGCCTTTTTTTTTTTTTTTTTTTTTAAGCTGATGCCACAGCCTGACTCATCTCTCTTTCCTCTGCTTGTAGATGAGAATTTTTTTTTTTTTTTTAATTGAAGGGGTTCAAGAGAGTATTTCTGGTCTGAAAACCACTGGATGTAGATTTTGCTGCTTTGGTTATCTGTAAAGGGCCATTTTGAAAGGGCCATCCCAGTAGTTCTCAGTATTTTCAACTCTTTAAATTCTGTGTCAATATGAACAAAAATGAATGTGCTGATCCTTTGGCTTTAAATAAGCCTTTAAAACAGAGCTCACTGAGCTGGTTCTGCTATGGAAGACATGACCTTTCTGGGAGCTTGGGGATGTGTTGGCATGCTGTTGGCAGGCTGAACACAGTCTTTGGGAATATTATATTACACCAGCAGTAAAATCTACCTAAGGGCTTACTGCCATATTGGTTCATTAGTGGCTATATCCATAAAAAGGATAGAGGGAAGGGACTGGAACATGACTCTTTGGTACCGAGCCATGATTTGTGCTTTCATCTTTGTGCTCTCTAGCATCATGAATGTATTTAAAACTGCAGGCTGCAGAAGGCTGTGCAAGGCTTGAAGAAAGACATCCCTTCTCTGTCTCGAAACGGGACTTGGTTCAGAGATAAAATTGAGACATGGGAGCCTGAAAAGTGGATTATTGCTGTTTAATGATTTCTCTGCCCTCTGATTTCAGACTTCCTCTGCCTCATTTTGATGGCACTTTTCCACCATTGGTTGTGGGACAACAGGAATGAAGTGATTTGCAAGATTCTTGCAGTGAGCCAAATACCTGTTCTAAACATTTTTCTTCTGTCTATAATACATTTCCAAAACCTGAGTTACATTTAGCAGAATTCTCTAAGTGGGCTGGAGTTTTGTGCTGGGACAACAAGTATAGGTTGTTCAGGAGTTATTTAACCTGGGACAGTCAGTCTCAGCACACTACCAGTGTGTTATGCACTTCAGCTACTTTAGAGAGCATGCTTGTGCTGGTTGTGGCTGGGGTAGGGTTCATTTTCTTCCCAGAAGCTGTGTTTTGGATTTGTGCCGAACACAGGGCTGATAACATAGATATTTTTTTGTTATTGCTGAGCAGGGCTTACACAGAGCTGAGGCCTTTTCTGCTTTCCGTGCTGCCATGGCTGGCAAGAAATTTGGGTGTGCATGGGATATTGGGAGGGGACACAGCTGGGACTGGTGACCCCAACTGACCAAAAGGATATTCCAGCCCGTATGAGATCCTGCTCAGGATATAAAGTGGGGGGAAGGAGGAGAAAAGTAGGGGGGCATTTTACAGTGAAGGCATTTGTCTTCCCAAATCACTGGCACCTGTGATGGGGCCCTGCTCTCCTGGGGATGACTGAACACCAGCCTGCCCATGGGAACTGGTGAATTAATTCCCTGTCTTGCTTTGCCTGTGTGTTTGTCTTTTGCTTTCCCTATTAAACTCTCTTTATCTCAATCCACGAGTTCTCCAGCTTTTACCCTTCCCATTCTCTCCCTGGCCCCGCTGGTGGGGAAGTGAGTGAGGGGCTGGCTGGGGCCTGGCTCCTGGCTGGGGTTAAACCATGGCAGTACTGCTAAGAAACCCATATGTGAAAGAAAGTGGCTTTTCTACTTTTTGTTTTGTCACTTGGCACCAAAGGGGTTAGCAAAGTCCAAGAGCATAGCACAGTTGATTTGGTGTTGCTCCTACTGGGGTACAGGTGCTGCCCCTTGCTGGGTTCTTTCAATGCAGCATTGCTTGAATACATGTGGCACTCCATAAGAAATGAATATTGGTACTCAAAAAAGAATCAGGGGTGTGGAGGGCTTCTTTTTTTTGTAGGAAACTGTAAAGTTATTGGAGATGTCAACATCTTTGGGATCAGTGCCCTACATTAATTGATAAAGTGTATGTGCTGCCTTGGAGGTGGATATCAAGTCTGAAAAGGATGTATCCTATGAAAAACATTATAGTATTGTAAGGAAGCATTGTCTGCTTTACTTGAAAGGTGACCTTTCTAGTGCATATGATTCTGAATAGAGAGGAGACCCACCCATTGCACCATGATCATCTCATTCCACAGGAGCACAAATCCTGCTGTGATCAAAGGCAGGGAATAGGATAAAATCCCTTCCTTCTCTGTGAATCAGTCCAGTGGCAGTGACCTGCACTGTAGCTGTGACATTGCAGCTGATTTCTTTTCAGCTACTGGGATTCAAATTTTTTTTGTCTTCTTATGGAATGCATCTGAACATTTCCAAGCATATTTCCAGAGAAAATGCATATTTGAAAAGGAAATTTATCTTGAAAATAGATGTCAGCAGCTGAATTTAAATATTGTGTATTTTGCAGACTAATTGTAGTGATACAGTGCACAGTAAGCAATTATAGTTGCTAATTGTCTGTAAACAGGACTGATATTTTGTTTCCTCCTTCATATGATTGTTGTGAAGCTGCATATGTGAAAAGAATATTGAGTTCCTAAATGCATATTTTTGTTAGATGTATACGTAATTTTTTATGGAAATGGGTGCTAAAATAATAATCAAGTAGAATAACTGTCTTGCAAAAAGCATGCAAAATGTGAAAGTGAGGTGCTCTGATATTGTCAAAAAACCCCCAACAAACAGGGACATAAGTAGTTTGGGAACGAAGGTAAAGCTTCTCTTCATGGGAATTGATTCCTTCTCCTTGTTCTGCCCTCACCACTCCTGCTGCACCTGAAATCTGTTCAGGTGTTGTATTTGAAACTCTGTGGGTAACAGGGCAGCAGCTCTTGCTCACCCCACTGGGACCTGTGCAGTCAAAACCTGCCTTCCTGGTGCAACATAAAACAGCTCTTAAAAAAGCACATGCTACTGAAGCTGGTGTTTATCTTGGGAAATCCAGCTTCCTCCCATCCCCTGTCAGTCTTCACCTTTTTGTTTTGAGTATTATTTGCTGCTGAGTGTTCTCATTTCCAAACTACTTGGAACATGAGTCTCCATAGAGTGAGTTATTTAGAATTTGGTAAATTCTGAAACTGGTAGCAGCTTTTTAGATGCAAATCAGAGGGGAATTTATGTTCATTTGGTTAGGACTCCTGTAGTCTTAACAGAATGTGACAGCAGTCCTGGCAACAGAAAATCACAATGACTCTGTGTGTCTCCTGAGAAATGAGAAATCCAGGGTAGTGACTGCTTTCCCAGATTCCAACCAGAACTTTAATGAAAATCTACTAGGAAAGAGGATCCCGTTGCAGAAGTCCCAGTGGTCTGGCAGCAGTGCCAGCGCTGCTCAGGCTCTGCAGAGCCCAGCACGGAGGCACCAGGTGGTCTGTCCGTGTTACCTGGTCTGCCTTTGGGGTGGGCTGTACAGAGGACTGGGAGCTGAACAGAAGGGGCTAATATCTGGCATTTTGTGCTCATAGAAACAAACAGACCAGAGAGAATAAGAAAAGCATTATGTACTGAAACGAGATTCTTTATTTCAGTGCAGTACAAAGAAATGGGGGTTACTTTGCTTTGAATGAAAGTACCGAACCTAAAAAATGGAGCAGATAAAATACGTTTGTGTAGTACTAGGAATCCTTGGATATCAAAGCAGTGAAAAATGATCTCTATGATGCTGCAGCATTAAAATCAGTATTTACATATCTTTAAATTAATAAATTACTAGCTTGATTTATGTTATGTTATTGGTAGCTTAGTTTCCAGCAGTACATTACCACTGACAATGCTGTCTTAGCCATCAGTCTTTCAGCCAGTGATTTCCTTACATTTAAAATGCATTGGTACAGAAGCAACACTCTGTACCAAGCCAGCTCTGCAAAACATCAGCAAAATCAGCCTCTTCTCTTTTTTCTTCCAAGCAAATGAATTTGATCAATTTTGTTAATTGCATTGAACTTTGGTTATGAATAGTAATACTGTAAACAGTGGGCCCAGTTCACAATCAAGTAACATGAACTATCTATATTAAGGTCATGAGTACGAACTTTAAGTATTGTTTAAAGGAAAAAAAAGATTGCTACATTGTCATCCTGCAGCACCAAAGAGAGTGGCTGCTCAGGATTGGATTTTTTCAATTACACCTTGCAATCAGGACAGATCATCTGTTTTCCAAGTAAATGCAGATTTACATTTTCAAAGGTACGAAAGCATACCAACACAGTGGTTTGCAGCAGACTCAATGGCCCCATTCACGGATTAAGGGATAATGTATTTTTTTTTTTAAATAAATAAACATTAAGTACACAGGTATTGCTGTGAACCAAGCCCATTGTCTAAAGGAAGCACATTTCTTGCCAAATTAAGTCTTTACATAAGAACATGTTTTTATAATGGATTTGAATAGCTGCTGTGCAAGTTATTAAAATCATGTGTCTTGCAGCTTGCACTTTGTACCAACACAAAAAGATGAATAAACATGCAGTAAAATGTAACATTGTTTATAAAATAATGTGTAAAAAAAACATTCAGTATCTTATATTAAAGCATTTACACTGCATAGGCATTCATATAAGGATATAGTATAATAAAACTTATCAAATATACAAGCATGCAGCAGTTGCCTTATATTCACAGTTCTAGAAATGACCACACATTGATTTCCTCAAATATAAATTGGATTATCCAAAATAGATTCTGCAGCCACTCTCCTTTGCAGTGGCAAACTATGTTCTCATGTGCATTGCAGATACTGACCTATATAACAGGCCTAAGCTATGCCGCTGCATTGTACACATCTGTGATAAATACTGTTTTGGAATAGGAAGGATAATGAGAAGTGATCCGTACTTCTCATAGCAGAACTTGGAGACTACACAGTGCTTGAATTGAACAAAATATATACGCATATTAATTGTATTCTCCTTAGAGAGTAATGCTGTAACCTTGCCACATATCTAGCTACTGCATAAGCTGGCCATGCAGTTTTCAAAATAAGTTTAGACAAATTTTTCTATTTGATATTTATTCCATCAGAAGAGGTATAGTAGGAAACATATAGTACACATCCTTTTTGCTCTGCAAACTCTACACAGGACTCCTGATACTTTTAGATTGTGTTGGAAAATACAGTGCAGTGCCAAAGTCACACTCAGAGATTTAAAATACATTTGCAGAGAGATATCTTTCTTCATTTGGTCTTTTGAATGCGGTGGTGTTATATATGATGGTGAGTTTGGATCATCTTAACTGTCACAAGATGACAAGTACCCAGGTTAGACCTCCTCTGTGGCCAAATGCCATCTGGAGGATAAAGGTGAGGTTACGCGGCTTGAAGTTGTCTGTGGTTTTGACTCACTTATGTTATTGCCTAGCTTGGCAGGTTAACCTGGAGTGTGACTCCAGGCCAACAGCAAACAGAATACCTGGAGGCAAGGCTTGTGTTAGTTGTGCAAGGTTTGCAAAATTGAGCTCTAGTTCCTAATACAGGTTTTGAGTGTGGCAAGGTGAAATCGGACTGAGGAGTATGACTTTAGACCCTTTCCCTGTCCAGGTGTTTTTTCAGTAGTGCCTGCATTCTGCTTTTGCCCTGACTTCACCTTGTCTTCATACATAGTAATTTGTGTGCCTTTAAACAATGTGTGCATGCACTTCCTTCTTCTGAGCACTTCAGGTAAGGCTAGTGGAAGTAACCGTGTAGGATGTTACAGCACCACCAATGCAAGTTGCAGGGATTCATCCTTGTGTACAAAGCAGCAGCAAAGGATTCAAAGAATTCAGGAAATAGCTTGAAAAGGAAAAAAGACAGATGAGGCACAGATGATGGAACATTTGCTAATTTGCAAAGTGGAGTGTGGAAAGGGAAGAAAAGTGGGGCAGTGATTGCTGTTCTATTAAAAAAAAAAAAAAAGGTATAATCCTCTCCGGAATGTTTCTTTCAGAGAGAAACACTGCCCTTTGTATTTTTTTTTTTTTTAACTGAGCTTTTTTTGGCCCACATGCAGTGTGGGAATGACAAGGTGAGTAGATGGGTTTGGTGTGTGCTATCAGAAATGGTGACACTGATGTCCCTCTGTGCTGCAGCCAGGAGTCCACTTTGGTAACTCATTATTCTGAGTCTCTGTGTGCATATTTACATTTTCTAGTAAAGGATAAGTGGCCCTTTCCAGAAAGCTGTACTATTTCCTGTCAGCCTTATTTAAGAGTAGGTCAGGAGTGGAACAAGTGCTAGAGATGTTCCAAGCTCTTCTACCAAAGATACTAATTTTTCCTTTGAGGATATGTCTCTGAGTGTATGTGTGTGAGGAGCCTCAAGTCTGTATTTGGAATCTGATACAAGGACATTTGGAATCTGATCTGGATGGGGGAACTTGAATGCTTTTATTTTATCAACCAGCACTTGGAAATGGGCTTGCAGCTTTTTTTGGTTGGCTTACTTGCTGCCACAGATGTTGCTTTTCTGTCTTTCTCCAGACGTGTTCCATAAGATCTCTGTAGTGACATCTGAAGACACAACTGCTGTGAGAAGTGACTAGTTTTCAATGATTATTTGGCAGTAAGATCTGTATAAATATACACAGAATCCCATTTTTTTAGCCTACCTTTTAAGCTGCATACATTGAGAAAGGGACATAAGACTTTGAATGCCGAAACCTTTATACAGCACATCAAAGCAGTTCTCTGATTCTTCACTGCATTTTCTGCATACTGAGAGCAGCAGTTCAGATGTGGGGACTGTCCATAAAAGTAAGAGTTTTGGTTTATAAATTCCAGTCCCATTAATCTGAGGTACTGCATTAGCCTTTCATTACCCTCCCAAGTCTCATTTGCTGGCAAAAATGAGAATGCCTTGCGGTTTTGATCCTGATTCTTGTGTATTTTAATATTTGTACTAGGTTCTTTGGATTCCTCACTGAACCTGCCCTTCATTTTTCCTTTTCACAGGGAAAATTCTTACAGCCTAGTTTAGAAATGTCTTTGAAGAATCTGGAGATTGTTAAAAGCAGATGTCACAACTGTCTTGAGCATAGTGAGAAGGAGGAAAAGGAGCTCTCCTGAGAAGTCTGACAGTTTGCCACAAAGAAATTGGTACAAAAGCTGTGAGCCCCAAGTTCCCAGAGAGAAGCACCATCTTGTGAGAATTAATAGAAGTCAGATGTGTAAGATCTTTGCTTCTTTTAGAAACCTTATCTGCTCTATTTCTAGTAGCAACCTGGCCTGTTCCCTCAGAAGAGGGAATGTTACCTGCTTCTCCCACCTCTCACACAGTGAAGAAATTAGTTCAATTCATAAAGATAAGGGGCATTTGACCTCTCACCTTTTCATGCTAAAGTTAGCCACACATTTCAGTCATTGCAAATCTGGCTGTGTGGTAAAGAATGGTTTATTCTAGAATTAAGCAAGCACACCAGAAGAGGTATTTATATAATCAGAAGACCATCTACCTCATTTAAAGCCAGCCAAGCACTCTCCCCACCCCCGCCTTCCATCTCTTTTCCCAGATTCTGCAGATGTGTCTTTCCAGGTCAAGAATTATGCGAGGCACCTGGAATTATATGCTTGGCCTCCTTTATTATACTTCTACTATCTCATTAGATGAGGGATCTCTCAAAGGGCAAGAACATGTTGAACAACCAGCAGTTTTCACAAACAGCAGGTGACTAAAAGTGCTTCATTTTCTTTGCTACTCAGGCCATGACAAATGTAAGCCTGGACTGGGTTGCTGAAGAAGTAGGAGACAATAAGAGAACAAGTTAGATGAGAGGAAGTCCTCTGAACTTTAGAAAGAAACAGCTATCGCTTCCAGAAGCATCCTGCTTTTTTGTCAAGTTCCAAGTAAAACACTGAATACAAGTGCAGTGTAACTTGAAGAAATAAAAATAAGGAATACTTGCAGAGTAATTTAAGAGATTATTGTGAAGTAATTGAACTTCGAGATCTACTAGATTGAAATCTACTAGAAAATACTTGTTAGCAGGTCAGTCCATAAAAAGTTGGTCTACATATTTCCATTTGAAGAGCTTCTCGTTTTACATTTTATATGCTGTTTTGCTTAGACACTACACATAACAGTGCATGTCTTTAATCTTTAATAGAAAGATTCCTTCCCCATTAAAACCCCCATTAAGTCCCTCAAAGTTACATTTGAAAATAATTCTAGCTTCTAAGTGACTTACAAACTTATACAGTTAGCTCTTCTGGGAGGATTCCTTTTCCTCATTTGAGTGTGTCAAGTTGGATTGCCTGATACTTGTGCTTAGTTTTCACCAGTTTATCCATAGTTCAGAATGGTATCTGTCTGATGACTGTATTTGTACATTGAGAGAACAAGCAATCCACAAGCAAATGCTGCGTGCAATGTGAAATTTGCAGGCGTGTGCTATGTTGTCAATTTTTGCTTATATTGTACTAGAAACTTCTGATGTCCAAGGAGGAGTCCCATTTCAAATAGTGCTTTACTACTTGCTACCTACTAAAGAGAAATCAATGGACTTTTATTTGTGCTGATTTCTTTCTGTTAAGCATAAGTTCGTGGTTGTTAAAGGTTCTTTCCTCATTCTGAAAACAATCATGGGATTTCACTTGTATCAAGATGAGCAAGGAGGATGCATAAGAAACACAGGATTTTGCAGAGAAAGGAACAAAACAAAAATGCAATCCAGAGCTTTTATGTCAGCATCCAGTCCATTAACTCAAGCTGATCCAAGTTAGTTTGCCTTGGCTCTTTTTGCCCCTTCCTCTCTACCCTTACTACATTTTATGCTGTTATAAGAGGGATGGATTTTACTGTATGAGATTCAATGTCCACCATGTGTTCACACAACTGTGATACATGCAATTCATATTGTTCATTGTTGTGGCCATGCAACACAAAATAACCCTCTGGAATACTGCAGTTGCCAGCCATTTTATTATATTTTGTTATGTTCTGTAGCCTGAATTGGCCATCAACCTTCTTTCTGTTCTTAAAGGGAGAATGATCATGATTATTTTACAGGGTTAAAAAGTTATTGAGTCTTCCTGTAAAATCTCAGTGTAGAATTTGTTGTGAACAAAATAGAGCTGACTACATTACTATAGCAGAATAATTTGCAGCCAGAGTTGAATTAAGCTCTTAAAATCTATTTTTAACAATGTTTTCAGAAATAGGCTGCTGTAGCTTGATTTTTGTCCTACATGTTTTTAAACTGTAGGGAAAAACCTGACATTAGCATGTTAATGCAGTTTGAATCATATGGATATGGAACATAAATGTGTTTTCATGACAACCCAGTTTAAGTTGCTGTGTTGAACCACTCAATACAGCTGGATTATTTTCAGATTCTCTGTAAATTCCTGATTGCAAGGTAATTCAAACAAACAATTCTCACAGACTTTCCAGGAAGCCCATGCAGAATTAATCTAAACTGAAGGTACAATAGAAAGTTCCACTTTATTATAGGACCAGAGTTTATCCATTGACTTCAGCACCCTTAAGAGTGTAAAGCACGTGAGTTCTTTTCTTGTCTAAACTATTTTGAATGAGGTCTCTTTTACATGCTAGTTTGGCAAGCTTCTAAGGCATTTGTGCAAAGTGATGATCCAAGAGCAACCTGATTCAATACTGAGAAATTCATAAATAACATCCAGCAGTAATTAAAGTGAAAAACTACAGCTAAGAAAAGCAATATCCTACAGCATCAGTTGAGCTGCTATACCTTGCAGTGTTAGAAGTGGAGCAGTGTCAGAAGTGGTACCTTTAACTCGGGAGGCATCATTGTGAATTTTAAACACACCAAGGATTCATTCTGGTTTCTTTACATAGATTGCATTGGAATAATGATGACTGAAAAACCATGAATGTATGATAGCTGTAGAGAGAGAAAGGGTAAGAGTGGAAGAAAAACACAGCACCAGAAAGTACCATCTGGAAACATACTAAACATTTAGTCAGTATATTTGTATTAAAATGATGAGTTAATTTTGAAGACCAGAAAGGTTTGAAGATAACTTAGTGTACTCTATGAGGTCATTCTCAGGAGTCAAGTGTATAATCATCTGAGACAGGGATATTTAGAACTTCAGACTGAAGAACTGAAAGAGCCAGCTGATGTCTTTACCATCTCGATGAGAGTGCACTCTCATCACTCTTTCCAGTAAGTACATGCTAAAGTCACAAAAAACCCCTATAAATTTTCTGCATTTTTTTATTAGATTAGGGTTAACTGGCAGATAACAGAACTTATTTGCTCAGTTTTTATGTGTGCAAATATCAACAAAGTAGTAGAATTTAGGCAGCTGGTAGTATAGCAAATAATGGGTAGGTGTTAAAAATAGCATTTGGAGGCCTTTCTACTTGTTTCTCAAGCTCTCTTCTGAACCACCAGCACAGCCTGGATTTACTGGGAGGAATACCTGGCCCTACACTGGATAAAGTTGAAATATTTTCCTGTTAGGGTACAGCTACAGCCATTGTGCTGTAGCACACAATCCATGCCTTTCTGGTCTTCAAACAAGAGGTGAGAGTTGCTGTGGATACTAGTTCATGCTTCAGGCAGAAAAAGTAGCTGGCCCAAAACAGCTTGAGACTTAACGTGCAAGATCTGGAAAGTAGCCACTGTGTGATATTTGGGCTTCAACCTGTGCTTACAGAAATTTCTGTGAGTATGGTATTGATAGCAGCCAGATGTTGGGGGAATTCAGATTTTATACCTTGGCAGGACAGAATAATTCAACTGTGTTGTAGATTATTGGATAAAGAAGCCAGGAGTAAATTGTGAAATTTAGTTCTTGAACTGGGATTGGATAAAAACGCTCCAGTTTAGATGTGCTTGTGGTTTGGACCAACATCTTGCAGTCACTTTTTGTCTTTTTGTGACTCTAGTTTTAGGTGCTAAACTGTAAACATCACAATGTCTTCTTACTTAGGAAGTTTGCTCTATGCCTCAGCACTAGGTACAGGATCTTTAGCAGGACTTCATGTGAGGAACAGTTAAACAAAAACTTGTATGAATAAGGCACTAGTAAATGTTTGCAGCAAACAACAATTACAGTCTATATTCTTTAAGAATAAAACCGTTCTGTTTAGGAAATTGCCTTTAATATTACAGAGTTACCAATGCCAGTTAGAAGGGCCTAGAGAAAGTGCATCTTTTGGGTTATGCCTGTGAGGTCTGTAAGAAACCCCTGAATGCAAATCCCTGTTACATTAGGAAACAGCCTGTGCAGTGGTGATACTCAGGAGATTGGAAGCAAGAGGAAACTGGTTTAGATTGTGATCCCTGCTAAACTAGTGTGAAATCACTGTAATGGATTTGCTTCTGATTTATTACAGTGGTAGAAGGATCTGAAGCCAAAACTGAGGCTGCTTTAGCAAATCTAGTTAAACAGTAACAGCACTGGCCCAAGCCAAAGAATTGGCGATAATCCCCTTATACGGTTTCAAAAAATAATCTGGTATTTTAAATTTCCTATTTGCTGAAGTTCAGGGATGCACTTTGTCTTTTGGCTAATGTAATAGGTCAAGGCCTTATGAACTACTTTGGAGCTGATGCCATTCTAAACAGTTATTACAGTATTGATCCATACTTTATACCAAATGGAATTTGAGTCTGCCATTCCATTTACAGGATGGCTGGCCAGTATTTTGAGTTGAAAGTTGTTCAAAACCACCCTAATTCTTCCATTCATAAAACCAAAATATACTACCACTTTAAAAAAATACTTTTATGTATCTGCTCTTTGAGGGGGTCATTGAAGCACCAAGAATCTGTTTATCTAGCCAATAAGAAAATATTTGCAAACCAGCAGACCTTGTTAGTATTCATGATCTGCATTTTCCTAGGATCTGTCCAGTAAAACTATTTTACCACTCATTTGTTATACCAAATCAATCAATGGTCAGTCTGATTTCATCAATAAACCCTGCTTGGTAAGCAACTTAGCTTTGTCATCTGACAAATTTGTGTTCCACTCAGATCCAAGATACAGATCCAGATACAAGATATCATTTAAAAAACTTAATACATTTGCAGTATCCATAATGCAAGAGGGGAAAAAAACCCCTTACACTGATTGATTACTGTATATTATTGCCATTAGGTGCTACATATAACAACTCCAGGCAGTGGTTTTTTTTTTGTTTTTTTTTTTTTTTTTTTTTTTTTTTTTTGTTTGCATGAATTATTTTGTGTTTTATGTAAGGTCATGGTATTAAGTTTATCTCAAACTTTAAGGTCACCTATCCATAGGGACCTCAGAAACTGTACAACTATCTCAACCAGCTTTTAAAAATGTGGTGGGCTTTTTGTTTGTTCATTTTGTGGGTTTTTGAGTCACAAGACTAAAGTTGTTGGTGGTACAACTCAGCTGAAATTTTCATCAGTAATTAATCTGGACTAATACTCATTTCTTAAACAAAACAAAAATTCCCCAACAAGTAAGTTAAGTTCTGGGAATCTCTCTCCCATATATGCTATACATACTCTAAATTAAATATAGAAGGAAGAAAATCCAGAAATTTCTACTCACAAAGACCTTTCCTCATAGCAATACAGGAAACCATTTTCTTTTAAAAAACCTTTTTCTTATCAGTATGTCAGATTATATGCTTTTCTATGTGTGTGAGAGACTAATACATGCCATGTGTTTATCTGAATATCAGAAAATGTTACTGACTATTGGAGTTGTGCAAAATATTTTCTGTAAAAGCTGACAATCTTAAAAGTTTTTTTGATTTGTCATTTTCAGTAAGATGATGTAAATCTTTGCAATTGCAAAATAAACAAAAAATCTTTGTCAAAAGTGTGCCTTTTGGGGTCATAATTAGTCTTGTGGGGTATCTCTAGCTGACAATTTGAAATTGTGCATATGTTAATTTATTAGAATTTCCTAAGCTGTGCTCAATGTGAAATAAATTTGAATTTTTTCACCTTATAAGTGTAAGCTATGTTTTGAAAGTCAAGGTGCATTTTTAACTTCCTTGTAAGATTTATTTATTGGAATGTGGTTGGGTTTCTTTCTCTTTTTGCCCTCTGCTTTTGAAGTGTGCCTTCAGGAGATGAGAAGAAAAGTCATCATTTTGGAAAACGTTCTGTGAATGTTTAACAAAACACAGAATGCAGTTTGCTTTCATGGCTGGGTTTCTTCAATGGAAGCAGAGGCATAGTAGTGAAGTATTTTTATTATGAAACTCTGCTATTACATCTCTGACTGGAGAAAAATCTGTCATCAAACATTTGTGTGCATTTCTTCAAAGAGCAAATTCACACTTTTATAGAACAGTTGCTTCTTGGTGCAACTTAGTTGTGATTGTAGAGGCACACTTTTGACACCAACAAAAACTGTGGTCTAAATGAAGGCAACACTTTCTGTCCATGCAGGTGTATTTAACTATATGGATGACATTTTAACAAAAAAATGTCACTTCACAATTTTTATTTCTTTTTAAAGTAGAAGTTAGGAAAGCAAATTCTTCAGGTGTAAAAATCAACATCATTACTGTATGATCATTTAACAACAATTATTGCATGATTTTGCATAACCCTTGGCCTTTCTAAAAAGCAGTACTTGATTTTGAGATGTGCATTGGTTTAATAATGAGTCATCACATATCTGCTGACTCACACGTGACAAATATTTAACTTGGGGAAGAAATTTTCTTCAGATTACAAAAACATAAAAATCCGTTCTAGGTTTTAGCTATTAACCCAGAGATTTTCACTGTTAGATGAAATGCATGTAATTGGAAATAACTATTCTGTTGAAAGGAATCCACAGTACTTTGATAAAAAATCTGAGAGGCTTTAGGGAATATGACAAACTTGATGAGGCCAACCCCAACCCCTCAAAAATTTCTCATACTGTTAGGAGACTAAAGAATTACCAATCCTGTAACTCCAATGTATTTTAAGGCTAATTAGAAGACATGGAATAGTGATACTCAAAGTAAACGCTCAAAACCAGTAAGTATTTTTATGACAGGGTAGTTATTCAAAGGGAATTATTTATATGGGTGAAACTTTGCTAATTCCTTTACATTTTCTATTACAGTAAACCTACCATCTATCTCTATGTTGATAATAACTGATCTTAGAATGCCATTTCATAGCTCAAATCTTCATTTTGCCTCAAGGTTTGCTCTAGCCAGGTTGGCAATTGGGGAAAGTCCTAAAACAGAAACATTGACACATGCTGATAAATTTAAATGTGGAACATTAAAATTTACATGGAAGCGGAAATGACATTCAGTGTCAGAAATAACAAATTTGAGTCTTAAATAATCCATATAGAGAATATAGGTTAGACAGATTTAATATAAGTGTGCTTTTTCCTAAAAACACCCCCCCAAACCAAACTTCTTTTTTTTTTCTTTTTCTTTAAGTCTTTTGTCTGTAAATATGAAAGAAGGCTACACCCCAACATAATTCTTCATTGCCATACTAAATGGTAAAACAGTCTTTCTAATTCACATTGCTCATGGAAGTCTTATTTGAAGTTCCTTTATTGAGTTTGTGATTAAAGCAGTTTGGGATTTTTGTTGGTTGTAAACTTTTGGCATAATGTGAATACCAGTCCCTTTCAAAAACAGCCTTGAGTTGCTTAATGATGCTTGTGCTGTTCCCCGCGTCTGCTTGGTTGATAACAAGGCCAGCTCCAGCATTCTGCGTAAAAGCATTTCCTACCCAATCAAAATTACCTGCAAGCAAAGGCAGGAATAGACAGTGAGTTTCTAACATTAAAAAAAGAACCAAATAAAAAACCAATCTCCCTCAAGACAATCCAGGATGAAGCACTACCATTTTCCCCAGTGCAGAGATGGAAATAAGTTAGTTTTTTTTTAATAGCAGCAGGAAAAAAAAGCTCCAATACATACCATGCGTAGTGAAGATTGTTTCTGGAAGTTTTAACAGCTCTAAGTCTTCAGAAGTGAAAAGAGATTCTTCTATTTATTCAAAACTAATTTGCTCTTCTTTTTACATCTATTACATTATTATTCCATTTACTTTCCTCACTGGCCTTTTCAGTGCTAAAAATGATTTTTTTTTCTGTATAAACAATTCAAAGTTCCAAACCAGTAGATATTTTACAACTTACCTGTTAACAGATACTATTTGAGGAAAGAAAAATAGGTTTTACTGGTTTATGCCAGTTATTACAATCTTTGTGGAAATCTAAGGTAACAAGTAAGCACTTTGAATCCTGGGGATATCAGGGCAAAAAGGTTATTTGGACTAATGGAAAACAGGTAAATCAAGTGCTTCAGCTACTTTTTTTTTATTTCACTAAAACTGTAAGTATTTCAAATTATACACTTAAAACACATGCAGTATTTTGGACAAACAGGGCTGTTACTTCACCAGGAAATGTTAAGAATTCTAAAGTTATCAAGGATGGTAAATTGGAACCTCATCACAACGGACAATTTTTCCTATGCTAAAAGTAAAAAAAAAAAAACCAACAACTTTTATGGGGTGCCACACAGCAATTTTAGTTAAATACACTTTTAACCCAAAATACCAGTTAGATATGTACTTAGTGTTAGGAAGGTGTCTGAAATGCCATTATAATAAATGGAGTAAGGCTTTGGATGATGAGGATGAAGAGCATCTGTACAGTATTTGCCAGGATTGACCATAGCTCTAGTAATAACATGGGGAAAGGAGAACACTCCTTCTTCATTGGATTGCAGAACAAGAGAATATGCTAATAATTATACCTGCTTCATAAATTGTGTTGTATTTGTGCTTTCAGTCTGTTTTAGGATACTGAAAGCAGAATGCTGGTCTCGAGAAACTGATTTAGAGGGGAAAAAAGAGTTTTAGATGAGAAAGTTCAGTTATCATTCAGGTTCCCAAAGAAATGAACTATTATCTTCACTTAAAGAACATATCAGCTGCAGATTGCTCCTCTACAAAAGGTTGTTATTTCAGGCTTTTGGATACAAACTAGAATTTCTTGAGATGTGGTTACTTACCAATATATGCAGCTCCATCAGTCACCATGTATTTGTTACGATTCAGTTTGGGAAGGGAAGTGTTCTTCTGTTCTTTAAGAAAGCAGGCACTCTCTTCCTCAAGGTCAAAGAATTTCTGCCATAAAATAGAAAGAAACAGGTTAATGAGAATTGCTCTACAAGAGAGAGAAAAAATACAGTCTGTTCTCTAATCTTTATTGAAAATTAGTTGGTACTACAGAACAGCTTGAGTTTTTATTGCCAAGCATTACCTTTAATAAAATGCTGCACCATTGTATTTCTAATTAAATTCTCATAGTTTGTGATACTCCTGCCTTGGCATTCTGAACTATATAAAGTGTATGGCTACTGCATGCTAAAAGCAATACAGTGCCAGGTAGTAAAGGCTGTAAAATGAAAAAAAAAAAAAAAATCTGTTCTCCATGGTAAGAGCCAGGAACTTTTTTTAAACTCATTTCCTCATTTTTCAAGGGACACTGGGGTTTGAAGTCTGCTTCAGGATTGGGATCAGTGACACAACAACAGCTGAATTAATACCTCTGCAATCACACATTGCATAGTTTCCAACAGGAAACTTACGATTTCAGAAATGTAGAAGCTTGTCAGGATTGAATTTGGTATAAAGAGATCAAATTTTCCAGGCAACAAGAGGAAAATGTTTTACCCTGGAGAGTGAAGTATGAGCAAGATTTATTTATTTATTTGTTTGTTTGTTTATCTATTTATAAATTTAGAGCTATATGCACTCCTCATCTGATCAGTAACAGACAAAAATGAGCAAGAATACACCTGCACAACTCAAAAATAGATTCACATGGATGCTCAAGAATAACTTGGCTGTAGATAGATGTTCCTTGCCACTCCTTTGTGTTTTCCAGTTGTCTAGAGACAATTTTGTTCTAGGTCATAACTTCTGCAGGCCCTTTCAAAGCACACACCTTCCTCTGTTCAGCACTGCACCCAACAGAGCTGGCCCCTTCCTGCTGCTCCTTTCAGAGTTAGAGCAGGCATTCGCACACACAGGATGCATTTACAGGGTCAAGTACACAAAATTTAAGGAATACAGGAATTAAGGTCCCAGGAAGCACAGTGGTGAGCTCTTCACCTTGAGTCTGCCCTTTCTGATTCAAGCTTTAACTTCATGACCACATGTGCATAGGACAGAGCTCCCTGCTTCAGCAGCAGTTTGAGATGCAGGTTACTCCTTGCCCTATGGCTGTGAGCTTATAGCATTTAGTTAGTCCTCAAACAAAGCTTTCTAGTGCAAGTTCTTCCAGTGACCATTTTCTTTAGAGTACTTGTATTGAGTTTGCATTCTCAAAACAGTTTCAGTTGAAACCAGTAATTATTAATGCTTCTGTGAATGAGACTCGGAGATGCTGCAAATGCCAGGTGTAACAGGGTTGCAATGCCCTAACTCTATACTTGCAGTTAGGCAACACCAGAATTTGCAATAGCCTGGTCAGGAGAAACCAGGAGGAGACTCCCATCCAACAGAGAAATTACATCTGCATCTCCTTCTCCAGAATGGCCATTGGCAAACCAGTGCACCCTGCAGCTGCAGTCAGCCATTGGCACTCACTGCAAACTTTCAAGCCAAACTGGTCTTTCCATAGGGATAAGGAAAAAAAAAAAAGAAAACAATCAAGACAATGCATATCACAAGGATCAAAAGCTGAATGAAAAATAAGAAGCTACTGAGTATGCTTTGTAGGATCCCCAAAAGAACAGGACAACACAGGGATAGGAGGTCATGTGGTGCAGGCGTGTGTGGCATTTTGCAAGAGGGAAAAGCAGTGTTTTCAATAGTTCAAAAGGTAACTTAGTTTTTTACTTTTTTTAACCTATTCTTTCTCCTCCATACACACACATAGTTTTGTTTCACTTTGATCCTGGCTGTAATGGATGAATACAGAAGAAATGCATCTTTAAAAAGCAGTTGCTCATCTGACATGCTTTTTAAATTAAAAGAGAATTGAGATGGAGCCTATGGCACTGTTGTGCCAAAATCAAGTCGATAACAGCAAACTCTGACCCTTGGGCTATTACTCATACCAAAGTTTATTTAAGGCAGTGGTTCACCCAGACTGGGAAACGTGATGCACAGCACAGAGGTAACTGACTTAGTGTTGTACCTTTACAACTCTCTACAGCTGATTTTTTTCCTGAAAGTTGTTCTTGTATTTTCTAACTGCAGAGACTCTACCTGGACTATTTACCTGGACTCTACCTGGACTATTTAGAACAGATGTTTAGGAGCAAGTTTTATTCCTTTTATCATTTAGTTCTTGACAAGATAAAATCTGTACAAAAGATTTTTCCTGCTGTAAATAGATGGTAATGGATATTAGGTACCACTTTGCAAAAAAATTTTGAATACGTAAATAGAATTTTGATGATAAACATGGAAAAAGCTAGAAGTTATTTAAAATTGAAGTGGCTTAAAAAGAGTCAGCTATGTATGGGGGTTTTTGACTTAAAACCACACTTTATGCTACTTTTTTACTGAGGAAACTTATAATAACAACATACAGGATAACAAAAATCCCTATTTCTAGATACACATAATACCACTTATTGTGTGTATAAGAAATAGTACTTCCTTTTTAGAATTGTTGTCAATTTTCAAACCGCCAGAAGAATTTACGGGATTATCAAGTTAGGAAATCAAAATAATTCAACAGATTATTTAGAACTTTTACCTGAAAAAAAACCAAAACAAAGTCAAATAAACCCACAACCCCCTCCCCTGCAAAGATCCAAGGTGGCTGATTTCCAGTGTGCTTCATTTCGTGAAAGTGAAGTGTGTCACACTGGAAATAGCACTTACCATACATTCTGTTCTCTAATACAGTTGTATGGTATTTCTCACTTTCCTGCACTGCATGTCTAATGTGGCCCCAGAGTGGTGTTTCTGTCTCCACAATTTTGAGTTTTTATTCTGAATTTAACGTAAAATCTTCATTATTTTTTCTTGTACTTTTCACTTGACTGAAGATAAAGGAGATGCTTACACATCTTAACAGTAAGGTTATGTGAATGCAGACTAAATCATATTTTTGTCAGATTGACTCTTATCTCACAGTATAAACATGACCAGTGGCTACAGTTCGCTCTGTTGGCTCCCCTGTGAGAGACCACGAGGTGTTTTGCACAGGCTGCCCACCACACTGACTGCCTTTTGGCGCCAAGGTATTTTTCTGTCTCAATTTCAAATTCTGTTAGTACTAGGAGTAAATTATTTGTTCAATATTTTACATTTCTTGATATTTAATTGAATTTAAAGACTTTGATAATAACAGAAAAAATTCTCAGTCGTTATATTTTCTTGATTTTTTTTGGGGGGTGGGGAATAACTTATATTTTAAAGTAATATGAATTATACTTACAACTTTCAAACTACAGCTTGGAACTTCAGTGCAAATAGCTTTCAGAGATGAAACAAAGTTGAAAGTAAGGGGATCTGTGTCTCTTGAGAAACTTATGAGAAGTCGCACTTTAATACTTCGTAAAACTAATGCTTCTCTTATCTTCCCATCTAAATACGGCCAGTACCTGTGGAGAAAGAAGACAACATTTGCAGAGAACTTTTAAAGCTTGAAAACATTAGGGAGAGCCGCTCCCGTGCTGGAGAGCCGCTGCCAGAGGGCGCTGCTGGCCAGCCCAGACACGGCCACAGAGGATTTCCCTGCAGGTCAGGGAACTGGAACACCGCATCCCTGGCTGGCATCCCTTGTTCACCCCCTGAGCATCGGGCCAGGGCAGGCTGGGGACCGGAATGCCTTCTGTAACTTCTTGGGAAACAGAGCTGCTGTGCAGGGTGCCTGTGTCCTTCAGGAGCAGCAGGTGAGATGGGCTGCTTAAGGAGGATGCTATGTGATGAGGAGTGCATAAATTCTGCCAGGAATGGGATGGTGGCTTCCACGGTGCTATTCTCACAATTGACAGTAAGCTTTGAATTCCTGACATTTGGTGGGAGCAGGTCAGGGCAGGGAGAATTAAACAAAGAAAAATGCATGTTTTCTACATTCCAGCAGTATCAAACATCTGGGCTAATGAAACCTGAGCTCTACCATGCCAGAAAATAACTTAGAAGCATGAACTGGGAGCTGGCAAGGTAGCGATGCAGGGGCAGTGCCTCAAACACAAAGCCATGATGAAGGAAAAACGTTGAAGAATTCACACAGGTGCTTCCCTGCATGTCCCTAATCCAGTAGATTTCTGAATTCTTCCACCATGAGAATAAAGTAAGGAGGAGTATAGGAGATAACATACAACACTGTAATGGTTCTACACACTAAGATGCTTTCCAAGATAAAGGAGAAGTAGGAGGGATACATAACATGAGACTGTGGTTCCCTATGATGGAGGCTGTACCTAATGAGTTTATTGGAAAAACTCTCTCATAGTCTTAAAACAGTTTATGCTTGGTATCAGTTACATGATAATTATTTTTTTAAAATTTTGAACAGAACAGCTCTAAATAGAAAAGAGTACATAACCACATGCTTGGTTTGGCTTAACTGTGTTCAAATAAAATGCAAAGATGGAACAGCAGACTTTGCTAGGTTCTATATTCATTGTGAGCATTATCAAGAGTAGGAGGGACCAGTGGATACTTGCCTCCTGAGCTGGATGGTTTTGATGCACTCTGGCTCCAGTGTTGGGCCTACGAATGCTTTTTAATGGTCCATACAAACTGGCTGTTCGAACATTATGTAGTTTTGTTTGGTTTTAGCACCTCTCAGCTAATCAAACTGTGAAATCATTCAAATGTAATCTATTCTGAACGGGGAATTTTCATTTATATGTGTATGCCAGTAAGATAATGACATTTCCCACACTGTATACAAGTATACACATTATTTCTCTCTTAACACACACACACACACACACACTCTGTCATGTTGAATATCTGCATGATACTCATAATATGCCAGTAGTTGTGGGCTCAGAATAGTCAATATAATAGTGCAAGAAATAGGATTATTGTATAAGCAGACTTATATTCCTGGGTCCCAGTCTCATGCAGATGGTCAGACTAGACAATTTCTGATCTCCTTCAACAGGCAGATCCAAAGCTTAGGACCCAGAACTGGAAATGTCCTCTTAGGTCCCAATTCTGCTCCCATTTAAGTCAATGGTAGGACTCTCACTGATTTCAATAAGAGCAGAATTGGGCCCCAAGAAACTGGTGCATAGTAGTAACTAACCTCCTGTGGGTTCATTTTCTCCAGCAGACCCTGCTGGCATTGTGGGAACCAGCTGGACCTGGACACTCACCGTTTAGCATTGGTGTTGATGACAATGGGCAAGTAGTCCATGACAGCAATGTACACAAACTGTTTGGCATCGTCAATAACACTGTAGATAGCTTCGATATCCAGGACTCTGTCCTTGGGGCAGAAGAGTTTAGGTGAGTTCTGTGAAAGGAAAAGTTCAAATATGGCATTAAAAACTATTTATTTTCTCTCCCCCTCAGTCTTCTAGAGAAGAGAAGTAGTATCCATTATTTTAGCAGAGATTATTAACTAATACCTTCATCTGTCCTGCTCCTGCTAGAATACTCAAAGCTACAAAGGGAAGCTACTTGCTTACTTGGCCCTCAAAAGCCTCACCATTTAGGTGTAACTGTCGGTAAAATGCAAAATACACAGACTTCAAAACATCCACTAGCATGAAAGAAGCTGTAATTGAAGTTAAATTTCAGAGAATTTTGCTCCAAAGAGCCCCAGAACTGGTTTCTATTAGATGAAGTGTTCATATGTTCCTGCCACATGAGCGTGATCCTTCACTTGTGAGCAGGAATTAAGTGTTTTATGTCAGTTGCAGGGAGACACTGCAGTTTTGCAAGAAACTTATCTTTAAAACAAAGCTTCAGGCATGAATTTCCCAGTACAGAGCTGGTACAAGCCCAGGTTGCAGCTTTTCTGCAATCCTCTGGGGCTGTCAAAGGCAAGGTGAAGCCAGTGGAAATTGCTCATCTGTGGCAGATGTGCCCAGGACTTTTTATTCTGCTGCACAAGCAGGGAGAGAAAAGAGAGTCCCCCTTTCAAGCTGCTTGCAGGCAATGACTTCATTCCTGGGACAGAGGTTGTGGAAGGCACTTTAACCCAGCTGGAACACGTGTTTTCCTGCCACTGTATCACCTTCTCACCTTTGTTACTTGCTTGGGTTGCAGCTGACATCCAGATGGGCATCTTTCCTTTAGGAAAAGATCCCAGAGGTTTTATTAGTCTTCCTTAATTTCAGTACACTGACTGTCACAGTGTTTTCTTATTACTGACTGATGTTCTTAAGGATTTACTAGAACTAAGTACAGAAAATACTAGAAAATTAACTGTAGCAAGATTTCAAGACCAATATTCTAGATCCATTCCTGAACACTAAAAAACCAAAACCTTTTACACTTTTTCAGCCAGCCTGGAAGATGAGTTTGTTGCTAAGCAACACTAAGCTATGATTCCCAAGTATAACAAAAAAATTCAATGACTGTGTATTACGCTTGATTTATATAGCACAAACATTGAAATAAGTTTTCAAAAAATTAATTTCAGCTCAAGAAAAAAGTGTAAAATGATTTAAATATTGTTAAAATATTAAATAGAATTATTTCAATTATCTGACACTTTTTGGAGGTAATTGCTCTGAGATGTTATTCTTAACACTTTTATTATTTTCTTGAACTTTTAAGTTACAGAACAGCTGGAGAATGAAATTGTCATGCATTTGTTTTATTCAGTTGTATTCAATACAAATATCTGAAAGTGAAAGACCTCCTGAAGATAATTAGGAGAAAAGTCTCAGCAAAAACCCTCACTGTAGCACTGTGCTTTGGCGTTCCACTTGTTACTCCATGGCACAGCTGATCCCTGCCCCACAGCCATGGACTGGCTTAGGACTCGTCTCCATGTTGTGTAGCACTTGCCGTTCTGATCAAGCACCCACCTGTTCCTCCTCTTCACCTGCAAGGAACAGGCCTTTATTCCGGCTGGGAACAGCACCTTTCCATGCCCCTGCTCAGGGGTGTGCTATCCCGAACCCACAGGGAGGCAGCAGCCTGTCTCTGCCCCAGGCAGGACGGCCACGGCAGCAAGGGAACTGCCTGGCTCCTGGAAACTCCTTCTGATCATTAGCTCAGGAACACACAACAGCATTAACATTTGGTCCACCAAGTCAACCCCAAGCAACTCCAGGACTGCACTTAAGAGGGGCAAGTCCCAAGTGGCTGTGGATACAAATTTAGGTATCTCTTGGAGTTGGATTTCAGTGATCTGAGCTCCTGAGTACCACTGAGTCCTTCCTTTTATTTTCTGAAGTGAAATACCAAGCCTACAGGAAAGGAAAAAATCACAGAGAAAGGGAACACTCTACAAACTGAAAAAAAAGGTAGAGTCTCTCTCCACCTGCCTTTGTCTAGGATCCCAGATTCCTTAATCTGGGCCTTAACCAGCTTTCAATTCTGTGTTCCCCTCCAGGATCGACTTTCAGCAGGATGTCTCCATTTTGTACAGATTTCCTAGAAAGGAGTAGGTTTTCATTTCACAGTGCATTAGCAAACTGTCCAAAACTGTCTCTCATTTAAGCTAGTCCTTAAGATTCTCCAGAATCAATGGAAGTGTCCATTTTTTCAAACCACTATTTATTCTGGCTGTCCTAGGCACTTCCACATTTTCACTCCAAAATAGTTTTCTGTCTGTCCACTGATTGTAGGAGTAGGAAAAATCCTGGACAGCAGAACATTGCCTGGTGCCCAGCAGGTGAAGGGGAACCCTGCCCTGTATAACCACTCATCTGCACTGTCTGATGCCAGTGGCTGTACAACTTAAAAGTGGCTATAAAGCAATGGCGGTTTTGCCCTTGTTTTAGAGAGAATGGAAAATTACTCTCAGCAACTTTATCTATATTCCTGATTTTGAAGGGGCAGTTTACACTCATGTAATTACCCCTAAAATGAATGACACTCCACATCTTCCATCATCTCTATCTCACTGGGTACTTTTTTCCAGTTTCACTACATCACTGATGAGATGGAGGATTCCGTTTCTTTCCATTAAAAATATATGCACAGACAGTGCTTCCATGGGGATCACTGCTTGGATTTTAGAAGTTTTAAAATGTCATTTAAAAATAAAGCTGAAGTAGATGATCTTGTACAGAAGTACAAATGTTTTGCAATAGGTGAATTCTTATAAATTACATTGATAAAAATGCAAACTCTGCTTATTCTGTATTATTTTCTATGTCTGATTAATTGTTCATTTACTCCCAAGTAATTCACATTCTATCTATTAGAATAAATAAAATGATTTAAATTGAAGGGTCTCTGTATTGTTTTGTGAACATGACTGGAAAAGTGTTGAACATGGCAAAAAAAGGGAAATTGAATAATACTCAAATGAAATCCTGCAGCATTCTAAAGTCCTGACAAACTGCGTATCATAGAAACCAGAATTAAACAAAAAATAAAAATTGTGATTTTTCAAATTTCCAGGTCTTTCAAAGATCTTGTGGGTTAAGTACATTTCTTCCCTATCCTCCCCCACCACCCCCTGGAACTCATTTCAGAACTTACCGACACAAAAGCTTCTGATTTTGTCTCGTTCAGCTGAAGTGTCAGTTTATTTTGAGTATCGTACACTCCATAGAGTCTCTTAGACCAACTCGGAGGTATTTTATTCTTATACCTTAATGAGCTATACAGGGCAAATATCCTTTGTAAATCCAGGACCAGGCAGCTACAGTTGTATACAATGACGCCAAGTTCCTTCATCTGTGAAATTAAAAGTTGGATCATTAGTGATATTTTCGCTGATGGATCTGTGGAAGTATGCAGCAAGAACACAAAAACCTCACCTCGGGTACCCCAGCTTTCTGGGTGTCAGTTTCTTCATATGTTAAAAGGGAGATAATGATACCTTTCTCTCACAGAAAGTACTCGTAAGCATAACAAGCATCAACATTCTCACATATAAATTATGAGGAAAAATAGTTCAAGTAAATACAGACAGCAGAGTACAATTAAATTCTTTAGCCTTCAACAGGCACAATCCTGCTTCTCATTTAGGTAAAGGCATGTCTTCTGGATCATAAATCTTGTCTTGGCAGAGATTTCATTAATTTTACACCCCTAGTAGCTAAGTTGTTGACAGAATTTCATGCTAAATGTATTGTGTGGCTTTTGTAATCAAAGTGTAACCACATGCTCACTCTCTCCCCTTCCTTTGCTTTGGAACAGCTCAAGAAAGGACTGGTGTGGGTCTGGATGCTATTGACCTCTCATTACCTGTATTTAATAATAGTTCAGCCATCTTCTAAAACAAAGCAAGAAGAAAATCTGCATGTATCTGTTGGAAAACCATTTGTACAATAAATATTTAAAGGATCCATGCTGTTTTTTTGCAGGCAAACTCTCTGCAAAGAATGCCTGGCATTATGAAGAAAACAAGGGTGGTATGAACTCTCCCGCATGCTTACCCTTTCACTCCAAAATATTCCCACTGATGTTATTCCCTTAGATGAGATCTCCACAGTTACACAGACTAGTTTCTGGTAAAAGCGTCTTTCTGTAAAGCCTGTGGGAACTCTGAACCCCGCACTGATGATATCTCAGAGCTTGTTCCAGTGCAATTCTCCCTGACTGCAGATGCGAACCACTCTGCAGGAGTGGGCAGAGAGAAAGCAAAGGATAGAACTGAACCTTGACTCCCTGTGTGATGGGTGAACACAATACTCCAGTGAGAAGGAAATTCTATGGGTGATACATTCTTCATGTCCCCGACCTGGAAATACCACATCCCTAAGAATACACAACACTGAGGTATCTCGTTCCTAAATATTTGCCAAATAGTAACCACAGGAAGAAGACCTAATATTATTGCTACCTAAATCAGAATATTTCTGCAAGCTTCTTTAATCTGTTAGCCTGCACAACCTGAAATTTGCAGAGAATTGAAAAAACCAGACATACTGCACTGCAGTCTTTCATTTCTGGATAAGCCAGTAAATTAATTTTTATGCTAAATATAAATATGACCAACATCCTAGCTGAAAAATCTATTTGGAATAACTTCCTTAATTTTTCCCCTGGGTGCTGGTATCTTCGAGGATGCTCCTGTATTCAGCTCTAGGCTGTCCCCATAGTCTGGGCACTATTTGTCTCCAAATATTTTTAACTATACATTAGCACTGTTTTCACTGTGTGCTGCCAATACAGCTCTCTTAATTGCCAGGCATGCCATTGCAGAGGACTTGCTAATAGTACTCTGTTACATCTATCTGCATAATGTGGTTTAATCGGCTTTTCATGGCTGTTAGTTGATTCTGACATAATTATGTGGTTACAGTTTTCCTTTCATTTATCAGTCCATTATTACCATTCCACTTTATCCATTCTATTAAAAGTAAAGATGAAAGGGTCCTCAATGCACACCAGAAGCTGCCAGGATTGCATCTGCATGAGCAACTCTCCTCGCAACAGGAGCGCCTGCAGTGCGGCCCCTCCCCGAGAATTAAGAGACTGTCCTTCTGCCTAAGTGGTTCCTCACGTAGAGATAGGGAGGAAGCCAGGGGCACTAATGGGTTTTGTTAAATGCCGCTTTCACAGATCACCAGCTAGCCGGAGTGCCAAGCGAAGCATTAGGCACGCCTTAGCGCCAGCCTCTCCCCAGGAGCAGGAGCGCACGGGGAGCGCAGGGCCTGGCGCTCCCGGAGCCGCTCCCGCGGGAATGCCGGGCTGGGGCGCGGCCGCTCCGCCGCCCGCAGGGAGCAGGCTCAGAGCGCGGGCTGCAATGGAGCCACCCAGAGATGTGGGTACAGCGCAGTAATGAACGCTGCCTTCCCAAGGTGTTGCGTCTTGCAGCTGGCTTCTCAAAGAACTGATCAAAGCTTTTCTTGTTTCTGAAGCTTTTCCCCACGGGGATTCCCTAATACATGATAGAGGCAGGGCTCCTCTCCCTAGCTGGGAAAACACAGATATCCTCTGCTGCCTGTTTTCATTAAGCTTTTATAAGCTTAGGTTCAAATTTAACTCAACCTGAACAGTAGATTCAAAGCTACAGGCAGAGGGCAGACAGCGACTCTGATGGTTGCTGCACAAACCAAATTTTCGTAAGGAACCGGTTTCGATGTCAACCTGTCACTTTGTGACCCTCTCAGTTTAGGCGTAATACATCCCCTTGAAATGCAAACAATACATGTCTGTAGTAAAACCCCACCTGTCTCTTTTCTTGTGTAACAGCCCTGGTAAGTTTGGAGACAAAAAAAAACGTGTTTCAGAAGCACCTTCTACACTGAGCGTAGTTTTACTCCCATACTCTGAGGTGAGGAGAAACTGCTTTTCTTCCTATTAATCATGAAACCTTATAATCCTGGAGACATAGGGGGCAGCAGGAATCTGGTAGTGACAGATTAGTATGAAGTGGTATGACATCTAGATAAGGAAAAAGACTTCCTCTTCTGTTTGAGAGCTGCTGTCATTACAGACTTTTCTTTTGTAGTCTCAGAGGAGAAGCAGAAAAAAAAATCTATATTGTAAGAATCAAAATATGAGTGTTGCTCCCTGACTTGTCATCATGGAAACCTTCAGGTAAGCATCATTTGAGGTATCTGTTAAGGTAAAACCCTTCAGGGCAGGAGCTCTTCAGGCAAGGGAAGTATTTCTTCATCCTGCGTTTTAAGAGCAATTAATACAGTAATGAAAATGTCACTAAAAATTAAAGTGAAGAAGATCTCAAAAAATCAAAAGCTTAATGAAACTAAGGAAGATAAATGTGAAATGAAAATATGGAGTAATAAATTGGTTACCTCAAAATGGAACAAAAGTTTTTGGAAGATAAAGTTGTACAGTTGCTTGTGAGTGACATTTGCAGGGCATGTGCCAGGGACTGCGGAAAGGAATGGTTATCTACACAGAGAATTTTGCGTCCTCTCTTAAGCAGATTTCTTCTCCTCTTTGTTAAGAATTACCATGCATGCTCCAATCAAAGAATGAAAAATATGGGAGCTGGTTTTCCTTGTTTTTCCCCATGCCATTTACATTTGTGTAGAGCAACTATTAAAGACTACCAGACTGTTTGACTTCCTTGCCAATAAGGGCTTTCTTAAAGCACCAGAAGAGTGAATAATCATACCTGGATTAAGAAATGTAGTTTCCTCCCACTGTACAATGATACTCTAACTACAGAACTCAGTTAAGCTATGAAAAGTAATAAATATGGCTTAGGTAGAAAAATAGTAATTTTTATGACAAAAGGAGGAATTCCTTGCTAAATTGGACAAAAACCAGCATTTCACAAACAGGAATTCTTACTTATTCTTTTTCCATGTGCATTCATAGGCATCCTCTGCAAAAGGAAGAAAAAACATGGGAGAAGAACCTGAACAATGCAGGCTGTGAACACAGCACTGTAAGATTCCTACCCTGAGAAACAGAGTGAGCAGGACTTTTTTGGTCTGTTTGGGTCATGGGCCAGAGAGGGTGTTCGATGTGTCCTTACCCTGCACTGTGCAGACGAGACAGCTCATTTTATATTTACCTTGAGCTATACTCTGAGAGACAACCCCGCTGTGTAGGCAAGGTACTATTTGACCTACATAAGAGTGACACAATCTGGTTCACAGCTTGCAATATCTGAGTTGTGGCAAATGTAGCAGGAAGCTTTAGAAAACCCCTTGCTTAAATAAAAAGTTTTTAGCAGTTGTTCACACCCAAACCTGATCCTGTAAACAACAGGCAGCTCTCCTCAGGCAGGAATTGCCACTTGCCCAAAAGCTCTGGCCACTGGCAGATGCCAGGAATCCATTGCCTGTGCTACAGAAACCCTGGATTAACTACAGGGAGCCTATTGCACACAAAATTTACTAAAGTAGACTTTTGGTATACAGGATAGTGTATGCATCTGTCATTTGCCTGTGTTTGAAAATGTATTTAATTGCACATTTGAGCCTCTGATTTTTTTAAATGACCAGTTTCTAAGTAAATGACTGACCAAAGCCAGAATCACAACAGGGTAAACTAATGGAATAACAAAAAGCACTCCATACTGGTAAATCAATTACTAAAGCCTGTGATTTCAATAGCTTCTAAAGGAAAGTAATATACAATATATTCATTGTCAGTTTAAGACAAATCACAGATATTTACGCTAATCTTTTTATAAAATATCCTCTAATTATCTAGTTACCCAGCACTCCAAACATACTTTCTTTTTCATTATCAGGCTTACCTGATCCTTACTGCAGACCTCCCTTATGTTTTGATATGGTATCCTTTAATACTGAGTGAATATTCCCCAATCATACATAGCACACTGAAGGCTGCCTCTGTGGAGCTATTCTTTATCTCTCTTTACCAACATATACCAATATATCTGCTGAGCAGATATGCATGCCCATCCCATGCCAGGCACAGGTGACAGCCAAGGCCTGTGGCAGCAGTGTAGGAGGAGAAGGGCATTCTGGTGGGGGTGACCATCAGCAGAGAGAGAGTTAGAGATTTGAGAAAGGTAAGAAGTGTTTCTCTGTGCGGAGTTGTTTGCTGTGACTGCTGTAGCACACTTTGCTGGAAGAGGCTGACAGGAGCAGTGCTCATCACAAATGCACCATTCAGGCAGACCTTGTTTTGATGTAAACCAAATGTGGAACCTGATGCTGAACATGCTGAGAAGACTGTAGCACTGCTTGGCATCTCTCTCACAAAACCTCTGCAGGTATTACAGTCCCCCACAACAGCAAAAGGATGTGCCTCAGCTAACACTTCACTAGAAACTGAAGAAACCTACCCTTACGTTCCTGAGACAAAAATCCTCCTTCTATGCTTGGCTAGTAATACAGTACAGAGACTTCACACTTTGTTATGTTAAAATCAAAAGTAATTCAGTGAAATCCAAATCCAGCACAGTCCTCTTTCTGCTCCATGTTCCACTTTTCCTTTGCTAGGAAAATGGGAGCTACATTGATAATGGGAAATACTAAGCAGAAAACATTAATGCAAATGGGAAAGCACTATTTTCCTAGGAAGTTAATAAAACTCGGTCTAGCTTAAAGTATCAGAAAGTGAATAAATCTAAATTAACAGCATCTTTGGATGTCAGAAATCATCTAGAGGACAATTAATGCTTTTACTTGAATTCCCTGTTATTTTGACAGCCACAAATTGCTTTAGAATATTACTTACAGAATTCAAACATATTAAATTTTGAGACTACCTATTTCAGTGTTTAATTGTGCAACTTTCCTGTTTTCTAAAGACAATTTCATTGAATAAATGGTATTTTTAAAATCTTACATTCAGCTCTCAACCATTCTCAAATTAATTACCTTGTGAATCTTGCACTTGGATCTCTCTCATGCCTGGCCTATGTACTACAGTTTTGTAGGTTTTACATTTCTGTCATCTAAGGTTAAAGGTTAATTTTCTATCATGTAGGTTTTAAGTAATTTAAAAATAATTGCCAGGTAGAATTTCTGATGAACTAGAAAAAAAGCTCTTGCACTTGACAAAAAAATGAAATTTCAACCTGAGCCAGGAACTCAATCTCATCACTGAAAATGGAAAACTGTCACTCAAGCCACTGTGCTGGAAATAAATGTTAGCATGTGACCAAGAAAAGGTGATGCCTTTGATAGAGAGCATACCCAGCATTTGTACTGAATGTCACTATAAAACCATGACAAGTTTTCACCAAAGGAAAGGAGGTGGTATAAGTGGACTGACTGTACCACTGAGGCTGATAAATTTGAATTGTCAGCCACCAGCAGTCCAGCTGTCTTTAATTCTCACCTTTAGAAAGTACACTTGATAGATTTGGAGCTGTAGGTCATGCAGAAGTCCCAAGAAGTTACAACTTCATATGTTATTTTTACTAATATTACCTAATGACAAAAAGCTGCTCTGATAAGGCAGAGAAGATCTTTAATGAGCTGCTAATTTTTGTATTCCCTTCTTTTTTTCAGTGGTCCATAGGCAAAGAATACAAAACTGCATTGTGATGCTCTACTCATTTCCACTTCACTTCAGCTGCACCATTATTTTTCATTGCACCCTGATCTTAAGGAAATCATGCTGAGAAAAAAAAGATAGGCTTAGCATTTCATTTCTGCTGAAAAGTACTGCTGCTGAGACACAAAGCAAGTTAGGCACCCAGGCAGAAGAGAGCTTGTTTTAAAATGGTGTGGTTTAAAAAGAATTTTGTGATGAAGAGGTAGCAATGCATATTCAAAGCAGAAAAGCAGAAATCCCCCGTGTCCTCATCACATTAGAAAGAAGCCCCATCATGATTTTTCTTTTTCAGCCATCTGTTCTAGTGATACGAAAAACTCATCAAAAATAAATTTGTTTGCAGAAAAAATCAAATAGAATTTGTTTAAACCATGGACCACTCTGGGATGATGTTTACATGGACCCTACCACAGAATTGTGAGTGCAAGTTTAGGCTTTTTACTGCTGTTGTTTAAGCTCACTAACAAACCAAGCCTGACACATGGCTAATTGTCAGAGCAAGCCAGAAAGCAGAACTGAATCAGTTAAAAATTCGTTGCCATATAATATATCAGCATAATTAATATCACTTGCCATAATCACAGCTTCTTTTATAGTTTTCAAACGAATTTTCAGTTTACAGTTTCATTACCCCCTCAAAGCAGGCACAAGTGTCTTCTTTAGGGGAAATGGAAACTTGCAACTGCAAGAAAACATTTTTCCAAGATCATGTTTGATTTATTTCTTATTTTACTGCATGAAATTTAATTAATGTGAATTCTAATTTGATTCTATTTCTCTTTTGAAACAATTTTGTTCCTTTTGTCAAAGAAAAGTGCAGGCTGGAAAGAAAAGGATCATGTTGTGTTGGCCTCCCATCTCACTGCTGGCAAGCTGCATCACATTTCAGTCTTTGTGTCATTCACATGACATTAAAAATTCCCTTCTCCAGCAGAACCACAAGAAAACTAGCAGGTGAAGTGAAAGACCCTGCTAACACCTGAAAAGGGCTGGACTCTCCTTCACCAGGTACATGTGTGTACCTCCCTGAAGCCTCTTTCCATCTTCCCTGCACCAGAGCCTGTCCTGTCAGCCCTTATCTCGCAGTCTCTTCACGCAGCAGGAAATCACAGCACGAGCCCTTAGCATTTGTTCTCATCCTATGCAATGCTGCAAAGGGCAGCCTGCACACATCTTCTGCTGTGCAACAGAGAGAGGAGAGTGCAGAGGGCTCATCTCAGAGTAAGGGCAGTATTTATATCTAAACATTTCTCTCAAAGCATACAGTTTCTTTGGGGCTTTTAGATCCATGGCCTTCAGGGAAATGCAACAGCATGTAGTTGACTAATTGGATGCATTATTTATAGTGTTACTGACACACAGAGTGGGTTTTCCTTTTGCAAACTGAATAGAGATTGGTAGCAGGCATGCTGGGGACACAAACCGGGACAATGACATTGCATATGAATTATTGCTGTAACTGTTGAGCTTTGCCAGACTACCTGATCAGAATAAGAAACATATTTTCTTGGTGTAAGCAGAGGGTCGAAAGCACCAATTAATTTTTGACTGAGCCTTGATTAAATTCAGTGTACAGGACCTTGAGGTAAGCTAGAAATCCAAGCAGTTTAGACACATAAGGCAATTTAGCCAAATGGTACACAGGCAGCCCCAGAACAATGGCTAGTCAATATGAAAATCTATTTTAGAAATCCACTGTGCTCTCTGTCCTTTTTTCTTGAGTAACCATCTTAGATATTTGTGAGGTTTCTGCTGCTTCAACATGGAAGCAATTTCTCTTGTAAAGATACAATCCCGATAAAGGCCCTTAGGAAGAAAACTGGCAGTTAAAATAATACATCATATTTCTGCCTCCTGACTCTAACAGTACAATTGGGAACACAGAATGACAGACTGTATAAGGCTGGAAGGACCCACTGGAGGTTATCTGGTCTAGCCTCCCTCCTACGAGGGTCATCCTAGAGCATATTGCACAGGATGGCACCCAGACAGTTCTTGAACACCTCCAGTGATGGAGACACCACAACCTCTCTGGACAATCTGTTCCACTGCACAGACACCCACACAGAAAAGTTCTTCCTGTGCATCAGTTTCTGGCCATTGCCTCTTGTCCTATTGCTTGGCACTACCACACAGAACCTGGCTCCATCCTCAACACCCTTCCTTGAGATACAGTCATTGATGAAATCCCCTCTCAATCATCTCTTCACCAGGCTAAGCAGGGTGAGTTTCCTCAGCTACTTCTTGTGAGGTGCTCTAGCCCTACATTTGAAAGAAATGCCTAGTAATTCATCTTACTGATTTGAAATAGTTGCCTGTCCAGTATCACAATTCCTATGACTTCCACAGTTCTTTGAAGACACTTAGCAATTCTGTTTGCAGGGGCTGCCTGCCCAATACACCTGCCTCATGCTGGGATTAATAGTTTTCCACTGAGCAGTTCCAGTGAAACATCAATGACTTCACTGTTTTGATGACTGCTGTTTACTTAGAAAAGTTAAGAAAGGTGACTGCATGATGACTTCTAAACCAGGCCTTGATTCTTATGACGACAGTATAAAAATCTGAAAAGGTTAGTGATGACATTAATGCTGCACATTCATATGGAAGGAATGCTTTGTCAGAATCTATTTTTTTCTGCTTGATGACTTATGGGTATAGAAAGATGAGTTTTTATTCTGAACTGAAGAATCATTTGTCTTTTATAAAATGACTGAAATTATTGTCCTTCCTTACCCTGACTCATGGAGATTTATGCCATGGTATTTCAGCCTGATTTACTGTGTGTCTTTTTCACAGGACAATACCAAATCCAGTTTTCCATGAAAGGATTCAAACTTTCAAGCAGAAGGTGACTGGGCTCCATCTGGGAACCTTTTGGAGTTGAGGCAGTTCTGAATGAAGACATTTTTCTAGGGGGGAACTGTCATCTGTGCAATATCAAAGTGTGTGTGCGTGGGTGGAATCACATATTGGGAATACACTTGCATGATTATTTTAATGTTGTTATTTTAATTGTTTAGTTGAACAAGATTGATCTGATGGGGTATGCTAATAACTAAATCCCTCTGAGAGGAATCTGTCTCCATTTGTTAACATTGCTGACCAAGATTAGTTGCCAGCAAATTCTTGTGGAAGATGACAGAATAGATTGTGGTGCATTAGCTCCCCCATCAGAGATTCAGCTTGGGTTAAACAAACAAGTTTTCTTTCAGCCTAACATAAATCAAATTTTTTGGAAAATGGTGGATTTACTGCCTTTTTTATATCCATGTAAGTTTACTGGTTATTTCAGACTACCCCTGGGTAGATCACTGCAGAGATGTGCCTAGAAACAATTTTTGTCTCTGTGACCAATGTCTTTTTTATTTATTTTTTTTTAAAGGCAAGACAACATCCATGTGAGCTATTTGTGATGCAGTTTCTGGGAGATCCTCCTAAACAGTTTTGATAAATTTCAACAGCTTAACTCTTAGAGTGCTGTGCCTTATCCCTAGGCCATAGACTCATGCAAGCACACCTCACCAGTGCTGTCTATTCACCAGTAGTTGCTTCGAGATAGCAGAAGAGGTTTTAAAAGCTGTCTCCTTTTTTGCATGCACTTTTATGGATGATTTTCCATCCTGTGTGCAGTGGTGTACAGTTTGTGTTCTGGCAGCAAATTCCTGCATGCCTCCAGTTCCTTAAACACTTTTAGAACCCATCTAAAATTCTCAAGTCTGATAATGCTAGTAAACTGATATTATTTGTCAATTATCTGAGGGACCAGTAATAAACCAGAACCAATCGCCCTCTCTTTGCAATATCCATTACTCTTAATTAAGACATAGTATGCATTAAAAGGCAAACAAATGATTATGAGGTTAGTTTTACTGGAGAAAGAACCTTCTATTTTCCTTTGGGGTTTGGAGATCCAACTACCTGAATATGCCATGCTACTTTGGAAAGAAGTCAGTCTATCAATTCAAAATGGATATTCCATAATTTTGCTCTGCAGGTTTATTATTTATTGATTTACAATCTATTCTTGATTACTCCAACAGCAGGTAAACCTGTTCACAGGACTTCCACAGCACAAAAAAAAAAAACGATGAGAAGAAAATATAATCATAGAATGATTTGCATTGAAAATGTCCATAAAGATCATCTAGTTCCAACCCTCCTGCTATAGGCAGGGATGCCATTCACTAGACCAGATTGCTCAGGGTCCCATCCAACCTGTCCTTAAACATTTCCACGGATGGAGTATTCACAATTTCTCTGGGCCAACCTGTTCCAGTGCCTTGCTACCCTCACAGTGCAGAATTTCTTCCTAAAATCCAATTGAAATCTACTCACACTAAACCTGGTATTCAGCAATATTCAGGTACCCAGCTACCTGAATATGCCATGCTGCTCTGGAAGGAAGTCAGTTTATCTGTTCAAACCAAATATTCCATCATTTTGCTCTGAAGGTTTATTTATTCTGATTTACAATTTATTATTGATTATTTCAACAGTAGATAAACCTGTTTCACAGAACTTTCAGAGCAATTGAACAAATTGACAAAAAATCAAAAAGACAAGATCTGTGATTTCAAAGGTCAAAACAGTGATGAGCATATTCCTACAGTCAACAGAAATCAAATAAAAACATGCAACAAGCTGTTGATGTATTTTGCCCTCTCCTACACTAAATACAGACACATAATGCAGATGATTCATTGGTGCATGTGAGAATGGAGCACAACAGTGGGAGAAGTATGACAAACGGGAATAATTTCCGAGTTCCTCAGAGCTGGGAATCAGCACTGCACCGAGAGAAACTAGCCAAGCTGAGAGGACTTTCTGGCTCCAACTGCAAGGTGAAGATATAGCTCCCATGCTGTTTTCAGTCAGTAAATCACAAAACCAGAAGGCCACAGCAGTAAGGAGGAACTCGTGGCACTACCAGGCAGCAATGAAGCACATACGTGGCACAAGTGGAGCAGCCACATTACCACATTCCTGTCCGGTTTTAACCAGCCCCCTGTGAGCAGTGCACAGCAATAGTGAGCAGGAGACAAACAGTCCTTTTGCTTCACTGATATTTATTTGTAAATACTGGTTGCATAGGTAATAAATTTCAAGCAGAGTAACCATAATGGGCAACAATGTCCTGATTTATTGGATGTAACCAAGAAAAAGCAGCCTGTCTCAGTTAAAGAATCAAACAAAACATTCTACTTCCAAAAATGCAAACTTTTCACCATGATAAATGCATGCTGTAAGATCTGCACATTTACAAGAGTATCATCTCCCAGTCCCCTAACTTTTGGGGGACAAGGAAAAAAAAAAAAGAAAAAGAGAAAACAGAAAAGCTGCAATTTTGGAGATATGTATCAGCCACTAAAGTGCTTTAGATTTGGTCAAAGATAAAAACCCTAGCCAAAAGCTCTTAGTGAAAATAATAGAAGTATTTTCAACTTGTCCTTTGAAGGACAAGCTGCAATAGCATCATAGCAAAGCTCTGACAGTACAACTAGACTTCTATGCAGCAGGAAATAGAAAAAAGTAATAAATAGTGTAAGTAAAAAATTACTAAAAAAGTAATTGTCAATACAGCTCGGTAATATCTCCCTGTGCCTGCTTTCTACCCATATTGCCTCATTTACCTATGCTTGAAGATCTGGGCTGCACTTTTCTGTTATCTTTAAAATATTAGCTAGCTCAGGAAATGATTGCATAGACAGAAAACCCATGAAGATTTTTTTAAGGATTGGATCACATGGATAACAGCACATCAAAACTTTTTAGAAGAGATATTCTCTATCTTATGTAAGAGATATTTATTAACCCAGAAATACAAATTTAGATAGAATACACCAGTATTATCTTGCCTGTACTTTCAGCCTAGTATTTACCCATCTGAGCTTGATGGAACCTCAGTGGACAATGAGGTTGAAAGAGCCTCGTTTCATGTTATAGGACACTTGAGACTGTGTTCACTTTACTAATAGCAATATGATACTGAACACCACTGGGATAGTAAGAAAATTAAGCAAATTATTAGAAGAAGATGGGAAAAACTGACAAAGTGCACATTAGGGACAAATCTGTAATTCATACTAGCACAACATGGTATCAAATGGAAACTCTCAATATAACTGGCTTGACTGAAAAGACGCAATTCTACTGTCAGACAAAATATCTTATCTCAAAAGGGCCAGATGCACCATTATATAACTTCAAGAGACTCAGATAAAATTCAGAGAAACCACTGACTGATTATAGACTGCTTTTGCTCTATGAGCTCTGTAAACATCATCAATAGAAATTGCAAATGTGCAGATCTTGTCTCAGTGGTCAGTTTTGAGAGGTGGCTCTGCTATGGCAAGATTTTGGGGAAGCTGGAAACAAATAAGATCATCATGATGTATTTTTGAGATATATAGAAATCCAGTGTTTATTACATATTGGTTTTATTGGAGGACAATATTTTCCCCACAATTAAATAGAAAATACATTTGATGATATAATTTGAGGAAATCATAATCCCCCTTTCCTAGGAGAGATACATAAAAAGAAACACAGCTTGCATTTGCTTCTGGAAGCATTCCAGAGATTCTTGAATTTTGGGTAAGTTTTCATTAGAATCCATATCCCCAGAAAGGAAGACCAAGAGAAGGGGTAATTCTGAGGTGAGTTTTGTCCCTGGTAAGTGTGGCCTTTGAGCTATATCTCCTCCTTATGAGTATCATCAATATAATTGGGATGAGAGTTTTGAGTAAGGAACCATGTGGATTGCTTCCACTTGATTTTACCCACCACAATCAATGAAAGGGTTGCTCCTCTGAGACTCCCAGAAACATAAATAGCTCTAAACCTGCCCCTTCAGATGCAGCTATTAATACCTGAAATACCATCATTTACCAACTCTTGTAATTTCAGAGTAGGATGGGAAAGAGTTTAGGTTTTATCAGTCTTTTTGTCACAAAAGATTAGAGGAGAAGATGGTACAGATGAATTCAGACTGCGGCTTTTGTCTCCTTTTTTCTGTTTCAGGAAGGACAGCCTGAACAACTCAACTGAAATCCCCATTATTTCTCAAACTAGTTCTGTCCTGTCTGGTGATAACAGGCAAGACAAGCAGACACATTCCAAGCACTCTTGGAGACATCCTGCTGTAAGCCTTCCTACAGCTTAGTTCAAAAAACAGACTCACACAAAACCAAATCAAATATTAGCTCATCAGTTTTTACTTAAAATGGACACACAGAAAATGTCTATCCTTTGACCAACCTAAGTTTGGGGGGTTTACTCCCTCCCTTTTTTGCCCTGCCTTTTTGTTTGTTTTCCTAGTGAGTATAGGCTTATTGATTTCACAAATTTTAGAATCCAATATACTTTCGCTGTAAGTATGCACTTGATTATTCGTATTTATCATAAAAGACAAAACTTATCTACCGTATCTACAGATGTTTAATAGATCTTTTTCTGAATAATTCTCATAGCTCTCCATCTCAGCTAATTTGACTGTTGATTCAACTGAATTATTAACAGAATAAATGAACGGGGCAACTTTATCCTTCAAATGTAACTGAAAAATTCATAATTGCTACAACTTTCATGTGCTGCAGGACTCAATACTAATGAGACAAGTATGTTTTAAATACTAACAACCATAAGGAAAAAACAGTTCACAGAGAGTTTCTCATTCACACACTGTCACATCTCACCTTCTACAGTACTTTTGCCCCCTTGGGTATTTATTTACCATCTTAGGTGCATCAAATAAAAACCACTCCTCAGATTAAACTCTCTGTTTCCAACCTGACAAAAACTGTTGGGACAGTTTATCTAATTTCCCAGTTGCCTTAAATTATGTAGATGAAATTAGCAGTTTGTAAGAGGACGATGGAGAGGAAACTGAATGACAAGGAAATCCTGATGGATTTTTAAGATTAAGAATAATCAAATGCCTTTCTGAAGTCTTATACTGGTGAAACAAATGACACAAATAATCCAACAGAGACACAAAATTAACAGGAAAATGAGAAAAAGATCACATGGTTATTTTTTTGTCTTTAAAGAAGTATGTTTCCCAGCCTAGTTGGATTTTTTTATCCTTTAAAAGGATAAAAAAATCCTGTGATTTATCCCGTGATTTTTACAGCCTGATTGTTTTTGGTACTTAAAAAAATTAAGTCTAGCAGCCATTTAGCTTAAATTTATCTGAATTTAAATGATCAGAAGAATGAACAATCCAGAAAATACATGGGATTAAAAGGCGTCTTAGAAACAAAAATCCTCTGCAAGCAGTTTTTACACAGCTAAGATTAAAAAATCATGCTTAGGAACTTTGCCTCAACAACAGCTGAGCAAAATTTAAGCAGGAACTTTTGGGATAATGGTTTTAAGATATGCCAGGCAAGAGAGAGCAAACGACTACCTAAGGTGGATCTGGATATTGGGATTTGTTTAAGAACCAACACGATGGGAGCTTTTGCAACTCCTTGATTATAGTTCACACTTTCCATCCATATCTTCTGTTCCTGCAGGGAAGGGGCTGCTGGCCCCAGATGCTGAGCAGAAAGTTGGGTCTATCCCTGCTGCATGGCTGCTCACCTGTCTCAGGCATCACCAGCCAGTGGTTTTGGTGCATCCCCCAGGTTCCATCTCACCCACAGCTCTCTAATCTCCAGGATCTCTCCCATTTTAAGGACTTTTCCTCCAGTCAGGGACTTCACCTTTTTCCCTTTGGGTCTCCCTCCTTAGTGTCAAGACCATTTCTTCCTGGCACCCCAGACAAGGCACTTCCCTTCAGGCCAGATGTTTTCAGTCAGACTCCACAATTCCAGGGAGCAAACAGCAAGCTTCTACTTGAGACCTTGAAGGCTCGAATTTGATCACTAACCTTCACACATACACTCAACTACCCGGTACTGGTAATATTCATGATTTAAACTATTTTTTTTTTTTTTGCCAACAAGACTAGCTAATATTAGCCTGATTTCACTTCCAGTGAAGACAACAGGATTAATTTTACTTTTTTCAGGAATTTTCAGTAACAGTATTTTCCAAGAGCTGATTATATATTGCACATAAATGCATTTTTCTGAAGTGGTTTAACTAATCCATTACAGTTGTTTGCCCACTGGATTAAATTATTTATGTGTGAATAAAACTTTTCCAAAAATGTTGCTAGTATTAAAACCTCCAGAAATGCTCATATTTATTACAAACTTCATGCTCCATAACAGAATTAAGGAGATAAGCATTTTCAAGCTTTGCTGCAGTTATTGGCGGGAGTCATGGAATAAAAGAAATATATGATAAGTTTTGTTAGCTGATGGATTATAACCATTTTTATATAACCATTTTCTTTTACTAAGTAATAATATGTTACTGGGTCAAGGATTAGAAACTAAAATACAGCACCATGGCCATCTTGATTGCTATTGGTGCAAGCCACAGGAAAAAATTAATCAGTATACATACACACTTTTAGGCATGTTTGAATGACTCATTTTTTTAGTTGTTTCTCAGTATGCATAAATTTATCAGCAAGAAGCTAGATGATTTCACTGGTAAAATCTTACAGAGCTTACTGTATCTAAGAAAGTGGCAAAGCTCTGATTGTTCATAATCATCACTTTTCAATGGGTTATGTAACTGGGTAATATTTGGATATTTTGATAACAATAGAAAAAGATGCAAAAAATCTAGACTTGTACAAAGAAAAATTCAAAATATTCCACTATGAACAAAAAAAAAATCCCATTTTTGTAAAATCCTGCCTTCAGGAACTCTAAACAGTACTTAACATTTCCCTGGGGGTTTGATTTCAGACTGAAGCAGATAGCTGGCATAGATGATTTCAGCCAGAATTACTAGTCTTGCTAAACTTTCAATTTAACTGAAACACAGTTTTACTTGAAAAGTAATGATGTGCTCTTAGCCTTGCTCATAATTTCAAAGCTGAGACTCTGGTGAGTATTAAAACTTTGCCAGCAGAGGCACAGGATATCTGCAACTTTAAAGGCTATTCTTAAGTAATGTCTGCAGCATATGAAAATCTCTCCTTGATGTAGAAAATTTGCTTTTAAGAAAATACTCTTATTGCTTCTTGTCAGTGCTGGCAAATCGAGAAAATGGCAACGAAACTAAATAAGCTTCCTATGTGATTGATTTCTGGTACCCAGCTTATAAACACAGAATTCTCCACAAATACTGCAAACCCAAATCACTTAAGTCCTGGTGATGTTTTCCAAGGAGCTGTTAAAAGTAAAATTATTGTTTCAGCTTTAGATTTAGCCTCCTAAGAGACAAATGATGCTATAAGAGACTTGGTTTGTCTTTTTGGTTGTTTTTAATAACAGGCAAAGAGACAATAGAGGAAAGGGAGAGGGAGAAGGAGAGGGAGCTGATCCCTCATTTGCAGCTATACTGAGACTATGATAATGAGAACCCGTGGGAGATACATTTCCCCAGTGAGGGCTCAGCTCACCGTGGGTTTTAAGATTAGGTCCCACACATGTGCAAAGCATTTTGCTTGAGGAAAGGACTCAAAATAAAATTACAGAGTTTTGTGCTTATTTTGTTTCTTATGTGGAAAAGAAAGTTCAAGACAGATTATTATTTTAGGACAGCATATCAGATGTCTTTGACAGTTGCCCTGATTTATTAACCTGCAGCTCTGGGGTAAGGGAATCAGACCTCAGATCTGGCATCAACAGGAGCCAAGCATCTAATTTCCTTTGGCTCTTCTGAAACTGCAACATACATTTCTCAACTAACTGAAAGCAGATTCGCTTTTTCCGTAACAAAGAGATTTCTTTTTGCATTGTACAAATAATCTTTGGAGTTTCATCTTACAACTACATATAAAAAATATACTGTTATATGACAATAAGATTAAAACAAGTCCAAATGCACACAGAAACGAGTGATAAAATTAACATCACTTTTGAAACACTGGCCTACAAGTAACTGGCATCAAAGTTTAATGCAGGTATGTTACAAGATTTAAGATTTACTTCAGCATGAGAAGAGCAAGCCTATATGGAATAGTATAATCTGTGATGAAAATCATAAATACATAAGCAATATATAAATAATCTAATAATCTGTGCGGTAAATGTGCTTCTTTTCCCCACATTCATTATTTTCACTGGTACTCAAACCCCCAAATAGAAGAGGCTTCAAAGACAAGCTATTTATAAGCCAAATAAATCCTATGAAGAGCTATTTTGTTATGACAGAAGAGTTTAGCTCATGAGGCAGAGATAATGTAAAAACATTTTCTGAACTGTCCAAAAGCCCAAACTGTATTTTCTTGCATTGACTGAAAATACAACATTCTCTTTTCCAAGACTTTCTCTAACAGCATTGTTTTTTCTACCACTGTTCCAGATTCCTTTGTAAGCATACCTTTTAAGTAAATTAATATAGTAAGAAGAACAAATATGCATTTGTTCACTTTCTGTACTAAATTGGCTAATTTGCTTTTAGTCAGACTTCCAGTCCTAGCTGAAAACAAATATTAAAAAGTTCAGCACAACCAAGACACACGTTCTTGTTTACAAAATCATTAGAACATCATCACGTTCAAAGTTACTCTTGTGTTTCTGAGATTCTGCTCATATTTAGAAAGCAAGCTTTTTATAGCAACTAATAACTACCTAGGACTGCTGCTTTTCCCTCTCTGTTGTGCTTTACAGTTACTGAGATCTCAAAGTACAAGTTTCACTCCATAGGTGTGGCTGAAAGCAGCCTCACACAGTCAGTGGTATGTAGCAAAAATGAACATGACAGCCACTAATAATCCTGAGACTGCTACAGAAATAAAAAAAGGCACACATACCTACAAAAAGGCAAATAAGATATGTTACTGACAAATTCCTCAAAATGGTCACAGACTGCACAGAGTTCTTAGCACTGCTTCAACTGTCATGTTTATGAGGAATAAAAATGTGGAATTCTCTCTAATGCATTCAGCCTTCAAAAGCATTATGCTGTTTGACTTTCTGTACCCACAAATCTGACCCTCCCCAAAGGTAGTGGGTATTCCAGTATAATACCCACTATCCTTTTGGAAGTCTTTCCAAATTTGGGGTTTGCTTTTTTAAATGGCAAATCAGAGGAACTACGACTTGCCCATGATATTACTATAGAGTTTCCATAGTGGTTTGTTTACCAATGGGTTTGCTCCCCCTTTTTTTAATAAGTAAACTGGAACAATCAATGACCATCACAGAACTCAATAAAAACAATCAAATATTTAAAATTTAAGCGTAACCATGGAAGACAGCTGTTATAACGAAAGGAAGCAAAATTTATAGTAGTACATTGTTGCCAATACAGAAGAGTAATCAGAACTGTGGCAGTACAGTTTTTTATGCCAGCACTTTTGCCAGCAAACTATCAGAAAACAGAGCTATCCAAGTGTCCTCAAAACACTACTTTTTTTTTTTTTTTTCATTATACACTCAAAGGTTATAGGATTAGATTTTCAATTAAATTACCTGTCCCAACGATCTCCAGTCCAGGCTGGCACTTCCAATGTATACATGCTGCTTATCAACAATCCAGAACGAAGACTGAAGCCGACCTTCATTATATGCTGACATGTTCATATACAACACTTCAGCACCTAGAGATTTAAGGATAAAATAAGAAATGGCATTACGTAATACAAGATAATTTACATTATTAAAAGAGAAAATGACTTCACATTTCATGGCCTCAGTTTCCAAAATTAGTGAGAGGCATAATGAAACATACCATTAAGGTTTAAAAACAATGATAAACATTGTTACTGTCCCAATATTTATGACTTTAATTAACATATTCAGTCATAGGAAGATTAATATTTCAGTCATATGAAGAAATATTTATGTAATGCATGTCCCAAGAATAGGGAACATTCCCATGTGTTATAATGTTTACATAATTTCCTTCCACTTTAGAATCAAATAATCCTTTTTTTTTCCAGCACTCTATGTTCCTAAAAATAGTTCATTTCTAAATTTCTATTCCATAGCAAAAACCCCATATTGCAGTAATGATCTTTAAAATATGAACACAATTAAAACCTCTGCCTAAAAAGCAGATTCTGCTCTGCTCCTCCTGCCCTGTGCAATGGTTTGAGCAGGTATCTGCAGTGGTTGTGGCATGTAACAGACCCCAACAAGAGGAACATGGGTGGAGAATTAAGGAAGTAAGCAAAGGCTTAAATAAATTATGTTGAAACAGCTCTTAATCCTGCTAATCTGTGATATTCAACCTACTACTCTGAATAGCACAGTTTTATTAATGACTATAGGCCCCTGAAATCAAAGGAGCTCCTTGTTGGCTCCATTGCATCACTAGGAATGTCTGAATTGGCCCCATCTCTATGTCTGCAGAACTAAATCCAGAATATATTTAATATTGGGTAAGTTTAGGGGATTTCTCACACCATTACTGTTCTTTCAGTGCTCTGGTGTTTGCAAAATTAGGTGATTAATCTGAATTAATCATTGCTGAAGGCATTTTACAATAACCCACTCATCTACACATTTCAGTCATGACTAACCAGGGAAGAGAACTGACAGTAAACAGCAGCCTGGGGGACAGTGATGGTAGCAGCCACCTCCTATTAAACACTCATGGGGCCTCCAGTACCACGAACTCCAGTAATGGTTGAAAATGACTCACAATTTAAAAAGAATTCCAGGATAGACAGAGAGCTAAATGTATATTTTTTCATCAAATTTCCTATTTTTGATTTCCTAAGAGACATTTGACTTGCAATTTTAGGCAACAGCTACCAGTGCTAAATATTTCTTTATTATTATGAGAACAGCAACTTTCCTTGAAAAAATTATTCTAAAAGTTCAGACATCAAGAAAAGAAGAAAAAGCAGGTAAAGGTGCCACTTACCATGATGCAGTAAACACGCAAAATAACATTTTGAGCACATTACAGACTTTGGCTCATTGGTCAACTGCATTTGGTGCAACCCAGCTACTTTTCCAAATTTTAGTATGTTTCACTTACCCACACTCATCTACGCTTAGAAACAAAGATTTTTTCCAATTTCCTTGCAACATATTGCTGCTACTTTCAATTCATGCATTAACGAGCAGAACTGTGCTAATTATTGAGAAAATGAGTGTGAAATGGAAAAGAAAACAGAAAACACTGTAGCAGCTATTAAATGGTTTAAATTGTTTCCTGGTGAATAAACAAAACAAAAGCAACTGCTATTAGCTAAGGATGACCGTTCTGTAAGGCACTAAACTTCCAGCTAGTCATCCAAAAACTGTGTTTAAAATCAGGTTTAACAAAGCAGTTTGCCTTCATGATGTTTTCTTTCCGTACATCCAATTTGCAGCATTAAAGAGCAGTATGAATTTAACACCCACAACACACCTACACCAAACAGATTATAAATGAAATGTTAGGATTTTTGCATAGTAAAGACAAAACAATAGGAAGTAACAATGAGCTTCCTTCCCATAACTGAGAGTATAAAGAATGACAATTTAAAACCATTTTTGAAATATTAGGGACAAACAAAAATGCTGAGTGCCAAAGCTATAACAGGAGACTATTTAACCAGTAATGCTAACATTAAAAATAGCAGACATCATCAGTAACTTGACACAAAATTCAAAAGTTGTAAAACACCAGAATTTGTTGGCGTGGGTTGTTCAGACATGGGCAGAAGCAGTGGGATGGGACTATTACTCTAAGATATAATCTAGGCTTCAATTACCAAAATAGTGAATATAGCAGTGCAGAAGATACCGCTATCACATATACCAGTAAGATCAAAACCTGGAACCCAATTTCTTCTCCTTTTGGAAACAGCCAACTAGTAAGTGAACAGGTGAGGAAGCAGTATCTCAAAGTTAATTAATAAAAAAGTCATTTGTTGCAAACAGCAGCTGTTGTGCAGACTATTAATGAGCCCTTACCTTTTGAAGAAAGGAAACGCGTATCAGTATTGATAATTGCCTCTGTTCCAGAGCCCTTGAGATGCTTTGTTAAAACAGGCTTATCAAGCCTTCAACACAATCCACCATCCCTAGCGTGGTTCAGGTCCCATGAGGAAATTAAATTGGACGGATCAATATGTGAAGCCGTAACAGAGCTCTCTGTCATGCTGCAGTCTCAATTACAAGAAGCTGTGAGTCTACTGAGTTCTACAACCAGAAGGGCACATTTGTAGGCTTGATTGCTAATAAACATGCCAAATAAATCTAACTATTTTGTTTCACTGGAGATTAAAATTCAGGATGAGAACTTAGAGAAAACCAGTGCTGTCACTTAAAACTCAAGTGGATTTGTCTGTTCCCTAAAATTGTACATTTTAAGCGCTGGGACAGGTTACACATTTTCTGCAGTAAAAAAGCCCACAAAAAAAGAGACACTGTAGGGAACAAAGCATGTTGTAAGTAACAGACATTTATCTGAGTACTTTTTCTTCTAGGTGGGGAATTTTTTCACACTGTATAAGGTAGATGACTGATGCGGTCTGGGATGCATAGAGAGGATCCTGCCATTGAGAGCCTGGACCTTCTGCATGTGATGTGAACACAGCCCCTGGAAGTGCCAGACAGCAACTTAGCCTCTAGCTTTGTCTCACAACAGAGGAAGAACACAGAAAGTATCAGTAGTATTGCAAGAAAGATTGACTTTTCATCCACTAAAAAAAAAATTAAAAATCCAACTCCCAAAGTAATCCCAAAGAAGAGGGATGGCCAAGCAAATGTCATTTACAATTTCTAGCTTTGCAACATCCTGTTTGGTCTAGCTGCCTGCTCTCAGATACTTCACTAACAATGTCTGAAAGCTACAGGGCAAGCTTGACTTCAAGAATAGGAACTTGAAGAGAATTGAGATTATTCAGCCTGGAGAGAATGCTTCATGGTGACCTAACTGTGGCCTTCCAGTGCCTGAAGGGAGCCTACAAGAGGATGGAGGTGGACATTTTCCAAGGGCATGTTGGAAAGCACAAAGGACAAAGGGGAATGAATTCAAACTGAAAGAGGGTAAGTTTACTTTAGATATTAGGAGGAAACTCCTTACTGTGAGGGTGGTGAGGCAGTGGAACAGGCTGCCCAGAGAAGTTGAGGATGTGCTGTCCCTGGAAGTGCTCAAGGCCATGTTTAATGGGGCTCTAAGCAACCTGGTCTACTAGAAGCTCTCCCTGCCCATGGCAGTGGGGCTGGAACTAGGTGATTTTTAAGGTCCCTTTCTACCCAAGCCATTTAATGATTTTATGAACCTAAAGCTAGGACATTTTTTACATATTTGAGGCAAAGCACTAAACTCTAAGCAGGACTCTTTGATCAGGAGCTCATTGCATACACGCTGTCATGAAAACCTGTGTCAGACACATTCCTGGCGCATCTGTGTTGTGGCTGTGGATTTTCCTGCTGCTCAAGCAAGGTCACCAGACAGCTACACTGGGAGTTTCTTCTTTGGGGGAGAGACGGCAGGAGGTCAGAACTCACAAGTCAGGGCTGCCACTTGGCCTCCACATCAAGTTTATGCAACAGTCTGGAGAAGGTGCATCTTCTTTTGAAACCTTCACTTTCTTCAGGCTTTGGATCCAACACCTGTGAGCAGCTTAGGATATTGTGCTTGTACTGAGGCAACATCATTATGTCAAATTCCCTCACTGGTGGATGCAGTAAATAATTTTTGTAAGGAAGACCCAGAAAGAGCAACTATTTAGGCTGCTATTATCACAGCTGCCTTGAAAGCAAACATGCAAATTCTGCTTGCCACAGTTTTCAGCAGTACCACTTACAAGCTAAACTCACTCTGGAGTTAGCAAACATAACGCCCAAGAAACAGAAGCTGCATTTGCTTGTAGCATGCCTAAAATTGGTCTTCTGTCTTCACAACTTTCTTACTTTAACTACAGTGTTTTTGAAAATAAGGGGGAGAACTTTAGGAATAAAAGGAGAGCCAGAGTTATCTGGGAAGTCTGTATAGATACAAATGTCTCTTTCTCTATATTTTGCAATATATGCTTTAACTTCATTTATTAGCTTTTGATAATAACCTTTAGCACAAAGTACCCCATGAATAAATATACTTTTTATTCTACTGAGACAAAGTTCAGAGTTTTCAATACAATTGGTCACAAGTGATGGAGTAGCTGTCTCATTTGGGGTAGACACAAGTAACCCAGGTGGAGGATCATCCCCCCATGAATTTTCAAGCTTTTTCTCAACCGATTGTAAAAAGTATGGACTTCTTCCAGAAGCCCTATTAGTGTGACCTACCACCACTCAGAATAGGACAAGTACAAAAGCAGAAGAATGCACAACTTGAAAACAAAGTTATTTTTACTAAGTCTCTGAATGATTAAAAGACAAACTAGACTATTTACTATTTCTGTGCTCTTCACGGAATATTGGATTTGAAATTCAATTTAAAAGTCTGCCTGGTCCAGAAAGATTAATGATTCAGACTTATTTTATAAGAGAACACTCAAGGACTTTTAGGGAAATCTCTGATGGTAATACCTTAACTTTGAATCAGCTGTTTAGTTTACATTGTCCTCTGCTTCTCTCTCTCTAACACACATCCCCCTGTTCTTTTTAAAACTACCAGGACTGAATCCTGTCACTCTAGGATTATGTGCTATTCATCAATCTAAAGACAGAGTAATTTAAAAAAGAAGCAGCCTAGAATCAAAACCTTGCTGTCTTTTCTCTAGCAGCTCTATATTCAACTGTCACACATGCAAAAAATGAAATCATAATTACTCAAAGAAGTTACATTCTAGCACAAGTCCAAGTAATCTCCAGAAAGCTTTTGCAATAATATTTACATTCATGCCATCCTGGCCTGTCTTAGACTCAATCCTACCTGCATGAGAAACACTCCCAATGTACAATCAGCCATAAGCTGTGTGCACATGTATCTTCTCAAAACTGCCTTTAGGAAAACCAGACTGTTTCTGATGTAGGTATTTTTCACAAAAATTTAATGTAATGCTTACTATCTTGTTTTACAGCATCTGAGGTCACTGACACAAAGATAATTTTGAGGAAATCAAAGCCCAGGAGAGGAATCTGTGACCAAAGCTCCATGAGCCCCTCTGCTCTCTCTCTGGAAAGACACAGGTGCCTGCAGCACCCACTGGAATTGCAGTGGAAGGGCTCACATGCTCTGGGCTGCAGCGTGGGTGGTTCGGGGACAACACGCAGTCACTCTGCCTCCTGTGTGCTGCTGCTGTTCATCTCCACTGGCACGCTCCCCAGCCAGCTCACGTGTCCCTGTCTGGCTGGAGCTTGGAAGACAGGCTGCTACAAGAGAGCTCTCCTAAGCAGACAGGCTGCAGTCAAGGATCTCCCTGTGGAGCTGAGGACGTGAGAAGAGAGGTCTCCATTGCTGCCGTCTGACTTCCCAGCCCCCTCTCCAGGCCCTGTGCCAGCTTCTTCCTGGCTCCTTTCCCTCCCCAGCAGACTGCAACATGCTGATGGGCTCTGCCCTGGATGATCAGGGGAGCAAATATCCTCCACACTCACCATTGGTTTTTTGCTTTGTTTTTTACTCAGTCAGCGGGTTGAAATAATTTCTGTGAGGTGGTACAGCCCCAGAAACTGCTCCAGCCACACAGCTGTGGAAGCCAAGAGCTGAGAATGTGGACAGGAAAGAGCAGGAAGAAAAAGGAATATAGTGACAAATGAGCATTACAAAACCCAGCTCTGTAACTGAAACCAAAGTATTACAGAATTACAAATGGCATGTTTAAAAAAGGGAAAAAAACCCTAACCCCAAAAAACCAACACCAATTACCCTAGTAGCATGAACAGATCTCGTCTTCAGCAACCCTTCTCCATCCCTCCACTGCCTCCTCAGCTGCGCCAAAGGAGCTTTTTCAGGGAGTCAGTTGGATCAGAAAATGGATGCAGGTTAAACATAAATAAAAATAAGGAAGTTATTTCAATTGTAGAACAATTCACTAGTCCAGCTCACCACGTGGCAGTAAACAATTTTTTCAAACACAGCTGAAGGCACAGAGCAAGTGTCGAATGAGCAGCTACGGCTGAGTGCAACAAGATGCAGGAACTGCTTATGGCACTGCTGCCATTTAAAGGTACACCCACACAGTCTCAGCCTCCGTTCCTCTCAAAATCAGGCCTCAGTAATTTCAGGTGGCAAGCTCCAGAATTCATTTGCCTTTTATCTTGCATAATCATTTGTCTTGTGCAAAGCAGATAAGAATGCAATGCTAGCATTTGCTTGGGTTGGCATTCTCCATGTGCTTACACAGGGGTCCACAGTGACACAGAAAATCAAGAAAAGACCCATCAGGGACCATGTGTGCAGAGTTTGCTGACTGGATACAGGATGGCAGATTTTTAAGAACAAAGGAAAGGTCAGAATTAATTTCTTGCAATTGCTGATTTAACTTCAACCGCATCTTGGGAGCTAGTTAGTTCCCAAAGTAACATTTATCTAAATATACCCTTACCCTGGCTTTGAAGAAATCAAATGTTGGCTTTTGTTGCTGGCCCAAGTAATCAAAACACTGATTTCTCAGCTAAGTACCCAACTGTAGCTAGAGTTCAGCGTGGGAGAGTTACAGCTCTCCCCCATGTGAATTTTGTGCTACCTGCTGGGCCATTTTGATTTACTCAGCAGAAAAATCCTAGAAATATAACCAGAGTGCTTCCCATCCCATCTCACAGGTCAGACAAAAGAGAGGCCTGACAGTATTACTTTGTAATACTTACTCACCCAGGTACACCTAACTTCTGATTCACCAGCAAACAGCCAGTGGTCCATCACAAATATAACAGAGATAGAGATTCCCCTCTTTACCCGCAGAATAAACACAGCAGGAGAACACTTTACCTTCCCCATTAATAGAATCATACAACGGCTTGGGCTGGAAGAGAACTCAAAGGTCATCTAGGTCCAAACCCTCTACCATGGGCAGGGACACCTTCCAGCAGATGGAAGACCAGGTTGGTCAAAGCTCCATCCAAACTGGCATCGAACAGTTCCAGAGACGGAGCATCAACAACTTCTCCGGACAACCTTTTCCAATGCCTCACCACCCTCACAGCTGATAAATCATGCATGGATGTGTTTACTTAACCTACAAACAGAATTTTAGACTGCAAAGAAGGAATAAGCTCATCTAACTACAGATCTCTGGTCTTTCCCATGATGGAAATCCAGGGCATCAGCATGCCCTTGAGAGGCATTTGCTGCCACCCAGTAGAAAATGCCAGCACCCGACAGCATAGCTCACTACATAGAACAAGACAGGAAAGGACATGCTCAACTCTATACTTTCCAACCTAGATGTGGCCTGTGAAGCCAGGGATACTGCATTTGCTAAAAAATTTCTTACTGTTTGGGCCAAAACTAAGGTCTCTCCTTTTAGTCTGTCTTTAAAAAAATTTAATTGAGCCTGTGCAGAAGAATTTAGTGTAATTTAAAAAGCTCCAAACAGCTTTTCCTTTCCACCTAGTAATTTTATCAAAAGTAGCAAACATTTCTGCCTCTTCTAACATGTGCTGTTGCTTGATGTAGCAAACCTGAGAAAAATCCTCATTTTTTACTGCTTTGACTCTGATATCAGTATTTTTATAGCAATTTTTACTTCTTTTTGAGCTCTTTGAAGTATTTCATATCAAGTCATAGAAAATTTTGAATAAAATTTTGAATAATGAGAGAATTGATGATCAGTTCAATTCTTTCCCCTTAGCAGAACTCAGCATTCCTTTAAATAGCATTTTCTTAGTACAAATCTTTTCTGAGAGGCTGATGATTCAGTAGAGCCTGTAAGAGAACTCATATACAACAAAGTTTGCTAGAATATTAAAAAAAAAAAAAATCCACATCTTTTCTTGCCCTTCATTATTGGAGAGTAGACTGCTCATTTACTAGACAAAGCTGTAAAAGTGATTGCTTTGGAGATTGGGAAAAGTAATTTTCTTACTTAGTTGATTCAGGCGACCAAGCATATTACCACTTAAAGGAAGACTATAATACAATCAGTAAAAGCATTATTAAAGCTGGATTCTGGCTTTCTTTCTTTGCCTAAGTATAATTGCATATGTGTTTACTATAAAAGAAAGGCATTTTAAATATAATAGAGTGATTAGTAAACTTGCACACTGCTTATCCCACTTCCTTGTGAAGACTTTTCTTTACTTGGATTAGCATTATGAACCACTATATTTATTTATATACTTCTTGGATGAAACATCCAAGAATTCAATGACATTATTTCATCCTAATGTATGAGGAATTAGGATCACAACCTTTTATGAATGAACAAGGCTAAATCTCTACCAAGAAAAATGCAGTAACTATTTATCCCTATCTCTCTTTTTAACTTAGCAACATGATTTCATTCTGATATTTATATATTCCAAAATCATCAGTATTGGCAACAGTCTCTTCTAAATATGCTGACTAGCAGTAACAACACTTGTGCATTATTCTCAAAATGTGCTCCTCAGACATCTGGAGCTCTGCTTTGGGTTCTGCCAGTTTCCTTCTCCAGAATGAGAAATAAATCTCAGTTCTGGAAAGTGAGATACTGCAGGGCAGGCAAAGAGTTGAGGGCAGAGTTTGCCCCCTTGAGTGGCTACTGCTTTTAATTTTTACAATACCTTCAAAACAGAATCTATTTTTTTCCCTGAACTTTCATTAGATGATTCTCTGAGCAGCCTCTGAGATACCAGAGTATTATCTGCAGGCTACCAAAAGCCAAGAGCACCAGCTGACCTGGTGGTGGCCACACAAGAAGAGCAGAGACACAGCCAGAAGTAATCTGGGTCTGCCAGTGGCACAGACATTTCCTTTCCCTACTTCTCCCTTGTCTCTAAGCAATTTTCCCCATCTCCTTCCTTTGATTCTATCTTGTTATCTTGCTGAGTCAGCCTTTGACTTTTCTACATTTTTTTCAGGTTATTCCTGTTTCAATGGCAATTATTTTTTCTCCATGTTGTCACAAGTCCACCAATAACATGCTTCACCTTTTGACAACATTCTGTTCAGATCTTTTCCTAAATTAATTACTCAGTTTTCAGTTTCTGACTGATGGTTCTATCTGCTTCATTCCTCCCTCTTATTTCACTTTCCCCACTATTTCCCCCCAACATCATTCATCCTCCCTCTCCTTCACTCTCTTTCATTTCATACTCAGTTCATAATTTCACTCTTGCCCTTGCCTACTCTTACATTGTTTCATTTATCTTGTATATTCATCCAGTTATTCATTCAGTCCCTCTCGCTCCAGTTACTTGAGGAACATATTTTATTTTATAACTACATAAGCAGTATGGTATATTCTTCAAGCCTTTGCAAATAAATTTGTGGAAAGGAAAATATACATTTTCTTACGAATTCTAAGGCTAACCATGGCTTTGGGATACCCAGATTGGTCCTAATTTTACTTTATTTACATGTGCTAGGACTTCCACAGGTATTAACTCAATATATACATGCCAAAATAAACATAGATTTCTGACAGTTATTGCAATTTAGGACTCAGGGAATTTTTTCTTGCTTTCTTAGTCTAAACAATAACTGAAGCTGAGCTTTTTATTACCATGAATCTTAGGTTCTTGAAAGAACAAGACACTTTTACAGCCTCTTCTTTTATCAAAGTAAGTGCGTACAGGAGACACTGCAGCTCTGCTGTAGCAGACTGAAGAGTCTCACACTTGATTTTCTATTGTTCTAACTAGTCTGTCAAATGCATTTTTGAGGTCTTCATTATTCTGGCTTGGTCCTTCATTCATTTATTTAAGTGGAGGCATTTTAAAGAGAAAAAATGGACATGCCCTGATGTCAAAATTGGAAAACTCCAGACAGTGGACTGATAAAAAACAAAAGGTGTATGGGGAAAAATGTGTTGATTTGAGGAAATACATAGGGGATACAAATCAATAGCTTGTCAGTTAGCAGATTTTTAACATGGATGGATTGACTTTCTTCCAAACAGCCTATTTGAAATGTAGAAAGCAAAACAAAGGAAACCACAACTCCACAGATTCTATCTTATTATCTGTGTGAAGGACACACAATAATACAGCCAATAAAAGTAACTACACACTGAAATCACAGAGGATTTTAGCACCACAGAGGGACTAGACCACAAATATTGTTTCATTTCTCCAGTGTAAACATCAACAACGTCCTGTGAAGGACAGGAATATAGGTATATTACTCCCCTGTGACATTTTGAACTGGTGGATAACCAGGTCTGTAGGACTTCTTTTTCTACTCCAAACCATACATGACAGACAGAATTAGCTTGAGGACAATAAGAGACAGAGATGGACCAGTTCAGTTGGGATGACAGTAGTGTACAGGACAGGGGCTGTAGAACTGGACTGCTTGCAGCTGACTACTGGGATCTCTATGAAAGCAAGACCAGAAGGCAGCACAGGCACTTCAAGTCCCAATATCAAATAATGGACTTGGTTCTAATCCTTTGTCTTATGACTGAGAACAGCTGCTCTTTGCTTAGGAACTGTTATTTTTGAAAGCTTCTCATTGCAATCATCACAATGTTCTTTTGTAGTGGTATTGAAGCTTAGTATCGTTATTATATAGTCCTATAACTGCTGGCACTTTTGTCCATCACTTTAATGTAACAAGACTATTGAGATTAAAAGCTTCAAGTGCAGGGATCTGTTTTGCTTTGAGTCACTGAAATGACTGTCAATTTCGGTACTACATAATTACTAATACTTGCACACTGTAGAAAGTTAATATTTTGTCCAAAGGATGGAAAAGGGGCTGAAATCACTCTGTTCTCAAGGATAAACATGTTCTCAAGGGTAAACATTAGAGACAACTGCTCTGTAAGGACATGCAGAAAGAGATGGAAAAGATGGAGAGTAACACAGAGATATCACTCTGAGAACTTTGCTTCCGGTTGAATAACTTCAGAAGGATCTTAATGTAATTTGCTTTCCAACCGTTAGGCTGTGTAAAAATTCATAACACACCAAAGTGCTGCAGAAACAAAGGTTAACTTGAAAACTGCTATAGGAGATTACCAGAAAGATCAGTACTGCAGTGGCAAATCCTTGTTAGAAAGATCAGGCTTGGTAACTAATGTTGTATAAACCACCAAGATTTGGTTACGTGGGTTTACTTTATACTACAGTTGTGCTGTACACAATAACCCAAGCTGAGTAGCCTTTCCAAAGTATTCATCAAATGAAAATCAAGTGGTGTTGGTCAGAGTGCCAGTTGGGTTTGGGCATTTGTTAATGCTTCTTATATAACTTTGAGCACACAGTATTTAATCAGGTTTGAAGCAGAAATTGAGCTAGCAGCAAAGGAGCTAAAAGAACAGTACAAGTGTCCATGTCATGTCACTTCAGGTGATGGTCTTCTCAGAGCTGCCCGGGTTTGAAGTTACACTTCAGTCTAGATGACATACAAAACTTGAACAAGGGACAAAAGACAAAGCTCTCAGCCCTGCTGAGAAGGCTGAAGCCTGCTTGCAAAACAGTAGCAATCAAAAATACACCAAATCATGCCAGCAACACAGTTTTGGCTGACCAAGGTACAGTTCTAAGAAAACAGGCTTCCAGTGAACATTTAAGTATGTGAAAATCACATTAATGGACAAACCAAAATTAAATTGTTTTCCTTGGATCCCTTTTAGGACCATTAGCCTTCATGTCTTTTCAGGATAACGTCAGTGTTATTGCATACAGGAGAAAGCATAGGATGCCAAAATTTCTGCAAAGGGAGCACAGCTACTTAACAAATGATTTCTGAGCTCAGATGGCCCTGGCAGCTCTTACCAACTCTTTCAGTAGCTGTAGGTAGGAACTTGCATGCTATCCATATGTTTTAAAAATGTCACAACTAATTTCTGCTAATGCCATCCGTTATTGGTTCCTCTGTGCTAAAGAGTGTCAGCAATTCAAAGCAGCTAGTGCCATAAGGGAAGAATCCATTCCAGCATGTGAACCACCAAGCAAGATTTGAAGATGATCCCTGTGGCACAAGCTCCTATGTTGGACCTTACTAGGTCCTAGCTGACAAGAGCACTTTGGCTCTTCACAAGATGGCTGGATTGCAAATGCTCATAGTTGTGCTGGAGCTTATTAAATAGAAAAATGCCCACTGCTGCTAAATCCATGAATACGCACACCTTAGTATCAGACTTGAGTGCAGTATTTGCAAACTGAAATTATGTACCAAAAAAAAACTGATCATCTACCATGAAAGCCCTTTTCAACTACAAATTTCAAAGCAGAAGAATTATGATATTGTTTCTACTGAACACCTAACATCTTAAATATGCCTAATACTACATCTGTCACTAAAAAATACACGTCAGAGTACATCTGTCTTTGATTAACGAAGAAAATTATTTAAATGAATGTATTATTATTTACCTATGCATCTTTGAAACAGAGACTACAGATACTGGAAAGCACGACTGGCATTTCATAACGCCAAAGTACACGTTACCAATGAGAGGGTACTGTCTTTGGGTACACAGCCATTTCTCTCAGCAAAGGTACACATTTCTAAGTCTACAGACACAGAAGCTGTAGAGCTTAGAATCAGGATTTATTGCTTACATATCTGGCTCTAAAAGACAGAATTTTTGGCTTAAGTGAACCTTTTCCCCCTTCCTCTTTGCAAAACAAGACAGTACAACCTAAGGTCCTGGCTGCCCTCAGAATTTAAATTATTGTGAACTCTGTTTTGGTTTTTTTTCTCCCTCTATTGGCTGTGGATGTGACAGCCTCATACTGATAATGCTTTCCTGCTAGAAAGTTCTGTAAGTCAGGCTATGCCTAAATCTTTTTAAAATTAGTGTGCTTCAGGCTCACAAGAGAAAGTAAGCTGTTCACATTACGAACTATTATGGTCCCTAAAATGAGAATATTTGTGTATTCAGGGGAAGTTTAATTCCCAGATTAGGCATCTAGTTTCCTATAAAACTTATAATAAAAATTGGATTATCGCTAGTTTATTGTATTTTTTGAGCTAAAAAACATCCAAAATAGGCAGCAGGCAATGCTGATGGAAAGTATGTTATTTATGTCAGTTCCTCACTTGGAATTGCACAGAAGGATGGATTCTCCAATGAAGTTTTAAAATTCTGTCCTACAATCAGAACCTTAAAATAATACTGTTACTATTAAGGGTAAGACATTTCTTTCAAAATATGTCTGGAGGCAATAGAAGGAGCAGAAGCAGAGTAGGGGCCGGAAGCCAGGTTTCTTCTACCCCAAATGAATGTGTGACTACTACAGCCATCTTTAAATGCAAACAGATAAAAAGATTTTCTACAAACTGTTAGAACTCAAACAGGAAAGACCAAGGGAGCAACACCACAAAACACCTTCTGCTCTTCCTAAATCCTTGTGATTGCAAGCTCAGTTTTAAGAAGGTTAAGATGTTCAATATTAGCTTTTGTGATACTAGCTTAAGTCATTTGCTTTCTGTCAGGTGCCTGGTAAAGCAGACAGCTGTAAGGTAAAAACTGGCAGTTTAGAAACTTTCAGACAGAGCAAGATTTTCAACATCATCTTCTGCAACTCAGGCTGATGTTCTGTGTTGAAGATGTTTGGTTATTGACATAGATGTAACAAAAATAGTCCCCACCTGCACTTTTCAGTCATGTTTCATAAAGTTGGATGTGGCTTATTTTACATTGCAGGACACAGCTCCCCTGCTGAAACAAATAAGAAACATTGCATATGAGTTCTCATGTGATTTAGGCATAAAACCAGCGCTGAACATTCCCTTGTGATCAAGATGTTTGTGGATATGTGCACACTGTGCAACATAAACTGAGGTAAGACAGTTTAGATGCCTAAACAGAAAGATGTTTCTCCAAAAACAAACCTAGTTTCTGCATGCTAGTATTGCTGAGATGTTATGTATGAATGCTTGAATACTTGAATCTCTGATGCAAAACTAGTACCTGCTTCTTTCCTTTAAGATGGGATGCAGTTAGCTTTGGAAATTCAGCTTGGTAATTCTCACTACATAGAGCTCAGTCAAAGTTACATAAGCATTTTAAGAGGCAAAGAACTTTATGAGATCTTCCATCTGGTAAGTGGCTTTAAGATTGCTTGTCACAGGCTTAAAGTTTTTGAGAAAATATCAGGAAACATTCTCCAATAGCAACTAATAAAAGATAAATCAAATCATGCATCTACTATTTTGTTGTATTCTAGTTGTCTAAATTAATAATAAAAACTGAACAAGCCATGATTCATAATAAATAAAAATATGAAAATGAATTTTAAAATCAGATGTCAAAGGTGTTGTCAGTGGAATTTTCATTAACTGCCTTTTGTACACTCCCATATTTTCAAGTGTGACTTAGAGTTTTAGAAGAATGTTAATATTTATGATTTGAAAGGAATGGAAGAGATTTCTTGCCCTCTGTTCACATTCACCTTTATTTAACTCTGTGAAACTCAGATCCAAATTACTTGCTTTCTTCAGGAAGACTCACCCCTCAAAAAATCCTGCTTACTTCTTCATGAAAAATCATAGGGAAAAACCAGTCTGCTTTTGGTACTGCTGCAGGAACTTCCTCCATCTTAACACCCTTCCCTCACACACACTCTTGGAGAATCCAGCCTAGGAAATGCATGAAGAAAGCAATGGAGCTACAGATGCATTCAATGCCTTATGCGAAACCATCCACTGAACATCACCTCTCAAGAGCACTCTTTACACTCCAATGGAACATGCATAAGATGATATTATTCTTATGGTACATTGTGCAAAAAACTGGCCATCTGGACAGGAACAAATCTCTTCAAGATCCACCTACAGGATTCCAGCTTCCCATTATATGAAAGGAATGTATTTTCTTCTTAGTCTTTGCAGAGTATTTACATTGATTCCCAACATTATCTTCACATGAAGAGGAACTAGAGACTTAATTAGAATCAGAAAATCCCAAGTTAAAAGGGCCCTCAGAAGATCGTCTGACCCATTTTTTTGTGGAAAAAGGGAACCTATGTGAGATTATTCAGCACCCTGTCCAGCAACAACATCTTGGAAACCTCCAGTAATGGAGACTCTACTACGTCCCCAAGGAAGGTTGTTCTAGTGAATGATTGTTCTTACTGAAAAAAAAATTCCATCTTATCTTGAAATAAATGTCCTTAAGCACATGCATTTATGTTCTCCTTCCAAATCATTACAGAATGATTAAACCCAGCTTTGAAATCAATCTAGACCATTCCCATGCACCAGATCTATGAGGCCATTCCTCACAGAGGCTTGTCTACTTTATTCTTAAAATTGCCAGTGGTAGTTCTTGTCTAATATCTTTACAGACCACTGCCCCCATATTTTGAACAGTTTTTTTTATAATACTGAAACCAATTATTTTGGGCTTAATATAAATCCATGTCATCATCATTTACCCTAGCAACGGCTGTCAAAAAACTTCAGTCACCCAGACCCTAAACAGTTTTAGGACCAAGGAAACTAATCAGGAAATGTTCACTCTTAGTCTTATAATTTTATCTTTTCCAGAAAAAATACCAGTTTCTCCAGAATGATCAATTTCACATTCCTAGGGCTTGCAGTATACAAAGGCTCTAGTTCAAAAAAAACACCAAATTCACTGTTTATTTCATAAGAAAAAAATGTTCTGATATTCCCAGATAATCTCCATCTTTTCTATGACATAACAAATGTCTTTCAATTCTTCAGCAGTATGTTAAAATTTATTTCTTCCCTTCCCCCACAAGAAGAGAGGGAAGGAGAACATGATTGTGGCCAACAGTAAAAACTCACACCCCCCAGCTCTAACACTGTACAGTACCTTAAGTGTGCCAACAGAAGCAGACAGAATATGGAATTAAATACATTTCATCATTTATATAAACCATATTTACTATTGCTGTCCATTGTGCTACACTTACGCCTTAAGTGTGCCAACAGAAGCAGACAGAATATGGAATTAAATACATTTCATCATCTATATAAACCATATTTACTGTCCATTGCTGTCCATTGTGCTACACTTACATTCAGACTGTACAGAAAAGTACAGGAAACACTCAAACTTCTCAAAGTCCCTTGACATTACATGAGCTTGAGCTTTCTGGTGCCAAGGCAGATTGAACCTGTTGCAACCAGGTTCCCATGGTCCTTCCGCCCTTGTCCACCCCAGCTACGTGTTTCCTTTCTCTGTGTTGCCCCCAGCCTGTGAGATCACACACTGAGTAATGCAGAAATCTAATGCAAATGACAATTAAGCTAGCCCAAAAAAAAAAGCAGTGTGTAAAAAAAAAAAGCAGCAAAATCAGCCCCCTGAACTGTCTCACCACGTGATCACTGGTGCAAGGAAGAAGGCAGAGACAACATATGGTGGGGAGAGCAAAGAGGAAGCTGTGATCATGCAGCTGCCCAGATATAACCTGATTTAATTTGTCATGGAATGGTATCTGCTAGTATTTGTAATCTAAAGGGCACAATTTAATGCAGAAAAAATTTCTAAAGCTTTACTATCTACTCATTTATTTACTTATGTACTATCTTTTTTAGAGCTTTACCATCTACTCATATTATTTTTACCCTGCAACTGCAATATAAGTTTTTAGTTTCTTTGTTTTGGTTGTATCTGATGAGGAAACACTGTCATCCTAGGCAAATGTGCATGACCTGCTCAGTGAATAACAGCTGCACATGTGATCTAGTGATTGGATCCTGCCCTATGACAATGACTCCATATTATTCTCTGGTTTTCTTGCTAATACACAAAAGTGATTAGTTGACATAGAGGATATTTTTTCCTAAGATCACTCTGTGACATGGACAGACTCTTTTCTTGTCTGTCTCAGCCACCACAGACAAAAGACAAAATATTCCTTGCAAATACATGAAAAATGCTTCATGAAAAAGGAGTACTAGAGTAAAAAATAAATAGAAAAGAAAGAAAGCAATGCAAATTGAAGCAGGAAAATCCATTGGTATGTCTTAAAAAGCATGAACACTATCAGCTAAAATATGAAAACAATTAGGAAGAGATGTAGATTCCGTACACGTGAGAAATAATACAACAACCTGCTAATTGGAGACAGTGCTATTCAAATGTTACTGATGAACAAAGACTGGGACATAATTATGTGAAAGGCGGAGGAGGGTTACAAGAAACGCTTCAGTCTAGTAGACTGAGCCCCAGCTGAGGAAAGGCTAAAACAATAACCATGAAAACAAGCGTTAATAAACTACTGTCACTGTACACAGAGGATAAAGAAGAACATGTTTGTTTACACAATGAGCTCAATTTTTGTCTAAAGACAGACCTACCTTTCACAAGAGAGTCGTATACAGATATGCATAGTATGGATACACATATGTCCTATAAAAACATCATCACAGTTTGTAGTCTGTCTAGTAGTAATTTTGAAAACGTGAGCTGGGGGAACTTACATGTGATTATTTGTTTTTAATTACTAATATGCTTATTTAAAATTTAATTGTGACTATAGAAAACAAATGCTCAGATCTGGCTTCTGGTGCCTGTGTTGCCATTAATAATCACTGGTTTCTATCCTCAAGAGATAGAAAAAGCAAAAAACCTCACGTAACAGGGATGCTGTAAAAAGAAATTCATTAATACTGTATTTGCAGATCACTCAGATACCACAGTAAGAAACAGCACAGAAAGGCCTATGAGGAAATTAATCATTCTGCATTCAGTGCAGGATCTGGCAGATGTGCAAAGAAGAAAGCCTAGAGACATACATTAAATATGAAGATAAAAAAAGATTCTAGCCATTACCAGCAGAAATAATATCCCCTGAATGAACATCAGTTGCCTTAGGCATTAAATGTTTGATGTATTCTCATTCAATATAAGGGAAAACCCTCTGATTAATATGCTAATATTACAACAAGTACCAGCCAGGTATTCTGTGCAAAATACAGAATCTGATAACATAATTGAAGTCTATCGTAAATATATGATATGGGATTAGTATTTCCTTATTTTTTCATGCTTAGTTTTGCAACTAAATAACACTCCCACAGTCCAGCAATTATTGGCAAATGTACATTATCTCAGCAGTCAGAGAATCCTGCCACCACAGCTGACACAGTATGGTATGTGTTAGCACAATAAATCAATCCGTGTTTCACACTGCAGCCACTGGACTCCTGTAATCAAGCTCCCCTGCTTTACAGCTACCTCAAGTAAGTCAGGAGAGCATAGACAGGGCAAAAAAAATTACTGGAGTGATGAAAAACCTGCAGGTTCACAGCTAGCTCAGATGTCTGCACTAGCATTGCAACTGTGAATTACTAATTTTATTTCACTCCACATCAGTTCAGTTCTGCTCCCCCTCCACATAAGCAGTTTATCTTACCCCACCAGCCCACATTTGAAGTCAGATTTCAGCCTTCTCTATTAATCAATAGGGACAGCTGCTGCAGAGGAAGGATGTGTGGAGAGGACTTTAGGTAGGATGCACCGTTGTGGCGGAAAAGATCTATAAAAACATCTTTCTACAGTTCTTCAGAAATGGGGAGAAGAGGCAAGGGGACTCAATGCATGACTGTCCAGAAAAAGGAAAGATGTGCTGAAATAATCTGTCTGGCAGAAATAGTCTCAAGACCTGTGTTAAGATGCAGCAGTACAGGAGCCTACCATGGTTCCCTGTACAAAAAAGCCAAAACTGCATGAAAACATATGGATGACAAAGTACTGCTCTTCAAGCAATCCCATGTGTTTAAACTGATTCTGCTTTGCTGAGGCTGCTTAAAGCAGCCAGGGCATGCTACCTGAAGATTCCCTTAAGGTTCCTGGGCAATATATTAACAGGTATATCCATGGCCAACAGCCAAATTATCCCTCGTCCTGGCCCTAGGAACCAGTCTGCACCACATGAGGGCACTGCCCAGGGGTTCTGATCACTCAGTCTGTTGAAAAGAAAGGCAAAACTCTTCCACCCTCTTCCTGCAATAGCAATTCTCTCTCATATTCAGTAGAACAGTTTGGAGACAGTCTGACTTGTGCATACAATCTGCCTTGGAAAGAAGAGCCAAACCTATGCCCACCTAGCAAGGTGAAGGCAGACTCAGACAGGCGTGAAATTCCCAGAGTCCCACTGGCTGTGTATGTGCTTTCTGTCCATACTGCCCATGGCTTGGGTGCCAAGCATGTTTGCTGCTTAGCAAAATCAGAGTCATTTATCAGCTGAGGAACCCCAGAGTAGTGCTTGGTCTCTCTGCTGCCTAATTCAGACTGACACCACAAGTCGGGGTTTGGGTCTGCTCAGACAAATGTATTTTGGTTCTCCATCCTGAGATGCTTCACAACTTGGCTGAGCCACTGATTTGTTTACTGCTTTCTTCACCAAGAGAAGGGTCAAGGGTGTTAAAAAGGGTGCATGGCATATTTTAAAGACAAATCTGACCAGTTGCAGGGAAAAAAAAAGTTAGTTGTCTTCATGGATATAAGTCCAAGTGATAATGCACAATTCCCTTCCAATGATCAGTTCTGACAGATTTCAGAGGATGCAGGTGGCCAGCCCCTCACAAACTAAAATATTAATAATTTTAGTAGACAGCTTTTCCAGGACAGCATAGCAAAGATTAATGTTATCTAGGTTTCTTTTTAAGCTAGCCTCACACTTAGCTTCTATTTGACACAAACAGGACATACCATAAACTGCTCATTTCAACATAAGGTCTACTCATTTCAACATAAAATTAAGACAACTAAATCTGACTGAATTAAAATGAATTTATTTCTTTTCAGGAATGCGAAACCAAAGAAAGATTTATCTAACTTCCATGGAGATAAAAAACAAACAGCAAACATAAATGAGTGAAGGAATTGCAACAGAGCTGGCAATCACCTTGCCATAACCAAGACATTCTAACAAAAAATATCAGCGAAGAAATTAACAGACCAAAACATGGAATGAGAAAAAAAATCATAGAGGGAAAATCTAGAAGTTGCAATATTGATGTTTGAGAAAGGCCAATAGTACACAATGATATATACAATTCCAGAGTTCGAAGATGATGACAACAAAACTCACAAGAATTACTAGCAACTTTCTCCAATCCTTTGTTTGTATATGTATATGTGTAGAGCACAAACATATTGATAATTTCATTTAAATACTGTAAGATTTCCTGTCTCAGAAATCTAAAAAAGTCATAGGGGAAACTGAAGCTAGTAAAACTGAAGCTAGTAAAAGCCTGTGTTCTGGGATTTTTTTAAGCTCACAGGTTAGATTAATTCCCACATAAATAGAAGGAAGTGTTAAAATATTGCTCCTCCTTTTCTAGCTAAAAATTTCTCTTTTTTTTTTTTTTTTTTTTTAATATGATTATTTTTGCTATTGGGTATTTTTAATAAATGATACTTAAAATATCTGTTGCCAGTACATTGATATGAATGTATAGGCCTACCTCTCCTATTCTCTGACTCATAGGAAATTGGGACATTAGAATCACAGGGAAAAGAAACAACTTTTCAAAAGATAATTTCACTGGCATTGGTACTAAAATACCTGTTTCCTTTTGAACACATCAGAAAAAGACATTCCACATATATCTGACAAAGTATTTGATATATTCTTACTGGTTATCAAAGGATCAATATCTCTTTTGGTTATGTAGCAGATATCATCAAATCCCTGGAATAGGTAGTGTCATGAAATGAGGAGGATCTATAGTTATTATTTAATTAAATTTAAGTTTATTAAATTTAAATAATATGTCAATCTTGATTAAAAGCTGATTTCCCTCAGAGATAAGGACTTCCATTAATAATATTCTTTTGCTTGTGCAGTGAGGGGATTACAAGGAATTTAAACAAATATAGATTGAGTTTTGTGGGAAGAGGGTGCCCTTTATTCTTCACCATGAACAGTCATGCTATGTTAGGATGCTACTACACAGATCAACTCCTTTGCCTAATTAAATTTTTTAGAGTTTCCTTTGTGACCCATACAGGTATCCTTGTCAAAAATGATCACCATCAAAACACATTCTTTTTGATCTTTGAAAAGTGTATATTACCCTTAAAATCATGCTTTTCTCAGATATAGATAAATAAGAGTGTATGAGATTGCTGGAACACCTAAGAGAGACTAATTTCTTTCAGCAACTCTTGAATTCTCTTTACCATTTTTCCACACAGTTTTACATAAAGCAAGTTCATTCATGTAGTGCCAATGTGCAATCCCTCTTTGGATAGGGATTTTTGAGCCTCAAAATAACAATTAGGAAAGTAGAGACCAAAGAAATATAAATAGCACAAAGAACCTTGTCAGCTGGTTAAATCTGACCAATGGTCTATTTTCCAGTGCTTCAGGATCATCAGTACCATACACATGTTGGTTTATTAATTTACTTAGGTATTGTTCAAAAGAGGAAAAGCATCTTGTCCCACAAGGTATTAGTGCAGACTCTCAGGTTATGTTGTCTACTGTTAAAATGAGCACAGGGAATTTAAACACCTCTCTAACACACTGCCTTTTTATTTGCTTGCAAACTGCAATCATCAGCTACAGTAACAGTTTCAGACTTCTGACATCCGTGAACCAGAGAAAGCTGAAGGATTTCAGAGTGTGGGGAAGGTCATAGTGCAGTACCAGTATTGTGCATTTTATGAACCAACCAAGTCTGCATTTTAAATAACAGGAGCATCACACAGCAGACAATGGCAGAACGACATAAAGACCTTGGTCTTACCCTTTGTTTTCAAGTCGTTTAATACCTTTGATTCCACGGGCAGTTTATCGCTCACTAGTTTTATCTCAATATTTCGGGACGCCAGTTCAAGCAGTTTTTCAAAAAGTCGCTGACCCTGGGAAGGACATTAAAGGAAAGCAGAAGCTTTTAGACACAGAATTGATCAAACTGCATATCAACAAATTAAAAAAGCATGTTAAAACAAAAAAAATTATAAACAACACCTGAGTAACTATGTTCCCAGATATGATTAAACCTACCCTAAAACTTTGCAACTCAATTTCATTTTCTTGGAGAAATACTGTTCTTGAAGGCCAATAAAGTTTCTTACTTTTCCCAGAATGTGCAATACTGACAAGGTGACAGGTGTTAGGCAGAAAATGAAGTGTCCAGGGGTTTTATGCTGCATAAGCACATTTTGACATTAACTTTCTTCTAAATAATCACAGTCTATTGACTTAGTATTAAAAGCTCAAGGAAAACAGTTTATTACATTTTTTTCTGTATTGAGTGATATTTTTGCAAGTGGTTCTAAACACAGCACAACACATTTCCAAGTAGTTGCTTGCTTGTCTTCAGATGAGTTATACCAAGAAGGAAAATAATTACCTATAGGAATTTTATGAGCATTTAAATTCTATGCTGCTGTAAACTTTTACTATTTAAACCCTATTTCTAACACAGAACAAGAAAAGGAAAGTCATACTGAGCTGGATACATGTCAAAACAGAAATTTCATATAAAAAAAAAAAATTGTTCATCATGTTTTTCCATATCCAAAAAAAAAAAAAAAAACAAGAAGTGAAACTTCTGATTGCATTGTAAATGTTTAAATTTTAGGTTGAATATTTTAAATTAAATTAAAAATTTTAGTAACATCCAACTAGACCATGTGAAGAATAAACTCCTGTGCTGTTACTACACTTACAACCAGAGCTCTCTTCCTTGGTGCTATTCTAACCTAGTACTGCAGATACCACATTCAATTAGCAGTCCAATACTTTGGGCTTATGCACCTGACAAAATGCCTTCCCCACCTACACAGTTCACTTGAGATTCAATGCATTGTTTGTCCCAGGGTGAACAAAAAACAAAAAAGCAATAGCTACACATCATCTTTCAAACAAACAGGTAGAAGATAAAGCTCTTCACAGAAACATGTTACATAACTCTCTGTACAAACTAAGAATCTTAAAATGATCCTTCCATTCAACAAAAATGACCCAACCAAGAACAGTTCAGGCTGATTTAATATGATGCAGCATGGACCAACAAAACCTCAGACAAAGGCCCTCCCCACACTCTGAAAACTAGCAGCAGAGAGTGGAAAGCCTAGAAATTTGGCCTGTAATTGCCTAGACAGATTGATACTTTGAGCTTTGCTGGGCTTTAAGCATTATGCAGTCGCAGAAAGTAGTGCTTCCCCTGTTTAAAGTACAGACCTATTTTTTAATATTCATTTATTTTGAATATATGTGGCAAAATAAAAATACCATCCCCCTAAAATATAGCTTTCTCAAAATTATCAATGTTCCAGAGGCTGCAATGGAAACAGAACTGCTGCTTGTTTTACTTTTGTAATGTATGCCTGCTTGCTCACTTAAATCCATAGTACAGCTCCCTGCTCATCCTAGGGCTCACAAGAACCTCACAGTGAACACAATGCTGCCATAGTGAAAGCATTAAAGAATAGCTAACAGAACAGAAAACAAGAACATTCCTTGCATGAAGTTCCAAATGCTTCTTTTACTCAGATTCAGCATTTCTCAAGGTGACTAGGTGGTTCCATATGTAAGAAATACCATCCATGATTTTAACTCACACACCCCAGAGTCCTGAGCTGCTCTTTTAGTTTAAGGAGTGGCTTTCCCTCACATACCTCATCAAGCTAAAAAAATCCTTAATTATTACACCAGAGATTGTTTGGTCTTTTTAAGAAGAAGAGCAGATGCTAGAGAATTTAAGAATTAATGAGGTAAGAGTGTGGAGGAGACGGATGCTCCATATAGAGTCATGCAGCTGCTCCAGCATGATTCTGGAGGAGCAGAGGTGCACTGGCTGGTGTTCCTGAGTGCCCTGCTCCCTCCAAGAGGGTTTCTCATGCAACTGCTACTGTCTGGCACTGCTAGACTCCAATCAAATCTGGGAACAGCCATGGCCATCCTGCTGTCTGCTGAATTCCCAATCCTTGCTTTGCCCCATCCCCCAGCTACCCTGAAGCATCAGGCTCTGGCATGTCAGAGCTCAGCCAGCCTTTGGATATGCTTCAAATATTACAGCCCATTTGGTTTTCATTAGCTACATCTTTGCAAAAGTCAGCTGGGAAATTCAAGGATTAAAAGGTTTGCATTATGCATATTAACTAATATACATGCAAGTAGAAAAGGTACTCAGGTTCTCTGTGTTGATTCCATTTACTAGATAGACAGATAAACACCATTTTTGTTTAGGTTATCTGTAAAAACTGATTTTGTCTAGAAGAACAGCAGAAAACTCTGGCATACAGAAATAAACATGGAAAATGCATTCATAAATTAGATGGAAAATTATTATAATTATCAATACAAATTAATAGGTTAACTGTTCTGACAAAGAAATGCTTAGAAAGTTAATGTCTAAAACTGATAAAATAAATTGCTTCAGGGGATGGCTCCTAATTTAATATAGGGAACTACAGTAGTTATTTTTGGATATTATTGTCACTTCTACCTGCAGGAGACTATATTCACGTGTATTGTTTGATAAACAAGCCTGGACATTCTGTATTAATTGCAGTTTGGACAAAAAAGAATTTGGCAGCACCTCCTGAGTTTTCCCTGATGTAACCAACACAGCTGTCTCCTACAGGCCATGCTGCCTTCTGAACAGCCCATCCTATGGGTTCATAGATTGCTTGGAGTGCAGCCCTGCATTTCAATGAAACCGTCTCCTCTGGAAATGCATCTGTTTTCCCATCAGGGACACCACAAGCTATCCAATTATGGCATTTTTTTTTCAATCATATTTATGAATGGTAAAACCTCAGATTGATTCAACATTTAAAGCATCTCTAAGTATGATGGTTAAAACCAGGAGTGCACTTGCCACAAATATTTGTGTTTATACAGGTACATAAAAACCACCACCTGTTACAAAATTGGAAAGAATTCCCTTTGTCTCACCTGTCACTGCATCATCCCTCAGCAGGCATTCACACCCCCAAGGCTTAAGCTTGATGAACCAAACTATGAAAAATTCACAACTTGCTTTTAAAAGCAAGTACATACTCCAGTAAATAGGGCTACTAGAAATTCTTCCCACACTGCTGAAGAACCTAGACTACTTCTCCATTAATATTAATTTGAAACTCAGTTTCTACACTTTCTGACATGTTTACTTGCAATTTTACTGGTTTGTTCTATGAAAAGGAAAAAAGATGGGACAGAAGGTCTGAAATGTTTTGTTACTGCTGTCAGAACATTTGAAATGCTTCTGTTGAATACAAACCCTTATGCTGTCATTCAGACCACATTCCCTTTGTGAGACAATACCAGGCTGCTGCACCACTACGTGACAGTGATCAGAAGCACTGCTATAAACCCAGCTTGGGAGGACTGAGAATAGGAGCAGCCAAGTGCTATGAAACTGTGGCTACCTTGTAGCAAAATCTGCATTTTAACAAACAATACCACCAGAAATCTGCTTATCCTGATAAAATATTCTCTTACACTTTTTGCTGGCCTGTTTGAAAAACACCAAAAGTGACAAAATAGAATGTAGTAAGTATTTATCACATGAAAAAAATTACTTTTGCATGGTGGCCTTAAACCAACATAAATCTCAAACATCAGTTTGAACTGTATCTGCCACAGAAAACTGGTGAATTAAAATAACCCCAAAGCTGTCAATACCAAAAGGTCCTGAAATTTCCCCCAAAGCAATTTATTAGCAGACTCTAGACAGGTTGACTGTACCCTGGCTGATTTCCCTTGTCTGCTCTTGTCTCTGTCACCATAGATTCCTCATTAGAAATAAAATGGGGAGATACAAACTGCTGTATTTACTGAAGGACTCAAATTGTATTATTGTATTCCTCAGTAAGATAAATTCCTGCCGTTTAGAAAACACTTATCTTTTTAATCCCACACAAAAAGCCTGGTTATCTCATAGACTTTTCTTCTGGGTTTATGTATATATTTCTACTATTTTTCCCAAGTTTTGCCATAATCCAGCCTCTGGGTATATTTCTAAAACACCACTAAAAACCATAGCATTCTGGCAGAAACCAACAGAGCAAATAAATCAAGAAATCCTAACTTTTACAGCTGGTATTTAATACAGAACAAAGAAACTTTAATGCTTTCCTCAGTTCTTCTAACCAAACAGCTAATGCAAAAGAAAGGAATATGCTTTCATTTTAAAAACCTTCCTTTCCCTGAATTTATTTTCTACACCTCAGTCAGTACAAGGGAAATGCCACCACCTGAAGAGGAGAGATGTTTATGTAAAGACAAGCTTGTATACCTCTATAGCTGATCCTATCCAATTTGCACTGGGAGCTGCTAGATTTGGAGATATACTTTTTTGTATTTATTTTTAATAATTTTCAAGGAAGGAAACAAGTTCTTGCACTAACATTTTTGGGAGCTGCTAGATTTGGAGATATACTTTTTTGTATTTATTTTTTAATAATTTTCAAGGAAGGAAACTAACATTTGTTCTACCAAACAAATCACTTCAGCTCCTTGGGCAATGCATGTATGAGTGACTCATGGCATCTCACCAGAGATTCATTACAAAGCTGGACAACTGCCTTACATCAGTATTAGATGGATGGGACTTCTTGCATCAAGCCATATAGAAAATTCATAGTAGCTTGGTGAATAAAATCAGAAGTATGTATTTTTTATGTGATACTTGTAAAAATCAGATGCAGATCTGCCCTTGATCATCTTATGTTTATCCAAATATCCATCCAGGGCCAACTGGGTCATACACATGGCAATACCAGTAAGTCATGATGGCATTGATTCTGATCTGTGAAAAACAAACTGAAGTTTGTGAAGGACTTGCTGGAAATCTAAAAGGTCATTCTAAATTAAAGTTTCAAAACATAAGATGACCCAGAGGAAATGAACTGTGAAAATTGTGAACTGGAAGAATCTTGTATTCACCTCTCTCTTTGCACTGAAAGTGAATCAAAAGCCACCCTCAAAAAAAAAGTTTCCATTTTCCTCTACTATCCCTAAACATAGATTACCACAGGAAGAGCCACACACTCACATTTCACAAAAACCTCAGTGCTGCTACATGACAATCACCCTGCTATTTGAAAACACATATACGACAATACAAACTTGCCAAAATAGGTGGATTTTTTTCTGAATGAGACAAGCAGCATAGAGAGAACTCACTATTTGCCAAGCAAATATTTGTTTATTTAACTGCTTTATCTGTTGAAGCACAGAAACACTGTTTCATCATATGTCTGTCTTTAGGGAATCCAATTTAGCAAAGCTCATCAACTCAGATGACTGAGCATGGCTGTTGTGACCTGGACAGCTCAGTTCTTAATGAATGTTTATTTAGATTTGTAACAACAAAACACAGACAAGCAAGAGTCAAGGACACCAGGTAATGTACCCACAAACAAAAATACAGAAAAATACAGCAGGAAGTTCTGCAATTTTATATATGCAAGTGTATACATATCTATGTATGTCCAATATACATTTGGACAAGACAGACAATATGTATACATATAGATTACACATATATTGGGCATATATGTGTATGTGTGCATACAAAGTTGCAGAATTTCCTGCTGTATTTTTATTCAATATGTATATTGCCAATATGTGTGTGTACATGTACTCATGCATCTATGCATGGGACTACACAGATGTATATAGAGAATGTAATTAAACATTGTAACTAATTGTGAAAAAGAAAGCTACCCAACTCTAGCTTTTCTCCTTCAAAAACCCATGTCTATTCAAGTGCTTTTGTGGAGAACCTTGCTCTCCAATACAACTTGAATATTCATAAAGTGGAAATTGCTAATTATGTAGCAGGATGTGGGTCCATATGGAAAATGGTTATGTCCTTAATTTCTAAAAACAAGACTCCTTCAAGGAACAACTAGAACTCATCCACTAAGCACTCTACTACCTGGGAGTTTTGCATCTCATCCCCTTACCTTTCATAATGCTTCTGCTATGCTGGGCAAATTTCCCCAAACTCAGATTGTAAAGACTTGAGAGCATTGGACTTATTCTTCAAACAATTACTAGATTATAGTTATTGAAACTTCTCTGAAATTTCACTTCCGCTTCACAGAGTGGAGAAAGCAGATGTAATGATACAAATTTTCTCCCTTCCCTTTCACAGAGTGAGCTTTGTGTACATTCTCTGGGGCAGCAATTTGTTAAGAAACACTGCTTCTTGGCAATTTTTTAGCAATCAGACTGGCCAGTAACAATATAGTGTTTTAGCATGAATAGACAGGCTTGACAGAAAGATCTATCAGCTGTTCAGCCCACGCTGCTGTACAAATGAGAAAATGACTGGAATATTAATTGCTTTTAAACAGAAGTAATTACTCATTTTTGTAAGACTACTAGCAGGTAGAAAAAGATAGCTAGAACAGAGTATTATGAAAAATGTTTCGTTTTTCTGGCTTCAACTGTGCATGTGAGGACAAAAGACCAAATCCACTTCTTAGACATCTCTTCTTCCTTTCAATGCTGAATGGTATCTTAGAGTTTTTGCTTTGCAAAGCGAATGTGGAAAAGGGAATGGATTTGATGCTTAAATACTGGAATCCCAATTTCAATTTTGCTATTTTATATCCTCTGTTTGGGATTTGTTAGGCTCTGCCAGTTTTGAAGCAAATGACATGCTGAATTTTTTTCAGACAAAATATTTTTGAAAGATTCATGCACATATCAATTCATGCACATTCTAGAAACATCTAAGGCCCTATCTCCTTGAATTCATCTGCTTGAATGACAGTACATCGGTTTGAAGCTTCTTAGGCAATAAATTTAAATAAAGCTTAGCTGCACAATTACATTGTGAAAAAGTCAATATTTTGATATTCCACATAAATTTATTCACAAACCACATTCCGATATTTATAAACATTCTAAAATGTAGGATTTGCATTACATTTTCTATTCATCTGCTCACCGTATATTTTCAGTATTTTAAATGGACACGCAGCAAACTTTTTCTGAAGAAAATTTAATGCATGCTGCTCAACTAGGCTACAGTCTATTTCAAAAGAAGCAGAATATAGTTGGAGAGAATACCAGGATTTGCCTATCATCTACCAAAAGGCATTTTCCTACAGCACCGCACCAACAGAACTAGTAAGGAAAGCCAAGATTTATGCCATGGTAGAACAGAGTCGATTCCTTACAGTTAGCTGGCTGTCATTTTAGCACCAATTCATGTCAGCTGAGTGGCTCCTTTCAGCAAACAATCTATCTAGTGGAAAAGAGAAGATACTCTCAGCCTATCCCTTCTTTGGTTCTTGGTTTCACAAGTGATGCTAAATGGAAACCTTTCCTGACCATATTTCTAAGAGGATTGCTCTCAAGAATGAAGTGTTTGTTGGCACAGCATCACTGCAATGCATATCTGCCTTATTCACTATGATTTATGATTTTTCACGCTGTTTTTAATTGCAGAAGTCCTGAACACTGCTCCCTTGCAAGACTAATTTTGAAAACCTATGAATCATCTGATACAATATTGTTCTTTGTAAGTGTAGTTCTATCCATCTATTTGGCTGGAGAATTAATCCAAATGCTTGCCTTTTTATTTCATCAGTAGCACCAAATAAAAAATAATTGTATAGATTTATGAATGTCACCAAATAGGTGGATGTGCTAATATAGATACAATTTGACAGTTTTCTTAAGGTCACACAATGTCTTTCTTTCCTAAGATGGAAGTGCTATATGTTGAATGTTACCTAGTCCAAGCATACCACTGCTCTTAGAAACTTTTGTATTGGCAGGAAAATCCCCATAAGAAAATTATTTTTAGACTACCCAAACAAATAGTTCTGCTACAGGGAAGGGTTTTAGTTCTGTAAAATTAAGTTTGACAACAAGAACAGACTGTTAAGGTCCCACTCTTTTGTTAGGCTAGAACATACCTGGCATGCTGATGGATGACTGTGATTGAGGTCCCACTGGGAAGATACTATGTCAACAGACTTTTCAGCCATATTAAGCAAATTCATCCAGCCTTGGAAAAGAGACAAATGGGATGGTGCACTGTCTGAATAGTTGATCCCTTCAGGAATATTTTCCACGAGAGCAACCCTGAGAATAGATAAGGAAAAAATAACCACTTAACAAAAGTACTTTTCTTTATTAGAAGGCTCCAAATTGTAAAGAACTTCAGATTTTGGGCCTGGGGTTGAACATCTGCTCCCAGAGGCTCTCAGCAGCTTGCCACCCTGTAACTCTGAAGCATCTGACTGTCATGCTCCACACTTCCCAGAACAATGAAGTGCAGAAATGACCTACTGCTAATGCAGCAAAGCCAATCAAGCTTTCAAAGCTCTGCAAAAATAGCTTACACAGGGAAAAGGTTATTTCTTACAACACAGTAAGTGGGAACTAGTCCTTAAGGTGAGCATGGGAAGAATGAAACGATCTCTTGCTTTGCCACTCTCATCTCTGAATATGTTTTCTTCTCTCTAAGGAATGTGGCAAGATTCACACTCCCTGGCATTCTCTTAGGTCTGCTTTTACAGCTGACATTTTATTACACTGACGTCTCTAAACATGAATTCTCCCTTTCCAACTGCTCTAAGCTACCCAATTTTTCTGCTTTTGTTTACCTGTGTAAGGCTCTAACTGGGACCCGGTGGTTAAAAAAAGAATTATGACCTTTTAGTTTCTTGCTCTTTTTGGAAAGCTCTTTGATCTTACTGTCCACAGTTTTCAAAACATTTTCAAATTAGAGTACACAAATTCATTTGGAGACAATCACACCCAGGAAGCCAAACAAGCATTGTAGCAAACTGTCAGCTCAAAACATGCTCCTCTGCTTCAGGGAAATGATGTGTTTCATTCAGCACCTCACTGCTAGATTTCCTTAAATTGCATCAGGTAAAGCTTCTTTCTACGCTCAGTAAAGGAATTTTAAAATGAAATAAAGTCAAACAAGTTCTTCAATTCTGTCTTTAGGTAAAGAGAATAAATTTTCATATAAATGCCTCCAACATCTGCCACTTCTACTGCGAATGATACAAACCAGATGTAGGAAAGCTGTAATAGGAACTTGGAAAACACTCCTCTACTATATACAAGTACATCAAGCATTTCCACACTGGTTTTGTACTTGTCAATAGCGTTAATTATCAACTCCAGTAATATGAATATAATTTGTAAACTTTAAGTAAATCATTATTACAAAATTCCAGGGTAAAAGGGATTTGTACATGTTTTGACTCTTAGAAAAACAGATTAGTGCAGTATATACTATTAATTCAGTTCATCCTAGAGGGTTCACATGGAAACTTTTAGAGCTATTTCAGAATATCAAACATGTTTGTAAAGAGAACCCATTAAAAGACTGAAGATTGGTACTCTTAAACAATGTTAAGAAAACCCAGCAAGAATTGTGATAAAGTAAACCCATGGTCATTATCACAATCTCCTGGCCTGGCAAAAAATCCCTCCACTCAAACCAGAACAGGCACAGCTCCTCCTGCGTGTTCTCTTATTCCCCCAAATCTGTCAAACAATGTCACTAAGCTGCAATTACCAATGACACTCTCCACAACTTACTTTGAACACACTATTCTATTTATTAACATTTAACTTAGCTACATTGCAGTAATGAAGTCGGAAATCAGCAAATAAGCTGTAAAATGTAAAAAACACAACTAGATTTTTAAATGTCTTTAAAGTATATTTTATTCTAAAACATTCTACCTTCCTTGTTTACAAACTTTCTGAAATAACTAGTGCTCTAAAAATTGAGAGCCCTTTTAAAAATATTTAAAAATAAACTATTTTACTCTAACACTCAGATGTTCAGCCTTTTCTTTGCCAATAATCCTGTTACACAACTTCATAAAACTTTGGTTAGATCCCTTGAAAGCCTCGCTTGTTCTTTTTCAATAGTTAAAATTACAAATCATATTGCAGCTCTTAGCATGCCCATGTTTCCAGAACTTTTTTATGGAGAGTTGTAGGATGGCCACCTACAAAGAGCAAGAAATTGAAGCTGAGAAGATAAAGTGATCTCTACAAGGACATGAAACCCCCCTCATAATCCAGTTGCAAAGATCAGAAATGAATGCACCTCTTTCTGAAACCTTCCATCCCCAACTCAATCACATCTAGACACAGTAAAGAGTTATTCTGAATATGCTTCAAATACATTCTTAATACCAAATAATTTTTCAAAAATAAAATAATGGCAAATGCAGTTCTGATTTACCTAGAATTTAAAAGTGTGCATCACTTCCTTGAACAAGTAGTGACCAAAATTGCCCAACATTAGAATATTGCCTGACATACACAGTGTTTTCTAGTGGAACCCATGCAAATTAATTACACAGGAGCCCACAAAATAACTGATAGGAATTAATCTGTCACAGTCACTTCCAATGGCTTTTAGTAGTGTTTCCTATGGGCTGTACTTGTGTCTCACTGGAAAACATTAGCTTAATTTCCACTTCTCCTGTCTCTTTCTCTGGCAAGTTGAGAGCTGACAAAAACCTAACTCTGCCACAGAAGGGCTAGGATGATCTGGAGGTCATGTAGCTCAACCCTCCTTGTTAAAGGAGGGCCAATGCCAGCAGGTTGATCAGGACAGTATCCAGTCAGTTTTTTGCATATCTCCAGTATCTCCAAACCCAAAACTCATCATATTTGAGATGACGGACCTGACACAGCCAAATACATACAAGTTAATTCCTGACTTCACATTATTTAGTTGCACTTTAAGCTATAATGCAGGAAGAGTTGTGGGTCATTGCTGTTCACATACATTTTGTTACACATACCATCAAGATATGCACAAAAGTTGGGCTCTTCCTCATTTGTCATGGGTTAAAACCTTTTACTTTTTCAAGGAAATTAGCAAGGAAAATTTACTGGGCAATAAGGAATTCAATCCCTCTTAAAGGGCCCTTGCCAAGGACAAGGTGCCTCTTTGCAAGAAAATTTGTCCCGACTATTGGAATGAACTAGTTCTTCACTTGGACAACATCTCCCAACTTCTAAATCTGCACAGCATTCACCAGGCTGTGGGACCAGCACTAAATAACACACATGACTGCACAGCTCCTGCCATTGTATAATTTGGTTTTGGTTGTCCAGTAGAAGCCAAATGCATTCCAGTTAACAGAAGTGTTATTCAGAACAGACACTATCTGGAAATATTTTTCCTACTCTTCCATTTTACCAAATAGCAAGTACAGGGAAGTGGTCACAGCACCAAGCCTGAGTCCAGGAAGGGTTTGGACAATGCTCTCAGGAACATGATGTGATTCTTGGGATGTCCTCCACAGGGACAGGAGCTGGACTCAATGATCCTGATGGGGCCCTTTCAACTCATCGTATTCTATGATTCTACCTTGTGTTCTTTAGCAAAAATGAATAAAAATTAAAGACAAAAAAAAAAAAAAAAGACATTTCATCTAGCTAGGGCACTAGTTAAAATGTTGTTTTCAGAGCGTAGATTTCTCTTTAATAATGAATTGATTCTGCCATAAAATTCCAGTGTTAAAACCCAACACCAAACTCAGAAGTACAACAAAAAGCCAAGAACCAAGTTTTTATACTATGTGATTTTTCCTTTATAATATTCCCTTTTTCTTTGGCACAATAGCAAAGTTCCAGTGCTTAGTCAAGATGAGTTTAATTAAAACTTCTGTGCAAAAATTTGAGTTTGCAAGCCCAAATTCCATCAATATAAGCTAAATTTAGCTTTCATTTTTGTTCCAATATGACCCACAAAGAAGTGTTCTTCAAATGTGGTATTACAAAAACTTCCAGGAGAGAAGGTCACTCACAGACCTTGAGGAAAGTTAGACATAGTGACATAATTTATTCTGCAAAAATGGCATATTAATGAAGCAAAACACAACTGTACCATGGTGATTAAAACAGGTTTTTCCTATCCTCAAAATCATTAGCAGATAACCTTACACCTGCTGAATGAAGATGTTCGTCCCTCTCTGATTTCCTGGTGCTCTGTTTCATGTGATAATGCCAACATAGTCTTGTGTCTTCAGTTTTACAGCTGAGTATCCTCAAAACTACCTCACACAGAGTGAGAAAGTAATGTTACACAATTTCCGTGAAGTTAGACACAGAGACGAGGGTCAGAGTGAGATCCAAGCTCTTCTCAGCTTACAGAAATGGGGCAATAGAATGGTGTTTAATGCCTACCACAGAACAGACCATGACCTCAATAATAAGACTCTTCTGAGCTCAGCTATGACTTGCATTTAGCAATTCCAAGTGAATTCTGTATGCAGTTAAGGATTCTTGTTCATCTTTGACAGTTCTTTGGTCAGAAAGCAAGAAGGTTTGTTTCTGGTGTCACACCCATTTGTTCCTCAGAAGGAAACAGGGCTTCTTAATTTAGAACATGGGTTAATTAAAGCAGAGAGGGCTGGGACAGTGAAAATAGGCAGATGCTATATGTCTGTCTCTTGAAAAAATCTGGGGCTATTGGCAGAAATTTATAGCTCTGTCAGAAAATTTAGCTCTGACAATTTTACTAGTATAAAAGGAATATTTTTTGATGGTTCGCACCATATTAAAACAATAAACTCTGGAACATTATTCACTTTGGTTTATCTCAATCTACAGTCATCCACTAAAGAAAACATAAGTCATATGCACTTAAGCATCTCTACATCATCTGAATTTACTCACCATTAAAGGGAAGAAACTTAGTAAGAAAACACTGCAATGATTTATATGAGACAATAAAGAAACAAAAGATGAACAAAGACTTTGACATAAGGCTGCTCTATTTCAGACAAGGGACAGAAAAAAAAAAAAGATGATTGAGAAAGGCACGTGAGTTCTGTCCCTACACTATGGTCCTATTTAAAGATACCCTCTTGTGACCCCTTTTTCTTTCTTTCTTAACCCAGAAGCCCTGGAATCACTATCCCCTGGCCTGAAGAACCACATCTACTCACAGAGTTCCATTCTGCTTATAAAGCCAGAGTCTTAATGTTTATTCAAAACCTACCATCTTTCTCAGATCAGTGCTTTCAATTAAGGTTTTCACCATGTCTCTTTCAAACCCTTCACATCCTTCTTCATCACATCCCTTCTACCACTCATCCCCCTCAGTTCTAATCATTAGCTGTCATCCTGGCCAAGAGTACCTTCTCTTCAGTTCTCAACTGAACCACAGCCTCAGCTCTTGATTCTGAAGGAGATTAAGAAATGCCCTTCTAGACAGGGTACAGTTACAACTTCAAAAACAAGCAAAACAAATCCTCTTTTCTGGGTTCACAGAGAAAATATCCTAAAAACATAGGGAAAGTATAACACAACTGTATTTGGATATTCTACTGAAAGACAATGGTAATGATTTGGAAGACCAAGTGCAATAAGTTTGCTTTGAGATAAGAAAGGAAGCATAAAGGTATCCAGTATATTTGGATAATTACATGATATATCCAGCAAAGAAAAATCAAACTGTGTATTGCATGCAATCTTTACTTTGTAATCAATTACATCTAATTCTTCCAGTATGAGAAGTTACAAAATGTGCTATCACATACTTATGCTATGAATTTCAATTTTAAATAAAATACTTTTGATCCATTATAAGGAATTCAAGACAGAACACCAGAGTTAAAAGTGAAATACAAAGCAACTAAGATAGAATTTACAAATGCCTGTGAGCTCAAGCTCAGTACTCAAAAGCACCTGGACTATTAGCATCTGAGAACATATCACAGGTTCTGTAACAGTGCTCTAACAGTGACAGTCTCATCTGGTGAGGCACGTGTGTGTATGTGTTTGTGTGTATGTTTGTGTGTGTTTGCATGTGTGCAAGTGCCTGAGTACATGCATAATATGAAAACTCTTTGACGGCATTTACTTGTCTGCTTTTTGAATTTTAGTCATGAAGACCTTGATGTCCAGAGACAAAATCTTGGGATGATGAATGCTTAGTTCAAGATTATTCTTCGAATTAGATCTGTGGTGAATGAGGATAAATTCAGGTTTATGATATTAAATATATTTTTCTGCAGACATGCAAGGTACAAAGTCTCATTTGAACATTTCCAAGTATGTGGTAGAGCGGACTAGAATGATGTTTAAAATGAAAGGCTGTGCTGCCTTAAGCCAAAGAGGGAACACTGGTCCTGGGTTTCTGCTCTCCATCACAGGAACCAGTCAGTGACTCCTCACTCACACTGCTCACGTGGGCTAGCATGGCACCAGGGCACCCTGACAAAAGAAAGGGTCCCAGCACTTTACACCATAAAAAGGACTGGACTCAGAAGACACAGGTCTCTTCAGTCAAGTGAGTGGCTTGATCCTTTTAAACATGCAGCTGCAGAAAGTGTCTGTGGCACAAGAGTGAGAATAAAAAGCCCTGCCAACTTCAAGTATTCACTGAAATCCAGCCTTAAGCACATCAGTTAATTCCTGTAATTAGAACTTATACCTTCCCCTTCTACAGCTGCCTCTTCTTTGCACTTAGCTTCTTTTTTTCTTACTGGTCCACAGAAACAATTGAAGCATGATAACTATATTTCAAAACATATTTTAACTCCTTACCACTTAGGCCTTTTTATGTTGTTTGTAATCAACTTGAAGATCACTTTGTTACTGCTGGGCCCACATAATTGTTTTTGTGCCCACTCATCACAATGTCTGGAAGACAAATACAGCATGCGGACACGCACAGCACATCCATTAATCTTGGCAGATTTTATGTCCCACACTCTTGGTTGGTACAATATAGAAAATAAGATTTTCAGTCAGTGGAACAATATTGGTTTTTACCACTTAAAGATTAGACTCAGTTCTGTAGCTCTATAGAACAAATAACTAGAAACACTCCCAGAATACCTCTTCTCTTTGGATTGTCCCATGGATGTGTGAAAAGGATGATACCCTCTCTCTGATACTATCATCTTCAGAAGAATGCACCAATAATAAAGTCCTTCTGTGATGAATAACGCAGTAGCTGTGTTGTAACACACCATAAGCACAAAAGTTTTAAAAGAAGGATCCACTATACAAATTCACCAGCCATCCAAGCTTTAAACTTCTGAATGATTTCTAATTAAACACATTTTAGGTGATAAAATTAAGTTTTCACAGTTGCATTTCAGATGCAGCTTTCAGTTCCCAAAGGCAAAACTGCATGCAAAAGAGGGAAAGAATTGACCAGATGTTTCACAATGTCACTTCATCCTACCGGGAACAGTATTTCCCTGGAGTCAAAGCAAACCTGAACCTTAGTTGGAAATTCAATCTAGCCTGCCAAGATCATTTTAATACTGGAACCTAGATAGCAGCCATATAAAATATCAAATGAAAAAGGAGCACAAGAAAGAATGAACAGCAAACATTAAAGGTCTTTGTTTATTTTACTTACATGACTGATACTTGCCTCAGTTCAAAAAAACATATAAATAAAGTACGATGAGCACAGAGCCTTAAGTAGCCTTAGGAGTTTTCATGTGGTTTGTGCAGACTTAGGATTTCTTGTGAATTATGCAGAACAATCCACTCAATACTGATCTTTTTCCTACACTTTTACATATCCAGGTGCATACCAAAATAAACCTTACCAACTGTCCTTTGTTCTATAAACGTTGACACAAGGATGTCAAAATATAATTGTTGTTTCCATTGTATAAAACTATTTATCATCATTAGGACTCAATAAAAAACCCTCACAGAAGAAGAAAAAAAATCAGAATCTAATCAAAAGGGATCGAAAAAATACATATAAAGACCATTTTGTAATAAAATACTGTGTGGTTTTGCTTCAGGTTTCTAGCTCTGTTATGCCTGAACCATAGCACTAGCACTCCTGTCTAAGAATACCTAAATATATTAGATATTTTAAAATTATTTCAAAAGCAAATTAACTTGTCTGATTGTTAAAGTCTACATATACAAGCAAAATAAATCTGAGAACTAGTAATCACTAAAAGTATCAACAGCTGAGACTCTGAAATCTCTAACTGGTAGAATTATCATCATAAGAATGCAGAGAACCAAAGAAGTCTTTAGTTTACTGAATTGACTTTTAATTTACTGAGATGACAGGATGCAGAGTTTAGTCTTCTAGACTTCAGTCTGGCATTTCTCACCAATTCAGTAAAAGAAGTTTTTTCACAGGTTCTGAACATAGAAATCTCATAACAATTTATCCTTTTTTATACCTTCTGTAACTATTTAGATATAAACAGATCAAACAGATAAAGACCTAGTATGCCAGAACATATAAATATTTTATGGAATAATTATAAATATTGCATTGTTTATGACTTGGATAGAATTTTTTTGACACCAGCTAAGGAAAATTACATTTTAAAGCTGAGCAGCCAAGCCATCAAACCAGAAACAAGCATAGCTACATTTAATAAACACAAGTGTAAAAATATAATAAAGCTAAAATCTACATAATAGAGATCTAGTGTTGATCTTAATTTCAATTCTGTATATAAATTAATGAAGAATAAAATTACTCAATACCTGAAATTAACAACAGATTAACAACAGATTTAGTTAAGGCTGATTTGACTGGAAAACCACTACACTATTCCAACACTATGCTTTATTGTCCCAGCTTTCCCATCTTCATCTATGAGAGTCAGTGCCTTATTCCATGAGGGAAGAGCTACTTGTTATAGTGACAACTAGGGCTGCAATAGTGACAACGACATTTGAATTTCCAAGACACAGAATGGATTTCCATTTTAGGAAACATTCAGAGTTGGATCTAATATTTTAACTTCAGGTGAAATCTTGCAGGAACTGATGAGCATTTGATCATTACTATCTAAATCCAGCCTGTGTTGGCAGTTCTTGAAACCCCACTGTGCTATTTAATCAGTAATCAGTGCTGAAGCATACCACAACTTTCATATTTTACCTAAAAGTTCAGCGCAAAGATAAGTACATTTACTAAACATCATAATGAAAAGTGGAATGTTTGATAAGGCTACAAGAAATGTCAAAAAGACATTATTTGAACCAAACTGGCACAGCCATCATCACACTTTCCCCATGTTCTGATGGAAGTTGACCTTTGAAAATTCATCAAATCAATAGGAAAGACAGCATACACCATATTTCTAGATTCATGCAATTCTTTGGTTGCTGTCAGAGCTTTGATTTGCACCCTTTTAAAATGGAATAATGCCTATATTTTCATCAGAAAAAAATTTCATAAAGTTCAAGTAAATCTTATTTCACAATCTCCTGTTTGAATTACTCAATTTTTTTTTTTTTTCAAATGAAACATCAAGGCACTTTTATGTCAAAGAAAGCAATAGTATCTCTAGACACTAATCATTGTGCATTTCAGAGCATGCTGTAGCTGAATTTCACATACAAGAAGGCACAATACAGAGGTCAAACGCTGCAGTGTTCTGCTCATGGCTCTCTTTATGCACAACAGATATAAGCCTTGGGGATATGTGTGAAATCTATTTAATGGACACAGACTAAGAACAGAAACTGCCATCTGTTCCTCATATATATTTGGAATTTCTGTAAGACACTTCCATTAGGCTATTGTTAGGCTATGACGAATCATGACAAGAAGCTCTAAAATTTGTCTGTGATACACCCCTGTCCTCATCATGTCTAAAACGTGCTACAAAACTCTTCAGCACCTTATCACGGGCCAGAATAACTTCCTTTCAGACTGTGATTTCACAACATTGTTTAAAAACAACAGAGGGAAAACAGCTTGCATTTTGATCTTATTAAAAAAATTCATCACTGATGAAGGATGTCATATCAACGTTTGCATATGACGGAAATTTATCTGGGGTCACAACAGCACTTCAGGAGTTCAAATCTGCTCTGTCAAACTTCAAGTAGCTCAACCAGCTTCTGTATGACTATTTCATTCTTCAGCTCCCATATTTCTCAGCAATTCTCTCATTTTTGTCCCCAGATGCTTATTCATTCCAGCTCCTTGTGGAGCACTTTGTGAGAGGGAACAAAGGCAATTTCTCTCATGGTTATCCTTCACTGTGATGATGTTTTATACAATGAAATATAAACTTTCTTGGTAAGTGCTCAAAATGCATCCCTTTGAATGAACTGTTCATTCTTATGAGATTTTCTTTCTTCTTGCTCTTGAGAAAAGAACTGCTGGGAGGAAGCCAGAATGGAATCAGCAAAGTCCTTTCATAGGGATCATTAGGTTTTCTAAAGACAATAGGCCTACTCTTGTATTTTTTTCCTGGGCATTCTCTGCATCAAAGAAGCTTGCTCCAACCATGTGCCATCTTTTTTTCCCCCACCATCTTTTGCTCTAGATGCATCCTGTTTTGAACTCTACTTCTCCCTTTGCCCCCCTCTTTTATGTATTACAGCCTAGACGACCTCTTTTGTTTTGTTCCATCTAGTTAGTCTTCCTCTCAATAAATTTCTTCCAAATGAGAAAACACAATACTGTTACTAAATCTGCAGGACATATCTGTGCATTCTATTCTGATTCTCCACCACATCTGATTTGTCCAGGTAGACTGAAAGCTCCGATTAGTGGCACTTCTTGTTACTCAAGCAGTAGTGACAAAGTAGGATTAAATTTTGGCAAATTCCTAGGAGTGACTACATTAGAAGGAAGCGCACAGGCTTCTGAAAAACTCTGCTGACAATAAACATTACCCAGGGACATACTTTTAAGTACTGCTACCTAAATTGTCATCATTCAATTCTTTACATAAAATGCCTCATGCAAGCCTAATCTGGCTTACTGTTTTGGGTGACAGGTTTTTGTGTATGGCTTTTTCTTTGTTTTGTTTTTTTTAAAGGGGGTTTGCAGATAACTTGGCAGCTTCCAAATTACAAGAAGCACAGTAGTAACAACCAAGACTTCTAATTACTATTTCTAATGATAACTCTTTGGAAGGTTCCTGCAACTTTCCTTTAGCTGCAGCAAATACAAAACCAGATATATCACTTTAAAAATGGAACATGTGGACAGTGTGTAGGACCTTAAGTAGGTATTCCAAACTCAAATGGAGAAGGTTTCCTGAGTGATCAAGTCTCTCTCCTTGCTACTTCAGGCAATGTTTCATATGCTTTTATTCTTAAATTATCACAGAATCACAGAATATTCTGAGTTGTTAGGGGCCTACAAGGATCATAAAGTCCAACTCTTTAAGTGAATGGCCTCTATAGGGATTGAATCCATGACCTTGGCATCCAGATGAGGAAAAGACAATAGTACAAGCAAGAGTTTTTACCACCACTTGTCATATTGGAATATTTTTATCTTGCTGCTTTCCTAGGCAGAAATCTGCCTCATTTCGTATCCTTTTACCTGCTCTAGCTTTTATCCTCAATAACTGAGATCCCACCCTGCAATTTCTCTCTCCTGTGCTATTTTCATGGACGACAATAATTTCTCTTTTTAGCTTTCACCCCACACAGCCAAGTGCTTTTAGCATCTTTCTTATTAAAGCAACTTTTCACTTCTAGAACCTTCTCCTACTAAGCATGAGTTCAACTTTCTTGATTACCCATGGTCAGTTACACATAATATTCCAGATTATAATCACTGATGCCTTTCAAAATGGCATTAAATACTTGGCACTTTTCTTGCCGGATATTAATATATTGCATCTATCTCTAAGCAATACTATCTACTTTTATTACAGTTTCCCTAAGGTATTGTTTCCCTTAAACAGCAGTAAGATGTAAAATCTAGTAAAATTTCAGTTGGACTACTGCTTGGGAGTGACAAAAATTGAACTGTTAACCAAAGTAGTACTTATATCCCCATGAGAAACCAGAATATGTATTTTCAAATCAACAATTTGAATAAAGTATTTTTCTATAATCAGCATGAGGAAAGGGCATTTTTTGATAATTCAATTATTTTCTGCCTTCAGAAAAAAATTATTTGTTGTTCAAATTTAATTCTAATGATCTCTATAGGGAGATGTATCTTTAGGAAGCTCTACAATCAGCTGCCATTCCCTACTATTGTCATTTCCTGCTTCTGCATGACTGCTGTAATTTGTAAAGTTCAAAGAGAAAAATAAAGTAAAAAGGTACCAAGACTAAAGAAATAAACCAACTAAAAGCCAGATGATACTGAGATGTGTAACAGGCATAAGAGAAAAATCTTTCTACAACCCTATTTTAAAACTGGAAGCAACATGTTCCAAAAAACAGCTGACACTTGAAGTAGCTTTTTCTCCAATTTGCTTCTGAGAATGTTTATTATTATTTTCATCTAATTCAAGATCAGACTGACCTCAGAACTTCAGGATTGATGAACTCCACAAAATATGAAACAGGAGACGTTGTTAAGCAGGGACAACAAAAAGAAGATAAAAATACAGAAAATCTGTGAAGAACAATTTTGAGGTGTTAACCCAGTCCATGCAATAAGAAATTACATGATGGAATCTGAGGAAAAAAAAATTAAGAAATTGTGCTGAAAAGATCCAGGATTAATCGTTAACAGGAGATTAACCACTGCCAGAATCACTGTAAGGAAGAATACCACTGCAGAAGAGAATAATGAGCTCCAACTGGCAATCCAGCAAACAAAACAGCAGACAGTATTATTAAATAATTCAGGTTAGATGATACCCCTGGAGGTCATTCAGTCTAACCTCCTGCTCAAAGCGGGTCCTCTTAGAACAGGTTGCTCATGACTTTGTCTAATAAATTTTTTGGTATCTCCAAGGATGGAGATTACACAATCCTCTCTGGGTGCCTGTTTTGATATTTAACACTCTAACAACGGAGAAAAATTTAAATTTAAGAACAAGATTCTATGATAAAGGCTAATGTTTTGCAGCAATTTCCAGCAACCCAAGAAATTGAGTAAGGCTCTTCATTCAATCTCAGTAGATGAAAAGTCAAAGAACCTGTGTCAATAATAAAGTAAGATGCCTTGTTCTAATCCCTGTTCTTGCTTTTCATCTGCAAATGAACGATTTTGCAATTTGCAGTAATAAGTGACTTTTCTGTAACTCCAGACCATAAGATCACCTCTTGCCTTCTATGATATTTTCCTGAACTTCCAAATTCTTCCAAACAGACACAATATTTCTCATCCTAATCCTTGAGCACAAACTACACTCATTAGAATATGAAATGGTATTGATAGTGAGCTGCATGACGCAGAGCAACTCAAAGTCCCCAGGCAGTGCAAAGGTGAACTGCTTTATTGCAAAAACCAGGCCTTTTAAAGCAGTTAGGTCTTTATCAGTTATATAGCTTTGAATCATAACAAATAGAATCCAACCAACTACTATATACCATGATGTGAACACATAATGGTTATATAACTTGATTTTCTACCTCTAACCCAGCTGAGTCACTTTCCCAGAGTCCTCTTCTACTTAGCCAAAGCAGCAGGCCTAAGCTATGATTTTACAAGGGTAACAAGGCCCTTATTTTCTAATTTCATAAGGCTTTGCCTATATGCAACAGTGAGCATCACTGATTCTCAAAAAATCCTGCTGTATGTTCTCTGTTCATGATGTTACAGTACCATTGCTGCCCTCCCTTGTGGTAATTTCTCACCCACCAAAATGTTTGCTCAGACTGATTCAGAGTACATCACTAGATGTACCTTACCTTGCTAAAGTAATTACCTTATGACTGGAAATACATTAGTCTGGTAGAACCTACCTCATACAAAATAAAGGGAATTTTTATCCCTCTTTCCAACATCTGCATTAAAGTATTGTATAACAGTGAAATAAAATTTACAGGCTGGGTTTTTGGTTTTGTTTTTTAAAGCAGAAGATATGTTAACTTAAAAACACTACCTGGGGAAGCATAAAATTTCAAGCAACCTATTTCAAAGAGACCAGACTTTCATCACAACAGATGAAAGAATTTTTCTTGACTTAATCATAGATTATAATGAGCTAATTATAATCAGTAAATTAAAGCAATACAGATGGGATGTAGAAAATTCACTTGCGACAGCAAATGAGATGTATGAAGATGATTAATTAAATTATTACAAAACAAAACCAACTGTAAGACAAGAAAGGTTGATACATAAAACCAAAAATAAAGCTTCTTTCAAAGGAACTTCAATAGGAACACTAAATTGTAAAGCAGAAATATTCCCTAACACACTCTAGTCCAGAATTTGTGTTTATAAATTAATTTGGACATTCACAACTAGAAATCTCTATATAAAAATAGGTTCAAGATCAGAGTAACACAAAATGTCCTATTATTTTGCCTAATACAAAGTGATTAGAAATGAAAACATCTTACTTTGATTCAAAAAGAGAAAAAACCTCCACATTTGTTAGTTACTCATTACTCAGGCTAATCCTTTTCCTATAAAAAACCCTCAGCATTATTTAATTTTGCTATTTCTGGTATTTTGTGGACCTAAAGTTTCTCATTTAACACAATTCAAGGCAAGTTTGTCAGGACTGCCTGCAGTACCCATATAGACTAAACTACCACTCATTCTCTTATTCTGTCTCTAATACTTCTCATAAGATGTGCTGTACTATCTTACAGTAAACAATTTATCCAGGCTTACTCAAAGAATAAAGCTGACAAGTCTACATTGCTGAAATTTTACTTTTCCACTGTAAAATAGAAATATCTGATGAAAACTCAACACTTTGAGGTACTAATTGCCCAGCTCCATGCCAATCCTCTCAGGAGCTATCTTCACTCTAGCTGTTAAGTATCCACCAGAGAAATAATGAAAGGTTATTGCATCCAACACTCTCACAAGTGCAAGACTAAGTCCTGCCAGGTATAGATAGTGTCATTCCTGGTTTTGTGCAGTATCTAACATATCCTGGACAAGAATACATTGCACACCATAGGCAAAGGTGGACTTAGGACTATGTCAAGATAGAAAGATAGATGAAAGGACAGACAAAAACAATAGGTTACAAACGGATTAATTTATTGTTCATAGGCCTTACTGGTAAAAACACCTGGAGCCTCAACAAAAAACCTACAATTCAGAGTAGATGCCTACCACCTTATCACACAATCTTTTGAAGCTACTTCCCCAGTCTACCACTATGGAAGAAGATGTTTTGGAAAGATGATATTGTTCTGAAGACTTTACATCTCTGTTCCCAAACCCAGAGAAAACTCAGGGCTGAGAAGGACCAGGGGAGTTTGTTTCTGTGAGCTGCTACTTCAGCTACTTATAATTGATTATAAGTGTTTTAATAATATCTGTCCTGAAGGAAGAATTTTGATGACTCTCATTAATCAAACTATGCCCATCAATGTAGATGCTATGGCAGGAAAAATGTCTCAAAGTATGTCTCTGTCCCTTGGTCTCAGTGACTACCAATAAATAACACAAATTATTGATAACCTGCACAGCACCTTTGAAACAAAGCCCTCCTTAGTGATGCTCCAAAGATAGACATGGAGACAAAACCACAGAGAACAAGAGACTCTAAAAACTTTATAGTAATGGTGATGGAAGAAAGAAAAATGGTAACACAATATCACCTCTTTGTCTCTCCTATTTGTCCATTGGCAAGCAAAAACTTCTCACAAAAGTGATAGGTTTCCTTCAGCCCTCCCAGGTGCAAGCCAACTGTTTATGGAAACTGTTCACAGATCCCTCATGTGTCCCTCACCTGAGGAGGCAGATGGTGGATTGTGATGAAGCAAAACAAATTAAAATCTAGGCTCCCTAAAGTGAATAACAAAATGCCTAACACTTCATTTGGAACAGAACTTAGCTCACACTTACTCATTTTAAATAACCTCCAGGAAACATACATAAAGAATTCTGTAGTAGTTCACTTTTCAAATCCATTAACTGCCTGTTTGGTCTCATTAATAATAAACTTTAGTTAATTCTTGCCCAGCAATTTTATGTGCCTCATGATTTTATGCATACAAGAAAAAGACTAAATAATTAGTATGTAGAAGGACTACAAATGTTCAGTTTGCGAGGAATTCAAGTTGCAAGTGAATGCTTTTAACAATCTAGTTTAAATGGTTATTGATAATCAAAAGCATTGTAGAAAAAAAGCCATTTGAGGCTTGTAATATCTGCTGTAAGGGACAGGATCAATGATTATTGATAATCAAAAGCATTGTAGAAAAAAAGCCATTTGAGGCTGTGTAATATTTGCTGTAAGGGCCAGGATTCACTTAGGAGCAGCCTCATCAGTGGGCCCACACACACAACACACAAAATTCAATAAATCACACACTTGCTCTTTACACAGCTGCTCATTCTACAGGTCCTGTGAACTCTGCCTTATTTCCTATCCACAGTTTCCACAGACAGCACAAAACACACCACAACACACACACATCTGGCTACACCCCTGATATGGTGATTAGGACACCTATCCAGAAGGGGACATGCAGAGAAAAGCTTACAGCTCAGCTCATCTGCTTTCCATCTACTGCTCACTCTCTAAAGACAGGCACACACATCCTCACCTGGTAAGGTCATGAGCTCAGTGGTGTGAGCTCTGCTTGGTTTTATCTGAGCATATCTCCCAGATCAGTAACCACCCAGAGGAATATTTTAATTGGGAAACCCAATTTTGCTGAAGAACAAGATGGAGACATCTGCTAAAAAGGCAGTGGTGTTATAAATACAGCATACAAGAAACCTCACCTGGTTGGGGTGCATTTTTCATTAGAGCAATTTTGTAATAGATTAAAAAAACCAAAAAAACCACCAACATAGATTATACTCTGGGCTTCAGCTCCTAATTCCTGCAAAATTTGCATTTCAGTACACAAGGTGTGGTTTGGGATGTGGAACCAACGCCAGCCAGCTCCAAGATGGACTCAACACTAGCCAAGGCAATGGCGGTAACACCTCCAGGGTAACACAGTTAAGCAGGGGGGCAAAAACTATTGTGCAAGAGTGATTACAGATGGGGAGAGGAGTGAGAATATGTGAGACAAACAGCCCTGCAGACACCAGTATAAGTGGAGATGAAGTGGGAGCAGATGCTCCAGGCGCCACAGGTGAGATTCCCTTGCAGCCCATGATGAGGCAGCTGTCCCCCTGCAGCCCATGGTGACCCACAAGGGAGCAGAGATCCACCTGCAGCCCATGGAGGACCTTAGGGAAAAGCAGGTGGATGTGCCTGAAGGAGGCTGTTACCCTGTGGAGCAGGCTCCTTGCAGGACCTGTGAACCTGTGGAAAGAAGAGGTCCACGCTGGAGCAGCTTTGCTGCCAGGATTTGTGACCCCATGAGACCCACAGTGGGGCAGGGGAAGAGAGTGAGAAGTCCTCCCCTTGAGGAAGAATGAATGACAGAGATAACATGGGATGAGCTGGCCACAGCCCCTTCCCACCCTCCAGCACCACTGGGGAGAAGGAGGTAGAGAACCTGGAAGTGAAGATGAGCCTGAGAAGAAGGGAGGGGTGGGGGGAAAGGTGTTCTTAAACTTTGGGTTTATTTCCCATTATCATACTTTGATTTGATTGGTGATAAATTAAACTGATTCCCCCGAGTAGAGTCAGTTTTGCCCATGACAGTAATCAGTGGGTGATCTCTCCCTGTTCCTATCTTCACCCACGAGTGTCACATTCTCATTCTCTCTCCTCCACCCAGCTGAGGAGACGAGTGATAAAACCCTTGGTGGGCACCTGGAATCCAGCCAAGGCCAACCCACCACAGCATACTGTCTGGTCTGATTCTGGCATTATCAAATGGTGAAAAACTTCTTGGCCACAGGAGTAAAAACTTCAAAAAACAATACTGAAAAGAATATATTCTAATTGAGCTGAAAGAGTTGTTCAGGACAGGACTTACTCTTGTGCCTGGGGAAATTTACAACAAAAATCATCATGACCAAGTCTTAGGTAATTAGGGTTGTCCATGTTCTGAGTACTGCAGAGATGAGAAAGAAATAACTTACAATACTCCTTTGTCTGGACAGTTTCTATCCTATTTGCCCTCTCCCATTAGTTGTACTCTGACTCAATTCATCACAATTTTTATAATGAATGCTTGTCAATACTTTATTTACCTTACAGAGAATTCATAAAAGAATTCTTTCAATATAAAGTTACATGTTTTTGCCAAATAATGGTTTTGCCTTTTCTCTCCAAGTATGTTGCAACATAACTTCCTTTCCCAATTTTTCTTAATCCTTCAGGTCTTGGCTGACAGAATCTCAAATACACATTAAGTCACCAACTCAGTTTCAGAAGTTTAGGTTGGCACATTCTCACTGCTTTATTTGATTATCCAGATTTTGAAAGTTCATTCTAGAAATCTATCCTGGGCAAAAAATGCACTTGGATAATAACACAATCATTACTGTCACTTAGAGAATATATAGAAACAATTTAAATTATTCTTATTTTATACTTTCTATATTTTTTCCTTCTATCTGGCTTCAAAGAATAACTAGATTAATAAAATCACTGTTTTATTTGCCACAATCTCAAATACAATCAGAAAAATACAATTTTTTCCACAGGCCTATTTATAATAGAAAGAGGTTTTTTTTGACACCTTGCAAACATAGACACTAAAATAGCTATAAGTCTATAAATTACATGTCTGGAAAATAACTAAATCTTTGGGAAACCACTATGATCTCTGGAAGAACAAAGTTAAAGTAAGTATGAAACTCAAAAAAAGGTCACCATGTAAGTATGTCTTTTCAGTAAGATCAGTGAAAACTACAAAATTACAAATTCCAATGGAGGTAACTAAAACAAAAAGCAGGGCAAGCAGGACAGATCTGAAGCAAACACTGTCAACACCCTTCCGCCCCCACAAAAAACCCCACAGGCAAAACGCGTAAGAAGCCAGAGGTGCACTCCCAATTGCCATGGTGCATTCAGGCTTTCAAGTTTAGGACCGACCTTTTAGGTGCTGACACTTGGAAATGGATTTGGCTTATTCCTGTTACTCTCCACTCTGCAGTGTCAATGAAAGCAGAGGAATATCAGATGCACACTCAAGACAGTAGCACTGTGAACAGCATGACACAGTGGGGCACATTTTGTCAAAAAAAGACTTTAAAAAATGCAGTACTCTTTCAGTAGCAAATAGACTCCAGTAAAAAAAAAAAAAAAAAAATAGAAATGGTCTTCAGTAGAACAAAAGTGAGGTTGTGTCTTTTAGACACAACTGAGCACAGCTTAGCACAGACACTGAACGTCCCTAAACTTGCTCAGATTCCAATAAATAATCCTCTAATAACCCAAAAAGGAAGAACGCATCTATGCTGTATCAAACATAAAACTTAAGAGTATAGCATAACACTACCAAACCTGAGAATGACAGAATAAAATAGTGAAAAGACAGTTTAAAAATAATTTTGCTAGGTAAAAGAAATCTCAGTAATTCTAGTCTTTGTTCAAAGAAAACATAGCATGTTTATCAAGATTTTCTGTAGGCCTCATGCATGAGACCAAAGAAGGATTTTATATATTTTAATCAAATTAATTCCAAATATTGTAGGTTATTATTTGATTTTAAAACATATATGACATTTAATCTAGAAAAAATTAAGTAACAGAACTCAGGTGTAGTGTTTGTGGCAAATTGAATGAAAAAATTATAAAGCATTTTAGTTTGATTTTTAAAATGTAATTTGTTTTTACATTTTAATGTATTATTCCCCTGCTCCTGATATGGAAAAGTAGTTTTCAGTATTAACTAAAGTTCATAATAACTATTTTACATTTATTAACTCTATATATCTTCTAGACAGTTCTTCCTTAGCTCCTTCATTATTGCTAAATTTTAAATCTGTATTTAACAACAGCATTGCAATTGTAATTTTGAGAGCTTTGGTCAAAGAAGTAATATGTTAATTAATTAAAATAACAACGTAGCTTGCATAATATAAAGGCAAGTTTTAGTAAGTTTTCAGCCCTAGAGAGTCTGAACTGGAATACATGAGAATGACATTGCTAAGTGTAAATCCATCTTTGTTAAAATATGGGAACATGAAAAATTTACTCATTATAATATTTTGTCATTTCATCTACTAAAACCAAGAAGCAATAGCCACATAACTTATAATTACACTGTCGTTATGAAGTGTATCAGTGAGCCATAACAGAATGATCTCATGAAAAAGAAATTACTTCAGCTTCAAAGCATATGAAAGCCAAAACTAAGCATTGTTGTCTTCTCCTCAGCACATAAACAGACTGTCCCTTGAGGGTGGGACTGTATGAAAAGCAAACACGTTCTGCCATTGCAAGCTTGCTACTATAGGTCAAATAACTAAAAGACAACAAGCAACTAAAATGAGGATTAGAACAATAGTTGCTTATTGCAAAAAACCAGACAAACACAAAAGCCTCATCAACAACAAAAAAAACTAAGAAGCCTTGCTCACATAATAATCTATTCTGAACATCTCCCCCCCATACCACCCTCAAAACAACAAGCTCTGTACAAATTAAAATGGGGACCTTTTATCAGTCTTATAGTTTAATTCTGTTTTGGTGAGACATCAAGACTACTTGAGCTGCACTTGGTTGACTGACTGACTGACCAAGGGTTTTTCGGTGCCTTTGCTCCCAAGCATTCCATGAGGATATAATAAAAAAACTTGGTTGACTGACTGACTGACCAAGGGTTTTTCGATGCCTTTGCTCTCAAGCATTCCATGAGGATATAATAATAAAAAAAATAAAAAATAAAAAATAAAAAAAAAAAAAGTTGTAGGTAGAAGACATCAGAAGACATTTTTCTATCACAAACTATCAAGACCCAAATCCACAAATCCCATACCTTCTTGTACACACCCTGAATAGCTGAATTATTAACTACCTGGAGTTTGGACTTTACTGTAGTACAAGAAGCAACAAGATCATGAATGAACACACATGAATAAAAGAAAATTACTGCAATTTTTCAGCAAGATACGCTAAGCATTAGCAGAAGATTTTTGCTGCTAGTTAGTAGTCATACACAAAATAATGGCATCTGTAATGAATACCACTTTTCCCACTGTTGTCTTCAAATGCAGAGTAAAGTTTCAGCAGCTTGAAAATGCTTTCTCTTTTATTATCTCAAATTGTTTCTTTTTCACTGCAAATGGAATGTGTTTTTTAAAAAGCTACTGAATAATCAATGAAATAGGAAAATTTGTGTTATTGTTGCACTACTTTAGTGCCATGACAAAATACAGACTTCCAAGTAGTGCTGAATTTACTAGAAATGCTTTTCATATTAAATAAATCCTAAATTAAACTGAATTTTAGTCTTAATTAGAAAAATGCTGTTATTAAAAATATTAATTTCACTCTCATATTAATTTAAAAAAAAAACCAAAAAGAGCAGCAGCTAAGTATTTAAAATAAGGTAAATTTGGGGATGCGGGGGGAAAAAGTAAATTTAAGAGGTTAACTCTTCAAACAATGAAAACATCTGGTAACATAGGTGTCTTAGACTAATTTGTAAGTAGTTTGTGATGTAGACTCTCTCTTCAAATGAGAGACCAAGCAGAAACTCTACTCCACTACAGACTTGCAGCAGTATTTTCAACTTTCAACTCAGGAGCCACTGCATTCAAATGGCAATTCCATAATCAGGTAATTAGCAATACTCCAGCAGAGAGACTCAGAGACAAGAAATAAGCACCCAAAGGGTGGAGATGGAGACAAGGCACTCCAACTCATTGCTGGTGCGAGCAGTGGTCATAGCACATTTTCCTACAGTCGGGATCCTTTCCTACCCATGGGATCTGACGGACGGGAGCTGTGAGAAATACTTTAGGAAAGAGGTGACCACAGTTTCCCAAAGAAGGGAATGACCACAGTTTCCCAAAGAAGGGAATGACCACAGTTTCCCAAAATGCCTGGCAGTAAAATTTAAAGGCTCAAGAGGGACATAAACAACCATGACTGCCTCATTAGCAATGTGATAGAGAATCAGTTTCTCCATCTCAGTGCTCTGCTCCTGTTGATTACTATCCTAACTACTTTCATCCAGTACCAGTATGGGTCCAACATCACACCAAGCCAGAGTGAGGTGAGCTGTGCTTTGCTTTTAGAACACTTAACTTGAGCTGCTTACCCAAGAGAAAAGAGCCTTCTTGGATTTTTAACTAATTATAAAAGTAAAAAAATCCCTGCTGGGAATTTGTTTCTCAGAAAATAAGCAAAGATCCTTTCTTTATCTTTTTCTGATACAGAGATGGGTAATTTTTATTTAACTACACTTCATGCAATCAGGTATTCTGCACAATTTCAAGTCTGGCCACTGTGCATGCAATGTAATGACCTTCTAGTATTAGCTTTCTAAAACACTCGCACTAAACTCTACAATGATATTTACAACACACCTCATTATAAAAAAGAGAGATGGATAGGAGAGCTCAATGCTTTGCCACTGCTTTTGACCTTGAACAAAGCCTAACACAGAATATTTCCTGAGGACTGAGGAACAACAACCAAAGGTTAGTTGTTTTTCCACTCCAACTCCAGCTATTTTGTATTCCTAATTTGTCACTTATGTGTAGGAAGAGTATCCCACAATAGAGTCATTATTAATAAAAGTCCAATCAGAATTCTTGCCTTGCTAGATGGCAAGACACATAGGAAGTACATTAAGCTTGAATATGTCAAACAAATGTCCCTCTTCATTGTCACATTATTAGCAACAGAATGAGTTCAAAGAATGGAATTACCTGGAAGAAGGGAAAAAAGGTACATACCATCATCATGATGGATTGCTGGATCTGGAGAGCAAAGGAGAGGAAAAGAGAAGATGCAACAACAACAAAGATTGTTCTGAGGACAATTTACTTTTCACATGTAATAAATTAGTTCCAAATAAAAGGTTGCATTTAGAAAATGGATGTTTACTCTGATTTTGTTACTGTTTAAACACTGCACATATGTGCCTCCCAAAGAAATTAAAAGCAAACCATTTGTTGTTTGTAGATAAGTCTTTGAATTTGACTAAATGCCTTTACTATCTTTAGTATTTTCTTTTAAATAAACTCATCTTGGTTATAACTAAAAACAGTAAAGTCAGAATTTGTGAGTTAAGGCTCTAGACACAGCTATTCCAGTTCACTTCCAGATGAAAGATACCATAGAAACAACGAAAACCTAAGTTTTCTGTAAAGAATCTACCAATTCTTAGAATTGGTACACATATGTTATTTATCTAATAGCATACTAGGTCAATATAAATAGGGAAAACTTAAAGAATTTTTAAATTTTTTTTTATTGTAACACACAAATACTCCACAAATAAATGAGGGTGACAATAATGCATATAACTTTAATACCATAAGACAGCTAATTAAACTTCAGTCAGGACCACTGATAACTCCTCTATCTTGCAATATGGGTTCTCAGATAAGCTTAAGGATAAACAAGTTTGGTATAGCAACAGATAATCCAGCTGATAGGTCCTTGATTACCAAAGGAATAAGCAAGTCTGTGGTTGCTGAGATCAAAAAAAGCCAACTTACTCATTTGTAATTAGTGCACGCCTTCAGGTTACGTTTGTGCCAACACCACTGAGCTTCTCAAACAGCGTTAAACATCCCACATTTAGCATTTTTCAGTTTCATTCCCCTGTGGGAGGGTAAAATTTTTTCTACCTTCTTCATATTTTGTTCATATCAATGGGACTTTCACACTGTCCACACGGAACACTGCAAACAGCTCTATGCGACCCAGATTTTTCTGAGTAACTTGAGAATCTTGTATGCCCCTTTCCTGACTATTCAGATTAAAATTAGACAATACTGAGGTGTACATTTAATCCCATATGTGTGTACTGTTGAGATGACTACAGAAACTTCACCACAAAGACCTCCTGTTTCTTGATATTGCTGAATCAAGAGATGCTCTTTAAACACTCAGTATGCACCTCAGTAGTGTTATAAGAAAGTACACAGAAAAGATATTATGTTGGCTTATTATTTACACTTGTGTAAAGCATTCTGAAGATGGTAGTGACAATCTTCAGAAAAGTAATTTGCTGAACTGCAAACTAGCCCTTTCCAAATCCTACCTGTCCTTGTTATGGATCATCTGATGTAAAACTGAGAGCTAAGACAAAATTCAGCAACATAAATACAGCAACACAGATACAGCACACCAATGCAGATGACTGCACTTCAGAGAAAATTTATCATGCACATTATGCCTGAATAGCTCATTCAGGGCAAAGGAGGACTAGCAGAGGAGGAAATTATTGTATTGTTTCAATAGAAAGTACATTACCACAGTGGGAAAAAGCAGAAACATAATCGACTCCTCCCTTTTTTTAAACCGTGGTTAAGGGAAGAAAACAACATCCTTTGAAACAGCCTTCATAGTCAACTGTTACACAGCTGTTGATTATTTCAGATGAGAGATGAAGGAAAAATAATTTTTTAATTTTCTGATCTGTCACTGCTGTTTTTAAAATTTTCACGAAGCACTCACCACTACTTTCTTTTGCAACAGAAGACATAATTATCTTAGTTAAAGCATCTTGCTTTTTAAGAAAAAACAATTTCCCTGGCTCAGTACTCTACTGACTGAGTCTTGGGCACCACTGTGTGCATTTGACTTGGCCACTGCTCTACAGAACATCAGTGGGTTCAAGCACCTAAATTATCTGCTGAAATACAGCAGACCCCCTCGATCCTGGGCTCTTCTACAGAACTTCTAAGTACTGCATGTAGGCAGGTGACCTCAGTGCCATTTGTGAGCCTAGGAAACAGTCCTTTCTTTGTGCACTAGCAGAGCAGAACATCACTTCTTAGCCCGTTATTTTCTCTTTAAAAATAAAACTGAAAAAAAAAAAAAGGACATAAAGCAAACCCTTTGCACCAAAGTCCTCAGGTGACTGAAGATCCAAAATACTATTGAACTTACTAATGGTAAAAGCTTCCCTCCCATTTCTTCAAACTTAGCATTCCAGCTGTATCAACTACGCCAAATCCTTATGCAGCAGGGAAACATTTTGAAAAGCATTTCTTGGCATCTTGCCCTTCAGCACAAGAAAATTTGCATTTTTACAGCATTTCTGCCTGTCAGCACTACAACATTTTAATGGGTTTTGCAGCTGTGGGGAGAATTGAGAACTGGTCAGCGGATTCTTATTGCAGACTGCTGAGAGACAAGTGCCTGAGGGTGCTGAGGCAGGAGAAACCAGCTGACCTGACCAGTCTTCACACTCCACAGAAAATTCAAACAGCACCTTTCACTTCCAATGAGTATACCCAAACAAAGGCCCTTCCTGATCCATGGGCTCTGTGTAGCAAGGAACATTAAAATCCTTACTTTTTTCCCCCCTTGCTCCTAACAAAATAAGCAGCTTTCTGTAGGAACTCATGAAAGAACAAAAACATAGCCAATTGCAACTTCAACTCCCATAAGCTGCACTTAGTATATGGGGTTTAAGTCACAGATCCCAGTAACTACTGCAAGTAAGAGCAAAATCAGAGAACCACAGGGTCCCAAGTTTCTCCTGGGGATGGGAACAGCAGCGTGGCTGACTTAAGGGTGCTTCTTCAAAGGACATTACTTAAATGTACAAGTGAGAGGCAGCAGCAATGCCAGGAACTAATCAGCACATGGAATCTCTCTGGAAGAGCTTCATGCTGAGCCAGAAGAGTATTGCAGTACCAGGAGGTATCATTCCACAGGGGAATTACCCAGCATATGGATGCCCAGTTTCAAAGTGTGAATTAAGCTCAAGAATCCAAGTCTGACTAGCAGGTTAAACACCATTCCCTCTGCTTGAAGCAGAATAGCACATCTTCTCCACAGTGTCTCTTAGTTGAACACTAATCCTACACATTTCACCCCAAAAGACATCCCTTGGCCAACCCAAGATGAATCTGTCTTGTTTCAGTCAGTGCACCTTATTAAATCCTACTAATTGCTGTCACAAAATATAATCTTTCTCAGGTGTAAAAAGAGCTGATATATTTTGATTTCAAGTCTATTAAAACTGGCATCACATAAGTATATTCACTGTATTAACTATCTTATGACACAGTTTTCTAATAATTACACCAAAACTAATTAGCCAAATTCTTGTCTTAACATAATACTTAAAACTGTGAATTCGTTTGATATTTGCAGCACTGTGGCCAACACAGATTTATCCTCCAGACACTCTCAATCTCCAAATATAGAAGCAAGATAGCTCATCTAGGCAGGGAACACGCATGTGTGTGGGAGGGAGTCTGGAAACATTCCGAGGAATGGAGTATATGCCACTTTCTAAACCAGTGGGGATAGGGAAAAACCACAAAGAGGCCTGTAATGAAAAGCCCAAGGGAAGGGCAAGCACACCACCAGAATCTCACAAAGCCAAACCCAAATGACAAGGTAAAGAAGGAGAGAAGGAAAACAAGTTACAGATGTCTGTCAAGGGGAAGAAAAGTAAATTTTAAAAAGTGCAAGAAGTAAGAAAGCAATGAGGAAATATCTTTATTGCATGGCAAGATTTAATCAGTGTGTAAGTCATGAAAAATGAAGTACACACAAGCAGTAAGATGAACTACTCCAAGTCAGAGTTTGTAGATAAAGCATTAACAATTTAACACACCACCATTCATTATTCAAAACATCCACACTCACATGAAAGTTCTTGAAATCCAGCTTGCCTCTCAGGTTTGATGTTAATGAGAGGAATAGCATTCAGGCTTGCCAGTATCCTGCCTATGTGACAGCCACAGTGCCTCTGTCGTTTTCATAACATCAAGGTGCTGCATCACTCAGTGCTTAAAAAAAATTAAAACCTCACCTTTGTAAAAAGCAGATCTGTAGCTCACATTATCACATTGTAGACAGCTAGGTGCTACATTGAAGGATAAACTACAAAAACATGAGGATCCTGAAGATCTGAGGTGAATTGAAATGAAAAAAGATAAAGTACATTTTGCAAAACTTCTACTAAAAAAAACCCCAAAAAACAGTGACCCAATTCTGTTGGACTTAGAATAAGAAATATATCTGTCATGTCTGTTTATTATCTAGAAGCCATATATACCATTAACCAAGAGGCACTACATCATTTAGTTTTCTCTGTTCACTACCATACTGTAATTGAAGATCTCCAGGATATGCTTATCAAAAAACCCACACAACTGCGTTGTCTACATCTTTCAAAAGTTCATGTTTAATCTTTAGACATAAAAGGACAAGGACACCATCAGAACAGAAACTTTTTTTAAACCCCAGTTTTGGTTACTAAACACACTATTTTTCTCCTCCCACTTTCTCCTTAGTTTTGAGAAAGGACCAGCCAATTTTCATTTTATTTAATCTCTTTTTGCCCATTAGATTTCTGACCCCTTACCATGAACATGGAAAGGCTGGCCTAGTTTTATTCCTATACTTCTAAATATCTTCATTTTGATGCCACAGTTCTAACATATCCTCAGTTTATACACAAAAAAACCCCTTGTACTACCAAGTTTGTTTTCTCAGCATCTTATTTGTTCATAAATTCTTAATTCTGAGCTGTTTTCAAGATTCACTATCTACAAATGTTATAGAAAAAGTCTTTCAAATACATAACATACAGCAGTTTGGCCCATATGAAGTGCCTGTTCCTGACTCCAGGCAATGCACCTAAACGGCAGCTGGGGAAGCTCTGCCCCCAGCCCATGGCATGCAGCTTCCTTCCTGACAGAATTGAGGACAGCAACGCTGCCCTCCTTAGGTGAAGCCACTCTTGCCCCTGAAATGGCTAAGGAAACCCAGCTGCACACTTCAGGGAACACCCTGCATATGCATTAGTCAGGAATCAGGAGCTGAGACTTCCCAGCACAACAGTAAGTGCTCACTTGGTACCTGTTCAGTCACTAAAAAAAATACCAGACTCTTTCCTTTGTTTGTACCATGTTTAAGTCTTGAGTAAATACCATTACCGTGACTTTCAAATTATGTAAAACTCAACAGCTGAGGTATTTAGTCAGTCCTGTACAAAGCCATATAGCAGCCACATGAGCCCCTCATCAGCTATTATGCCTATTTAGCTCTTTTAGGCAGCAGCCCATTCACTGTTCACCCATCTGTAAAATACACTAAAATATTCTAACATAACAACTTTAAAAAGCCTCTCAGAAGAACAACAAATATTGTATAAATAGTCCCTCTCATATACATTAATTAGTTAACCAGATGTTTTTATTTTATTTCTACATTCAGTTTGTGACTATGTTCATATTAAACCTTTTTATAAGGCTTGAATATGCCAAATAATTACAGACAAAACTAGGCCTTTTTTTTTTTTTTTTTAATAACAGAATTTGTGTTGCTTTTTTATTTCCTTCTATACAACCTTTGATCTTCTCATATGGGCATTTTGTAACTGCAAAGAGCAACATTAATTCAGACTGAATAATCACATATCAATACACAAGAAGCAGGAATTTGATTGCTACTATTTTTCATTTGGCCCATGCATCTTTCTAAAGGGTCCTGATTATCTTGGTGTGACTTGAAATGGATAAATGTGTTAGCTTATGTTTGTAGAAACCAATCAAGAATCAAAATATTCTTTTTGCTCAAAAATAAGCATGATTTTATGGTGTTAATAATTGAATGAGAATTTTCTAAGTAAGAGCTCTCTTATCCAGAACAGAAATTAAATTATATTCTATGATGTTGGCATTTACACAATCCAACAATACCCTAAACTTAATTAATGCCCTTCCTCTCCAGCAAGAACAAACAAAACTGCTTTGCAAAACAACAAAGGAAAATTGAAGGTAAAAACTTTAGTCAGCAACTATTTGAAATCAGCACTGCAAATTCAGCAGATATAGTCAAGGTAGGAACAGTAATAAAAATCCACAGATGAAAAGAATAAAGTACCTAAAGTATCCATTCCCAAAGGACACTGCAATGCTCAAATTACAGAGGCAAGAATCTATGGAAACGTTCCAGGACACCTCAGGAGTACTAAGATAGGTCTAACTACTGTCAGATGGTTTTATGTGGTATCTATTTGTATTTCTCCTTTGTTGTTTGTTTAATTTTGGTTTTAGTTGTGGGGTTTGTTTGTTTGTTGTGGTTTTTTTAAATGGTAATTAAGTTAGGTCCATCTAGAATTGCATCTGATTAAAAATGCATCTTTAAAACTTGTTGCATTCAAGTCAAAACCGGGAGGTGGGAGGAAAGGAAAATTGATGGGTACCTTTCTGGCCAAGATGAACAAAGTCAGGAACCTCTTCCCCTAACAGACACAAGCTATCTAGATTGATAAAGCAGTGTTTTAAGAACACCAAAGTGGGGGACAGGGGGGGAAAAAAAACTAAACCAAACACCTCTTTAGGTCTTAATAGAAAGCATTAACTGATTTATTGGTATTTACCCTACAGAGTACATTTTAATAGCAAAATCCTGACTCTCAAAAAAGGCCTGGAAACATAAAACCCCCTCAAATATCAGAAGCACATTTTTCTCTGTAAATTCTACCATGTGTACATGGCCAGAGCAGTACCTCTGACACAGGATCAGTTGGCTGCCCAATTTAGGTATTTGTGCGACTCTTCTCAAGAGCAAATTGAAAAATTCACTGTTGTCTCCTCTCTAGTCAGTCCTGAAGAAGTCTTTTCACATGCAAACAGATGTGCCACTAAGGAAAATAACAGATTGTCTGTTGTCATACACAGGTTATATCTCTACTGCTTTCCCACACTGTTCCCCAAAGCTGCTGTAGTGATGGACTGCCTCCAGTTTTGGCAGCCTGTCTTGGCCCAAAACTGGAAGGTGTATGGGGATATCTTTGAGGTGGCTCACATGCATTTATGAAACAGAGCAGATGGGGCAGCTCTTGCAGTCTATCACTGTCTCACTGGCACCGGCTGCATCTTTGAGGAGACACTTCCACTAGTCCAGCACTTCCGTCTCCACTGGCCCAAATACATCACCTCAAGTGTCTTCTAATGCATTTATTGAACCATACTCTCCACCAGCATCTGCAATGAACTGTAAAACATGCACTGCCAAGCTGATACAAGTGATCCAAAACTGGCTGAGAAAAGGACTAGGGTTTCTGACAGTGTTTGAACAAAATCCAAATCACGGCTGCCTCCCTGATGCTGGTGACACATTCATCTTGCCTTAAAGTGTCATGAGCAGTAATGAAGCTTATGCATGTTCATATTTTACTAAACTACTGGTAAAAGTGCATTTTTCTCCAATACTGAGCCAGTAGAAGAGTTCTAAAAAATATTCTTATTCAAGCCCAGCTAACTTGAGGAGCTATTTCATAAATGACAACAAAGAAAATTCTTAAAAATCACTTTATTTCCCCAACAGGTTCTTTAAAGAAATATTTTGATAAATTACTGAAAATAAATTAACTCTATACCTGCCAAACTGACAGAAGATACCAGATACCATATGTGGTCGTATATATGAATGTCACATACTTATTCCAAGAGTTACAATCAGATCTAGAGTACAAAGTCAAAGCCAACACTTCCAATATGCTATCAAATATCCATTAAAAGTTTAGTCTGAGGCAAGATGAATCCTCCCCCTCATGTCAGAAGGCATGTAAATCACTGATGGTTCTCAGAAGAGCCATTTCAACACTTAGTATGTAAAGAAATCAGCTTTAAACTCACCACATTGTGATGCTGTCAGTCATAAGAACTCTCAGCTGTATAATAATTTTGAAATAATCTTATTTGGAAAGGACTGGTCATTAAATAGAGAACAAATGACAGGTCTGCATCTGGCACATGCCAAAGCTGGTTTTGTGTGTTATTATTTTTTTTTTTGCTTTATGTCTGGTTGACAGGAAGCAAATTAATTATGGGAAAAAAACCCCTAAAACATAAAATGAGAAAATTCTAATGCTAATGAAACATTACTCCAGTGCATTTTTTACCCTTGGTCAAGACAATTGGATGCCAGTAAGTTGAATAAAGTAAGCAAACTCATACCTTCCTGATTAACACAGGCAATTGACATCTTGTCCAGCATGCAAGAGCAACCTGTATCTGAAGTGTTACTCACAACGATGCTCTGACTAACTAGAGAGACATGGTCATATGGACACCATATCACAGACCACTGAGAGGTGACTCTGGCTTCACCTAGATTTCACCCATGTGTTCAGAGGAAAATACACCAGGAAGAAAATCTTCAGAACAACAAAGAAAAACCCCAAACATTTCCCCAAATGCTGTGTTCCTGTACATGTAAAGAGCTTTGGGAAAAACCAGCCCCAACAAACAGCAACCACCAGCTCTCCCTGATGCCTCCCAGCAGGACACTAACACCAGGAGCCACTGCCCTTGGGGTGCAACCTCAGGGCCAGCACAGCAAAGTGAGCTGCACGTGGCTGAACAGCAGAGTCAGCTCAAGGCCACCAGGCCCACCAGCTCTGCACAAGGATTTGGGCTTCAGCAGGCACCACACCTGCTTCCTCTTGAACACAACACTGCCCCGGTGCTCGGAAAGGCAGGCTCAGCCACCTACCTACTCAGCACGTCACAAAAATCATCCAGCACACTACACTCCTGAGGAGTATCAAATCATGCTAGCCCAGAGGACACTCACAGTGCTGCCCTAGGATTAGCTGCAGAACCCAATACATCTAATGTAACCTGACAGGATAATAAGTATCTTTTTCATATCCTGCTCTGAGGGTGGAGAAGCAATTAAAAATAAATGGTGTCACTGGAACAGGCGCTTGCCAGGATCTGATGCAAAGTCAGCTCTGGCTGAACGAACAAGTCACCCTGAAATGGAGCATGAATTCAGAGAGATTCTACTACAATTTTTAGCTACTTTCAATGCCTTTCCCACAAGCAAAAGGAAGAACGATTTAACAGGGAGCTTTATTAAGCTGGGTGGCTACTCTCACCAGGCAGAATAAAAACCTCTCCGAAATGTATAAATCGGTTTTCAAGATCATGAGAATGACCAGTAATTTTAGATTTAATAGCTCTGTTTAGTATAGCCTTACAATCTGGTATAGAAAATGACCTCAGAAATCTTTTGAGTTCTGCTCGGATGAAGTAATTTCACTCTTCTGAAGACATTAACATGAAAAGAGAAAAGAAAGAATTAAGCTGAGAAGGGAGAAAGAGAGGGAAAAAAAGAGAAAATAGAAAGATTTAATCACAGAGAAGCTCCAGCAAACTACACAGGAGATAGGATACTCTAACACATGAATTGCTCCTTTATCCCACCTGCATTATCTAGGAACATTAAAGTAATAGGAATTTGATTTCTATTAGCTTGGAACATTTTCTCTGGTATCAATTCACAAATTGTAAGTCATAAAAGGAGAAATAAGCATGTACTTTAAAAGGTAACTTCAAGAACACAAAACATGTTAATCTCTGTTTTACATCCTAAAAAACATGTATCATGGCAGGAAAAGCTGCCTTAAGGAGACTCTAAAGCCCTCTGTCCTAAACTCCACAGAAAATAATTTGATTTAACGGAACTAAGAGTAGGAAAAGTAATAGGTTTGTATGTTTGAATAAAATGAGTGGAAGCCCAGACCAATTTAATCCAATGTAATAAACCATGAACTATCTACTGGCAGTAATGCAGACAGAAAACTATCTACACAGATCATGAGTTTTGTCACTTATTTTTTATCTGTGAAGACACTCTCTGTAGCTGAAAGTAAATGCAAAACAAAAAAAAAAATTTTTTTTTTTTTTTTTTTTTTTTTTGTATTTTGTGCTGAAACACAGGAAAAAAAATTGTATTTTGTACAGGTACTGTACTGTTAATACACTATCTTTTCCATTGAAATGCATTTCAAAAAATGAAAAATAAAAGGCAGAATAAGTAGAACTTCTTGTGCAAGTTGAATTTTTGATTTCCCTCCCTGGCTTCAGATGTTGAATGGACTTGCAGGAGGTACACCAGGCACCAGGCCTTTGCAGTGCCCAGCCAAGAAACTTCAAATGAAAGAGTATTCTTTCTTTGGATGCAAAAATAAAAATTACTACAAATAGAGATCATCTGAAAAATTAGGAGCTCATTCTCTGTATCACCCAAAACCAAGAAGAAAACAGTAATCTAGAATTCTTAGGGTTGGAAAAGATCTTAAAATCACTAAGTCCAATCATTAATCCAGCACCACTGTTAACCCTCTTCACCACTAAACCACATCCCTGAGCCCCGTATTTATATCTCTTTTAGATACCTGCAGGGATGATGATTCTCCCACTTTCCTGAGCAACTTGTTTCAATGCTTCATAACCTTTTCGGTGAAGAAATAGTTTTTAAGATCCCACCTGAACCTTCCCTAACACAACCTGAAGCCATTTCCTCTACCACTTGCCATGTGGGAGAAGAGACTGACCTTCACCTGGCTGCAGCCTGTTTCAGGTGGTTGAACTGAGCAGTAAGGTCAGCCCTGAGCCTCCTGTTCTCCAGACTAAGCAACCCCAGCTCCCTCAGCCATTCCTCATAAGAGCTGGTACCCCAGACCCTTCACCAGCCCTGTAGTCCTCCTCTGGACACTCTCCCGCACCTCAATATCTTTCCTGTAGTGAGGGGCCCAGAACTGATCACTGGATTCAAGGTGAGGCCTCACCTGTGCCGAGTACAGGGGGACAATCCCTGTCCTGGTCCTGCTGGCCACACTACTGCTGGTCCAGGCCAGGATGCCATCGGCCTTCTTGGCCCCCTGGGCAGACACTGGCTCATGTTCAGCTGCTGTAAACCAGCACTCCCAGGTCCTTTGCTGCTGGGCAGCTTTCCAACCACTCTGCCCCAGCCTGTGGTGCTGCAAGGGGTCGTTGTGACCCAAGGGCAGGATCCAGCACTTTGCCTTAGAGAACTTCATACCTTTGGCCTTGGCCCATTGATCCAGCCTCTCCAGACTCCTCTGCAGAGCCTCCAGAAGATCAACACTCCCGCTCAAATCAGTGTGTCTGCAAACTGACTGATGGTAGACTTGATCCTCTAGTCCATCATGTTGACAGAAAGCATTTTTATGCCAAGTGGAGTAGTTGTTTTGTAAATAGAAATCTTCAGTTGCTCTTTAACAGGCTTTTCAAAATCTGAGCATCTTGTTCTGTTTACACATTTAACTATTATGCTTGTCATAGTTTGTTTATCAAATAGAAACCAGTCAATATAAACCTTGCTATGTTCAAAACCCACGCAGCACAGAGAAAATCTCCTCCACAATAAACCAGGGGCAAAGCACTTCCAAGGTAAATGAATGTAAGCCTGTGCTGCAGCATGCTTATTTAACAGCGCTGCAAAACCCTACTTAGTGAAATAGCAGAGTACTTGAAAGAAAGATTTATAAAGCAACAGAAAAAAATCAATTGTGGGCCCTCATTCACAACCACAGAATAATCACCTAATGAAATTGAAAGCAATGCATGCAACACACAGTAATTGTTCAATATAAGTAATTATTGTATACAACTAGATTTAATCTCTAAAATTCAGCGTTGCAGGGTACTGTTGAATTCTAAAGCTTTGCACGTCAACAGGAAGATTCAACTCCTGTTACCAATCCTTATCCAAACAGGATACCAATCCTCATCCAAAACAATCCAAACAATATCTAAAGAAATCACAAACATTGCTCAGGTATCATTGTGTACTTGTGATAGGGCAGCACTGGTTAAAGCCTCCCTACAATCAAGAAGTGAACTAAATAGGCTTTGCCACTCCTGTCATAAACAACAGCAAATTCTTCCAACAGAAATCCAAACACAAAAGAGCAAGTGCCTTCATTATTTATGACTCTGAGGAGAAGAGAAATTATCAAAACAGGATCACTGGAACAGAATGCAAGACAGAATCTGCCATGAAAACACACAAAAAGAGAAAGCAAGAAAATCCTTCCAATTAGAATCAGAGAAAGGCAATATTGAAAAAAAATATCATGACAACAGTTTTAGTTTTAGCTTGGTAAGTATGGAAAGTAGCCACCATTGCTTCCCCTTTTTCCTTGTTCTGTAGTCCCTCTCAAGAGACAGGGCCAATCCCACAGCCAGAGGTAGGAGCTATGCCAGCTGCTACCACTGCTTCAACAGATATTGGAAAAGCCAGTGAGAGGAGGATAACTAAGGGCATGTGAAAACTCTCCAGGATCCCTTGCGTGGCTATCAGCACCAACAAGCAGGAGAAGAGGCTCAAGTTGAGCCTTGAACAGCTCTAGTTACCATTAATAAATCCAAAATATTGGTTCAAATAGTTTGAGTAGCAGAGACAATCTCTTAATAGTTGTAATTTCTTCAGTTTCCCAAATTGCTGTTTTTAGAGTTTATCAGTCAATTCCAACAAAGTCAAGTAAGTCTTAACTGCACAGAGTTACATCAGAGGCTAGCCAAGATTTATTCACAATAGATCAGCCATTAAAATGTACTATTTTCAAATGACAATAATCTAGTTTTATAGATTCACTGTCTAATGGACCCACAGCAAGACAGGCAACATTCCCAGACTGCTAAGCATATCCTCTTAACCAGTCTCATCCATCAGGGCTGCTGAACAGCATTTCTCAAGAGAATAATTTCCATCACTAACCGAGCACAAACTGCAAAGCCTCAACTTTTCACAGTCACTGCTACTTTTTTTCCTTTAATTTCAATCAGTTGACATTCCTTTTAATAGGATGGGTAGCATCAGTCTCTCCAGCAATCAGTGAAGATATGCAAAAAAGCTTGATTTCCCATTCCCTGACTTATTTTTGTTACAAAGCCCCCAAGAGAAATAAATACATCAATAAAGAGTAAGGTCATTCTGGGAACATATGCAGTAAGTATTCCCCATGTAATAAGTGCTTACGGAATGGTTTATAGAAGAGGAGCCTCATGATGAATTACAAGCAGATCAGAAAAGCTGCATTTGTGTTCCTGAACAATCCAATCACAACAACAAAGAGAGACGTAAGCTTTACTGGAAAACACCACTTGCTAAAGTTTTAGATTCTAAAAAGTCTTTTTACATTCTCTTTCTTTCTCTTAAAAATTCTATTTTTTCACACAAGCTCCAAAACTTTCTAGCCAGAGAACTTTTCTAGACCACAGTTCTATTTCAGGTGTATTTTCCTTTACAACAAAAACCACAGAAATTAAATTTTCCAAAGAAAACAGCCATTAAAAACCATCATCAAAGTTCTTCTCAAATCCACAGCATCCTTTCCCATCAACATTCTTCACAAATTCAATCAGTTAAAACCAAAAAAAGAGTTATAGGCTCATGCATATAAACTTATATTTGACAAACATTTCATTACAAAAAAAAAAGTTAAGAAATCATCTATTACCATTCTGTCTAGCACATCCTGCAAATGTAAGCACCTCTTCCTCAATGTCAGGGAAAGTACTCACACAGCCGAAATGTAAGAAACTCTTGTCTTATTAAAAGTGCTTAGCCCAAGTACTAAATATATGCCACTGGCAGCAATTGATTTGTGACACTTCAGCTAACTCTGTGATGTATTTAACACATAAAGGACTCCAGTTTCATCATGTAGAGAAGACTCAATGTTAGCAGGTAGCAGCTGCCAGCACTTTGGATACTGTTATTAGAACTGGTTTCGGCAGTTTATACACACAGCATTTATGTGCCTTCTGGTTCAGGCATTAGTAGCTAGATCACACACTTGAATCACTCAGTGAAAGGCGCCTTAAAATAGAGCTGGGGTCTGGGTTCACTTTTAGCCCTGTAAATGCAGAGCAGTTTAATTGATTATGATGTTTAAAGTCAAGGTGCTGAATTTAGTCTCAGGCTCCTCGAACACAATCCAGGCAGGGACAAGACTGACACATGTGAACCAACAGAACACTGAGCAAAGGTAAGCATTCTTTGGAAAGGCAGATTGCTGTAACCCATACAAACAGACAGAAGAAATCAATCTCTCACATGGAAAAAAATTAATATCCCTATTTTTTCTTAGTACTATGTATTACTTCTGATTTTTTTCTCCTTTGAAGAATAAAAAATGAAGAAAGTGAAGTCCTTCCTTAGCCAGGCCTACACAGCTACCCAGAACAGAATGGGAAACATTAGTTGATCCAACTAAGAGGAAACACGGTGCAGTAGTTTCTGACTGTGTTGAAGTCGTGTGCAGCACACTGAAGCCAATGAGCAGAAAGACATTTCCCTGATCTGACCTAGTTCTGTCAAGGATTCACACATGGAGACAGTGGGTGTAGAGGTGACACATACAGTATCTTCAAAAATTTTGGAAGGCAACACCTCATGGTAAAAGACACTTAAGCCTCTGATGGGGAAAAGAAAGCTGGCTGAACTCTAGAAAATTCAGGGAAGATATCAGAAGCCTGTCCAGATCTGTATGAGTACAATGAAGTGAACAAAATCAAACCTAAAAACAATTATGGCAAGAAGGGCCAGATGGACAGTTGGTTTCAGGACAAAGCTACCTGATGCTGCAAGTATATTCTGTTTGGAAGGAGATACAGATTTAAAGAATCCTCTTGGTTTGTTTTTTTCTTTCTTAAACAGCATGAAAATAATATTAAAAAACCCCATTATAATTAAAAAAACATTACAAAATTTTCTGGATTCTGAATTAGTGCTGTCTGCAATGTAACAGGTGCAGCATAAAAAGGTACTATCCCAAAAGAGTCTTCACACAAAATGAACAAAGAATAACAGAAATGAGGATCAAAAGCTCAAAGAAACATTAATCTTTCATTAAATTATTTTAAAATTCAAATGTCAATTAGCTCCTACCCAATGTATACCCAACCATTGGCAGGTTCTGCACAAACACTGGAACAGGCTGTCCAGAAAGGCTGTGGAGTCCATCCTTGGAGCTACACAGAGCATGACTGTGCACATGTCTGAGCAACCTGCTGGAGCTGACTGTTCTGAGTGGGGTCATGGACTGCAGGATGCCCAGAGGCCTCTCCCACTCCAGCAATTCCATGATAAGATTAGAATGGATTTCTGTGAAGTTATTTAACTATGATGGGTTTTTTTCGCACAGTGGATCAGAGTGGGTGCTCTGTATGAAATTAAAAGTTTTGATAAAATCCCAAACAGAATACAACTGGGAATGAAGCCTACAAATGGTTTTTACATCATCTTGGTGGACAGAAGAGGCCCAGAAGATGACCCAGGAAAAGCACTGGTCATCACTAATGAACTGATTAATGGAGGAAGCTGACAGTGAGGAGCAGCAAAATGAAATTCACAGTCAGGAAATGAAAGGTCCAAAAAACTAATCACCTACTTAAAACTAACAGGACCAAGAGTTAAAAGATATACACAGCCATGGCAGGTGTCTGAGGCAAATCTTAATTCAACACTTTCAACACTCATCTTTCTGATAATATCACTAGTTGCCTTTACAGTTCATAGGTAAGCCACTGTGTCTATAACAGGAATGCATCAAACAGGAAATAGAAAAGCTCCTCCTACACAGAAGGGACAGCAATCTTAGGTCAAAAGGCATCAGTGACCTTTCTGGGGAAAGAAAGAAAGAGGCAGTCTTGATGAGAAATAGACATGAAAGAATTGGGAACTATGTGATCCACCTCAGTACTTAAATACTGAAACATAATGGGCTTTGGCTCAGGCTTTCAAAATAATTGATCTAACATAAGGGTCTTGCTCAAAACACACCACAAAAAATAACGTCAAAAAGTGTGCTTTGTTTAACTAACCTCCAAAATGAGAAACCATTTCTTCCTGTTAGGCGCTCTTCCCAATAACACCACAGGATCATAGCAATTACTTCATGACCTTATATAACACACATATGTTCCTTTCCACCCCAAAAGAGAAGTTTTGTTTGTTACCTCTTACCGACAGTTATTTTGACAGTTCTTTTCTGAGAGTCCATCCTCATCTTCTCCCATAATATCCACTGCCGAAAATATCAGTGCAACCAGAATTGCAAAGCAGCATACCAGTGCAAAGATCACAATGCATCTTTGCTGGGACTGAAAGAGATTAAGATTAAAAAAAGTTTTAGTGCCATGAGCACATTCTAGTCAACCACTTGCAACTCTGAAACTTTTATGTAAGATCTAAATTTCTTTGAAGACCTTACTGCAATAGCTGTCAACATGAAACACACCTCAAGATGAAAACACTCTCAAAACTGTCCTTCATGTATCACCTTGAGATGTATTTGAAATCTCTCAGACGCTGTTTAATAATTCATATCACAAATAATATTCATAATTTAAACTGCTTTCTGTTTGTACCACAAGGAAAGCATTACGCATTAAAATAATGACTCCTACATTAACAACGTATTTTCTGATTGTGGCTCACAGGTAAAGTACACACTCGGGATGGCACTTAAAAGTTTTGTTGTGTTTGGTTGAAATAAAACATGTCGTTGCAAGAAGACTGAAGAGCAGTTTTTTTTTCTTATCGCTACAAAAAGTACCCGACATTGTCATTATGACTGTCGCAGCCAGACACTTTGGGAAGTCCTTGCCCCACAATATCTATAATATAATGAACACAAATTCACAGATGATAAATGGGATTCAAGGAAACAATGGAAGACTGTTGCCCACTACAATAGGCAATGCCTTCCACATCTCAGATTAAATATTAAAACACGGCATAGCACTACCTTATGCAATCTTGCAGTAATAAATCAGATGCACCTGGTAGCACCCTAGATAAATGTGAAACCTCCTAAAGACAGTCTCTTGGCATACAATTTACATAGCTGCATAAACATAAAGTATATTCTATTCTGAAACCAAATGTTCAAACAAATATACTGTGTTTTTTCCTGCTGAAGTAAATTTAAACAAGACCACATCCATATATATAAAAACATCAATGTCTAACTTCTGTTGCAATAGTAATTTTCTTAATTTTCATTATTGCTCCATAATTAAAATGTCACATGGAGGAAAAGGCCTCATAAAGGAATGGGAAAGCAGGAAAGCATGAAAAATGTAAGGGAAAGGAAAAAACATTACGCTTGCAGCTGATAACAAATTTCACAGTATTTCCATTGTTCCTGATTTTTGTTTAAGAGACAATAAGTTTCAGAGTAATAAGAATATTTACCCATACACCTAAAGAAAAGGTCTAACTTTTATTTTAAATTAAAAAATTCCAATACTTTCCAGCTAGTGCACTTCTCAGGAGAAACATGCTCATGTTTCATTTCAGAATAAATAAGATATAAAGATTTTATTTCAGTCTGTGAAAATACAAAACACAGCAAACAACTTCTTCAGACAAACAGGAAAATCTAATCCAAAATTTAGTGACAAATATAGCTTTTAACAGTAATACCAAATGTGTGGTTCAGGTTATAAGCATGTCTTAAATGCAATGCATATTAGACACTTTTATACATTTCAAATATATATTTAAATCCGTATTTCTATTATATTAACTAAAATCTTACCAGAATGCAGCATAAAAAAATGTTCTTCAGCCATAACAAAGACAACTCATGAAAGAAAATTTGGAAGGTTTTTTTTTTCCTGCTGCTAAGTAGAATCATGGCAACATTTGAAAAGAATTGTAAATTACTGCACCTGGATGTCCAGAACTAAGGCTGCACAGTGGGACTTAGGAAAAAATTGTTAAACACTCTCATTGCCTCATACTACTAGCAAGAAAAACTAAGAAGTGCTGAAGAAAAGTAGGTATTCAGGTCTGGGACACGGCTCTATGCCATTTCTTCATCAGGACACTTCAGACTGCTGTTAGGATGACCATTAGGAGACCAACCTGTCTCATGCAGGTTTCTGTAGTACTGCAAAGTGCATTCACAGAAACTCTTTGATGCAGGTTCCTCCACGCGCTGAACGTATCCCATGGCAGCAAGACAGCACAGCTACTCCCATAACCAGCAAACCAAAAAGAGCCTGGGCTTGTTTTCTAATCCCCAGGAGCACAGGATGTGACCCAGCACGGCTCACAAGCACAGGGCTCTTTTTCCTCCCAAGTCAGGCTAAATGCTGCCATTCTACATCCTGGGACTAATTTTGAGTTACTCTGGATAAATTTGTAGCACAAGCATCCTAGCTGCCACACTGTGTGAAAGACTTCATGCTATTGCTCCAGAGAGTAACTCCCATCTTCTTGTTATGCTTCCATGCAAGCTGCGCAACAACCACAGAGAGTAGTGGGATCACTGGACCAGCAGGGACCGCATCAGCCTCCGAGGCTGGGCCAGTACTCACAGAGACAGCAGGAGATGCTTCACTGAAAGGTGGCCACAGTGTTGTAAGTCACAACACACCTCTAGAAACCTCTCAGCCTGCTTAAAGCTTGAAGGCCAAATCAATATAAAACCTACAGAGAACCAACAATAACATGGTATCACAAGGAGGAGGGGCTGTGGGGGAAAATGGGCACCTGCAACAGATGCTTAAAGTTAAATACCAGGAAATCCTATGGCAGCAATTTCTAGGTGCTCATGTTAAAGCACTATGGAAAGGGGAAGTTAAAATAATTCTGAATGGATCCTCCTAATCCAACTTTAATTTCCATTCCACATAATTTTGGGGAACACATTCAAGGTTTCTTGACTTCTGTGTCATAGCTGAAAATTGTATTAAGTTTAAATCCCTGTTCTTTCATGGATACAGCTTGTCAAGCTCTGCATTTTGTGAGTACTGCTCACTGCAAGCAGCACAAGCTTAGTACCATTAGTAAGAACACTGCTATTCTACCAGCACTAAAATAAAGACAGAACCACACAAACCTATTTTACTGCTCTTATTTCATAGATCCTTTATATTATGCAGTTGTCTTTGACAAGTATAATGAATTAATTGTCTCACTTTTTCTTAAATACCAGCTTAACTGTATGGTTACAAATAGCATAGGGAACCTTTTAAATCAAAATTCAAAAAACCCCCTGTGATGACAGTAGTTTCTCTTTGAACTCAAAAACAGCGCAAAATAGTAAATAACATAAAGCAAAGATTCCAAATTTGTCATCCTCCTAACTCTACGTTTTCAGCCACAGGTCTGAAGGGTCAAGTAAAGGCAAGTAAAAAAAAATTAAAGAGAGTAAAGAAGATTTTAAAAAGTTTCACAGTTCATGTTGAACTTACTCCTGCTGAGTGGTGGGTTTGTCATTGCACATATTACATTATAAATTAATGTTTGGAAATTGTTTATACTAAAATTCATATTTATACTAGAAAAGAAAGAAGAAAAAACAGCTACTTGCATCAAACCAGCCTTCTGAGCCTATCTTTTCACAACGGTAATAAGTCTTTATTTTCACACACTTAGCCATAATGCTGACCATTTTCAAATAACCTTTTCCCAATTGAAACAGATTAGGGTAGACCATATCCCTGATCTATTATACCATCCTCTGTGTGCATCTACGTGCAAGGAATAGCAGGCATCATGAAAGAATCCAAAATCAAAGCGCTCACACCACTGACACACTAGAAGGGACCTGCTAGGCTGCTCCTCAGACCCCTGTGTCAGTGGGCTTGGGCAGACTGTTTGGTGCTGTCTTGTTGCACATCCCCTTGGCAATTGGGATCCCTCTGAGCTTATGAGACCTGTCCTTCTGTTTCCTCCAGTAAATGCCCCAGCATGCAAGCTTTCAGTCTTCAACACTTAATTACGAATACAGGGATCTCTAAAACTTATGCAGTCCGTCTATCCATATACATAGTTAATTTGTACAAATATTAATTCCAACAGATATTTGTTTGTCCTTAAAAATCTAGAGTTGAAAGAGATCCTGTAGTCTTTTCAGGCAACCCCATCCCATATATAAGCACCTGACTGATGCCAAACTGAAGTCTTTTATGCTGCAACAATACTTTTTTTTCCTTCCTGTACTCATGGAAAACAGTGAACAGAACATTTAATTCTCTCTTTTACATATTTAAAGGCTGTTATAGATGCTAAGAGGCTCAGGGCCAGACCCCCTACAAGTTTGACGGTACTGATGGGCAAGCCCAGAAATTCTATTGCATGAAAGAAAGATTTGTTCAGGGCTTAAGGAAGATTGGGAAAGAAATTCCTGCAGGAACAAAGACTATCAAAAATATTGTGAGTAAAATGTGTTTCTTTCACCTGGCTCAACTAACTTAAACAATACTTAAGTTAAAATAAATCCACCAAAACACTGCATTACTAAAACAGAGCACGGGAATTTTTTCATGCTGTTATACCTCTAGGGAGAGAGTGAGAAGAAAAGCCAAAAGCTGCACAATGGTTATTCAGTACAGTACTATTCAGACTAAAGTTTAATCTGGGAACGACCTGCTTGTTTATTATTATGAAAAAGGATTGCCTATGTCAATTAAGCTTATCAGAGCCTGTGATACCCATGCAGAATTGAGAATAAGAGCAAGAAAAAGGTCTCCATCTTTACTGTACTCACATTGCTCAAAAGCTGTTAAGAACACTACACTGGCTCCTGAAGCTTTCAGTTTCTTCACAAACAACAGGCATTGCTTTGAGACTGAAATTTAAATCAGGAATTTATTCTTCCTCCAATGCAGTACAAGAATGTCTTCTCCCAAAAAAAGGAGCCATGAAACTGCAATGCTGTGTCTACTGATAAAACTGACATAACAGAACGTGTCATGGCTTTGAACTTGTGCTTCGTTTTTTTACACCTACTTACAGACTGAAGAAGCAATACTTATACACCACACTAATACAGGCTCTAAGAGGCAGGCTTTCGCATCTTTGGTCATTTCATTAGTCTGCTCTTTCCTGCAACACACATGAACACAAATGTGACAACAAAAGCACTCATCTGCAACACCCATGACTGTTTGATAGCCCTTAAAGAGCTGCTTATGAGTCAGGTTCTATGGGGTGATGCAATACACCTGCCAAAGATAGCAAGGAACTGGACTTGAAGAATTAGCAATCATTCCTGATTACCCTTGGTCATGTGCGTTTATTAGAGAAAAACATTACTATAACTATTAATAACATTACTATAACATTATTATCATTATAACAGTATTACTATTAACATCACTATAAATACTATTTCCCCTTAATCTGGAATCTGCATACACTAATAATCTTCATTGCAGCCTTGATTCTCCCAGCTAGTATGATTAATGCCAATCGACACTTAAAATCCTCCTTAAAAGGAACAGACTGCTAAGGTAAGTTAAATATTTAAAACTGGCTGGACCTAGCTAGTTTCAACCTTGGATATTTAAGGTAGTGGCTGAAACTAACAGAACCTTTAGGACTCACCTCTGAAAACTCACAAGCCTGAGTGAAGTATCAGAAGCCTGGAAAAAGCAAAAGTGTTACCCATATTCAAGAAAAAATGGTGATCAGGCAGTAGAGGTTGGGAAACAATAGTTATTCTAGCTTCAGTCTCTAGAAAATACATAGATATCTAGCAGGTAAGAAGCTTTGTCATGCAAAATCATATTGATCAAGTCTGATTTATATCTTTCCTAGTCACAAGCCCTATTGTCCTAATGGAGAAGCTGAAAATAATGCATACTCTCACCTTTATTAAAAACTTTCTTACAAACCAGAGCAACTATTTCCAGATTATCACAGGAGAGGTATAAAGCTGGTTGAAAAATCAAGCTCATTGAAAAAAATGGGAGAACATTTTAGAATGGATTCTGCATTTAGAATGGATTCAGAGGATTCTGCTTTGTATCTGGTTTTGCTCATGTCTCCATTAACAATCTAAATTCTGGAATAGAAATGGAAAGTGCTTATTAAGTTTTCAATCGAAACCAAAGCAGTACAAATTGAAGACCAGGTTAGAATTTAAAAATGTTCTTGACTCTTTAGAGAGTATGTCAACAAAAATATGATAAATTTCAATAAAGGAAGAGAAAAGAGCTAGAAGCAGGTAGGATCAAGCTGTTGCATGTATACAGGAACTGAGAAACCACTAGGAAAAAGAATAACCAAAACTATTAACAGGCTGGAACAGATGTTTTAGGAAGACAGGCCAAAAAAGAGTAGGAGTTCATAGTTTGGAGAGAAGAAGAAATATGACCAAGGGGTACAATATTTACACATGAACATCAGGTATAGTGAAGGCAGAATTATCCACCAAGTACTACAATTCCAGAAATAGTGGATGTTTATTCAAACTTCAGGAGTTAAATTTCAAAAAGATAAAGTACTTTTTTTTGAAGATGATATTAAGCATCTGGAATTTGTTGCCACGGGAGGCTGTGAAAGCGAACAGCAGCAGGAGGTTTAAAAAGAGATTAGACAAAGCTTTCAAAAATACATCCTCATCAGATGCTAGAGAAAACAGGCTGGGATGTGCCCTCTGCTAGAGATGATGGGAAACATGCCGTTGCCCACTGGTAGGCACACAGTACAGGACTAGACATGCCGTGAGTGCGAGCTGCAGAATGTATTTTCTACCTTCTTAAATAGTTTTATTTTTCTGCAGAAGGAATTAAGAATTATAGCAGAGAACAACCTGATCATGTCACATCACGCCACATTGTGTTGACTTCGATTTCTATATCCTGCTATGATGCCTGAACTGCATGCAAGGCAAAAATACTCCTTAGCTTCCACTTCAAGCATATTTTGTTTACCTTTCAAGACTGAATGCAGACAGTTTAAAGCAGAGTCAACAGTAAATATTTAGTTCTATAGTTACCCACTGAAAAAAGAGAATCACCAACTAATTCTCCAAACACATCCTTTAATGTGGTTTCCAAGCAAACAAGAAGGTACACTGTCCTCTGTCTCCCTGTCTGCCCAGTTTCTTTTGAGTTGGATTCATACAGAAGGATTAAAATAATATAATTATCTCAGAAATCTTTGAAGATACATATGCAGGTAGATTTGGCTGAGAAAGACACAAATAAGTGCCTCTACCAAGGGAAAGACAGTCCAAAGTTTTGCCTTCCCCCACAGCCAGGGCTCAGCAGCAAGCAGCCTTGTGGAATAGGGGTAGGAGGAATCCCTGCCCTGGGCAGGGGGCTGTGGTCCCTGAGCACACACTCAGTGAGGCAGCTGCTTTGGCTTCACTGCTCTCTGAACAAACCTTTGATCCAACAGCTCAGGCACATAACACGTGGACAGGCTAAAAATAGAAAACCAATAAACTGCTTTGGAAGAAATCCAAGGTCTCAGAGGTTACTTATCTGGACCTCCTCCACACAGGGTTCTGTACTGCAGAAAGATATTAACATTCAGAATGTGATGTCTGTAAGAAAAAAAGGTTTCCAGCACATAACCAACTAACCTCTGATGCAATTTGTCAACCAAAACTGGAATAAGAGAAGGGGTGAAAAGCCTGAGTTCATGTGCTATTTTCCCAAAATTGGGCCCTGACTTCTCATCATGATATATCGACTCAGCCTTCAGCATAATGTAAGGCAGTATTATAATTTGGCAACATTAAAAAAAAAAGCCATTGTCTACCCTAAAAATAACATTCTACTCAAATCTATTGTCTCCTGAAAAGAGAAAAATAAATAACAATTGTATTGAACAATCTGTTCAATTGTATTGAACAATCTGAACCTGGCTTGAACAGCCAACTCAGAAGAATATTAATACTTCATTAGTATGAAAAAACAATGTGAGTAAGATTTCTATATTCCAATATCTCTTTGTGCATCTTTAAACCTGGATCCTCTAAATAAAGACTCCTACCACAGCTAGCATTACAGCCATTACAACCAGGACAAAACCAAACAAAAAAAGCACCAAAAAATTGTGTTCCACATACAGTACTTTAATATATTACATCTTTTATGTACAGATAGACTTTCTATGTACAACTTTATTTCACAAGTATAATTAAAAACTAAACTCTTCAAAAATCAGGTGAAACCCAGCAACTAATAACTGAGCAAACAAACATTTGGTCTATTATTTCCCATGAAAATCTGGATCCCATAAGGCAGTATTTTGAGAAAGAATGAAATTAATAACTACACGAAGAAGCAAACCATTAATATATTGCAGAACAGTCCATTTAAAATCAATTACAATCATCAGACAACAGCTGGCTGGGGGGTATATAGCAGATGATAAAAAGACTGGCCTAGAGCGTAGAAGTCCATTTTCTAGCAGAAAATGCTCTTTGAAATTTTACACCCTTTGTGTATCTGGAGTCTACAGCATGCAAACCAAGCAGTTAAAAAGCCCTACTCTGAAACGTAGGCCTACTTCTCTCAACACTCAGTTTAATTTTGATGCTGAAAGTCTTAATTCCTGATGAAAAACTAGACACGAATATCAGAATCTCTAAAAATTAGAATCTTCCATGGACACAAAACAAGGAGTTGCAGTAATTTACCATATTGCATCTGTCCCTAGCCAACAATACTTTGCTTGTATTCATCAAAATCACATTTTTGTACTAACCCTGACTCAAGAATTTATTAAATCTCTTGTGGAATTAATTGTTTATTGTACATGTTCAACTTTTAATCTAAAGATTAATTATATTTCTATGAAATTTAAATGGAATATTTTAAGTTAAAAAGAAGGGGAAAATTATAATTTTTTTCTTAGTTGCTGGTTAAACAGGCTCAACACTTTTCCTCTTAGATATTTCTGACTAATTTTAAGTGTCTCATCAAAAAAGTGAGGACATCCCACATTTGAAGTACTCAAAGTCATGCTTTTATTTCAAGTTTTATTTCAGATTGTATTTTCAACTGGTTGCTTTTGAATACAAAAGTGAGCTAGAACACAGAAGTGTCCACTGGCTACAATGACTGAAGAGTGATTTAATCCTAGTTCCCCTGGATCAGTCTAATATATTTTGTTCTGGCAGCATAATTCTGCACCAGACTAGGCAGGATTGCAATAACTAAGACAGCTTTAGGTTTTCAGGTAAGGATCCTAAAGGAGCAATATATAACAGCTATAAATGTTCTAAATTTTAATGATAACCCTGCCATGCTATTAAAGCACATTCCAGACTAAAGGCAGTTTATTTAGATGGCAACATCCAGATATTCAGTATATTTTAACAGGCTGAATACAGGACAGGAAGCATTTGGGAGCAGAGGACAGGACAGGGTGTACTCTGGCAAGTTATGGTATCTACCATTGCAACATCAAAGAGTTTCAGACTCCCTGACAAAGGAGATCAGCAAAATGTTGGGCAGCTATTTTCTGAGCACAGGATAAATAATTTTTTATGTGCTAGAGGACCTTTTTAAAAGAAAATACAGTAAACCTAACAGTATCAGTGGAAGCATGTCTGTGACAGATCACTCCACATCAATGAAGCTTCCAAAAAGCACCAAAACATCTGTGCGCGTCTTACCCACGTGTGTGCCATGGCTCCTGAAATCAGCATTTGTAATGTAGATTCTTGTTGCAGAACAGTTATTAATCTGTGTGTGTGTGTCTGTGTATATATCAATATTCTTAAATATGTATATTTATACACACAAACAGACATGTAATAATGACCATAAACATCCAACATAAATCTGTCTCTAAACCACAAAGACAAATTAGAAGTAGGCAGTGCAAAGTAGCAGCATGAAGGCAGACCAGACTATATACAGATGAATACACTGATTTACATTACAATTACACTACATTACAATACTCCAATTTACAAATGGCAATGCCTCTGTTATGTTCAAAATTAACTATAATTTACTTTTGTATGATTAGTAACTACAGAAAAAAATTCTAGTAATGTACTCAGTTAAGTAATGTAAGACACTGACAGTACAGCTTCAACTACAAGTCACTTTCTTTCAAGAAAGTGTTTTATATAACAGTGCTGCTAATAAAGCTTTAAGAGAAACTAAGGGAGATTTTAAAGCAATGAAGAAAGTTTATTCACAGTATTTGCATCCATCCTTTTTGGCACGTTAAATGATCATATGTACAGTCTGCTCAAGCTTCATGCACACAGCTTTGTTTTGCTAAGATACTTTCAAAATGAGACAAGACCAAAAAAAAAAACTAAAAATAAAAAGTTGTGGCTACTGGCACATAGACTCCATCAGAGAGGTTGTTAGACACAAATTTGAGCTCAAGTGCAGTTCTGTAGAATTACAAATTCATCACTCTACCTGGAGCATGTGTCTTCTTATCCAAATTGACAGGGCAAAATACATTACGTTAAAGCTTTGCAATGAGATTTTAGCATTTAACCCTGCAATTGGAAAAGGCTAACAATGTATCCACCATCAATTACAGCATTATCACATTAAGTTCCTATAAAGCAATAATTCCAGTCAAAGGCAGGTGGTGCAACGGAACCTGGACATACTAACGAATTTTGGTACATAAATCACAAATTACCGGATTATCTTTCATAAAGTGTAAACAGCAAATTGAGAATATTTCAGATTAATTTTTTTTAAAGGTTTGCTTTCACTCATTCTGACAAGATACACTTAAAGAAAAAGTTCTATTAACTCTGTTATAAATTAAAACAAGTTCAGGAAAAGAAATTATCTCATACGGGAAGCATTTAATTTTAGCTCATTCTGAATTTTTAACTACACTGCAAGTACATGTTGAACTAATAGATTTGCCATCTGGCCAAGAAGTTAATTCCATTGTCACAGAGAGCACAACCAATGTGACATTCACAATAGGAATTATATTCTACTGTAAAGAGAGATAAAGGAAAACAGAGGCTTATGATCTGCAGCTAATCAGAGATATAAAGGTAAACTAGTTAATTATAGTGATTAAGTGTATCCGATCTATGGTTTCTTTCCTGTGAAAGACTCAAGAGGTAATTTAGGCACTGTGGTTTTTATCCTACAGAATTCTGTATTTGAATTAAATGACAGTGTTCATACTATATTTTAAGTAACTCTACTTGACAGAAAATTCTTTACTGGCTGAGTAATATGTAATATTATGAGTAAAGATGGGACTGCCATGTTGACTTCAGCTTCCCTGAATCACAAGAAATGAACAAATATTTGGATATTTACAAATACAATAATTTTATAAGCACACACAAATATATACCAAGCAAGCAAACAAAAAAGAGCACCAAGAGAAATAAAGACAAGAAACAAACAGCAGCAGGCATTTAAGACCTCCATCTTCTACTTCCCTCTACCACAGTCTCTTATCTGTTCCAGATCTGTACTCGTTGTTGTAGAAGTATTTTTTCTGCTCCTAGTGGAGTAAACACACACCATTATGGGTGGACGAGATAAAGGTAAGAGAATCAAGTTAACTGGGCAAAGTAAATTGCTCCTGGATGTTTTCTTTTTTCACTATTTCAACTATATTAATCCTTTCCCCTTTCCTTGTTTCACCAAACAACAAAAAACAATTAATCACTGTCATTGTCTCGCTCCAGCTAACCAGCCCCCACTCTATTCTGCCATCTTACACGATTCTGCCTTCATACAGTGCAGACAAAAGCTGCACAACATCGACACCAGGATTCAGAACCAGCAGAAGATAATGGATATCTTGAGGGGAGAAATCAAAAAATCAGCACCAGCAGGACCTAGTTTTGAAGGATCAAAGAGATTATTTTTCTAGAGAGAGCTGCAACCAGGTTCCTGCAGCAGCAGAGTAAAAACTACTGTACTCTGATTAACTTTTCACCTCTCATTGGAATTACCAGATACCTCTTCTACCAGCAGCAATGCTCCCTGCTGTTTGCCCTTCCTGTGCTGCCTTATTTCCATATTAATAAGGTCAGACTCCTTCTGATATGTTGAGATATCAAGGTGTCCTGATTTAAGGCATTTTGTCAGGTTTGATTTCACAGCTTGTTTTTCTCATTTGCTACCTTTGTGGAAAAGGCTTTGTCCTACTCTTTTCTTTGTTTAATGTATTACTATAGCATTCTACTGAATTGGGCTCATTGCCTATTGTTCTACTACTGAGCCAAAATATTTATTTTTATTTTCTTAGTCTGTTTATAGGATAAATAAAATAATTTTAAAAAATAAAAATCTCCTCATGAAGATATATAAGGGCAATCTATCAATATTATAACTGACTGGGCAGACAAAAAAATGTTAACTTGGCTTCCTATATTTTCTATTTGTCCTTCAATGTTTTTTGCATTCAAGTAATAAAAAAAAACTAGATAAAACAGAGCCCAGTTATGTAAAACATTTCCCATTACTAGGTGGCAGAGAATATCTTTCCCTCATCTCACTTTCAAATATCATGACATCTGACTTGAAAATGGAAGAACTCCTCCTTTGTATTACATAATATTTAAGTCAGCCTATGAATTTAGAAGCTATTCAGAAGGAAAACTATGAATTCACATGAATACACATATTTACATGTGCAGCCATGACCACAAAAGTCTCAGTTCAATAAGAAGACAATCTTAGAGATTAAATACAATATCCAATATACATTACTGGTTAAAAATAAATTAATTAAAATATCTATCCAGGGACATGGCTGTCTCCATGAAAACCATAAAACATTCTGGCCTAGCTGAATGTGCGTCCAGTTTTATTATTGTTTTAAAGTAGGCAATCACTACAAATTTTTTAATGATTGCCAATTTGGAATTTTAATTATTCTGTAAAATAAAACATGGAATGAAGGTACAGTGAAATTCTGCCTTCTTATTCTCAGTTCTGTAGCAGAGAATCCCAAAAAAGTAAAAATAGTGAGAGAGATGAAGATGAACCTTGAATATAAAACAGCCACACTGCAGTTTGACATGGTGGTGCTACAAATACCTCAGTAAGGATTCAATGCTCCTGAAAGCAAGAGGAGGTGTATTGCACCGCACCAACAGAGATGATGATGGACCAGACAGAGTTCCAGGAAAGAGTGACTGCATGCCAAAGAGTGCCACTAACCATTATCACCTTTCATCCTACGTATTTTTTTTTTTTTTTTTTTTTGACAACAAACTTTCTTCAGGAATACTTTCTTAGGAGGAAAAGAAACGACATGTTTTGGAACAAAAGCCTCTTATGGCAGGCTACCAACTCATGCAAATTGTTTTGGGCACAGGTTTGTCTTACAATACCTTACAAGCCCTTTCTAAACTGAAAAATAAAGTGCAGCTTAAGTTTTCAATACAGTATTGTTGGGAAGGACCTGGAGTCCCGCATCTCTCATTCAGGCTCTTACACAGTATCAAGCCATAAAATTGCAAAGCACCCAGAGAAAGGTAAAGAGATTTATCTGTGAAATTTCAGTCTCAGGGTGACAGACTCATTCCCAGTCTAGAAGTAGTAGCAACAATTTATTAGAAGCTCTCACTGAAGAAAGCAGCCATTTTGTTAAGTTCTATAAAATTTACACAGACCTCTGCATTTATTTTCCCACACTATCAGAAATGTTCATAAAATAATGTTCAAAGAGGTCTCAAAATATGGACGTTTCCTCACCTCTCAGAAAGCAGCAAAATGCAAACTAATTTCTAGCATTTTGGAAGTAATTGGAGATACACAGATCTTACATTGTCATATTAATTTGCATTTTAAGTTATTTGCTGAAAGCAATAGCTGTGTAACACATGCATATTGTACTTACAAAAAACTGCTTAGTCCTAATAATTTTTGCATGTGTTGCTTAAGGCTTAAATATATTCCACATGAATAAAAATCAATACAGTGTTTACTGTGTATTCTGGTAAAATAACCTATGAAATTCATGTAAAATTGGGTCCATATTTGTTTTCTGAATGTGCAATATTTTAACAAGTATAATTTTAAGCAATGTACATAGATACTCTACTTCTCAAAAATAGCAAACTCAGTATAAACTGGTAACATTTCCAGATTACTCTGTGTCACCATGTGTCCCTGTACACACTTGTTGAGACAACAGTGACTCCCATAATTCTTCACATCCAGATTCCCTCAGTATAGGAAATGTAACTAATTGCTTTTCTTAGTTTCCTAGCTATTTATAAAAAAAAAATTAATAAAAACTCCAGTGGTACAGACACAGTAGGTATGTGGTTCTTCCACAGCACATTGAAAATAAACTATTATTATTTTTTTCTGAGATAATAGACAACATTTGAACAGGAGCAGAAGCTATATGAAAGGCCACATGTGCTCATATTATCAGCAGATTGATACTCCATGTTTACGTCTATGTAGAGATTACTTTTTAATTATAGGAATTTATTCCCATATTAATCTATTAAGAAATTTCCACAAAAACAGTTACACAGAAAGCCTTGGCGCATATACTAAAAAAAATTTTCATTTTGTGGACCAACATGCACTGAACTCCTGGTAGCCATGCAAATCAACAGATATCTTTGTTGGCATTTGTAAGAGATATGTATGTGTACACATATCATATATTTCCTACAGAGCTTATTTCTGGGCAAATGTCATTGTACATCAAAAGTGTGTAATAGTTCCCAAACTTTCTTGGTCACTGAAACCTTGCCAGACATCAAGAGCTACAATGGAAACCCACAACTATTTTTTTTTATCAAAAAATTGTAATTGCAATGAAAGTCAAGTAAGCAGTAATATTTAATACAGTTCAGGGGGTCATCTACAGATCACTTACCATAGCTTTTGTAAGTCATCAGTGCTGTCCAGACTACATCCAAACAAATTTCACAGAGAGAGCTTAATGATCTGGGATCAAAATTCCCTTTTCTTCTATCTATGGAGACATATGGGCAAGATGCACAGACCTCATTACAACCTAACTCTGCAAACATACAGCAGAGATGCTTGGAATATGTATTTTAAATATACAGCAAAGGACAAAATTTTGTAGCAGCTTTGACCTAAAAATGTGCAGGTGCATGCATTACAGACAGAAATGTCCACAAATGCACCAAAACATTCTATCACTAAAAATGACACTTGCTTTGCAGTAAGCTCACCACACTGGTTACATTCAGCAAGGAGTCACTGGGGAGAGGGTTGCTCTGAAAGGCTGTCTTTACCTACTAAATAGCCACCACGCTTGCTAGCACTCCCCCAAGGCAGATTTAATTCACAGTATGAGCCATGATCTATGACATTTCTCACGTTCCCCATTGTTATACTGATGGCAAACTGCCCATCTGCTCCTGTCTTTCTTGGCTACCCACCTTCTGCATTGAATTTGCTATTAGCTTTGAAAAAGCCTCAGTGTATAATAACAATTTTGCCACTGTCTTCAAAAGGAACACGGCTAAGCTCAACCTTCAGAAAGAATACAGTTGGATTTATATTGCAAAAGCCATAAATACACTATAAAAATGTGATAAATTTCCTTCAAATAATAAAATGGTGGCCTTTCTTTTTCAGGGGCATTAAAATGCAGACTATGATCACATAAAAGTCACTCAGTCAAAACAACCTTTTCAGGGGTAATATGCAATTCATTGTTTAAATTCTTTGCCTTTTCTCCTGTCTATTCTATCTGTCTATGAACAGTTTTCCAGTTTTCTGGAAGAAAATTCCAGTTTTCCCTAAGGCCCTAAGTGTACAATTAGATATATGCCCAAGCTAAAACTCATCCATGTCACTGAGCTCAAATTCAGATTTTTCCAAGGACATGAAATTGTGGCTATGATCTACCACATTCATTTTGGCACATTCATATTGTACAGGCAGGTAGCACACCCATAGCTCAAGCACTCCTGTTTAACATGGCTCTGTGCTAGACAAACCTCTTGATCCCATTTTGAGATTACACTAAATATATAAAGATATGGTGTACAGTCATCAGCTTGATTTATACTTTGAATACAAAAGACTTGAGCAAAATTTAATTGATGCTTCAAAGCATCTGGCATTTCATGGAATATTTAGATACTACCCTATTACATATTTACCCTATGACATATTACCAAGAATAGATTGCAATTTCATTTTCCTTTGCTGCTAAGACTTTTTAACATGTTTATAGTTTTCTTTGTCCCTTTCTTCTCTATATTCTTCAGGAAACTTTCCACAACATGCAAAAGTTTTAGATATTGTTTTTCTTGTGACAACTTTGCTCCTCTTGGGGAAACACCAAATGGCAAAACAACTCCCTTTGTCTGCTAGGACTGCAAGGTTCAATTTCCTTTTGAACATTAGCTTTGCACTCAGCTGCTGAGTTACTAAGTGAACAACCTGAACAATAAAGTGTTACACTAACTTCTTTTTCTGTTTGCAACTGTGTACTGCTATCATATAGGTACTGCCATAATAACCTTACAAAGTTCATGGACTTTCTTCAAAACTTGTGCTAATACAAACATGAACAGATTTCAGCCGTTGTTCTTCTTAGCTCCTTCATGGCTGCAACTTCTATACAGTTATTTAGTAAAGATGAAAACATTTAAATACATGTCATTCTGATCTATCTGCTTCTTGCATGGCCTTCAGTTCAATTCTTACATTAAAAAAAGGGTAAACTGGAAGCTAACTAAGCTTGCTATCTCAACTACATATTAATAATAAACTGAACTAGTTTGCAAAAGGTTATTATAAAGCTTAGCAGCCCTGCCTGAGAAGTATATAAACTATTTTATTAAACATGAGGGGAAAAATAATTAGTTTCCATCAAAGCCACAATAATTCAAACTAAAGGAAATTACCTAGCAATTTATAAATTCAATAAATATGCTCATGCTTATCCAGAGATCCCTTCAAGGACATTGCATCTATTTGCTATATCTGCAGAAATTAATATATTCCCTTTCTGATGTTTTGTAGCTGTGCAAATTGCTTTGTAGATGGCAAGACTGGCAATTTATCTCTTTGCTATGTAAGAATGGACTCAGAGACTGTAAATGATTACTTGACTAAAAGCATCTCAGGTTTTTTGGCTTGATGCAAGAATTTTCCAGTACTCTGTTACACTCTGAAGAATCACAAGCTGAAAGAAAGCACCCAGGTAACCTTCCCAACTGAAATGAAGATCTACACGTTTGAGAGAGAAAAGAAACTTTCTGAAGGTTAAAAAAACCTTCAACAGAATTTAAAAAAATACAAAAACAAGAAACAGTTTGAAAAAATTGCAGTCATCTTGCTTTAGTTAATCACAAGACTGAACAGAGCATGTGGTCCAACACATGTTTAAAAATTTAACTAATTATTTGGATGGCACCCTTCCTGAAAAGCAAGCCCTGTCTCCTCTCCAGCCTCTATGCTGAGCTGTCATAAAGCTCACAGGGCTACTTCAGGGAGGGTACCTAACGTGTAGACAAACCAAGCTGCTCTGCTGTGGTAAGACAGGGGAAGAGAACAGCCCTGCCTAATCATTATTCAAAGAGCTGGAACGTCTTTAGGGCAACACCAAAATGCCATCAAAGTGAATTAATGTTCACTAGGATGATGGCATTCCAAAGGCAGTTTAGGATAATGAAGTCATTTAAGGCCATCTTTCTGAACAGCAATCTTAGCTTATTCTATGAGGTGATTAAAACTGAGATGGGAAGTAGTGGGCTGTCTGCAACAACCAGTGCTGCCAAGAAAAAACATTGAAAAATCTTTATTTTTTATTCCTCCAAGGTACACACGGAGCCAGAAAAATTAAGAATGTGGTTCCCATATGTAATATTACAGGTTCCAACCCATCCTTTTCAGCCTCTCTGACCTGTGGATTAGAATGAGGCAGGTCTATGGGATTGAGGAGAAAAGAAAAGGAAGACAAAAGTTGGATTGTTATATGTATATCACTAACTACAGTGATAAGACAAGTAAATTTAAAGAACTACTTTTAGAAAAGTGAAAAGATGAACACTACAAAAATATTACTTGTATTTGTTGCTGAATTTCCCTGAAGATGATATATTTATTGACTTTCAGGCAAATCTAGCAAAAGATCTAAAAACACATGCTCATATCCCCAAGGATGCCCAGGATGAGGGCTTCAGCACTATCACAGGAACTACTGTAACCATGCTCACTCTCCATGGCCTTGATGTTGGAACATATAGCATAATGAAGGAAAAAAAATCCTGTCATGGTGCATCTAATATTCAAAGAATTCTTCCACAAAGAAGCTATGCACAAATTTCTTTTATCTTTTTTTTTTCCCATTTATCTGTGTATGGTATACCTCTATAAATATATCTTCAGAAGGTATCCCTTCATAAGTGTCTGGTACAACCAAGGAATAAATTCCAATATTTTCATATTGGAATATCATAATCACAGTAAATTTTGCTATTTCTTCTGCAATGTTATTAACTTTTTGCTACCACTCACTGATTCTCCCTCAATTCCAGCAAGTTCCCTGTCTCATCTCTGAAAAGATATATTTGCACAGGAGAATAAAGATGCATTGAGGCTTTGTAGCATGCCTCAACACCTTCACTCAAATAGCCTGGAAGGCTTCAGTATGTTCTACGAAAATCTTTTGACTGCTGTCAGAAGTGTCAGAAAACAACATCAAAGTCCCCTAAGAATACAGGACAGTGCCAAAACTGGAGGAGTAGCATAAGCAATTTCCATCTACCATTTTAGATTGTCATTTTTAATAAACACCTGGAAACTTCCAATAGTTTCAGTATGTCCCAGTCCATGACCACAGCTCTTATGGCTCTTACAACTTATTCCATGCATAATAACATATGAAAACCTATGCAGCAGTGACACCTAATTCCAAAATACTGGTCCAGTATTGAAACACTCTATGCTACTTATAGTGCAGAAAAATGCACACAACATTTCTGATTTTATTTGCCTCAAAATTATTTTTAAACTATAACCACTAAATTATTTTTAAACTATAACCATCCATAGATGGTTAGAAGCAAGATGACAGATTTAGCATGTAAACTTATGGAAACATCAAATTAGTGTCTGGAGGTAAAAAAGGCAAGCTGAATTTACTAGAGAGGGAGCAGAACACCAAAGAAAATTTCTTCACATTGTGAATTTTTGTACATTTGTGGACCTAAACCCTGAAAGTCACAAAGTTCTGGTTCACTCATTTCAAAAATCACAGAACAACTGGAAGAGGTATAGAAATAGGTAAAAAGGACAATCAAAGCATACAATGTTTCTATATAAAGAAAGATTAAATAAACTGGTAATCTTCGTCTTGGAAAAAGACATGACTAACAGAGGAATGTGACAGAACTACAAATTCATAAGCAGCATGGAAAAGATGACTATGAAAGAGTTATTCACTGTCTCTTCCAATAAACACATTAGAGGGCATTAAATTAATTTTGTTGGCAAGCTTGAATGAACAAACAAAAAAAGGGTACTCAAGGCATTGTTAAGCTATAGAACACTATGTCATGAGACACACAGGTGAGAGAAGCTTACATAGATTTGGAAGCGAGTATTTATGGGTTTTCTTCATGGAGAAAAGCCCTGGGATGTAGTGAAGAGAAATGCCAACTCTAGAAACTGAAAATTACATGATTGGGTCTATATTCTCCCCAGTTTGCCAGGGTCCTGTCAAAGATAGGCTACAAGGCTGGCCAGATGTTTAGCCTGAACAACACAGCTACTCTTGAGGTCCTTGGTAGTCCTTTCCTGGAGAACAACTCTGGCTAAACACTCCAAGACTGTATTTCAGGGCAATATTGTTGTAAGACACACTGCTCACTCAATATTAGTAACACAGTCACTTATGGCAAAAAACACAAACACTGAATTTTCTAGAATTTGCATTCCAGAGCTTCAAGGAATGTAACAGAACATTACAGATCCCAACCAGACCCCACGTCTCCTCCTACCAGCCAGTGTTACAGGAGCCCATGTCAGCTACCAGAGATGCCAGACCCTGTCCCAGCAGGGCTGGGCTCCAGCTCCCCACAGCCCTGCCCTGCCCTGGCACTGCTGAGCCAGGGCTGCCTGCAGCACAACCTGGAGCACCAGGGCTGCCCCCAGGTGCCCTCCTCCCTGGCTGGGCTGGTGAGAGGGGCCCTGCCCTGACAGACCCCCACCAGTAAGAGCCCCATTCCTGCTGGACTCTGCTTCCCAGGGGTGCCCCTGGCACATGTGGCACTCTGGCCAGTAGGGCCCACTGCACAAAGCAGCCTACGCCTCCCACAGCAAGGCAATGCAGTCACTGATCCCTCAAAATCTGCACAAGAGGAGACCCTCTTGCAGGCACAAGGGAGAGGTTACTGCACTGCACACAGGCTGTGATGGGTGACAGTGAGGTCTCAGCTGCTCCTGCTTTAGGGATCCAGAGATCTCACTGCTGAGTGATGACATGTAAGCTGCCCTAATATTTTACATGAAGAATGACCATACAATCTAATTCTGTAATCATTTGCCTTAAACACATCAATGAAGTCACATTCCTTCTATGCCCTAAGATTGGAATAAATGGCAAAAAATGTTTAGCTGAACTGTCTTGCATTTCTCACATTTTCAGAGTGTTCATTAGGGATCAGTGTGTTAAGCTTTTAGTGAGCCTGAAGTATCACTGTCCAGGAGACTTTCATGGAAATATCTTCTCATAGCCTCCAGCATAACTATTCTGAAGAACATTTTCAAGATTACTTTCTTCCTGCACATCATAGTACAGTGAACATTAACTTTCACTTGTCAGCTTTATCCAGTCACCATTACAAAGGAGAGGTAATACTTGCATAAAAAAATTAAACCTTAGGGCTGATCAGTAGATTTTATTTGTGACATAGGAAGAGAAGAAAGACAGAGAAACTCCTTTACATAAATCTGTCAAAATTTAAAACCATTTGTATCTAATTTATGACAAGAGTTGTATGGGTTCATTAAAGTTTATGACTTCAATAAAAACAACAGCAATTACAACTACCTACAAACAGCACCAACGTGAATTCAACAAACTGGCTCAAATGTTATAAAATAAAGCTAGAGTTAACACTGTCTGATGTAATGCAAACAACATCTGATAATATCTATCAAAGAAGAACTGGTATCAATCTAAATCCAGCTACTAATGTATTAGTCCTAGCCTTCAGAGGACACTTTTTCTTTATTATTGTACAAGACCTTGGAGCTCCCCAGTGCCACACACTGCCACGTGTTCTGTGCCAAAACTCAGCTTCCAGCTAGCAAATACATTAGATTCATGAAGACAGCAGACTGATTTCTCCTTGCTTTCTACTCTGAGAATTAAGTTTATCTAGAAAAAGTAGTGCTTGTCCACTATAAGAAGAGCTCTTATATCTATGGATTTATGTGATTTATATAAACCTTTCACATAAACACAAGCAGCAATGCAAATGAGTCTCAATAACTGCATGCACAAAGGTACTGTGTACTTTGGCTATATGGCCTGCTCTTCTTTCCCAAATAATAACAGAAGATTAATTAATTTTGGCAGTACTCCACCAAGCCACCTGAGAAGTCTTTATTATCTCTATTTTGCCTATAACACAAACTCAGTTTTTGCTCATTTTGAATAGATTCTGATTACAACAAAAGGAAGATATATTCATCTCTACCGGGAAAGAACAGTTAAAAGGATAGGTTTCAAGCTCCTTAAGTTGGCATAATTATGAAAGGCTTGTAAATGTCTCAGCAAATAGGAAAAAACATACACTCAATGTCAGTGGGCAAAGCAAGTTTCACTGAAATTAATGGAACTGGCACAAAATTCACTATGTCAATATCATTAAAGTGAATGAAAAAGATCTGCTAGTCCCACTGGAAACTTGACAAGGCTGTAATTGATCCAAGTTCCTACTAAACAGAATTAGCAACTAATAAACTGCCTAGAGAAGAAAACTGTCATCACCATCTTATGGCTCCATAAAATGCATCTCCTGATGGTTGACCAACACAGAGGAGAAATAAACACAGGCAATCCATTGCAGCTGGGCAATTTCTGGCTATTTCTTAAGCCAATATCAACAAAGCAAAGAAGATATTCTAGACTATTCTGCATTTTTTCAGCACTCCCATGCTCTAAATCTAGTCTCTTTCTTCCTTGTTCAGATACGAGGGGTACTTCCAGTAGACAAACCACTTAGCAGTAAAAATATACAATCTACATCAATTCTGTGAATAATTCAGAGTTTATCTGGCCACAATTTTAGAATCAGAGAACCAGTAAAAAATGAAGCTATTTAAACAGGAGAAAAGTAACAAATTTAAATTTAAAAACCAGTTACACACACATACACATACACACAAAGGGCTTATTAGGTTTGAAAAATGAAAAATTTTAGTGTTATGAAGCAGGATCTCAATTCCAATTTATAAATACATTCTAACATATCCACAACGGAACCATATTCTTTATACCTTCAAATGCAAACTTACTCTCTAGTTCTTTTCTGGATTACTGCTTTCTAAAATTTAAGAACAATATGTCGGCACCAAGACAGCAAAGCATAGTGCTCTTTGCTTTCTAAAATATTCATTCTTCAGGTAGGAATTATATAATCCAGATGATGAGTGAGATGTGTTCAATTTTCTCCTATGCACTGTCCCTACTTCTGTTCATTTAAAGGAGAGCAGCATGTACAAGACCAATGCTGATAGCACAGTTAGAGTTATATAAATGAACCATGAATTTCTCAAAGTAACATTAAAAGCAGCAATGAATCTTAGACTTAGATGCTGAAAAGGTTCATTAGTTCAGAGTACCAGTAATTTAAACATCTTTGTTTTACAGTCTGCAGAAGGAAAACCAGTAGAATTTCCATCTGTTTCTCAGACTGATAGCACAGTCTGACACAAAAAGCTATGAGAAATGATTCTCTAAGTCAAGACAGCATTCAGAGAACAAAAGTACCCCAAGTGACTTTCATGACCAGAGAGTAAATTCCATTTCTTTTGTGCTTTCACAGTCTTAACATACTGTCATTTTCATTTCTGCTTAGCAATGCTCTCGCCTTTACAAGCCCAATCACAGATTCCTTGCCAAATCAAAGTCTGCAAAACTCTCCCTCACAGCAGACAATGTCTTTCACCTCAAAAGTCCAAACCTCATGGTTATTTTTCAAGCAAGCAACTCCTGGAATTAGTTCATTACAAGTGATGGCATTGGCTGGAGAAAAGGAGGGGGTTGCATGGCCCGGGGCATGGCAGCAACATGAGCCTGGACTGGATCATTTCAGCTGCTTTGAGTAGAGGTGGTCTTGACAAATTCCTGGATAACCTCTTGTGTAACTACAGAGAACAACTGTGATTATGAAGTATTGTAGCTATTTCAGCCAGACGCTTTATTTTGGATGATGTAAATGGTCCTTCTGTATTTCCATTTTCAGTCATAGCAGAGCAAAGATTTCTGAAATTGAAAGATGTCATGGATATATTAAATTTGTGCTGCCTTGCCAGTTTTGTTGAAACATTTGTGAATTCACATTGATCACTAAAGAACATCCATATGATTCTGTCAGTGATCTTCCATGATTTTCAGGCTACTAGCTAAATGAACCAGGAGGCCTGTAAACCATTTTCAAATCAAATACACAGTCCTGTGCTGAAAAGACTGACTGTCTCTTGGGACACTAGGTGATTTGCAGCTATCATAGTTCATCTAATACATGTATCTCAAAAAAAGTCATCATCAAGACAAACTGAAGTAATGAACTGTATGTGCTAAGATCAGCATTCTTAAAGGGAAACACAATAAGATGCAGTCTTAATATTTTAAATTCCTCTATTTCCCACATCCATGCAAATATCATTCCTGGAGTTTTTGTTGAAGACTCAGCAGAACTCAGAACTCTTTAAAAATCCTTTTGTCTTGGCACTGAGCAAGGAAAACTCTGTTCAGTTCACGAGATCATCTGTCATCAGTGCTAACTGCAACACAACAGGATTGAATTTGTGATCTTGACGATAGCTTACAGACTACTTATGGGTTTTCCAAAGCTTGAGCTCATCCATTTTTGAGCTGCCTGTTTTCTGTGCTAGAAGGAAAATACAGGCCATTTTTCCTGACAACACTTGCACATTTTGGTGGCAAAGATCTGCATGTAAAAGGACCCTACTTCCTCCCTCCTATCTCCACTCCCCCAAGAAAAGTTGTAGCACACTGAAAAAACAGCATGTGGAAGTTTGGACTGCCACTGTCTAGGGAGCACATATTCCGTGGGCAGGCAGACTATTTCATTTGCCAGAGCTGTCAAGCCAGCCCTTTCTACAAACACTAGCTTAAGACAAAAGAAAAGAAAAATTATAACAAAATGTTTTAAAAGCTACATGCAGAGGGCTGAAGCAAAGGCATAGTAATTAAGTGGTTTCCTGGGTAACGATGGGGCAAACTGATCAAATCTGCCTGCTTAAAATTAAATTCTTAAAATCTACATTTAGACATTTAAGAGTTGCACAACTTCCAGGTGTTCTGAGTTGCAGCTGTTTTGATTAACTGCACCTCTAGCGAAGTAAGCAAGTCAGTCCAGTTTTGGAAATGTAAGTCAGTATGATTCTTCCTCTTCTCCAGTTGTGACTTCCGTATAAAGTACAAAAAGGGCTTGATTTGCCAACATGTCAGTACCCTTAAAATGTCAGACTGAAGTGAAAGCAAAGATCACAATGTAAGACTTTCAATTTAAGCATTAAGACTAGAGGTCTGCCTACCTAAACACAGGTATGAATCCAGTCCACTGTGAGAGAGTACATGACATGAAAGGACAGCCTAAAATCCAATGGTCTGACTTAGCAGTGAAATTTGTGGCAGAAATCCAAAAATGAAGCTTGGAAAATTTCCTTTACCATCCCCCTCATTAGGTACCTGCATTTCTTGAAAGGGACAACAGGGAAATAATACAGGTGAAGTGGTTAATGCTAGACATAAATCCACTGTAACATTCCCCTCTTCATGAGAGAGTTCCTGCCTTGCAAGCCTCCAATGAGTGCTCCACATGGTTTATCAGTCCTTTTGCCTTCTGGCAGTAAGTATTAGCAAGCAAGAGATCTCTGTAATGAACTGTGCAGCAAGGATTTGAAGAATTACTTAGAAATTTTATTTACATGAAAATGAAATGCACAGCCTAGCAGATGGGAGATTGTGAAAGACGATTTGGACTATCTAAATCATCTTTATTTCAAGAATAGATAAGCTCTTGTGCAGTTTTCTAAACCAAGGAATCAGACATCTGGAGATCTCATTGTCGTAGCTTAAAACCTTATTTTTATACTAGTTTTTCGCATCTTTCTGTTGTGGGAGGCTGTGAGCATGGGAAAGAAAATATTAGCTGGCTAATCAGTAACTTCGCATTACAAACAAAACCAGTTACGCATGGTTTTCTCTGGTTTGTACAACAATACCAGCCAGACTCTGGTGTAACTTAATGAAACAATTGGTCTCCTGCTAGGTATGCATTTGTGCAGGTGGTTTACAGTGTTATAATAGAAGTGATGTGTGCATGTAGTTCAGTAACTAGGATTCAGAAACAACCTGTGTAAAAAGGGAAATGAGGTGTTCATTCCCTTTATTTTCCTATGAGAGAAAATACACATGCTAAAAATGAAAAAAAAAAAAAAAAAAAAAAAGTGGCAGGTGGCAAAGAAGAACTTGAATTATGTTCCAACTCTTTAAAGAATTGAGCCATGGGAATTCTCATCTTTAAAAATAATTTGAAATGTCAGAATGTTATTCTCTATGGTGTTTCCTGCAAGGTTTGGGGTTTTTTCACTAATTTAAGCAAGAACAAACAACACTGAATTTTAATTAACTATCAGGTACATCAGTTTCTATTCCAAACCTCCTCCAGGAAACAACTATTTTAGAATTTAACAGAGAAGGGTGTTTATAACAAAAAATAATATGCTTCTCACTGCAGCCTAGTGAGTGCCAGGCCCTAAAGATAGTAAAAATCTTAAGCTAAGCATGGTCTTCTGCTATATCTATTTCCTCAGACTACACTGTCCATTCAGAAATTGTGCTTTTGATTTTAAAAAAATACATTTGCATTTACACAACATCGTCTGAGATCAGAGATTCAGGTGAAAATATACATGTCACTATTGAAAATAGAAGAGATTCTGCAAGTTTGCCATATTCAGCTGTGGGTCTCACTTTGACCATTAAAACTAACAACACTGACGTTTTTTAAGGTGAGATGGCCTCTTAATTCCTGAAAAAAATCAGCTTCATGGTTTTGGTCAGGATTCCTCCTTGAAGTTAATGCTGACTCAAAGTAACATCTTTCAATTAACCTTCCCCAAAGATTAACTGCTGTGCCAATTACTTTTCACCATATATTCTCCACAGCACTTCAATCAGGCCTAGAACCAAAATGTTCCACAGTGAACTCTTAGTGAAGATGCCCCAGCCATGGTCCCAGGCAGGTCAGGGCAGAGAGTGGCAGCCTTGGCCCCTGATCTCCTGTCAGAGCTCCTAGATGAGGGTCAGTGCATCACACAGCATCCCCAGGAGACTCCAGCTTCTCACGACAAGGATTTCTTTGGGCAACACTAAGAGCACAGCCCATAACATGTATTTTTGACCAAGAATTTCCAGGTGTATCTAAGCTGCCCATTCTTACAAACAAATGTTACCACACACACTGCCCACAGCTTCATTTGGAGACTGCTAAAACAAAATCTACTGAAGCCTTTTTCTTCCCACAGAAAATGAAGAAGCAGTGGGGAGGAGGAGGAGAACTGAACACTTTTTTTGTTGGCTTAGGATGCAATTAATCCCAGAAACCTCTCAACACATCACACCAAGGAGTGAGCACTTGCCCTAAGCAACTGACTCTGTTTTCATTTCTTAAGTCTGAGTCACTGCTGAGTTACTTTCTAAGTAGGAGAGTATTTAGCAGCAGGTGAATTAATATCATCACCTCTTCTGGATACCTTTTAACAAACATGGGTATGATCCACAGCAGTGGCAAATATGCACGTAATTAAAACTGTATTAAACATACAGGAAAATCTAGACTTTGGAGAATTTCCATGGTTCTCATACTCCTGGAAGAGCAAATAACTTTTAAGCTGTGAAACAAATGTTTACAACAGGGGCCTATATTAGGGATGTATTAAAATTCCAGTATAATATGTTCAACAAAAATTTTGATCAAAAATTATTTTGCTGAAGACAAAGATTATCAGAAAAAAAAAATGTTGTGTTACAGATGGGAAACAAACTGCTTAGAAAACCTTTATACCACTGATAAATTAGTATTATGTACTATTATTCCAGGAAAGTAATTTTTTCCCTATAATTATCTATTGCTATAAAGTAGTTTCTCAAGCAGCATCTTGCAGGTATCTTTTACATGCATGAATTTAATTATATTGCTCATGAAAAATCCTCCTACTCTCTCATCACTGACTGGAAGCTTATATTTTATGTGCTACCCTACCCCCACTGACAGATCAGAGAGAATATTTCACTGGAGCATTAAAATGATCCACAGCAAATGCAGGACTTCCATGAACCTGGACTAGAAAATCCATGAGGCTGAAACAACCAGTAAAACTATTAAGGTCACTGTACAGGAATAAGAATTAAAAGTATTTTAACCTTTTTCCACCTTTTAGATTCTCCCACAAATATTTTTACATTTCTTTTTACTAAAAAGGGACTTAATCAACAGTGAAGCCAACTCTGTTAGTAGATTTATAAAAGAGGTGTAGCATTTTGGGGACTTGTGATATGCTGACAACCCAAAATCTCCTACAAAAACAAATGTTTCACAAAGTCATATGAAATTTTAAAATATTGTATAATAAACTTATTTCTATAACAGTTTATAAACTGCATGTTCTATGTTATGATGCACTACATTAAAACTGTTTTATTCATTTGGCTTGCATTTGCCATGACTTCAAGGAGTTCTGAAAATGATGCAGTAGAAGGATTCATGTTTATGCTGGTACACTCTTAAATCTGTTTATGTTTTTCCAAGCAAGTCACTCTAAATTAATGTGTCCTATTAGGCTGTGGAACTACTCCCTATCCGAAGTAAAATACATAAATACACATTTGGTGAAAGTTACACATATTAAACTCATGGAGGTGTTTTGTTTTTATTATCTTCAAAAGGAAAGAACACGCAACATATTTGTTCTATGGCACACAACAAATGCTGTTAATTGCAAGCATCAAAGGATTAAACTGCTGCCACCCTACAGCACGTGTTCTCAATCCACACTATACAAAACTATATCCACAATAACAGTTTCCTAGTAGTTTTTTGTTTGTTTTAACACACTTAAACCCAGAATTATGACTGCCTCCTTTCTCGGAACCTAGCAACATGGCAATTAGCTGTCAATTTCAAACCTGTCAAACCCACCAGGATCACTAAGACAGAAAACTCTTCTGGGACTCAGTCTTTCAAGCTTTTCTTCAACTTCCTAGAAGACCAAAAGAAGCAGTTGGCTTTGGATGATGAATACATGAATGACCTTGAAAACAAAAGGCACAGCTGGAGAAAAGGGAACTCCACTTGCTGACTACAGGACCACACCAGCATTGATGAGCAGAGGAAATGCAGTCCACAAGCAGCCCCCGTGCACAAAGAGGTAACAGCCAGCTACAAGCATCATTTCATTACAATCTCTGCAGCAAACAAATGTTAGTAGAGACCTTCATATATTCTGCCGAAAACGTCCCTAGTGTGCTGTATTCATCCTTCACACAGAGCTCACTTTTTCATGCTTTGCATGTACAAGGAAACCATTTTTCTTCCACCTATGCCATAGCAGAGGAATTATTAGATGCAAGTGCTGATTTTGTGATTGATCCTCTGTAATAGTGGAATGAGGACTAGTACAAAAAAAAAGTTTTTTAAACATGCCTAATACTTTTGACAATCCTTCAAAGAGAAAAATAAGAAAATTAACATTAGTGCACACAAGTTTAGTCAGAAGAGAATCTAAAAGTTTATTTGAATTAAAAGACCTTAAGTTATCAAGCACTCTCTAAAATTAGTCCCTTCTATTTCTTCAATGAAAAGAAAAAATACATGAGGAACATTTCTTTTTCTGACATAAATTTTGTAGGCCAGTTTGAGTTGTTGGAAAATCATTTTTATGTGAATGATTTAGAGGTCTGCAGTACCTCTTTAGTTACTCAAGACCAAATGGCCCAGACAACATGTTTGTCCCAAATCAAGTACATATTTTTCAAAACTTAATCTCTAGAATTACTGCTGGTAAAATCTCTACCACATCAGATAGATTTTTTCTTTCTGAAAAGGAAGAACCACAACAAAACCTGCTAAAAGTAGGTATTTACAGAAAAATAAGCTAAATCAGAGGTGTAGTCTTATAACATCTTCTTACTTGCCATTTCTTCCAAATGACTAGGTAGTCTTAGTCATTACCTAACCAAATAAATCCCCATTATATGGCTAAGACAGAGTTCTCCCTGTTACTAGACATGTGTATGTCCAGTTAACAGGAAGAACATGTCAGCAGCCTTAGAGCCTTTAGTCTGGTAACCTGACACACATGCACCACACCTCCTATCCTATGACAGGGAAAATTATCACAGAAGTCCTGTCATGAAAGCCACATCACATAAGGGGAAAAAAGGCTAAAGGCTGCAACACAAGATCTCAAATTCTCTGAGCTATTCAAAAGGTTAGCACTATGAAGTTGAAGCCATGGCTATTAAAAAAAAGGACCCTATTATGGTAATGGAGTCAGAAGTCTTGAGGATTTCACCACCAGATTTATCTACCACCTTTGACTGAATAAGGACCAACAGCAGAGATTACCAACCTTCTGCTGTGGGTTCCAAAAATCTTTATGAATTCGAAACCTCTAGTCAGATATGCAATGTGTATGTTGGTGAGAAGAGTGGTGTCCCAGCACAGGGCCAGGGGAGTTGACAGCTCTCACCTCCAAGCTGAAACTTCATAATCAAAAGATACAATAGAGCTGCCTATGGGCTGTGTATCCCCAGGCCACATCACAACACTGAAAAACATCTAAATGAAATATTTATAACAACAGATTTACAGTAGACTGAAAACTCTAGTACAACATCTAGAGAATTCCTTTAGAAATGGCAGCTTCTCATCACCACTCTGTGTAGGGAAGCAAACCAGAAAATCTACCCAAACTGCACCATGCCTCCCACCACTACATATTACCCACCACTACATATTAACCATCCTCAGCTCTGCTTAGAGCACATTCCTTATACAAGCACTGGAACATATCCTTCAGGGCACAACTCCATAACTTGCTCTTCTTGCATCTGCACAGTATCAGGTGGGTATAAAGTTGTCAGCACCTTTTTATCTTCCCTAGACTTCTTTTACATACAAGGTCCATGGTAAGTCTCAATATTAATTGTTTTCAGTATTCTCAGTATAGTCATGAAGGACAAGAACAATTATGTGAGGCAAAACACCATGTTGCTACGAGGGTCCTAAGATATATGGGAAACATAATTCTGTCCTGATATTTCAAAACACTGCAAACACCACAATGCAAACATTAAGCAGATGCAGAAAAATATGTATCATCCAGCCACCTTTTCACTAAAGCTGTATTCCTCTGGAAGCTGCTCCCATCAATTATTTCACCTAGAGACGAGAATGACCTTTTTCCCTGCCTTCATTTTCATCAACTTCATTTCTGATGGCACAACCAGATCAAAGCCAAAAGGATAGACTAATGCTAAAAGCATCCATTTTAAACAGTTTTTCATATATCCCATGGTTGAAGGAATAAAACCCTGTCTTGAGCACAGATGCAGCAGGCATGCCAATACATTATGCAAAACACAGCAAATAATTTATAACTTCCTGAGAGCAACTCATTTTAAGTTATACTACCAGTGTAATGGCACAGCTTAAAAGATGGATTTCAGTGAGCAAAACCTGATCTGCATAGTAGGTTGATTGTAGAATCAAAAGGCAAATGGCTTAAAAACATAATCCCCCATCACCTAAAAAAATACTCTTGCATAAACCTTGCCTGCTGACATATTTTATTCACTGAAATTATTCAGGCTCCATAAACATGGATGCTGAGATTTTAAAATACAAACTTATTTCATTACATGTAAATGCTAACACATATATAGATATATCTGGAGATATTTCAACATTATATTTCAATAAAAGTTCAACATGGTTTATTTTCATCTTTCACAAACAATATTTATGGAGCATGCAAGAGTGTACTTCACTCTAGAAGAGTGCCAGACTTAATGGCACGGTAAATCGCCTGATATGCAGTTTTTTAACCTAAACCAAACTGTGCCAACAGTTACTTGGGACATATTAGGTAATACCAAACACATGCACAAAGTTATAGTGCAACAGATTCCTTCTGACTACTGTCAGCATGAGTACTTCTGAATGAACAAACTTATTTTTTACCAGAAAACTGGCAGAATAACATAAAAGAACAAAACCTGAGAATATTATTTAGTCTTGAATCAAGTTCATAGCAGATGCAAAGCTATATTTCCTTTCCTTAAACGTATTTTATATTACATATAAAGTCCACAGCTTATATATTTATAATATACCTCTTTAAATAAGGATTACATTTTCAGGCACAGATTATCAGACTTCAATTTAGTTACTGAAATGAAAAAAAAATGTTTAGCCTAAATTCATCTGGAGGAATAATACACCCAATTGTTAAATAAGCTTTTTTAAATTCTGCACCAGGAAGACACTGCAAATGAACTTTGCCATACCAAACATATCCCTTTCACTAATTATACTTTATTAGAATTTAGCACTGTGATAGTCATGTCTATAACTTTTTAGTTTTTCTGGTAAAGCCAATACGTTATTTATAATTTTATTTTTGTTCTTTAGACTAACTAGAAAAAAACACTTTGAATAATTAAACCTGATATCTAATGCATTTGACAGCTTGCAATTTGGGCTTCTTTAAGACCATTTACTATTTACATTCTACAAGACATCATATCATCTAAAAATTTTAAGTGAGAGGCTGTTCCCTCTGGACTAGTAATGTAATTTATTACATTGCTGACTACTATTAAGGGTAGTCAGCAATGTAACACACCTTTGGGAGATGTGTGTGGTGTAGGTTTCTTTTCTTTTTTTACTTTCTTTTTTCCTTCAGTAACTTATGCAAGACCCTTGCCCAGGCCATCCAAATTGAAAGAAATAGATCCCTTGTGAACTCACTGCTTTAGTTACTGAACTAATCCATGTCAAGCAAGACACAATGTAAGTTTACATTGGCTAAAACTTTATTAACAGCAAGTATGTGGCAGTACATGAACGTTATTTTTCTAGAAGGAAATGTTTTTATTAACTTGCTGGTACAGAAGCATAATCTGCATTTGACTTATGTAGGAACTAGAGAACCACAAAAGTGGAAATATATGTAACATCATTTGTTATTGATTATGTTCTATGATCACAATGGGCAAATTAAGCCTGAACTACTACCTCCAGCATTTTCCTGTAAGAAAATTTTGATGCAAGATAAAAGTAACTATGGGCACAGTCTTCTCTAACAAGAAACAACAGTATATTCAAGTCTCTTCAGTAAAACAGTACTGTTTAATGGTTACTCAACATAGGGGATTTTTGTCCAAAAAAAAGCAACAGTAATATTAACAGCAACAACAACCAATATTAATAACTATAACAACAACAACCACCACACGTAGATTCACACTAAACATCTTTCCAAGAACCTTACAGCCTGCTTGCCATTGAATTATTGATTTTGCAATCTATTCTACATACTGAGGAGGAAAACCATAAATTTTTAACACATCAAAGTGCAACGTCTAACATGAAACATATAGGCTACGATAACATGATTGGCTTCATGACTTTTATATCAGTGAAACCACTTAGAAAAGGAAAAGATCAGAAAGAATTTAGTGATAGTCTTAGGGTTTTTTAATTTTTGTACTACTGAGGAAGAACAAAATACACAACAAAGACAAAATATATATCTAATGTTGTTTCACATTTGCTGTACACTTTTCAAACTCTCATAGTTATTCTGGAAAAAATCTTCTCTTCCATTTGAATCACAAAGAGAATAATTCCCTACACATCAAGCTGGACTGTCAAGTAAATGTATTTCAGTGCTCTTCAGACTTATTTAGTAATTTGTTTAGCTTTCTCTCTGATGTACTGTAATGTCCTAATCAAAAAATTCCTGGACTTAGTATGCCCTTAAAATGAACGGCTGAGTTTCCATACAGGACACTGGGCTTGATGTTTATTTCAGTCAACACCCACCCCCAACCCCCAAAAAATCCCAACAAAACAGTCTTGACGAGTCTTGGGAGTAAACACTCCCAAGATATGCTTCCTCCCTCCAATTCTTTAATACGTAGAAAAATGCTAATATGCATATTTTTATTCTATTCTCAGGCATTTTTTAAACCATTAATAGCATTGGTATCAACTTACACTATATTTAGATCCCATATTTATGTGCTTTATATTCTACTTCTATTGTTTTAATGTTTAGACCAGAATATTTAAATTGGTACAAATAATAAAATAATTATTCTAAAAACTTTTCCCTGGTTATTTTTCCCACCAAATAAATGCACTAGAGAAACAATGTAATTAACAGGTTTTCATGGTTTGAAAACCCAGAAAAATAAAAACTTCATAGCTCTCTAAAAGTCAAAGACATGTACTGAGCAGATCTGCTTCTTTAAACCCCAAAACCCCTATGAAAGAAACCATATAAACATACAGCCTGCATGAGTGATTGGCATAGGTTTATTTATATTTTTATGCATAAAGTCTGTGTCAGAGATTATTAATCCAAAATCATTTAAAAAGCCCATACAGCTGTCCTTCTGAAATAAACCAAGTTGACAGACTTACAATTTACATCAAATACTCATCAGCAATCTTTCCCAGTTTTAAAAGATTTTATATAAGCTGCACAACATGTTCAGTGCCAGATATATTTGTCACCAACTTGCATTGCTGTTGTCTTGCAGAAAAAAATCATAATTCCTTTGCATCTTACATATTGGATTTTTCTTTGTTTTAAATACTGACCTTTACTAATTTCATCATCTTATAAACATTTTTAAAGAGTAATAACCTTGATCTGGTGAAAAAGTAAAGAGCTTCTTACCATCCTGATCCAGTATTTTCCACGTCTCTGGAGTTCAGCAGCAAGGAGCTGTTGCTGTTGCACTGCTTACTAGAGACACTGGAGGCTTTGGAAGCAGAGAATGTTTTATGTGGTTAAAATGTATCACCACTGATTATATTTCAGTCCCTCAATTCCTAGCCTTGATGCTCTGGAAATCAGCCAATCCAAGTGATAAAGAGGTTTGCAAAAAGAAGTTGCAGAATTTCCACAGTGAATGCTTCATGGAAATGTTTTGCTTCTTGATACTTGCTTTTTTATATCCACTAAATGTTAAAATAAATCCTGGCTCCCTTTTCCCTCCTTCTCTTTTTTCTCCCCTAAAATGAGATTCATATATTGTTCACAAGGGACTTTGGCATTTGCTATAGTCAGGCACAGTGCAGAAAGGCATCATGCCAGATTACGCATACATCTCAGCCAAGATACCTGAATTTTGACTTGCAACACACCCTGTTATTCCAAACATGGATCTTCCTAAGCCAAAGCTTCTAACTGCCAAAATACACAGTGTTTTTGTGAGGCAGCCAAATGCCCCTTCAGATTAGCTAAGAGCATCTTTTATTTGCAATGTGGTTGCTCTTTGTTGGCTTTTCTTTTTTTTTTTTTTAAACACTTTTTTCCCTGGGAAAGATAAGGTGGTAAGTTCCAAAGGGATGAAACGATCAACTGGCACTTCTACTGCCACTCCTCTCAAGAACAAATTTCACACAGCATATTTCACAGCATATTTCCCTGCAATGCTACAACTATGATTAATTACTCAGTTAACATTATAACCATCTTAATGTTCTCAGTGGTAGCTCAGGATGCTTCTGTGTTTTGTGTAATAAAATAAAATTTAAAAAGTCCAAACAAAACAAAACCAAAGCAAGCAAAAAAAAAAAAAAAAAAAAAAAAAAAAAAAAAAAAAAAAAAACAAAAAAAAAAAACCACCATAAAAACCCACAAAAACCCAAAAGTTAACTAAACAGGCAGTCCTGACTCCATGGTGTTATCAAATAACACCTCACAGTAAGAGGTGACTAAGAGGGAGGCAAAGGGAACCAAGTCAGATTACTGGCTAGTTTAACAAGTACTTAGAATAATTCCCAAGCGTTTTGGACCTCACAATAAAGGCATTTGAAAGAAAGGATTATCAAAAGGCTATGGAGACCACCTTAGAGATGCTCTCAAGAAGAAAGCATGTTATTGTACTAAGAGAGTGTAAAACTGAGCCTGAAATTTTAATGAATAATGAAAGAGGATGGTGTTAAGCTTCTGCAACAACAGAGAGTTTATAAAGCTCTAGAAAAGTGAAGACCATGTTCTGTGCAAGGAGGGAAAATAAATTCAGAAGAGATATCTGTGGGTTTTTTCTATTGTTTGCAAAAGGAAACAATAATGATTTTCACTGAATCTGAATGGGTATGGAAGTGCAGGACTGACCTGAAGAATGCAAGGAAAAGGATGCTGGACTAATTGGCAAGCCTGTTTAATAGGTGAAGAAGAGCTGGATGGAAAATTCAAATGTTTGTTGAAACAGCAATGAACTTAAGAAATTACATTAAAAAATAAGATTTAATCATCAATAACACTGACAGTGTAGTTTCTGCACTTAGAGAAAGAACAAAGTAATAAATGACACGTGCTATGAACACCATGGAAAGATTAGGTTGTTTTCTAGAGTGACAAGGAAGCAGCAGGAGGGGAGTCTGCAGGAGGCCTGTTTTAGCCATGTTGAGCTGTTGACATCTAGCTGAACAGCCAAAAGAAGCTCTCTTTATTCCAGGCCCTTCTTCTTCAGCCAGAGCTAAAAAAAACCATTTGCAAGGCATCATGGCAAAGATGAATTTGACTTGTATTTACAGATGAACTTGTCCGATGCAAATAAAAGGACCACAGTTTAATCCCTAAGAAAAATAGCAAGATGAAGTGGAAAGAGGTACTGAAAGGCTGATTAAGAAGATAGAAGGGGAAAAAAACAAGCAAACCAGGTTCTATGACACCAAGAGAGACAAAATTTCAGGAAGAAAGATGGACAGCAGTATACAAGATAGGTTACAGGACAAAGAAAATCAGTACACAGCCCTAGTTTCATTGTTTGACCAGAAAGCTGTCTACAGATACCTTGTCTTGAGCAGTATCAGCAGCACGGAAGGAGCAGAAGATGCACGGATTGGTCAGTGCCCAGGGCCACACCAGAACTCGGGCAGTGTCCATAAACAATTCACTGAGACCCAACTGAGGGAATTCTGTGAAACAATTTGATTGCAATCAATCTGGCTACAGAAGTAAAAACTTTTCCATCAGAAAGTTTTCAGTCATCTTATTAGTCTACACAAACCTTTCCTGTAATCCTTGAAATTTATGAAATCCTTATGATCACAAAGATATCTGCTGGGATAGTGATCAGATGCAGATGAATACATGCAGCCAGTTAGTGCTCCTGCATGTTTCTAACAAAATGTGTATGGGACAGGGTAGCATGGCCCTATGCATACACGCAACAACTCTGCCTTTCAGTCAATGAAGCCAGAATACTTCCATTTTTTACCAAAAATTTTAATTTTGCATCAGACAAAATTTTAATTCAATTATTGAATGCATACAAATTTCAGAATGAATTCTGTCACAGTCTTCTCACAATTAAAACACATACCTCCCAAATTCAAGCACAGATATCACCTCCTGAATTCAACTAAAAGATATTTCTATACAGAAAAAATGCTATCATGCAACTATACAGGCAGAAAAAAAAATTCAAGTTGACTAACTTCAGTTAGCACACCTGGCTCAAACCAAAGTCATCTTTTCCATTTACTTTGAACTCCTTCTAATACAGAAAAAGAAGTGACCACCAAGGGAAAGGTACTGATATAACTGCAAAAGTTTCAATGTGAACTCCCACTTCTACATCTATAAGCCTTAAAGATTTTTTTTCTCCCTTCAATTCTTGAAAGATTCACAAGCAATGGGAGCTTAAATTTTCCAGACAGGTCCAGATTTTCTCCTTTTTATGAGGAAACCAATTCCTTCCCAAGTTTGTGTTAAAACCTGTAATTTAATCCTTGCTGACTGGTTACAACCCTATTGCCAGACTTCACCACTCTCACCATATTAACTGCCAACATGAGCTCCTTGCTTTGGAGGCTATTTCAAAAATAAAAATAAAGCTCTCAAAGGCATCTGATACATTCTTTACGTCCCTGTAGAAATGTAGTTAGCAGGCCACATAATTTAAACACTTATTTAGGCGACATAAGGATGCCCTTGAATGTTCTAAATGATCAAGGAATATGTAACAAAACTGAAAAAACTTAAGCTGGATTAAAAGTAATCTATCTTTTGTGATGAAAATAGGTTAGATATGGCAATACAAGTTATTTCACAAGTGTTCTTTGCAACATGTCACCACTCAGACTAGAGCCCTCAATCTGCAACAACTGAATGGTTGCACTAACTGGTACCAAACATAAAGCAACTGATCAAAGAACTGAATTTTTGTCCCAATAGAATTTCTTTTATTTTGGCATTTGATTGTTGTCTGGAGAGAAGAGTTTAAAAAAATTCAGTTTTTCATTAAATGAAAAATCCTCATAAATTAAAATGCACAATTGTTGAGTTGTTTTGGATTTGTTTGAAATGCCACAAAGCCTCAGGGACATACAATTATGGCTCTCTTGGGGCACTCTGTAAGTCTGTCCAAATTGTCCTTAGAGTTATGAAGCATTTTCTCTCCCCATAAGTTGTAAAAATAATGAAAGTATCTATGGACAATTTGTTGTAAATAGATAAAAATAAACCACAGCTCGGTAAGTAATAAGACAAAACCATGTAATATTATTTGGCATCACAGAATGAAAACAAACGAGATTATATATGTCTGCAGAAATTCTAAAAGTCAGCAAACCAAAACAGATACAAAACTTCAAAGACAGCTAGACAAAAGATGAAATTTATCAATAAAAGACTTTGATGATTTATTTTTTTTTTGCTGGGAATAAATATGTCCAAAGTGCACTCTGAGTGTAAATTGGTAAAATGCTGTAATTCTATGGGCTAAAAAAGTCAACCAAACACAAACATTCTCCATGCCTCCAAAAATCTAACTAGAACAAGAACTCCAAAACCAAATGATACAATGATAAATGCCATTATCAGCTCTTTGTTGTTCATCAGTTTCATTAGCAACATCGAAAAGCAACAGGATTTGCAGGAAAAAAAAAAAAAGTAGGAAAGAAAGAGAGAGAAAGCAGAAAGACAGAAGAAGAGAGTTGGCAGGGGCAGGGTAGGGTGCAGAGAGGGGCAGAACTTCACAGTATCTCATCTTCAAGACTTGGTAGATCTACAAATAAATAGCTAGCTCAGAAAACAACCAACAACACTAAAAATCAAAGACTGATATCCCCATCTACTCTGCTACTCTTTCACATACACAGCAGTATTTCACCTTGCAAGAAGCTTTACCAAAATCTCAGATATAAGCTACATCCTGAAATCACTCTCTCACAATTCATATATGAATATCAATGAAACTTTCCAGTGGTAAAATCCTGTTCTTCAAGAGGACCTATAAAAGCACAGCCTCAAATACTTCAAATAATGTTCTGAAGCAGAAAAAAGATTAAGATGCTCGACTGGCCTTGCAGGAAAGAAAACTTTTATGCAAAATTCTGCTTGTAGAGATTTGGACATCACACAGTAGGAATACATTCAGATCTTATGAAATTGGTACAGCATCTACAGAATAGAAGAGGCTCCCTACCAATTCAACTCTGCTCAAGCAGTAACCAAAGATTAAAACATGGCCCTGGATGTTTAACATTACCCAGTCCTAAAATGATGTGCCAGCTCACAGGTCACAACTGGAGAAGATGGCAGCTACTTAAATGAGCAGTATCAATATACAGAGGATGATGGGCTGTCATTGCCATCAAGCACAAACATTGCTTACTTGTTTCAAAGAAGTATTTTCCCTTTATTTTTGAGGAGCTGAAGGTGTGAGTTAAAGGTAAGAACAGTTGCAAAATAAAGTCCATTGCATTAAAAAAAAAAAAAAAGGACAAAAAGAGACAGAGAAATAGAAAGCCTCCTTATCTATCTGATGCAGCTGAAAAAACATATGAGTGCTGCCTCCCAGAGTCCAGCTGCCTGGAACAAGTCTTTCTATTTTTAAAGTGATTCAGTGGCCAAGAAAATCTCCAAGGGCCAAGAAAATCTCCAAGGGCCAAGAAACAATAATTACAACCTCTTTCTGCCACTGTTCTGAGGGGTCACACCACCCCAGCTCAAGTTTCACATAGATTTGGGCCTGTGTATTGCCTAAACAGCAGAGACAGGTATCAGCTTAAAAACAGAGCTGAATTAATCTCTTTCTTTCATATGCACATGAATGCCTGCCCTCAAAATCTCATAAAGGAAAATGGAGTTAATAGACCCCCTCTCTGCACAGGTCCTGCACAGGTCTTGTAGCCAGGTGGGCTACAAGAGCCACTTCACTCCAGGGAGACGCTGGGGGACACGGGGCACAGAGCGAGATGCAGAGCTGCTCTGAGCGGCGGCAGCTTCCACTTTCTGTCATCAGTGTCAAAAGAGGCGATGCTACTGTTTCTCTGCAGGCTGCAGCCAAACTACTCAGAGCAGCACAGCATTTCTTGATCTAACCACTGAAATTAGCACACACTGCAATGATATTTTAAAGCCAAAAGCAGATGTTGAAGGAGTTCCATTTAAAGAAGTTTATGGTACTTTGAGCACGAATCAGAAATCACTATTTTGCAAGTTTGCAGCAATCCTTCCATCACAAAGTAGCTCAAGAGACGTTTCTACCAAAAAAAAAAAAAAAAAAAAGCGCGCTGCCGGCGGCGGGCGAGGCGAGCGCGGGCCCGCGGCGGCACCGGCGGCGCGCACCCGAGTTCGCTCCAGCAGCCCGGGCGAGAGCCATCGCCACAGAGGCTGCGGCGAGTGCTTAGGAAAAAAAAAAAAAAAAAAAAAAAAAAGCTAAGTACAAAGAGCATGATCTTATTATTTTTGTCAAAAGGAAACAAAAATTTGCTTTTCTTCATCATCAGTGAAGATCGGACACAGCCTTTAAATACTGAGAGTAAAATCAGCGTAACTCAGCAAACAATTCATTTCGGTCACTGAGAAATAAGGTTGCCAGGACAGCGTTTCCCTTACAAACTTCCAAGGCCGCAGGGGCCCGTGTCCGAATTCCGGGCGGGAAGCAGCGGCGCGCCTCGGCCCGCGGCCGCCGGGGGGCGGTGCAGCACCGCGGGCGCGCTGCCGGCGGCGGGCGAGGCGAGCGCGGGCCCGCGGCGGCACCGGCGGCGCGCACCCGAGTTCGCTCCAGCAGCCCGGGCGAGAGCCATCGCCACAGAGGCTGCCGCGAGTACTTAGTAAAAGGCAGCGTCTTTATGGAAAGACCCTACGTAATGCAGACACTAAAAATAGCCAATTAGTATTTGGCCTCCCATGAAACAACATTAGCTGTGTTGATGTAATTACCTTTTGTTTCCATGTGAAATTATACTTAATATGATTTTACTGGATCATAAAAGACGTTTCATTCTGCTGCAATACTCTGACTAATGCCAGTCTCAAACTTTGGTGGAAGAGGGACGAAATGGCAGAAAGAGAAAAGGTGCTACCACTAAGTTGAAAACAGTCAAATACAGAAGTGGAGAAAATGGAGCAGCCTCCAAGGAGATTTTCAGGGCTTTCTGTGACCTCAGGAATACTATAGATAAAGGTGACCTATATCTGTTGGACTTCCTTGACCATGGCACCTCTCCAAAATTGTCCCGAGCAAGCAAATGCCTGACACACGTGCTAGAGATGGATGGCTCTGGAAAACTCCAGATGGAATGGGAGGCACAGCAGAGTACTACTGCAGAGTCATATGGACAAGAAAATGCTCAGAAAGGAACTGGATGTCTAAGGCTCATATTCCTGTGTGACACAGTGCCTGTCAGACATGGCAAATCCCAAGCAACAGGGCCAGAAGAGTGTCAAACTATTCCAGTGTAAAAAGCTCAGTAACAGATATAACCTACTTTGAAAAGCAACACGTGAGTCTGCACAAGTGGTTCTCAGGGAAGGAACCAGTCTTAAGAAAGAAATTGAAACAGCACCAGCACTTGCTCAGGTACCAGACACTATGAAGCAGGTGATGCTGATTTAAACCTACTTCCAAATGAAGAGTCATGAGCAGAAGTCAAGCAGGCAAATGACTGCTACAGATTTGTGAAAACTTGAAAAGTGTAGGTGTACACAATATGCATCTCCAGCACAGGCTGAGCAAAAAATGGACCTGCACAGTGCTGAAAGACATATGCAAGCTCAATATCCCCCTTACCTGATAGCATTTTGTGAAAAGGCACAGCAAGTAGCCAGACAGCTGAACAGAAACAAGCTCTGGAAATGACAGATCATTTGAAAACCTGATCATAGCAGTGGATGACAACCTGGCCCACTTGTGCTAAGAATACAAGAAGGAAGAATAGGGAAGAGCTGATTTTAGTCTCAAGGTCTTTGAAAAGATTCTAAGAAGTCTGCAGAAGCTTCTGAATTCTTTCACCAAAATATTATCCATGTTGCAAAAAGGAGAAAACTGATTTAAGGGGTGGACCGCTGGCTTAAAAGATAGAGGAATAGTGAGTTATTATGGCTTTACCCTAAACTAATTAAGGCCAAATACAGTTGAGATCAACAGACCAATTCTTTCACTCATTTGACCAAGCTTAAAACCTGTCCATTTCACATAGGATCACAAGATTCCATGTCCTGAGAAGTAAGAGGCTCTGACCTATGAAAAAAGGAAGTCAAGAGTCTTACAATAAACTCTGTAAATCTATGTTTTTAAAACAAAAGAAGTTGCTGAGAAAGAACAGGTTATCTCACTCTGGAGGCTGATGCACAGAGCTGCCAGCCTAACAGCCAAGAACTTCAAAGTACAGACCAACACAAATCAGAGTGACCATCTGCTTATACACAGATACTCTTGGCCTAACCGTCACAAAAGACAGGCGCCTGGGGAGCAACACTGCTCCAACCAGGTCTGCAAATGGTTTATGCTTACATAAACTATTGTGGGGGGATGACCCTGGTCAGAAGATCAACACCCATACTGCTGTTCACTCACTTCCCCCCTCTCTGTGGCACACAGGAGACAAAATGAAGAACAAAGCAAGGAAACTTGTGGATCAAATAAAGACAGCTTAACAGGTTAAGGAAAGAGGGGACACACCACCTCCAAGGCAGCAAGTGACTTGAAGACACTCACTACCTCCCACAAGTGTGGATACCCTTCAAGCAACAACCACCAGGGAAACACTCACACACCCCCACACCCTCCTTCTTTTACCCCCAGTTTCTATTGCCAAGTAAGCAGTCACAGCTGTATCCCATACCAGCCTCCTCCCCTACTTTCCTACTGAATTTGAGGGGAGATGGAGAAACAAAGACCTCTGTGCTGTGCAAACACTCTTCGGCAATAGCCAGTTAGTACATTATCAGCGCTGTTTTAGCTATATATCCAAAACACAGTAACACACAGCACTGTGAAAAAAATTAATTACATCCCAGGCCGACACAATACAACTATTTTGCAAGAAAGCTGATTGTCAGGACAGGCGACCAGAAAAAGAGAGCAATCTGGATAATATGGAGAACTTCGTGTTAGACAAGTCTTAACAAAGAGAGAATGTTGCAACCTGCCTGAAGCCACCATAGATGGAGTTGGTGTTCAACTCAAAAGACTCTGTGAGAAATAAATTATTAAATCAGATATAACTTCATACATGAACAGTCTCAGACTTGCTCTTTGTCGCCAAAGCATTGCTTACTTCACAAATGAAATGTGTCTAGTGCTTCTCTGGAGTCAGCTGGTAGGATGACATAAGAGCTTCAGTTAGGAAAGAAAAGCGAGAAAGAAAAGTGATCAATAAGGCAGCAAAAACCCAAAGCCAAAATCAAGGCTGCTTGACTTCTCTGGACATATCTTCCAGATGAAAAGTGATCACTGCTTGTAAGGCCGTGTTTTCAGGCTAGCAGGAAGTGACTAGACAGTGGAATAGTGGTTGAGTAGCAAAGTAAAAAAAAATTTTGCAGTGCAAAATGAGACAAATAAAGAATATACAAAAACAAGAATATACTGTGCCTGATGAATACAGTCATTACACTGTACTGGCAGAGGAATAAAGGAATAATATGCATTTATAGTAATTTAAATTAAAGCCACTTTTTAGCAGTGTAGCTGAAATTTAATGTCGGGTGATGAGGAACTTAATGAACTTATTACTGGTCAAGCTGAACTGAAGGCACAGCTTAAGTTCATTAATAGCTTAATCATCTAATGATTTTAAGGCATCCAGAGGTAATTAAGGCCTAGGTATTCTTCCTGGCCCAATTCTTTGCTGCCACAGGGCATATACAGTCTCAGTAGTTTCAACTGTGTTTTACTTGTTGCTATGTTCCAATTGTTTACACAGCTGAAAAATATGGTGTGGCGAGATTGAGAGTGACCTGCCAGGAAAACAAAAATAATCTTTGCAAAACTAAGGACTGAGAAATATACAGAGAGAATGGCACACATTGCTAGAGCAATACCACCACTATTTCCAAAGTATTGGAAGATTCTGCCCTGATGACGTGCAAAAACTATGACTACTAAACTTAACAGCATACTAAAGTAGCATGCAGCAGTGCTCTCCATATTACATTTGTTTAATGCTGTCTTTTCAGCTTCTACTGGATAAGCATCAATGGGAGCAGACCCAATACCTCACAGAAGGGGTTGAAGAACCCACAAGTCAGACATCTGAATAGTAAAAGCGTGATTGGAAACAAATCCACATTGCATCTGGTTGCTGTACACATTGCTTTACAGAAGAGAGAAGCCTGTCTTTAAAGGCATCTTCTTGAATAAAGAACTTCAAAGATCCAATGCTCAGACTTAATTTTAAAATCAATTAAAATCCTCTGTATGATATATATAATACTTCCTACCTTGATAAGTCTTTTTTGGGCAGGAGAGAGAGGGAAATGTAATAATTTTCATTATTTACAAGAACTACATGCAATGTTTATGTAGCCAACAAAATAAAGCTTCCTGTATATATGAATTTCCTTAAGACAGTATCAGCCTTTGAATCTGCTATAAATAATTTGACCACTAATTGAAGAAAAAGCCACAGCATGAACACAGTTTACAGGAACTATTAAAAACTACAAATCAGACTAGTAGGAGTTATACATTTCTTCCCACAGATCTAAATATTTGAATTTTTTTCTTTGCTATATCTTTACAAATAAACTAACTACACTTGGATTATATTCTAATCTCTTATAACCTGAAGGGAATTGTTGACATCAGTTTTACATTCTATCTCTTTCTCTCAAAACAAGGTAGTTCATTACTTCATGAAAACCAGTCTCTCAGAGAAGAAAGTTATACTTCAACATATTCCCATTGGAAATCGCTTCTGCCTACTTTTCAGTAGGCTGCTTTCAAAACTTTATTGAGCCCTCTGAACACAGGAGAATCTCCAGCTAACTCAGTCCTGATCTAAGAAGAAAACAGAATATATTTCTGGGGAAAAATCCAAAACCATATCCTCCCCAATCCAAAAACCAGAGCTTCAATCCCACGAGCTGAAATTGTAAGATATGTTATGCAAATGCAAACCCTTTGTTTTCCTGAAGAGTTTATTTTTAGCTAAATGATGAGTGTACCTTAATTAGAATTTTATATTGCTTCTGTACTATTTGTGATTGTAGACATCAATCTGCAAATGCCAGGGCTAGATGAAAAGTGAGGGCAGTGTGCCTCTTCTTACAGACACAATAAAGAAAGACAAGCCCAAAAGTGAAATATAGCGGCTAGGACATTAATCTAGGAGTTAGAGAGCTAATTTAAATCCAAACCAAACAAACTGAGACAAATTGCCATTCCCTGCCTTTATTTCACCTCCTCAGCCTTCCTGACAAGGCCTCTCATGGCATTTGCACAGCATGCTGCATAAAAGGCCCTAATCTTGGTACAGAATGCTAATCCACATTATACAATATGCTGTTAAAAATATAAAGGTGACCTCCAACTTTCTCTACATGCTTTTACACAATTCTGTTTCTGTGAGATTAGGATACATATGTTCATAAACTAAGATTGTGTCACACAGTGAGCCTGGAACCTGTCCAACTTTGTTGCTATGACCTGTGAAGCCAGTCCAAATCTCTGAATGTGTTCTAAAGATAATCCCAGTTCCAAGCCTCTCCATCTTCACTGCTACTAGAACTGCAAAATTGATGACAGATGTCTACATATCTTCAAATTTGTAGAGTTAGATGCAGGTTTACTACTCAGTTTGAACCAAGGCAACTTTTGCAGTTGAATAAAAAACAGAAAACAATTTCACAGAATAGACAGATGCTTCAATGGCAACCTGAACATTTTCAAAGCACTGAATATATACTAAATATTATATTAAGTGGCTATCACAGTCTCCTGAGCTATGGGGCTTAATGTGAAGATAAAGTGAATCATCTGAAATTGTTCAGATTCTCCTTCTATCCAAAAATAAATGCATGGTTTTCATACTTTTCTGTCAAACTCTGTGTTACTGCACAAGCGTTATAAAAAAAAAAAAAAAAAAAAAAAGTGAAAATATAGCCTTAATAAACAGGGAAGAATAAGGAAGTTGGCAACCTGAAGTAGTCTGACAGCATTATCAAATGAGACAGGAATGGTGGTTTTTTGTTTTAACTGGCATATGTGCCTTCACAGAGGTGTACAACAAATCACTATTTTTCAATGAAAAAATCCCAACAACAAAAGTGAAAAACCACCCTTTCTGTAATAGAAGTTTGATAAGAATAAGAATGAACATAAAACAGGTGTTGTCTGATACACTTTGTAAGCAAAGCATATTTGTTGCAGCCTGTAAATCAAGACAGTCAATCATTCTTTGAATTACTGTACTCATGCATTTTTACCTAGTCTCTATCTTTTTTTACTTAGACAAAAACTACAGTTGCTGATTGATAGCAACACATTTTTACCAAGCTGCTTTTTCAAATTCCATCTTACTAAAAAGTGACTGAATGATTCAGTTTTCTGAAAAATTTAATAAACAGAATTATCTCTCTGAAGAATAGGAGTGCAGCCACCATAAAGATTCTTTGAATACTGCCTGATTTATACAGTTCCTCACCTACTGCACCATGACCCCCTACTCTGCAGTACTCCAAACCTATAGGAACTGGAAACACTGGGACTCCAGATGGCAAACAGTGCAGAATGTAAACAGGTTATAAATCACCTGAAGAGCTCAAGGGAGGTGTTAGGCAGGCAGGACAAGTGATCTTGTTATATATTTAAATTTTATTTTTTAAAATCACAAACTAGTACTTGCTTGCTTTAGCATACAGACTCACAGAAGTGTAAAAGTACTTAAAACTATATGCCCTACTTGCACCATTTTTAAAAATGAAATAAAGGTAACATTCATTTTCTGAAAAAATGGTAATGTAATTATGTCAGGTTTCTGTTATTATTAAAGTGTTTTAATAGAGGAGGGAAGGTATACTTTAAGAACAGGGTTACGCATTCATGTTCAAATAGCAAGAAAAGAAACCAACAAACAAATGCAAAAAGCACACCACGACCAAAGCCCCAACCCCTAAATGTAATGCAACACACTTACAAAGAAAAGGACTCCATTTCAAACTATGACAAATTAAAGACCAAGTCAGTGTCTGTGCCGAATATAAACTTAGAAATGAAACACAGCCTAAAGCCCTCAAGACAAGGGCTCCACAGTAATTAGCACCACGTAAGCCATCAACATTTCTTCCCACAGAGTCTAAAATGGATAATTTTAAGGCCTTGATCTCAAGTTCACTGGAATTAGCAGAGTTTTCAATGGCTTTGGATTATGTCCTAGAGAAATAAGCAGGCACAAGTAGACTGGAATATAAGATAAGCTAACAGAAAAACACATTAACAGTAAGAATGAGCTTACTTTATTTCCTGAGAAACAATTTGCACACCTGCTTTATTTCAAAATCCTAATACAATTATACTGCAGGCTACATTTGCGTGCAAGAGGCAGCAGTTACTTTGAACTGAAGATCTTCAGCTTATTTCAAGATAAAACAATAAAATCAAACATAAAAAGTAATAATAAATGTATTATAACCTAAGGGGACTTGGTAATTTTGTAAGCAAAGAACAAAATATCACCATTTTTATATTAACTGTAATGAAAAATATTAGATACATTAGTCATAACTCTGGCAAAAATGCAAGAATACCAAGTTCTAAATACTTTTTTACAGGAAACTACTATTTTAAGTCTTTAAACTGATGATTACGTCTTTACACTGATGATAAAATATAATCTTATCCATCATTCAGTATTACACTGAGTTATAGCTAATGTATTCCAGAGGTATAAGCATGAACTCCATGAGTGCCAATCTTCCTTTCAGTCTTGTTTTTATGATTTACTTAAAACAGGGACATATTTCATGGGCATGCTTCCAGCAATCCAATTATAAAACACACACGACTGTAAAAGTTGACAGAAAGTATATACATTATCTTATTATGCAATTTTTCTTCTTTTCCATTTCCCAGCAAAGCAACCTTTATATTCTCAGAAAATACACCTATTACATGTATTTTTGTTGAGTTTGATCGCTGTTGCACTGATCTTTTATCAGTGCAACAGCTTAATAGTTAATAGGTTTCTGTGCCACACGGTTTGCATATGTAGCTTACAATTTAATGAAAAAAATGTATTTTATAAAATTACAGAGAAATGTAATTAAATATTTTAATAATTATCTCTTAAAGACCACCTGTTGGTTTAAATTGCTCCAATGACTTGAGAAAAATGAAATGAGCTGGTAATTTGTTTCCATTTTACAGATCTGTTCAAGAATAAACATGCTTTGGTGCTTGATCTTTCAAAGTCTCCTGCAAGATCCTCATAGGGAATCTGATTAAATATGGGCTGGATGAGCAGACTTTTCAGTGAGGACTGAAAAGTGGCTGAAGGGTCAGGCCCAGAGAGTGATGGTGGATAACAGAGCAGAGTATGCCTCAGCAAGTCTGCAATGATACAGAATTGGGAGGAGTGGCTGAGATGCCTGAGGGTTGTGCTGCCATCCAGAGGAACACTGACAGCCTGGAGGAACCTCAAGAAGTTCAACAAAAGGAACTGCAAATTCCTGTGCCAGAACAGGGACAACCTCAGCAGTTCCTGTGTCAGTATGTGCTGGGGGCAGGCAGGTGGAAAGCCGCTTTGCAGAAGAGGCCCTGAGGATGCTGAAAGACACCAAGATGCCCTTGTGGCCAAGAGGACCAGCAGTATCCTGGGCTACATCAGAAGGGGCATTGCTGGCAGGTCAAGAGAGGGGATCTTTCCCCCTCTACTCAGCCCTGGTGATATCACAGCTGCAGTGCTGTGTCCAGTCCTGGGCTCCCCAGAAATATGGGGCTGCTGGAGAGGGTCAAGCAAAGGGCCATGAAGAAGATAGTTAAGGGAATTTATCAGTATGTAAAAATGTCTGAAGAGAAGCAGATGTAAAGACAATGGACACAGAGTTATCAGTGGTGTCCAGTGACATCTTGCACTGTTTATCCAAGTATTTGAGGATAAGCTCTCCAACCTGTGTGAAGCTATGGCCACATAGAGTATGCAAATACTAATAAATGCTATCAAAGTTATTGGAGCATGTGTGTCCTGTGTGCCTGTGTTTTAATAAGTGCACTCCTCAAAGCAGACAGATAAGAAGGACTTTATGTGGGAAATGAAGTGACTGGTAAGTAATATTATGAATTTGTACTAGCAATGCAAGTTTAATCAAAAAAGTCTAATAACACATGCCTCAAAGTTTCACCCTTCCTGAAAGGAAACAATAGCTAAATCAGTATGCTAGAAGACAAGAAATTTGAACTTGCATAACATCATATTAAGGCACTCTGAAGCAGCTGTTATTAAGAATTGTTCATATTAATATTGCCTTTCAAAACTAGGACCTAGACTGTCCTTTACCCTGAAGCCAAACAAAAGCCCTTGCTCAGATAAATAAGCCTAAGAAGGAGCCCTAGCAAAATGCTAAAATGTACTATGATAGCATTTAAGTTTCCACCTGTCAGAACACAATTATATTCTTCAATTTGCTCTTAGCCCCAAGTTCCGCAATGCAGTGAGGACACATCTTGTAAATTCAAAAAGTCCCAAGCACAGAGCCCTACCTCAAAAGTCAGTAGGCAGATCTACAAAAATAACCTAGTCCTGTCACTTTGGGAAATATTTTACCTTTTATGCTTTGGATTAGGGTAAGTCAAATTTCACTTTATGAAAGCTAATTGCTTAATGGCTAATGTTCATATTGACATGGAACAAACAAGTAATTGAAGTAATTTGTCCTCAAATATCATTGTGTACTGCAACAGCCTGCCAGAGCCATCCATCCAGGTTCCTACTCTGAAAAAAAAAGACACCAAAAGGCATACTCTGTGTGAGGCCAAGATTAATTCAAACATATCTCTAAAGATGCCAAATTGCTTTGCATTTCAACCAACCATCAAAAGGGAGGTTTATGATCAGTTCCTCTAATATTCTCACATTCCTGCTCCCTTCTTTTCATCAAATTTGCTCACTCTTCAGCAACATGAATGCTACATCATTTCACCCATCTGAAATAAAGGAAGCAATTCCATTTGGCAAAAAAATGAATTAAACTTTTGATAAAAGTCAGCAAGTTGATCATCTTAGCCTCTGGTCACAAGATCACCAGCAGCAACACAAGAAATGTGGCTAACCCCATTTCACTATCAACCCACAGAGGAGACATGCTTAGAATTACATCTAAAATTTCCAGTGTACCACCTATTCTGGTGAGCTGGTAACTATTCACATGGTTTATAACTTGTCTATGTGTATATTTTATCATCTTTACTGGATACATCCCCAGAACCCTTACAGAAAGCTGAGTAATGCTATAAGTCCATTATACATAGAGAGGAACAAGTTGCAGTAAGAGTATGGTACCTTGTCCAAGGTCACAAGAAAAACACAAAACCTGTTTCCATTCTGTCCTTAAAAGGAGTAGTCCTGAGATACTATCCTGAGATTTTATTCCCTGTCTATGCCCAAAACGTTTCTTTACACTAGGCCAACTTCAAGAGACTGAATCCAGAAACTGAATATAAAAGCATAATGAAGTGAAAATTGAGTAATACTTTCTCTGCTCACTTCCATCACTCTTTCAAAGGCTAGCCATTTTCCTGGAAAATGCAGGGAAGCTAAGCAAAGGTAACCTTGCAACAGAAGAAACTTCTGGCATATAAGGAAACTGGGTCAACATTTTGATTCTCAAAGAAGTACTTCTACTATTAGATACTCTTTTCTCTACTACAAAAAGAATTATTCTCAAATATGTTCTGAAATCTCTCAAGCAAAGTTACAGTCAGCCTAACTGCAGACAGCTTGCTTTGGGAGTAATCTCAGAAAGATAATAGCCAGGTGCACTTAAGAGCAGGTGCAGGGGAGAAATTATACCTACTTCTTTATTAGAGTTGGAAATGGCAAAAATTGCCCACATTCAAAGTGAGGTCAAGATCAGGAATTGGTCAGACTGAGAGGTCAGACTTTTCATACTTGAAGAGAGAAGGCAACAAGTGAGGAAGATGATGTGGACATCACCTGGATTTACCAAGAGCAAATTGTATTCAACTAACCTGAATGCCCTCTGTGTGATATGACTGTGAACTCCATGGACAAGAAGAAAGCAATCATATTGCATTGCTGGACACTGGCAAGGCTTATGGCAGTCTCCCATACAATCCAACGAGTATAAAAGGTTGCAGTGTTGTAACAACACCATAGACACTAAAAGTCACACCAAATTAAATCAGATAACAAAAACCTTAAAAAATCTCAGGAACAAGTTTTCTAAGTGGTAAAAAAAAGTTTCTTTTTCTCTTGAGGTCTGCAAGAATAAGATAGTCTGCCTCTGGAGTATGAAAGAAAATAAACTAGTCCTATGTTTAAGATCCCAAAAGACAAGACAAAAGGAAAAGGCCAGTTTAAAAATGCACACTTTTATTCCCTCAAACCTTATTACATAGGGGAAAATGCAGCTTCCTAAGAGTGTTGAAGAACTTTTTGCAAGCAGGTTGGACTTCCCCTCCCTCTGAAATTAGTCCATTAGGATGCATACACAGTCAGGAATTCGGGACTGAGAGAAAATGAAAGAACTGGTATTATTTCAAACTTGTAACAATCTGATGCCTTTTATCTGCAACCAACAATTTTATTGGAAATGCAAACTTTGTGAAAGCAATGTAAGAACTGAAACTCTTGCTATTGACATATGTGGCATTGATACTGTATTTGGAGGCAAGTCTAGGTCATAAAACACATTTCCCCATCAGACCTGATGTTCTTATCTGTACTCTTTATATCCTTCTTCCCACAACATATAGGAGAGGAAGGAAGAAAATAAAAGCTTCCTGATTATCTGAAATATCAGCATCAACCCCTGTTTCCCTTATCAAGTGAAAGTGCTCATGAAACACCAGAGAAAGGAAGGCATTTCAATTCTCAGAAAGACAGTGTTGTTACTGAAATGACAAATGGAGACTAGTCATAGCATGTAATGGGTTATTGACATGAAAAAAATCATGACTGAAGTGACTGTATTGTTCTCCCTACGTGTTTCAAGTAGAACAACAACCTTACAGACTATATGGTAGGCAATAACAAAGAAAAATTATTATTTCATTTCTGTAATCTTTGTTTTAGAGTCCTCAGGAAGGAATTCTACTTTTAACGTAGTTTTTCTTTGCAAAGTGGTATGAAAACTGATTGAATCTTTACATAAATAAATGACAACTTGCCTGACATAAAGACCACAGCAAGAAACCAAAAACCCTGTATCTCAGAATAAGTACGTTTAAATAAATCAGGTGAGACCATTATGTTTTACCTCTGTTTTTGGTGACATCCATACATACAAACTTTGGAATGAGGTGTTTTTTGGTGCTGAAAAAAGACCTCACCTCAGAAATGTTTGTACAAATGTACATTTGCAAAGACTTATGTCTAAAGCGTTCCTATGGTGGCCATCTAGAAATTACTCATGTGCCTTCTCTGCAAACAGAAAATAAAAAAAAAATAGAGAGCAAGGTGCAGACAACATTATTTGTTGTCTGCACAGCATTTGTTGTTGCAAACAGAAAATAAAAAAAAAATAGAGAGCAAGGTGCAGACAACATTGTGTCCAGTCATACACAGCAAACTGCAAATAAATAATTTAAACCAACAGAAAATCCTAAAGAACTTGTCAGATGCATTACGACTTTGATAAAATTAACTCACAATTAGAATATCTCCAGCTTGTAGAAAATAAGAGTGACCTCTATTCACTCCAAATACTTAACCACTTTTTGGTGGTTTCTGTAGCTTCCACATCCTTCACTTAAAAGTATGCAACAGAAGTTAGTTCAATGAACCAATGACTCCACGTGTCTCAGGAAAATACTAGTGTCCATTATACCAATACATTGAAAAAAGAAAATCAATCTCTACATCAACATCCATGTATGTTTTTAGAACCCACTATTCCAAGGAGTCAAACACAAAAATTGCTTTTGCTCTTCTTGTCTTGTTGCAATATTTGGCCAGTTTGTATGTGGAGATTAATGGTGGAGTTTCAGGCAGAGTCTTCAGGAGAAATCAGTGAGTCTGCCGCTGTGAGGATAGCAAAAGAACAGACAAAACCAAACAGCAGGAAGGAAAAAAAAAAACAACAAAAAACAAACCTACACAACTCTATTTGTAATTGCTTCCCCAAATGTACTAACCTAAAACAGAATCCAGAACTAAAATCTACTGCATGGAAAAATCTGAAAAAACCCACATTTTGGCCCTTTCATCTTGCACAGCTGGTCTTTTCCTCTGACTTGGCTATCCAAGTCAAAACTTTCAAAGGCTGAGTTGAACAATCATGTTTTCTACTCCAGAACCCTAAAAGAGCTTCCATCTTTCTGTGTACTCCTACAAGCAAGTTCTCCGCTCCTTTCAGCAATCTTCCAGCCTGTGGTTTCCCTTGTTTTATTCAAGCTTCATTGTTCCTCTCCCTCTCTGCTTGCCCCACCTCCACCTTAAAAGCTTCTCTGAGCCTCACGGCTCAGTTGCTTTCAAAAATCACTCATCTCTCCCTTCACAGCAGAGCAGCGAGGACAGTATAACAAGAGAACCTTTCTTCTGCTGCTAAGCCATCAGTTTTGGGTTTTTTTTATTTTTTTTTTGTTTGTTTGGTTTTTTTTTGTTTTTTTTTAAAGAAGAAAGCAACACAATGAATAGTAAATGTGCAATAAATACAACTAAAAAAAGCTAACTGTTACAATATCATACTCAATGATTAAAAGTATGCACATACATAGAAATTAAATTTAATTAAGTAGATCTAGAAAAAGCTACTGTAAAACCAAAGTAACTCACAGAAGAGAGGCCACTGCCAGCAGTTTTGCTGTTTTCAGACTACATTGCCATCATCATATCTCAAATTAGACAGGCAATTATCATCTAGAATGGTGTTTTGGGAAGGTGTTTCCTTCATGGTGGTAACAATTGAACAACCATCAGTAACTGGTTCCTCATCCAGCTGTTCTACTCAAGTCAGGAATTCCACATTATGAGCATGAATAAATTAGCCAGATATGTTATCAAAAATTAATAATGCCCAGAAATAAACTGAGAACATCTGATGCCACACAGAAGCATTAAGTAAATAAACAAAGCAACAAGTATTCCCAAAGGTTCTTATAAAATATTTTTCATCTTGCAAACACTGGAGAAACACATATTTAAAAAACCCAAAATGGAAACAGCTGTTAGGGAGAGACTTTTAGCAAAAAAGAAATCATAGAAAGCATCAGCTTAAATAGAACAACCAGATTTAGTCCAAACAGGAAGGGATCTTACAGCCTTTCAAAAAACCCACCCACCCACTCCCCCCACCCCCCTTATTTAAGCAATATATTTTAAAAGCCCAAAACAACAAAAATACAACATACAGTCATAACCTGAGAGCTAAAACATACAAAAATTTCAAGTACTTCATGTGTGTCTTAGGTACTGTGGCCTGTAAATCAGAAGGTATTACTATACAGTGGTACTTCCATAATAAACCGGTATTTCTACATCTGCTACAAATTGCTCACTTGACCAGAGAAAATCCTATTTACTACCGGAACAAACTGACTTGAAAAGATGCACTCTCAGTTTTCTATTCCTGAAAAACAGAAATAAATGTGCAATCACTTGAAAAACAGATTCCATAAGAAAAAGAAACAGCTTTTTCATCCCTTTCAAGACACAATGGTACAATTGCTTGTATTTCTCTGCACATTAAAAAAAAAAAAATTCAGAATCCTTATTTACTTAAAAGAAAAGACATTCAGAAAGAACATGCTGTTGGCTGACACGATGAAGTCACACTGGTGGTGAAAAGTTTTATTACTCTTCATGTAATCATTGCCCTTTATATTACCAGATCCATAGACCACACTTGCAAGGCTGTCAGACAGCTCACACTCACTCAAACTTCCATCTTCCTTGCAACTTCAGGATTTTCAGAAGTGCATATTTGGGATTTATGAGTTTAAATCACTTATGAACTTCAGAAAGTGTTGCCCTGCCAGAACAAAAATTATGTATAAACATTGTAAGAGAAGCGCATTCTTGAAAATCCTACATATATTTTGCTCACCATATTTTCCCTGGGTGTTTCACACAAGGTGCATTGCAGAACATGGCATGCAATATCAAAACAAGGCTGTGGATTTGTTAGAGGAGTTTGAGATGACAGAGCAAGAGCATGGGGACAAGGGAATAAAGAAAAATAATTTTAAAATAAGCATCATGAAAGAATTGATGAGATTACATAAATAGGAAAAAAATTAAAAACCAAGGGCCTTGGGTAGGCAAACCCAACCTTGGAGAAGTAAAAAGGGAAACAGTTGTGCAACACAGTGTCTTGTAAAAAATGGATAGGAGCAAATACAAACAGAATGCCTGGAAGAGTCCTAGCACAGACACACACTAGAGGAAGAAAGTGAACAAACTGAAAAAAAAAGTATTTTTAAAAATTGAAATTTCCAGCAGACTAAGGTCTCAGCTGTCATATGGTAGCAGAAACAAACTGATTTAGGCTGATGTGCATTAAGATCATATACACAGAGCCAGAGAATACAGTGTGGCACATTCCAGCTTTCTGCAGCAGGAGTTTGATGCAGCTAAGCCATGACAAAAAGGCTTAAAGAGAACAATATTGCAGAAAATGGGATAAAGTAACACAGAAGGGGTTAGCTGCCCGCCACAAGCCCAATGGGGAATTGAAAGAAAAGTCTGCAGGGACAGCAGCTCATGCTGGCAAATGAAATTGCATTGTTCAAAAGGGTAACGTTTTCCAAAACACTTAAGGGTTTTGTTCCATGCTAGACACAAAGGAATTGTTATTCAAACAATAAATTGTTTACACTGTAAAAGCCTGAAAACAGCATTTGATGTATTGATGTATTTTGATGCTCACAACATTCCAAATAAGCACCAATCAGTCTTCAGCATCACAGATTTGGTTCACATTCTACAAATAAGTCACTCAAAAAATAGTTTAAAATTGCAAATAATTTCAAAATTGTTTGGCTTTCATTTATCAATAATCTTTTTGTCTGCATGTTTTAAGTAATTCATTTCCAATTCATCATTTCTTATAACCATCTCATCCATTGCACTAACCAGGGGAAGTATGTAGTCTTTATTGATGTAACAGGAGTTACTCAAAAGATGCATCTTCTCATGGATCTAAAAAGCACAGTTACAACAGAGAAGCAGAATTGAATATACTTTGTCCAATATTGTTTTAAGCAGCACTTATGTACAGGATTGCATGCATGACTCAGAGCAACTCTTTTACCTAGACAATAGCAAAGTCAGATGTCACACTATCTCACTGGTTTTCCAAGAAAAGATACATAGAGAATTTGTACAGTTTAGCAAACACTTCAAACCATGACTGAAGCCACATCTAAATGATACAAAGAGTATCACTATCTTACCTGAATTTAGCACCATGTATCCTGTTGAAAACTCGGGGAAACTACTTTTCCACAAGGCATCCAAGATCACAAAGTAGAAAGCTGCCTTCAGTATTAGAGCATATAGGACTAAACACACAGCTGCAGGCCTAAGACAATTCTTTAATAAGCAGGAAGAAGTTATGGAATGTACTGATTCAGGGCAAGAAAGAAAACAGTGTGCTGTCTGCCAACCCATTGGCTTGAAACCTTTGAAACACTTTGTTCCATAAGGCAATAGCAAATGGGCAGCACGGGGTTACAAATGCACATCAACTTCTGTTTCAGAAGACAGAAATCCCCACCCACTCTACTGCAAAGGCTGTTAGAGCTCTTCCAGCCCTAGAGCCACTGATAGAGCATTAGCTCTAACTTAGTGTGTTTCACTCATCTTCCCAACCTTTTCTATGCTGGCTATTTTATCACAGCCCAGGAAGAGACTAAACAGGCCAACTTCTGTCAGCAGCTGCCAGAAAGCCACAATAATTTCTATAAGACATCATATCGCTTGTGTTTCTTTTTAACATTCCAGGAATACAAGCCTAGATGTTCATGGGTGCTCTCTAACAAATAACTATGGGGAAATAGCCGAACCTGACATGAATCCCCATCTTCATTGTAGCCACTCCAGTGTAGCCACTCCAATGTAGCCACTCTTGTGGACAGGAATGTCCACATTCTTCCATTTTCTCATCTTATTTTTCACAAGAGTCAACAGAGTCTTTTCGTTTTGGTTATCTGTCTTTTTTCCCCCAGTTATTACCATTGAAGCAGGTGCACATTTCTACTTAAATTAGCACAAAACATGAAAACAGATTATACCTGCTATCATAAATCTGAAATTATATTCCAGTTTAGGTTTGATTTGCTTTTTAGCATGATCAGCACTGTTTTTCACTTACACTTTCTAAAGAAGTACAGAAGTATTCTAATGGGGAACAAAGAAATAATTTCACAGGTAGCTTTGTTTTGCTGAGTTTTCTTAAGATATCCATTTATTACTCTTGGCATAAATTGCAGTTTCAAATGCGCCCTGCACCCATCTGACTTCCTTGTATATTCTCCCTTCTGAAACACCTTAAGGTGAGCTTAAATCTATATATTTTTTTCATATTCCCATAGATATTCCAGTTTTTTACATCCTTTCTTTTCTATTAGGATAACTTCTGTTCTTCTGATGGCCCTGTGCTAACTGCAAAGTGTTCTCAAATAATTTATACAGCAATCAGCCTGATGATCCTGAGACTTAAATCTCAAGAAAAAGTGAAGATTCCAAGACATATTTTTCCTCCAGCTGCTTAGCATGAGATACTGAGCTTGGTTTTTAGCTCCAAATCCATGACAGCCGAGCTGATGTAGTCTTTACAGTCTTCTCTCAAGGAGCTCATATACAACTTGAATCCATAGTAATGAAGTCAATGGATCATGGTTTTGGAACAAGATCAAACAGAAGCACACAAGCTGCATTTAGGAAATAGTGTCACCTTAAACACCATTCTCAGAAGCAAATAGCCTCAGCTGAGGTAACGCCTGAAGTTTGTTCAGCCCATAATGCATATTCCCTTAACAAAATAAAACCCTGCCTAGAAAAGATCAGTCATGAAAGTTAATGGACAGCCAGAATTTCTGTAACACGAAAAGCAGAGTAAGGCATGTTTATTGTGTCTGGAACTGCTGAAGACCTTATTAACTTTTACACATTCCTGTGTTTCAAAACAAATACAAATCTACTCATTATGGCAGGCTTTTTACAGCATAAACTGGCTTTTAGAAAACTAAGTTAGAGTACAACCCCAAGTACATATGCCTTTCCTGCAGTAACAACAGGATCACAGACTTTAAGCTGGTCAGTATCTTGTCACTGTATCTCATCTTGTCACTGCTCCACATTTGGTTCTGCCCCAAACAGTTAAAAATGCCTCGGGAAAATCCAGCCTATTTAATGTATCAGAATGCCAGGAATTATCTAAGTCACTATTTGTTTTATTAGCAGCAATTCTCAAATACATAAGCTTTATTATTCCATTAAACATTTAATTACAACTGTAAATAAACATACATGAATAGCAACAAAAATAAAAATAGAATGACTGGTATTTATGAACTGCAACAACCTTATCAGTTACAAAATAAGCCACTGATTATGTTGACATGATGCAGCCAAAAATGAAACTTACTAAGCTCTCTCAAAATCTTGGTTTTAAGATGAGAAATTAACAAAATGCACTTTATTCACCTACAAATACTGCACATAGTGGATTTTACCTGTTGTGCAAAAGTGGGGAAAAATTGGGAAATTTTTTTCATCTTCAGAGAGCAAGCCAAAGTAGAATTACTAAAAATACCACTCTGATATTTCTTTGTCCAGGGCTAGATACTATCCTACACAGTCAAATTCACAGTGCATTGATCAAAACAAAAGAAGACGAATCCCTATAAAAATATTCAAATCCTATATTATATTTGGAAAACCTTTATAAAAGTTAAAGAATTCTGAGGAGAAAATCCTATTAAGAAAAAAAAAATTAAACTAACTTTTGATGGATAAGCACTCCAGCAAACCCTAGGAATAAATTTCTAATCTAATAAAAAAATATTTTCTGATTAAATCAGTTCACTTAAGAGGCACCAATGTATCATTCATTTCCTCTCTTCCCCCTCCTGAATTTCTGAGCTTCTCCCAACTCCCTCCACACATTTTTTAGCTGAGTGGCCACTCTGCCCACAAGCAACTGCAAGAAGCCCAGCATTTGTCACTTGAGGTGACAATGGGTTAACTGACTTCCCTTGAAACATAAATGACCAGGGAATCTGTGAGTACCTCATTTCTCAATGAATGGATCAACTGCATCCCCACCAGGCAAGGGAGCACCTAGATAACACCCAGCTCATCTCTGCCACATGGGCAGGGAGATGTCAAGCAAGCAGCAGCACACGTGCTGGATTTGACTGCTCAGGGAACATGGATCCCAGCAGACACTTATTGCCTAGCAGAGATAGATCCTCAGGCAATCTACTTTTGTTCCCAGAAACTGTGAGGGGCAAGTTGAAAACAACTTGATTGTCCACTCAGACTACACAATCTTACAGACATTAGAGAACTGTCACTGCATGGGAAAATGAATGTTACACTTTTTCACTCTACCAGCTGTCACCTAGGAGTGCAAAATCTTTAAAAATTGCATCCAAATTTCATTTTAAGAAACCTCTTTTCAGACTCTGAAATACAACAGAGGAGCTATTTGGTGTATATGGATATATGGACCTTGTAAGACATTAGCAGGATGCCTATTTTTTTCCTCTCAGTAATGAAACTATAAAAAGGCATGGAAATCAGACCTGAAATAATGTTACAAAAAAAGCAAAGCAAGAGGTGGGCTGTTAGAAACCCACTACTTGTGCCTCAAGAAAACATTCCATCAGGGGAGATAGATCTAGAGAGTCTATTGCCAGCGCAGGACTTGTTCAGGAACAATGAAGAGTATATGATTTCCCATTGTGAACAGCAATAAAGCAAGGTTTATTAATCACTGGCATGAGCTGGCCAGTTGTTACCAGACTATCAAAAGGATGGAAAAGTTATCTTATCTTCAGTATTTTAGCATTCCTGCTTATGGAATGGAAGAAGGCCTAAGCTAAACACACAACCAGTCATAGCACATAGCTTCTTTGGCATCGTCTACAGACGGTGAACTGATAGCATCTGTGAGGAGATATTCATGAAGCATAATTTGCCCAGTGTTATAAATACTGCTACTACCCTTAGGTGTGTTACAGTCAATGGTCAGCTTCAAGACCAAATCACTGAAGACTGCAGAGTATTTAGTTGTGTAACAGACAAGGAGATTAAGTTGCAAGTTTCTGCAGCTCCTTTTTCAAAATGCTTAAACAAGAATGGTAAATGCTGTTAAAATAAACTATGACAGTAGCAAAAAACTAATTTGGATTTTCCTTAATTCTGGTAGCACTAGGACAAGCAAAGTAGGGGAAAGCACCTTTCCTACACATACACTGAAGTTAACATCTGGAAGAAATGTAGACTAATATATATGGGTTTTTTTCAGAAACCAGAAATCTTCATTTCTAAGAAGTCTTGAATGGGCTGAACTGAATTATAAATTAATTTCTATATGCATATAGAAATTAATTTTAAGAGCAACTTTGAAACTTTATTGTGTATTCCTGTGCAACTACATAGTCAGACACTATAAATTAAGCTTGTTACAGCCAATGTGCCTCTCAAATATTTTAAATTTAGCTTTAGAGATTTGGACTTTGAAAGTGACTGATGTTGAAATCATCAGAACTGATGCGTTAAATTAATGCAATGTTGAATGGTTTTCTCATACACCAGAAAAAGAAGAGCTGCTCCTAGGATTAGTGTATTTGGTTTACATGCCTAGGTTTTGGGGGGCGAGGAGACACTGCAGAGGTGGCCTCTGTGAGACCACTGGCTGCCCCGTGCAGGCCACTGCCAGTTCCAGCTGGCTCCATGACAAACCTGCTCTTTGCCAAAGCTGGACCCATCAATAGGACTGGCTGGTGCCTCTGTTGCCAACACATATGAGGAAAAAAAAAAAAAACCTGCTGTCCAGGAGCTATGGGAGAGGAGCAAGAAAAATGTGAGAGAAACAGTCCTGCAGACACCAAGGTCAGTGAAGGAGAACAGCAAGGAGGCACACCAGGTGCTGCAGCAGGGATTCTGCTGCTGCCCACAAAGAGAGCAGGCTGTCCCGCTGCAGCCCATGGAGAGCCACACCAGAGCAGGTAGAGCAGCTATCCACTGCAGCCCCTGCCAGAGCAGGTGGATGTGCTCTGAAGGAAGCTGTAGCCAGTGAAGAACCCACAAAGGAGCAGGAAGTGCAGTGCAGCCCATGGGAGGGCCCATGCTGGAGCAGTCCATTCCTGGAGTGCACCCCATAGAGAGGACCCACACTGGAAGGTTTTGAAGAGCTACAGTTTGTATGGAGGACCCACACTGGAATAATTTGAGAGGGACTATATCCCATGGCAGGGATCCCCCACCACATCAGGGAACTGTGAAGAAGAAGGAGTGACGAAGTGTTATGAATTCACTGCAGCCCCCATTTCCCAATACCCTGTGCCCCTCAGGGGGTTGAGGGGAAAGAGGTTGAAGATTCAGGAACAAAGGACTGAAGCTGAGCCTGGAAAAATGGGGGGAGGAGAGAAGGTGATTTTAGTCTTATCCTTGTTTCTCACTATCCTATCCTATATTTAATTGGAAAGAGAAATGAAATTTTCCCTAAGTTGAGTGGTTTGCCTGTGACAGTAATTGGTCATCTCTCCATCTTTATCTCAAGCTACAGGATTTTTTATCTCATGTTCTCCTCCTGTCCTGTTGAGGAGGGGGAGAGAGTGGCTTGGTGGACAGCTGGCAGAAAACCAAGGTTAACCCACTGTGACTAAAAAGAGAAAAAAAAACCTATTAGGTATCATATTTTCACTGCTTTGCAATACGAAATTACTTTTGTGTGTGGTAACTACAGTAACAAATTACTCAGCATTTGAAATTCCCCATACTACTTTCAAAAGAAAACATTTTATATTTTTTCCTCTCTAAAATGTTATTCAGTATCTCCCAACACTGCTCAATTATTTTGGTCCCCTTTTTCCACTTTTCTGAACATTTATTTTCTCTAATTATGTTTGTCTACAAAACATTACTGGAGAAAGACACCTGCAAGGAAATCAGCATTTGAACATAAAAATTCCCCTCCACACACAGTCTGTCAGCAGTGAAGTAAACTGCATGCTACTACTTCAGCAAGAGTCACAACTCATGCTAAGTACCACTGCTCCAGGCAGGCAATCCACATACCAGTCTCCTGTTGAGAAAAAGCCCAAATCCCTCTAACTCAATTGAGTTTGTTCCTTTGGTTTTAATGACAAAATCTAAATATAGATATCCATCTCCAGGACCAGACAAACATTTGGAATTATAATCTGCAACCACACTACCAAAAAGCTTCAAATATTGGAAACTAACTCTGTAGAACCCTCTGAATTGTCCCCATCTATGTACCTTCCTACATGGCACAAGTCATGCACTTTGGTATCTAACATTATTGCAGATGACAAATTATTTATACCTGCCTATTGCAAAAGATCTGACAACTGCACCAAGCACAGCATCGCTGGTCAGGGAAGGCAGGGGATTGTGCTGCAGCCTGACCTCGAGTGCTGTGTGCAGCTCTGGGTGCCACAATATAAGAAAGACATAAAGCTCCTAAAGTGAGTCCAAAGGAGGGCAACAAACATGGTGAAAGGCCTGGACGGAAAGCCATAAAAAAGTGGCTGAGGTTGCTTGATTGTTCAGCCTGGAGAAGACTGAGGAGAGACCCCACAGTCATCTACAAATTCCTCATGAGAGAAAGTAGAGGAGCAAGCTCTTTTCTCTGGGGACCAGCAACAGGACCTGAGGGAATGGCTGGAAGTTGTGTCAGGGAAGGTTTAGGTTGGATATTAGATAAAGGTTCTTCTCCCAGAGGGTGGTTGGACTGGAACTGGCTCCCCAGGGAAGTGGTCACAGCACCAGCCTGACAGAGTTCTACAAGTGTTTGGACAACACTCTCAGGTACTTGGTGTGATCCTTGGGGTGTTCTATGCTGGACCAGGAGTTGGACTCATAGATGACTCCTGTGAATCTCTTCCAAATCAGGATAGTCTGTGATTCTATGAACTCATTTAACTCAAAAGAAGACATGTGTTTGCATTTATTTCAAGACTAGGGCTGTTTTGGGAATATGGGAATGCTTTTTGAATTCTGATTTATAACCTTGCATTATTCTTCCTTAAACTGAAGCCACTGCCACTGTCCAGCAACTGATTTGGCTTCACTGGGGTCTACTCCTGCTATGTGCTTCATATCAAGCTATGTCCACCTTCTCTGTTTAGGTATTGAAGACTATAGCTATGCACACAGTGTCTTCTGCATCCTTCTGGAGATTACAAATTTGTCTTCTGACATTTAACATTAGTGATAATTTTAATGCAAGAGCAGAAATGCACTTGGAAACTGTCCAACAAAGCTTTTATTAAGGATTTCCAATATCATAAAAAAAAGAAAAGAAAAACAAAAGCTGCCTAGCAGACTTACTAATTTTTGAATAATAAAAATTAATTGGCAAAATGGGATTTGGAATTTCAACTTTTATAAAGGTATTATGACAGGTGAATTAAAGCTGTATTTTATTTATTATTTGCTTGTGCAGCTCTGAAAAATATTCTGGCTACGCTTGTCAGGCACTTTTGTAAACTGTCTTAAGCCTAACACTTGCATATTAGATATCTGCCTCTTCTGCCAAGTGACACTGCTATCCCTGTACCTCATGGCCACTTTTCTCCCTGGGCAGCAATGCTGCCAAAGGCATAGCAGTGTGCTGTCCAACAACATCAACTGGTCAAATAACAGCAAGAGCACTTAGAATCGGAAAATCCCAACACTGCCCTTGCTGCTGATCAGATCTTCAATTTAAAAAACCCAAAAAAATGATGCAATAATTGTCAATAACTTCTCTTAATTATGATTCTTCAAAAATAACAGACTGAGGATTGCCAGGAAATAACACTGTCCTAATGTCAGGTCTCCCCAGAAGTTAGTTTTGGACCAGTTTCTTAAAAGAGAATTTTTAAAATCTTTTAACATAATTAAGCAAATAATTAAATTTAGACATTATTAGAGAAAGACTACCACTACATCCTTGAGAATGAATACTTGTATTTGTCAAAAACAAATATATGCTTGAAGCATTTCTCTTGTACCTTAGAAAGAAATCTGTTCAGTTTGAACCTTTTATTATCAAAAATTAAGTTCTCTAGAATTCTTTGCTGAGGTACCAGGAAAGCAGCTATTCAATAACTGTCATTACTGTGGGATGCAGGGACATGATGGAGAGCTGCTGCAAATTAAACCAGACCCAATAACTCCTATCAGCCAAAGCTTACCACATGAGCTACTTTTTCCCAATCCCTACCTCCTCCTTCACAATTAATTTAAAAAGGCACCAGACAAAGAGAAAGAAACCAACAAATTAAAAAAAACCCATTATGCAAGGAAGAATTTAAGAATATTTCACTCATCTGTTTTCTCCAACACTTCCAATACCAGGGAAACAATTTTACTAAGAGGCACAAGGAACTAGTTGAAGCAAATACATGGAATCTGAACAATTTCAGCTCTGCAGGAATTTCAGGCAAACATCACTAAGGCCATATCTACAGTTGGAGTTCCCCACATCTCTTGTAAATTCCTCCATTAACAGTATGGCTCTTCAGCACACTGGGTACAGCATGCATGTACCTGAGGCCTCACTTCAGCAAAAACTCCTCACTGGGCCTTCAAACATGTTGCAGCAAATTAATTTAATCTTAAATTCAGCATCTGAGTTCTCAAAAGAACAGAGGTGGGTTGTGTTCAAATCTTTTATAGTACAAGCTGTGTTGCTGCCACTTGGAAAAAGAAAACCCTACAAAAACAGCTAGCCAATGAGCCACACTATATTAAGATCCATTTGAAGAACAATTAATTAGCAAGACACCAGTAGGATGTTACAGATTTTTACTTCCTCTATGGTCAGCCAATAATTAAATATTGATCAGTTTTAAAGAAACCAGATCATATTTGTGCATCTGAACTTGTCCTGTGCTTTCAGAAGAGATAAAACAGTTGAATTTTGAACCTCTTTACCATACTCTTGAACCTCTTTATCACAGTCCTCAACTTGACATCTGTATAAGAAAAAGCCTAAAACAAACCAAAAACCACAACACCAAACCCCACAACTTTGCTGCAGTTTTGAGATCTAGAAACAAACTGTTTCTATATTTGAGAATCTTTTTACATAATTTGATACAAATTGGCTTCAGAAGGTGTTTTTTAACTCATCAAACTGGATACAGATTAGTAAGTGTTGCACATGATTAAGTTAGGCTATTCACTTCGACAAAAAGTCAGTATAAAATACCTACTGTGGCCTACAAGGTCTTACTGTAAGTAATGAACAAAATGTGCTGGCCCAATTTCATCCCTGTTACAACAGAAATCAATTTAAGAAATCATTTCAATGAAGCAAAACTCAATCCCCTCCACAATACTGAAAGAGTACATGTGAAATTTCAAAATCTGTTCATGTGTACCTTGACTTGCACTCACTATATACTCTATACCCCTCTTCTGCCTAGCCTGTCATTGTACAGCATCAAGTCTGTGATTATATACTTTTAAATTCAGTGCCTCCATGAATGCTCACTCCCTGGATTTTGATTTTCTTTGTAGGTTTCAAATAACATTATTATCTCAGAGGGAGCTGTAATGAAATGTTATGCAAACTTTGTGAGGTGGATGGACGATATGAATATCTTCATTATTGGCCATAAGCGATCGTATGACAATGAGTATCCCATTCAAAATGATGCATCTCAAAGTAATTGGTTTGTCTCCTGGAGTGGAAGAGTGGAGTGTAGGAAATAACTTCTCTTGCAAGAGAACACTCAAAACTCTCAAAAATTCATCTGAATACAAAAAATAACAACCTTGCTCTAAAACTGTATAAGCAAAATAGAATTTATAATTAAATAGACATTTTATTTATATTCATGCAATAGCCTATCTGTTAAACACTCATGAGTAATGCAGTTGCCTTAAACCATAAAAAAAGTATTTTCATGTATCTACCATTAGCATATCAGTGTACTTTGGGGTAGTCAAAATAAGTGTAAATTAAATAAATATTTTATTGGAGGCAAGGGATATCAATGCTCCAATTTGTTTCTCTTTGCATTGTTTAAATAGGCTGTGGGAGTAAAAATAACTGGATCAACGAGAGGGAAACCCCCAGAAGAACACGCATTACAGATTACAGAGAAAGCTTTTCACACAAATGCTGCAGGGATATTGAAGACTGCTTTTGTGACAAAATACTGACTTAATAAAAATAATAATAACCCCCAGGAACAACAACAACAACCAAAAAAAAAAAAAAAAGGCAACAAAACCACACACAAAATAAAGGTTTTGCACTTTCAATCTTCAGGCAAGTTAAAGGCTATTTTCTTTCTTCCTGCTAATATTGTGGTAAGGTTTAATATACAGGTATCTGACCATTCAGCTACCAGATATCAAACTGTTGACAGATTAATCCACACTGCAATTAATAATTATTCATTTGATCACAGATATCAACATGTAGCAAAATCTGTTACAAAAGACACAGCTCAGATTTCTGTGCTTTCGATGTTTTAGCTGTACAAAGATAAGGCACTGACCTTTATTCTTGATTGACAATGGGAGAATACTTCAACTACAAGCTTACTACTGAAGCCTTGTCAGTGTGAAGAATCACAAAATTGTGTTAAAAGGCAGACAGAATTCAGTACCTTCCTCAACATTTGAAATGTGATCTTTCCAAAAGACCATCAGTTCTTGTCATTTCCCCGGAAGTATAAGCAAGTCAAGTTTGAGATTTCACTAAGAGGGATAAAATACTCTCTGCAGGTTAGGGGGAAGAGAGGGTTACAGTCTATGAACTACTTGGTAAAGGACCTTCTTTCAGGTTTCCTCTTCAAAGGACTCTACTATGCCATCTAGGATTTTCATGTAATAAAGACAATTTATCCTTCTTATCAGACCATTTCTATTCAAAGAGACTTGAGGTGGCTGTACCAGAAGAAATATTTTCCTGTACCTCTTGAAGTCAATGTGACTGTGATTGCAAATTACTCACTAATGTAAAGAACAGCAGACTGTTGCATTATGCAAGCCCATCCACATTCTTTTGCATCCCTGTAAATGCAGCCACTTCCCTGTCTTGATTGTACTGTACACTCTAACAATGGGTTTCACCTAATAAGCTATTCAGGAAACTTACATAGCATGCAGGTCATCTCAATCCATTTCCTTGCTGTTACAAGTAACATGAAGAATGCTTTCAAACATCATCTGAGACAGGAACACTTTGAAGCACCTTAAATTCTCATAAAATATTCACTAGAGCTATCCACAATATCAGTCTTATTGTGGCCTCAAACACATTTAAGTCATGTACTACTGCTGCAGCAAGAAAAGTCTTGAAGGAAATCTCTACCCCACGTAGGTAGAGCATGTTCAAAGTCCCATGCATGGAGAAGGAAAAGATGGGGGAGGGGGAGGATGAAAATTACATCTAAAATTTAAAACAAAACAAACAAACAAAAACCCAACCACCAGTTCTTTTAGCTATTCTAGAACTGCATTATAATCACCGTGAGATAAATGTTCTAACCTCCATCTGCACCATCCCAATCTTTTTCCTCCCACATCAGTGCTGAATTTGCTGGAGTAGAAGAAGGAATCAGCCAAGAATGTTAAAAAATATTTCCAGTTAGAAGGATACTTGTAAGTAGTTTGGAACAGTACTGACATCCCATTTATCTCAGATCTGACCACTATGGGACCTCTAAATAGCTCCTTTCTCTATCATTTGGGAAATGCCATGCCCAACTACTGGAGCAACACTTTTCTTCTGGAGTCCCAGCTGACAGATAGCCTAACAGAGTACATAGACAGAGGTCCAGAAATAAAAATAATAATAAAAAAATTTTAAAAAGTGGGGGGATAAAGAAGCTGGCTTACGTGCTCCAGTTTGTCTTTCCTCCTCAGCCAGACACTGGCACTGTAGTCCTGCTGCTTGACAGTGCTGTAGAAGTTCGCACCTACTCTGGTGAGGCTTGGGGAAGGCTCCCTGGGTCTGCTCTTCAGCCTCATCTGCTCGAAGCCCTCATGGGGGGATGAGGAGAGCCAGTCATGCCTGACTTCCATCTTGACATGACAAGGCAAAGTCCAAGGGGAAAAAATCAGAAGAAATCAAGAAATTAAGAGGTACTAAACGAAGATGGTCCAAAAAGGGACAGAATGGGAGAAGAAGAAAGAGAAGGAAATCAAAAAACCCCTTAAAACCAGAAAATGGTAAGAGAAGGGGGAGACAAGCAGAGATAAGGTAGGAGTGGAGGGAGAAAGAAAGGAAGGCTGCAGGTACGAGAGAGGAGCGGGCTGGGAGAGATGAAGGGGCACTCGGGAAAGAAGACGCTCCAAGATGCCGCTGCTTGTTGCCCTGGCCGCCAGGAAGCTGCAGTCCAGGACCGACGCAGCGGGAAGCGGCAGCCTGCGGCTCTGCCCGGGACGGAGGCGAGGGGCGGCGCGGCCCCGGCAGCCGAGGCCGGGCGGGGCTGCCGCCTCCAGCCCGCCTGCAGGTTGGCGCAGTGGAGGGGCCGCCGCCCGCCTGGGGATGAGCCCGGCTCCGCCCCCGCCTCCCCTCCCCGCAGCCACCTTCGGGGGAGCAGCCAGCGGCACGGGAGAGCCCCTTCCTTTTGACAGGAGCGGCCGCCGCCGCCCTCCTGGGGCCCCCCGTACCCCTGGGGAAGTTGTCTCGTCTGCTCTCCCCTCGTCCCGGCGGCACCGACCCACCCGCAGCCCGCCGAGGGCTGGGCGGCCGCTTGCCACTCCCTCTCCTGGAAGCCTTTGTCCGATCTCCCCACGGCGGAGCTCCCGGGGCCGCCGCCCGCTGCCCTGCCCAGCCCATCCCGGGGTGGGCTGTGCCCCTCACCCCGCCCGGCCCCGCCGCGGCCAGCGGGGGATGCGGGGCTGCGGCCGCCGGGGCCACCGCGGGGCCTCTCCCGCAGCACCTCGCCGTCACCGCGTCCCCTCCCTCCCTGGGCAGGGGCTCACGGTTCTCTCGGGCGTAACCAGACCGAGCTGCCGGCCCTTTCGCCGGGGCAGCCAGGAGCGCACCTCGCCTGACCAGAAGGAGAAAGCCCCGGCTCGGCTCCGGTCCGGGTCCGAGTCCCGCCTGGAAGCCCCCGCCGCCGCAGCGACTCAGCCGGCACCAGACCTCAGGAATCGAACCTCTTCTGTGGTCCCGATGGACAGGGTCGCTGGGATGCCCACATTCGTAGATCCCTGGCATCTAGGATTTCTCTCATAAAATAAAAAGACCTTCTAGGGTGGTTTCTATAGTCCGCTGCCACCTCTTTTAGTAGAAGTTGATGTGTGTTGCTATTTAGCTCAAACGTGTTTCAGCAGAAAAAAGGACTTTCCTTTTTCACACTATGAAAAGCCACCTCGCTAATTGCCCACACACTCTGTAAAGCTATATTAGGCATAGACAAGAAAACTTTCTCACACTGCGTATCAAGAAATATTTACTGGAGCTCAGAACAACATTTCAGTTTCCTGGTCAATATTTGTCATCGGGCAAGTGTTTGCATATATTCCAGTCCTTTGGAAATAGGTGACTCTGAGTATGTATGACTGATACATCAGCATCTGCAGATTTATTTTTTTTTCCCCTGCTACACAACTACACTGATGTCGCTATTCTGATAAAGGGATGCTGAACTAGAGGTCTACACTCGAATGCAATTAACTGATAATAGCTTTTGAATGGTAAAGAAGTTCAACCAGACAAATTTCTGCGAAAATTACAGCAGAGCCCTCGGCTAATCACTTGATCTACAGAGTGCTACTTCCGTCTGATGAAAAAGTAAATTTAAAATATCCTTATGATTAGATTTAAGGTTTATTACTGTAAAATAACAACCAGAAACCAGACAGATAATTAATTTTTTCCTGTCAAGATTCTAAAGATAAGACAAAACTCACATCACAACTCATAATTGAGGATTATTTATAATAGATAATAGTAGTATATTTGTGAAATACTGGAAAAATAAACTCAACAGTAGCAGAGGTTTGATAGGAACATAAATTACAGCATCTTCCTCTAAAACTAGAAACAAAATTTCAAAATCCTTACCTAAATAATACTACAAAAATGAGTGTAACAAAATGCTAACAACCAGAACCATCAATATTATATACTTTTCACTCACCAGTATAAAGGACTTGTAGTTTTCTTTCTATTAACTTTCTAGTTTCTTCAGTTAGGAAATGTAGGTATTTCCAGGATTGTCAATACAGCCTCAAAACACCTGGATCAAGAAAGAGACCTATGTGATCCTGCTGCATGCAGGACACACTGGAAGTCACTGAGATTTAATGTATGGCACATCTCAGCTGCAGCAGTTTTAAGCTCACACAGAATAACTTGATTAGAGATCTGCTGAACTGAACTTGAGCTGCAGATGCCCATTTAGGAATTCTATATGCTCATACATGCACCTATTCCCAAAGGACTGGAATAAATGCATACATTCAGTCAGAAGAAAGGAAAAGAAGGGAAAACAAAAGATCCTCTTTGTTTCTTCAAATACATAATATCCCAACAGGTGTACGTATACATACATGTATATATAGCGTTCTTGTAAAACTGCATGTGCAATAAATCAGGAGAGCCTGCTTTATGCTGCTTTTGCATAAGAATTTTCACATTGTTTCTCTAGCAGTACATGAAGCACTTCAACCTTTTCGTCATCCTTCTGATCTTTCTTGGTTTTGCTGCTTGCAAATATTCATAAAGAAGTTGTTAGTGTCACTTTGCAGTTGCCCCCTGCTTTGCCCCCCATCCCTTAATACTGTAACAGAATCAATGTGCCACTGTACTTGAGTACAAGGCATTGTCTCATTCCCCCATATGTACTGCATTAAGGCTTTTTAGTTAGCAATTGGGTAGGGTTAATTTATCCTACCTTCCCTAGCTGCACTACCAGCAGAGCTTCTCAACTGCCAGAGGAATGTCTTTCTGCCTATCCAGGACAGCCAGATAATGGAGTCCTAAAGTTGCTTTTAGTCTCTAGGCTATGAAGAGAGAGTTTGCTCCTCTTTCCAAACACCCTCTTTGACATGTAGGTGTGCTGCTTTCTACTACTACTACTGCCAACATTATTATTATCTCAGTCCTACTCTCACTAGGAATGAGAGAGAAAAGGCAAAAAAAGAAGCCTGGAAAAAGTCTGTTAAAATCATGCGAACAAGCTGTGCTTGCTAAGCCTTTCTTGCTTGCTGACCCCAAGCAGAAAAGATTTCTAGTGGGAAAACATAATCTAATGACTATAAATTATTGTGTTTTCATAAAAATTTTACTCAGGCAAAGTAATAAGCTAAGAATACAATGTCAGTCCCTAGTGAATACGTGGTTATTAATCTAATTTGAAAAGAGTAAAGAACTGTTTTCCAGATTTCGTGTTCCAGTTTATTTCCAGGTTAGATCTATGCAATCCCCCCCCCCCAGTTTTGTTCAAACAACCACAAGCATATCAACCAACTTAATTCAAAGATAATTCAACTCATTAAAATTCAATCAGTTCTGTAGTAGATAAGCAATTCCAGTTGGCTGTATGAGCTGGATTAAACTGCTGTCTTTCTCTTCCACGCAATTTTCAGAATTACCCAAACACCTGCTCCTGTCAAGGCCCTTTGCTTCCATACCCAGATGACTATAGCAGCAAGGATGACTGAAATTACAAACATCACACTTATATAATTAGCAATAGATGCAAGTCATGCATATAATTCATTATATGATTTTACCTTACCATGGTTCAGGTTAGAATTTTCTTCAATTCGCTGCCCATCTTATCAAGATTCAGAGGAACTCCTTTAAAGCAATCTACAGAATTTTCCATTTTCTATACCAACAGGATGAATGCTGTAGGGGGCAGAGTTAACTCAGGCCAATACAAAGAAAATTAGGATATAAGTGGAAACATGTAGGTAGGGCTTCAACAGATTTACTTTTTTAAAAAGACAGCTTCTATTTCTTCCAAAAAATATTATCTAGATAAGTTTTAAAGGACCTTTTCCCTGTGCTCCAGCTTTCTAAACACATTTTTTTTAAATGAAGGGGTTCTAGCAATTCAACATATCTACAAGAACCTTAGACATTTTATCAGCAAATGGCATATACCTAAAACTATAAAAACTCCTATAGCAAAACTTTATTTTGGTTGCATAGCAATACTTGCATGCATGCACCTGTAATAGATTCAAAGCCTCCTTACAAAGTACTAATTTCTAATGCAGAGCTGGGCTGCACACAAGCACTGACCCACTTTTTAGAATATACCACACCTGACCAAAACAGCAGGTAGGAATTGCCTTGCAGGCTTCAGCTGCTGTCCAGTCAGAGGGCTGTGACTGACACCAGCTCCAGTAGCAGTGCTGGGCCAGGCAGCCGGGTGGGAAGGGAACTGTCACCTGCTTACCCAGCTCAGCCTAATTTGCTTTCTCATCTAGGAATTGACAAAAACACTCAAATGGACAGATCTTTTTAACCTTCCAATAACACTGGCCTGTTCCCGATTAAATTAATCGTCTTTCAAACAATTTTTAGACTTACCAAAACACCAGCTCCTTCCTAGCTCCCCTAATTCATCAGCCTACAAAGAAAAACCCACTGCAGCAAGCTGTTTCCTCTATGCTGATATGCTGGCCATGTCTCCAAGCCTATCTGCTACTACATTCTGGAAGTAGCTGCCTATCATTGAAACATGGGTTTGCAAAAGGGAAGGACCAGAGAGGGGAAAATAAAAGAAAGAAAAAAGAGATTATTTTTTTCCCTTATAGTGCAATGTCCTACAGAGCCAAGCACAAGGTCAGAATAGTAAAAGTCACTAGATGTGCAGTAGGAAAAAAGTAAGAAAAAAGCTAGACTGCTACATTGAGATTTATAAATAATTTGTGCATTATTTCTTTGTCAAATCCTATGCAGCACAATATGAAACCTTTATACCTTTATCTTCAATTTTTGGACAAGAATTGCAGTTAGAAGTATGAAATGGGAGGGTCAAATCTAAAGTTAAGGGGAAATTTTGGAGTTGGAGGTGCTTCAGATTTCAGGTTATGAACATATCAGACACCTACCTCAGAAATAACATGGAAACATCATCTAATACTGATAATGTTCCCTGCTTTAGCCCTCTCTTTCTGAATTCAACTATTAACCAAACTCTTCTGTGTCTCTTGCATGAAATTTTAACCTCAAACTCTTTCTTCTTTTCATGATCTCTGATTCAAAATAAAAATCAGCAACAAACAAAAAAATCCCAAACCCCAAACAAACACAAAAAAAAAAAAAAAAACACAAAAAACCACACATAACAAACATAACAAACCCTAACACAGAACAACCATGTGTTAGGAACATCATTAGTCTTGAGACATCTCTTGTCTGTCAGATTTAGTTGAAATAAAGCATGTCCCAGAACACAGTCTGGGATTGACAGACAAATAGTATAATTACATAAACTTTGTTTGCTTTAGAAACCAAATAAAAAATGCCTGAGACATCAACTAATCCATCTTCCCTTTGAAACAAAATGTTATTCTATAAGTATCATCAAAATATCCACTTCACCTAGAACTCCAAGCCTAGAGTGTTTCTCCTGTGGCCTCCTTTTATCTCCATCTAACCTAAGAGGCTGCTAAACTGGTCCCTTGGATCTGTCATGAGCTGCATGGATACCAGCATGGACTGGGACACTCTCACTTTCACTAGGGATTGTGAGATAATATATATCTTCTATCTCAAACCAAATTCTGCCTTTGCCCTTTCCACTCTCCTTCATCCCTTCCCCCACACCCAAACATACATTGCTGAAGAACACTTTCAGTTCTGGGCCTCAATAATCTTGTCCAGACAAGATTTCATTTTGCACCTTAAAATAATATTCATTAGTGGTATACTTACTAACTGGGCCGAATTCTGTCCTCTATTCCACCTCTATGTCCCCACCGGAGTCATGAAACAAAAATAATTGCATAATGAACCTGTGACCAAGGGGCAAAATTTGGCCTACATTTCTTTAAAATAAATCTGTAGCAAGTAATAGGTGTGCACTTACGGTGAGAATGAGACTCTTTACATTTGTGTGAAGGGTCCTGGCTTTTTTTTTTTGTCTGTTTACTGGGCAGATTAACATCTATCTCAGCTTGGGTTTTTCATGCTGAATTTATCTGGTTGGTGCAGCTAAGTGCAATAAGCAGAATTCTGACAAGATCGGAGCTCTCGACGAGTCTTGCTCTGAAGTGAGTTGTTGAAATTGTTCCAGAGAAGCGGCAGTCAGCAGACAAAAAACACTGTAAAGGACAATGTTTTTAACAATTGTTCAGGGATAGAGGAATGCTTTTTCACTTCTATTTTCAACACATAATTTTTTGTTGATAACAAGGGATATATTCTTTACATCTGCATAATTTGAGGTGTAGGGAGGAACAGGTGAGAAAAAATTGAACAACCTTAGAATCATAGAATCATTAAGGTTGGAAAAGATCTCTAAGATAATTGAATCAAACCTTTAACACTTTGTTCACCAATTAACTATATCCCCAAGTGTCCTATCCACACACCTTTTGAATACATACCAGGTATGGTGATTCTGCCACTTCCCTGAGCAGTCTGTCCCAATGCCTGAATGCTACTACATAAACCAAAAAAAAAAAAAAAAAGTATGTAGAGAAAATAAAGAAACTTCAATTAGGGTATGGGGGATGTAAAACAAAGAGAAGGAAACATTAGTGAATATTCTTTTGAGGATGGATGGGTAGGGCAGTGTAAGGAAAGAACAGGCTCTAACATTAGCACTCTGAAATCTCCTATAAGTGTATTCTCACAAGGATTAATATGGTGCAAAGAAAGAAATTTATTTCAAAAAGATCAAAATAGCACAAAGACTTCTTCTTTTTTTTTTTTTTTTTTTTTTTTAATAGCAGAGTATCTCTGTAGTGTATGTTTCCACTTACTCAGCAAAATTTTCAGCACAAAAATTATTAAAACAGGAACTATCCAAAGACATATAAGACATTTTTTACTTACAAAATATTTTTCTACCATAAAAAAGTATACTTTCAAATAACCCTAACTTTTTTAACACAGAAATTTAATTTTCAATATATTCTGCCTAATTTTTGAAGATATTACTCTGAACTTAAGAGAATTACCTAAATTTTAACTGCCTTTTGGAAATTAGCTCCAAACTTTCTAAATAATATCAAACTGCAAGCTACACTATCAGAAGCTTTAACACAATGTGTTTTCTAACTGCAATAAAACTTAGAAGAAAAAATGGTTCATCTGCATTTGTGCCATCCTGTGTACTGTAAATACAGTTGATTTAAAACATTTTTCACTGAAGTGTTTATAAGCATTTGGATGGTGGCTTCCAGTGAGATACAGGTGAAATGGTCATTATTTGCTGAAATATTTTTCACTGAGGGAAAGCAGAAAGTTATGTCACAAAAGACATTTCTTCCCCACAAGAGTTATGTTGTGTTGCATCGGACATCAGACCTCCTTGTGACAAGAAAGATGTTTATTGGTGTGACAGCACCTAAAATAAGATAAAATAAGACCCACGAGGCAATATGATACATATTCTTTGACTACAAGCTTATCCTTGTTCCATGGCCCAACTGATCTGACAGCATTTGGGGTCGTTGTGCATGAATAAGACCAGCTACACACAGAAGAGCAAAGTTGGAGGACAATGTTCTCACATGGTTGGTGCAAGAAAGAAGAATTGACTGTGGCAGCCTGGATTTAGAGTGGTTTGAGTTACAGAGAATTATGTCCTTACAAATAAATGTATTTCATATAAAGCTTGACTGACACAGAAGATTGCCTACATGATTAACACTTCAGGACAAGTTTTCTAAAGGTTATTATTAATCAGTGCCTAGCATACATTATGGCTCAGGTACAATATAAAAAAATTACAGACACTGTCTCGTTCACATTTGCTGTGACAGAGATCTTGGGATTCTTTGTACAAGGTTTTGCATAGATATATTATAAGTGATACTCTCTGCCTCTTGAGCTTTCTATCTGAATAAACAAGTCAGAGATCAGAGAAAGAAAGGAAGCAGTTATTCCATTTTAGCAGATAAAATCTGAGATACAAAGAAGACATGCCAAAATTTATTAAGTAGTCTGTAAAAGACCTAAAGATTGAGATAAGACCTCCTGGAATTCATTCCACTCCTTAGCCAAAAAATGCACTATGGTTTTGTGCTAATGATTACACACTACAGAGGAAATTTCAGCCCAGTGGTTATGCAGTAAAGGTTTTCACTGTTTCTTTTCTAGGGCTTTGCTAACATAAGTACCAGCAAGGGTGTTGAAAATACCATAGATGTGCTGTCAAACAGGTATAGCCTCAACAGGACTTGGCAAATTCATTATGTGATGTTGACAGCTGCATTACAAACTCCTGATTACTTTACAACCCTGATGCTATTTCACAAAGTAACACAGAGTGAAGGAGAATTAAGGTACAGAAAAACAAAAATGCAGAATATGTCAACTGTTATTTGAAGGAGGTGGAAATGAATAACTATTGGTGCCAAATGCTAACAGGAAAAAACCCACTTGTAATAAGGTGATGATAAAAAGCAAGCAATGTGTACTAGTTTGTGGATTGTAACAATACAAGGAAAAAATAAAATTTCTCAGGAAAGTGCATCTACCTTCACAACAAAAATGAAGTGGATTCCTAGCACAAAAAGATTTACAGCTAGAGGGCTAGAGGGGTTTTTTACCAAAATAAATTAGTTCAAAGGAGGCAACGAATGCAAATACCAACAGTCAGGGTTAGGTTTTTCATTGGTATAGATTTCCTCATCTGGCTCAGCTTTGTTTCTTGATTTTACTGGGGACATGAGTCAAAGCTGCCAATATTCTGTCTCTTTTTCACCTCAAGAAGCAGTAGTTGGTTTGAAGATTGAAACATATATGTGTATAGTGTATCACATGAAATGAGAAAAATGGGGAAGGATGAATGATGTAGTCTTCTGCTCTGCCCTAAAACTAGTTTTCTTCCTCATACATATATTTCTGCTACATTTAACATATTCAAAAGGGGACATGGTGGAGCTGGCCAGAAAATCTGTTGGTTCATACTTAATTCTATCCATCTGAATACACACTGATTGTGCAGTTGTGTTAATGTGACCAAAGTGACCAACACTTTCCTGAATCATTGATGACTATGGTTCAGAAAGGACTGAATCTGTCTGAGATCCTTGGGATATAGGATAGTCTTACTTTCCGTAAACTTCTGGGGTCAGATTAGCATAAATAGACACAATACATTTGCCTTTAGAGCCACAGCTTCAAAGAAACACTCTTAGCTCATCCTCACTTTGCTGTACCCTCACTGGGAGATTGTACTGGAAGACAAAAGCTGAGTGAGGGAGCATGGATATTATCTCTGCAAGCAATGCTTCCTGCATTGTACCATATGGTTAGGCCCTTGTATGCAGAGCCAGGCAGAATCGCCATAGCTCCAACCTATCATAGCGACATGTAAGACATGTGAGATGTGCTCCTGCTGAACTTTGCTGACTTCTGGTACAAAATGTGTTTCGTTCTAATAAAATCCACAGGAAATGTATTCTAAGGGAAAAGTTCATTTCCCTCATAAACACTCTCGATAGCTTAAACCAAATAATCTTGAAATATTAAAATCCCTGTGAAGTCGGAAAACTGGCAAAGGAGGGACTGCAATCATCACAGTTTGTGTACTCTGCTTTAGAAAGAAAAAAATCCTTAGGGTACTTAAAATTAAAAATAATTAGAACTTTTTTCAAAGTCGAATTTTGATCATCTGTAAAGCCTGGAAATTACTGTAAATGTTCAAGCTATTGAATGTTGAAGTATGTATTACCCTTTCCTGAAAATTGTTGTGGCGCATATGATCCCTTTTTATACTGCACAAGAAGGATTCAGATAATCCCTAGATGCGTCACTAAGATTTTTTTCATGCAGAAAACATTTGCAATTGTGACAGTCCTGAGGAAAAGGTAGAAAAAAATTGATGCAGTGTAAGGTATCTTAGTATTTAGTAGGTATACTGGCTTGTTGCTGTTTGTTTTCCAGTTAATTTGCAGTACTCAACTTCCCTTCTGTAAAGTATTTAATTACCCTTATGTAATGAAAGTTAGAAGCTGAAAAACCTGAAGCAGTTACATAAATGCTTAAACCCATCAACCAAATTTATCAGGTGTTCTAGAATTTACCAATTCAAATTCTTGAAACATTATAGAAAATCAAAGTAAGGCCACTTTAGGGATCCTCTTTTAAGAGCTTTAATATGCTCCATGCTTTGGTAGAGAAGTAGAATTTACAAGGGATTGATTTTGTACCAGGAATGTGCTTTCTTGTAAAAACCCATCCACAACTGACCATGTTGTACTTCCCATTCACACAGTTTGCTCATTATGTACTTCTCAGAGTTCACATGAAATTCTAAGCAACTATATAGGTAAAGAATACCTGAATGTCACGTACCATGAAGAGTTTTCACAGGCTTCTTCTGTCTGTATTTCTTCTGAGGGGTTGGGAACCTCTTCCCAAAGATTCTCTCTTCTTGAACCTCTGTCTTAACAGCAAGGCATAAAAGACAGAAGAGTCCATTCAAAAAGGAAAGGAAGTTTAGAAATGGAATATTATTTCTGATAATGGGAACTGCAAAGTGGGAGTTAATTATGAGTGGCTTTCTAGGAATGAAGGCAGTCATGGGATTTTCACCAGAAGAGACAAGAGTTTGCTTTTAGAGAAGACTCAGGTTTGTCTTTCTGCAATCCAGTACATACTGTTTTGAAGCTATCCCATAAATGCTACATCCATCAAAGTATTGATCAAACATAAGTTCCTTCTGTTGGTTCCATAGCTACTTCTTAAAGAGCTTTCCCTGTAACTGACTTTAGGCAAATGTGGTACTGACTGGCTAGCACCACATCAAAATCAATAAACTAATCTCAGTATTATATAGAATCTCAGAATATCTTGAGTTGGAAGGGACCCATGAAGCTCATCAAGTCCAAATCCCTGCTCCTTGCAGGACTACCTAAAAGTAAACAGTATGGCTAAGTGTCATCCAGCTGCACCTTGAACCCTGGCAGGCTTCATGTTGTCACCACTTCCCTGGGAAGCCTGGTGATTCACCCTCTCACAGTGAGGGTGAGACATTTTCCTAATGTCCAGTCAGATTTTACCCTGATGCAGCTTCATTCCATTTCTTTGTGTCCTAATGCTGGTCACCAGAGTGAGGAGATCAGCACTTGCTCCTTTGCTGCCTGCCTTGAGGGTGTGTCTTAACTGAAGTGAGCCTGCAGTTATTATTAAGTCTGTTAATGACAGGGGGCCCAGTCTGAGCATGGCAAATGAAGAGGATGGACTAGCCTGAAGAGAATTGAGCAACATCATAGAACCTGGTAGCTGGATTCTGAGAAAAATGGACTAAGGAGTGAGCAGAGAGGCTGGGGAAAACAGTTTAGCATTTAGTTGTGTGCCTGTGATGTAATGATCTCCCTAAGCAGAGTTTCTTTATTCAAACTGTAATTAAACTTTTTAGTCCGCTATGAGGCATTCACAACTCAAGATAAGAATATCACCACTTACACTTGATTTTGAAATATCCCTCAACATTCATCTGATACACTTTAGCAGTATCATCTCCAAAAGAAGTACTAAATTCTGTAAAAGTTTTATATTCACTTTTCTTTACTAGCAATGCACAGAAGGAAACTTTAATATTTATTAATATGTTAAGGTAATCAATTTTGAACAATTCTTTACAGAATATTTTTTCAAAAATTAGGTTTTTAATAGCAATAAATATGTCTTCCAAATCTAATAAAGCAGTAAACCCATACAATTTCTTCTTGTAATACAAGCTGTAAAGCAGTTCAAAATGGAAACAAGAAAAGCATAGTAAAAAAGGTAAAAATTACTCTTTGTACCCTAAACACTAACCACCTGACATACAGCTTATGAGCAAAGAGACACTCACGGTGAGCTGATATTCCTCCAGTATTCTTCCCAAATATATCTTTTAAAGAACTGAAATAACTGGCTGGGAAAGACATCTGATGTAGCTCATCTGAAAGAGCAGTGGGATGTGCCTCCAGATATTTTCACAAACAAAAGAAGAAACACTGGTGTGGGTAGGGTTTGGCAGAGAGGACACTCACATTCAGGGTAAAATAACCCTGGTACCAGTTAAAAAATGAGGAAGATCTCATTGGATCTTCCTCCTCCTCCATGGAGCATCCTCCATTACCTTCAGGCCAAACTGTGCAGAAATGCCAAGACCTAATGAAGAACTACTTAACCTGAACTGCAGAATGGAGTCTCCTTACCTTGTGAACATCTGCTCTACCCAGCCCTCTTATTTAGAACCATCATTCACTATGCACTGTTGAAACTTAAATATAAAAATTTCAAAATTAATTTTTTAAAAAAGAAAGGCTTGTCTTTAATGCCCAGAACACACTACAGGGGCCACTGTATCTCATACAAGCATATCCCATAGCCATGTCATGTCTTTATTACTCAGCCTAAAGAGGTTATCATCAAATAGTTGGTTGACCCATGGTAATTTGGAAGACCATCTAATACCATTCAAAATATTCAGTTAAAAAAGAGCAACCAAGCAAAGAATCCAGTGCAAAATATTTTCTACAAAGAAGTGAGAATTTTGCATGTAGCATATTTGGGGGAGGGGAGTAACCTGCGTTTGTAGAAGAAACCCTGAAAATGTGACCCAGTTGCACCTTATGGTTTTAGAGAAACAGGGGGCAGATACAAAAGATCAGTTTTGCAAACGATTTTTGCATTTAGGGATATATCATATTTCATCCTCTTTAAATTATCGAATTTGTCAATAATGTTATACTAGGAGTTTTTTTCCTGGATATCTTACAGACTTTGCTTGCTTTTGTACTAATTAGGCTATTGACAGCAGTTCCTGAGGTGATTTGTGGTTTCTCAGACTGTTTTAGGAGTGAGGAGCAATGTTGTTACTTTTGTAATTCATGGACTGGCTTATCATTCTAATAAAGCAGTAAACCCATACAATTTCTTCTTGTAATACAAGCTGTAAAGCAGTTCAAAATGGAAACAAGAAAAGCATAGTAAAAAAAGTAAAAATTACTCTTTGTACCCTAAACACTAACCACCTGACATACAGCTTATGAGCAAAGAGACACTCACGGTGAGCTGATATTCCTCCAGTATTCTTCCCAAATATATCTTTTAAAGAACTGAAATAACTGGCTGGGAAAGACATCTGATGTAGCTCATCTGAAAGAGCAGTGGGATGTGCCTCCAGATATTTTCACAAACAAAAGAAGAAACACTGGTGTGGGTAGGGTTTGGCAGAGAGGACACTCACATTCAGGGTAAAATAACCCTGGTACCAGTTAAAAAATGAGGAAGATCTCATTGGATCTTCCTCCTCCTCCATGGAGCATCCTCCATTACCTTCAGGCCAAACTGTGCAGAAATGCCAAGACCTAATGAAGAACTACTTAACCTGAACTGCAGAATGGAGTCTCCTTACCTTGTGAACATCTGCTCTACCCAGCCCTCTTATTTAGAACCATCATTCACTATGCACTGTTGAAACTTAAATATAAAAATTTCAAAATTAATTTTTTAAAAAAGAAAGGCTTGTCTTTAATGCCCAGAACACACTACAGGGGCCACTGTATCTCATACAAGCATATCCCATAGCCATGTCATGTCTTTATTACTCAGCCTAAGGAGGTTATCATCAAATAGTTGGTTGACCCATGGTAATTTGGAAGACCATCTAATGCCATTCAAAATATTCAGTTAAAAAAGAACAACCAAGCAAAGAATCCAGTGCAAAATATTTTCTACAAAGAAGGGAGAATTTTGCATGTAGCATATTTGGGGGAGGGGAGTAACCTGGGTTTGCAGAAGAAACCCTGAAAATGTGACCCAGTTGCACCTTATGGTTTTAGAGAAACAGGGGGCAGATACAAAAGATCAGTTTTGCAAACGATTTTTGCATTTAGGGATATATCATATTTCATCCTCTTTAAATTATCGAATTTGTCAATAATGTTATACTAGGAGTTTTTTTCCTGGATATCTTACAGACTTTGGTTGCTTGCTTTTGTACTAATTAGGATATTGACAGCAGTTCCTGAGGTGATTTGTGGTTTCTCAGACTGTTTTAGGAGTGAGGAGCAATGCTGTTACTTTTGTAATTTATGGACTGGCTTATCATTAGGGCTTAGAAATCAGCTACAATATTTGTGGCTGCAGTACATAACTATAGATTATGTAGTTTTGTATCGTGGGGTAAGAACAGCTAATAGCTTGTTACAGAGCCTGCCTTAAAAGCTGAAACATTTGCCAGTCATCTGCTTGGCATTACTGGACATTTGGTATCAGAGAGGAAAAACAACACACTGAAAAACAAACAGAAAGAGCATGAAAATAGAAAAGAAACCAGGCAGAAAAACTTGGAAGTTAGGATATTTATACAAACTGCTGTCTGGGACAGCAATAACTTCATTATTTTCCATGTTTCCATATCATACAGTTCATTCTGTACAACAGGGCAGGGAAGGCAAGGCAAGGGAAGGGAAGGGGAAAGAGGGGAAAGAAGGGAAGGCAAGAAAGCAGGTATTTCTAGACATGTACAGAGAACAGAGAGGATTAATCAATAGCCTAGAGGATAGGAGCAGACACTGCAGTGTATGCTTGTCTCAAAATAAATCTATATACTGTAGTTTCTACCTACTCCCAGTGAGAAACAGTAATATGGATGGTCTCACAACTAAGGACTAAGAATTCTCCTTGAACTCCCAGCATGTCTCCTGTACTTTGGAGCAACATTCTACCCTGTGTCCACTTGGCCTCCCACAGAGGAGAAGGTCAAAGAAAAAAAGGAAAAAAAAAAAGAATATAAAGAAAAGCAGCAGCAGCACATTTTTTAGGCTGCAGGGCCTTTCTTCCTGCAAAAGGAAAGCAAATGGCCTTTTATTCCCATTGCTGCCTGTGGCACTTTTCCTCTCTGTAAATCCCATTAATTTTAACACACTGGTCTTACTGTATACCAAGATCCTGTCTCATTTTTGGTGCCTTTTGGTGACCTGAAGACTCACAAGAGGAAGTAGGACATAGCTTCACAGGACAAAAGAAGGCAAAAGCTGAAAGTAAGTGAGAATTTTCTACAGAAACAATAGATTGTTGACAATCTTGAAAAGTAAGGCAACACTTTCCCCTTTCTCTCTTCATTCATTTTCTTTCCATTTACAGTCAGAAATGGGAAATGTTTTTCTGCAGAAGTTGAGCTTCTGTACACTTCTTAAATAGTCAGAGCTTGTAATGTTCTAAGTGTTCATTACTGTACTGAAGTAAATGAAATCTCTATAAACACATTTAAAATGAAATTTTTAAGCAAAATTAAATAAAGACGGTGGCGATGTCTTTGCAGTTTTCTTCAGCGACTTTCTGTTAGAAATCTTATTCTTTTCATGTTTAATAAATTCCACAAAAATTACTTTAAACAGGTGCTTTATTACTAGTATTGATGATCAATGACTAATGAACACTACACTATATTTCAAGAAATGCCTAGGTAGTTTTAAAATGCAAACAGGCAATTGCATGTTAGTTGGAATTACTAAGTTCTAAGCAATCTGTTTTTCTGGGTCTACTCTTGGTTCATGATATAAAAATGAAAATTACATTTTCCACATCTCAGAGTAGTTGAGATTTCAACTCCAAATTTTCCTAACATTCTTTCACTGAGATTGCACACGACTCTAAATTATGCTGGGTGTAAAAAATGGGAGAAAATTGTGCAATCTTATTTAGCATCAAACACCAGACTTTTTTTTCTCATATTTGATTAATAGTATTCTCTCCCAGTTCACAAGAGAAAGAATTCCTATACAGAATGAAGCATCATCCTATTTTTATGGAGATCGGTACAAACAGGTATTTACTGCCTTTCTGTATTATCTTCAAAGTCTCTGAAGATGTGATTTTTGAATGTCAAATATTTTTTGTATCATCAAAAAGTATCATATGCAATAAAAATCAAAAGAAATATTCATCGTTTAAACTGAAGGTAGCTGAACATTTTATGAACTATTTTGCATTCTGCTAACCACATTTTGTAATTTTCTGAAAGAATATGTCTATATTTTCTTTGAATCACTGAGCAGCATCCTGATTTAATCCATACAATTCCAAAGACAGATACAAAAAAAATTGAAAATCTGTCTCTCCCAAGATTAATCAACAAGGCACATACAAAGTTAAATCTCCCCTTTTTTATTTCCTGACATTTTCTGAAGAATAGTGGTTTTCAGGGAACTATCAAAACTGCAATTGTTCCATCACCTCTTATGATGGACAAATAATAATTCTAACTCACAATGATTTCTAAGTCCACAAAAAAAAAAAAAAAAAAAATTAAAATATTTCTCCCACTTAACACAAGTTGTGCTGAAAAAGTGATGGAACCAGGGATTGCTGATGTGTTCATAGCCTCCACATTATCATTGTCTCATATGATTCTGGTAATGTGTCACTGAAAAGTTGATGTCCCTTATGTTCCTCCTCCATCATCATCACAGCATGCATTTTGGAATGGTAATTAATATTGCATGGATAACGGTTTTAGTTCCCCCCAAAAAAATTTAAACAACCCAACCCATAACTGAAGTGATTGTCTAAAAGTAAATTGCATAGGTGGTTCTAGTTTTTCCAGTTCTATATGGGACTGGGTAAAGCTCAATATCCAACTAGCTGAAACAATATTAATAAGCTACATTCAAGTGCAACATTGAGTAATACTAGCCTCATAAACATGGTTAAATTAAAAGGCCAATTAATTTGTTGTTGATATTTATTTCATGCATAGTATACCATATCTCAGAGGGGTTTTATCCATTTTTCCTGATGGATGAAAAAAAGGTAGCAAAATATTCACTAAAGAGGTATAGTAGTTAATTTAGGATGCTGACAGCACTGAGGTTCTTTAACAATTTATTTACTGACTTGCACACTACCACAGTTTGTAATAAACATGATTGCATTGCTGGCTTGTGAGACTTAAGAGAAATTAACAACAAAAAAGGAGAATAAAATGGAATTCTTATGACATGATATAATTACTTGCACAACTTATTAATGCTCTACTTTAGTGAACTGTTACTTTATAAATTCTTGTATATTAGAAATTATGCTCAGAGTATTTTCCATGTACCTCTGGAGCTAGATACAAGATATTTTATCCTTTCCCATGAATGATTATTATGAAACTTTACAAAAACTTGCTCAAAAAGCATGTTGGTTTCACTAAGTCCATAGAAGTGCTACATTAGAAAGGTCATGGGTAATTCTATGGTATTTTCACTAATTTCTCCCTGACTGGCTTTGCATACCTGAGATCACAGTATCTACATAAGCTGAAAAGCAACCCTTATAGATGTTTCAGAAAACTGATTCTCAGTTTTATTGTCTATGGGTTTCTGTGACACTCAGAAACACCACCAGTACTGAATCACATTCTTAGATTCACATCTAAGAAAAAAGGAAAGGAAAAAAGGAAAGTCTAAAGCTATATCACATTTTTACTTGGACAGATTTTACATAAAATGCTGAACTGAGCTATGCATTTTTTGTTAGCCTTTCTTAAAGTCCTTTGCCTGCTAGACATAATCAACACATAAATATCTTTCACAGTAAAATTAACCCCTTGTTTCTCTTGACCAAGAGGAAGAGCATGTTTCAAAAGATGCAAAACCAGATTTTCATTTTTTAAAATGAAATCAACAACAATGAGGTGAAGAGAGTTTTTATCAGTGAAAACTTTTTCTCTTCTTCTTTTTTGATGGTTATGTATGCAAATGCTTCTATATTTTTGCTAATTTGGGGACCTAATTTGTTTACAACTGAATAAAAATTGCATGGCATTGATTTTTTTCTGACATTGCTGTTCTGATTATTATTTTGAGCAACAAAAATGAATGCAAAACAAATAAACAAACCACCCCCAGAACATCGGGGCGATATGCCAGTTTCCTCATTACTTCTGTCCTGTATGGTCAATTACAGCAGTGCTCCTGTTCCGAGGCTCATCCTTGTTTACAAAGCATCTCAGTACATATTGTAATGTTACCTTCATTTTTCCAAAGCCTTGCGTTATTTTCACTAGTCAAGCCTTAGGGCATTATTACAAGCTAGAAACAAGCCTGTAAGAGCTGTAGTTGTACTAGACAGTAGTAAATCAATGCCGTAAATTGCAGTCTTTACTAAGAACAGCCCACCTTTTCTAGCTGCTGGCTGCAAAACCAGACAACACAATGGAAGACACAGGCCACTACCATGAGAAAAACTGTGCCTTTTGTCAGGAAAAGCATGCAAGCTGTAGAATACAAAAGCATCAGCAACAGACTGACACCTACGTTTCAGCAATAGTGTGAAACATATTTTCGAAAGCATTTCAAAATTTTATCCAGAGAAGGTAGAGTATATAATCATTATCTGATAGTACTGGGATTTCTCCTTGGTAATGAGTGGTAGCCACAATATTGACACTTATTCATCACATCAGTTAGGACAGAAGACTCTCTTTCAGTACCTGAAACCTAATTTAAACAAGAGAAATTAATGAACACCAGGGTTCTGGTCCCTCAATTCATCTCCCATTGCCGCTATTTCATCTCTGTTTAGTAACTTAGTAACCTTTCCAAAGTCTGCAGAGATACAAATTCTTTATCATACTGGATTAAGTCATAATGAAGTAAATTCAGAAAAAATTCCAAGTTTCTGTTTATACTAATGCCAGCAGCCACATCAATCTAGAAATGCCATACAGAGCAAAAAGGTAGATAATAGAATCTGACTGGGGATTACATGGGAAGATTCTTGCTGTTTCTGTGGATGTTGCTAATTTGTTAAATTCTGTAATCGGGTGGATTTTGCATTCATGCAAGACAATCTCTACATCTTCCCTCTACACAAGGGAAATAAGAGGCTTAGTAATTCTCAAGTCTATTAATTGCTTATTCTGGACTGCAGATACCATCAGAGCATAAATGCAGAAATCATTCAAGATTATTCTCTGCCTTCCTGCAATCTATTTTGTCACAGAAAGTCAGGAAAACCAACAGGCTTCATAGCTGAGAGAGGCATTTGGACACTTGCAAAAAGCTGTGCAAGCTTTCTGGGTAGTTATTTGTCCTTGTGTAGCCAAACAAATTTTTTACTACATTTGTTATAATACAGACTTGGAGATTGCCACTATTATCAGCAAAATAAATAAAAACATTAGACTTCTTTAAAGATTCACTCAGGAAACATGTAAAACAACACAAATCCAGTAAAAATATTTCTTATTGATGCTCTGAATTGCTCTATGATCCTAAGGTCAGGAGAAATGGCTTGAAAGAATTTATATTAATCAAAACAACCAATGTGAGTTCCAACAGACTGATGCTATTTAAAGTTAATACTAAAATATAAGGCAAATAATAAGGGCAAAATAATATTACATATTAAGGCCAAATATATAAGGGCAAAAACATATTACATCAGTTTTTATCCATAGCATATCCATGTCAGTACTTTGAAATGGATACAAAAATATATGCACTATTATTTATGCTGCAAATACTATGCTGCTATCATAGATAAATATCTTACAGAGTATTCTTAATATATTTTTCCTTGCCTAAAGCTGATTAAATATTCTCTACCATGATTGAAAATGCTCCATAAGTAATAGATTTCGATTGTTTGCCCAGTATCTTGTAAGCATACATAAGCAGAAATATCCTGACTCAACATAATCTGGTCAACTCTGACAACAGATATATTTTATTCATGTATTTCTCTCTCTTTTATATGGCTAACAATCTGAATTTGCTTTGTATACCCTTCTAAGATGACCACCAGAACCGGACTTAAAAATCCTTTTGCTCCTTAATGTTATATTGGCATTAATGGCATTTACAATCAGTGTGTTTCATTTCTTATCAGTGACAAGTCTCTTCCTAGCAATAACTTCTGAGTATGTGTTAATCTGGGATGTGATAACACAAATGGAAAGTCAACTGGAGCAAACCCAAATATTACAATTTATTTCAAAGACCAAAGTTGTCAGGGAAGGAAGAGGCAGTTTAATCTGAGAAGTCACCTCAGCAGTAGTATCTAATCCTCAAAAGAGATCTATTCAATATTGCAGCTGCAAATTTGAGCATGGCCAGAAGGCCAAAAAGAAGAAAAGAAGTATATTTCTCAGCTCTTTCAAAAAAAAGTAATTGAAAGAGCACGTTCTCTTCTTCTCATTGCTCTTAGAGAGTACAAGGAAAAGGGTGCTCCAGGGAGTGCAGAAGCAGACGTATATTTGAAGGCAGTGTTGAAAAACAGAGACAGCAAGTAGAAAGCTGAGTATTAAGATTCTCATTACTACATTAGAACATGCTCAAAATATATTATGCATATTGGCTTATTGTTTTTTTGCTTATGTTCAGGTACAGAATCAGAGTAATATCTGACACTGTATTGTGAGACCACTTTCCCTCCTGGGGCCTGAGACTCACTCTCTTGTTTTTCAGGTTGGTGTCTACAATTTCTTTTATTTCCATCCTGTAGCAGCCCTGTTGCATTTTACTTTTACCAAAGTTATGAAGAGAAAACTAGAAAGAAGTTATAAAAGGTAAGATATGTATGAACTTGCTTTTGTTGCACACTGGAAGGTAGTTCTGAAAATCACATATTGGTGCACCATTTTCATTGAAAATTGTTTCTTTGAATTTATCTTTTAGCTAAAAAAAATAAGGACATGTGAAATTTGTATGTGTGGGTATGTGGATGTAAATGGTACATAAGATCTTATTGAGAAAGAGGAGAAAAAACGTAGACCTACAACAACAGCAGATTTTAGGTGAGGCAGTTTCTTTCTATATTCATGGGTTTTTCCCAAAGAATTTAGGAGTTGGACAAACACTCAGCAAACTATCAGCCTTCTGTGTTATTACAGTAAACAGAAAGTTGCTATCATGTGGCCTGTAGCAAATGATGAAATGTGCATGTGGTGTAACTGGCACCTTTTTGAATAGTAGAATATATAATTGCTATTCTTTCGGGTTTTGTATTGATTTTGTGTGGTTGTTTTTTTTTTTTAACAGACTGGCTTAAAATACTTTAAAATACTGAAATAAACTTTCATATCCCACACATTGGGTATGTGGACATAAATGGAAAATTCTTTGATACCATTTTTGAATGGAGTTTAGATGTAAAAAATTATTAGTCATTCGTAGTGTGTACTTTAGGATCTGATTTTGAATAGTTGTACACCCACGTGAGAATTTGGCACTATTTTTGTTAGTCTTATTCTATTAAATAATATTTTCATGGCAGAGAATTAATTTCAATCTGTATTTTGTCTAGTCCCATGAGAACAGTTAATTGACAATGGGATAAATGGTTTTCCATGGTGTCAAAAAACTGAACAAATAAATACCTAGAGGGAACAGAAAGTTGGGTTAGCCAAAACAGTGACTTAAAAACACTGCTGTTAGTATTTCCACTTGAGGGGAAGGAAGCTTCATTTTAGACTGAGACCAGGAGTCAAAAGAGGGATGCTTAGGATGAAATCACCGGTTAGATACAAATAGATTTCAGTGGCCTTTTGCTTCCCTCAACTGCTCTCTCACCTAAAAAGTGTCAAGATTATGATGTCAAGAAAAGGATTAAGGGATTTTAGAGATAATCAGAATTTGAATCAACAAGTGAAAGAAGTTAGCAGACTTCAAACTGCAAAAATTATGTCATATTTAGTAGTGAGACAGTGAGGGTGTATATCACTGAACATGACGAATTCTTCATCACCTTCAGTTCGGATTGATATCCTTCTGAAAGATTCACTCAAATGAGGATTTTGCAAGTCAGATGTAGCAATGACTCTCAGCAATTCAATATTAATATTATCTAAGGGTTCAAACAGACATTTTAAATATTTCTGTGACTTTGAATTCTATTAATATTATTAATATATATAGCAGAAAAATCTAACTTATGTAACAGGACATTTATGAGTGAGTAAAAGATGAAATCAACTTCTGCTCTAAAGATTTTTGTTTTATACTTGCCCCTGAAAAGAAAACAAAAATAATTTAAATAATTATATTGCATAATTGTAATTGATATTTTAAAATAGGTATATTTAGGCTAAAAATCTCTATACAAATAAGAATTGCAGTAAACACGATCTAGTGGTTATAAAAGTGTCTGATAAGCTGTTTTAGAATTTAGATAGAGAACAGCAGAGATAGTTAGAAATTAATTTATCAAATTACATCAGTTCAAGCCATCTCCTCACTTATAAATGCTGAGGGACAGGTGAACAGTTCAGATGAGGCAAGTCACAAAAGCCACCTGCTGAGGTGTAAGGATCCTTAAAAAACACTTTGGATCAAGCTTCAGGAAAAAGCAGCACATACATTACATTCTCCATCTGGAGGATGTGATCAAAATGGGTCTTTTAAAAAAAAAGTTTCAACCTCTAAGTGCTTTCACTGTGGTCACAGCTGGAAGCTGGGCTGTGGTTTTGTAGGCTAAGCTTTTACACTTTCTGCTGATAACTATTAGAAGTGTGTGGAGTGCTGACAGATTCTTTTCAGGCACTGACCTAGATTTAGCCTGATTCAGTCCAAAGACCTTTTCATAGGGAGAAAACCCTGTCCTTCCTTATATTCTAATTTATGCAACTTGTTTAGTCTGGATGACTCTACAGCCTGTAGTACACAAAGGCAATTCGAAGCATCAAGGGAATATACTAAATATGAGCATAACCCTGTTTTATCATCCCTTTGTCTGACAGCAACAAAGATTATTCTACAGCATTGTAAAATCATGATTCCTGTGAGCTGTTCCCAAAGGACAGGCATCCATCAAAGTTTCAATCTCATTATGGAGTGCAGAGCTTTTATCTCCTTTGACAGGTTCGCGTTCAGGAGGTGACTTTGACCTTCTCAGAGCACCTCTAAATTCACAGAAATTGGTGTCTTTGCCGTGGGCACCTGTTCATTTATATAAGCAGAGAAGCTTACAAGAATTTTCTACTGTATTCACCATAGGCCTAGATTTCACTTTTCCACTCCTTATACAATTCCTTTTCACACAGAGAGAAGCTGGGCATTAACCACTTCTCTCATCTTAAGAAATTTCTTTTAACAGTTCACCTATCCTTAAATATCAAGATTACATTCTAATGAGTACCTTTCTACCTAAATCTTTGCATCCTGACAAAAAAACCCCAATCCTGTGTTTTTCTAACTAAGGCAGCTGTGCTCAGCTTCAGCTGACCTCAAAGATAGGAAGATGGCACAGGTTACACAGGGAGTTTGTGCCATTCTGTACATTCTGCTCTTTTAAAAGTTATTAATACCTGTAATAAAATCTATATTTTCTTATGTTAATGTTTAAACTCTCCAGAGTTCCTGTTTCTTGTATTCTGCTTGTCACATTACCAATTTGTATTTTTAAAAATCTTTTTGAATCCAGTCCTTTCTAGCTGTAAGTAATGTAAACAGCATCTACATCTTCAACCAACTTCATTAATATGCAATACATTCTGACTTCCCAGAGTGTCACCAATGGCAAAACTAAACAGTGAAAAATGAGAGCAGAGGAATTATTGATGTGTAATTTATAAATATGTAACTGCAATGCTAAATCTAGTTCTCTTTCATTTTCTTTTGTGGTCAGTACTGAGCAAGATGACAGTTCAAAGTACCTAAAGGTGGCTCCTCCTTCATTTCTTTTACTGAAAGTTGTCTATGCTGGGAGCCTAAAAATGAGATATGTCTGAGCAAATGCAGATTTGAAGAGTTGTGCTGGTCACTTAAGGCTTCTTTACAAGGTCAGAGGGAAAAATAGGGAGTAAGTCTTCTTTAAACTGCCTGTCTGTAATAGGTCTAATGAATCACTTTGTGCTTCTCCCATTGACCTTAAAAAGAAGACTCAAATTACTTTCTTAAGTGCATATGCTTTCAGCTTATGTTGTAAATGCCAGAAGGTGGTGCAATGTATTCCACACTAACCTTCTAATTTAGATTATTAAATTTAGGTAGCAACTTCATGCATAGCTCCAGGCCATCCAATAATTAAACTTTCTTTTCAAGTATTGAAAAATGTGCTATTTTGTTACCTCCCAGTTCATGTTTAGTTTTCAGGCAGCAAAAAGAGTTTAGCAGATACAGTTGACCCCCAAACTCTCCCCACCTTTTCCTTCCAGACCTGTAGCTCCTACTCCGTATCCACTTCAGACAGACATCCAGATTCATGTTGTAAATCTTCAATTTGCAATGTCATGTGGGCAAAGCCACCACCTTTTGTGACCACCTATGATCCCAGCCCTCAGCAGGATCATTTGTTCTCTCTGAACACTTGGCTCTGGGATACTGGACCAATTTTCGGATGCAACAGGAAAATTCTAGTTCATAAAAGATGTGTAACTACTGTGATTATACATTGCTTTGCCTGGAAACAAGGGAGATCCTTAGAGACATTGGCTGAAATGGCAGCCAGAGAGTTTTTCACAGTAATTTATGAAATTGGATGATCCCCCAGACACTTGTGGTGTTGAACAAAATAGAACCAAAAGCAGAAAGGTGTCTGACCTGGACATTAGGAGAGAATATGTCATCCTTTCCTTGTAGAGTTTCTGTCTCAGCTCAGAATCTCTAAATTTTGGCTTGAATCTCCTTCCAGTGCATAGCTGGGACATCAACAAACTGAACAAAATGAAATCAAATTTTGAATAAATGCAAGCTACCTATTTTTCTTATACACTTAAATTAATATACTTCTAACATTTTCAAAGAATTTTTACAAATAAGAGGTCACTGTTTGTCAATGCAACTTATGGTGGCTCCTGTTTGGCAATAATTATTATCAAATTCTTCACTGATTTTTTTTCTTTTTTTTTTTTTTATTTATAATGCTCTACAAATCATGAGAATATTTTCTTGTTAAGAGAACTGCCTCTTCAAAAACAAGACTGTACTCAAAATATATACATATGACTCTTAAATCATCAATGTTTCTAAAATAATGTGAGCTTTTCTCGATTAGGATTTTACATAAGTAAATGACACACAATTAGAATAATGGCAGTTACAAACAAACTCTTCACCTGTCTGAAGGAAATGTTTCCTGAAGCAGCTGACAGCACACTTAGAAGCAAGACACACTCTTTGTGTCTGTGAAAGTGGAAAATAAAAGAGTGACTTCTACTACTGCTACTTTATGGCCATCATACCAGAGCTCTCCAAGCAGGGGGAGCGCAATCCACGCAGGCATCACAGTACATTTTGGGGTTGCCTCTTCTGGTGGCACTGGCAATGAAAACCCTATGGAGCAGTGGCAGCAAAGCACTTCCTAAGGAGCAGGAAGGGCTGCAAAACTGAAGCCACTTTGCATTCCAAGCTCCCACCCAGTAATAACCCACATCTCATTGACTGGGTAAGTCCAACTTACAGTCAGTGCTTCTTTCACTGATTAAGAAATATTCTGGAGTCATTGTAAGGGAGGGAAATTCTAAAACTGTTTGTGAACACGGTGATAAATTTCAGCTGTTGCTTTGGGCCACGTCTTTTGAAGAGCTAGTAGTGTTTCTTCTGCAGGAATATAAGCAGCTCAGAGAATGCCTTACTTCAAGACGCAGAAAGAGAGTAATGGTGATATGCACACCACAGGACTGTAGAGATATCATGTGCCTTAAGTAGCTGAAGGACCTGACGTGCAGGTCTTATTTTGGGGAAGGAAATGAGAGATGGACAATAGAAAGACAGGGACTTAGCAGGGACTGTGGACTGTGGAGTAGAAACTTGGAGGAAAATGGTTAAAGAGAGAGAAAATATGATGGGATGGTGGATTAACAGGCGCAGTCTGCACTGGGACTAGAGGATGTATATGTGTATTTGTGTACATACATGAATATATTTTTTCTTAAGTTTTCTACAGAATATAATTTTCTTTTACTAGGTTTGTCAACAGTTGTTAGAACCATTCAACAACATGAATATACCCTACTGTGTGTGATAAATAAGTTGTACTTCCATTCAGTTTTATTTATCATACAAGTTGAATGCCACATCTCCTTTTTAATTACTATCCCTACTGAAAGATGCTGGCCTGATTTACAGAGCAGTACAGCAAATGTAAGATTACACAGACTCGATAATGAGCTGTAAGCACCTATGAAAATGAGGCCAACTTTATACTTGGGGATTGCACAACCCAGGGCTAATGAAGCAGCCATGCTGCTGAACATCTCCTGTATAAAACATTCATAAAGAAAAGTGCATGCTGCAGTGTGGAGGTCGGTATTTGAGGGTTTGTCGGGTTTTTTTGTCACCCACATTTCCTTAAGCTTTGCAATATCAATGAGCACAGAAAGATGGCAACGACTTTGATTTTTGCTGACTCTTAAGTTTTGCTGAACTTGTATTTTTTACAGTCTTTAGTCTATCAGTGTATTTAATACCAAAATACTGGCACAATTTGCTAAAACAAAAACCTTGACAATAGTTAAAAACCTCTAATTATGGACAAAATAAATCTAAACTTTAAACAAAATATGTCTGACAAGAAAGCTAGCTCCTTCTAGTTTTTAACGTTTTTATTTTGACTTGGAATGCTGAAAAAAGGTTCATGTATATTTTACAAATTTCATAACTTCAGGTGTCATAATGAAGTCTGTGCTGCTTACTTCTGAAGCCAGGATGTGGCTTATATTGTGAACCTTGCTAACCTGCCATTTCATCCTGCTTAAATTCCTGTAGGGCTTGCACAGCTTCAGCACAACTTTCTCTTTGCATTTTCGAAAATAACATCTTAGAAGAGGTACTGAAAATACCACTTTGACCAACATTCAGCCCTACTGTAAAATGTCTGAATTCTGAATTTTGTGAAGTATAGACTATTCTCTGGCTAAATTTGTCCCATTGTTCTTGTAGAAACAAAGGGGATTTTGGCAGCAAACCTGTTAAAAGGTATTCAGCCCTTACAGTTCTAGTTTAGTGTTTGAAAGTTTTATTCTTCATGAAAGGCTTGTTGATCTATATTGAAGAACTACAATTTTAGGGTAAAAATTCCCAAAGATTCTGTAACTATAGTATTTGAGGGATGAGAATATTTTTTGCAAAATCTAATGCAATGCTGCTTGCAAGTTCCTTGAGAAGTAGCAAGGGATTAAAAAATGCGGTTGCAGTCCATGCACACCCAGGAGAACTTAGTGTTTAGAAATGATTAGAGGCTATTCTTGTAAGGTAATGATCTCCCTGAAACTGGCCATGAATGTATTAACAGCTGTACCTCCTCCTCACTAAATTCAAACCCTTATGAAGCACTGATAGATTAAAGTGTTAGAAAGTAATTAAACCATAATTGCACAATGAAAAATAACTTAGAATCGTGAAGAAAAGAATAAACTTACCAGAATATTAATGCTTTGTTTTTTTAAATACAACATAGCAATGTAATTCACAGGACTACAACATCTTTTCTGGCACGAATGGGAATTTACAGACTTCAATTAACAGTTTTGTTGTTCAATACTGTTAATTAAAACATGAGATGTACATTTAAAAAAAAAGTCCAAAACCACAGAGCCTTGGAGTTTGGATAAAACTAATCTCTATCATTTATATCAACATCTTTACATGTTGCAGTGTTTTATGTAAACCAGGCTGTATTTACATCACCAAAAGAGAAAAAAAAAACTAGACAGGACTTCGAGACTAATTAATTGCATCAAAGGACCTGATAATGTAAAGGGTTGAGCATATTTCACAGAAGCCTGAGAAGAGACATTTTATCTGCACCCAGCTTCCAAAATATAGAAACATGGTATAATCTAAACTCTGACTCCTTTGTAGCATCTGAGCAGCCTGCACTTATGGCAGGGGGTCTGGTATTAGAAGATCTTTAAGATCTCTTCCAAAACAAGACATTCTGTGTTTTCATGATTCTATGATCTGTAGAAGAATATGCCTAGAATCTTTCTGTTTTAAAAAATTATCAAGACTTGTGTTTCTCTTTTGAGGAAAGATTGGTCATCTGATTAACCTCAAAGCACTGGCAGAATCCAACATTTGCTCTTCATCAAAAATGACCCAATTGCATTAGGCATTTTTAAACTGAAAATTACCCGAACAGAAAAGATCAAGCTGAAATGTTTTAATTGCATCAATTACCTTAAGTAATTCATTAAAATGTCATAACACTGAGAGATGATGCTCTCCAGAGTTCATGTATATATGATCTTGGTTGCTTTAATGTTTATTTTGTATCACCCATAATCATTTTACTCAAACAAGATGCTTCTTTGTGTATGTAAGGAGAACAATGAAAAAGCTGTTGTTTTAGACCATATAAAATGTGAAAAACTTGCATGCATATCTGAAATTATTTTCTTATCTTTTATTTTCATTTTTTATGAAAATAAAAATCTCCTAAATAAATCTCTGTGAAGGCATGGACTATGTGATAATGTAATCTCTCAATCTCCTTTATATTTACCAGTGTTCATAATGTGTTTTAATTGGTTATTCAGTGCTCCAATAATTATCTCAGAGAGAACTAGAGCTTGTTTGTGTTTTAGTTTAAGCTTTAGAGGACAAAAGGAAAAAAAAAGGAGGCATCTTGATTTCCTGGTCTCACAAAAATTGAGACATAAACTATGCAAAGTAAGATATAAAGATATGGTAAATCAATTACAACCCAGTACTTGGTTTTGAAGTGCAGTGCAAACTTGGATACAAAAGTCAGCAGGCACCAGAGACACTGAGGGATTGTAAGCATTTGACATTTTCAATCAAAATATGACACGATTATACAATGCATAACTATATTTCTGAAAAACATCATTACCCTAGCAGATGAAAGAATAAGAATATTCAAAAACTGGAAGCGGGATAACATTAAGCACAAAAAGCTGGATAACATTAAGCACAAAATTATTTCTTTTCAATAGTTAAAATAAGTAATGGTTGGAGCTCCTTCAGAATTTATGGTTTAGGGTTCCCATTAATATATATTATGTATAAATTAATATGTATTATGTAGAAATTAATATGTTGAATGTGGAGCCATTAAAATACAGAAGAGAGAGGACAAACAATTGTGAAGGCATGCAAAGGGATGCTAAATCAGAAAACTGAGAGAGAGTTCAGAATATTTACCCCATGAGTTTTCCACAGAACTTAGAAAATATGGGTAGGAAAAGAAACACTTAAGGAATTTCTTCACTGTCTTCAGAGCAGAATACAGTTCTGTGTATGGGAGATAAAAGGAAGGACCAAGAAAAAGCTAAAGAAGAATGTGGAAAAATTCCAAGCCCACAGCTGTGGCATTTCATTGCAAATCAATGATTAATTTCCAATAATACAACTTGAAGATACAAAGATGTGATTGAGACTTCCAATTTCCTAGAATTATATCCTTTGCACTCAGCAAAAATAAAGGATAATTATTTATTTGGCATATTTTCAGAAAAACCAACATCAAATTTAGATACTTTGCATCAAAGATTTAACTTGTGCTGTCCAGTCTTTAAAGATGCCTGTCAAAGCATAATATCATCATCCAGAAACAAGCCCACAGCTAACCAAAACCATATTGCAGGAGTCAAACTCTACCAAGTAAAAAAATTAATCTGAGCAGTCTTTGATTTTCCCTTGCTCCACAAGCCCTAGTACAACAATATTGACCTTAAGAAATTAAGACTTAATTATATCCTTTCTATAGTTACTAAGCAGTTTTTCTACAGTTATATATATAAGCATATAAATACTAATATGTGAGCACATATAGACCAATCATATTTAATTAATTATAAGACCGGGTACATTACTTTTGTACTTCAATGTTTTTGCTTTTATTTTTACTGTAAAAGTAAATCCTAAAATTATTTTCATTTGAAAATTCCTGGAATAACTTGAAACTGTGATAGTCTGTTTCACATCAGTATTTTTTATTTTTTTAAAAGCAGAAGTCTGCAAATGAAAGTAAGTGTAATTCCCACCTCTTTCACTTTTCTAACTCTCCTCCAAAGTCAGACCAAAGACTGACCCATCTTTATGTGTGAGTCATACTTTAAGTAGTTCTCTGGCTCCCCTGTGGATCTTTTCTTACTTTTAGAGAAGATGGGCAATGCAAGAGAGAGATTTATTTCACCACAGAATGATGAGGAACACAATGACTGCACAAATTTATGATCTGCTGTGAAGAGAGATAGCACTGTTGGGAACAGTCACCAGATATGTGATAAAATGTGTAGTCTAGATAGGTTTGGATTTTAAAAAATTAAATACTGCACAAATATGAACATGTATAATGTAAATCCATGTATTTGTAATATATGGTTATAAATATTTGAGAAAAAAAGTAAAAAACTCAGCACACCTAAATTTGCTTTAATAATTCATCCACATTAATGAAATCCTAGCAATTTTATATCATCAGTTAACTACAAAAAGAGCAGAATTTTTATCTTGGATGGTACAAAAAAACGTAACCGATGAAAAACTTTGAGTAGAACTAAAGTGAGTATCAGATGACGCTGTGCATGCAACTTCTATCTCTAAAAGCAGAAGAGACTCCTGCTTTGCAATTGCAGAAGGATGGAACTAGAAGAAACCAGAGTATCTGGTCAAAAATAGGTGAATTTTTTGCTATATATGACCTTTACTTCATACAGGTAGTACATATTTGATGTTGAAAAAACACAGTCACTAATATAAATAATGTTGGAAAATAATTTAATTCAATTTTATAGGTAAGTCAATACATCAATATTACTAGTGTGATTCTAGGCAATTATAAGCAAGTCTAAGGCCTTCAGAACACATGGATCTATGTTATATGTTGAAAATTATACTTTTATTACTCAGGAAAATATTTGGAAAGTTGTTTTGTCTAAGGATAGCAGTAGATCCCAAGTTTTCAAAAACAGTAAGCATTGGTTTATTTGCTACCTTAAGTTATCCTAACTATTTTGACCTATCCTGTCAAAATAGTTAACATAAAGAACAAAACAAGTCACTGAGCATTTGAGGGTTTTATCATTCAAATGAGCACTTGTTATTGTAGGGGCAAACTATTTTTGTTTTATTACATTTGTGCTATGACAGTTAATGAGCTCCATCAGCCTAATCGTGCTCCAATACCATGCTCTCAGTCAGTCACAGAGCACCATGTGGCCTCTCTGCACCCAACTCACTTTTTGGACTTAAAGTGCACTCATTATGCTTTGCTCTATAAAACAAAATGCTGCTCTAGTTGGATTCCAAACTGCTGCTGGAAAACTGGGAAAGCTACTGCCAGGGGATCTGGAGTATTTAGTTACACATACATGAGATAAACAAAAAAAGAAAAGTAAGAATTCTGACTTAAATAGAAGGAATTACCACCTATTAATGGAGAATGCCTAATATTAATTTAATTCTCAGAGCTGAGTACTAAGGGAGATAAAGGGAAATAAATGAACTAACAGCTCAAAAGCCAACACCAACAGAATGCTAGGTTTTAACTTAGAGATAATCAGGCTACCTAAAACATGTAGAAGATTCAATTATCTTATCAGTTCATTTTACTGCTGTGTCTAATATGTGGGAAAAGTACCTTGATTAAGATGATTTTTGACCTCTCTGTGAGAATTGTCTTGGATATTAAACAACTTATCCATTCAGCAGTACTGTTACTAGTACCCTGAATGTACTGATAACCATCAGCAGTTCATGGCTTAGAAAAGTCAATCTGAGCATTGCAAAGACAGCATTGTAGGTTTGCTCAGAAAAGAAGAGTAAAGGTTGCAGAAGGATTACTTACCTCTAATAAACATTAGTTAACTTTTCATTTCAATAATCTAGAATGGGCATTTTGATATTAGAAAACTCTTAGAAGGTATTGAAGAGTAATAAAACTTACAGCACACTGTTACAGCCTCCTGACAATTCAACACAGTCCTGTCAGAATTCCTCTGGCGTAATACTGATCTCATATGAAGAATTTTTTACCTGCCAAAACAAGCCAGAAAAAATCTTTTTTGGAAGAAATCTGAAAATCACCAATGCTATTGAAATGATAAGTATTATAAAAAGCTGACATCAATAAAATTGAATTAAATTTTATTTTAACATTATTTATACTAGTTAGTGTGGTTTTTTATTATCAAAAAGTTGCCAATATATTTGGTTAAAAACTCTAACCTCAGATTAATGAAGATGAGAAATAAGAATGACCAAATAAAGTAGGTGCTTGGGAAGAGCAGTTTTTTCTCTCCTATGTGTTATTTTACCTAAAAGCAGGCATTGAAGATTTCAGATGGAGTAGTCACATGGATACTTAGTCTTCAAAGCAAAAATAAATTAAAATTGCAAAATTATGTTACAGTTACATAAAAGAGGTTTCACGACAGCTCTGGAAAGTTGACTGTTAATGTTCCCACTAGGTATTACTCAGCAGCACACAAAATTATGCTTTGGTATTTAAAAAGGCAATGAGTAAGTAATATCCTTTGTATTAAATAGCTTACCAAAGGATAGCGGTGCAACTGTTTCTTCTGGTCATAAAAAAAGTGTAATTGTTTCTTCTGGCCATAAAATTTGTATAGAAGTCCATATATTTTCACAATTGATTGGGGTGCCCTCTGTATGTAATGTAAATATAGAAGAAAAATTGTAATCTCTGAAAGAGAAAATACTAAAAAAAGCAATTTGAGTTTAGCTGGTCTTGTCATCTACATGTAGAACTCTAAGTGTTCAGTATTTTGACACATGCAAAATTAAATGGTAAAGGGAGTTAAATAAATTAAGCAGTAGAAAAGTTAAATGAAACCATGAATGATTGTGATTTCAGTCATAAATGGTATTTTAAATAAATAAATTATATTTTAGGTAACTTCCAATAATTACTTCTGGCCTATATGGCACCTTCTTTCATGAATTACATTCTCAGATTCTAAGCAGGCTGAAGAATTTATTTGTGCACAAAATCTGTGCATTATTAAATTTGGAAAGTTGATTTTAAAAGCCAGAAACATATTCAAATTATTTTAAAAATTAAAGTCAACTTCCATGCAATGTTTGTTTATACTGTAAATGAAACAAGATGCTGCTTTAGAATGTCTCATAACTAAAAAAACACAGACAGAATGTAGGTATTAATTTGGTTGACATTAACATGAAGACACTTTTGGATATTCTATTTCTTAAAACAATGAAAGACAGGAGAAACTCCATCAGAGTCAAGGCATTCACAGTTGTGCAAAAGTGCTTGAAAAGAGAATATAGACCATTTCCTCTTTGGCATCTTACCAGATACAATTTTTATCCCAGCACTGCATGGATTCTTTTATTCTAGGCAATGGTTCAATGTACGTTATAGATTTAGAGATCCTCCCCTCTGCTTACAATATATATTCACAAGATACAGAAGGAAAAAAAATAACAGCAGTGTAAGAACAAGGATAACTGTTGCCATTGGCAAAGTTTTCTATCATGTATCAGACAGCTGCTCTTTAAGCATTTTTGTGCTTCCTTGTCTCAGTTAGTGCTGCTTGCTCTCTTCTTTCTGTCTTCAATTACCTGTATCCTATTTTCACATTTATTCTCGTGTCCTGTAAATTCATTGGCATTGTGAAGTCACTCAGCACACATTGGGCCTGTTTACATTCACATCTGAGTTTGGCTCAAGAGTGTGCTTTTGAAATAACTCCCCTCTTCATGCTGTATATATCATGGGTTGGTTCACACCACAGAGCAGCTGTTTTATGTACAAGACACTTCCTGTGTGAAGCTGAACTGAAAGATGCCCTCCAATGCACCCCAGCACTGGTCATTGCATCACCCGCATCAACTGCTTCTCCCTACACACCAGCTCTTGTTGGATTGCACTTCTTGCTAATACCTGTAGTTGCATGCAACCAGCAACAAGCCAAATGTTATCTCTTGCTTGCCAAAATAATCCATTTCCTTCAATTTTGGTGTGTTTTTGGAGATGTAGCTGAATTATTTTTTTAATAAAAGGATGAGATGAAGAATGCAGCCTCTTGACACAGGAGCTGGAGAAAAGGCTGTTTGGAGTATTTTGTGAGATAGCAACAGATCTGTCATCCAATTTAGTGTGACAAATGCATATGAGGAGCAAAACATGCAATATTTGCGTTGTATCAGTCATAGAGTGGGCAGGGTGAATCCTATTATTACCTGGGAATACTTCCATATGTCTGTCCTCTCCTTATACATAGCTTAGTTCACCTTCCTTTTACATTTTAATAATAGTCCTCAAAATGAACTAGTAGTAATAGAATTGGGGTGGCGATCTCCTATATGACCAAAAAAACCCCACAGCGTCTATGCTTATTCCCAATACTAATTTTGAAGAAGGGTAGAAGATGGGGATCTTTCACAACTGTGATTGACATGTTAAAATAAAGAGAATGAAGTGACCATATGTTTTGTGCTCTGACTGAGGAGATTGTCATCAAGTTATATATCTGTCTAGCCAGTTAATGACTAATCCAAACCTCTTCTGTTGTACTGTTAATTTCCTGTGCTGAACAGTGTTTCTCTAAGATTACAATGAACTTGGGATTTCAGCATTATTTCTGAGGGTGGTGTGTTTACACTGAGTCATCCATCCATCCATCCTGATGCCCTCACCCTCTTGGAAGTTCCTTTTAGTAGAAACTTTGTTTTCTTTTCATTTGCTTGAAGAGTCAAATGAGGCTTTGGACTAGTTTCAAGGATGTTAGCAAATGCTGCAGGGTCAGCTGCAGTGATTAGAAGTTGGTTCTGGGGAGCAGCAGAGCTATCCAAGTAGTGGAGATCTACCTGTTGAATCAGAGGACTCTGACTTGAGCTCATCTGCAGCTTGAAAGTTTGATGCTTAAAATTAAAGATTCGTGTCTACCCTTGCTCTTTTAGTGGCCTCAGCTTGGGTTTCAGGCACTCCCTGAAGAGAGATCATACTGAGAGTAGGCCCTGTGCAGCTGTGCCTGAGCTCATACATCATCTATAACTTGAACTTCATAGAAAAAGTAAAACTTTTAAGGGAGGAAGAAAGCCATCAGAGTATGTATCAGGTACATATGGTTAGTACTGAGACCAAATGAGGCCAATAGCTACTTACAGCTAACTACCAACATTTTCACTTTGCCCACTTCAAACCTAAGATACCTTTATTAATTGTCATGAAAAAAATAGCACCAGAGCTATCTCTACATACCACTTTCCCTCTATCCCAGTTCTCCTGTGGATTAAATTCTCATCTTCCTGAAGCTGTCTGCAACTTTTTTTGCAGGTTGACTCACCTGCCTTCTTTTAAAACCTGATTCAATCCCATGAACAAACCTTGCTGTGACCTTTTACAGCTAGCTTCCACTTTGCTCCCAGCTTGATTAATTTTGCCCGGTTTTCCGACTTCTGTGCTTTTATTTGCACATCTCTCTTATACAATCTATTTGGCCTTGTTCTCTCTTTACCTTTGTCTCTCTCTTTGGCTCTCTTCCTCCTGCCTTCTATTTACACTTTTTCAAAAGGAATAGGGCTCTCCTTCCTGTGCTCCAAATATTATTCATTTTCCTTCTAATACAGCCCTTTTCCTGTCCTCTTTTGCAAAGCTTTACTATAATAGATTTTTCTCACAGTGACCTTTTGTTTTCAAAAGTGTTAGTCTGAAAAATTGGTTAGCGGTGAAACCTCAAGGATGTATACAATGGCAAAATGAAAAGAATCAAACCTGAGTACTTGACCCCTGGCTGAGTGCAATGTTCAGTTGTTCCTTCTCCCCCAGGCTTTGCCTGAATGGTTCACACCAGTTTTCTCCAAAGCACCCTCACTTATTCTGGGGATGATTCACATCAGGGATTACACTGAAAAAGAGTGATCATAAGACTGCAGCACTGTCAGCTCTCCCCAGCCTGTACAATTGTTTACCACCCTGTCCTTTACAAATAAAGAATCCTAGGGCCTGTCATAAACAACGTCTGTGCCAGGTGATGAAAACATTTTGGTGGAATGTAGAACATTCCTCACAATATTTCAAGCACTTTGAACATAAAAGTAATTGTGTTTTAGAGCTATAGGACAACATGTAAGCCATGTGGTAAACAGCTTCCCTGCTGTAGAAGGAATCAGCCAGAAGCAACATAGGCATAGGCACATGCACACAAATTAGATTTAGGGACAAGGATATTATTCTGAATTTTTTTTTATTTCACTGTATAGATATGTTTTATTATTGCTTTTATGATTTGTTCTCCTATGGAATGAGCTCACATGACTCACAGTGCTTTACAGATATAATCCACCATGATGATACCATCTCACACTTATGGCTCCTCAAAGCTACAGCTGATCTCAAGATAGACATTTCATTCTTTCATTCAACAATTCTTCTGTCAAGTTAGTCCATGCTATGTTCATGCTTAAACATACCTGTGTAGCCTATGGGTGAAAGAAGTGCTGAATTTTCCATGACCCCAATTTCCATTGAGGCTTTCTTCTACACCTGAAAGCAGAAATGACTGGATGCTGCTGCTTCATACCTGTGCCCACAAGGTATGAAGCACCTCTCCTTTTTTCAGGTCATAGTCTTGCTCTAAGATCCGCTGAGTATTGCAGGACTGCCCAGTTTATTACAACCTGGCTTCCAGTTTGCATTCTGATAGCTTACTCATTGATCAGATGGCAAATAAATCTTTAGAGGTTATGCCAAGTATTAATGGAAAAAGAGAGACCAAGTGGAATTAATGTTGCTGGCATCCTACTGGTTTATATGGTCATAACTACATGAAGGTAAAAAATGTCATCTCATTTCTACCAAAATCAGTGAAAGCCTCCCCATTAGTAGAAAACATGTGGTGATCATAGTTTGAATGGAAAAGTGTCTTTTTTTAGAGCAGTTGATACAGATGGAAAAAATAGGCAAGCTTTTTCGCACAGACTTTTTTCAGGTAAGAAAACAGAAACAAAACACTTCAAACACCTTATGAAAATTGGTCTCAGCTTAATTATCATCAGTCATCAGTCTGAAAAAAAGAAGAGGTAGGAGTTAGTAGTCGTAAGATAGGGTGATATGTTAGCAAAGGGTGGAGGAGAGAAGTTCAGTAGCTCCTGTGAGAATACAGAAAAAGAAGCAATTATCTCTTATGCAGCAATGAGATAGGAGTGATGTTTGGCACAAGAGAAATCCTAAAGTCTTGATCTCATTGTATTTTTTTTTTTTTTTTTTTTGTGGATTGAAGTTACGAGCTTCAATTCTTAGGCTTGTCTTTTAATTATACTTTGAAAGTTTTCCTTAAAGTCCAAGACATAATGATTGTTTTCTGAATGTTCTGCTAATGGTAACAGCTCTTCCAGCAGCTGTATTTGCAAGTCTTCCTTGAATATGTGCAAGTTACACATCTAAGATGTATGTATGTTGAATATCCTGCTGGATAAGTGATAGATTAAGTTTATTGCACATTTAAAGGGTGACAAATAAAAGAAATATGAAAGAAGGTGAAGAAAGAGGGGAGAACAGTAGCAGAGGGAATGGAACCTTAGCTCTTGCTCTATGTCTTCACAGAGGGGACAAAATAATAAAAAGGAAGTTAGAAGGGAAAAGATGAGATAGCCAAACTCTAGCTCTGTAAATGAATCTTGATAATAAAGATAGTCTAACGGTAAGTCTGGGACTTTGAAAAGTGAAGACCTACATTTAAGAAAATAAATTCTCCCAGGCACTCATTAATTACTTCCTTCTAACAAGAAGCAGAGGAATGTGAAGCAGCATATGACTTTAAAAATGCACCACATTCTTACAAGAGGCAATGAGAAAAAAGGAGCAAGTACATTAATTTATTGAGACTGGAAGTTTTGTCAAAGTTTACTTAAAAGTTGTCTATTTAAATGTATATGCAGACTAGTAGAAGTATGCTGCAAAAAAAATCTTTTTCTTCCTCAGTAGTCAATAAGACAACATATAAAAATCTGCTTTTAGCACTCCATTGCTTTCTGGAGGTCATTACTTGTTTACTTGCTTTTTTAATTCTTTATTCTAGGGCAAGTCAGAGTGAGTACCTTATCGTATCAGTAGTACTGGAATGTAAAAGCCTGATGGACAATGAATTGAAGTGGACCTAAAAAAAATTTAAAAAAAATAAATAGGCATTTAGTGGGCTTGGTTTTCAGCAGCATCTAAGATTTAAGCTTTCTGGGAACAGATAAGCAGGTCTGTCCTTGCTGTTCTCTCTTCACCAGAACTGGGGATTGATACATTTGTTGTGGGTTTCCCTTCAAGTATTGTTTGTGATGTAATTCTGTGCTTTTGAGGAGAGAAATATAGAGAAACATTGTCTTCGTAGAGAGAATGTTCCAGAAGGCTTTGAAATTCCATTGAACTGGATGCAGTATTGGATGTAGATAAGGGGACAAGTAGCCCTTTGTAGTTACTACCAAGAAAAAGCATTCTGAATATCTGGATAGAGTATGGGAAAACACAATTGCCTTTATAAGTGCAAACTTGTCCCCTGCTGTTCTTATTCACCATGAAATTGTCAATAAGCAGTTTTTACTCTTTCGTCAAGCATGATATGAATTTAGAGTAAAAAAAAATAAGAGAGTGCAGTGTTAGACTAATCAAAATAATGTCCTTATTATGATGAGCTTAATAACCCAAAAATGTATCTTAATTAATTAGCTTTAAATCAGATGCTAAAAAAAAAAAGTATCTCAGTTCTAAGTGGGACCTCAGATTAACTAATTAGTTAATGTTTGCAAAGTGTGGTGGATATGTGGAAAGGGAGGGAGCTTTTTCTGTAGTGCAGGATCTGTGCTTAGGCTGGATGAGTGTGGTCTCAGCTGAGGCCCTGGAGTCTGGGCTTGCATATAGGAGAGAATATAACTTGGTGGTTACAGTCAGCTGTTGACAAAACATTACAGCTCTGAGCTGAGCTGTGCTACTGATGTACTGTGGCTGGCAGCAAGTCTGTTTTGTCCCTCTATTATAGCAGAAGAGTTAGAACAAACTGCTTTGGTAGGGCAGTAAGGTTCAGTCAGCTGATGTGTATGATGCTCTTGAAAGGCCATTGAGTGATATTGAGCATGAATTTAATCTCTTTATATCAACTGTGACCTAATGCAGTCCTAAGGACTGTACTTGTAGGGTGAGGGAGCCATGAGTTCTCTGTGGCTTTCACAATGCTGTGTGCGTGCATGAAAAAAGGTTTTTGTTTTGGTGGCATGCCCAATTGATTTGATTTGCAGATGTACAACTGAGGCGAGGTGACCACAGGAAGGAAGGATGGGACAGATTAAAGGCAGAAGATATTGAGAGGCAGCTCTCAGTAACAGGCAAGCAGCACAAACAAAAAAAAAAAAAAAAAAGAAGGAGTGCATAAGGTGGGTTGTAACACAGGAAGGGGCAAAGTAGGGAACACATACTTAGCAATAATACAAAAATTAATCTTTGATTCCTTCCTCGGCAAATGACAACACACCACTAGAAATTGTTTTCTCTCTGAGAACTACTCAGACTGGGAGGAGGAAAATTCATACAAGATTTTATACTGTTATGGAGTAATTTGAGCCCTTGTGAAGGACAGCAGAAAGAATTTATCTTTCTCGGTGATACTGTGTGCATGAAAGGCATTATAACAAAGCAGGTATGTTCTTGCACCACTAAACTGGCTCTTTCTCACATCCAGAAGATAACACTTGCTGTATTTTCTACAAAAATTTGTGGCTGCTTGCTCTAGTTGTTTTCCCCATTGATGATCTGCCTCTCCTTCTACCCCTCTCTCCTCTACAACCTGCACCCCTGACTCACCACTGACTGTTGCAGAACTGATGTGTATGTGTCAGGATTCTTGGTGACTGCCTCAGAGTTTGTGTTCCTGCCCAGCTGAGGGCATCTCTTCCTTCTTAGATTTATCTATGAAGTCAGAAACTAGCTTGGTCTCAAGCTTCTTCAAAAATTGACAAGTAAAACATAAAATACTAGTGCCAAATCAGTGCTCCGTGATGTCCAACTGACAGCAGCTTGAAAAGGAATCCAAGCCACAGCTCTTTTCCATATCCATTTACTCGCTTCTGACTTCTGCATGGTATGCAGTATCATGCATTTCTCATAATCAATTTTATTTCCTACTGTAAGTATAATTTTCCTTACTGTTGAATTTCATTAAAATGGTGAAAATTTCAGTTCCCATCTATTAAATACTGTTTTACACTGTTGACTATTTTAAATTCCTAAAATATATTTAATTTGTTAGCAATTTCTCCACTCTAAGGAGCTCCTTATATATTCAAGTGCAAAAAGGAAACTTCTATTATATTTTGCCTGTTTATCAAAATTTCATACAATAGTCTAATGAAAGCATGTACAATTTATTAAACAGTTACTAATTAATTAACTTCAGGATTATTTCCCTTTCATTCGTAATATTTATCTTTGCCTCAGTAAGGTCTAATGCTAGAGGCCTTGCTTGGTTTGGATACAATAATTCCTATCTTTATACTTCTGTATATCATCATTTAGAATTCAACAGTGCCTACAAATAGCATCTAACATGCATTATTATGGATTTGTCAGCAATTAATTTAATCTTTTATTATATTGACAATTTATCTACCTTTTCTTCTCAACTGATCTTTAGACCTGACTAATCTAATTACTCTTTTGTTCTTCAAAGCTTTGAACAACTTGACTCATCTGAGGAAACCAGGACCTCTGAAATGTTAATGCACAATGAAATTGGCTAACAGGGAAAATAAATTCAGGCTACTTCAGTATCCTTTCCTTGAAATTCTACCTTCTTAAAATTTTGGTTTATATTTTAGCAATATTCTGGCATATATTCAAATGGAAGAATATGCCATACTCACGGAAAGTAATAATTTAGAATTCATATCATGCTGTTTCACACCGGAAACAGCAGCCAGTCAGAGCTATGAGAAAGTACAGTGGCATCAGGAAACCTTACTGTTCTATAATGTGCAAAAAAAAAAAAACCCTGTGAAAACTGTAATGGTTTGACATGAGAGTCACGTTAGAGTTTGACTGTCTTCCTGGGCACACAGAGATGAGGCTGAGTATTTCTTTTGCCTACCCATTCTCCTAATTATGGTGAAGGTAATTTCAATAGCTACCCTGCCCAGGGAAGGGCTCAAATTATCCTAAAGGCCACACATCCCCAGATCCCAACTTCCATGTGGATCTTGGAGAGGTTCAAATACTCTTGTAAGGACAAAACGCATCCCCACAATTCCCACCATATATGTAGGACAGGGACCAAAGTTATGCCTTCATCCTTATTACAATTACTCTTCTCTCTTTTTCTAGTCTTCACCCTTTTCTCTCACAATAAGTTCCTTGATCCCAACTCATTTACTCCCAGTATCTTAATTTACTTCTTTACCTCAGCCTTTGTACCCCTGCGTATACTCTTTTTTTTCTCAGTTCACCATGAGGATATTCCTGTACTCACTTTTCTAAAAAGGGCCTACTTCCCTATCTTCTCTTTAAAGAGTGTGGGTCCTTTCTTGTTGTGTGGGCTCCAGTACCATTCGGAAGATGCAAAGAATCTGGCAAACCCAAAATAAAACATACAGCATATGAAACAATAATAGACACTGTTTGTAATGAAGAGCAATTTTATAAATTAATGAAATACATCAATTTTTAAATTGGCAATTTTAAATTGGCCCATTTAAGTAAATCCAGCTTTCCTTTGAGTGGTATTAAAAAATCTGATAAAGTGCTGTTAGTGTGAGGTGTGCTGTCAGGGGACATGACAGTGATAAGTTTTGAAGCGAAAGTGCAGACAAAGAGGTTTGATGAAGTAGAGCACATTTTCTTTGTTTCTGCTTAATTTGATGCAGCAGGGGATATAAATACGACTCATGGTACCTTGGTTCAAAGAAAAGGAGCATAGCAATCTCTCCTCACACAAAATAAAATCCAGCTGAGCCATTACTTCTAAACAGATCTGGAAGTTTTTTCATAGCTACTTACTTTTTATCTGAGGTGTGCTCCTCAACCCTCCATTTAGATCAATTTCATTGCATTTTAGCTTAATGTGATAAGGAAGGAATATTTTTTAGGAGAACCAGAAGTCAGGTTCAAGACAGTTTCTCTTTTATCAAACCTGGGCAGTTGGTAGCTAATCTCCTGCACCTTTGGTCCACAGTACAACCACGCATAATTTTCAAGCTCCTTGTCAGGACAGACCCAATGTCAGAACAGCAGTAAGTCAATACACAAGTTTTGTGCTGTCAAAAGGAGAGCAAAGACTTGTACAGACTGGAGGTTGTAGAACGGTGGGTTTTTTCCCTCTGACACAGAAATGTGATGTTATCTCCCATCTCCCAGGAGATGAGTTTGATTTAAGGAGTGAAGAAATCCTTCTCAATAGCTATTGTGCTGAAAGACAGATTGTCAACAACCCTTGAGATGGTGTCTGAGCAAGAGATGTGTATTTCACTTCAGGTGATGTAATTCAAAACAGGCTGTAAGAATCAAAGGAAAGTAAAAAATAAAGGGTAACAGTCAAAAAAATTTAATAATCTACTGACAATATCCATTGCATATCTACTGCAACCTGAGGAATTTATCATATTAGCTATCATTTTTATCAGCATTATTATGTGATTGATTGATTGATTAAAAGAAATCAATGTAGCTAGTGAATCAATAAACTTAGGCAACATTTCAGGTGTCACAGACAAGAAAAAAGAAGCAGTGACTGTCTAAACCACATAGATCACATACTATCTTTAATTTGACTTTTTTCACATATGCTATTAGTTTGTGGAAATGTGAATAAGTAGCAAAATGAAAAATAAAAAACCCCACTAAATTTATCTATAATTATATGTGATTTTCAGGCTGGGTACTAAATTTGTGCTTTTTATTGTTTGTTTCCTTTTGTTCTTTACTTATTGTAAATATTTCAGAGACTTTCTGAGCTAATGGCATGCCTGATTTCTTCCAAAAGATACTTCTAAGTTCACAGCAGGGAGCTTAGTTATCAATATCCTCTTCATTAACCACCTATTTTCAGGGAAATGCTGTGTTCAAAAACCACCAGGTTTGAGCTGAAGCTGTTTATCCATGGGAGAGAGAAAGCACACCAGTGACACAAGTTTCCCCTGTAAGCTCCATGCTCTAATGCTCTGTGCAGGAATGAGATGTCATGTTAAGTTCCATACCTAAGAAATATTTCATCCTTTGCTGAGTCTGCCAAAAAAACAGTCATTAATGCTAGAGGTGAACATAACCTACCCTCTAGAAACTTCTAGCTGGCAGTCAAACAATTCTATACAGTCCAATATTGCTGTAGCAAATAATGCAACCATGCTTATTGAAAATTCCCTATAAACCCCACCTCTGGGGAAATTCTGTCCTAGAAGATGGACTTTTCAATGTCAGAACAAAAAAATGCTCCATACTACCTTTTTCATGCATAGAAACAATGTAGAGATGAGGTAGAAATTGAATCTAACTCAATCCTTTCTTCAAGTTCTCTAAATTCTTTAGCTGATCCCATCTGAAGAACCCTGAAGCCCTACCCCACCTACTGGGATCCAACCTATTGGGAATCCATTTTTTGGTGTTGGCTGCAACTTTCCATTGGAACAGCCACTGTAACAGCTAAGCTTGTGAAAACCCTTTGAGAAATCTCTGCAGATATGTGGACTGTGGGAACTCTGGTGAGGACAATGTTTGGCAGCACCGCAGAGGGTCTCTGCAGTTACTCACTCCAGCCTCACTCATAGGTTTGGAAAGAGAACTGTTGAAAGATTAGACATCACTTTTTCTTGCTATCTATAGGTCTTCAGATACCCTAAAAAAGAGCAAAAAAAGAGAAGTGTGTGAAAGTGGTGACCATTTTCTACCCACAGAAGGAAGCACTGTCCCAAGCAGCCTTTGGCTATAGAGAAGCACTGGTAGCAGATGAGCAAAATGGCAGAAGGAATTTAAAAATTGATGCACAGAAGGATTGTGGCCTCCTTGATGTTAATTTTCTCATGCTTAGAAGCTGGGCCCTGAAGAAGGAAGGTCTTTGACTGTATCTGCTGACAAATGTACACTTTTTTATATCACTGCCTTTCTATTATACACCTGTTTCTGTACTGTTAATTGCAGCACTGGGCTTTGAGGCAAGGTGAAATGAGGTCTCTTTAGTACGCTAAGTTTTGCTATAGTTTTTCATAGGAAAAAGTATGAGTGATGTAAATTTTCTTCAGTGTGGAAGATATAAAGTGATATTAGTATAGCAAAATCATAAATTGTGCCAGCTACAGAGTTTCATTTGCTAAGCAGCCTGATTCAACCTGGTACAAATTCAGAGCTGCTTATCAGCAACTCAGTGCTTGAAATCCCAACCACTGTCACAGGACAGTTTGACATTGCTCTAGCTCACAAACGTCCTTTCCATGGGACCCCTCCCTACTGCTAATGAATTAAAATGAGGAAAGGCACCATGCCTTTAAGTCCCAAAGGGAATCAAATGCAAAAAATGTGACAAATTATCAATGTAATTCATAATCCTGCAGAGACAATATATATTTCAGGTAGAAGCTGAAAAATGTAAAGCGAACCTAGAAATACTTTCCCGCTTAAAGAACAATTGTGAGAAGCATTTTTCTCAGTGAACTTAATTTTTTCTACCAGAAATTCATTTTGAACCATTTGGTTTGGGAGGAAAACTTGAATGCAAACAGCTGAAAGAATCCAGTGGATCGGTGTCATGGTGGCTAAGGGGCTTAAGTACATGTCAATGTGAAATATGAGAAGAAGTGAAGGGAGGTGCATCTGTTCAGTCTGAGGGAGGCTAAAGAGGTAGAAAATCATAGTTTTCAATTACCAAGTAAATGGCTATAGAGAAAATACATGGGAAAAGGCCTGTGTCTTTTTGAAAGTGCACAGCAAAAAGAGCAGAGGCAACACTCACAAGCTGCAGAAAGGGAAATTGCAAAGAGAAGAAAAATATTCCCCTAAAGGAGTTTGCTTAAACACTGAACCCAGCTGCCCAAATAAGTTGTAGAATTCCTGCCAATGGACTCAAAACTCCTGTGTACAAGTCCCAGAGCTGCTCTGACTGCACAGGTTTATCATGTCCTCTGAAGTCCCTTCCAAGAAAGTCTCTAAATAGTATTTAGAATAACTTCATAGTTTCTGAATGTCAGAGTAAGTATAAGTGAAATTGCATTAATGAAAGGCAAGGTCAAAAGGTACTACAAATGCATACAGCTATGTAATCACAAGCTCTCTGTCATTTCAGCATGAAAAATTAATTTAATTTCCTATGAAAACTGGGTCAGAGACAAATTGCTTCATGGATAAAGCTCAGTTTATTTTTTACCACATCAAAATCCAAAGCTCAGTTTATCTAAAAATAGTTTTGGGGAAAAAATTGTGGTTTTGCACTAACACTCAGTGTTCTAGAAAACAAAACATTCTCTGGCATGTTTTTATACATAAGAACATCTACTGAGCTTATAAAATATTGATTCTGCCTATAACTGACAGTGTTCAGCTTCAAATGCTCTGCTTCAAAGATGTGAAGACTGCTGGGCAAGTCTAAATAACCTGAAGGATGAAGAATTGATCAGCCACTAAGAAGAGATAGTGAATAGGCTAACAACCTGAAACTAAAAATTTTGTATTTTCTGTAATTCAGTCACTGTTTATTAGGGCAAAGCCAAACATTTCCAGTAGTGCTGTTCATTTGCATTTATTCACACTTTTATATGCTTACATTTACCATAGATTTAAAAAGAAAAAATAGTCCATGTACTATTCAATGAATGCACTGATGCCACGCTACTATGAAATTAAAACCATGGTTTTATTCTGAAAATAAACTCAGATCCCTTCTGTTCATAGGTTAATATTTTTGTTGAAAGGGTATTTAAATTGGGTCATACTAATTTTAAAAAAATATAGCTGTTTACACTGAGGTACTGAAATTAAAATAACGACTTCAATGAAAAATCTATTATCACTTAATGACCTCAATGTCCATCATTTGATCAACCAAGATTTAAATAAAAAATAATATGCACGAGCAATAGCATCAATAGGCATAAAACGTAATTCAGTTTTTGCCTGTTTAACCATAGCATTTAACCACAGAGTTGGCTCAATGAAGAAACACTATAGACAATCATGACATACAGGTAGATATATACAGGTGGGTGTGTATATATATATAGAGAACATACACCTGTCATTATACATATGTTGTAAACATGTTTAATGTGTTTGTCTTATACAGTTGCTGTAGTGCAGCATAATCTAAAATAATATGAGCATAATCAAATAAGCAACTTCTGTCACACAAAACTTTTTATAATATCTTGTTCTTTGAGTTAGCAAAATTCTGTTAGTCTGTTACACAATGGTTGTTACTGGCTTTTGTAGCAGTAAAGTCCAGTCCTATCAGTTTCTAAAAGTGAGCTGAGTCATGTGGTCTATTTTCTCTGAATTATCTGTGCCCATCTCTCTAGGAACTACAGAAACACAAGATTGTACAGTGCCACTTTGTCACTTTTTCCCATGTCCTTTTTAAGATCTTTTCACTGAGAGCCTCACATTTTTCTTCAAGCAATGTGTATCTACTGTGACACTGCTCTTTTTCCTGACAAATCATTTCTGCAAAATTCATTAGCATTTCAAATCATCTTTCTACATCTTTGAGTTCCTTTTCTCTTTGCAATCACCCTGTTTCATGCTAAGGAGAAAAACACGTTAATTATTTATTCCTCAATTTAATGCAATGATGAATAAAGAATAGCCAAATGGCTTCAACTTACACTTTGCAGTACAGGAAACACTGAAAGAGGATTAATTTCAGTAACTGTTATTCTCCAGTGTGAGTTCTCTATAGCAGCTGCATTAAACATTTCATGTAGCTCTTCTTTTGCAGGTAGTTTTTCCACAAATACTTTTTCTCAGATCAAAAAGAAAACAGATGCAGTTTTAGCAGGATGAAAAATGGTTTCTCTTATGCAAGACTTATTCTTTCTGAAGATTAAGACCCTCTCTTACTAACTTAAAAATACATAACAGAAAAGGACCCCTCACAGATAGTCACAGAAATACTCAGAGAGTCTGTCAGTGATTGTTGATAAAATTACTTTCAAAATCACCAGATGAAATTAAACTCAAAAGGAACTGTATTTTAAGAAAAAAGGTTTACTTAAAACATTAACAGCAGGCAGGTTGGAAATCCTTGGTGAATAGTTTTTACTTCATCATACAGGAACACATTTGTAATGGTAAAGAATTTTTTATGACAAGTAGATCGTAAACCATATTTTAAATAGTTCTTCATCATAGGGCTACCTTTCATCTTAAAATATTTAATATTGTTAATATTTAAAAGATGGTTTTAACTTGAAAATAGTAACATTTTTTACACAAAGAATAAGAGATTCCTCTCTGACCAACACAAAAGCACTCAAACCCCATAGTCAGCCTGAATGGGGAAGTTGGGAAAAGCAGAAAAAAGCGCACCAACCAAAAATGTAGAAGAAAAATTACGTTTCATGCTGTGAGATAAACACACTTTTCATTGTAATTAATTAAGTAATGCAAAGGCATTATGTCATATGTCCAAAGAACAGTTTTGGTCTTACGAGAAATTTTAAGAGACTTTTGGTCTTAAGCGATTATATTCCTGTTTCCCTGATCAATTAATTTTATGCCTTCAAAAGTTGCATTGTGCTATCTAACTTAGTCAGCTTTAAGGACAAAACTCATAGCCTAAATCTATTTAGCCTGGAAATTTTTAATTCTGTGCATTAGAATTTGTAGATTGTCCATTTGGTAAGTAAAAGCTGAAACACTTAAATATTAATGAGTTTGTCACCAACCCACCTAATTAAAGAACAAAATAGCATTTCAATTACTTCTGGCTTTCTGAGGACAAGAAATTGAACCAAGTTTAATATTATGATGTAAAACCCAGCACTTGTTTCAAGCAGCTCATTCATTATAGTGAGTATATCATCATTGTTATTCACACTCCAGCAAGATCTCCAAATGGCAGGGTATATATCATTCAAGTTGATATTTACAAAAGAAACACCACGTATTGTGGAGAAGAACTGGGGAAGAAACCTTTCAGTGACTTTTTTCCTGTGAGAAACTTACTATTCTTGTCTCACTGTAAAAAATGGCAAAACTGACAGTATGATTCAGCCATTGTTTCTTGCAGCCATTTGCCAAACAAAAAAGGTAACATAGCAACTATTTGTAATCACGTTTCTGAAAATATTTAGACAGATGGTATGGTGACAAGATGTTGGTAACTGCATATTTGAAAGAAAGCATACTTTCAAAAATCATCTTAGTCCACCCATTTACAACAGCAGTTTAGCATGAACAAAATTGCTCACATATATGAAAACTTCAGAAAATATTTCACTTAAAAAATCTTCAGAAATTTCCCTGCCATAATTGAAAGCAGACATTGTTAGCAGTTACATTTGCTGATACAGGAAATAATGATAATAAAATAGTCAAACAGGAGCCATGAGATACCCACGCTCTTCTAAAAATTGATTAATAATGCAGCAGTGTATAATCCTTTCACTGTAAAATCTCACATTTATGTAGCATTTAGTAATATTGAACTTGACATAATTTTTATCACTTCAATAAATATTAAAGAGATAACAGCCAATCTCTATCACAATCTGTAATAAAATTTCCCAAGTTCTTCAAGGAAGACAGGACTTCAATAATGTGTTTCTGGGGAAGGGTCACCGCTGAAAGCATTTACCATAGGGCCAAAACCACTAGGAAAATATGAGATAAAAAAAGGTAGTCTTAGGGAACAGAAAAGATGACCTGAAAAAAGCTAGGAGAACGGACATTAATCCAAATTTCACTTCAGAACATTTGCAATGCCTCTCTGACTGGAAGAAAATATCTTTAACAGAACCTAAAACTTTCACTGATGTTCTAACATAATTCTAAACATATTTATTTTAAAAATGTCTTACTTTTTATATAAGCAATTTAATATTAACAATATTGAAATAATTTGAAGTAGTAATTCAAAAGTGATGCATTTGTTATACATCTGAGTTCCATCACAGACACTCACTGATTTCAAGTTTTTGTGAAATGGAGGCATGTGTACCAATCAATCTATGGCTCAAAAGCTCTCTTCATCCTAGTAAAATGCTTGGAATCTTATTAAATAACTCTGCAAAGTCTGCATCAGTCAGGGTAGCTCTGAGTTCATTACAAAGACTGTAAGGGGAGACCATAATAACTGAAAAAAACATGAAACAGATCAATAAAAGTAGTTAATAACATGAGCATACAGATATATAGAATTTATATTCAGAATGTCACTAGAAATTTCATAAGTCTATGTGACTTTAAAGTTTATTTTATTCATGGTACTATTCAAATTAGAAAGTGCATTCCTGACACACTAATAACAGAGAATAATGCTCCTAGAATGAATGCCGAGTGATTTTGCCTGTACATTTTTAAGCAGAAATTCTATCAGACAGATAGAATAATATCAAATAAGTCTGCAGATCAATGGGTACAAAAGAAATGGACACTCTTGATACAGAAGTTCTGTTCAGAGTGGCATGGTTCCATTTGCAAGTTACAATTTCTTGCTCCACGCTGTGGATATATCTATGCTGTCATCCATCAGTTTTAGAGATAAGCAAATTACATTTCTGTATTTAGTAATTCTTCCACTTGTTTTTGATGCTGCTAGAAAGTGGTTTATACCTGCTGTGCAGGTGACAGTGCTTTGGAGACAGCAGCACTATGGAATGTAATGATAGTACAATAGGAATTTCTAACTATTTTTCTTTAGACAGTCAAGGAAATCAGAAGGCATCCTTAAGACTGCCCACGTATGTTTGCTCAGCCACACAATATAGGCACTGTTATGAACATGTAGGACTCATAAGCACAAAAAACACATCCTCAAGGAGGAAACAATCAAGAAAAAAGATTCATTGAAAACTTATTTCCACATATAGTTTGAACATTAGAAGAGCATAAGTTAAAAAACCATTAATCATATTCAAAATTAATCTTAAAGATTTGCTTTTGTTTTTTGAAGATCTGATAGGTTTTTCTTCCCTTCTGTACTTGTTTATGCATTCCTAGTGAATTTATTCCAGTTCTGAGTTCCCTAAAGTCTTCTCAGCAAGCCTACAACATCTTCTTCAGCTAACACTCTTCAATTACATAGAGCTCATCACTTTGCTGGGAATAGATATGCAGCATACTAAATAAGGGAAGATAAAGACTTCTCAACTCACTCTCTGCTCAGTTGAAAAACACTGTTTTGGTCTAAACTTTACACCAGGGAAGATCCGCCAGGTATAGCAGAGGAGCCAGTTCAGTCCACAAAATGGTTTGGTACAGAGTGCTGACTTAATAACATCTAAAAGTGGAAAGAACAGTGCCAGCAGGGATGGAAAACTAAACAGGTGTCACTGCAGGAGAGAGTGATATGCAATATTATCATTATTCTTACTGCCTCCATTTCAGGAAATCATAAGTGGACTTATGAAATTCCATGATAAAGAAGAAAATCAGCAAGTCAGAAAGACCTGCTACTCTCTTTTAAGTCTGAATATTAAGATATAGCTATTGTATCACTATTAGCAAAGTCAGAGAAGTGTCAAGGTCAGACAGATGAAAGTGCCATGAAATTTTCTGGAATAAAGCTTGGAAATCAAATTCTCTGTTCACAGGGCCAGGCAATCTGTGCCCTAGTATTCCTGACTCACAAAAACTTTATTTTGTATCTAATTTTGCATAGTTTATGTGTCTAATATAATCTATGTTATTTTCCCCAACAGTAAGTGATTTATTTTTCTTTTTAAATTCTAAATGAAATGTGTTTTCTTGTTAGCAAATTGGGAACTACAGAAGTAATTGTCTCAGCTGACTACATTTTAGCATGACATATCTGGATTTATTTCAAAGATGTGCTTTTTTTTTTTTTCCCCAGTTAATTAAACCAATAGAAAGCCTGCAATGGTTTCCAGCTAAATTATTGCTTCCCAACATACATCATATATACTTATTTTTCCAAAATATTTGTAGTTTAGCAACAATCAGCACGTGCAGTGGTAATAAATATAGTGCTAATTTAGATCAGTATGCAAGGCATAATTGATTTTTATTTACAGTTTGCATGAGTTTGCCTTGAGTAAATCAGCAAAGAATATTCTGATCCAAACACTTTCCTGAGAGTGCTTTGCTTCCTTTAAGGACACCTCTGTTTCCATATCAGCCAGTAGTTTAGAAATCTCCCCAGGGAAAATCACTAAAACAAACAGTAACTTTTCTATAATTATAAAGTCAATTTTTTTTTCCTGTCAATTCAAAGTCTTCTTTATTAAAGTTCTGTCTGAGGCCTTAAGGTAAATTTCCAACAATAAAATTATGTATTACAGTCAAAACTAGACTGCTAGGAGCTCTTTAAAGTAAAAATCAAGCATTGAGAAGAGGGGAGAAAGAGGGATGGGAAGTAAAGGTCAGAAGCCAATACTCAAAAGACATCCAAAGACATGGACACCCTAACCTTCAGTAAAGTATTTCTTCAATATAATATCAATGTAGAAATTAAAATACATTGTGAACTGAGGTACTACAATCCATCACAATTTCCTCCTTCACTATATGGCTGAATGTTATTCCAAAAGTTGTGAAAAAGGAAAACCACATAAACAGCATTCCCTTGAAAAAGGATGTGAAACATAAAGCAGTGCAGAAACTGAACATATGTCAACAGCAATGTGATACCATGAAAAAGAAATTATTGCTTACAGTTATTACCAGGTAACACTCTTAAGGAAATTGCTTCACTCTGCTCAATACTGGTAGAGCCCCACCTGGGTTATGAGGCTGACTGCTAACCATTGTCATGCATACAAGATGTGGAACAACTGAAAAGACTGCAGAGAAGAAAACACCATCCCCGCATGATTTACAAACTATAGTGGACAGAAAATGGAATCTGTTTGTTCTACAGAGAGAAAAAAAAGAGTAAATATTAAAAAAAAATTATCAAAGACCTAGTATTTTAGAAAATAAAAGCACAAAAATTTTGCAAGTGTTCTCTGAATATGATTTACAATAATGTTTGAATTACAGCAAATATTTATAATAGACGTTAGAAAACACCTTGTAGTAGCAGAACCAAGGGCTAAACAATTGCCTGAAGGAAGCACTATTATTTTGGAAATGGTTGTATAATAATTCAGGAATTATGGCAGGTTGGTGAGGATTGGTGTAACGATATATTGACAGTCTTCCAATCTTATTTATATTACTCAATGAATACACATGTTAACATATGTACAACTACATATTGCTTATTCACATTTCCAAGAGAGACCTTTCTTATTTGACAAACAAAAGAGCAAAAGCATGAAACAGTGATAACACTACAAAACCCCAGGCTCAGTTATTGGCTTTTGTCAGATTAGTGCACTTTATAAGTTTTAAAATCATGGCATGAGATAGCAATTTCACAGTTGTTTTTCAAAATATACTCATGAAATTCAAATAATCTGTTTTATTGTTAATATTCCTGTCACAATACATTTGATAACTGCAAATACTGACATAACTAATCCTGCTCACATATCATGGGCAGGTCTAATATTTTGCTAGTTTTACTGAGTGATATTATGCCACCAACATTTAAGTACTCTTCCTGATGATTCCAAACATGGAGCAGCATTCCAAACATGATTCCTTTACAGAGCAGCGGCAGAGTTCCCTAAACTTACTTTTTTAAAAAAAACATCCTTTTCTTTCAGGCAAAAGACACCAAAGAATGTACAGAAATTGTATGTACCTTTAGACAGGAAAATTCCATGAACTAAGAAATTCAGCTTGGAAGTACATCTAGTCAAAACTCTTCCAAAAACAAATTACTAACTTTCATCAATTATTGTTTTGAAGAACAGACTGTAGACATTACCTTAAAGTTGAATTACAGTGCTAATATTTATTGGCAATCACTGCCCTTCTCATAGTCAAGACAGTGATTTTTCAGTTCCCTGTCTGCTTTTTCACTATTAACCAAGCATTACTCAGCACAGACAGGTAATGTTTTTAGGAGCCGATTTATCCCTGCAAGTCTAGAGGCTTTGGTATCAGGAACCTTCAAGGACAGTCAAAACTAATTGAGCACAGGTGGAACTACAAAATGAGTTATGTACCAACATGGATGGCAGTCCTGAAAAGTGCAACCTGACTGGTAATTAAACACAAGTGTGTGTCAGCTTTTTGCTTGGGGTTGAGAAATAATAGTCACACCTCTTGTTTATGTAATTAATTCCTGATATCACTCTGATTGCAGCAATGAAGCAGCAAGCATGTGAGGTCACCTAATTGAGAAAGCAGGTTTCTTACAGTGTTAACATGTATTTTTTGAAGCCTGCAAACATCTTGTCTTTTAGAAGACATCTGTACAGAATTGTGTCTGACAAGAATTCCTGAGTGTATATATATATATAAGAAACATATTTTCCTAAGGCAATTACATGATCTGATAGAAATTCATCTCAATTCCAGAATTTATTCTCAATAACTGTTTGCAGACAGCATAACCAAAATAGTGTGCATGTGATAAAAGACTATTTACTGCTGTGACATTTAAATATCTAGAGGTTTTAAGCACTATAATGAGTGTTAACAGAGACATATCAAAGATAAAATAGACACCTATTTTTTCAGCTTCTATTACACTAATCAGCAAAGCTATTAATTTTCCAAAGTGCTTAAATGCATAGGCAGAACTGAATTAAGTAAATTGCCATGATTAATTGTGTAGATACTTCTCAAGCCTGTATTTTGGCTGACCTTCATGATTTTATTGGCAGTGCTGTAAAATATCCAGTGTCACATACAGAACTGGTTGAATAGTTGACTGCAGGTGTTGGAAGAAATTTTCAAATGTACAACATTAAGACAGGAATCAAACACTTGCATTCATATTTACCTACATATAAAACCACACCTCTGACATTTGGATCCTATATTTCAGCTCCCAAACATGGATTTTGGTGCCTTCAGTTAGGCAACAAGATATAACAAGTTGTGCTAACTTTTTTAACACATTTTCTACCTAAATTTTTTGTATTTTTCTTCTAGAATGTATTCTTTTTGTGAGCGGATCTCTAGCTAACAGAGAAGTTGCAACTTCTTTGGCAAGTTTCACTTACTAAATGGCTATCAGGGATGTGAGTATTAATGTGCTCTATAGCAAATGCTAGTACTTCTCATTATAATGCCACTATTAAATTTTTCCCTTTAGAAAAATTTATCTGGCTCTTCAGAGAAAATATGACTTGTTGTAATTGAATTAAATCCAAAAGTGCGTATCAGTTTTGTGACTTGAGTGGAGAAGAGTGCTAATGTATCAAACCCCTCCAGATATAAAACTATGTAAATAAATAGATCAGTGAAAACGATGCATATCTCAAATTTGATTTATCCCTTGTGCCTTTCATTTTTACTAATAGCCATCTCAAAATCCACAGAAAGATGTCAAATAAGAAGTACTGGATTAAGAATCTGTAACTTTTGCAATGATAAATATATAGCCAACACCTATGAAGTGAGTTGGACATATTAAAACACTAACTGATTCTAGAAAAATCTCTTTGATATTATTCCCCTCTAAGGCAAAAAATTCAGAAAACTGCTAAAATTCCTGAAGCACCCTGAGGTTATTGTGAGGCCACAAATCTCTAAAGTGAGCATTTCTTCACCCCTTGAAGAACACCTACTGGAACAAAAGCACTGTTCTTAAAATGACCTTCTGTTAAGGATATATTCTAAAACATTTGTCTATTTGCTTGTAAGGTAACAGGCAGGAGAAATTAAAGTATTTTATTTTTCAAAAGTCATTGTTTATAGAGAAAATCATAATTCACTAGAGCAGCAATAGACAGATGGATACTTCATCATAACACATCCAATTGACACGTTGGCGCATCTGTCATTTGCTTACTCCCAAAATCACAGGGTAAGGCATTCTGTCACAAAATAAACCCTGCATATATGGCAAGAAGGCAATGGCAATCTATCGTCATGTGAATAGAGATTTCTAAACAACTTCCTACTTACTAAGGTGCAGCAGCCCATAATACTACATTTCATGAATTTTCAAGGGCTCAGGTATGATGCTTGTGTTCTTTTTTGTGAAATTGGTGAGGCTAGAGACTAATAGGTGCCATTGATCCCTGCTCTTTATGCTGATATATATAAATCTTCAGGGAAACAGTATTGCAGCCTTTCAATAAATAAAGTGAGCTTATAGAAAGATGGGGACAGACTTTTTAGCAAGGCCTGTAGAGGCAGGACCAGGGGTAAAAACTAAAATTAAAAGAGCATTGGTTTAGATAAGATATAAAGAAGAAGTTCTTTACAATGAGGGTATTGAAACACTAACAGATTGGCCAGAGTGGTGGTAGATGCCCCTATCCCTGGAAACATCCAAGGTCATGCTATATGCTCAGCCTGCTCCCATTGAAGAAGCCCTGCTCATTGCAGGGGTGTTGGACTACACAACCTTTAAAGGTCCTCCAATCCAAACCATTCTATGATTTATGTTGAATTTCAAAATAAAAATATTTTATAATACAGAATAATTCTCTCTGTATGCTTGTAAGATGATGAGAGCCTACAGACATTTGTAGTAATGAAACATTACTGCCTCATGACCAGTTCTTCTAACCTGAATTCCACTGAAAATCTACCACTTAAAGAAAAATACAGTCACCATTTCCGATCTTACTGTCTTAAGTATGAGGAGAAAGCATCATGACCTAGACAATTTAAGGTCTCTTTCTCATAGTCATGTTCACAGTAACTAAATATAACAAAAATAAATCATCGATTAAAGATATATTATATTAGCTGTCTCAGAGGTGACATGGTTTAGAATGAGATTCAGTTTGGATGTAGGTAAAGGTTGTTATAATGCATTTTGTGAAGATAACTTCACAAGGTACCAAGAATTGAATTTCTACAGAAATCACAAGTATGTCTATGCATAAACTAGAAATGCATGAGACTGTGTTCATGAAACCTTGCTCTGACATTTGATTGGCATTGCATCTGGTTTACCTGAAGCCATCTGAAAAAGGCAGAAAAGTCTTGCAAGTGATATTTGGTAAGGTAAAAAAAAAACAAAACCCAAACAATTTCCCTGGTTCTCTCACAAAAAAAATAGCATTCTGTAAAATGGTTCTTGTGAAAAGAGGCTGAGAAAACTCTTTGTTGAGTGAAAAAAGATGTAGAGGCTCTAATTCTCACTTCATCCACTTAAAGTCACAGTGCAGAAAAGAGAGAGCTAGCCTCTTCCCACTGGTGGGAAAAAGTCAGGCACAAACTGTTTTATAAGGAATATCTTTAGAAAAACCAATATATTTGTAATGCCTAATTAATACCTGTTCCTCTTACCAGATTACTAGAACATGGGGAGTTACTTCACTCTGAACCATCACACAGAGCAAGGCACACTCAGTTCTGCCCTTTACGTTTTATTTGGTCTGAACTGGATAGAAATTTAAATAGTTCTGAACCATATTAACTAATGCACTAAAATGCATTTGTATATCATTGTCAAAAAAACTTACAACAGACTTACTTCCATTTTACTTATTATTACAACCTAACTTCTTAATCAATATCTATAAACCATCTTTCACAATCAAAACAACTTTCACAATCAAAAAATCCTGCTCTAAAATAACAAGGTTTTATCTTTACTAACCAACAAATAAGGTAAATAAAAATTTTCTGAATAGTAAGATCATTGCTGCATGGGAACGGAAATGGAATCAACTTATATCAAAGTTCCAAACTTTAGTATTTAATCCATGAACTTCTACAAAGCCTTTCAACATGGTCAATAGTACATGATTTGAGGAAGCATCTGGTACCATAAACTAGTACTACAAAAACATGAAAATTATACAGAACTCCTAGAGAGTGCATTTAATAATCCTCATCATACTAGGAAATTCCTAGCTAGATATTCCCCTTATATATCTAATTCCCACCCACTCTTTTTCAGGACTGGATCTTTATGGTGGGATTGGACTCTCATGCAATTTTCACCTTAGATTTCTACATCAGCACTTCATGCCTATACTCTGCATGGTGAAGACCAGGATGACCTGAGATGGTCTCACATATTCAGTGCAATCTGATTGTGTCTCATAACTCTGTAACTATATCTCCAATGTCCTGTCAGTCTAGTCCAAGTGAAGTTTCAATCATGTGTGGCCTTTTTTCTCAAGTACCTAAAAATTGCCTTGACTGGACCACTTACTGTTTGCCTGTTTAACTCCACCTCACAGTAATTTCTGTTGCAGCAGCCATTCCTCTGCTTTCTTGCAAATATTTAATGGCACTCCAAAATAGCTACTATATTTCCTACAGTAAATATCACCTCAATGTAAGCATTTCCAAATCCTTCTACATGAACTATTGGAAATAAATAGAACTATAGATTTTAAGCAAGTGAATCAAATGCAAAATACATGCTAATTTGGCCAGTCCACTAGTGCACACTGCAAACATTCTTTCTTGCACTATATCTCATAACAACCTCATGGCTCAAAGGGAGAAAGGTTGTGAATTTTTTGTGCATCTCAGCACTTCAGTTGAGTTTATACATATGTAATGTATTTAACCAAGGGGAGAAGTACTGCAATGGCTAAGGAATAAAATGGAGGACTTGATCTTCAAAGAAAAATAAAACTGTGAAAAAAAGATTGTTATCTGTTTCATTGCATAATGTACCTTTAGTTAGGAATATTGGTAAAAATAGACCAGCAATTAGGGAAAAAAAAAAAAAATACAACCAGGAATTATCAACACAGACAGTTACTCTGCACTGAATGTAAATTATTTAGAAGATTCAAGGTATCTGAATGTTTCTAATGAAATAAATTGGAATAATAAAAACCCTGTCAAAATATGTTATGTTTCTTCAAGAATCTACTTTAAAAAGAAATGTAAATCTAATGAACAGCCTTCCTTGTAAAATCAAAATTATTCAAAGAGAAAGTGAAGTTTGCAGCAGTTTTATGCAGTAACACATTATTTTCTTCACATATAACCAAAAGATGGGAACCTTGATCTCCAAACAGAGCACTGTTCAAGCTTAGCTACAGGAGTAAAACTCTTGCTCCACAGCATATATACAAACACACACATTCATTCAAAGGGATGGGTTTTGCCTCCATGAAAACCTGAACACTGAAGTTGCATGTGTCTAGACATGATTCTTTTCATTGCTGTTTTTTCTTTTCACATATTCCCTGTTTCTCATTTGCAGAATCCCATGATGTTTGCCCGAGCAGTGATAAGGAGGACAGCTAGGAACTGCACAATTCATCGCAAATGAAATAGCACCACAACTAACTAACAACTGGAACTCAAGGCTCACTAAAGCCTTTAAGTTAGGTCTGAAATGAACAGGTGAACACCACTGGGCAATTCAAAAGAAGCACTGATCCCAACATATCATCTGGTTTAGAAATCTCTAAGAGTCTTAAGACTATACAGACTAACCCCGCTTCTTTGAATAGGATGACACTCTTCATCACTGCTTGTTTATATGCTCTGCCTTTATTTTTTAATATCACATTGGATTAGCTAGTTACCAAATATTAGAGAGAGAGAGAAAAAAAAAGATTAATTAAATTCATGCTACTGTTTGGATTTTATTTAGAGGAATTCCATATTTATTCTGTGGGTTGATTAGCTTTATCTTCTTGGTTAGGAGCTTAGCTAAAAATAGAAGCGAGAAGTAGCAAGAAATGATTCAGGAAAAAGAACAACCAAACCCCTAGAGCATTAAAATTATCTGTTTCAGCTCAGATAAAAGGCTGGAAAAACCACCACTGTCCCATGATTCAGGAATCCAGGTCTGCTTTGTCCTGGTCACTTCCTCTGTCATCTACTAATCCTTTCTGAGTTTGTCCAAGACTAGACTTTTTGTTAAAATTTCCTTGATGGGGATTCTGCCCTCCCTTTACCACTGCACTCGTGCTGCTCCTTCTTTCGTACTTCCTTGAGCACTTTAGCTTCACTGTGGGATATGGTCATTAAAACTGGAATAGAAAAAAACTCTATGGGCTATGTTAAACTGCTACAGTAATTTACCATGAATATTGTATTAGATGTATTTTCTGCCAGTCTGCTGTTAGCTTGCATAAAAATGTGTGTTTGAGCATTAACATTACCTAATGAACTTTTAAGTAATGCAGGTCACCCATGTGTTAGTCTCAGAAAAGTGACATCTGAAGGACTGGACTCTGAATGTGAGCTCCTCACTGGATGCAGGTTTTAGAAGTTCTGATATCAACTGCTTTTTATAGCTCCCATTACACACTGGTTTCACTTTTCTGTGGCTATCCATTATCCAGGCTTTCTTCTTCTGAGAACTGCACAAGAATAGAGGAACTCTTGTAGAGGTCTCTGAATTTGGGTGAGGTGGGTGAATCCTGATAAATCCACTACTTTGGTCTGAAAGCATTTTCTTCAGCGCAAATATGGATTAATTTGTTTTTTCTCAGGTGAGGGTTCTGGCACACACAGATGCACAGAAATATATTCTGCAGTATGCATTTTAGAGCAATCCTTTCATAGCTGATTCTCCTCATAATTATCAGTGCTCTACAAGTCTCTTCCCACTGAATAATTTAAAGGAAATCTCAATGAATACTTTAAGTGATGCAGGAGAGAGAGGCCTTCCAAACACTGAGATATGGCATATCTGGTTTTATAGACAAAAAATTGTATGAGACAACTGAGGTGTCCATATTCTAAACTAGCTGCAAATTTTATTTAAAAAATAAATATTAATATTCAGTTCTGTTTCCACATCAGTAGGAAAAAAAAAAAAAAAAAAAAAAGGAAATAAGCAATCTCCTTTTGGAAAGCATATTCTAAGGAAAAATAGGATGTACAAACATTTGATGCACACTTTTCAGCATGCTTATACATCCCTAAAAATTACTGTCATAATTATATATCTGGAGAAATTGACAGGGAAAATTAGCCTGTACATGATTTATCTTTTCACACTCCTAGATTTCCTCATTCAGGGATTCTCATCCTTTTGATAGCCAAGCCTCAGCTCAAAATATTGTCAGGTGAATCCAGGTCTGCCTAGTCCCTGACCCCCTTCCTGAAATCTACCAATCCTTCCTGAGTCTATCTAAGCCTCAGAATTTCTGTCCCAATTTCCTCAACTATGCTTCTGACCTCCTCCTGCCACCTCTTCTTCTATTCTCTCAGCTGTAGTCACATTGGTGCTGAAATAGGAATAAACAGCCCATTGTGATGCATCTGTTTGTGTCCAGGGTATTTTGGTATCTCTGCTTGGGAGCAGGGGAACCTGCAGAGCTCTGACACCAGTCCTGCACAGAGCTAGCGCAGATCCATACAGCTCATTTCTTGGAAGTCTTAGAGAAGGGGTCTAGTCAGCAGTAACCACTTGCCTAAATCACATCTTTTGTGGGCTTTCATGTTTATGCAAGGACAGTAAATGTGCAAGAAGCTGTGCAAAGTAGGCAGTAGGTCTTCCAGTAAAATATCTCCTATATGTTAAAAAAAAAGATTTCTCTCCTTTTGGGTCACTGGGGAAACAAAACACAATATCACTGTCTAAAGTCACTAGAATATGATGAATGTATCTCACATCAAAATAGCATTGTGAGAGTGTGAGTATCCAGTAGACTTCCAATATAATTAAATTTACAGTATAATAATTTGCCTCTAAGAAGGATGTACCTTTACATATAAAGATTTTAAGAATCTAACAGAGAAACCATACAGAGAGAGAGATGCTTCATTTTGCTGCTTGCATAGTATAAAATGCATTTTATGAAGAAGTACCTGACCTTGTCATGCAAATGGAAAATTTAATCAGTGCAGCTGTAGAAATCTATGTAAATTTTAAAAACTAAGTTGCACAATTCAGACAAAATCAATAGCTTCCAGAATAGATATTTCCAAGCTCTTATGTCATAGCTAATTAAATCACCAGACTGCTAACAACTATTCTCATGAGGTACCATGTACATATGACTGTACACTGAGCTTATAAAACAGACCTTTTGGGTTTTCTACTTCAAAGCATAAAATAGAAAACACCATATATTGTACATAACACTATATGATTGATATCATCTAATCCACTACTATAATACTCCAAAAGATGAAAAGGCAGTAGCAACTGTGTCAACCTTTCCACCTACCAGCCTGTTTCAGATGAGTGCTATCTATCTTTTCAAGGTATTGGGAAACTAAATGAAAGTGAGCAGGGAACAAATGTCTGATGGGTGACTTATCTGCCATTAATGCTTTATACTTGCTGGTGAAAAGCAAGCTAGTGTATGCTTAGCTCCAGGCCTCCAGGGAACCACTAAGATGGACTGAATGGGATAATCTCCTCCTCACTGCAGAAGAGGATGGAGCTGCAGTAAGAGATAGTGGACTCAACAGAGAAGGGTGCAACAGTAAAAGGGGTCATTTTATGTCAACAGCGGGAAACCAGACTGCTTTATTGAGAAGGCAAAACTGGGCTCACTGAGCCATTCACTTTCGGAAGGGAGCACAGATGGCTTACTGACACATTTATCAGGCACTCCAGTGACAGGTCTTCAACTTTTATGCAATTTTTATGAGGTTAGTGTTTCTAAAAACATTTCAGTAATTATCTATTTAATTTTTACCAAATTCACTCTCAAGTCTCACTCCCTTCAGTTATCATAGCTGGAAGCAGGTGAGGACCTCTAAACCATACTCTGCTAAATACTGAAATATGAATTAAAAAATCTTCTTGCTTCCCACCATCACAAGGTGTAAATCCCACTGGCATTACTGGGACTTTTATGAACAGAGAATAGAAGTGTATTTGACAGACAGAAGTTCTTTCATTATTTTATCTCTTTGCAATGCACAAAGAAGAACAGAATGATAAATGTCACTACAGTTTGGAAGAACTAATAAAGAAAAAATATTTTTGTCACAGAACTGGGCAAGAGTACTGGATAAGTTGATCAAAAAGGTTGCTAGAGCTTTGCATGATATAACAGAAAGCACATTCTTTTTAAAATAGTCATAATTGTAGTGTATAGTATCTTCTCATTGTCAATGTTGCAGATTCTTCATTTGAAGCTTGAGTATATATTGTGAAAATTAAGGAAAATCAGCTTTCTAGAAAAAAATACCCCAGGGATAAGTTGTAGTTTACATGAAACTAGTGATTATGCAGTGAAGTTTCTTTTTCATTCTCAGCCAAACTGCTGAATAATTTTGCACTGCAACATTGAAGAGTAAGAAAACAGAAGACTGAAACAAGAGGAGAATAGCAAGGAGCTCTGCTGTACTGCAGAACCTCTCTGGTCACTTAAGACTCAGTCTGCTCTGACAGAAAATTCCAATCCATCCTTTTGTTAGTCCTGGTGATGTATAGAAGTTTACCAAATAAACTGGCCCTTGGAGATATGAGCCATTTCTTTTACTTTGAGAGCTGAAGGAGTAATTTATAAGATACTGGGGTTTTTTCTCTTATTTCCAGATTCTTCAGAATCTATAACTTTTTTTTTTATGTTTGCTTTGTGTTTGAATACAGTATTGATAACAGATATTTAAAACTTGTAACTTGTAATATTGGATAAATAATGTCAGTAATTCCTTGTTTCTCAACTGAATGAACTTTTCTACAGCTAAAACATCAGCCTTTCTAAATTGAAACAATCTGCAAATATTCCTCTATGTAGCAACAACATCCACAGCTAATAAAATGTATTCTGTTTCCCCAAATGTGGGAGAGGATGATTACCATAACCCAGCATTAAATTAAGTTAAATCATAGCAAACCTTGTTCATCCATTCCTACAGACACCGTGACAAAACATGGCTGATTAATAAAATATGGAGCATTTTCACATTGTCTAACACAACCTGAGGCAATATCTAATACTCTGTACCCTTTGCCTCTAATTAGTCCACAATATGATGGAGTGATATATGGTACCTTCTCTAAAAAATTATGTCCACTTAAAAGAAAGGATCAAATGTTAGAAGAAAGGATCAAATGTTAAAAGAAAGTAGAAATGGCCTTGGGGTTTGAGGGAACTGCCAAGTTCATAGGGTCTGCTTTCACAAGAAATTACATCATGCAGTGTTTTTCATGAGGTGATGAACACCACTTAGAAGTACTGAGTGTCTCTACCACTACACTAATCATTATTGGGAAGCTGTCCCCAACTCTCATGAAGTGTACTCATGACTATTTAATGTTTATTTCTTCTAGTACTAAGAATGTGCTCTAATTTCAAGATCTCATTTTCCTCCCTGAATCACACTTTAAAGAAATCCTCCTATTTCCTCTAACATTATCATAAACATTTTAAAGTAGTCAGTTACATTTTCTTAAGAAAATGTTTAGTGTTATCATGGGAGTGGATTTTCTGTGAACTTAAAGCTCTGGATATTAGTCTAACTCCCACATAAATAAGGATTTTGTCCATTCATGTTAACTACACTACCACTCCTCTGCAGGGTACTTCTTTCCAAAGACAAATGATATGTGCAGAGATGATATTGGTCTATATCTAGAATCAGGATTTGTCTGTTCAGGTTTTTTTCAGTTAGTAAGACATACAAATTTTCAGGCTTTTAAAGATAAACTTTTTACTTTTTTTTCAAAATTGTGTGTTTATACTAGCCTAAAGCCTCTCTGATTTGCTCTTTGCTGCTGTTTCAGTCCCAGACAGCCCTGCCAAGATCTAGAGCTGTTACAACTGTTACTGTAACAACATTTTCTGTTATGCAAGTCACATTCCAGTAAAGACTAAACCATCCCAAATTAAAATAGATCATCTCAAATAGGCCAAAGGCAAAGACGAGGTCCTCAATTTCTGACAACACGTAGTTAAACAAAAGCTTTTCTTCCTCCCACGTTTGATCCAAGCAGAAGTCACACTATAGATTTGGCTTATCAGGTACCTAATTGAATCTTTCTTTCGACTCAATGCCTACTTATATAAATCCTCTGCCTGAAGATAAATTCACCCTTTAAGTGTGAAAGTATGTCTGGGATATTTACATCACAGATCTGGACTTACATACTTCAGGTAGGATTGTAGAACAATCCAAAACTTGAGTAGTACCTAACTGGTCATAATTTTGCATCCAGACTGAATTTAATCCTAAGGCAAAAAGCCATCTCATCTCCAGTGCTTGCAGAGAGAAAGGGAACAATTTTCTGACAACATGTAACAGCTAGAGAAAATGCTCCAATTTCAGTTTGGGACCTCTAGACAAATAACTTGAGCCTTCATGGTAAATCGTGATAGTTAAAATATTGTTAATGACTTATAATGGCACTAATTAGTCATGTTATTTTCAAATCTAAAACAATTTTGTTTTCAAGTGATTTTCAACACAGAATCAAGTTGCTGCTCTAGACCCAAGGAAGTACTGTGCAAATAGGATTTCTTATGTTAGGGTAACATTCAAATAACCCTACAATACATGCTGTTTGACTGAAGATGCAACATTTCTGAGTTGACAAGGCAGTGGTAAGGCACATTCACCAGTGATACTATGTTCAGTTTTAAATAGAGTTCATAATTCTAGGTTAAATAATATCCAAGAAGCAATGAAACATACCTGAAACAATATTTGTATTAAAGGCATAGACCTTTTGGTTTTATTATTTTCATTAATACTTCCCAAGGAGTAGGGCAAGAAGTAGCAACTCTACTTTGTTCCCATGTGGAATGGTCCTGAAGGCAAAATTCATAATTTTAAGAAGTACATCTGCTTTGACAATGATTTGCAGTAACAGAAAGGCACAGGGAAAGAATCATACAGTAGAAGATGTTCAGAAACGGTTTTGTCTATGCTTTTAAAGAGAGAGACATTCCTACAATTTACCTAAGATTTTGCAATGGAAAGATTTTCCTAATAAGAGCAGAGCCAAAGTGTAATTGCCTATGTAGAATACAGCTTCTTTATATCCTGTACTAAAAGTTTTTACATTTCATATAAATACCTTCCATTTTACTGTCTTAGTTGTGTTTAAACACCGAGAGAATTGAGCAACCAGCAGAAATTTCTGAGCAATTTTGCTGACCAGGGTAGTGAGAACATACCCTCTCATAATCAAATTGACAATATCTTTCATGATAACAGCTATCGCTCTATCTAAGGATTTATAAATTCTTTCCTCTTTGAAGGTACCTGTAATGTCATTCTTTAAAATATTTGTAGGAAATTCCAAAGACATCTTGAAAATTTCCTTCTAAGTCTGTAAGCACCAGAATGTCTGTACAAATCCTTCTCTCTCAGATTGTTAAGCAGATCAGAAAGCTGTCAAAACAAAGTATGGAGAAAACATTCCATGCTCAGATACAGTTCTAGGTGCCAGAATGAGAACAAAATACAGCTAAGATGTTTAATTTTCTGTTTCAACAATATCAGGAGGCTGAGGAGCTATGGTCACCTAATAATAGCTGTAGTTTAATGGATCCTCCACTTGATACTGCAACAAAGGAACCATTGGTTGTTTTTTCCTGCTGTTTCATTCATGTACCATCATGTTCATTGTCTTATTTGTTTTAACTAAAAGGCTTAAACAAAGGCTTTCTTGAGAGAGAAACCAGACTGCTAAGGGTAAACTATTATCATTAAAGTTTTTTTTTTTTTGTCTTCAGAACAAATTGCCATAATAAACTAACTTTGTAACCTTCAGTTGGAGGTTTCAGAATTCTAATGAAATTACAGCTGTAGGCAAATAAATATCTCCTAAGTGACCTAGATAGCTTTTTCCATTATGTCTTCTGTGTCAATTTAATGTGACACAGAGCAAGGAGCAGAGTGTCTATTGTTTTAGGGTTTACTTTTTCCAGGTTGACTCCTTATTCCTTACATTGCCTATACTACGAGCCCATACCCTTGTAACAAACTTGTAACACAAGAGAAAACCTGAATGTTAGGATCCAAACTTTAAAAACAATTGTAATATGTTTAGCAGTGCAGTTATGCAATATCTAGGTTAAGACTCCTATGGACAGAAATCTTTTGGATTTTCACTACAGTTACAGATTTCAATGTCACTGGAGAATGAGAATGAACATATCTGGAACCAAGTATACAAAAATGTAGACATCTCATATCTATGACCCAAAAGTGATAAGATACATTAAGATTTTTAAAGGGTATCTATATTAATATTGAATGATGAAACAAATGATCCATATTTTTACTCTGTGCAATTCAAGGGCATTGTGTCACCTCTGAGTCCGACAAGCAACTTCACTTAGAAAACCAAAATTTGAATATTGGAGCTATTGCAACATATGGTGACTGTGAAGTGATCACTGGTAGTAAGATTTTTCTCTAAACCAAGCAAAAATATTTAAAACCAAGGCATATAAAAACCAGGCCTTTATAATGGAAATAGTGAGAAAGCATCATAACAAAATAGAATGAGAACAGGAAAAAATGAAAATGCTAATGAAAAACTTGATAAACTAAAGAATGGATGAATTATATGCTCGACCTGTATTGTAGGAAAGTGGAAGCTGCAGACAGATATAATAGCTTTGCAGGCAGAACTTCATCCTTGAATGACATGGAGGAAGTAGTCTGGTCATGAATAAAGAGTTTTCACATTTTGCCTATTTTTCTTAGTTTGAAATAAATGTATATTTTCTCTAAAACCTCCTGAATGACTAGAGGGAGGCTAAGTGTGAGGACCAAACAGATTTTTTCATCATTTCAAAGGTTTTTGCAAGGTTACCTAATTTCTTCCTTACTTACTGAATATAAACAATAAGGTATACTGGCATCTTGAAGCCAAGTATTCTTATTGATATTGATTTTAATGCAGGTATTCAGATTAGAAGTGACACAGTGAAAGAATCAGCCTTGTTGTGTGTATTTTTCCCATCGTGTACACTTCAATACAATTAGGCAAATGCAGCAGCAATTTCTTTATTAATTTTTTTTTTTACTTTAAAGACAAATACATCATCCTTTTGGTGTGAAAAAATTATTTTATACCTTGCCAACTAACATCACAAATCTATGAATAAAAATATAATTCCTTGTGGATGTTCAAGTAAGCCTGCTACTGTTTCTAGGCAGTATTATTTTAACAATTAAATTCTTCAGGCATACATCAGCATAAATCTGTAAAGATATTGGCAATTTTTCTGTTGTTATTTTTCATACTGTGATACATTTCTAAATTTATGCTATTTTTCACTGCATATATTATGGCAATAGTGCTCAATGAGACTTCAGTCCTCTATAAACACAATGGCAACACATCAATCTTGAAAATAATGGAATTTTTTCTTAATCAAGGAAAGAAGAGGCTCCCACTTCTAGCAGCAAAGAAGACAACATATTCTCCTTATTTTCACACCTCTTGGTGTGGCTACCTCTTGGTCTTGGCTAAAATATGAGGGGCACATTCTCTGCTTGGTTCATCATCACAGATTACCTTAATTTCTCCTAGATAGATAGAAAGAAAAGTCTTAATGCTATTGTTTCTTTCTCTACAATATTAAAATCAGAGAATTCTCCAAGAACTAAAAATAATCCAGGTAAATATGAAGTCCTGTCTAACTTTAACATTTCTGTCCTGTGCTGCTACAAAATCATTCTCAGTAAAGCAGCAACCATGCAAGAGTTACTGTCTTTTTACTGACCAACATCTACAGGCACATAAGTGCAGATTTATTTGTGTTAGTATAAGCCTATTCACTCTTATTCAGTTGCAGAATACAGGGAAACAAAAACTCTGATTTCAAATTCCTGTTCCTGAAGCAGTGTAGCATAGGAACTACAGATGTTATAATTAAACACACGGGTTAGGTAGATTTTCCTTCAGAGATGACTTGCATGGGTTAATTATGAAGAATGTGCCACCGCTGAAGTCTAAAAAATATCAGGTGAAACATTTTTATCCCCTGGCTCCTGGTTTGATGCATCCTTCTATAAGTTAAAGATCGCTTTTTTTCCACGTAAACCAGCAGTGAATTTTAGGTAAGCATGTTATTCCTGTGTGACATCAGAAAGCACTGCCTGCCACAATGGAACAGCTGACATCAGGTAGGAGAGTCCTTCTGCTACTGTTTGTGTGCAGGTTCTGGGACTGGAGGCTAGGTGATTTCCGTGTGCAGTCTTAATTTTTGGAACTGGGAGTTTGATCTACAAAGCTAACACAAGGTTCATATTTTTAGCCAAATCTTTGTTTCTGATGTGCCATGGCAACATTCTTCTTACAGATTTATGAGAGTTATATTTGCTTTATTTGTGTAATAGAAGTTGTAAATCCCAGAGTCAGTAACATTGTTATAATAGTGGCTTTAGACTGTTCTGCCCAAGGATCTCAGACTTCTAGAATTTGATTTTGCCATTTCCTGTTTAAACAATCAATACTGTGGAAGAAAGAACTGTTCAGGAAGCCAAATCATTTTCCTCCAAGACTGGAACAATAATAGAGCATTGCTTATTGCCACTGAAGTCTTATACCTACAGACTAGCAGTAAATGTCAAAAACTGGTCACAGCATTTTACTAAACCTCAAAATATCCTCATACATTCAAAGCCTGCAACCAACAGGCTTCACTGCTGACAGAACACAGCTGGTGTTTAAAGCTGTGCAGAGATTACAGTATCTGCAGTAAATACATCAGAGGTTTTAAGATACTAATTGGATCCGCTGTAATTTGGAAATTCCTATGTGACTGGGAATATGCAATGAATCATGCTCAGCTTTCTCTGCTGTTAGCACCCAGCAGGAATATTTATGACAGTAGCTAGAAGTAAAATCATGAAGGGCATGCCATGGTCGTATCCCTGGATGATATATGTGTATACATATTGGGAAATGTAATACAGTAGTGTATTTATTACTTCCTATGGCTTTGCATAGGTTCTTGTCACTTATAAAGATAATAAAAATTGATGTGTGTATTTAAATAGGGCCTCCCACAAGTTTTAAGTCACATAAAAATGGGGCAATTAGGCAACTAGATTTACATAATGCTCAGAACATGTGCTAAGGTGCTTTCAGCACAGATTTTCAATTAAATTTTTTAGAGTTCATTTTCCTTTCATTGTTTTAATTATTTGAATATTCAATATATTTTTATTTGTGTTGTACTGGAAGCCTTATCTACTAAAAAGTGCTGTCTTGATGGTAGTTTTTAATCAAAAACCTGCTGCCAGTAATTCTAGCTTGCATAAATTAGGTTTGTTTTTTTGCACTGATCCCAGGGAAGTAAAGATCATTATTCCACTTACAGACAAGCCTACTGTTTTCTACAGGCCTATTTTTCACTAAACTAGGAAGCTTTGTTCTTGTAACAGTTGGGTTTGGAACCAAGCCTATAGAAACACAAGGATTTTTCTTGCCCTTGAGAGTTCCCTTCAGGCCAGGTTGTTGAACCAGCAGAACAGAAAGGATGCTTATCCTGTAAGGTTTATTGCAATGAATCTGTTCAGTCATTCAGATCAAAGAAGCATGAGGAACAGAACAGTGTACTGAGAAGCAATAGACTAAATATGGCCTATAGCCAGAATTGACCCTCCTAATCACACATACTGGTCCATTTAGGAGCACAATTGCTGCAGATTCTTTGTACAATCCAAAATCTACAAGTGTTATTACATTTTCTTAATCATCATCTGAAGATTTCTTGCTCTTTCTCTAGAGAGGAGAGTACAAGTTGAATTCTGTCACCTGTATAACACACCTAAAGGTGTGTATAGCTGTGTCACATCTAAGAAATATATGCCATGTTGGGAGGATGATTACTAGACAGAAAGACTGGCACCAACAGTTAGTGGCTGAGAAGGGGAAATTGTATTTTCCAAGGAGGTGGAATGGAATATTGGGGTTGGAATAGTAAATTTGGGCTCAAAAATTAGGAAAGAAAGAAGCAAAAACATATAAAATCTGAACACATTATGAGAAGTGCAGCCACAATACTTTAATTACATTAAACCAAGTTTTCTAATTCTGACCTGCAACGATCAGTCAGATACCCTGCCAAAGCATGTCCTATACCACTTCCCACTCTACTCTACATGAAAGACAACATCCAGCTGCTGCTCTTAATACTTCATTAGCTACAGTAGCAGCTGTCAGCCTGAAAAGGTTTCAGCCCTGCTGATTGTAGTTGTTAACATGATTCTGTTTCAAATGACTCAGCCCAGTTTTGCATGTTTGTTTGTTTAGACTGGAAATTACACATCTGAAAGCTGGCATTAAAACAACAAGATTAAGATTGAAAACTGCAGCTCTCTGGAGATTAATGCCAGAATTTCACAAGAGTTTTCTGATGAGCAATTCACCAGGATGGCAGTCCAACTGGGCAACATGCGAGAGCAAAACTACAGGTTGCTGGTACAGATTCAGGCGCCTGTTGACTAAACATTAGAAGATTCCCCAACCACTGGACAGGGGTTTTGTGAACACCTTGTGAACCACTGATTTAGGTGCTCCTGTCCATGCCAGGTGTTTGATTCTTCAAACAAGTGGTTTCAAAGGATGATAAAGGATGAGGCTAAGTATATGTGCATTTCCCAGTTAACTACCAAGGGCAGATGTGCTATTAAGCAAACTCATATATGCACACTAGAATTTTTTCTGTGCTTTCCCTCCCTATGGGGCTCTCTCGGAAACACAGCTAAAATGAGGAGTTAGAGATTTACCTTCTGATCTACAACAAGAGATGCATACATTTATGAACTGACTAAGACAAGCTCCTTGTGCATATGGAATATTCCCTTTCATCTTTATTTTAAGTGCAGTTGTGTAACAGTTGCGTTAGTAGGACAAGATGATATAAGGGTCCATGCCACAAGCTGTACAAGCCACCAATAGTTCAAACAGAATTGTGGATAAACCTTCAGAGAAAACAGGATCATGACAGTAAATATGAAGTAACCTTTTCTTTCTCCCCTACAGTATCTCAAAGCAGATACTACAATCCCTCCTTAGTACAAATTCAGGAATATCACACCAACTACTGCTGTTGGTTTGGTACATTTAAACTTCATACCTTGCTACTTTTTAGGTTTTGTGCATGATTAACCTACAAATCCTAATGACCTATAGTTCATTTTCTTCCAAAGTAAGGTGGAAAAATCACACTGATTTTTCATGAAAGATGATTCCTTCAAGATCTGCTGAAGAACAATTTCATTGAATTAGATTGTTTCTGTAGTTGCTATCTTAAATAAGATCTATACAAGGAGACAACCTCTTAACTTTACATTATAAAAAAATGTATAACTCCCATTAGAAATTGTTCAACTTTTCTAAGAATTCAAAATCTGCATAAAAATTTGACAAATATTTAATACTGTCTCTCAAATTTCAACTACAGATGAAGGTATCAGTCATATATTTTTGTATGTGAGAGGGAAAGAGAGAGAAAAGCAGCTCAATAACTTTTCAAGTAGAATTTGGAGCATTTGTTTTGTATTATTTACCCCTATCCTTTGGTAAAAGTATGCTGCTGTTGAAAAACAATGGCTGGACAAAGAAGGCTGGCGAGCTCCTGGATGGAGCTGACAAATGTGTTTTAGGCTGATAGATGAGCAGGGGGAGCTCTCAAGACTGCTATTCATTAAGCTTAATGGAAGAAGCCCCAGCCAAGGTATGAGCTTCCAGTTCATCATGCATACAAAACCCCAGTTATGCTCCCACTTGCTCTTGTGCTAGGAGCTTTCTTCAGAAATAAGTAAGCAAAAGACCTAGCTAAACTCATAGACTTGATTAGATTGTTTTTTACATAGCAGAATTTTTTAATATAGCACATATTTAATTTCAATTTTGAAAAAACATAAAAAAAACAAAGAAAAAATTGTCAGGTGCATTTTTTTTTTTTTTTGCATCAGACAGAAATGAAGAGAAAAAAATTGCAGATAATAATTTGTTAACAAAAGTGATTTTCTGAAAATCTTATTTTTGACATCACAGTTAATAGTAGCTACTTACTTCTAGTTAGTATCCAATAATAAAGTAATAGCACAAGAAGTGCTGCAGTAATTATGCATTATGCTTAATGAGGTAATGATTCTGTCAACCCCACACATGCTGAGGGATAATTTACTGTGTATACTGTCCTAGTAATTTGAACAAATTCTTTTATAGATAAAGGTATGACTCAAAGTGAGCGAAATTCTTGAATGATTCCCTAAATAAACAGAAAAAGTCAGTATAAATAATAGAAACCATGACAGGATTTTCATCTTACAAACAATGACTTTGGCTGTTCAGGCCGAAATGTATTATTCATATCAGAATTCACTTACTGATAGGAACACACATATTCTTGCAGTTATAAACAACAAAGCATTTTTACTTGCATGTATCATCACTACATGATTACCGTGAAACTTCTGTCTTTTAGATTTTGGGTTTTTTTCCTCTGTATGACAATCTCCCTTAAGCACAATTTAATTAGTAATTTTTGATCTTGACTATTCCCTGTTGAAAATAGGGCAAATGCAGTCATCTCTGGCTTGCTGTGTCTACAGTTTGGAGCAGGGAAGCAGAGACCTTTCTGAAAGACAGAGGACTATCCATTATCATCTTTGAAAAATGTTTTTTGTTTATCATCACCATTTTGTTAATGACTGTGGAGAGTTTTCAGATATTCTCAAGACCGACATCTATCCTGATTACAATATTAGTGCAAATCTATCCTCTTCTATCAGGACTTGCATTAACATTTTAATTTTGCCTATTGCACAGAAGCAATTATTTATTTATTTATGGAAAATTTAACAAGAGTATACAATTCCCCTGCAATAAATACTGGTTGCATCTTAAACTAGAAGTATGGATTAATACTTTTTATAATCCTCATTCCTGAGAATAAACTTCATTACTAAGGGAAAGTAAATAGATTTTGGTTCAGACCTTACAGCAAAAATTGTTGCTTATCCACTCTGAGACTTTCCGAGGAAAGCACATTCTAGATGAAGGATTTATCAGTTTTTCTTCAGTTGGTTATCAGTTAAGTATGAAATTAAATTGTATGTTTTCAAATGATGCCAAAAATAAGGTAAATTTCAACATTTGTAATACCTTTTGAGATCATATATATGTGTATATATATGTGATTGTATTGGTAGTATTAGTCAATCCAGTGCATCCAATTGTAAAAATTTGTATGCTTTAGGAAAATTAATTAAGACTGCATATTTGCCTTTCTTTCAAGAGTCATAGCCGTTTTGCCATGATTATATATCTGGCTGTCATCAAGTTGCACTTGCAGAGAGGTCTTTTGCTTTGTGGAGAGATAAACTGCATGATCTAATAGGTCATTTTCTTTCCCTAACTTCTATGGTTCAATGAACAATAAATAATATTATTGTGTTTATGTAATGTCTTCTTCCAGCAATAAAATATTGCCCACAAGACACAGACATCACAGAGATAGTGATGTAATCCCTCAAAGGACCAGAAATGATCAATATATCAAACACTGTATAATTTTTCTGTACTGTTGCCCATATTTAACATTGCAGCTTCTCAATAAATCAATTTGATTTACCCCACAAATTAAAAAAAAAAAAAAAGAAAAAAAGAAACATAACAGTGAGAAATCCTACAGAGAGAATTTTATAAACTATGACTCTTTGTTTCCTATTTTCCTTCACAAAACATATTACAGATAAGTATCTCTGTTAGAGACCAAAGAAAATAATTTGATCCTAGCACATTTACAGTGTTAGGAACAGAACATAAATTCAGTTGCCTAGAAGCACACCTAACATTTTATCTCACATTCCACAGTTGCAGTCTGAATTTCGATAGGTGCCTAGAGAAAATAAATGTTTTCCCTAGTGATGATAAGCTGAAGCAGAAGATAAAAATCATATACTTGACAACAGCAGAGTACCCAATTAGATGGCTACATTGGTCAGATATGTGTTTATGAGGGTGCTGGGTTTTTGTTTTCACATGTCTTACTTAGATCTGTCCCCTCAGATAAATCAGAAATGTCATACATAGAGTGCTTTTCTATTTAGAGAATAAAAAAAAAAAAACAAAAAAACAAAAAAAACTTGCATTTCATACTGTTTAGCAGTTAAATAAAGTATCTGAATTGTGCTGGAAAAATAAATGTATTATCTCAATTTTTAAAGATACAGCAAACATGGTAATATGGTTCTCATTATTATCACAGTCACTAAAACTTTTTAATAATTCCTGGATGGAGTCCAAGGAAAATCTATACTGTATCTTCTACCTCACTGTACTAGAATAAAATGTATGGCCAGTCCTCTTATCAGCCATGTAATCAAAAGAAAGTATTGTAACAGAAGCTCTTTATAGTTTCAGGTCCATTAAAAAAAGAAAAGTGCATTAGTTTCCAGCTCTCCAAAAGGTCAAGGTTCACAGAAAAAGAGCTTCTTCATTGTTTGTGAAATATACTATAGCAAAAGCTTAAACCATAGAAAGCAATGTGCTAATATTGCCAGTAAAATGTTAAGATTCCTTCATAACAAAGCAATTTAAACCAACAGATTTATTTGCTTTTGCAAATTAATTTCAACCTTGGGTTGCAATACAGGGCGGTCTGCATACTGTCATAAATACATGATATTTTAAAATCAAGCTATATAATTATCTGCTTGAATTTGAAAATGTTTTTGTATTTTAAACAGAAAATTTCATCATTATCCTTGCCGAAGCAAAATTTAAATTAAAGAAACTTCATTTAATGATTAATCAAATATCAGATAATGAAACAGAAAAACCAAGAAAATCCATGAAATTGCATTATAAGTAATGAAAAGGAGATAAAAATTTAATGCATAATTTTAAAAAATGTCTTCAATTATTAATCCACCTCTACTAATTTCAGAGCCCCAGCAGAATAAAATACTCTTTCCAATGGCATAACTCCTGATAGACTTTATTCCTGGTTGAACACTTATTTCTACTGTCCCCAACATTTGTTCATACTAAAGGTTTATAAGGTAATGATATGAAGTCTTCTTTGCCCCATATCCTCCCAATAAAGTTGTTTGGAACACTAGAAGTATTTTCTCCTGTTGAATAATGACATAAAATCATGGCCATGTGTAGTAACAAACAAGAGCTGAAATTCTCATTTTTAGCTCTGCTATGGACTTTAATTTGAAAGCAGATCAGTTTAGATCAGCACACCCCACTTTTAGAATTGAATAGTAATAATGTGGTCTCACTTTCATTTTCATTTCATTTGCATGTTTTATATAGACTCTATACTCTTACATATTTACACTCTAACAATACAAAATTAGGGAATTTTTTATACATGTACCATGTTAGTTTAATGGAAACTCAATCTATATGTATGTTCCATGTACCTCTATAATTAAAAAATTACTGAATTCAGTCTACCTTAAGACTCACCTTAGGCCTGAACTTTGTCAGCTATAAACCACTGAAGTGTAGAACAATCCAGCTTTATGACTTTGGTAGCCTACCTATGCCAGACTCACTGTATAGCCTAAAAGTTCCCTCAATGAATTCGTTGATCATAAGTTCTTTTGTTCTCTGGATATAGCTGTTTATCTCCCATTTGAAACACCATTACAATCCTAATATAACTGCTAATAAAATAAAAAAGTCTGTCTATTTGAGCAGAAATAGTGAATTATCTTTATATAAGCAGGATAAACTTGTCTGTTGACAATGACAAAAAGTTATATTTTCTAGTCATATTGGATTTTAAATTTAATTGACTGGTTATTTCAAACTGAAAAACAAATCTTATTGAGAAAATGAATAAAGCTTACACCAGTTTTGAAAATTAGTAGACCACTAACAATTTACACTGATGACTCCAGCGAATCAAGCCACACAGCTCCATTCTTATGTCCTTATCTTCAAGATGAGGGATGGATTTTCCCTCAAATTTTTGTAGCAGCTCATAAACTGAAGTTAATCTTATAGCATCTTTTCCAATATTTTATTCTGAGCTGCAAAGATGACAATAATGTTCAGTATTACAAAAATACTTATTTTATATTTGTTCTAGTTTTCATAAGCCAAAAACATCAGGATGAACAAAGTTTGACAAAAAATCAAAGGACATTCTTGGTAATACAGATGTTATAGGAGAAGAATTACAGTGAGAAAGTGGAGAAAAGGACAGATTTCATAACAAAGAGAATTTGAGGAAGCTTGTAAAAATACCTACAACTAAAAGATTGGTCAAATATAAAAAACTGGAAGTAATTCTTGGACTTGACTGTTAAATGTAACAACTGAAATGTTCTTATTTTCTCTTTAAACTTTATCTGGCCATTTATTTTCTCTTTAAACTTTATCTGACCAAATGACCAGTAATGCATGAGGCCATATAACTGTGTGGAAATATTAGCAGCAAAGGGGAACACTATGCATAATAGTGCTCATAACAAACCCACATTGGACAGCTAGGAGCATATCTGGAACAGCACTTGAGACCAAAAAAAGGGAAAAACCCAAAATGGACTCTTTTTAGAGGGACCCCATATCAGAGTTGCTGACTATAAAATCCTCAGCATCATTCACACAATGGTTGCACTGCCTGCCACTTCCAGGCAAGCAGACTACGCCGACAGTGACTTTGCAAAAGCAAGTATTTGCTCCTACAGATGTGGGAAGGTTCACATCCAAATTCAAAACACACTATCATGAGGAAAATAGCTTTTATCTGGCTTCCTTTGAAGGCAAGACACTAGCAATTAATTCAGTCTTGTCTTGGCCTACAGTATGGATTTCTTTTATTTCCTTTCCAATACTTCCACTGAGTCTGTGATAAGAGGGAAGAAAAAAAAATAGAATGAATAAGTTCTTGGAATCAGTAAGTTCAGCCAACAATGAATGTCACATCTGGTCTGATTTCAAGACTTATCTGCTGACAGGAAGAGAAATTCAGAAGAAAGAGAAGAGAAGGAAAGAGAGATACTATTTCATACAACATCTGTTAATGTACATATTTAGGGTGCATTCCAATCCCTGGAATCACGCAACAAAGCAAACCTTTTCTGGGGAAAATTTAACACTGTAGCACTGTGGTAGCATTTTGCTAGAAAATTCTTTGCAAGAGAATTCTTTGCTGGAAATGTTAGGATTTATCCCCAGAGATATGATTGTTTCTTGGCTTTAGAGAAGACAATATCAAAGTAACATCTTTAAACTTGGGCAGAAGTTAATGAGATGGTTTTTAATCTCATTTCCCAAAAGGGATTTCATTCTAGTCACAGGACAGCTCTTTCTTGAATTCTGTCTTTCAGAGATGTAATTTTTTACACCTGCAGTTCTATCCTTCCTGCAAAAAGAGACATAGAATCATAGAATAGTCTGAGTTGTAAGGGATCTTAAAGACCATCTAGTTCCAAATCCCCAGACATGGCAGGGACACCTTCCACTAGATCAGGTTGCTCAAAGCCCCATCCAACATGGCCTTCATCACTTCCAGGTGCAGAGTATCCATAACTTATCTGGGCAGCCTGTTCCAGTGCTTTACCATGCTCACAGTAAAGAATTTCTACCCAATAGCTAACCTGCACCTACCCTCCTTCAGCTTAAGACCACTCTCCCTTGTCCTGTCACTGCAAGCCCCTGTGAAAAAATTCTCTCCAGCTCTCTCTCTCCAGGCCCCCTTCAGGTACAGGAAGGTGCTATAAGGTCTTCCTGGAGCCTTGTCTTGCCCAGGCTGAGCAAGCCCAACTCTCTCAGCCTGTTACCATAGGAGAGGTGCTCCAGCCCTGTGATCATCTTCATGCCTCTCCTCTGAGCTCACCACAACAGGTCAATGCCCTTCTTACGTTGGGAGCTCCAGAAGAGAACACAGTACTACAGAAGGAGTCTCAAGAGAGCAGAGCACAGGTGGAGAATCCCCTCTCTTGACCAGCTGGCCTTGCTACTTTTGATGCAGCTGAGGATGCAGTTGCTTTTCTGGGCTGTGAGCATGCATTTTTGGGTTACATTGAGATTCTTCTCCACCAACACCCCCAAGTTCTTTACTCCAGGTCTAATCTCAATCCATTCTCTGCCCATCAATCCATGCTCTGCTCTGTATTTGTGCTTGGGATTGCCCTAACTGAGGTGCAGGACCTTGCACTTGGCCTTTTTGAACTATAGGAGGTTCACATAGACCCACCCCTCAAGCTGTGAGAGTCCCTACAGATGGCACCCCTTCCTTCCAGTATGCTGACTGCTCTACACAGCTGGATGTCACTGGCCAGCTTGCTGAGGGATGTCCTTGATCCACTGTCCATGTCACTGACAAAGATATTAAACAGCGCTGATCCCAGCACTGGCCCCCAAAGAACACCACCCATCACTGTTCTTCACTTAGGCATCAAAGTGTTGACCACAACTCTGAGTGCAACCATTCAGCCAATTCCTCATCCACCCAGTGATCCACATGCAGCTCAGAGACAAGGATGTTGTACAGGACACCCATACGCTTTGCACAAGCCCAGGCAGACAACATTAGTCACTCTTCCTTCTTACCAATGCTGTAACCCCACCATAAAAGGCCACAGAGTTTGTCAGGCACAATTTGCCCACAGCAAAGTCATGTTGACTGTCACCAGTCAGTTCCATATTTTCCATGTGCCTTTGCATAGCTTTTAGGATGATCAAGACACTGATTTTTCAAGGTACTGAGGTGAAACTAATTGGCCAGTAGTTCCTCAGGTCTTCCATATTTCCCTTTTTAAAAATGGCATTTATGTTTCCCCTTTTCCAGTCAGTGGGAACTTCCAGGGTACCCAAGGGTACAAAGGTAGAAATAAATTATCGCTGGAAGCTATCATCACAAAATCAGGTTCTAATCTGAAGAAGGAGAGAGAGTTTATTTTGGAAATCCATGGGAAACCAGAGATGACAGAAACAGCTGCTGTTGTAATATGCCATCAGAAAAAAACAGAGTTCGCTCACACTTGGGGGCCTGCTTCAGGACCAGAATACAAGTTAGGAGCCCCTGAAAAGCAGAGCACAAAGAGCCATATCACAATCCTTATCCAACAGCTAGGGAAAAAATTTCCAATGGTAAATGTATCCATTGTTCATCAACAGCGAGCAAGCTACAAAGGAGCATGGTCACTCTAAAACACCCCACAGACAATTCTGTCTCTGTGAGAGTTCAGATCAGGAAGACACCCATAAGCTCTCTTAAAATATGAACTGCTCTGTAGATATGTGCCTTCAAACAAAGAAGACTGTGCTGTGACTTCAGAATTTTAAGTACTTCACCCTACCATTGTTCACCAAGAAACAAATCTTTTTAAGTGCATGCCTCAGCCACTGAAGTATTGACAAAGCAAAGATGGTAGAAATGAGTATCATCTGTGCAATTCTGGCACCTGAGCCTTATCATCTGCACTGTTTACCTGAAGAATACAAATGCTATTGAAAAGATTAAAGACACCAGGATTCTAATCTAAGTCAGGGTCTGGTTTCCCATCACTTCCCGGCTTTCTGGCTACTCCTCTTTGCAGAATGAGTCACTTTACTCAATCTTAGACTCTTTCCATTTCTCTCAAATACGAGAAAACTATTTCATGGTCAGGGCTGCAGTCGTTCTCAGGATTTATGAGTGAGAATATCTGCCTACAGAACATTGAAAGGAAGAAATAATTCATCAATGCCACTAACTTCTATGTCTTGGTTTGTATCCAAATTTTTCATCTAAGTTTGTAGGAGTTCAGTCTGGGACTTGAGCAGAAACAAAACTGATAAGTTAAAACAGAAAATGAAATATTGGCTGCTGTAACTGTGTATATGAAAAATCTGTATTGACTACGGGTAAGTATTTTGCAATATAAAATTCAGAATACATCTCTGGTTTAAAAAAAAAACAAAAACGCTTGTATTCAGACTGGAGAAATCCTAATGATAAACATCCTAGAGACTCAAAAGTTTTACTTTTAAAATCCTCTGCATCTCAGGGAATAAGTGTTTTTCCTAGTGTCCCAGAAATACTAACAATGTGCAGTCACAGATTACTGATTTTTTCCTGTTTATTGTCAACATTTGCCTCCCATGATGATGTTAAGAGAGCTGAAATACTATCCTTGTTATCTCAATTTGTGAATTAGGATAGAAATATGTTACAGCAAAGTCAGAAAGAGTTATTTGTTTTTCTATTTCTTTTTGTATAAATCTTTTCCTCTCTGAGGTTTAAGTTTACCTCCATTTCTTACATTTTCCTGAAAAAAAAACAAAACATAATTAATGGAATATGAGCACCTATTATGAAAGCAGTGTAAGGTACACCATATTTTAGAGTAGCAGCTAATAGCTATCATAAATCAAGCTAGGTAGGGAACACTTTGTTTTGTTTGCTTATAATGTACACAAAGATATTCAGCTAGAGATTTGTCATGAAAAATATTAAAAAACCCAAAATAGATTGCCTTAAGTTTTAAAAGGTCAGCTATGACAACTATTGTCCACTAGGGAAAAGAACTCAAACAAAGAGATGTTCTGAAGATCTGCTTTACAGATTTTTTTTTACCTACTGAAATTAGCGTAACACTGTGATAGAAAAGCTGAATCCTCCTGCTGAGATAAAATCAAATTTTCTACCTGCCTCAAGGGAAGAGATGTCTTCTTTGAAATGAACCTAACAATGGTAATAGCTGCCCATTATTCCAAACATAATAAAATTATTATGCAACTACTTCACTGAGAACTTCAGTCACTCACGGTCCTTGAACATCCCACAAAAATTATTAGCAGACTTAGGGTAGCTAATTCTGTGGATTTCCACCATATTGACTTGCCCAGACTAAGTTCTGTGGAGAATGAGAATAGATCATAGCTGATTTAGAAAATCATGAAACACTGGAATTGCAGATAGATGATTTGAGCTGCAAGTGTCCCACTAGATATTAGTTCTGTAAAATGTCTGTTGGTACCTCCAAGACCAATGACCTCTACAAAGCTGACTCTCAGTCTCATTGAAAACAAATTGAAATAATGCCAAAAGATAAACTACTAAATAAAACTTTTCTTTAAAGTGGCCTGGTTTCACCAGGTACAGAAGAAAAGGAAAACTTCCTAGCAAAAACTAAAAATCAAGAAAAAAAGAAGACTGTTTATTGCAACTCACTATTCATTCCCATAGCCTGATGTGGACAAAGTTTCTTTCAGATTGCTCTTTTTCAGGCATTGAAACCTCATGAGAATAAATGTGCGACTTCAAAATTAAAATAAGGTATTTTCTATGAGAAGCAAGACACCCAAGAGACTATCTCACAAGCTGAAAACTGATCACTCTAATCCAGCTACCAAGAAGATGCTCAATGCATATAGTATAGTTAGTTATAACTCTCCAGTGTTAAATTCATCTAAGATTAATTTCAAAGGCTAATGCATTTTTATTTGCCAAGAGCTATTGGGTATTTAGTTCTGGAACAGTTATTGGTGAATAAGGAATTAAAGCTGTTGCAAAAATAGTATAGTTATATGAGAAGACTGTTTCATCATCATCATTTTTCAGACTAATTCACTTTGAGAGATGAGTTCTTATACTAAATGCACATATTAATCATAGAAGTTCTTTAAACCTTTATCAGACCCTTACATTTTCTGTATTTAAAAGCAACTCTCTGACTTCAGTCACTGTAATTTTCTCAGGATTTTAGATCTAACTGGAAATAGGATTATTGATCTACCATGAGAAAAAACTAGTCTATATTAACAAAAACCTGAATAAGCCACATTCCAAATAAATTTTCTTTTATTATTTATTTAGTCCATATATGTAACCTGCCTTTGTCAGTAAAGACAAAGGGGGAATTTCACTAACTGCAGTTATCTGCAGAAGACTGAATTACTTTTTATTTGGTGCACAAGGAATCATGTGGTCATGGGTGGAGAAGGAAGAAAGCAAGGCAAAAGGATTCTTTTCTGATCAGGGACTTAATTATTTCTGAGGAGCAGGCCAAGCAGTGGCATGACGCTGTGGCTCAAGGGTGAAATGTGAAGAGTACAATGCCTCCTCTTTGCAGCCTTCATAAAGAAACATTCCCTCTAACCTGGGTGAGACCTGACTGAATCTATCAGCTGCATCAAGAAGCTGGGTTCCTGGAGAGCTAGTGCAGAGCCCTGCCTTGGCAAGGAGAGAAGTCGATGACACCACAGCAGGAATGCTCTGATGTATCTGAAAGTGAATTTCATGCAAAATGCATAAAATGCAGAAGATCTACTCTTTCCTGGACAAATTATAACTTACTTAAGACTAAAGTATGGGCATTTTAAAAACAGGGACTATGGAGAGGATAGAAGAATATTTGCAATTATATTCTCCATTTGCATATAGGCATTAAAAAATCATATTTCCACAAACTAAGAGCATTAATCTTGCTGGAGAAGTGAAATTCTATTGTATATCCAAGAGATATAATTACACAAAGAACCAAATGAAAATACTGATATATGTATGGTGTCACTCTTCTGGAGGTGGTGAAAATACTTTCACCCAAATTCTTGATGTGTTAAAGATGGTTTATCAACAAAGCATGTTTATCAATGAAAGAGGCATTTTGCATATATCTCCAAAGTCAGTGGACAACAACTGTGGTAACTACTCCATATGTCTTTCAGATGGTAATTGAACTGTCTAGAGTAATGAATGGAGCATAGAATAATGTGCATCCAGTTTGCCTTTGTTTATTCACACTGTCAGCCTGACTTTGGTTCACTCTTACAGGCAGATTTCTCTATTAATGTCCATATAGTTTATTTCAAGTTTAACTTCTCAATGCCTAACACTCCTTTGGGCACAAGACTCATTACAGCGCTGGACTAATCACTGAAGAGTTTTTCTTTCTGTCATTTTTCTATGTAAATAAATAAATGGAAAAATTTTAGAATGCCATGAATTACATTAGTGATAATATGCACAACTTTTCTCCTCACAGTAGCTTAATCTCTTCTTTAAGTTCAGTCATGAAACATCAGCCAACAAAAATTGGCTTTGAGCAACAATCTTAACAAGTTCTTAAATACATGAGAAAAAGAAGGAGAACTAGCTTTTCTTTTCCATTCCAAAATATATAAAGCAAAATGTTCTTCCATGCAATAAATATTATTCTCTGGTGTGATTTATTCCACATAAGTACCTAGAAAATTCAACCTTAAGTAAATATTTATTAACAATATTTTGCAATTAACACAGGCATACAAATGTATGTTTACTAAGCGTATTTCTGGAGTCCTAATTTGCCCTACATAAACAGAAATTCCAGTAAAACTGAAATATGTCCATTTTATCCTTTGAACATGAACCAAATCTCAACAAAGTCAAGAGGAAGCATCTGTGGCTTTTCTGCAATTCTGCTGAAGTTTAATTGAGCTTGTAGAGATCCATTTGGGGCTTAGAGGGATAGAAAACTACCACTCCCTCTCTAAAATGCATATGTTCCTAGAGCAATAAAAATTTTCTGCACATTCATAGTTCTAGTCTTCCAGACAAATATTATATTGTCTGGCAGTTTTTATGTATAAACATAAAACAGCTGAGACAGTTTTATTGCATGAACAACCTTACTGAGAAGACTAAGAATGGGCCAGGACTGTTCCCCTCTCAGTAAATATCTCCACAGCTGAACATATAAGAGTTCTATTCTTGCAAGCATTCATTTAAGGATTCTGCTTGGTAACAATTTTAAAAGCACATAACTAAAGGGGAAAAAATCCTAACCAACCAACCAAAAAAACCCTCCAAATCATAAACAACAGCAGCAACAAAACCCCACAGTGTATCCTTTCCTTACAAAGCTTAGGTTATTGCATAATTACTGGTTTTGACAAACTTTAGTTGATAAAGCTGAATGGGAAAATTTTTCCATGTATTTGTATATCTATATTCATATCTATAAATTGGTTCTAGCTTACACTTGATGAATGGCTGAGATCTAAATTCCCAGTCTCCATTATTTCTTATTAAATATGGCATCTGAATGATTAGGTCATCTTTTTTCTCTACAGAACCAATCACATGCTTCTTCCTAACAGCATGGATTGTAAAGTCAGGGAATGAAGTGTCTCTTTTGAATTTCTGAAGGAATCTGCCATTTATCTAGATGAGGCAGTCCTGTATCACTCTGCATGTCCTGTATCGCCCGCCTCATTGATTAGGATGGGAAAGCCTGGTGTTTATCCAATTCCATCTGAGATTCAGATTATTCATATTTTTCTGCAATTATATGGTGGAGGGCAGTTCTAGCAATGTTCTAACCTCTCACCCTCCCAAAGCACAGCTACAGAATTTCAGACTGTTCTCTCCATTCACGGAGAAGTCCAAAAGAAAGCAGTTCAACCCTAACACAGATGTGACATTAGATCAAAATTCCACAAGAAAGATCTTCCAGAGTGAATGGTCTGATTCCTAGATGGCCATGTAAATCTGTAGTTTGCACTGTTGCTACAGGTCAAGGAGTCAGTTTAATAATACTCCTTGTTGGGTGCCAAATTCGTAGAAAATTGCCATGTACTTATCTGCGAGAAAAGGTCAGGGTGCATTCTAAAATCATCCAACAAAGCAGTATAAGATAAGCCCTCTTTATCCTAGAACAAAAAAGATCTTTTGACAAGTCCCTAAGCCTCATGTTATGTCATCTTCTTGTGACCTATCCTAGACCATGCACTGAGTTCCATAATTTCTAGGAAGAGTGCCTGTGGTTCATGATGATTGAAGAGCACACCTTGGATTTTTCCAGCTCCAGGGAAAATACAGAATCAAAATAACTTTTTAAAAATAAAAAGTATTAAAAAAAGAACAACTTCCCACCTGAAGTAAACATCAATAAGTATAAAACTTCCCTAAATAAGAAATAACAGGACAAAACACATGGAAGAGTATGCCACTACCTGCATAAGGCACAGAAGAAATATTTAAAATTATCCAGAAGACTGAAAGGAGTTGGAGGATTTAGAGCTGCACCATGACATTTTATATTATGCATACTTCACAGGAAAGAAATAAAATATGAATAGGTGCCTGTAGGCACTACAAGGGCTAGAAGTGGGTATGAATGCTTGTACACATATACTACTGATGAGATAAATGCAAACAAGATTATGACTTCAACAGAGAAATGTCACACCCGATGAGGATGTTGAAAAAGTAACTGGACTGTAAAATGTTCAAGTACTTTTGAGACACCTGAGATTGACAGGTGATGCTGAAATCTTGATGAAAAATTCTGAGAATGTTTCATGCTAATGATTTGTTATGTGTCACTATTACCACTGACTCCAAGTAAGCAGCAGGATTAGCAACTCAGCATGGTCCTAAGTATATTATGCTGCTAGAAATAACACCTCTGTGTAGTACAGTGACTTGATTCCTGGCTTGATAGGAACAGAATTACCACTCAATAAAATCAGCAAAAGAAGGTACAAAATGAAGGAGGGCAATAAGCGCAAAAGGAAATCTGAATGCACCAGTGGGAATGCACTCAAAATTGTGCAAAGGGAGTTGTTAAAAAATTAGCAACCAACAGGTATATAACCTTATTCTCAACTGAATACATAGTGTCCTTAGTCCTACAATTGGGCTCTGACAAAAATGTTTGAGCAACAGGTTCTTCTATAGCTGCCAACACATTGGATCCCTACCACATATTCCAAATCAAGTTGTGGGTCAATCTGTATGGTCCCGTCCTAGAATTCTTCAGTAACACGGTCTGGATAACAATGTCTGGCAAGGTAAGAGTGTAAGTGCAAATAGTTACAAAAGCAGCATGAATGTTTGCAACACATGAACAAAGTCAAAATTGGGGTTTGTGTCAGAAAATATCTGCATTGTGTTCTCCACAGGGATGTGGCAGAAACATTGCCACTGGGTGCTGTGAGCAGCCTGCACTCAGATAACGGGCAGGCAATACACAGTAGAAGTGTTAGAGACACACAGGCCAGGGGTACACAAGTGCACCTGTCCTGTGCTTTTACCAGTGTGTGTGCCAAGGGATTGTGGGAAATGGCTAGGGTTCACAGGAAGCTGGAATACCAACATCTCCAACAGAAGTCATGGGTAAATAGAGGAAGCTGCACGACAGCGGGGTTGACACAGGGCAGGGTTAGAGCTTTCCAGGATTCGGTATAGAAAAGTGTTTTGAAAATTATACCTGTACAATATTACTTTAAATTGTACTTTAATATATTAAATATCTATTTAATATATTAAAATATCTATTTTATATAGGTATCTGGTTTATCTATTGCATTACTAATACTGATCCTGAAGATGCAGTTCACTGATTTTTCATTAACTAGATGTCTAATAAAAAAAAATGCCTCAGTCCTTATCTAAAATATGTGTGTTGAGCAGTTTTCCACTGCAACATGAGGTGCTGTTGCTATCGTTCTGACTCCATAGCACTTCCAAAAAATTCTAAATGATTGCAAAGAGAGACTCAGGCCAAGCTTCTTGGAGCAGCAGCAGAATCTTGTTTCAGACTTGCTGTTATGTTATTATGAGTCCTGCATTTCAAAGAACATAAGAGAGTTTAAATAATTGTTTTCATTTCAGAGAACTGGGGAAAGCAAGTAAATTTTTACAAGCTACCAAACACAGTAAAAGTAAAAAAGTTGGGAAAAACTGCAGCTCTTAACATACCTGAACCTGATATACCATCTTTGGCTATAAATGGCAAAGCAGAGCTATTAGATTTCACAGCTTTCTTTTAAGCATGGAACACTAAATAAATTTGGGATTGTTTAGTCTCCTATAAAACATCTTAATGCAGCATCTAGAGGAAAAATTGTCATTATTTCTTGCTCTTGGCTCCAAAACAAAAGACCAGAAGACACAACAAATTCAGGAAATCAAGTGAACTGATTAATCAAGCCAGTCATTCTGCTCATTATTACAGAACTGGAATAAGTAGTTTGCACTAGTCCTTCCCGTAATGTTCATATCTGCAACAGCATACAATTGGTATTTTTATAATTAGATAAGTATGTTTTCTAAGAGCTGGTGAAAATGTCAGAATGCAAGAAGTATGTTCACTAACTTCTGTCAGCTCCAAGACACAGCAGAGCTCTAATTATGTACTGGAATATTAATAGGTGCACTAAAGGCAGGTATGGAACTTCTCATAACCTTCTGTAGACACATTAAAATAATTTTAATTGATAGCTTGAACTCTGTTATGAATTGACAATGGAACTTAAAGAAAAGTTTTGTGATTAACTTTATGTGCAACTGAGCTGTTCTGAGCAGTTTCTTCAGACCAAGATGAATATTTAAAACAAAATGCATACTGGAGCAAAAACATTAGAGATAAATGATGCTTCAACAAAAAAAAAAAGTCCACTGGGAATTTTGATAGTTACTAAATTAAAAGGTGCACAGCATTTTATTTATGGCTAATGCATTGCTTGGTACAACTCTATGGAGTAGTTGACATAATAGAAGGATTTCTTGCAACAGAGCACATACGTTCCTTATCGTGTAGGACAGTGGATGTAAAAAGAACAATTAAGGATAAAAATATGTTTAATTACTTAAGTTAGGTTAAATGTTTGTAAAACATTTGCATAATGACTAACTTAAATGTAAGATTTCCTACAAAACTGTTTAAGTCATTGGGAAGATTCCTCTCAACTTCCATGAGCTCTGACTCAAGAGCTTGTACAGATTACAGCATGTTTTCTACAACCTTGCTACTACAAAACACACAAGAAGAGTCAACCATAAACCACAAACCTTTTTACTCGCTACCATAACATGAAGCAGTGATTTTCTGCTGCACCGACCTTTGGCTTATTCCATCTGTTCCTTATACCTCCAAATCGGGAATCAGCACAAGAAGAAAGGCTTGCTGAGTCACAAAAAACAGCAAGAGAAGAAGAAATATATAACAGTGTTGTGCAAGAATAAAAAAATTAGTATACAGCCTTAATTCAAAATAGACCTGGACAGCAAGGGAATTTCCAGAAGACCTGACTGCACCTAATGACGGTGATAACTTCAGCATGGGGAAAAACTCACAAAACTCAGTCTGCTGATCCTTGTAAGACCTTGGTAATGGCAATCACCAACATTTATCTTCCACTGTGCCCTACTTGTACACACCTACATTAAAAAATAAGAATAATGTCATTTAGTTGGCTTGGGTTTGTTGCTGTTGTACTTAGGGGATAAATAACAAATTATCACTTCAGAGTACTAAAAAATCCCTCTATTTTCTAACCAAATGATACTGAAAGTGCCCCAATAGAAAAAAGTGCTCTTATTATCACAGTGTTATGTGCAAAAACACTCACCAAACATTGTTTTGAACAGGATTTGGAGATGAACAATTCTAACAGGCAGAACTGGAGCTGAAAGACAAGAAATGGCAAGGAATATCTCTTCTTGTTCATATTCTTCCCTTAAAACTCTTATATTGATTTCTAGCTACCTGTCTAGAGCTATTTGCCCAAGAGATGGTATCTGTAGGACAGAACAACGTGATCAGATAAACAGTAGTGACAAATTGTTGGCATTGCTGTCAAAATCATTATTAAAACTTATTTCCTCACACTCATCATTGCAGGTACCGGTATGAATCAACAGGACTATGGTTTTCCCAGAAGCTTTTACTATGGATAAGGAAGGACACACAGAAGGATAAAGGCGTGCACTAGGTATTCTTGCATAATTTAGCTAAGGAGTGTTTGTTGTAAGGAGTAACATGAAAAGACAATGAGTAGCAAGAATGGTGAATTCCACCTCAACCTTTGGTACAGGCATGAATGCACTGAGCTTGTCTGACAAAACTGAATGCAACAAAAGGACTGGTTTTGTACATCACACCATCAACCTTTTTTTCCCTGAGTGTTAGGAAATCATCATTTGATCTGTAGAAGATCACAAGGCATTATCTAAAATTAAAAACAGAAACTGAAACAAAGCACATCTTGGGAAGAAAAACACTGTTACACTAACATGGCTGTTCTCACTCTGACATCCCCACAGAAGGAAGGTCAGAGTAGTTTCATAAGATGCTTTCAGAGCAGCAGGTAGGTTCTCTTAAATTAATACAGAGGTTGTGTATTTTGGACACATTTCTCCCCATTTTTCTTTCCTTTTGGGAGATTACTGTTCTTTTGAGTACATTCTTAGAATATTGATGTCAGAGGCACAAGTGTTATTCTCAAGGTGAAGCATCCCAGTTCTCTCTCTTGTTCCTATCCTAGGGGAAAAAATGAGGTCAGAGTCTCAGTGGAAATTCTGAGTGGAACTCAGCGTTTGAAGAATATTCCTTCTGTTTAGCAGACATTATAGAAAATTATCCAACTGAGAGGGTAAATGAGAGATGATTCCTTTTGACAATTTCTATTCTTACTCTCTCATGGTAAGCAAGCAATTAGTTTTTACAAATAAATTAATGACTGGCAATTTGTTGTTCTGATCCTACAAACATTGCAGATGTCCAAAATTAATTTTCACCTAATGTAATCTGCACAGTTTACGATACTATCCAAAGGGACTAAAAAGCTACCTTTAATACTTTGTCTGCAAGTCTTGGTTTTGTATTTGAAAGCAGTGGAAACTGAAGAAAATGTGGTAATAAAGGTTTGCTGCATTTACTGCCTATCTCTCAACAACAGCATGGCAAATCATGCTAAGTGCCTTCAAATTCTATTGATGGACAACTGAATTCCAAATGAAATCTGTGAATACACAGTTAAAAATTAGGGAGGATGTTGGAAGAGGATAACCTATAGGTAAGAATCTATAAAATACTATTGTCAAAAAACACCTTCAAATACTGAAAAGCACAAACAGACCATCAGAGGGTTTTATGATTAAATTTGCATAACAGACATCTGTGAATCCATTCTTTGTCTCATTCATACTGCAGGCTGACTAGCTCAGCAGCAGAGGTGGACAAATTCTGCTTATACACCTTCCTTACACATCTTAATTTTCCTCTGTTTCCTAATTAGAAAAAAAATACCGAAGTATTCAGCATTTTTGCTGATTTTGCTTCTTGATTGCAAGATATGTTCTTAAAGAAAAAAATTGATCATCCATGGCAAAGTCAGCCAAATAATCAGGTCAAGAAATTTGTAAGTGGGGTTTGGGATGCTATAAATTTTCACAAGAAATATGCATCTTTAACCATGCTTTGTTTAATGTTATGGTTCATAACAGAATGTATCATTGAGCATTATTACTTCAAAGCACAGTGCTTCTAATGAACCTTTTTATTCTTTTAGAGGATGAAGTGTTTTCTCAACAACAAAGGAAATGTTTCTGACAGATGTGTGTGCTAATTACAACAGATTTGTTTAAACCAGAAAACCACCATCAACTGCAGAGACTTCACCTGACTGAGCAAGCAATATGCAAGTGTGCAGAATTAATCACAGCAAACAGAAGAAGAATAATGTTGGACAGTAGATGCTGCAATATCAGTCCCATCAGTATGGCTCCTTAGATGACATTATTGCTCTTAGCAAAACAAGAGGAAAAGTTTATAGGAGGCATCTGTGTATGACATCTGGAACAGATATGTCCTTCAAATCTTACAATAAATTCAGGATCTACTCACATTAAAAAAAAAAAAAAAAAGGAGACAAAGTACAGACACAAAAATTACAGAAAGAAGTCAGTCCTGAAGAAGGGAGTTTGCTGTTAATTTAGCAATGTTAAAGGGACAATAATAAAACTTCATAATGTATCACCTGGCAAAATGAGGTGACAGCAACATGCATATTCCAAAGACAGTATGATTAACAGATACAGTCAGCAAAGAAGAATAAAAGGAAAGGTCAGAACAAAATAAGTGAGATCCAGCTGCAACTCTCCTTGTAGCAGAAAAATTTAAAAAATCTCTATGGTTAGGGGCTTTGTTATAAAATCCAGGTTAACACCTCATACTGTATATTTTTCTGTCATGAATACACTTACTGGTTTCCTCTATCCAGTAACGTATCCTAATAAAATGTTAAAAAATTGAAGTCTCTTTAAAAAATCCACTACTGTTATATTTGGGATAAATTTTCCATCAGTTTCAGAAGATCTAAGATGGGGACTGAGAAACTGACAAATGGAAAGCATGATATTTATATCTTATCACTTTATAAAATTACTTTCAAAAAAAGAAAAAAAGTTTTGTTGGTTTTTTTTTTTTTTTTAAATAAAAAGGCAATCCCATGGAAGCATAGCCAAGGGAAAAAGTATATTTAATTATTTGCTCTGACTGTGCTCTGATGTTAGTTAAAGCAGTACAGCTGTTCTTTGTTCCTGCTAATCAGACTGTCTCTGACTGCAATCAGTTGCTCAATCTAATTTTGCTCTTTGTATATCCAGGTCACACAGTTCAGTCTATCCAGACTCACACAGAATCATATCTGCTGTAGAGTTTTCATATAAAGCAATACTGGAGGAGCAGCTAAATATTTCACCCTTAGAAAGAATGTGAATATCAATAGGTCTGTATTTCCACATGTGGTTTAGCAGTAACAGAAACTTTCAAGTAAAAGAAATTACTGAGATAGTTGAAAAATTCTGATTACCACCTACAAAAACTCCCTCTTCATCTTCTAATGGCATGGCAGTGTCACTATGTTGGTTTGGATTTTTCCTGCAATAATGAAACTCAGCAAATGTAACCGTCAAATTTGTCTGTGAAAGTCCCCCAGGGATAAAGCAGATCTGTGCATCTGAAATTCACTGGGCTGCCCAGTGCAGAAGGACATCTCTGTGCATATGAAGTTTAGAGACTGTGAATACTACACCACACAGCTGGGCCAAACTACTATTGATTGCCACCTGGTAGCAGAATAATGTGCTCAGAGAACTCTTTCCACTGCCACTGCCTTTTGCTAGTAAAGAATACCTTCAAAAAGTGGGTTCACTTATAGTTATTTGTTTGCAAATAAGTACAATTTATCCATCCACAAAAAGTGAAAAATATTTTTTAGGAATTTCTCACACATATTGTACACTACAGGATGGTATATACAGACTCACTCATTTTTCTTAAATACTTCCTGTGACCCTTCTGTAAAATTAAAGAAACCTACAAGCCCATAAATAAACTTACTTATCTGAAACACTGGGCAAGTTTCAGATAACTTATGTTATCTGAAAACTTTGTTTTATGTTTGTTTTATGACAAAAGAGTTAACTGCTGAGTTTAGACAACTGAATAGCAAACCTGAGAAGTGAGATAAGCAGGATACCCTAAGCAGACAAAGAAAACCCCAATTCTTTATTTTGGTAAGTGAAGGGAAACATCTGGACCTCAGAAGGTCAGACTGCACCTAAGAATACTTCACAGGAAGCAAGTGTGATGGAGAGGACTAAAGGATGTCTATGTACTATTGGTTAATCATGTTTAATATTTCATCCATGTATAAACGCTTCAAAAAATTCCTAGAAATACCATCCTTCCCATATGGTGGTAGCAGGGGGCACCTCATGATCTTGAAATAAATCTGTTATAATTCTACCCTTGCATCCTTTAGTCAAAAAACCATCCCAAATGGTTTTTAAAATACTGTATCAAACTTTTTTTTTTTTTTTTTTTTTTTTTTTTTTTTTTTTTTTTTTTTTTTTTTTTTTTAAGTCTGTGTTCTGCATCTTCTTCCCTTCAGGTTGCTGTGACTATCATAGCTTAAAGTGTAAGCAGTAATCACCACTTGCAAGTAGATGGCACATTATCAAAGCATATTTATAAACAAAATGCACTTGAAACATATGTCTCAGTCACACAGTAAGATGTCTGAGAGCATTCCTTACTGCAAATTAAATATAGCTTAGTTTTATCTAAGTTACAGTGCTAGCAGTACTAGTAGAGTAGATGCACTTAGCACACTTGCTATTGCACATCTGTTACTGAGAAACTTACAAATGACACAATTCAAGCAATGAGCTGAAGGAAACAGACTCTCTGTCCTTTTACACTTTAAAGTAAAATCAAGATTAATTTCAGTAAAACAGAACATCCAGGAATGCATAACCAAAGAGCTTACTTGCCACCACATTGCTTATCTCATCCAAAAGGTAGAAGATTTTGAGATACTGCTGCTGCATCTCCATAATGTGCATTCTGTTTCAGTTTCAGTAACCTTTTCCTAACTGAACACCAATGTGTACAATAGCAATTACAAAGTTGATTTACCAATTATTTGAAGCAGAGGAAAGAAAAAGAAAGGTGTTAATACATTACAAATAACAAGAATAAATCTTATTTACAGAATAGAATCACAGAGTTAAGGCTGGAAAAGGCCTTTAAGATTCTTGAGTCCAATCATTAACCTAACACCACCTAGTCCACCACACAATATAAAACAAAATCACTATTAATGTCAGAAATTCCAGTACATGTGCTGGTGTCAAGAAACATTTTGGTAGAAGATTGAATTCACCTTTACAGCTTTCCTACAGTTTTCCTGGGTATATCCTTCAGTCTGATATCTTTTAAACTTTGATTTAAACTGATTCTTGTAAGTTTAGGTTTATCTGACAGTCCATTAGCTAATCACATAAGGACAAGAGTCTCTCCATCATAGCTAAAGATGACAATTATTGCACTCTTTTTTTTTCCTCTATCCTTCCAAAAGAGGTTTTCATAAACCACTCAGAATAAGCAGCATTAGTCTGTGAATTGACAGCCATAATGAACACAGTCTCAGTGATCCAGTTTGGACTATTTCCTATTTCAATTTTTTCTTTAATAAGGGCTTTCAATGCATTATTAATGAAGTTGTAGGGAATAATTTCCTTGTTGGGCACCAATTACGCCACTGAAAGACCTGTACTGTCACCATATTTTTTGATAATTCCAAAATGTTGCACATTCAAAATTGAAGTATCTGTGCACACAGACCACAGAGAGTGTCAATGGATAAGTAACATTTCAGATTTTTTATTTAAGTATTCATCTGGATCTAGGATATGCTATACTAAAGGCATAAATTCCAGATTTAAAGTTATATAGATGATCCATCATAAAGATGATATCTATGATCTGATGAAAACACTGTACAATAAATATACCAGAAACATCTAATTAAGATGAAAAGTACTAAGACAATTCTGTAACTTAAAGTAGACCTCTTCAGTCATTGTATGGCAAGCTTGTTATTCAGTTTGTGGTTTCCCGCATTCCACATAATTTTTTATGATCTAGAAGATCAATATTTAATTATACTATTGTTGTGGTTCAGCTCCAGACACCAACCAAGCCCCAGGAAGCCACTCACTCACGTCCCCACTATGGGACTAGGGAGAGAATTGGAAGGGTGAAAGCTGGAGACCTCATGGGTCAAGGTAAAGACAGTTCAATAGAGACAGCAAAAGCCACACACACAAGCAAAGAAAAACGAGGAATTAGGTCACCTCTTTCCATGGGCAGGCAGGTGTTCAGCCACCTCCAGGAGAGCAGGGTCCCATCACACATGAAAGTAGACTTGGGAAGACAGACACCATCACTGTGAATGCCACCCTCTTCCTCCTTCTTCCCCCAACTTTACATATTGAGCATGATGCCATATGTCATACATATAAGTATGACATATATAAGTAGCAAAAATGGTATAAATTTGCAACTGTGCTTTCTTCCTCCTCAGCTTATTATTTCCTTTTACGGTTATATATATCCTAAGATCAAGAGGGAACAATTATATTCCATCATTAAATCTACCTAGCTGAAATGTATATTTATTTTCTGCTCAATCTAACTTTTAGCTGTTTGCTTTGACATGGTGTTGGACCGCCTCCTCTGCACCTGTTATTTTATCTCTCCACAAGTTCTTGTACAGCCTAATTTCAGCAAATTTCTTTCTTTTGATAAACTAAGGTAGTTTATCAAAAGGTAGAAATTTGCCACTGTGAAACAATTTTATGATCCTAAGAACACATAGGATTTATTACTGTATTCCACACTATTTTTAAAAGAATCCAGATTCAAATTTGGAAAAGAGAACCAGATGAAGTTTTCTATCACCAAAGCCATGCACAGAAGTAGGGTCATTTCCCTCTTATTTTCTCTACCTCTGTGTATTAGGTCATTTGACACTAGAGCACATGGGAGGTTCAGACTTGTTTGTTCCTTTGAAATTCATAGATCTTTTCAGCATCACAGTTTCACAGTGTTTCATACTTAGACAGATACCAGAGCATTTCACACTGCAAAATTGTCTCTTTGAGGGAGGTCTGGTTAAAAAGATTCAGAGTGGTGTTTGTAACAAGAAATGGCATATAACAGAAGAAGTCATATAGATCATCGCCTCACCTCTCTGTCATAATCAAAAAAGTTTTCTGTGCCTTCCATTATCCTGTTATTACTGGGTTTTGTGCTTTCTTCGCTCCTGTTAAAGACAGCTCCACTGAAAAGGAGTGGATGCAGCCAGGATGCTGACAAAGAAGGGATGCTTACCTTTTCTCTTGCACCATGTGGTGAAGAGCACATGCAGCTCCAGATGGCACTAAGAGAAAATATGATTGGGCTACAGCTTTCTAAATCCCTCTGCCCACTCCAATAAACATGTAACTGCTGTAACAGTTGCTACACAATAAATAGTCTCCTTCTTCTGCAAATAAGCAACTGGGGAAACTTGAATAAGAGATTCAGTGAGTTTATGATCACACACGCTGCTTGATCAAAGATTGCGCATGACCCTGCTGCACATCCATGAAAAATTAGTTACACCATGTAACCCTAACACTTTGCACCCTAAATATTTCTGTGCTATTGTAAGTCAGACCAAACACCACATAAACAAGATGTCATGATCCTCACTCAGCCATATGTACAGAATTATTGAAAAAATGAAGACCATTTTTTCTATTTTGCCGGAACAGATTCCTTTTAACCTAACTCACTTTTAGTTAGTGTGTATGTGTTCTAGAAAGGGGCAGTTCAGCAGTTTCCCTTGGGCTCTTGTTTTATTGCCTGTCCTTAAAAGTTAAAGATACAAAAGAACATCCTGTAATGAGCAGTTATTCTGCATATGATAAAAGACAGCATTGAAAGGCAGAAATTTGCTATTTTCACTTGTAAATTTAACTGTAAAATTCTTTCAGTAAATCAGTTTTATTATAAAGGAAAATGACACACACTACTGGTATATTGCCTACAGCACTGATGATTGAAAAGGCTCTTCTGTTGTTTCTACCTCATTCTGTAGAACAGAGAAGTGTAACCTCTTCATATATCAGTTTAGTCTGTCTTTAGAAGTGTGACACTGATTCTTACCACTTTTGCTTTTTTCAGATCTCTTCAAATATTTGTAAGAACCTGAAGCATTGCTGCATCCTCAGGGGATTCTGGGTGCCATGCAATGAAACTCCATAATTTCTGAAGTCCCCCTGTCTGGGACAAAAACTTTCCTGTGTGCCACTGAATGTGGCATCCAAAACTGGCACTAAAAACCCAGCCAAAGCTGAAAATGAGATCTACTAAGTGCATAGGCAGTGTTTGGTGAGGTATTTGAGAATGTGTTTCGTTCTAGAGAATGTCTCCATGTCTCCATTAGGTATAAGTGCCTAATGAATCAAGACCATAAAATAAATATTTGCAAGAATAGAAGGGAAAAAGCACAAGAAAAATTTTACACGTATTGTCATTTCTGCTTTTTTTTGTACTCACATATGTTAAAGCATCCTTAGTACTTGGTTGAAGTATGTGTTTGCTTGACATCTGTTGTCTCTTCCAGTATTTAATAGGTTCTGTTTCCATCTCTCAGCAAAATCTCCTGACTTCATCTGAAATGGCAGACAAGCGACAGCCCCTTCATTTATGAGGTAACCAGTGTTTGGAGCACTGAGGTTGGACAAGGTCTGTTCTAGCGCAGTTGGAAGTAGAGCCCAGATTTCTGATATGGCAGATGTTTTATTCTATCAGTTTTCCTACCTACTTCCAGGATGAACATCTTGGATTCTCTGTTTGGGAATGAATAAAATAGACCTATTATTTTGAATTAAAAAACATAATAAAATAAGGAACAAATGAATGCACACAGTAGTCTAGATTCCCAATAGACTTCTAAATGTATTGTTTAACAGATATTTAGATTAAAAGTTTTGACAGTCTCCTTTTTACCTTATATAATTGTCTTTACCAGAAAAAAAAAAAAAAGAGGAGAATCCAAAAATCATGATTTACATTAGAACGAATACATGCAACCCAGGAGACCCAGTGCTGTGCTTATCATTAATCATCTTTAAGCAGGCAGAAATGGAGAATTGTACTTCATGGATTGACTGTACAAAACATGTTTGAATTCTGAAAATTCCAAATATGGGTTTTATAATTGGGCTCATACCCTTGCAATTTATAAATGTAAAGTCTAGGAAATGAATCAAGTTTAAAAATAATCACAGCTAAGCAATCAATATGTAATAAATCCCAAACTTTCTTAAACAAATAAAAATACTGCACTGGGAGCTGTAAGCACAATTACAGCTGGAAATATGTAACACATGCAGTATCTCATTATTAGGGATTAATAAATACACCTGTCTTGAGGAACTTGTTAGTCAGCAATGACAGTGAAGGAGAAAAATTTGGCTGTCATAGCCAACCACAGCATGAGTGGCACACAAAAAATATCTTTAATCTTTTTAAAAGATGTGCCAGAGACACAGGTTGTCTCTGGCAAGGTGTTTTCAGTAAAGGTCTAAGGTATTAATGGCATACAGTGTAAGGTATGGTCTTAAGCAGATCTGAGCAAAATTCTGTTCACCCTTATTCAAAGCAGATGAAATCTAAATAAAAATGGCCCAGAAGAAATTCATTACTTAAAACCAAAGGAATTGTATTTCTACACTATAAATAAAGGCACAAAAGGGCTTGGGAATTTGGTTAGCTGTCGTATTATCTGTGTATACTCACAGAGAGCAAGCATCAATATAGAAACTTTTAGGATGAAGTGTACAAGAAAAAAATTCAGGTGGGTATTAGTTAAGACCTAGACCACAAAGTAGCATGGTGCTAACAATCACAGGAAGGAGATCAGAAACACATCTGCTACCCAGGGTGTTCTGTGGAAATCAGAAAGGAACTTGGAAAGGGAAAAGAAGTGACCAGTGTCAAGATGAAGGCAAATCATTTTATGAAAGAGATTACATAATGAGATAATCTACTGTGGAAGGTTGCATTGATACCTCAGATCCTCTGCAGTCTTACATTTTAAGAAAGGATGGTCCTGTGACTGCTGCACTAGCCTGCAAGCTGTTTTATCCCAAATTTTCTGTATAACTTTGCTCAACATAAAAGACCTTATTTTTAAAACACCTGAACACTTAAAAATGAGCACTTTCTTATTGAAAGAAGAGCAGGAGGTGCTCTAAAATTTCTTGGGTTACATAAGTACAGCTGAATTAGCAATTTTCTGTCTCTGCTTGAAGTTCTTACCACACTGCAGAAATAATACCATTGTTTCAGAGATGCGAAGTATCACCTTGTTTTAGATATATCTGTGACCAATACAAATTGAAAAAGCTGTCCTTCAGCAGTGCTAAATCTTTATGTGACCAAAAAAATTAAAAACCAATTATTGCTCAGAAGGAAAGAAAATCCAAAGCAAAACACAGCCAAATGAGAGTTTAGGTAACCTGGCACAACCTTATAATCTGTGGAATGTCAAGACCTTCCCAGACATCAAAACAAGACTTGACCTGTGTGAACTAACTTCTAATTTAATCAAAGCAATGTACCCAAGCGCATACTTAGGAGAGCCACTTGCTCTTTTTTCTTTGAGCCTCCATGCCAAAACAGAAAAAATTAGGATTACTGTCTTAATTTCTCCATTCAAAGTTAAACCAGCAAATATTTCATAGAGGTTAAAAGAAAAATGTACCAAAGAGAGTTTTTGTTTGCCTGTTTTCCATCTTGTTTATGTGAACATGAATAGCAGGTCTCAGTGTGCACTTCATGAGGCTGTGTATGGTAGCCCTCTATCCACTGAATGCATATATATTCTCTAGCTTCCCATGGCTTAAAGAAATAAAGTTTTATTTTGAGTGGTTATGCCTGTTTCTGGTTCAGGTGATATCAGTATGCATTTCCTTTCTGACTTGGGGGGTTGGCTAAGGAAGGAAAATAAAATCAATGACAACAACAAAAAAATCATGCTGGGATTTCTCAGTCATATAAAGTGGGTGTGTGTAACTGATTTCTTATTAGGCCCTTCCATCTAAGTGAGATGTTAAAGCAATACTTTTGATGGTATAACTGTGTAATACTAAAGGTGCTTGTATTCTTAAACAGACTCCAGTACTTAGAATGGCATTTTTTAGTATCTCTGGAGGAAGAAAAATAAACCACATATTTTCTGGGTTTATACCTGCTGTTGCCTATACTTGCTTTAGAATTTTTATCTAGTAGAATGTTAGCTAATAAAGAATATAATAATAATAAAAATGTAATAATTTTCTGAAAAAAAGGTCTGAACCATAGAGATATGGACCAAGTCAAAGGTATAAGCTACTGAGTACTATGCACAGGCTTAATACACACCTCGAGAAAACAATAAAGAGATATTAGTTAAAGGATTTTTTTTTTTGCTCACAAAAGCAATTAAATAGCTAGAAAAGTGAGAAGAAAATCTAGGGTTATTAAAATGTTTAATTAGTTCAAATCAGTTCTTACAGTAATATAAGGAAAATACGAGTTTGCAATTTTTTCAATCTTGCCTTCTTAACTTCTTGGTTTTAGTCTGTTGGATTTTCCATAGAACTCTGATTCTGTGAACCCTTTGTTTTCATTTTTTTGTCCTGTAATGTCAACAGAGATCTATGATTCCAGGAGAAAGGTGGACTATACTCTCGTTTTACAGAGGAAAATAGGATCACAGGTCTGACATCACACAGCAGGCCAGTGGGAGAGCTAGAAATAGAATCCACATTCTGTAAGCCATAGATTGCTACTTCATGTGCACTCTTAAAGTACAATACAGTAGGAAAATGCTCACAAGCACAACTACAAGGAAAATAATTTGAGACCCTGACACTGAAGGGGAGGAAAAAACCCCATGCAGCAAGAATTAAACAGGTTATACAGCAGGAGACTTCAGACAAAGCTGACAGCAAATTAGACACAAACAGGCAAGAATATATGAGACACTCTGATCTCATACTGAAACCAATCTCAATAAGAAGTCCCTTGTTTTTTTGCTATTTTGGATCTCTTGCAACTGCAGATAGAAAAATGAGAGGAGGTAGGGAATGAAAAGAACATGACACTGTTTAATAGAAGGAATTCAGCAACATGCAGCTGAAATGATTGTTAATCTGAAGCCTAGATATGACAAAATACCAAAAAAACCCCAAGAATGTTTACATTCAATGAATAATTAAAAGCACCATAATCACTATTTCTAAAAATTATTATGAAGATTATATGAAGGAGGAAAATTATCACATAAAGAAAAATGTGTCTAGGAGTAAAAGGATTAAATAAACTAAAGAATATTTAAGCATTCATGTCAGAAACAGATTTCTAATGTTCAGCCCTCTTAGGCAGTCTCCCAAAGGAAGGAGTAGAGTTTCACTGCATGAGTCTTTTAGCTAGAATATCAAATTAATTTTTAAATGGTCTTTCAAGATAAACTAGCATATCTACTCTATTTTTGCTACCTCCTTAGGGTAATGACTTCTACAGTAGCATTTATATCTTTTGCAGAACACATCCTGCAGATACAGCAAAATCATTTTTTCTCTTCATTGAGGAAGGGTATTAAATTACTTACAGATCTAAAGTGCAGAATCTCTTACAGTGAAAGACAGCAAAATAATAGTGAATGGGAAGCAGAAGCAAACCTCTCATAGTGGTATACTCTGCCTTAGGCACAGCTCCTTGGTATGGCTGTTCCTAGACACTGAGGTGCCGTAGAGATACAGCAGCATTTCTCTCAACAGTGGAAAGCTGCAAATATAACAGATCTTTCTCAGCATTTTCCCTATGGCTTCACTAAAAGCACTCAGATTGCTGTTGGGTGGGCTTTTAGCACAAAAGCACCAAGGGCACACCAGCTGAATGCTCAGCTCTACATTTCTCATTCTGATCTGTGAGTAGAGGGTAGAGTGCCTCAAAAAATAAACAACAAACATGATAGGTGACACTGTCTTTAGTATGCATTTCTGGTACTCAGACTTTAAGAATAATTCATGCTCCATTTTCTTCCTAATCATTGAATAAATATGCTCACTTGTGGCTTTCTAACTCACCAGTCTTTTGTTGGACCAGCTATGTAGTTTACTTGTTATCACCAGTTATCACTCTGCTTCAAGCACTGGTTTATGGTAACTTTAAGCTCTGGAGATACAGTTCTGCAGCTGAGACTTTGTGGAAGAAAAAAATACTCCACAGATTTAAGAAGTAATGCAGTGGATATTGACATGATACCAAATTTTCCGGTGTGAGACCTTAGCTTGAGTTAGTGGGTTAGCCACAAGCTTTAGTTATTTTTCTACTTAGTGAGTCTGAAGATTCATAAAGCAACTTCACAAAGTAAGAAAAACCCTCCTTACAGCATCAAAAGTTGCTGTGGGCTGTCTTTTCTAGTCTTACCCAAACTTACATTAGAGAATATTACCTCAGTTAAATGGAGTGATTTAAGGTTCTATTTACTTCATTTCTTCAAATCCTAACTAGACTTTCTATGATAGCTGTGTGGCAGGAGCATCCACACATCATGTCATTCAACTTTGCCTATCTAGGCACAGACAGCCTCACATCAATATAAAAGTCCTTTGGAAAACTTTCCAGTGAATTTCATTCTCATAATTAAATTAACAGAAAAATGTATCCCCTCATACTCACATATGTGAAAGATTAATAACAACTGCACCCTGGATTACAGTCAATTTTTACATAATGATCCATGTAAATTTTTTCCTTAATTGCCCCATATTTATATATCTATTGAAAGAAACAGCCATTATAATAATTATTTTATGCATTCCATTACTCATAAACTTTATTATTCAGGAGTCATGAGATAGCAGATTCACTTACAGAAGGCTAATTAACTAAAATGTTCCTTTTACAAAACTGTTTCTGACTTGTGGGTAGCTACCCAGAATGCAAATATTTACTGTAAAATTTCATTTAATTATATAATACAGTTAGGGCAAATATGGAAGGCAGCTTGCCATGGAACACTATTATTCCATTACTTGTTTAGCTAACACACTTAAAGAGAATTAGGAGTGTAACTCAAGATACCCACATAGCTTCCCATTACTAACTGGTGGTGTTCCAATTCCTAGATTCCTATGTCATCCTAAGCACTTCTAGGCATAGCACACTGTATTTCTGTTGCATCTTGCATTAAATCTATCTTGAGCTGGACTAGAGGAGTTTGATTGTACTTCCAGGTATTCATAGAAAAATCTAATGATTAGCCAAGCCTTTTTCCATAGTAGCTTTCCTTTACATGTAGCAAAACCACATATGCTTCTGTTGCTATTAATATTACCTATTCTGATCTCCAGCTGTTTTCTGTTCTGGCTGCTGTCAGCAGATAAACTTAGAATGGCTAAGAGGATTAGTCATGAGATATGGAGGCTTTTAACAGGATGCCTCTGGGTTCTCCCTGTCCAATGACCTACAGAAAATAAGTTTTTCTCAGTTCAAATGCCAGAGGACAAGCATTCTCACTAAAAAAAAAAAAAAAAAAAAAAATTGGAAAGCACAATTGCTTTTTATTAGCCTCCTTACTTGTAGGTTTCAGAGAGTGTGAGCTTTAGAAGGACAAATGCAATAAGCTAACTTCCCCAAGTACTAATTTTTTTCATTAAATGTTTAAGAATGCAGATTATTTTCAAAAAGATATCCTAAGTATTGGCATGAACATTGTACAAGAACTGACTATAAACTTGGTTGATAATCCATATAATCAAATTATTAATCCTTCTACAGATTAAAAGACTGATTTATAAGTACGTAATAGTGACTCTAAATGGTGATGAATAGGCAGCTTCCTCCCAGACTCATTTAGAACAGATCTAAAAATCTCTCTTTGGTTTGGGTTTTTTCCCACTCTTTTTTTTAAAGTTAATTATTCAAATCAAGGTAATAATGAGAAATTTGTACAATATTTTTGGTATATAAGCAATCCACTTGATCACACACATCTTTGAATCCTGAAACAAAGAAGAAAATAAGTTCTTTGATGGGCTCATGGTTTATACTGAAGTGTCTCTTTGACAACTGAGAAAGGGAAAAACAGTTATTAAGGCAATTGTTTATATTCTGCTTTGAAAAAACGGAGCCAGTCACTGTCTATTATGCTGCTGAAAATGTGCAATCCATCCCTGTTTACATTAGCACTTGTCAAAACTGCTAGGGGTTAATATGTTATTTCTGTAGATGAGATATTTCTCTTCCATTTGATTGAGTTTTTCTAGCAGATATTTAGCAGCAGGAAGATACAAGAAATAACTTTAAACAATGCTTCTAAAATATGAGGCAGAGTATTCCTAGCTTATTTAAGGTAAGGATTCTTGTACTTCTGAGTATCTTTTCTTCCTACAGACTAACCTCCTACATCCAACAGAATCAAGGAGGTGGGAAATCAGCAAGAATGAGCCACCAAATTACAGGCTCTGGTCCTGAATCACAGTTAAAACTCATGGGATGCTGTTTGTTTCCCACTGCAATTTTAAGTATTTTCCTTTTATACAAGAAACAATAGGAAAAAAACATGCTTTTTTAAATCAAGTAGCTGCCTTTTGTTAGTTTTTGAATGTCAGCTGAAGCCAAGCATACTCTAACAGCTCTAACACAGAAGAGAGGTCACATTTGTGACCTGCAACCAGATGGATAAAACAAGTGGTAAAGCAAGGCTACTCCAAATTATTCCACAGGATGATAGCTGGAGTATCTCATCTCACTTCCAAAACAGATTAAGCAATGTGCTTGAAATCCTTTAAAATGTGTCTTCAAAGTGATACAATTTTAGGTGAATGCAGTTAAAGTAGTTGGCAGCACCAATTTTACTCTGCAAATAAACAGTTAGAGGAGGAAATGGAACCAGGAGTCTTTGCACCCCAAAAAAGATGATACCCTGACACATTAAAGTTACTGTAATGGTTACAGCATGCTCGCCTGATGGTCTTTTCAGTTTTCTTACTATTATTAAATCTACTACTAATGTTTGGGGTTTTGGTTGGTGGTTGATTCGGGGTTTTTTCTTCATATATGTTGGATACCTCTTTCTGTTACTGTCTCACAATTGTGTCATGTTTAATGTTCACACAGACGGAGCCTGCCTGCATGTAGAATAACTTAGCAGAACAGCAGCATTTCCTCCTCCCCCTCCCCTGCTGGAAATTTCTCTTACTCTTACAATATTCCTTAACATTGGTATTCCTTAATAAGAGCATTCTTTCTATTCTGGGTGACATATTGATACACAGAAGGTTTCACATTTTCCACTTTTTCTCAGTATGGTAACTTATATGATCTTAATGGATAACTGTTTTTCAACTCCTTCAAGCATGTCCAAGACTCTCAAATATGTTTTGTAGGGACACTCCCAATAAGCTTCCCATGTAGAAGTCTGCTGCTGAATAGGAGACATTTTCCAAGGACTGAGTGAAGGGCAGCACTGAAGAGTAATTCTCAGAGGGAAAACAATGACTGTATATAACTATTTTTCTAAAAAAATAGATTAGAGTAGCAAGACGTGCAAAGAATACTCTGTGCAGAAGTGCTTGCACTCTTCACGCATCTCAGATGACAGCAGACAAATCTGTGCCTTCAGTCATCATTGAACAAGTACTCTGAATCTGTTTTGGATATAAAATCCCCAGAGAAGATTGCAGTTTCTGTTCACTGACTGGAGACGTTGTGCTGGAAGCCAACAAACAGCCTGCAATTCATAGCCAGCTGCAGAACCAGCTGGTAAAATTCCACATAGTTATATTCTTTTGAAGGTGAAGGCTCTGTTGTTTCAGGATTTTTTTTTTCTGCTCTGCATTCTGTACCCTCTTGACGCAAAAGAATAGTGCTGGTCTCTGATTAAGAAAAACTCAAAAACCAAGGTTATCTGAAGTATTTATAACTATCTAGCCAACTGAAAATTGAAATAGGCAGAGATAGTTTAAATTCTTTACAGCTTTCAAACTATACTGTATGCCATTCTTTCAGAAGTCTCAAATATCAGCATACTTGAAAATTGACTGCTGGCATGGTCTGTAAATCTCCTGCAGTGAGCAAGGAATATTTGTGCAATGGAAAGTGACAGTAAGAACAAAGGTCTGGTGAGGTCCTGTGCAGAGAGCCTCCTGAGAAATGGGAAGAAAACAACCGTTCAAGGCCCTGAAGGGAAACTGAGCTTGTATAGCAATCTACAGGGCTGTTTCATGACAAGGATCAAGTATGCTGTGTAGACTGCCAGGTTTTACTTTATATTTCTAAATCTGAAATCCCCAGTACTGTTGATCCCCTCTTTGAAGTTAGAAGGGTACAAATTTAAACATGTTAACATGGGAACTCCAGGCTGCCAAGACAATGTACAGCCTGAAACTGTTTTGTTTTTGATTAGGTGCATATAAAAAATTTCAGCTAAAGTATATTGTTATATCATAACTACTATGAGGTGTCTACCACCAGAATAAAAAGCCTTTACATTTACTGAAATTTTAAACACTTGGAAGTTTTTCATAAGGGAATAACTTCCATATTCATAGAACAAGTTACTTCATTTAAAGAGGCTGGTATCCACAGGAACCCTGTGTTCAACCATTAAAAGCAAATTTTAAAACCTTCTCTCAAATCTGAGCTCTATGCTAGGTAACAGCATCAAAGCATATATCTGTAGACACAGTGTTCACTGTCAGCAGTATGATAAAGCCAAACATTCAACAGCCATACAAGGGGCAGCTGAGGGCACTTGGTCTGTTCACCTGGAGGAGACTACAGGGAAACCTCATCACAATCTCTAACTTCTTCTTAGGGGAAGAGAAGCAGCAGGCACCGAGCTTTTCTCTCTGGTGACCAGTGACAGGACCTGAGGGAACGATATGGAGCTGAGTCAGGGGAGTTTGGATATCAGAAGAGATTGTTCACCCACAGGATGGTTGGGCACTGGAACAGGCTCCCCAGGCAAGTGGTCACAGCACCAAACCCAGCAGGCTTCAAGAAGTGTTTGGACAACACTCTCAGGCACAGGGTATGACTCCTCCTGCATAGGGCCAGGAGTTGGACTTGGATGATCCTTATGGGTCCCTGGGTCCCTTCCAGCTCAGGATATTTTGTGATTCTGTGATTGTTCTCGAATTTTCAGAGAACCCAACACTAATTATAAAAGTCTGGGGTTTTTTTTGTTTGTTTTTTTTTTCAATTTCAACTGAAAAGCAAAAATATTTTCATTTCTCAATTTGAAACTGCATGCATACAACACCTGTAATATCTTGTAAAAATAAAAATTTCTGCTATGGATTTCAGCTGTTCAATTCTATTACCTATTGCAAAGGAACCACTACAAGAAGAATATTTAAAATTAAATAAAGCTGAGAAAAACAACTGTTGATTCAATACTTAGTGAGCTGAACAATTTAAGCTACCATTATAATAGCCCTTTTTTGTTTATAGAAGTACAAAAGAACATGTGTCCTTAAAATCTATTACATTTTTATGCATGTTGAAAGTGAGCTCTGTAAGTTGTGCAGAAAAACTTCCCTACAAACTTAGAAGCATGTGTAGAAATGTGCAATTAGAGAGGAAACCGTGTGAGAGTATCTTTTCCTTTGACAGGAACAGAAATATCTATAACCCTTTGTCATCAGCTTTAAATGGGTTTAAAATCTGCAGGCTTAAATAACTGTAAACAAAGACTCCCTTCATAACCTCAATAAGCTGAATAAAACTGTAACACATTTTAGGAAGTAAAATAAACTGTTCAAGTGAAAAACAGGTCAATCAGGCATCCTACAGGAACCAGCCTGAAGCAGGATTCTCAGACTGGATATGGCTGCCTTTAGATTTCACTGACCCAGTTCTAGCCTGTACTTCCTTTCTTGACAGTACATTCATTACATTTGAATCACTGACAGAGTATCAGGGATAGATAATGGTGATACAGAGACTATCATCAGAAAGCACGAAAAGGCACTTTATTATTAGAAATCTACTGTTCTTATAGAAACAATAGTGGACTTAAGACTTGATTAGCCTTTAGGAATATTCTCTCACCTATTGGTTAGGAAGGGACAACTCCTTCTTGTAAGCATCTTTGACGAGCAGAGATTGCCTGCCATGTGTAGAGATAGAATTAAAACAATTATTATCTCAATCTCTGAGCTTTCTCACAGCTTCCCAGAAAATCCTGGGAGAGCTGTTCAGAGGATATGTGATTACTACACATTTGTATCCCAGCAATCCTCACTTTTGTTCCACATCCACCTCAGTCTCCCCATCCTCCATTCACAAAACTGCAGTAACAAAACTGCTCATTTTACCCATTTTGTTTTTGTCCCCTGTGCCTTTCAGCCTAAGCAGTTGTTAGCTCCTTCAAGACAGGACCCCCCTCCCACCGCTCACTCTATGGTTTGTCAAACACTCAGGTACTGGAGGGATTTCAGTCAAGGACAAAGGAGCACTATCACAGCTTTTTTTTCTTAAAAGATATGGTGTGTATTCTTGTCTCATGTTCTGGCACCACAGCTGCTGCAGTCCTTTCATTTATATTAGGACTTTATCTCAAACGGGTGACTAATACTGGACACACACAACTGATCATCCTTCAATACTACAATAAAAACCACAGTTATGATTCTACATTAAATGACACGTCAGCTCTGTGTTGTCAAATTACAGTGCAGGAAAAGGAAAGGAAAATTGCTGAAGCATGTCTAGAAAGTGTTTCCTTCCCTACTGATACCTTTCCTCAGGCTACCATAAATACTGACTTGACCCAAGTTCCTGTGAAATATTGGCTTTTTAAAATTGAAGTAACATCATCACCAACATCATGCAAATACACTGACACCAGCTTTCACTCAGAAATCTCAGTATGCTCAGCACTTGCATGAGATAGGCTGTGATAATAAAATATTTTGCCAAAGGGCTAAAGAGGAGAACTCAAATGAAAATTTACTGTAACGAGACATGTTCTCTTATAATTTGTTCTCTTGTGGAAGAGCACTTCTTTGCAGAGTGGTGTGCTCCACTGGTTGCCTTCCAGCAAACTGTCATTAAACTTTAGCTGACTAGTCTCCTGTAATCTGGGAAAAGAATCCTGCCCACAACAGCTTTCATGCTTTCTACCCTCTGCCAATGCTCAGCTTTTCTTTCCCTGCCTACCAGAATGGAGAGAAAAGTCTCTCCAATTACATCCATGCTTTTCAGGGAGCAAGTTCCAGTCTGTCCCCTGTGCTTCCTTCACAAGATTTTCCATATTATTATGACTCTGTACACACACACACACATATGTAATACAGATATAGTGCACTACTCAACAAATCCTCAAGTAGTACCTACAACTAGATAAATAGTACTGTCAGCCTTGTTAATTCCTGGAAAAAAAGGGACAAAGAGGTTTTGAGTTCACAATAACTCAGAGCCAAAGGCAAAACTACCCTTTCTCTCAGTGTCCTCTTTTCTCCAGGTTGTACTATGACTAATAACGAAGGTTCTAATATAGGAAGTATAAGACCTGCACTACACTTGAGTAACACAAAAAAATTCCACCACATCTCAGAAGAATGACATTCTGAATTTGGCTGTATTCTCTATATCTTTGCTTTTCAAATTTTGTTTAAGTGAAAATAGCTACTTAAAAATATTTTCATGGGCTTTGATACAATTAAAAATATTTATTCTTAACTTTTTTTTTGCAATTTCAGCAGAACCTTTCAGCACAGTAAATATCATAGGCTATTTTACCAATGCCTTTAATTACTTTATCATCCAGAAGACACTGCAACACTGAAAATTAAATACTATTGTATGCAGTACCAGCAGGAAAATTCCAAGACTAGAATGAGGTAGAATGGCAGAACAGGATTCTGATTCCAAATACAAGCTCAATAATACAGCAGCATCTGTTCACTGACTCAAAACTTGCAGGTGCTTCTTCTGTGCCTGCTTCCAAGCTCCTCCTAAGGTCCATTATTTAAATTAAATGGCTTTGTAAGAATAAAAATCAGTGTGTGTCAACTTAGAAGAAGAAGCTGGCTGAGATTTCAGGCTCTTTACAGCACATCCTGTTTGTACATATTAAGTCCAGAATCAGCACCTGATTTCACTTTAACAATCACAACAAAAACTCCACTTTAACCAAGGTCTAGCACACTTTATGAGAAATTTTATCAGTTTGTCACTGGGCTAAATCCATTCTTTCATGAGCTGAAGGATTTCAAGTTTATCCTACTACTTCCTAAGACAAATATATTGTAAAATCTAATCCTTCTGCAAAAACCTCATAAGGTCTATGACACCCTCAAAGGTTGTACTCCATCACAATTATTTTATCACTTAAGAATAAATTGAGACAAGTTTGTATTCAAGAGAGGCTGCCCAATTAAAAGCAACATCAATAAAATCTCAGAAAACAATGCCAATTATGAAACCAGTTGAAAGTGTCATGCTTGTACAAAGATCCTTTCAAATTTTAGTTTATCTACAAATCATGGAAACAACACAGATACATAGATTTCAGAACTGAAAAATTGCCTTAGATGTTTAAATCAAGAAAAAAGAGACAGCAATGAAAAATAAGAATACACATTTAAATATGCTTACTTTGTTTTTCACCAGACAATAGGAAAAAATGCTAGAACTACCAGTAACAAATGATTTTGGCTAATAAAATGTGATTGACTTGCAGCTGCTTTGGTGATACTGAATTTGTTCACTCAAATTTTATTTGTAGATGTAGTAGAAGTTGTCTGTAGTACTGCCACCCTATTTCCCACACATGAGATTGTTGCATAAAAATATTTTTAAGTTGAAAGCAAATATTTGTAGTTTGAATCTATTTAATTCATTTAAATCTGGGCTGGTGTTAAGTGGCCTCTCTATAGTAAGGGGACAATTGCTCAGTATGTTTCCATGCTCCTGTTTCTTCATGATTACTACCACCATTTTTCTTCAAAACATAAATTTGACTTCTGGAAATGTAGTCCTATTCCATGGTTGAAGAAATTCCTTATAAATTCACTTTCTGAATCGATTTGGCTCATGCAGCAAGGAAGACATGACATCACCAACAACCTACTTCAGCAAAGCTTTTTTGTCCATTAAATGGTTTTGACTTTGCCTCAAAGATAGTGCGGATTTCTGATATTTTTCACTCCAACATAATCATGTGGTATTCATGGAAATACTAATAAACTGCTTAATAAAGAGCCATCTGAGGATTTGATTGAAATAAGTCACAAAAATGTGAGTTTCATTTCATAAAAGGTATTGAACAGAATAGCTTTTTATTATTTCTGAGGTTTTCTGTGTTCCAATTCTGTATTATGGCAATTGTCTCTTTTCATTCTCATTGCTTTATTAAGCACTGAGGTATATGTGTGAGATACTGACAGACATAAATAAGCAAAAAAAATAAGCAATATATTAAATAATATATGCCAACTTTCTGTGCTGTAGGAAACAACAAAATGAAGTTTCAGACTCAAAGCCAGCCTGAGTAGGAGGAGGCATAAAATGTTTTAAGAAACACCTGGACTCACTGCAGGAAAAGTGTATTTCAAGACATGTAGAAGCAATACCAGAAAATAAAGGAAACACTAATCTGCACAAGAAATACATTCCACATATCAAAGCTCCACAATTAACTAGTATTTTGACATGAATCCTCAGACACTTTTAAGAAAGCTCTGATAATAATTCAATCTAGAAAGCATTCTGAAATACAGAAACAATTTGATATCTAAAGGTGATAATACACAAACCACAAAAAATTTCCAATTACCAGAGTAGGCCACAAGAGGTGGGCAAAAAGGCCCACAGGAGCTCACACACATTCTTACCTTTGTCTTCTTGAAGAATGTGCCTAAGATACATTCAAGACAACTGGTCTGCAGGAGCCTAATTTTTTGGATAAAATGCAATGGAAAGAGTTGTGTATCTTGAAAGCCAGGTTACGTTACTAAGTTGGAACGTTAGAGCTAAACAATGTAAATATTTTACCTCTAGAAAATGTTTCCACCTAAGTTTAGTTAGAACACTACAACTGGTGAGAAAAGAGCCTCCTTATATATGGAAGCTGTATGGTGAAAGCAGGTCAATCACTTGGTGGAGTTGCCATTCTATGTTCTCCTTGAACGGAACTCCATTCTGAAGTTGGAATTGTCTGCAGAAATGCCCCAGCTAGCACAGCTGAGAAAAAGGCAGCAGGGTGAGAAGAAAAATCAGAGATCCCATCTGGATTATAGCTCAGAATTCAGCTCTATCAATCAGGGCTGCAAGACATCTGCTAGGTAGAAATGAAGAGTAAATCCACAAGGGAAAACATAAGAGAAATTTGAATTTGATTAAAATCTCTTCATATAAAGCAATTCCAGAGTTTCAGAGCAGAGCTCTGAAACAGAGCGCTGAATTTCCTAGCTCAACCTATATTTTGCTCTTTTTCCACATTCTTTTCTTCTACATTCTATATAAAACAGCTACATATTGGATTTAAAATAGTTTTGCAAGGAACTACAGCAGCCTGTGTAAGCCCTGCTCAGCAATAACAAACACATTTCTATATTATCAATCTTGTTTTCAGTACAAATCCTAAACATATCCCCATACTAGCCACTGTGAAGAAAATTAAGTCTACCCAGCCAGAACCAGCATAGAGTTTAAAAAATGAAGAAAAGAACATGTGAGAATGTTACGATTTAATGTGCATATAATAAGTTCTTAAATGGCTGAGGAAGCAAACAGAAAAAATCTACTCATCATACAAAAGTAAACGCTAGAAGATAGCTACATAGTTGAAGCACTCCAGGTTGTATGCATCCAAAATTAGAGACTTAATGTTAGAGCTAAATTTACTTATTTTAATGATATAAACAAATTAAGTTGTTTCAGGATGATGTTAGCTGCATGAACTAACTCATCACAAGATCAAGCAAGAGCCATTGTAAATAAAGAAATTGCAAGAGTAGACAGGAGTGACAGAGAAGGTGCAGGACTACCTTAGCAAAGACTAACCTTGTCAAGATATCAAGCACTGCTCCTGGGGACACTGATACAGATGTGCAATATTTGAAAGAAAAATGTAATCACATTTGTAAGTTATTTCCCTCACTCTATACTGCACACACAAAAAGTGCTTGTATGATATTAGCATGAATTTGTGCTAATGACAACTTGCAAGTCTCTCCTTGTGTTTGTCACCATTCAAGACAAGTAGTTCACTTTCAGCTCACTTTCACAGCCATGAGTTTCTGTAATGGTTGATGAAACACTGGGATGGTCAGAAGTGGCAGTAAATGCATTTACACTGTTCTCAGCAGGAAATCAGAAAGCCGTTCAAAAAGTCAATGGACTTTGTAACTATTTTGAAATATAACCACCGATATAGGCATTACAATGCAGCATTTTTCTGCTTCTGTTTTTTAGAGGATAAGTAGTCCCAACAGTGAGAAACATTTAAGAACAACGACGCAAAACTTTTTTTAAAAATTGATTTTATGCTTACAAAATAACTCTAATAGATCTGAATGGAATATTGTAATAAAAATCATTAAAGGAATGTTTTTTCAATTAAATATGGATCCCACTGAAACTAGGACTTCCAAACACAAATCTGAAATGGAAGATATGTCATTGGGCAGGACTAGAGCAGAATTAGCCTGAACAAACCCCTGAAAGTCACCTCAAATATGAAGTCCTCAACATCAACTCTTTTAGTCTACAGGTCTATTTCTACTTCACAGCAATATTTGCTTATGAAGTAAATGCTGGAAACTCAACTTATCTCCTACAAGATAAAGAACAAAATCTTTCCAGGTTTACCAGTTATCTGACTAGTTCTTGAACATAAACCAGGAGTTCTGGCACAGAACAACATCAAACACCCCAAATTCACCAGAATATGGATGTACTACCTTCTTCTACTGACAGGAAAAGAATCTTCCAAAGTAACAACTATCTCTGCATTAAGGCCTGAAGTTTGCAAAGCTACTGAGTTGTTTCAGCATACAAGTAATAAGTATTTTTCTCTCATTTCTCTGTCAGTTTGCTTTGAAAATGCAAGTTACCAGAAATCATATAGCTGCTGTTATACATTCAGTATGAAAACAGTGATGCTTAGTAACACAGCATGGGGACAGCTCCAGCAAAAGCACTTATAAGCTGGATGGAGAAGTTGTGTGGCTGCCTCTCTGTCATGCCTACGAGCAGCACTCTGGGGTGTTAATGAGAGGGGTAACAGCAGATTTCAGTTCTTTTAATATTCATCTATCCTATTAGAAAGGAATCTGCACCCAAAGGAGATTTCTGGGGATACAAACTCATGATACCATTTGAGGAAAACATAAATCAGATCTCCTGCTTTTGAAACTGTCAAGAGTGCTTATATTATTGCAGAGCACCTTAAAAGATCATTGACATGTATTATTTACTATTTTAAAAGTATTATTTTAATTACCAAATACCATTAAAAAAACCTGTAGATTTTACCTTCAGCAGCTTCACAATAGGTAAGTGAAAAAGTAAATGAGTGGTCTGAACTGAGAAGAGAAAAAATCTGTATTAGGACATGCATCTTTCTTTGGTGTTTAGAACAGATTTCGTCTGTGACTGCAAATTCATTTGGATTCCCAAGCAGCTGACCTTTCTTTATTATGCAGTCTCACTAAATTGATTTCACATGCACTGCTTCTTTAAATGAGCTAGCTGACCATTTTGCTCAAAGTAGTAAAGCTCTAGATATCACATAATTTCTTCTTTGCCAAAGTCCTTTCAAAAATAAAATAGAACCAAAGACAATATGTCCAATATTGTATCTTTCCATTTCCAGATATCCTTGGGGCAATGAGAAAACACTTAACAATGCAAGCTCTGCATGTAACTGTGGTGGGGATTAAACACTGCACAATACCTCACTCACAGATTTGGATAAGGCATTACAGTATATGTAAGAATGAAATAAAGTCAGTTGAGATACAGGTTCTCAAATAATTGTTCTGAGTTTAACTGGTGATCCTGAGCACCCTTTTGTTTGTAGAATAAAGGATATAATCAGAAAGGCCAAGTATGATTGTAAAGCTTGAAAAAAACCTAGTGGAACAGGATTAAAACCTCACAAAGGACAATAGTTCCCAAAATTATCTTAGGTAGTCTGTAACAAAACCCAAGGAAATTTTTCTCTACTTCTTTTGCAAAAGCTAGTGCACTGATCAGATTGAAACTCAGGCTTCCTGTTTAGAGGATGACAGATCTAATCCCAGAACTGATGCCTAACACTGCACCAACACAGCAGTAAGGTAGAGGACTACTGTGTGAAATCTGAATCTCAAAACATCCTGATCAGTTCACTAAGTCTGACTCAGATATGGTCAAATTAGTCATATGGGAAAAGTTAATAAGGTTGAATTGTAACTTGCACATTTGCACAAGCTAGTCCTCTTGTAAGTCTTGCCCAAAATGGAGGGAGGAAATGAAGACAGAGAAGGAAAAGTAAATGACATCTACAAACCTTGGAATAGTTAATGCTAAGAAGCACAGACATATGTGGGCACAAGAAAAATCAAATAAGCAAGTTATAAAACCAATTAAATAATCCCTGACATCTCAAATTTATCTGTGGCACACTGCAGCCTTTTGGGTATTGTTTAATGTCGGCACCAGCTCAGGCATAAAGACCTGCAGCTGACAATAGTACAATACTGATCTCTCAGCAGTCATAGAATGAGGAGATAGCTCCTTTCAGAATAATATTTTTACCCTGAGAACATGTCCAAGGACTCCACATTGCACACAGCCATACTGCCACAGTGTATGCCATTTGTCTATCAGAGTAACCTGCAGCATCATCACTTCCATTTGGTCTCCTAAAAGACTCCACCTATTAAGCTGCACTGCTCTTGCACAGCTGTTTGGCTGCTGTCTCATGCTGAGGAATGCTCTCCAAACACACTAATGCTGCATTGGCACATTAAATAAATCAGGCTCCTCCTATCTATAGATACAACAGTGTTGTGCCTAGCTCATTGCACATAAACTACATCATTTGCCATCTGTAATCTCTCAGCTACTTTGCATTGAATATAGTCTAAGCAGGAAATTACCAGTAGGAAGAGGTGCTTGTTTCACTCTCATAAGCCCTGCCCAGCACAGCACTTGCTCCTGTATTAAGATACCTGTTTGAAACACTACAGCTGCACTGCACCTCTTTTAACCCTCCTCCTTTGATTATGGATGAAACTCCCATTTAGCCATATATTTCATGGTCAGACCAACTGTGGCTCAATTTCTTAAATTTAAAATAAACAGTATTTCATTCTTCAGATTCAGGGTGGCTGCAATGCAGTTCACCTTCCCTTTAATGTGCCAGGTACCATACTTGCATACTCTGATGTTAAAGCTTCTTAAGTGCCACTCCCAAACCTCAGCGATGCACAAAGCATTCCTCTGAGACAGAGCCCTTTGTTTCACATATCCTGCTTTCTCCTGCTGCTTTATTTGCAATCTGCTACCAGATCTCATATGCAATTTCTTATAGATATTTGTGCCTAAAATCTATTTGTATTCTTCTTCTCATTTTGGAAGATAGAAATTTGCAGGCTGTTTTACAAAAGCAAATAGCCTGAAAGAGCGTGTTTTTTCCCAAGTGAAAAATAACCATGAAAAAAATTATAACACTTTTCTAGTACCATAAAAAGAAAAAAAATCCCAGAAACAATACCAAAGCTAAGAAATATGAATGCAAACAGTCAGTTTGACTGCTCTGTGACCTGTGCAATGTTAAGCAAAGAATGGCTCTGGTTTTCAAAAGATGTTTGCTTTTTGATGGTAATTATACTACTATCTAGTAGTATTTACTATAACTACAGGTAAATTACAGCTCAATATTAAGGTTTCACAGCTATAAATGGTTCAAATTATTTAGATTTAGCATGCCACAGGAATGTTAATACCAGTTTTTAAAATTAAGTTTTCCTAATATGGAGACAGGAGTTAATTTCTTCTTGAAAGAATATATGGATGAACTCCACTGAACTCCAGTTCAGCATTCAGGCTTACACTATAAATATAAAATACCTTTATGAAGCACCCTGTGATGCTTCATAACTTGTTGGGAGTTTTTTATTTCTGTTACAGATATGAACTCAGATTCTATTAGAAATTATATACTCATGTCAGTTTTCACCGCCAACAAATAAACAAAATTACCCTAGAATACATACACTGGGCAAAACAATAAATAAACCATTTCAAATAAAGGTTTTGCTCAAGAACTGAGGAGAGTCTGCAGAGATATCCAACATGCCTATTGATATGCCTATCAAAGAGTATAGGAATAGGTAGATTTTTTTCAGTTCTAATAAAAATATATGGTCAAAGAGCTTAATAAGGCAGGATCTATATGTTTGGGTATTAGTTTGAGTATTTCTAGCTATCTGTTTATAGAGATACAGAAGCATGGATCTGAGCAAGGATGCAGGTCTCATGTCTAAAGTTGCTTGTCTAGTTTGCATAATGAAAGCACTCCACTGGGCCAACAGTGTGACCTCAGTGGAGAGAAACACAAACACATTTTTTGTGAATATAAGATCCATCTTTCGTCTTCTGATTTAGCCATCAGATCTCTCCCTCCTGACATTTACATTGCTAGGAAAAGGATTCAGAAACTTAAGAGGTGCAGGATATCTGATGCCGACATGTTTAACTCTGTCTTCTAGTAAACTAATCCAATATTGTTGTGGTGCACCAGATTAGTTGTTCTCTTGCACTGGGTGATTGGGAATTTGCACAGAATAGTTTTGTATTGCACTGTATAGCTTATGTTACATCATGTGGTTTGTTACCCCGTTTCCCCATCACATGGTCTTTCCCTCACCTGTTCAGGTACCACCTGGTGGTCTCTCCCCTGGGTTACCCCTCCCCTCGCCACTCCTCACTGGTGTCCCATTGGCTGTGGACCCCTCCCTCTGTCCCCATCCCGGGGGGTACAAAAGCTCCCTGCTGCCAGGGAACACCCTCTTTTCTCCCATGGGTTTGTCCGCCTGATGTGTGTCTTGGAATAAAGGACAATGTTTCCCACGTGGAGGAGAGCGCTTCTCTAATCTTTTACCTTCGTCTATGAAATATCGTGTGGGCAAGGGTCTATAGCTAGCCGGAGTGGACCCCTCCAGCCCAGGAAACACGTTTCTTCACAATATGGCTCATTTTTTCCATTTGATATCTGCTTAATATCCTTCTCTTTCATGCCACACAAAACTTTTTGAGGCTCATCACAGCTAATAGACTACCTTGAATTCAACACTTCTACATGAAGACTCTTCTCAATGCAGAACTAAAGCTGTTATGAGCAAGAGAGGCAGGGGCAGAACTCAGACATTACCTCAATTTCCTGTACCAAATGGTCAGAAACTCTACTTAAAATACATTCTCAAGAAGGGATAAATATTTAGGATAAAAATGAACAAAGTACTGAAAACACATGTTTAGTTTGGGGCATATTGTAGTAACACAGATTCACATGCTTAAAACCCAACATAGCACACACTGAAGAGTTTCACCTATAGAGGCTCTCTACAGAGAAAAGAAATAAAATCCATCACACAGTGAGCTAGGGAAGGAGGGCCCAAGCTATGCTATAAAACTCTTGAGAAACAAGCAGAATCAAATGATTCTTTAAATGGTGATCTCATTCCATATCCCTACTTTCCAGATTTTTTTTTTTAATGGTGAAAAATCAATGTTCTAATTGATTTTTCAACCATTTTTCATTTTTATCTGTAAGCAAATGGCATTAATAATGAACTGCTCTTGAGAAAGGCTTTGATTTATTAGTGGGCTATATTGTTGTACAATTAGAGGCGTCACTCTTTCCCATACTTCCTAATATATTATATTCTGGACAGTTTAAAATGCCTAATTTTCTAGAGATGCAATTAACCCTTTTTTCCCTTTTAATTAGGGGAATGCACATTTCATACTTGTATCATGCCAATCATGTAATTTTTATATTGTTATCTAATTGCATTTAAGAAAATGGATCCAGATCAAAGCTGAATCTAAAAGAAGTAAGAAAACTATCAATGACCTCTTTTTCTGACCGCTCTAATTTTTTCTTTCATGTATTCCCTGAATTAGATTTACCTTTGCAGTAGAAACATGGAACCAAAACAAGATTGTGGCTCTATGAAGCTGGCAGACACAGTGTTTCATTCCTTTACCCCATGAACAGAAGCGAAGTTATTGCAAAAGGGAAGTATCCATAGCTACTCTGTCCCAAATAGGTTCATGCTGCTTTTGTCCCCAGTGGAACTTAAGCAATCTCAAAGCAGCCTAAATTATGCTGCTGATCCTGAAAGTGATCTCAGCAGCAAGATACCTTTTTTACTGTGCCATAAAAGCAGGTGGGCAGAAATACATTCAAAAGCATGAGACAGCCTGGGGATTCTCTATGCTGAAGAGATGTCTTCCTGAACTGCTATTTTTAAATATTCAGTTAGAAAAAATTGGCACAAATTTGGAGGCTTAATGACTCAGTTGGAATTGCTTATTGATAAGCAATGTGCACATCTTAGCTCTGAGAATTATACCATACTTCTCATAGAGGATTCTTTAAACTGTACTTTATTAACTCCCCATTAGAATCTTATTAAGCTCTTAAAAAAAAAAAAAAAAAGTGTAAGAAACCAAAGAACTCTCTTTTCATATCATTTGAAACCATAATTGCATGACTATGAGTAAAAGGAGAGAAAACCAAAACAGGGCAAGCACTAACCAAGCCTTATGCCCAGCATCTCATCTCAGGCAGTACAAGTAAGGACAAGGCTGGTTATGTGATTGATTTCTTCAAAGGCTGTTTGGTACCAGACATGTACAGACACTGCTGATACTGTCACAAATTAATAAGATGTGGTGTTATTTTCATGAAACCTGTAATGACAATGTTAACATACACACCAATACTCTATGTCCTCAATAAAAGAAGAAATAAAAAACTTGAAAAGAATGTATGACAGATAAACATTAAAAAAAAGCAGACAGCCTTTCCATGTTTTGTGTTGAGGTCATCAATGGACTTTCTCTTTGGGTATGTTTATATTCTTAGGAAGAAAGCTATATCTTTGACAATTCATTTACATTTTATTTATTTACTGAGTCTTTTCAGCAGCAGAACATAGTGTCACTTCTTACTCTTTAGAAGCCTTCTTTTTATACAAATGCAGGTCTCCTGGTGCTTTTGAATTATTTATTTTTGATGGGTGTTTACAAACACCAAATTTTATGGATTTTGTAAGACACTGCTTCAACTAAGAACTAACTAATCTACATTTTTCCCCTGAAATATGATGCTGAATCTAGTTTTAGTCTACTCATTTATTAAATGAGATATTTTTGTTGCTTTCCTCTTGCAGGTAACTTTTTAATCCATGGGCTAAATTTTCAACAGAGGAACAAACTTTTCAGAAGGCAGGTCTGAGAAACTCTAAAAAAATTTTTAATTGATTGAAGAAAAAGTGACTGATTAGAAAACTTTTCTGAATGAAAAATATGGGTAAATTAGCTTTTTTTTTCCAGTTCCTTGTCAGCAGAGAGCTGCTCTTGGTGCCTGTATGATAAGATTTGGCTTTTAGGCATATAATCAAATTTTGACAGGGTCTTTGTACATGTTCTTTTTTTAGCTGGTGAACAAGTCCACACACAAAATGCAATAGGGAGCATTGGTACAACCTGGCGTTACTATAGGTGTTGGAGAAGATCTTAGATGATATGACTGAGACAGAAATAATAAATACTTGTTATAAGCCTAAGATAGCAAAATTTCTTTACTCTAGCACAAAGAAGGTATTAGTGCTCAATTCATTACAATGCCTGTCTCTATCTGTATGGTTTGACTGGAAGCAATTGCAATAACCTGAGCCTGTTTTAAACCTGTGACTCTATTTTTTAACATCATGGGTTAAGTTGGAGAAAAATTACATGCATGGCCAGTATTGTTCATTAGCACAGACTACTAGTACTTCTTTTCTCAGTCTCAAAATAAAGATTCTAGTGTTTTCAAATAACTCATTTTCTTCTGAGTTTCTTGGCCAGCCAAATTCAAACACTTTAAAAGGATTAGATATTAAGAGACTGTCTAACTCTCTGAGCATCAAGCTAATTTACAGAGGATCAAGTTAGATACCTAAATGTTGAACATACAAAGCAGAGGAAATTACTTCTTCTCTCATTTTCTCCTTAGACAATAGATCTTATTAATAATTTCCCAGTTATTTTTGTTTTCTGTCCTCTCCCCTTTGGTCTGCTGCTTCTGTATTTTTCTCCCATTCTTCCTTTTATTAGTCCTTAGACCACCGATTTATGCTTGGAATAACTGCTGTAAAAACATACAACATCTCGCTTATATTCCTCCTATCGTACATCTTATAACATAAATATTTCCAATTATTTCAGTCCTAAAGTCCACATACAATAGAGGACTTCTTTGGAACCAGGACATGGAATTTAGTTTATAACATTACATGGAGAACAGTTGCTCCAAGGGTTAATAAAACCCCTAGTTAATGTAAGGGAATCAGAATGAAATGTGACCAATAGCAACAATTATCCAAGCTAAAGTAAGGAAAAGTGTTAATGCTGGACACAAGTCCTACTCATTTCTCACATGCTAAGCACAAGGTGATGTGTAACACCAGGCATACAGAGGAAAAAAAGTCAGAAAATAGAAGGCAGATAGGTGAAGTGACAAAAGAAGAAAAATGAGAGAGGAAGGAAAGTAGAAAAGCAGATAAAGCTGACAGATTACTTTCAGCATCAAAATAATGGATCATGACAGGTAAATTTATTTGCATTTGATGGAGCATGTGCTCTCCAAGTATCAGATACTTAGACGATATCCTTCCAGTAGTCTAGCACTGTGCTCGATCTGCCACATCAAAGCACCTACTGTATCATTAGACTGCTGAAAGCCATGCCTTCTGTCCATCACAAATACAGATTCATTCTCAGATTAAGTGCAAAGTATGCACTATTCAATTACCTCCTTTCTTGTTTCTGCATTTTTATTGCCTCTAGAAATTTAAAAAAGGTCTATATGTGTCTAAAGGTCTATAGTCAGGGAATCACACTCTTTCATCCAGGCCCATGGAGCGTGCCTCTTGCAAGTTATAAAAAGAGCCCCTTGTATATTAACATAAAAGTACAGTATAGATAATGAAAAGGAATAACTCCTCTGCAGTGCCTTGCACTTAATGAAGTGACAAACCTGAAGGGTCAGTAGATAAATAAAAATCTATTCCCATTCAGTTCTTGATCGGGCACTACCAAATACCAACATAGTTTGTTTTTATCCAAACAACAAGGAAAAAATTTTAGGAGGAAAATAACATAAAAATAGTCCCACTTCTGAAATAATACATCATGAGAATTGTTAAAGGAAGCATTGGGAAAAATAACTGTAATTATATTTCTTTAACATTTAGGTCTTTTTTCCATAACAAATATGAGCATGCACTTACATAAAAAAAGTCTGACTAGTAAATTCTTGAAGAACAAATTTTCTTCAACTTTTTAACCAGCAAAATTTAACAATATTTTTAAATATATTTTGTCGGGCAATGGTTACTAGCACTGCCTATCTATCTTCATCTGTCTCCGTTCACATTGTTCTTTCCTGTTCTTTTTTCTTTTTAGGTAAATGAAAAGTGGCCCTTTAATGAATGCTTTGTGGGTTTTTTTCTGCATCAGTCGTGAATTTGTACCAGCAAAAAAAAAGAGAAAAGAAAGGCTTTTGTACACTCAATGAACCACAACTCTCTATATGATAATTCACATTTAGTATAAACATATATTATTTTCTTTTTCCACCATGCCAAGAGCAAATGTTTGAAGCAATCACATTGAAGTCCACATTTTCATATCAATCATGTCTAAACTTACCAAACACTTTGCTTCTAAAATTTTATTTAGTTGTTTGGTTTTGTACTTTGTACAAAATAGCTTAATACTCTGGTACTTGGCAATGTACAACTGCACACGTTTAATACATGGTAGTACCAGACATTTTGCCATTTTCATGTTCTCTTCAGGTCCTGGGGGCACTGTATATATGGACACTACAATGTATGAAGTAATAATTCTATTTAAATTAGCTCTGTGTTTGCTTTTGCTTTTAAAGAAACTTGCATGTCACAAATTTGTTATTGTCTGGCATTTCTATATTTTAGAATTAAATAACAGGTGAGGTCATATATCAGAATCTACTTACACATTCCAATATTCTTGACAGTCTTTCTATTCATCCAAAGGCCGTAGACTGACTTTGTCATTGCAGTTTTTCTTCATATGATATGGTCATCCTTATGCTATTTTAGACAAAGATGATTTGCTTAAAATGAAGTTGGTAGCAATTTATTTAAAATATACTGATATTTCAGCTTTCCCAAAGCAATTTATGCCAAATGTATTAGTCTTTTATATTCTGTAATCAAGAGTTGTCAATGTTTCTAACATGCATTTTTCCCTTCCCTACACAATTCACAGGAAGACAAAACAATTTTGAACTAAGTTTTTGTCCTTAGGCACAATTTGCATACTCAGTCACAAAACTTTCCCTCTGGATGAGGCAGGCATTAACACACCACCCATGTTTTCAGCTTATCAGACTTTAACAATGGCTCTGATGTGTATCAGCAGCAAAAGAAGGCTCAGACCTCAGGCTGCCCATTTGCCTTATGTCCTGTCCCATGGCAGAGGGAGCACTTTTGCAGAGGCATTTGTGGCCCTTGACCTCACCCAATGGTCCTTCCATCCCAAAGACTAGGAGTGAGCAAAGGTGGAGCCTAGAAGAGCAGCTGGAACAGCATCTTTAGTGGCTGCTGTTTCCTCCTTCAGTGGAACATTTAGGGGATCCTGGGGCTTGCAGGTCTCAGGACACAGGGGCCACTATGGTCCTTCCTCCAAGCTGCATCCAGCTTTACATGGAACATCCTGGTTTGATGCCTCAAGGCTCTGCCATCACAGGACCTCATATCCACTGTGCAGCCCACAGACTGCAACTAATTCCAAGTCTGTGTACAAGGGTTTCAAATTATCAGCTTCCTGTTGGAAAGGACTGTAAGAGTAAGACCAAGTAGAAGACAGGAAGGGAATGATGATGAAAAATATCTGCAATAACAATAACAGAATTTCTCTGACTATAGCTCTCTGTCTTGTAATTTCCTGTGCTAGGTCATTAGCCTAAAGGAAAAGTCCAGACCACCTCAAAACTGGATCAATTTTTTGCAGGTATGTGCAGCTGAAGGAAGACAACCTCGCCTGCAAGGTCCACAAAACCCCCACATCATGACCTATGCCTTTTCTCTCTGGGAACACAAAAATTAATCCATGCTTCTAGTTGTGAATCCATGCTTGTATCTCCAGGTGATGGAGGGTAAAGATGTACCTCAGAGATCTGCAGATTTCAAATGATGGTACTCACTCACCCCAGAAGGTTGTTGACAGGTTATGTACATTAGTTTTCATATGAGTCACACTGTTACTAAATTGATAGAGCTACAGAAAAGCCTACCAGTGAACAAAAATAAATAAGAACATTTCTTCTCCCTAACTCACCATCTGCCACAAGCTTATGATACCTTCAAATTACTTCAGGTAGCTAAGACATGTTTTCTATAGACTAGACTCATTATTTACTTGATTTTTCCTCATAAAGTGCAGGCACTTGAAATTCCATTTATATAGTCCTGAGGAACCATCCTGTATTTGGTCCACCTAACCACTTCTGTGATATTTTCTAAACGCACGTGGTAAAATCATTAATTCTACAGCTCCATAAAATAGATGCACTTAGATGTGAGTAGGTATTTTTTGAGTTGGTTCCAAGAATGACTACATAACTACACAGTCAGACCAAACGTGTCATAGCATATGTCACAGTTGAGATGGCTGCAATACACAGAGTAGCCTCATACAATTTCAGAAGACTTCAACCCATACAGGAAAACACCACACCACTTCAGAAGGCTACAAGCAGCTGCTCTTATTATTCTTTAGCCCAGCCTTTTATACCCCTCATGTTCACGCACTGCACCTGTGTGCCCTCTGTTCCCTTTGGTGATTGCTCAGTGCACCTGGGCACTCCATGGCTCATTACCTTCAATGCTGCTCACCTGCTTTTCACAGCTGTACCCACTGGGATGAGGCTCGGCCACAGACCCACTCCCAATTACCACAAACTGTGTGCCTACACAAACCCAGGCCTAACTCCAGCAGAGACCAAGAGCAGGGAACTCAGGAGCAGCAGGACAAGACAAACCAAAATGTTACATCTCAACTGTGTTTCTACACTCTCCAGACACTTTCAACACAGGGATTACATATTATCTTTGTAGTAAACATTAATAAATGCATTTTGCCAATCCTGCTATAGAGGATTCCTCCACACAGACCTTTAGACCCAAAGTTAAGTTAACATCTAGCTCAACAGCTCAGATACGCACTGCACAAAAGGTCACCTTTCATTCTTGGAAAAATGTTTATTTCCATGTCCTTAGTTTTTGTACACAAGCGATACATAATTACATAATGTTGACACGCTGGGCATAATTTTACCATTGTTTTATTTAGTCATTTCAAATATGTAGGTCTTCCACGTGTTTTTCCTGATGCCCTTTATAAATCTTGCTATTGCATTGTTTCTGAGATGGGGGAAAGAGGGAAATCCCTTACAGGATTAGAGATGCAGGCATACCGCAGATGTACACAATGTCACAGACACATTACTAAAAATTCCTAGTGTTTGATTTCCTCTTTTGATTGATAAGAGCATTAATCTGACATTGTCTTGGAACCCTCTAACATAAGTCCTAGATTTTATTCAGAGCAAAGGTTAGTTCACAGCTTATTGCTTTATATGTGGAATTAGAAATTTTTTAATCAATTAGTATTTCCACTAGATTTTATCTGATGGGCCTATAGAGTAGTTCAAGCATGTAAAAATAAAGGTGACCATGGTTCTGAAACCTAGATACCTAAGGCAAAATAAACACAATTTGCAGCAATAGCAATGAAAATGGTGGTACTGTATTTTATTCTGATGTTGCAAATGCAGTTAACACCTCCCCCACTGACGTGCTTTGCACAGGCTATCTGTTCTTCCTGACACAAAAGGGATCTACACTGTCCTGACTGATACAGGTTTACTTAAACAAGTTATTTTATTCGCAATTACAGGGAAAAATAATGTGTCTGAATAATAACTGAAAAAGAAATAATAATTCAGAAATAATAACTGAAAAAGAAATGTGAATTCTCTGCGGCCTGTAAGCTGGATTTCATTGATTAAGTAGATAAACAGGTTGAATCACTTTTCTGTAATATTAAGATTTTATATTGGTTTTATTTAAATACTTAATCAGTAGGATGTATGCAGACTTTCTTAGAATTATGTGAGTTATGAATCGGGCACTCCGTACTTTCACATTTTAGCTTTTATTCCTTCTTCATTTGCAAGACATTCATAATATATTTGGCCCACACCTATCTACTTTATTGAACCTTTTTTATTATAGTCTTTTCAGCTGTGATGTTTCTCATTCTCTCAAAGACAACAAAGATGAGGGCTGATACCAGCTGGGCAACTTTTCATGGATATTTCTGGAGAAAATACAGCATACTAGGCTAAGATGGATGATGGGTTAACAGCTAGAATTTAAGTAATCAGCAGTGAATGGAAAAACTGTTGTTGCATTTTGAAATACTTCTGAAAAAAGATGCAGACTGCAGAAGTACAGTGATGTGCATCAAAATTTGTTAGCAGTGGGTTCATTTAGGCCACAGTTGTAATGGATTCATATATTCATAGACTCACTGACAGAACCATTATTTACTTATTCTATAACCTACTGCCTCATTGCAGCATGTGGGCAATTTTCAGATTCCACCAGAAGAGCAACCTTTCTGGTCTCCACTATTGTGAATGTCCACACCACAACTAAACCTATATGCTGATCCACTCTGTAACAAAACAGAAAAACTGTTGCCAATTTTTTGGCAATCCTTACCTTATCTTACTGATGGGGATTTTGCATGATCTGTCAATCAACCTAAAACTTCATTACCTCCTACTTCCATCCATAACTGAACTCTTTATACAAAACCCAGCTGTAAACATGGTTTTCAGATTTGGGTTGTACCTTTGCTCTGGAGGATCTGGTAGGTTCTCCAGCCTAACCCCTACTCCACCTTATTCCATTTTGTCCTGTCTTAGACAAAGTCTGACCTCAGAACAGAAGGTTTTATCCCATGAAATCACAGTACCATTTCTCATCATTTTCCTATCTATCTTGCAGGATAGGAAGGATTTAATGACTAGCCTTAACCTTATCCTCAGAATAAATCAGGAAAGAATTTCTCTGCTTGCTTCAGCATCTTTATATCTTGCAGTATTCAGCCATAATCATAAATTCTTCAGTGCCCCCAAACCTCAGCCTTGGATGTAACCTACCATATACCTGTACCTGCAGATACAGAATTACCACTGCTGGAGAACCAACATTCTTTCAAAAACATTTACCCTTCAACGACTTGTTCAACTCATGCTATAAGAATCATGTGCTATCAGACTGAAATGCTATCATCCTGAATACTACAGCATTTAACTAGGATATATTTATACTCTGTACAGGGGAGTTCAAGGCAGTATCACATAGGAATACTAGATCTGGGTGAAGTTACATTTTCACGCTTAGAGACTGCAATTTCAGGCCATAAAAAGGTTATTTCTACATTATTGAGGTACCTAAATCTAAGGTACATGAGAATGCCTGTGAGCATGAAGTGTGAAGCCATTATCTTTCTTCCAGACTTAAGTACCGCCAGATCTTTTGGGCAGAAATCGGTCTCTTGAACACAGCAAAAAAATAAGACTGCAATAACACTCAGATTATATAGTAGCTTAGCAGCAGGAATGAAATTCTTTTCTGGCTTCCTGGCAAATCTTCTCCAAAGAACTTCATCTATCACAGTATGTGGATTTCTGCAGTGGAGACAACCAATATCCTCTAGTGAAACTGCTCTGGTTTTTAAAACTAATTGAAGTACATCTTGGAAAACACAGTGGATATGGCTTTGCTAGTGAGGTCTTAGAAGAATTGATCAAAGGAGAAAGACCTCAGCTTCAGTCCCTTCTTCAAAGAATATTAATGCATTTCATCCTGCAGCTTTTTCATATGTAAACTGTTGGGACAAATGCCAGGACTCATATCTTCTCCTCATCAAGAAAAGTGTGAAGTTAGCAGACATGGAAAAAATGCTCCCTCCTACTCTTAAAAGAAGCCAGTACAAATCTTTACTAATAGCACTGGTAGCGGTATGTCTCACAAATATTAGTAGATTTTCAATTAAATGCACCACAGAGAATTAATCAAACGGGGTGATGTTTGTAAGTTATCCTGTAAAATTCTAGCAAGACTGAGGAGGAGAACAGGTATGGTTTGGGATCCAAAGTGAGTTACAAGCCTCACTGAGGCTGGTGGTTGCTGTTAGTACTTTCTGGCTCAGCTGGAGCAATCCAGTTCCATTCTCTAGTAAGAATAACAAATTTTGTTTTGACACCTTCATTATCACTTTGATAAAACATGTTTTGATCAAGCATAATTTTTAAAGACAGTCTTCCAGCTTCATAACCAGTGTGGCTTATATTAACCCTTGGGAGCTACAACCCAAGTACAATTAGTTACATAGCCAGTACAGGGAAGAACCTCTGTGTCAGTCATGGCTGTATTGATTACATTTGCAAGGGTTCTGGGTAACTGATTGGAGCCTGTGCAGCTTGAAGGAGAAAGCCAGAAGCAGCAGTTGCAAGAGTGACTAATTGAGAGCACAGACCCACGTTGTAGAGGGTAGGATACAAGAGATGTGTTGATTCTAAAATAAAGCAGTTTCACGCTGTAAGTAGAGAAACATGACTTTCTGCAAGTGAACAAGATTAGGCCAGAGACTACACCAGACACTGGAGTCTGCTTTTTAATTCTAGCAGAACAACTGAAGTCTTTGGTTTGAATTGTATGCAAAAATCAGGTACTCAAATATTTTCCAGGTTTATGATCTTGGCTTTCTAAATAACAAGTCAAATTAATCAAAACACTGAAAGAACTGAGGAAAAAAAAAAAAAAAACCACCAAAAATTAATGACTTCCTGCATATCTTTTTCTTGTCCATCAACAGGAGCTCTGAGACTTCTGAGACTTGTGGCCTAGATATTATAAACATTATAATAAGGCTTAGGATTGTTAGACATATTGAAGACAGTATTTGAGTAGTTTCTGTACTGTTTAAAAGACCAATATGGAAAAATGACTGCAACACCAAAGTCAGGGAAAGTCATTTATTTTCATACATTTGTTTCTGCTCATGCAAATAAAAGGGAAATACATGAGACAGATTAGAATGTAATTGATGAAAACATGCTTCACAGTTTAGCAACAAAATATTTGAAATTGTTATGGCAATTTCTATGTTGCTAATGCATACATTTAAAAGCAAAAGTTACTACTGTGCTCCTGATGTCAGGTTAAAAAAATCCAGTATAAACTTTGAGTGAACACAAATGTATTTCTCTCAATAAGGGTTTTCTAGAAGATAAATAGAGAGACTTTGATTCTACAAATATCTGTACTTTTTTCATTTATGAGAACAAGCAGTTGAAGTTAATCTACTGAAATGAGATGCAATATTTGCTTAGAACTTTGTCTTGTTTGATAGGAGACCTGATGTAATAATCATAAAGAGTTTTTAATCAAAGAAATGTGAAGATACACTTCAACTGTAAAGAGATCATGTATTTCCTATCAGTGATTAAGCTTATGTGAGTAATGAATGTAAAAATGTTTTACCAGGAACAGACAGTAAGAATTTGATCATTATATATTAATTTATTGCAAAGGAACAAGAAACTTATTAGATCTGTTTATATATACTATTCTTCCATTAGCAGAATAAGTGACTTAAATTAGGTGTCTTTTACTTCAGAATTGAAAGTATGAAGAATAAGTCTAGCTTTTAGAATATTGTATCTGACAAAAAAAAGTATTCAGGTGTGTATAGCAGGAAAGGCTAATAAAAGCCATACTGTTAATGAATCTAGAAGATTGTCTTCAAAAATTGTACATGTTCTATCTAAATGATAACAAAGATATCAAAACTGAACATATAAGGAATAAAACTACTCTACAGGGCAATGGAAAACAAGAATGTTCTAAGCAATAGGATTTTTCTAGTTAATTTAGGCATGAGACTTTAAAAAGATCCATATCCTACTAGAGATTTCTAGTCCATTTCCACTATTAAGTTGAAATAAAAAGAATAATGGATACTCTGCCTTGGGCAAGTGGAATTTGTGTGTTTGACACAGAGAAACACCCACTGAGATCATGGTAAAAAAACCAAATTTTCTCTTCGCAGTTTTTGGCCTATGTTGAGAGGCATGTGTATCCAGACAATAGAGAACAAAACTGGGACATTGCAAAACTGAATATTGTTCCAACCTCTCACACAAATCTGCTATATGACTTTGGAGAACCTACACCTTGTGCCTTTCATTCCCTTAAAAATACTGTGCCTGTTGTATGAGGTTAGATAGCAGTCCTTGAGAGACAAGAGCTTTTACTGTGTGTTTGTACAGCACAAGCCCAACAGTTTCAGGGTTTAAATTAAAGTCTCTAGGTACAGTGAATAAATATGAGCACATTCAGCAAAAATAAGATAAACAACAAAAGAGATTGGACATGACAGTACAATAAAACAAAGAAAATGGACTGCTTGGATTTGACACCATCTCAGTGTTAAAAGAAACACTGGGTTGAGAAATTTAGTATATTTCTGATTCTTGCTATTGACACCAAAATCAAGCTAGAGGGCAAGTTTAGGATTTTTGTAAGACAAGTTCTGCCTTGCAAAACATAATTGGATCTGTTGCAGCAATTACTCTTAAGTGGAGACTCACAACTTTCCCTTTGATAATTAGGTTGCAAGGTTTGAAAGGGATTTGAATATCAATGCACCTAATTGTCCTTTCACGCTACTGAAAGTTCCCGGTAAGGCTGATAGAGGTATGAGTGAAAGCTAAAACTCAGTGCAGGTGAGATTTCAGAGCTCCAGCAGTTAGCTATGAGCAGCTCATCTTAGACTTGCCTGGTTTATTACAATGTCCTTTCAAAAATGATGGGGAAATCACTCTTCACAGAGCACAAAAAAAATACGCGTTAGCTTTTTGAAGACAGCTGCATTGCATCAGGGAGTAAACTTAGTCTTGTTTATGTTACTGCTAGTAGATGTCTCAGATTTCCTGTGCTCTAGTTAGCAAACACTTGAGGATAAGAATCTGACCTTGGGTTTTTCGCTTGGAGAAAATTCTGTGAAATGAACAACAGATATGAAGAGTTTGTGGCAAGCTGTATTGCTGAAGATAAATAGTGTATCACACTGCAAAAGAAAAATTTTCCAGAGTATTTAAGGTTTCTTGCTCATTTATAATTTCATTACACTTCAGAAGATGTATCAAAGACATGAATAACTGAAGTCAGGTTATTACTTCAAGGTGAGGTAAGTCTCCTAGCCCACAAGAATTCCCAGGAAATGTTACTCATCACTGCTCAGAGTTCTAGGCATTTGCTGGGACTCTCATAAGTGAAAAAACCTAAATCACTAAAGTGTGGGTGTAGGTTTTTAACCGCAGCAGCCTACATTGCAGCTTCTCCCAAACGGATCCCTAAACGCTTCATTATCACCTCTCTTTTGCTCAGATTTGCAATAAGATGTTTGCAATATTTATCCTACAAAGACAGACTTTTTCAAACAATGAGCCATGCCAATAAAGGCAGTGTGTATAAATGTGCCTCAAAACAGGAAACAGCAAGGACACATTTGCTTACTGATGATGCTCAAGGTCACCTATTTCCTTTACTGGAAGCGTGTAGATGTTGCCTAGGACCAATACACATGTGATCTTGAGAGATTTCATAATGAAAATGTCAGTTAGTAAAGAAGCACTTTCTCTTTACTACATTCTTCAGATATGTATATTGAGGAAAGATTCAAATATTTCATAGGCACCACAGATTTTTACCTATCTCAATTACTAAGTGTATAGAATAACAGAACTGGTAAATGGTCTGTTACAAGTCTGTAAAAGCACAAGTCTTGTGAGGAGTGGCTGAGGGAGCTGGGATTGTGTAATCTAGAGAAAAGGAGAATCAGAGGAGACCTTACTGTTCTCTACAACTACCTGACATTGTGGCGAGGTGGATGTTGATCTCTTTTTCTAATTAACAAGTGTCAGGATGAAAGGAAATGGCCGCAAGTTGTGTCAGGGGAGTTTGAGATTGGAAAAATTTTTAGATTAGGAAAAATTTCTTCACTGAAAGAGTTATCAAGCATTGCAACAGGCTGCCCAGGAAGTAATTGAGTCACCATCCCTGAAGGTATTTAAAAGGCATATAGATGTGGTGCTTGAAGATGTGCTTTACTGATATTTAAATGACAATGTAAGTATCTTTTAAATGATAATGAAATAATTTTAATTCCATAAGTAAATAACCCAGAAAAATAGTCATCTGTAAGTACTAAAGTTAGGGGGTCTTTTTTCTCTTATGTGGTTGATGGCCCAGCTGAGAATTCTGTGAGTTCCAGCAGTCAGTGGAGGGAAGCTGATCCGCAGAAAAAGACCTGCACTGGTGAACACCAAGTGGAACGTGAGCCAGCAATATGCCCTTGTGGCAAAGAAGGCTTATCCTGGGCTACTTTAGAAGGAGCACTGCCAGCAGATTGATGGAGGTGATCCTTCACTCTGCACTGGTGAGGCCACAGCTGCAGTGCTGTGTCCAAGTCTGTGCTTCCCAGTACAACAGAAGTATGGAGCTACTGGAAGAAAATCAAGCAGAGGCCAATGAAGATGGTTAAGAGACTGGAGAATCTCTCCCATGAGGAAAGGCTGGGAAGAGAAAGTTCAGGAAGAAACTGTGAAGAATCAGTGTAAATATCTGAATCAAATATCAAATATCTGAAGGGAGGATATAGAGAATATGGATCCAGGCTCTTAGTAGCATCCAGTGACAGACCAAGAGTGAATGAGCACAAACTGGAACACAGAAGGCTTTGTCTGAACATCAGGAACTTTACTGTGCAGCTGTTTGAACACTGGCGCAGGTTGCCCGGAGAGGTGGTAGAATCTCCATCCTTGGAGATACTCAAAAGATGTCTGGACTCTGTCCTGGACAGACTTCTCTTGGTGTCTTTGCAGGGGGATTGCACAATGCAGAGGTCCCTTCCAACTCAGCCCTTCTGTGATTTTGTGATCTGATTATGAGTGCTCTGAATCATTAATGCTGGTGCTTGTTAATTCTTGGAACACTGGCAAAATTATAGATAATAGAAGAAAATTTTTGCTATGACAATAATAAAAACACCTATTAGAAAATATCAGTCTTGGCCAAGATGCTAGAGTGGCTGGCAAAATGTTGAAAAGTGAGGAATTAAATATGATAGTGAAATAACAGCTAAGCATTATGGGTGCAAACAGTGGATATTTTCATTAACTTAATTGCTTAATGGCATTATATTTTTGGATGCAAATACACACACTCCACTCTAAAAAAAAATTAGGTAATAAATTGGTTTGTGACATTTTAATAATAATTAGAAAACACAAACAACTTTGACAAAATTTAAATTACCATTATAGAACTTTTATGTTTAAGCCAGGATACATTTATAGCATTTATAATTAATTTATTCAGGTTTTCATCCCTCAATCTGAACAAAGAAATAACACATAAAACAATTAATAAGATATAGAGAGATATGTGAGATTAGAGAGCTGGATACTAATTAATAGGACAAATTACTGACAAATGTCATACCGAGTTACTGAGTAAACAGTCCATAAGTGAGGAAAAAAAAAGTAAACAATCAAATCAGCAACCCACACTCAGCAAGAAAGTATAGGACATTTTGCTTACACGACAGGAGACTGTATGTCATCTCTTAAGAAGACTCTGTCCTGCACTGTGTGGTCACATCAATATAAGCACACTGTGAAACTGTCCCAGACCAATAAGGAAACAATCCCTGTAAGAGCCTGGAGCTCCAGGCTCTGTAGGTTAAAGCATTACTACTTTTTGTATCGATGTTAATGCCACTGGGATCATGTGTCTAGCTCTAATAGCTAGAAGAGTAGAAGAGAAAGCACAGAAGATTTAGAGAAAATAAATCATAAGGATTACTAAGACGTGGCAAATGTTTCTTACAATGGAGAACTTTCAACTGCTACCAAAAAAGGGATGAACTCTGCTTTACATGGGGTGAAAATGTCATCATGTCTCTGAGATAACTGCATCTTTCAATCCAGTAAAGTCTAGTTGAATGATGGAACTTGCTTAAGTACAGCATCAAATACATTTAATTAGGTTTTATGTTTCTCTAATTCTCCAGCCCATTCTCGCAAGAAAAAAACTGCTTCTTAAGACCTCCCAGTGGCTGATGACTCACACAGCAAAAGAACTTTGTGCAGCAGAAACATAATATATGAAGATAGCTTTTTCAGTTATCTCAGAGAGCCCCTTTGGCTCGTCTTACTAATTCAATGCACATATTTCAGACTGTATGCTTTGAATTACAACATTCTTTTCCCCTTTGGAATGAAAATATTCCTAATTATACAGTGAAAGTCCTGACATTTAGTGTCTCTAAATTGTTCATAGCTTTAAACTTCAGCAACCTCTCATGAATTTGTCTCAAACTGCTACTTACCTGTATTTTTTTGTTTCTGTTTCAGTTGTAGCAATGCTCAGGTCATGATTTCGGGCAGAAAATAGTCATGAGGATTTACTGAATGCTAATAAGATGATCCCTTAGACAGTAGATTTCTTTAGTATAACAAATGTGGAAGAAGATGCGGATAACAAAAAATGATATTGCAGCAGAACCATGCGAGTTTATGTCTTTTGCAATGCTCTTTGAAGCATCAGGCATTCAAACTGTAGATGACACAAGCACAGTAAGTTCTTTTGAGCAAAAAACAGTGAACAGCCCTATTAACAATGCTACAGTAATCCAGCATTATACTTTTGAGGTTAACAAAAGAAAGAACCACGAAGATTAAACAATTAGACAAAATCTGTGTAAAATAAGATGAATGAAGTAAATATCATACTGATTTAAAGTGGTTCAGCTAAATCCACCTAATATCAAGGGTCTCAGTAAGAATTAGGTTCCTGATTTAGCCTTTGGCTATATATCTGAGTAAAGCCAGAAAGAAAGGTAAAAAGTCAACAACCTATCTCAAAAACTCTGTGTAAATTTGGTTGTCATTTTAGAAAGTCAAGTGAGATCTTTTAAAGTAAATTATTTAGCCTAGGAATCCTACAACTATAGCCACACAAAATGGGTAATCCAAATGTTTGAATCCATGGTCAGTAAACAAGAAGCTCTAATTCCCAGCTACAACTTCTCTTGATTAATTTTCTTTAACAAAACCAGACACTGTTGTGACAGTTCCTCCAAATTCTTGCCATTTTGTCATCTCGTTTGCTTCCTTCAGCATCCATCATGCGTGGCTGGGTCTGACAGACAGGCTGGTGATAAATTCACAAACTTAATATGTCATCAGGGAAGTGGTTGAGTCACCGTCTCTGGAGGCATTTAAAAGATATATAGATGTGGCACATAGGGACATGGTCTAGTGGTGGACTTGGCAGTGTTAGGTTTATAGTTTCACTTAATGATCTTAAAGGTCTTTTCCAACATAAATAATTCTATCACCTTTTAAAAGTTGTACTTGTCTACCTCAATGCAAAGTGAAGTAGACGACAATATTCTTATTGAATAGTACTTTTTAAATTTGCCTACCATAGATATGAGAATGTAGGTTTATGTAAATTTTCAAGTTACTATAGAAAATGTATCAGTATGTATTCTTACTTAAAATATGTCTGTTTGCTATCATCTTGTAAACAGAAATATGTCATTTGCATTTGTCTCAAGCTATGAATGCATTTAATTTCTTCCTAGCACTACTGTGTATCACAGACAACTTCTAAGCTCATAAAGACCAACAAATTAATGTCAGTCCTTCATGACAATTATATTTGTAGGTTAACAATGAGTTTAATTTATTTTCTATACAGATACTAAAACACTGATTAGAAATAGTCTCTTGGTAGGGACATGTGCTTTCACTCTTCATAGGATGACTGCTATTGATCTCAGCATATTGGGTTTTGTCATCCCTCCTCACCTAAAGCCATGTGTGTGGCTGGCCATGAAGCCCATTCATTCAGGCTATATTCCATGGACTGATTTCCTGACCTGGCCTCATCCTGGCCTCATCCTGGCCCTGTCTTTGACCCTTACTACCTTCCCCAGACCTGAGCCTTGCCCTCATCCATGAACTGAAGGCCCAGCCAGGCTGCGCTGCCTGCCCCACAGCCTGCCCAACTCTTCCCCTGGAGCAGTGGGACAGGCTCTGGCTGGTCATGCCTTCCTGCCTTGCCCTGCCAGCCCAGGAAGCCCCTGCAGCTCCAAGTTCCCTGGGATGCCAGGGAGCAGCCAGCACACGTGCCTGGAAATGGCAAAACTACCTTCCCTCAAAACCCTCTCTGTGAATCAGATCTGTGGTGGAAGTAAAAGCTAAAATCAAAGTCTGGTTTTTGTTTTATTTGGCTTGTAGTTTTTTTGTGTGACATGCAGCTGCATGTTGTCATCCCCACTTTTTCTTCATGTCCTTAGTTGTTTGTATAGAGGCATGTAAAGGAAGATATTCATGGAGTATTCACTCAGTGGGAAATCTTATCAGCATTAGAAAAAGTCTGTATCTTGGAAACTGAGTATTTATAATTCTTATCTGTAAACCTGGAAAAAAGTGCTGTATCATTTTACTCTAAATTGTGGTACTGCTCTAGCATGATTTACTTTAACTGTTCTATGAGATATATGGTTTTGGAAAACCAAAGAAGAAATAGGAGATTTTGCATTTTGATGGTTTTTTATGATTTTGTGATACTTAATGCTTCCCATGTGAAGGTAGAAATGGTTTTCTAAATATTGGTTGGTTGTATGGTGAACAGAAGTCCCTCAGTCTGGGGAAGATAATTTAACTTTACAATCTGAAATATCTGATATCTCTAAAAATTAAATATTTTCTCTGTTTATACTGTCTTATAGAATTACGTCAAATTCCAATAATATTTTTGAAGTGTAAGTCTGAGTAACTTTGTTGACTTCCGTCTAGAGGTCTGAAAGTTTTAGCACTTACATATTTTCATGTTTTCTACTGTCATCAACATGGCAGCCTTCCCAACACTTGTATGGGTGACAAAATTATATCCCCTCTTACTTCCCCCAAAAAGATATTGACCAGTTTAATAGATTTTGGCACTATGCCCAGAATTTTCTTTAATAAATAATTTTCCTACTCTCTAAAGATTTTTTGTCTTGAATTTACACAGTTTTTATAACAAGCTTCTTTGATTAAAAGTACTATTAAGTATAGTTAAGAATGAGTGGAACCAAATTTAAGCAATTCATCATTTTCAATTCCACAAGCCAATATTGGTAAGTATAGAATAGCTTTGACTGTCCCTTACTGAGGTATGGGTAATTTTTCACAGCATAATACTTGTCCAACCTGGAAAACAGCCACAGGATATGTTACAACATTCCATTCCCTGGCATTTTTGTAGCTATCATGCTTTATGAGTGTGCAGAGGTTGTTGACTGTTCTATGTGGAGTTCACTTCTTGCAGACTGTGAATGGTAAGTTTACCCTATCTCTCTCTAAATGACCTTGTCATACCTGCATTCTTTTCACTAATACAGACCAGGTTTTCTTTTTGCAGGTAGGTATTTCTGAACTCAAACACCAAATGGAACCACAATTTTCAGGAACGAATGTTCACATACTCAGGTGTGTGGTGTGCAAATTCAGAGAGGGCAAACTGCTAGTCTTTCATCCTTGCTGTCTTGTGTAGTGTAGCCAAGCCACAAACACCTGTTCTGTTCTGTGCCTGTGGGTATTCTCTGGTGTCAGGATTCAGACATGAGGGGTTTAAAGAGGTGGACAGACTGACAGACAGATAATTATATCTGTGGTGAGTTGATCCCCACTGACCCTAAACCCCCACCCAGTCACTTTTTCACTTCCCCCAGAGGACTGGGGGAGACAATCAAAAAAGACAGAAGTGAGATCAAAACCCCCAAAGGTTGAGATAAGGACAATGTAATAAGTAAGGGAAATGGGAAAAAACCAAGAAAACAAACACAAAAAAATACTAAAACAGAAAACAACCCAAGTGATACAAAAGCAATCACTCACCACCAGCACACCAATGCTCAGATAGTCACTGAGAAATAGTTATTTTGGAAAAATGACTCTATTTTGCTGCTTAGCATGATACTATATGGTCTAGGTCAGCTGTCCTGGGGCTGTGTCCCTTCCCAACCTCTTGTTCACCTTTAGCCTTCTCCACTGGGATCACAAAGTGAGAAACATAGAAGACTTTGGCGCTTTATAAAAAAGTTCAGCAATAGCTAAAATACTGTTTTTAGTCAACCATTTAAAATACAGTACCAAATAGGCTGCTGTGAAAAAAAAAAAAAATCTCCTTCACAGAAAAATCCAGAATAGTGCTTTCAAGAAATGAGCATGCATAGTTTTTCTCCTGAGCAACCCCAAGAGTAGGATTTGTTTCAGTCTACTGTGTGTAGCTTTTTTTGGCTTAATACACTGAGGATATTTCTTTGGCAAAACCAGGTGTGTTTTGGTGATATTCTGCATAAGCACAGTCTTAATATTTCTGTTTGTGAAAGTAATCAGTCAGAAAAATAAAAGAAGAATCTATAATATTACAAAATAGAAACAAAATGGACAGAGTGGTCATTAAAAGTCTTTGCTGAAAAATATGCTACTCCCTGTCCTGTCAATCTTTCTTTTCACTGAAGAACTTCAGCATAGTAGAATCACCTGAGAAATAGTTATTTTGGAAAAATGACTCTATTTTGCTGCTTAGCATGATACTATATGGTCTAGGTCAGCTGTCCTGGGGCTGTGTCCCTTCCCAACCTCTTGTTCACCTTTAGCCTTCTCCACTGGGATCACAAAGTGAGAAACATAGAAGACTTTGGCGCTTTATAAAAAAGTTCAGCAATAGCTAAAATACTGTTTTTAGTCAACCATTTAAAATACAGTACCAAATAGGCTGCTGTGAAAAAAAAAAAAAATCTCCTTCACAGAAAAATCCAGAATAGTGCTTTCAAGAAATGAGCATGCATAGTTTTTCTCCTGAGCAACCCCAAGAGTAGGATTTGTTTCAGTCTACTGTGTGTAGCTTTTTTTGGCTTAATACACTGAGGATATTTCTTTGGCAAAACCAGGTGTGTTTTGGTGATATTCTGCATAAGCACAGTCTTAATATTTCTGTTTGTGAAAGTAATCAGAAAAATAAAAGAAGAATCGATACTATTACAAAATAGAAACAAAATGGACAGAGTGGTCATTAAAAGTCTTTGCTGAAAAATATGCTACTCCCTGTCCTGTCAATCTTTCTTTTCACTGAAGAACTTCAGCATAGTAGAATCACACTCATCTGTAGACAGAACTTTGCTAAGAGCATCTGCTGTTTCCAAGAAAGTAGATGGGCAGGCTATTCTCTATTCTTGTAAATAAAACAAAGACATGAATGGTTCATTGGCCCAGAATTCTAGCAACTTGGGCTACATTCACACTGACCAACATTCACCTCTGGCTTCTAAGAGGATTTCAATTTTCAGTTCCCAGAGGCCATGCTGTCCCACTTCAGAGAGGTGTTTTTGGAAGATGAGACAAAATTTCTCTCTTCCTGCCTCTCTGAGGTAGGAGCATCTGACAAAGCTTGCTGGGCAGTGCTGAAGAATAGTGAAGGGGAAAAGAAAGCAAACCTAAAGCAGTGTTGTTCACATTATGTATTGAAAATGACCTCTGGCACATGCTTTTCCCTGGGCTGTTCCTAGGCTTTGTCTCAGAGAGTGCTAGTTGTCGCAAATCAAAATTATGTCAGGAGCTAAGCAGTGGAAAGGATAAATGATACCTTACTCAATCTCATGTCTTAACCCAGATTGGTTTTGCACCAGAGACAAAGACATGGGGTCTGAAAAAGACCTTTTGGACCCCAGCACACAAATGTGTGTTTCTCTTGCCATCTGAGATACAGCTTTCCTAGACCACTACACTGCACTACAGCTGCATAGCTAATGAACCACTGGCAAGCAGCTCTTTCATCGTTAGGGATGAAGAGTTACATTGCTATTGCCAACTGGCAACTTTTATTTTAGGAATGTACCTGAAATTAATTACGGTTTTCCGATTAAGTAGCTTTCCCACTGTAGCATAAGTCAGATGCATGTTGTTTGGGCTCAGACAAAAGCGAAGAGGCTTGTCAATCAAGAGGAATACTGTGTTGTGGATTTGGGAAACCACAGGAACATTGCTGCAGAGCACTGCCAAGTTGAAGCACAGGATTGTCAGAACATCTGGCATTTATATTCTTTGATTTTGTCAGTGATTAAGCAATCATAGAGGTGCTTTTTACTCCCTTTGTTTTGTGACTTTCTTTTCTTTCCTGCCTGCTAGCAAAAGCCTGTCTACAAACCATACAACTGCAAAGAAATTCAAATATGCTTTCAGCATTTAGTGCTCTTTGAGAGGTTGAAGGAAATATGGCACTTGATTCAGAAACACAAAATTTAAATATTACAAACACATTTAAATATTACAGAACTACAAGTTCACACCAAGATACCATGTCTCCAAAACTAACAAGAAATATTTAGCATGTTAAAGTTCTCTGCTGAAGGAATTTTTCACTAGTTCACATAAGGGGCCTCCCCCAAGAAACATGGAGCTAGGGTCAAGGAAAATTAAGATGCTGTATAAGATAACATCTAGGCCATGTGGTGGTTATAATGAGCAATTGATTGCTAATGCTTGTACTGTTTATGGGCTGTGAAATGCCTTGGGACATGTTTTAATGATATGTTACTGGGTACTGAAATGCCTGTTGTGCTTATTTTAGACTCCTGGTGTGAAAGGACTGCCAATCTGCAAGGGTTACAGTATGCTAAATTGATTTTATAGATTGTGTTGGTAAAGGTCAATTCATTTAGCAAATAAAATATCATTTAATTTTATCTTCAGCCTTGCTTATTAGAGGCACAGTGTGCCATTTAATTGGTTCGTGTAAATTGTGTGAGCTTTTGTGTGTGTCTACACGTTTTAATAAAAACTTTTTGCAGATCAGGGGCTTCCTTTTTCTTGCATTTAAAGTGCTGAGAACATGTGCCTGAACATGGTAACTCAGGAAAATCTTGATGACAAGTAAATGCACTTCATCCACTAAACAAGCTTCGACTTGTAACTCAAAAATGAATGTGAAGGCATGTTTGGTAGAAAGAGAGAAGGATTTCCTGGTAGATCAGTACTGAATTCAGTAGAAGGGGAAAATTTGTGTTTTGCCAGGTGTGTTTGGCTTAATTATTCTGCATCTCTATCCCAACACTGTATTTCCAGCACTGCCCACCCCAAGGTGGTCACTCCCCATGATAAAAGAAACTGGAAAAAAACCACAATCCAAGCATTAAATGTACTGCTACTTCATAAATGTAGCAGCAGCCTTAATGCACCATAGGCCAGTTGGGAATTGTTGCTGAGGATCAGATGCTGGGAGGGAGCACTGTCAATCACATTTTCAAATTGCACAAATAGGAAGCTTTGTTGGACTGTAGGCTAATGTCTTTTGTCTTTCATGATTGTTCATTTGGCACTGTTACCCAAACCTATGAAAGACCAGCTTAGTGAGATTGCATTATGAAGACGGATTGTTTTGTTGCTAAAGCCAAAATTAAGGTGCTTGGCCTATTCTATCTGTTCACCAGAGACAAAGTATCCCTTTCTGAGCAATTATCTGCATAGGACACATCCTTAGCTTTCTATAATGGGTGTTACCTGGACACCAGAAATCAGCAAGTCCTTGCTGGTACTCTGTAGGAAAAATGGGACTTTAATGCTGAATAAGGTTTTCTAAAATGGCATCCATCTTCCGGTAAGAAGAGGGACAGAGTGGTCAGAAGACACAGAACCAAGAATCTGTAGGGATAATAAGGGCTGAAGTTGTCTGTCCTTGAGGCAGTCACTTTCATCTTCTTGACAGTATTATTGCAAGCTGAATGTGTACAGAAGTGAAAGTAAGAGACTGGCATGTACTTGAACCTTCAGGAAAAAGCCTCAGTACAGAGCCCGAAACATCATTGCTACATTATTGGCATAATTTAAGTGAAAACCAGGCTGCTCCTGTGAGAAATGACTTTGAGGAGAAAAATCATCTCATACAATTTTATAGATAAATTCTGTAGAGGGGTAACTATAGTGGCTCCCAGGTCTTTGGCCTCCTTAGCTTGAATAGGTGAAGAGATGCATGCAGTAAATTTATTGTTTTTAAAGAGAAGAACACTAATCCCTTTGATATGCAAATATTTATTGCTCTCTTTTTGTTAAAGAATTTGAATTCCCTTCTGACTTGGTGAATGTTATTTAATCCATAGTTCCATGAAGTACAGTTGCAATCAATTTACTTTACTTAAAAGTAGGGCAGGCCTCCATCCTGCACCCCAGTCTAATGTCAGGAGCCAACTCTGTACAGGAAGAGCATCAGACCCCTAATTTGCATTTGTGAGATTAACTTGTTGGTTTGGGACCAAGGAAAGGTAAAATATCAATGGAGTTGCACCACTACGAAACTGCTGTGAGGAAGAGCAGAAGGAGTATAGATATGCTCTGTGTCTCACACTGTTGAGAGGACCTCGACTCAGAGTTGATCCTCAGTTGCTCTGCCTCCATATTTAGCTTTGCAATTGTTTAATATCCCACAGACAGAAAGGGGATGACTAATTCAAGAACCTTCTTTTATTAATGACCTCAGTATTTAATCAGAAGATGTTTACTTCATCCACCTGTCAGCTATTTAAAGATATTCGTCTTGCTTATCTTTGAAGTTCCTTGTTTATTCCTTATTGTGTGTGACAAGTTTAGATATACTATGCTAATTTAGGGGTTTTTTCCAAGTCTGTGGCACGAGAACAGATCTGAAAGCTACTTTTCATTGTATTTTTATATTCTCATAGCTGAGAGATAATCAGCCAGATTCTTCCAGAAGCTCTGGAGCTTGTAGTACTGTCAGCAGAAAAAAGACAAGCACGGTTACGTCCCAGAGCATTCAGAGTCTGCAAATGGGCAGACTGTCTGTAAAGAGATGCTGCAGGAGGCAGCCTGACAATCCCTCCACTGTGCTCTCCTGATGTGAATTGCCTTGTTAGAGGCTTGAAACATGACCATGATATCACCAAACAGCACTGCACATATACCAAGACATCCTAATAAAGCTTATGTTAAAGTGTCACTAGGGGCATGAGAGCCTTCAGCTGATGGTTTAACTGCATTTATTTGGTGAGAAGTAATGAATTATTGCTGCTATGAAGCATGAATATTTTATTGGTGGTGATATTTGTTAAAAACAAGTGTTTGGAAGATTTCGGGTAGCAAGGAGAGAGTTAATGCCAGGCTTTACAGTGTTGAAACACAAATCAAGTATTTCTTGATGTAAATGATACAACACCACAAACTTTCCCCAGAGGAATGAATCTTACTGACAGTATGACTCTTCTGAGGTATTCATTATGCTCTGGGATGAAAATATATCTGTTTTGTTTTTTTAAAATCTGGTTATCTGAAAACCAGGTATTTTGCTTGGTGTAACAAATTACCCATTATGCAGATCACAGGCAGATTTTAATAATGTTGACATCTGGAGTACGTTAATTAGACATATATCAACAGTACCCTTATATCAGAATCACAACATTTGTTTAATTCTATCTTGCATGGCAGTGGAATACATTTCAAAACAGAAATATTTTTAAATTTTATAAGAATGCATTCAAGCATTAACTTTCAGGGTATCAGTCATTATCTGTGATTAATGACCAACTTGTAATAAACAGCTCAAAGTAAAGACAAAATTAATGTTGCAGCCAAATATCAGCAGCTAAATTTGCCTGAGCAGCTGTGTTTCTAAATCAACTGTCACCTAAAATGTCACATAATCCATGTAATATTATGAAGTAGATCTTTTGCTCAAAAGAGGATCAAGTGATAAGTATGCTCTGTTGTTAAACTGGAACTGGCCTTCTGAGGATTTCTTTCTTATGTTGACATGTAGCTGGTCTGCTGGTGAACCTATGCTGAAGTTTTTTCTCTCTAGATGAGAGCTCAGACACTGGGCATTCGTCAAAGACAAAAAAACTCAAGATCCTCATTGCTTATATGGCAGTTTACAAATGGGATAAGCATGTTGATACAGAATGTTACCATGGGGTTTTTTCCTAAGTAAATAAGGAACAGGAAAACAGATTTCACATGATTTCACAGTTATAGTTTCCCCAGGAATTGGACTAGGAAAAAAGTAGTGGATGCAACTGAAGAGCATGCATGATTTCTAAAACCGTGCATTGGCCATTATTTCACTTTCCTCTTTCTCTAAACTTCAGCTAACATATTTGAAATCATTTTTATTGGAAACAAAATTTTTTAGGTACAAAAAAAAATTATTTTTGGCTATTTGACTGATACTAAGATTTTGGAAAACCATCTTCAAAATCTAAGAAATGTAGGTTTGTTCCCAGAGCCCCGAATTTATACAGATGCGGCCATCAAGGAATAAACATAATAAAATACAGCAGACTCACATGATGGGAAAATTACTAAGCTGGGCTTCTGCCTAGAAATTAGTTACAGCAGCACCTTGTTACAAGCTACTGCCCAAGCCACACAGAGCTTCTGTGAGTTGCTGATAGCGAAGAGAAGGAGCAAAAGCGTTGCATCAAGCAAGTCTGGTATCAGAATAAATCATCTTTTTGTCCCTGTTTGAACCTTCTTGGAGGCATTTGGGTCACAGTTTTGGGACAGAGATAGCAAAAGTTTTCTTCATATAAAATAGTCCATACCAGTCCAATAATTTCATGGATTGCAAATTAAATAAGGAATGCTGTCATCAAAGCCTGCAGTACAGAATGGCACAGTGTGTGAAAGATATTGCTGTGGCTGTGTTACCTGAAACAGGAATGTCTATACCAGTGAAGTGCTTCCTCACAGGTTGTTAAACTCTGCATGCTACTGTAGCACAAAGTTAATTTGCATGGCTCAAACTACCAATCAATAATTTTTCCATTAACTTTGCAGTAATGAAAGGTACTGGAGTGAAATTATTGATATATTTGATAGCTAATTCCAAAATAATAGTTTTGGAAAGGATTTTGGTTGACATGATTTATCACCTATGAGGAAGGTTTAAGTTGCCTGTATTTTAAGTTGCCTACAGAAGCAAAAGAAGGCCCTTAACCTTTAGTGCACAGAATCTTTCTTCACTGTGATTTTCTTCTGCCTGGGTCTTCTTATTATCTTCTATGATTTTTCTTTAATGATAAAGGTGTAGATTTTTATTATTTCACCAGAGTGAAAATATCTATTATCAACAAGTTATCAGAGCGAAACCATAAGTATGCCATTTCTCAGACTCCTGAAAAGGGATCAGATGAATGTTTCTTAGAAGAGAGCTAAGATCTGATCCTAAATTCCTTGACCAAATCTTCCACTGACTTCAGAGGAATTTTGAGGAATATAAGAAAAATGGATGAACAGCCCTAAAAAGACAGATTATCTCCATGTTGTCAGGGTCCCTTGTAGGCTACTCACAAATGACTTTTCTTTCTGGCTAATTTTGTCCCATTGAACAAAACAAGAAGTCTTATTTTTCTAAAACGTACATGTTCTTCATCCCATGTAGAAGCAGCCTGTAAAACACAAACCAACACATCTTGACTCCTTCCCATGGTCAGATAGATGAAAAGCAAGATTCATCTTTGGCTTTTCCTTCCAGAGGACAAAGGATAAATCTCCACTGATGCAAAAAGGAATATTGACACATGCCTCTGTTTACCACAATCTGTACCATGTGGTCACCTCCATCTGTTTTCCTTTTCTTATGAGTATATAAAATGAGAGAATCACCCTCAGGAAGATTAAGTCCATCTTTAAAAAAATCTCTGGTAAAAAGACACTACCAGTGATGGTTATCCCTACAACTTTTCCCTGCTTCAAGAATTGGGACTGTCCTTTTAACTCCTACCCAAAGATCACAGCAGAACTGTTAGCTAATTCCTGAAGGTTAAAAATTCAGGACTATCCCAGATTTGGTAAAATCAAGTCATATTTCAGAATTAAGATGAAGAATGAATCCAACTGCAGAGATGAACCTCTAATTTTAAAACTGCACCAACTGTAAAGGTCTTTTACCAAAATCAATTTCTGTAATGTGAAAGGAAAAGAACATTTGTTGAATTAATAGCCTTTTTCCCCTGGATTTTATCTGAATCTGAATTTCCACTTAATATATGCTATTTTAAAGGTCCAGTACCACATATCAGGACAAAAATTCATAATACATAAAGAATAAAAGTAATGGGGGGGGGGGAATGGAAAGCCACTTAATTTGTCTAAGATCAAGATCAGTTTTACTGCACAGTAGAATTCAAAATGAACCTGGTGTGCTGAGTCTCCCATGATTTTCCTGCTTCAGTACAGAACAGCTTTACCAAGAACAAAAAATATTTCTATACTTCTGTAAGCTTCTCAACATGCCTGGATTTTTCCAGTGAGCTGAGAAGTTAGGGTAAATTGAGTGCTTATGCTATTAATAAAAGAAATGCAACACCTTCTCCATAGATAGACCTCAATTCTGTGGTTTTATTATATATTAGCATTCTGCCTTCAATGCAGACCTTGAAATTACTTCTGATAATCAAAGTTCCCAGCAATATGAAATCCCCAAACAAAGCTCTTTCTCAGTATACAACAGCAGAAAACAGGTAAAAAGAAAGATAGCTATGAGCAAAAGAGAATATGTAAGGTAAGCTCTGCATGTGTCTTTCTCAAGAAGGCATAAAAATCTTGGAAAAGAAAGTGAATGCACTGGAAATTGTTGAAAAAGGAGGTGCTTCCCACAAATGAGAAAACAAATCTTTGAAGCGTGTTGCTAGTCACAGAGCATTGCAGAAATTCATGAGCAAGTTACCCATCTCTCTAAGCTGCAGTGGGTTTCTCAGCCAGAAAATAGTTTAGTCATAAAGAATGGCAGAAGGGACAGGGCATGGAGAAATGGCAGTAGTTAGGAATATGAGGCACCTATTCACGGCTTAAAATAAAGACAGTAGATACACAACACAACACACAAAAGAGTGTTCTGTGCTCTGACTCATTGCCTTTTCTCAATTTTCAGGAAAAGACATCTAAAATAACATTTGAAAGTCCCTTCTGAGATACTGGAGGAAGTCTACCCCTCTCTACCTGCAAACTAAAATCCTTGTTATCTGTTCTGCACAGACCACTTTTTTAGTCATTTAAGAGTAGTGTTCCTAAGGTACATTGCATGTTCTTTTAAATATGAGGTCCTAGATAACAAAAACTTCTTCAAAGAGGCACTGAACTGTACAGTCTGGCCTGACCTTCATCTGCTTCAAGCACAAAACAGATAAAAACATACAGATGGTAGTCAGACACACATCTCGATGTTTTTCTCTCCTCATCCCTGCCTTGAATACCGGTACATAAACATCAAGTATCTGCATCTAATGTAACTACATCATGCACAGAAAAAGAATCTAAGAAAAAACATTCACACAACTCTTATCCTATATGTCATACATGTGACTTGTACACACTGGCAAGTGTACATACATACATGCACACACAGAACAATTAATTATGTATTTACTATATATACTATGTAATTACTTGCTGGTTCCCATCTATAACTTGTTGTTTGTCCATGCATTTACTCTAACTATGAGCTGAAACACTTGACCAATGTGCCATCTAGTGACAATACGGATGATCCTGAAAACCAAACTCAGATTCTACCATTTTATCTGAAATAGAAATCGTCACCTTCTGCCACAGGAGCCCAATTCTCCTTGGAAGAGATTTGTGTTTTCTGGATTTCACTTGGTGCTGTAGGAGAATCTGTGGACTGTGTAGTCATGAATTTCCATATAAACTTGTTTGTTTTGAAACAATGTTTAGACTGCTACAGAAAACTTTGTAACTCCTAATTACAGCATTTCAAGTTCTGTTAAATACCCACATTCTTTGAAAATCCTGTTTTATAGTCATTCATGAATCTCACAGGTATTCATGAGGGTATGCCAGATGTGCAGGATGAAAGTTGTGTTTTTGCAGCCCAGAAAGCCAACCATATCCTGGGTTGCATCCAAAGCAGTGTGGCCAGCAGGTCAAGGAAGAGGATTCTACCACTCTGCTCTGGTGATATCCAACCTGGAGTGCCACACCCATCTCTGGGGTTTTCAGCACAGGGAGGACATGGAACAGATGGAGCAGTCCAGAGGAGCACCAGCAAAATAGTTAGAGAGAAGGAACACCTCTTATATGAGGAAAGGCTGAGAGAATTGGTGTTTCCCAGCCCAGAGAAAAGGCTCCAGGGAGACCTTATGGCAGCCTTCCAGTACCTAAAGGGGTCCAAAAAGAGAACAGGAAAGAGACTTTTGCACTGGCATTCAGTGACAGGAGAATGTTCTTAAGATGAAGGAGAGTAAATTTAGATTAGGTATTAGGAAAAAATTCTTCAGTATGAGAGAGGTGAAGCACTGGAATAGCCCAAAGAAGTTATGCATGTCCCATCCCTGGAAGGGTTCAAGGCCAGGCTGGATGGGGCTTTGAGCAACCAAGCTTAGTGGACGCTGTCCCTGGTGTCCCATGGCAGAAGCATTGGAACAAGATGATCTTTAAGGTTCCTTCCAGCCTTAGCCATTCTATAATTCTGTGAATTTATGATTTTATATTAAAGTCCTTTCTTTCTCTTCTCCTTTTCCTGTCTGCAGTTAGAACAGCTTGATTAGCTTATAATGGTGTTCATTTATATTTGAAAATGTCCAATTGCCAGGAAATCGGTGCAGGGAAAGTAGATGATGAAGGAGAGATTAACATTTTATTCTGAAAAATGCTCTTAATTTAAATATTAGCAAGAGGTGATCATTCAGCAGAATAATACCATCATCTGCACTGCAACCATATCTGAAGGCCAGTGAAAAGATACCAGGAAGCTGACAGAAGTCCACGAGTTTAATTTAGCGTTGTTTTTTTGTTTTGTTTTGTTTTGGTTTGGTTTGGTTTTTTATTACTTGCATGGGCCTTTGTTTTAAATAAAATATTGATCAACATAGTTATATATGGGTTCTGTTTATGTTAAACTTAAATACATGTCAACATATATATGTATATACATCCATGTAACGTATGTGTGTGTGTTTGTGTTTAAAAATAGACACCTGTCAAATTAATGTCTAAATACAGATTAATGACTCACATGAATTCTTGACTGCAAGTTTCTAGTGGTAAATGCAAGAGAGAGAGGCAGATCATAGCAGTACCAGGTAGGTATCAGTACAAGACAGCTCATGTAGATCAGAACTGGGATGATACCACACTGAGCAGTCTATCAACAGAGGAGCTGACTAAAAGTCACTTAAGCATGGATAAAGGTCAAGAAAAGAAATCAGTTGTTCTCAATCATAAGATAATCACTATTCAAACTTTTTGAAATTGAAGTTGTTCACTCAGCTGCTACTAAAGAAGAACACGATCAGAAGATCTGATCCAAGCTGGAAAGTACCTGAGAAGCTCAAAAAAGAAACAATTAACTAGAGAAACAACAGAAAAACAATTACCAGTCTGCACTGGTAATAGAAATGTCCACTATCACAGAAATGAAGCTGTCATTCTAGAAACTGTTTTGCCTAAAGAATAAATTCTTTAGACAATTTAGGCAAAATCTCAGTTAATATCAGGATCTAGAGCAAAGATGTGTAAAGAAGTGCCCATTGTAATCGTTTCTACTGCCACAAAGGCAAATTGTTTCTACTGTCACTTTGAAGTGACCAGTGATTTTGTTTACCTCTAACTTTGGCATCTAAAGACTTGACTTTACAGGATGAGCTTAGCTTTGTCATTTTTAAAAATTTCACCATAGTTCTACATAGCATTTTGGTTTTGTTGTTTGGGAGTTTTTTTGGTTTTTTGGGTTTCTTTTTTTCTTGTTACAGAGGGCAACATACTATCAGTTCTATTTAATACACCAGTTTTTGCAACAATCCAATTTTTGAATACACAAAAACCACATCTTTTAAAGCACATTGTCCTTTTAGTCATGTGTCCAGTACAACCAGCAAGAAAATTTGCAAATCCACAAGTAATTAATTCTAAAACAAAAATAAACTGTAGCCTTTAAAAATTAACCTGATGAACTCATGCATATCTAAGAAAAACATCATGGGCCAGAGAAGCTGGGTTTGTCTGCTGTCTTTTGCTATCATTTCTCAATTGATACCATCAAACTTAAAAAAACCCAAGGAGCAGAGCGCTGTTTGGGGTGACAAGTGATACCTGTTCCAAGCCTGCAGTTAAAAAAGCAGTAGCTCAGAAGCAAAACTGCTCTCTCATAAGCTTTCTTGAGTATAACATCCATAAAAGAAGAAATACTGTTTCATCTTCTGAGCTGAAGTTTCTAGGTGGAGGATGTTTAGCAATGAAGACACAGAAAGATATTTATAGTCTTTAGGGGCCCAGTTTTCTCTTCCAAGCAGGACTTGGAGCACTGTATTGACTCAGTCTGTAGTCTGAATACTTCAGACTACATATTTCAGTCAAAGAATGCAGAGCTTTACAGACAGGCCCACAGAAATTCACTTACTCCGGAGCCACGGCAGAAAAACAGGCAGAAACGGTCACCGTAGCACACTCTTTAACAAATATGTGGCATACCATGATTTCTTGTAGGGCTGTGAAAGTCCAGGTCAGCATGAAATCCTCTCTGCTCTGGGACAGTCTAGGACAGCCAGCCAGAGTCCATGGTCCCAGCCAGGTCTTTTGCTGGGACTCAGACACAATGATGGACCAACCCCCTCCTCTCATCTACTTCACCTCATCTCAAGGTGTAATAGGATGGGACTGAGTATAACAGCAAGTTTATTAACCCTGACGTGAGCAACAAGCAGGTGGAAATACCCCATCATAGTTGGTATCTCTCCTGGAATGGAATTCGATCTGTGAAAATGGATAGCTGCAGAGGAATTTCAGACATCACTGCAGCAAAAAGCAGATATAACAGTGAAAAACTTTACAACCTGCCATGCATCTTTATGCAGATAGACAATAGAGAAGGTCAGATTTGCATCAATTATTTCTGTTTCCCTTTGGGAAACACCTTTTTTCAATAGCATAATTTCAGGTAGGAACATTATGTTACTATAATTGTAACATTTGCATTCCCATAAAGCTGTGGCTTGATTTGTAGTCCTTAAGTTTACAATGCCCCACAAGCTGAAGTAATGCGCTCCAAGAAGTGTCCCAAGACACCAAAGGCATCCTGGATCAGACTACAGAGGGTTAGTCAGATCCCACTCAAGTTCTCTCCCATGATTTCTCTTACCCAAACCTATGAAACTACCTCTGCTGTACAGAAGGATGAGCAGACATCCCAGTGAATTCAGCTGGAGTCAAATGAAAACATTTGAATTTATTTGCATTTCTGATGGACTTGTGGTAGCTCCCTAATAGCAGTAAAAGATAATAATAATGGCTAGAGTGAGTCAGGACAAGTGCATTAGTAAGGATGAGGAAACCTCATGCATGGAGGACCCTAGATCCACTAAATCACAGAGGATTTGAGAATCCCTGAAGAAGACAACACTGGAGTTTTAGTGCATGTTGCTACATGAACAGCAGTTTCAATGTCTTTCAAATCCAGGACCCATTTTTAAGAATTTTGATGTCTATTTGAGTCAAGCAAGGCAATTTTGCAGTTTTAAAAAGCGCAGAACTATCCAGCTGCCAATTACAAAACCAGGCTGTCATTGTATCAGGTTTGGTATTTATAAATAATTCTGCATGGATGTATATAGGACAAAGCACAGTTCAGCCATCTGCCACACAGCTGGATGGCTTGTGTCACACACTGACTGATTGGCAAGCTGACAGGTGTAGCTTTTGTTAAAGAAAGAAGGAGCAAAAAGGAGAGATGGGGAGAAGAGAAGAAACATCAGTGTGAGGGCATTAAATCTCCACAGTCTTTCCTAGTTTATGTTTTCTTTTCTATTTTCTTCAACAAAGTGAGATTTCAGCACCTTCCAGATGTTCACTTAGCAGCAGAGCTAGTGCGTCTGGTGTGTGTAAGATTGGTGCACTGGCTTTTTTTGAGCACTTTGGTGAGAAAAAATAGCCTGTACTGAAGAGTTGCACGCAGTGGAGGGGACAGGGACAGAGGGGACATTGTAGCTAAAATGAGGGCTGGCTCCCTCATTTTAGCTACAATGAGTGTTTAAATTCTGGACATGTTTATGTTGCAAGATAAGTAAGTATAGAAATCCTTCCATCAATGTACATGTATTAATGGATCTTGTCTATCTGTGTAGTCTTTCCCAAGACAATAGCATCAGTTTGCTACCTGGTGATGTGTGGAGAGTGAGCAGAAGAGTAACTTATTTGGAATTGAGGCAGAGAACTTTCTAGAAGATATAGCTACTGAACAGTATAATAGGTGGCATAGGAACAGAAAACCTGAGCATCTGTACTTCTTTTCTAAGGCTTCCCCTCTTGCTGGGCTGGGAATGATGGAGAAGCATGAGAAGCAAAGTATCTGTGCCAGGAATCCCAACAACCATTGTCAGAGTCCATCTATGGCAAATAGCCAGGATAACCTTACAAATGTTTAGAAAAGCCTCACTGTGGATGTGGGCTAACACAGGTAACATTTTGGCTTGAGAGAGCATAGTGCAGGCACTCATTCTAGACTAATTGATTTGATTTTCATCAGTTCTCATTACCTGTATGCCTGGTAGTGGAGTGAGTGTCAGTGAAGGGTAAACAGCTAAATGCAGCAGTGTGAACCCTTGGTTTAAGTACTGGAAGGTAAATCAATATAATACAAATCTTCCTAATCACTTTGCACTTCAGCTTTGAGCCACAGCATAGTCTCCAGAGATGCACAGGAGTTAAAGGGAAAACAAAAAAAAGAACTAAGGAAATTGCAAAATTCCAAGTTCTTTGGATCTGAAACAACTAAAATGGTGATTTCATATCATAGCTGGAATAATGATTTTAGACATGATTTCACACATTTTCTCTTAACCACATATGCCATAATTCAAATGTCTATGGAATAAAAATCTAAAGCTTTAAATCACCAAAATGTGCTCAGCAGAAATGTGGTAAATGCATTTATTCTCCAGATGTCAGTCATGTGTGAAATGAGTTTGATATGTTCAATTTCTTTTCACAGCTAACAGAAGTCTTAGCTCCTTCCTTAGTACCAAAAATACATATGTATATATGGCTTGCAATCCTATCTCACATTCCAAATTATCATCAAAGCTCACTGGCAAAGGTGCAGGGAATTGCTTACAGGAAGATTCTTGCAAAATATTACCTAGCTGTTGCAAGAGTTTCACCATGAATCCCTCCTATTATTGAAAAAAGTTCATAAAGCAAATAGCTATATACAGCATAAAAAAGAAACAGGATGAAAGATGAGAGTGGTTTGAGAGAGGTTCCCCATTCCTTAAGACATCAATCCTTATTTTCACAAACTGAAGAAACTGGCAGAAATTCAGTGTATATGGGAAGTAGGATTAAATACAAAACAAAGTAATGTTTTGTCAATTCACCTTGCATGCACAACATTTGCAGCGAAACACCAGTTATTTTTTAAGTCAGCCATTTACAGTCTCCCTCAGCATTAATTGCCTGTGTCTGAACTGCTGTATTTTGTTGTGCAGTTGAGACAGGAGAGCTGAAATTTAGCAGGAACTATTGCATATTGCACTACAAATCAGGAGGTGGTTTTAATGTCACTTGAGAAAAGCCATGCTGTAGTTTGAACTTTAATTTGATATCATTAACTGCACACCATGACTAATGCTGAAATACTAAGGACTGTTTCTCATGGCCTCAAGCTTTACTCCCTAATGACCAACCAGCACTTTAGACTCTGTGCCATTCCTCAAATGTGCATGGGAAATGTAAATGTTACAAAGGCAGATCGAATCCTTCAGTTGTGAGATGGAAAATGTCTAAAGAGTTATAATGAAAAAAACCCACAGCTTTCTTACAAACCACTTTAATCACATTCTTTTCTCCAAGTTCAGGAAAATGTTATGAGATAGATGACACTATGAGAAAGGGGATGTAGGGGATGACAGCACAGCACTCAAAACCAGATGTGGAACTTCATTGTGTCACACTGTTCTGAAGTGTAAATGTGAATAGCGGAAATCACAGGCCACTACTATCAAGTTTATATCATTAAGTGTCAAATAGGAGAAAGAGGTAACTGTCTTGGTTTCATTTCTCAAGGGCAAGGGGTTCCCTCAAAGGTGAAGAAAAGCCAGACTAGGAGACTGACCCAGTATTCTCTTCTTCTCATATAAAATGGTTTCTCTCATTCTCAGACCATTAGACCAGATAGTCCTGCTGACTGGCCACCACATACCTAGGACCATATATATGAGTTGAAAGGTGAAAGAAAAACCGGGACCTTCACTTCAAAATGGTGGAGGCAGAGACAAAAAACCAATAGTAAATGCTGGTGCTTCTTTCAGTGTTGGTGCTTTCTTTTCAGATGTTGTTGTTTTACATGTTTTCCCTTCTCATTTCACGGACAATAAGTATCCTGCCTGCAGGAGACTTTTGTCAAGACTTTCCAGTTCAAATTCCCCCCTCCTCCACCTCTCTGGAGTGCACAAAAGCATGGCAACCTGCAGCACCAGGAGTTTTGTTATGTGACCTGGCTCGTGCTGGCCAGCCGTCCTCCTGCCCATGGCAAAACCTGACCTTTGCTACAGCTATTCCTCCCTGAGTGAGCCAGACTCGCTTTAGCTCTCACTAGCTGGTTGTTTACAGGAGCTGGCTGCCCACAGCTGCACTGAAACTAAGAGTTTGTTGCTCAGCCCTTGTAAGCATCTGGCAGTAGCAATATCAGTAACATCATTATTTAAGAAGTTGATGCACAATCTCTTGCTGTGTTTCACTCTTGAGATTACATAGCACAAATCACTTATCTATAGCAGTTTATTAAAGCTATCTCAAGCTTATTTAAATTAATTCTGCTTGGTCATTCCTTGTCCAATAGCTATTGTTCATCACTGCTCAGGTAACTCAAACTCCTGGAGGCAGTCAAATACGACAACTTATAATTTTTGAAAGCTCAATTACCGGTCATTGATCTGCCTTTTGATGTAAATAATTATACATGTTACTGAGAGCATGAAAAATCTGGAAACCATGATAAGTACCAAATGCTATTTTGCAGCAAAGGGTTAGCTTCCCAACACAAGCATTAAACTGCACCGCTCAGCACAGCTGACATGTGTTATTGATGGTCCCCTGGAAAACACAGAGAATTAGGGAATAAGTACAGGCACAAACATATCAAGCTGAAATACAGCTTTTGCTTCTTGTGTGTTTTTCCATGGGATGGTGTTTCTCTGACTGTACAAATGTAATGGATGCTGTGAGAGAGGAAATGGTTTGAGCTGCAGAAGTACTTATCCTGAGGAGTTTTGTTGTGGAATTTCTTAAAAGTGACTGACTGGAGAAGCTGCCAACAACCAGAAAGGCAGGGAGAAAAAGGGACATTAAATTGCAAGAAAGCACAGAGCCTGAGCTGCTGGCAAATGTATCACAGAGAGACAGCCCACAAACAGATGAAATGTGTCAAATAAGTGAGGCTCATGGTGGTCAAATCCATAACAAGAATTGCTCACACACCAGATGACAAAAGGAAAAACCCTGAATGCTCATCATTGTTCTCAGACTCACAAGAGAACAGTAAAAAATTAGACTTTCTTTGTCATGTCAAGTGATAGAAGATACAGAAGGGGGTTCTAATGAACATGACACTCAAATGGCCTTTCCTGACCTTCTTCAGGAGAAGTTGGCATGTCTCACACTTTGTGGCTTCTGTTCTGTTTCTGTGTGAATGGAATCAAGACCAGTGGGTTGTTCAACCTCTTGAGATGTCTCTGTCATTTGTGTATTTAGTGCAGGAGCAAAAAAATAATTCAATTCATTCATTTTTGCTTTAAAGTAGAGGCCAGCCTGGCAAGTACACTCTGAGCTGTCATCATTTGACTGAAATTTGAGAGGCAGTGAACTTAGAGGATTCATTGTACAGGATACAAGAATTCTTTACTTGTTAAACAATTCCAAGATGCTTATTCTTGACAAGAGAGCTATTTTTCTGACTCCCCAGAAAAACTCAGGAATCACCACGGAGTTGTCAGACATATCCAGGATTTGAGGACTGCAGAATTAAGTTAAATCCACCTCTAGTCTGTGGATAAGAATTGATTTATCTTGGACTATGCTATTAGAAAACGCAGATGGAAATACATGATCCTGCTTTGTTCTTCAGAAAGCTGTTTGATAGTAAAACAAAAATAAAATACTAATCTGTGTTAGTCTAAGATACGGTTTAAAACAACATAATGAAAAACAGCCAAGAAAAGTTCTCATGAACCTTTTAAGACAGATTTTGCTTTTAGTTGTGAGTTCCTCCGATTATAAAACACAAGGATTACTAATTATGGTAGACCTAGGTAAAAATATAGTAGTATGAGAAAGATACAGATTCCGCTATCAAAAAAAAATCTAGCCAAATATCTAGCCAAACTCTTTTAAGTTCATTGTACTAAAGATAAGAAAATTTTCTGGCATACCTTGCAATGCAGCACTTCACTGTGCACTCACCCTTCATCTGTTGTGCTTTGGCATAAGAGAGCAGCTGCTTGATATTCCTTCCCATCTGCCTCTTGAAAGTGTCTCCTCTACAGAGAAATTGTGTCCACACCTGAACTAGCTCCTGGTGCTGTGCTCCACACACCCAGCACATTGCTGTCCTCCTCTACTGCCTTTAGGGGTGATGTTGCGTACTCAGTGTGTGCTCACCTCTTCACAAAATTATTTAGTGTTTGGAACTAAAGCAGCAGAGTGCAGAGCTTGGGCAGACATATCTCTGCTCATGGCAGGGGTTTTGGAACTTTTGTAATTCTCTGATAAGCACATGGTTCTCCCTAGCGGGATAGACGCTGTGATGAGACTGCGAGAGCACTGAAAGGACCATAAAGGACAGGCCTCAATACGCTGAAAATCCTTTCAGTACAGTGATATTTAGAGCTGGAATGACACGGTTAACCAGGCATGACCCACAATTTTTTGAATAATACTGTGAGGGATAGAGACCAATCAATCTAATCTAGTTTTGTGTAGGCAGTGGAAAACTTTTTCTTTGCTCAGTTGTAATGTTAATATTAGGGATTTGATAGCCAGATTCTCAGCTTTATTTTGACTTGAATTCTCTGCAAAGCACAGAATCTTTTTATAATCCCATTTTCTGGTGGAAATAATAGAAGATTCTCCTTATTTCCTCTGTGTTTAATCTTGCTGGCCAGGCCAAGGGCAGCCAAAAACACAAGAAGGTGATGAGAAACTATCAATCATGCAAGCAGTTCCAGAAACATGTCACTGTTGAGGTGGTCCCACTGGCTTTTAGTGTAACACTGCAGTGGTGGTGGCTCTTCAAATCTCTTCACACCTGTTGTTATCTTCATAAACTCAGCTGGAGAATGAGGAGGACAGTCCAGGGAGCTACAATAGGAGCTTTAGTCCCTAAAAGTGCTATGGCATGTTTGTCACGTCACTAAGTGAGCAGGCAATTTTCAATCTGCATTTGTAATAGCTTGTACAGAAGTCTTTCCATGTGGTAAAAGTTGGAAACTGTTCATTCATACTTCACACAATTTTCTTCTGAATATCTGTCAGCAGGCCAAAATAAAAGGTACTCATAAAAAATAAGAAATGGCCAAAGTTATTCTCTTTGTTATACATGTGTAAGTCACGAGCTGACATGGAAGGGATAAAAATATTCCAGTTATCCAGGTTCTCAGAATGTCAAAGACAGATTCAGATATAGAAATGACAATCCAGTAAATGTTTAAGCTTAGCCAGAATGATTCAAGTTATCGTTCTGACATAAAAATTTCACTTAAAAAAAACAAATTCAAAAAAATTTGAGAAACCTTGAAATGCAGAAGGATTTTAAATTTGGGGAATAAATTTATTTTTGCCTGGACTGCATATAAAAGGCAATCTTCAGGAAGGGAATATTCAAGGTACCTTTCCATTAATTTTTCTCTAATTACTTCCCATAATTACATTCTGACTGGTTGTTAGCACAGTACCAGCACAGTTAATAAGCTTTGCTGCCCAAAGTTCAGAGTCTGGCTTTCATTTAACAGTAAATGTGTCTCTGTGAGGGGGGCTGAGGGGATGGCATTGGGTTAAAAATCAAATCTCAACTTTCCAGTTCTCTTTTCTTTTTTGATCCCAAGCAATTGCATTTGGCTTCTCCATTTCTCAGTTTTGTATGTACATCAGGGCAAAGAATTGTGTTTGAGCCCTTCCCCTGCTCTTCTTGATTTTGTGGATCTATTCACTTAAACATTCGAGCTTCAGCACACCCGACTGGTTCTGGCATCTCAGTGTAGCAATGGCCCTTTCCTCTCACACGTTTTTGAAGTACTTTGAGGGATTTCATAAAGCCCCTGAGGCATTTTCTTTTGTTGCTTCAAGCAATCCCATCTATGTTTCACTTATCTTAAGAAGCAGGGTAAGCATTTACTCAAGCCTTCAAAGGTGTTTAAAATGTAATGAACATGATCAGCAGACTCTTTTTACCTTATGTATTAGACATAGAGGAAGTCTTGCTTTCCAGAGCCCTCACTGACATTTCCCTCTCCCTTTTGTGTCTCCTGGGAGAGCTGGAAGGGCTGTCCCAGTGCCACCAGTGACACAGCCCCAGCAGCTCTGGCTGCCCTCGCTGCCCATACCCTGATGAGGGCAGCGCCCTGGCCTCGCTGTTCCCGAGTTAGGAAATTAATGAGTTAGCAAAGTCCAACCAAAACCAGGACAGCGCCGCCTGAGAGATGGAAATGTTATGGTTAAAGGTTTGAACATTCCTATTAAGGACTTTTGGCCCATTATGGCAGAACTGTATAAAGAAACTGTGACCACCGAAGGCCGCTCCTCCCTGAACAGGCCTCCTGAGGGGAACTTCGGGCTGTGAGTTAAGCCCCCTAAGGGTACTTGAGATCAGAAAAAGATCACACTACCTTGCAATTATCTCAGGTCTAGGGAGAAGTAAACGAGGATGAGGGAAAAGGAAGTATCCACAAGAAAGCCAAACCCAGCAGCTGTGCTGAAATTCATCCCTGGCTGGGTTTGGGATGGGGGAGGCCAAAGCCCACAGACCCATCTGCTGAGGGCAGCTTTGCACACACTGCCCCACAGCCACGGGGCAGGAGGACAGTGTTGGTGTGTGGGTGGCCCTGCACACAGGAGATAACACCCACCCTCTCTCACACAAAGTGGCTCAGTTGTAAACCTGTCCCCATCCCAGGAAGGCCACACTCACGTGAGAGGCAGCTGAGGGGTGTCCTAATCCATCAAAGACCCCCGAAGCATTCCCAGGCTCATTGCTGAGGCCTTGCCCCAGAGCGCTGCACATGACCCAAGTGATGGAACTGATCCAGAGTCTGTTACAAGAGACTCTGTCAAACTTGCACCACATTCTCTCCCCCAGGGAAGGTATCTGGCCATTCATTCCCACCTGGCCTGAGTGTAGGTTAACCCACTGAACTCTGTATTTTGTGGGACCCTCACCACCAAGAAGACCAGAAGAAGAGGATCAATGGGACACCACTGGGAGCCATGGAGTGGGGATATTTTCCACAAAATCTGTCTCTGTCACTCTCTTTCTCTCCCTCCCCTTTCTCAGCTTCCCCCCTCCCTACCTCCCCTTCCCCCCCATTTACTGTTAAATAAAATTCATACTACTGACTTTGGCACATGGTCTTGCTTACACATTAATTCCAGCAAAGGCATCTCTCTAAAATTTTTAATACTCAGATCTTAACATGGCCTCTTACCCAAGTCCTCCTGGGTAAGGAGAGGCTCTCCTCTGGACAGCCTGATTTTCCATCTAGACAATCAATTTCTGAGAAATCCCTGACACCTTGAATTTCTTTGCAGTATGACCGATTAGTTGTTGAAACCCAGACTGGGAGAGTTGTTGCTGGATGTGCAGATTTGCCTGAAATTTTGATAGAGGTTGGTCCAATCAAAGTTTTACTTTCTTCCATTCTTTCTGTGAAACCTAAACTCTTTTTAAAAAAAGTTGTATGGGACTTTTATTCTTCTTCATTTTATGTATTTGAGGAATATCTGGGCCTGATGGAAATGCACATTGACAACCTTTTGAGTCCAGGGCATTATTTGTTGCAGCTTGGTTCAGCAGGAGTATCAGCTTTCCTTAGAAGCTCTGCTGATACAAACATCAGCACTGCTTTGTCTTTATTATCCATCTGTCAGGCCAGTGCACTGGTTTCTATCAGAGGGAAAATCAGTAAGATAAATCTAGTATATCCCATGGTGAAATTATCTCACAGGATGCCACTCAGAATCGGCCAGGGAGAACTTGAAATAACCACTCTCTCTCCTACATCTAGTTTCTCCTTTGCCAAAAAACTTGTACAGAATGTGGGATTATCCACTTAGCTCTGTCTTTCTGGATCCCTGAGAAAATGCAAGCTTGCAATCCTTTAAACACTAACTTTGCATAGTTTAGTGGCAGCTGTGACAAAGATATTAGAAAACTTTTCAAAGAAAGGCAGATCTAACGGGCCATGTGGCCTTTCTCAAGAACTAACACTTAAATGCTTGGTAAAATGGCAGCTTAACTAGAAAACTTTAGAGGCTTTAGATTTTTTTTTTTCCTTCCAGATGTATCCATGTGCTCAACAAGGCACATCACCATATTTTTCCTTTTTTTCTGATATGTAGATAGGCCATTTAACATATATGAAGAAAACATGTACACTCAGTAACTGAGCCTCTAGACCACAGTGTTTCTATAGAAGCCTCTAGAAACACCTGCGATCGGCAGCTGTGTACTTCAGGGAAACTGCTTTGTGACTACCTCTCAAATACCGCTGATACTTTTTGGACAATTGAACAAAAACCACTTGAGTAGATGCCTTTCACACTTGCCTTCTGCAAACATTTAGAAATGGAATCCATACATTAGAAAACAAAAATAAATGGCTACATCAGTGCTTCTGCAGTGCTGCAAAAGTAGCTCTGCAGAAGCTGATACGATCTCTGGTAGTCCATTAAATTTTGAGAATTAAAATAATTAGATATTTTTAAATATATGCACATAAACCAAGACAATTTGCATGGAGAATTAGAACACTTCAAGCACAGGCAGACTATATTAATTCAAATAAAACCGATACACATCATTGCATCCAGTGTTGTAAAGAAACAGGGATTAACATGAAAAAAGGAATTTTCAGGAGACATGGAAATTCTGAGATATGCACAGTACTGAGGGTTATGTGTATGACAGCTCCGTGGTTAACACAAAGAAGAGACTGTCCCAACATGCCAAATTAGCCTCCTGCTGCTACCAGCTGCTGGGGAGGCTGCCAAGACCAGCTAATGCAGCTTGCTGGGATAGGTACCCACATCTCAACAGCTCCAAAGATGCCAGCAAGGTGCACTGGGGAAAGGGAAGTGAGCAAAACTGACCTGACTGGAAAGACACAGGTCTCTGTCTCTGTCAGAGTGACTCAAAAGGTGGGGATAACTTTGATATTAAGTATGGGCATTGTCAGATCAAGTGGCACATTATTAGCACCACCAGGCTGTGTGTTGCCACTTACCGAGATTTCGGTGATGGCAAAGCCTTGTCTCAGCACTTTGTAGGGAGGAAACAAGATTTTTCTGAGTCCCTTTTCCCATCTATAAGACCAGGATGAAGTATTTCCTCATATAAATTTCATAACAGAATGAATGTTTGTGCAGGGCTTGAAAGATTTCAGAAGAAAAGTACCACTGGAAGGTAAAATCTTGTTACTGTTTCTTTGGCTTCAATACTGCAGTGAAAGCCTGCGAGCAATATTGATGTTTGTAAAATTACCTGTGCTTTTCCTCAGCACGGCTGACTGGGAGGTTCCAGAAAGTGCTAAGACCAGTTCACAGATCTGCAGTGATTCTCCAAAACTAATTTAGTATCAAGCTTTTCACTGTGTCTCCCTGGAGAAAATCCTTAATTAGAAATTCCATTCAGATATGCTTTTTAATCATACCTATTATTCTGTGGATTTTTTTTCCTACTATCCTATGCCTGCCATTTTTTCACTCATTGCATTTTAAGCAGTAAGACAAGTTCCAGTGTGTTTCCTTATCTGTAGAAATTTAAATATCAATTAAAAGAAATCATTTATGTCAGTCAGGATTAATTTTTCCCTATAAATTTTAAAATCATTGCTTTTACAATGTCAGGCTAAGGCTTATAACCAACTCATTTAAAAATACTTGTGCTGGGGACAGCTTTTCTGAATTTTACATAACTGCATACAAATGAAAACCAAAATGTAGTGATCTGGATTTGCACTCAACTAAGCAAGTACAAAACTGTGGCTGCATAAACTTTTCCATTGACTTCATGGAGACCAGCTCTGCTTAACTTGCAATTTACTGCCCGAGCATTAAGGGACAAGTGCATAATTTAATTGACCATTTTCTTCCAGTGACATAATCCATGTATTTTCCAAAGCAAATCACTTCACCATTAAAAGGGAAATGATGGAAGTCTTTATTCATGTCACTTTTAACTCTGAAAATGCTTTTTACTCTCCTACAAGGAAAGGCTAAGAGAATTGGGATTGTTCACCCTGGAGGAGAGTAGGTTTCAGGGTAACCTAATTGCAGCCTTTCAGTATCTAAAGTGAGACTGCAAGAAAGATGTAGAGAGACATTTTACAAGGACCTATAGTGACAGGACAAGGGGAAGTGGCTTCAACCTGAAGGAAGTAGTTTAAGATTAAACAGGAAAACATCTTTACTGTGATGGTGGGGATGTACTGTAACAAGTTGCACAGAGAAACTGTAAATGCCCCATCCCTGGGAGTGTTCAAGGTCAGGTTGGATGGGGCTTTGAGCAACCTGGTCTGGTAGCAAATCCCCTGCCCATTGAAACCAGATCTTTAAGGTCCCTCCCAATGCAAGCCATTCTGTTATTCTATGATTCTGTGGTAAAATATTTAAATTGGCCAAAATTAGGAATGCAGATACTCAAACAGTTTGGAAGGCTAAAAACACATTCTCAAAACTGCAAGCAACAAATGTTGCTTGCACCAAACAGCAAACCCTGCTCATGCAGCTTGAAATGTGGCTCCAAAGCTCTGTGTGCCTGGGGCTCATGCTAGGGCTGAGATAAGCCACTAAGCTGTGTTTTCAATTTTGTATTTGAACTTCTGCTGCCCCTGGAGTAATAACTTCAGTGAAGCCTCAGATGTGATTTTCAATATAACATAGCATTTTTAAACCTGCAAAGGTGTTGAAGATCTAAATTTGAGGAGTTTGTACACTTAGGAAATCAACTCAAGAAATGAGTAAAGCAACACTTTTACCTCAGATGTGTATGGGGAAGAAAGCAACTTATTAGGTGTTCAGAATACTGCATAAGTTGCATTTTAAAAAGTGGATTTTTCTAAACAACCATCTGCTCAGCTGCCCATCATACTGACAGCAGCAATCACATGAGGAGCCTGGTTTGTGTATATTCCTTCCATGTATGAAAACAAAAGAATGAACACGAGTGTGCAGCAAAATTTTTGTTAGCACTAGAGTACCCGAGTGTGCAGATAATGAGATTACAATATTATACACCTGCATCTTTAGTCAGTTACTGAAATTTTGTCTGTGAAGTCCAAAAATGATTTCAGGAAAACATAAAACTAGAGGACATGAATTTGTTTGGAGGGTTTTATTCCATTGTATGGAAAGCACTGTCTATTGGTTCAGTCAGTTTATTTGAGAAATAATCTCCAGCTATTCTGCAGAGTGAAAAATTACATGATTATTGATGCAAGTAGTAACTCCCACGTACTTCCAGCTGCCATTCCCTGCCAAGGAGCATGGGGGCTGTAGTCTCTCTTGCACCTGAGGCACATCTTGGAGTAGGAAAGATGTTTTCCTGCCCAGTTTCTTACCAGCTCTGGAACTACCATTCTTGCAGGCAAACTCTTATGAACATCCTGCATCTTACAGTTCTCCTTTGTGCTAAAGCTGCCTTGAACCAACTGCATGGTTCTGTCACACCTAGTGCCATGGCTGGGGACAGTGTGTTCCTGCCCCACTCCCCTTCACTTCTGTTCATCTCTGTCATTTGATTTCTTTCAAAAGCTCTTTCTAAAAGTTTGCTTAACTTCCTGCATTGAGTCTCCTAATCCAGTAATGTCTGCTGAGAATATCATATCCTGCCTGATCACTTATGAATCAGTTCCTATATTGGGAAATACCATTAATGACATTTTCTTCAACAACTTTATTAAGGTATTTAATTTCTAAATACTTTTAAAACTTCCTGAATTATCCTCAGTCATTTCCCTCATCTCTCAACAAAATCAGTCATGGATAACCCAAACCACAACTCACATCCACATCTGGTTTCTTTCCTCAATGAATTTTTCTCAACTTATAAATCACATTACCCCAGAAGTGATGCTGAAAATGAAATGTGAAGTCACCTGGTAACTTTTTAAATTTGTACATAATCCTTGTTCATTGTGCTTGGCTTCATACAGGTCCACGTCTCCTTACAGAACTTAGAAATCCCATGTTGCCCATTTTTGTTTAAAATATTAATTAATTAATTTTAATAACAAAATTTTCTCTTATGATCACAGTTTGGTTCTAAGATAATTACTACTGCTTCTAAGCTGTCATTTTTTATTTAAAAATATTTATAAAAATATATATAAATCTTTAGATTTCTGATACTTTTAGCTATTCTATAATAGCAGAAAGCCTCATCAACACATCTATTAATCTTTTGAAATAGGTGTAAAAATGCTAGTCCTAAGGAATTGATAGACAAGAGCAGCAAACTTAGCAAGCATATGTTTACTGGTAAGTGGAAATGTAGGGACTACTCTTGAAATTAACAAATCTCTATATCCCCTCACTCTACCCTCTAAGGCCTCAGTGTTTGAATAATTTTGGCAAGTATTACTTGAAATGTTGCCCTATATTGCCATAAGGGTATTAAATTACTACAAACACATGTTTTAATACAGACTGCCCAGGGAGTGCATTTTCTAACACCCTCTAATTTTAAGAGCTCTCCCCAGATAAGAGGTAACAACTGTTTCTAAAAATAATAACTGTTCATGAAACTCTCAGCAACACAAGGTGAGCACTGAGTTTAGTTTTCACTGTGAAATGTGGTCTCACTGGAGAGAGACCACAAAGATCTTTGACAGTAGGCCTCCAGTTCTCTTATCCTGCTTTAAAGTATTTCCAGGGATACATTATCCCACTTGTTTGCTAAATGCATTTCTCCTCCCCTAATATATGACTAGCGAGAAAAGAATCTGAAAGGAAATACCTTGTTCCCCAACCAGTGCTCTGTTGGCTGTCACTGGCAGGAACAGCACTGGCTAAGGCTAAGGCTTACCAAGTTGAAAACAAAAGTTGTTAAAAGATTACTGAGCTAGTGCAGCTGGAAATGCTCTTCAGCACTAGGCAGCTGTCCTTAGACAATATTGCCAAGACAGACGTTGTTGGATGTATTTAATATTTGGCAATCATGGTTGAACTACCAGGATTGTAACCCTGTCAGCATTTACAGATCTAGCTCTACTTGAAGTCAGAGGTGACATTCTTACGCTTGAAAAACTCTGATTATTCACCAAGATGAAGCTAAGCAACTTGTATGGTGAGTGGCCAAGTTTCTTCCTTGTAATTCTCTTCAGATACAAAAGACTTGGTGATACAAAATCTCCTTGGCAGGCAGCAAGTGGCCTCCTTTTACCATGTCATGACAGCTTCATGCATTCCTGCATGAAGGAACACCCTTGCTTTCCATGGCTGCGTGCCAAAGCAGTAATTGTAGATCCTTCCTAGCTTAAAATCTTCCCAGTTCAAAATTCAAAGGCCTTCCAACAGGCATTGACTGGAAGTCAGTTTTTGGTAAGAGGCAGGGTTCTCTTCTAAGATTGCAGTACCAATTGCTTTGGAATAATGTATATGCTGCAGTGAAACACCACTTTGCTGTTACCAGGTCAGGCACACAAATGCTGCTCTTAGGTTTATTTCTGTATGCTACAGCTAGATGTCAGCGTCATTACAAGAAGCTGTTGGGTGTAGAATTTGAGCAGTGCACGCAGCCAGGGGAGAAGCCACAAGTGCTGATCAGAAAAGGCTTGAATTCTGCTTTCCCTGTGTCCTGGTGTGTCAGCACCACTTGCTGGTGTCTGAAGGGAGCACATGACTGAGCCATCTGGCTGGATTTCCTAAATACTGCTGAATAACAGCCCTGTAAAACCTTGGCCCCAAGTACACTGGTCCTATAAAAATCTGTATGGGAAGAGTTACATTTCTGCTTAAACATCAGGGAGTCTGCACATGAGAATACAGCCCAGAAGTGCATTCCTCTACCCTCTGAAAGACAAAGGGATTCTGGTTACAAGTGAGGAAATGATAGCAGATAATGAAGCTGGGGGATATGAAGAAGTCCTGTCAAAGTGGAAAGCCCTTGTAAGTTTCTCACAATTTTGACAGTACCAAACTGGCATCTCTGAAGAGCAGGAGAAATCTCCTGCCCCTGCAGAGCTGAGGGTTAGTGAATGTTACTGTGTGCCACTAGTGTTGTCTTAATGCCAGCAGGCTGGGATATAAAGCAAAAATACATACACAGAAGCAAGACCAGAGCAGCTGATGCTGAGTCACAGTAAAGCTCTGCAACACCGAAATGCTTAACCTGGGAAGAAATTATTGGAGCTTTAACTAAATTCAAAGTTTTGTTCCTGCATGAAGCCAGCTACGAAAAGGCAATTTGTGTCTTGCAGAAAAAGCAGGCATAAAGTCAAACCTGGGACAGAAGAAAAAAAGGCACCAGTGTGGAGCCAAATCAGCATATTCAGTAAAGTTTTCCAATATGTGAAGCAGAGGGAAAACAGTCTGATAACCATCTACTGTTGCAGCTGGCAGGTGCATTAAAACTCACTTTCATTCTACAAAGGGAAACAGAGACACTGTTTGGTGACTGGCATATTGGATTATTTTTGCATCTAGCTTTGCACACAAAATCAATTGAAGTGTGGAAAAGAACCTGAGTATGGGAAAGCGAGCCAATACTGTCAAGCACAGAATAAATGATGCAGTGGTGGCAATAACAGAACTTTTTCTGGAGAGAAGATATTTATGAAAAGAAATGTAATTTCTTTCTTCAGTAAAGGCGAGTTAGTCTGCAGAAAGATTGTGTGAACTTCCCAGCTTCTCAATTATATATTCACACATTTGTAAAGTTCCAGAAACACTTTATTTAAAAATGGAGTTGTAAATGCATATAACAAAATAACATACATAATAAATGTAACAAAAATAAATAAAGAGAACATGTCCATACAAAATAATAACATAGTAATGCAAAATGCTTATTACACAACATAAAGGTAAAAACGCCTGAAATAACACAAACAGAATCTCGTATGAAGAGCCTGCACCTTTAATCCTTCCTAGCCATTTCCTACTTTCCACTTGAATCTGCAGAAAAATTATGTTCCCAAGCATTAAACAAAAGAAGGAATTATGGTGATGGTTTGGTACACTCAGTTTTCAACACTTAGCTCTAGTTTCCACCTATTTTTGCCCTTCTGCACCTTCAAAAAGTTTTCCTGTAGCCTCTGTAAACTAATGTCATCCAGGCTCCCACAGTTAGCTGGAGTAGAGCATATTGAGTCATACATGAAGACTGTTTGCTTTTAATTTTTTTTAAAGAAAATATGAAATCCATTATACAACAGATTAGTGGTTTTGTTTTTACATCTCTACAAAAAAAGTTTTTGCATCTTTATTAACTGGTCCAACTTTCACTGATTTCTGAAAGCCTGTACAATTCAAAAGCGTACAGAAAGTAGGTTTTTTAAAAACAAATCTCATATAGGATTATTGCTGAAATATTAAAGACCATTTCATAAAAGCTGCAAAACTGTATCTTTAACCTTAATATATAGAGACTGATGCAAACATAAGAAAATTCCAGTCTATTAGTTACATTTAACAGAAAAAACATTCCTCCAAATTACAGTGTTCTGGAAATACAAAGTAATTTACTTTAATTTTTTTAATTATTTCCAAATGTTAAGTTACTGGGACAACTGATAAGGAAAATAGGCTTATATAGGAAACTTTAAATAGACTTGCTTTTCAGTGGTATAAGCAAAATGTCCATGTTAGCAGTCGTTGTCCAGAATCCTTTTAAATATGTAAGACAGGGACACCTTCACTATCAAGACTACAGGAAAATATACAGAAACAAATAAAATCATTTGCTTGGGAGTGCATCTATTGATCAAGCAAATCATGACAACTCTATTTCCAAGTTCCCTAACGAAAATTTTACATCTCATGATCATTCCAAACAAACAAAAATTTCTTCTGTAAGTTTACGTTGCATTTGGATTAGTGAGAGTCCATTTGCCTCAATATGCTTTAATATGTCCCACATTGTTATAAATTGTTCAAATTTATTTCCTAGTTAGTTTCAACAAAGATTTGGACAGAAATGAGATATGAAATATTTCTACTTTGATTAACATCAAAAAGACTTTTGAAGAAGATCAAAAAGTGCCAAATAGTCTTTTCAGAAAGTGGATTAAAACACTGTAATGATAATACACGGCCAGTATTATCAGTTTTCTATGTACACCAAAACACTGCTTGCTGTTCAACGATATCGATATGTTCACCTACCACTCCCAGCAAATCTTAGTGCAAACATAATATGTGAACTTATTTGTAAACCCCAAGACAATTTACGCAGCAACAAGGTTACATAAACCACAGAACTGTTTGAGATTTTCCAGTACACGAGAATGAATACTTTGTGAAATCTGTCTTACTTTTGCAGTAATGTGTCATTGTAGTCAAAGATAATGTTTCCTATATAAATCATCTAATTCAGAATCAAACGTAACTGTTCAACAGTTCTGTACAAGCTTTAGAGGAGGAAGTCTGTTCATCAGAGCAGCTTGGCAAAGAGATTTGGGGTTTTCAGTAAATGTTAGACTGCTTACATGGCTTTTAAAAAGAAATAAATCTATTAAGGGAAAACTGCTGATATAATAACTCTTTTGCAAAGCACACAACCACAAAGGGCAAACCTGCCACAATCTGCTTTCCTACACTGGTATCTATGCATATCTTTATGATTTGAAAAGGATTTGTGTGACAATCAAAGCATCACAATTAAAGAAAACTGGTTTAATAAAACAACTGCTGCTTGACCAAGCCTTTTTTTTAATTATAAAAACAAACATTACAAGTTTTCCTTGATTTCTAAACATTCCACATGAAAGGTTTATGTATCAAACACTGAGATGTCACTCACGCAGGGTGGCATCTTCTTCTTCCCCATCTGGGTTAAACCTATTGAAATGTATGCTGAAATCTGCCTCGGATTCAGCATTTTCCAATTCAGCTGCCACAGGGCCGGTGGCAGGACGAGCCCGGGCCTCGGGCTGGCAGATTGGCTGCGCTGCTGAGCGGGGACCTTGGGAAACAGGGCTGGACTTCGGCTTCGGCTGAGCTGGTAAGATGGGGCTGGCGAATCCCAAGTTGCTCAGAGCATCCAGGGTACCATCAGGGTCAATCATGGCATTAATTGCTAAGCAGTCAAGAAAGAAATGACAAGGATAGGGAAGAAGCCATAAAAAACCCGATTATCTGTTACTATAAAAATACGGAAATCCTTATTCACACTTTTATTTTTATGATGACAGATGTGAGTTTTTATGTGTGCTGCCCATGACAAAGAAATTATGTATCCAACATAGATGTAAACTGACACATGTATTCAAAAGCAGTTACATATATTAAAACTTAAGATGAAATGAAACTGCACAAACTAAACATGAACTGATGTGTGGACAGGAAACAGAGATGATAAACCATCTACAATTAGGTTATAGGGACAGAAAGATGGTTTTAATATAAGTGGCTTTTCCCCCGATGTTACCGTTATATAATGCTTTGTTCCACCCCATCCCCAGAAAATAGCCATAGCTGCTGGTTCCATGATTGAATGAAATTTGTACAAAAGAGCAGTCATCTATCCACACAGTGAGGGCAAACTGAAGTACCTAGTACCATTTCATTTTATTATACTATTAATATATGTGTCACATTTAACAGAACTTCTCTTTCTATTTCCAAATATGTACTAACATTTATTACTGATTTGTCTCTAAAGGTGGTTAATGACTTCTCCTGAAAAATTCTTTTCAAAAACACGATTTGCTCTCAGATTAAATCTGAATACTAAAAATAACAAATATAGGAAATTTACAACTAACATAATGATGATAAGCATGGGCCACTAATCCCATATAAAAAGATACGATCACTCTTTTGCTTTAAAAAAAACAGCCATGTTTGTTTATCAAATGTATCAGCAGTTATATGATAATAATGCACATAACTGATATTGTGAATATATTTTAATAAATCACAGTAACTTTTTTCATGTTATACATACACACATATAGATATCGATTAAAAAAATTGAAGCAAGCAACCACAGAAGAGAAAACTGAAAAAAGATTTGTACCTTGCAGCTGCTTCTCAACTCGTTTCAGTTCCTGTAAGATTGATGATATTTCCTAGAAAATAAACAACGATGTTTCATTATCATAGAATCAGAAAAGGTTGGAAGAGACCCTTAAGCTTTTAAGTCTAGCTGTTAACCCCGAATTGACACTATAGCTCTTATACCACTAAACCATCACCCAGTGCCAGATCCAGGTACCTCCTAAACACCTCCAGGGATGGCGACTCCACCACTCCCCTGTGGCAACCTGTTCCTGACCTGACCATTCTAAGAGTGAAAAATATTTTTCTAATATCTAATCTGAATCTTCCCTATCCCAGCTTAAGGCCATGATAGAAAAATAAAGGAAATTTCCATTAAGGAAAAAGAGATCTAAACTTCTTCTCAGGAGTGAACAATCCCCCTCTCAAACCTGTCCAATTGCATTATGCTATTTGGATTGTCCCTCCTGGCATCAAGAACATCTGTGCTGGTGGTGGCCCAGCCACGGGTGGCAGAGCTGGAGGCTGGAGAGCCATGTCCCACTCAGAAAGCCAGAGCCCTCTGCAGTGACTGCCTGCTACCATCCCCGTGGCCTCACTCTGACCCTTGCTCATCTGCCTGTGCCACCTCTGCTCAAGCACAGACACCACAGCTCTGTAGAGAACAGGCAAATTAACAGCAGACCTTGAAAGGGAAGTTACAGGATAAACTCAGTATTAAATGGAACAGAGTCATTTGTAAGGTTGTGAGTCAGACAGTGAGAGGTCTGCATCAAGGTTCTGTCCCCATGAGACCCTGCACAGCACCCCAGTGCTGGGGCCCCAGCACTCTGCCTTACAGATTTTTCTCCACTGTGCTGCACTACTTGCTAACACAGCCACAGCCAGAGCAATGCACCCAGAAACACAGCAATCATTAAATGTACCATATCAAAAGCTGTAGGATCACAGAATAACCTGAGCTGGAAGGGACCCACAAGGATCAATGAGTCCAGCTCCTGGCCCTGCACAGGACACCCCAAGAATCACACCAAGTGCCTGAGAGCATTTTCCAAAGGGTCCTTGAACTCTGGGAGGCTTGGTGCTGTGACCACTTCCCTGAGTAGTTTCCCTGGTTATAGAATTAGCTTATTTATGTTAGTATAAATATGTAAATCCTACAATTGAAGGATCCTACATGGAAGAATAGAGTTAACCCAGCTGCTGAGAAGGGCTGTCAGTGGTATTCTAAAGCTGAGAATTTTCAAAGGCACTGATTTCAGAAAACCATTAATGCATTTCAGAAAGCTGTTCTGTACTCAGTAGTGCGATTTTCATGGGTGGCAAAGAGATTGATTATCTTTACGCAGTCATTATCTTTAAGCAGATTTCACATCTGAGCTGGACATAAATGTTCCAAGGACAAAACAAACATCATTTACAACTGTCCTTTCTTAACTTTTAGTATTCTGTGGTAAATAAAGGCACTGCATTTGAACAACATATTGCTCTGAAAACTAAGCAGAAACTTAAAAATCAGTGCATATACAAAAAAAACATTGAACAACCCATAAACTTTCAATCAGTGTGAGATGCTTTAATAGATGGAAAAAAATTCAGTAAAATGGTGAAATTAAGAATAAATGTACAAGAAACCTTTTTCTTCTTTAAGAGTACCTTAGCCTCCCATATTTAGGGCATTTAGAATATAAAACACTAAATTTGGATCTTGTTCTGGAGAGGGATAAGAGAAACTCCTTATATTACAATATTTATAAAATTAGAAACTTCCAAGAGGAACTTCATTAAATTTCTGAAAAAAACCTAACAAACTATCAGCAAATCTATTAAATTATAATACTGATTTACTAATGATTGCTTTTGATAAATACACAATTCTGCAGAAATTACAGGCCAAGTCTTTTATACTTCCAGGAAAAATCAGTCTGGAGGAGTTTACTGACTGATGATGAGCTAGCAGAGAAGTTCTAGCCAGTTCAATGCCAGAGGAAATGTATTAACATTTGAGCAGGTTTCTCTCCCACAAAAAACCCTGCCTCTGTAAACAGATATTTTTAACAGCAGACTCTGCAGATTGATAATGTAGCTGGGCTCTGCCTGCTGTCTCATGCAAGGATGTTTTTCAAACCCTATGCTCTGTGTTTAGAAGCAGAGGAGAAGTGTACTGAGACACAACATGTGGTCTGTTCCCTCACACTGTCACACAGTCTGGTCTTGAAATGGCCTGAATTAGGCCATAAACCACAGCTGATTTATGCAATTAGGCTATTACATAAAACAGCTGGAGTGCTAGTGGGCAACCTATGGTTACCACTTCCAGACAAAACCAACAGGATTATTTTTCACTGAAAAATCCTTTTATTGCCATGTGTCTATGGATTATTTTCATCACATACATTAAAACACAACAATTTCTCTATATATTAATAATCAGTATTACTAGTGTTAAGTATTACATATTAAGTATTAATGATTAGTAGGTAGAGTAGTTTTTAGACTGTTAACCAAGTTCATTCAAAAGCAATCTAACATTCCAGCTAATGGTTGTTACCTTTTGTTTAACAAACATACTGATGGTCTATTTATCATTTGAATGCCTTTTACTGCATTCTTTATCTGAAAATTTCCCCTGAATAATTACTTGTTTCTTAATGATACAGTAAGAAAGTAATTACTTACTAAGACAGTAAGTCTTGGTAATTATTGAAGATTAGGTTTATTTTACTTTAAAATACTTAGTGTCTAAATAAGGATTTTTAAAGATTTTTGCCCTTATGTCACTGAAAACACCACGTTCTTCTACTGATTACTTAGCCATGAGATGAGCAGTATAATCAGTCCCAGGAAAGGTAACTATTCATACCATGCTTGATGTTTTCACAATAGGAACTTCACTTTCAGCTCGTAACTTGGTTTCAATTTCTTCCCAATTTCTGTCTTTGTCCTTAAATAATATTCTAGAAGAAAGAAATCCAACAGTATGTTTAAATTAGGGAAAAAAGTCCACAAAATAATCTGAAAGATTAAAAAATATGATAGGGGGAAACAGGATAAGGAGTAATAATGAAAATAAAATATAAAAAACTGAAGCCTGACGGACTCTAACCACACAGTTTAAATGTTCAGGGAAGCATACAATTTTCATGATTTTCAGCAAAATCATTATTATTGAGATTAAGATGGCAATTCTGTAGCTAAATACTTGCTTATGGTAGATATACAGACACAGCTGGTTCTTTCCTTCAGCACTGACACATTTCTAAAAAGCCAACTATTTTACTGTAGTGAGAAAATTCCCCATTAATACTGCATTTTTACAATATAAAACAAAATATAAGACAAAGGAATTCAACTTTTACATTTGTATTTCATATTAATAAAAAAGAAAACATTTTAGGAAATTTTAAAAATGCATTTTATAGAAAAAGTTTTCATTGAAAATCTCAATATGTACATTTTATATATATATGTTCTAGTAGTATGAGTATCACTACATGTTTAAAGAAGTGGCTTCTAATTGTAAAACCCCAAAGCATACTGGCAGATTCCCATTTTTCATGTTTTGCTTCCCTGCTTGATAAAATTTTTGTTTTCATTGTCATATAATAAACAGAATTTAAACTTTCTCCATTGGAGCAATTGGAAAAGAAAACGGAAAAAAAAAAGAAATGTGGAGATATTTAAGGTCTGTGAATGACACCATGATGACACGGAATTCTCTAATTGGTATTAATAAGTTAAGAGTTCAAAAACAGCTGCAGTAAAACTGCTAAGCAAACAAACCACAGTGTTTCAAATCATGGTCAAAGAGCAGTATATTTAAAAGAAGCTATTACTGCAACTAGATCTCTGAGGAAATAATTTGTAAATTGGAAATTCATGATACAGTGAATGTCACAAAGACTAAGAATTTCAAGGAAAGCTGTGAGCCTTAGTACTGCATTTCTGTTCACCTTTCGTCAGTAATGTATACCCTATGGGGAATTTAATTTTCCATTATTATCCTGTCAGGAATATCTAATTTTGCAAAATATATACCCTGCCTTATTTTATCAGTATACAGATGTCTGTAACAGACAACTCATCCAGAAGCTGCCTTAACTCTTCTTTGACGTTTTCACTCACTGCTGGTTTGGAATGTATTTATGTCAGAGGTTTCACTGTGAGGAAGTGCTACTTTGATGACAAAATGTCATGGCACAGAGGCAAGTGACTACTTCTGCCAGACTTGGGTGTATTCACGTACAAAGCATCCAAGGAGTAAACATTAATACACACTTTTTCTTCGGGAAAGAATAAATAAGTAAATTAAAAGTAATCAGAACTGCAGTGAAGAAAGCATAGAAACACACTAAGGCATTAACTAGGGTCATCATCTTTTGAAAAAGTTCATCATCAGAGGTCTGGCAAATTTTTCATATGTTTTGGCAGGGAGTGAAAAAGCTTGCAAAGCCATACAGCCTGGATACCATTTCAAATTCAATTTGAAATTCAAATTTCAAATACAATGGAAAATTTAGTACTTGCTTGTCATTGAGGAGTTAAAATACACATAAAAAAAAAAAGAAGAAGATAAAGCAGAGACAATGAAGTCCTTCACAGCATCATAATTTAAAAAAAAGCAACTTCTGGAAATATTTGATTCAGAATACAGACAATCTTATGTAGCTATACTTTCTCTAATATAATAGCATTTATATCACCCTGGAAATCAGCAGGAACATAGGAAATAAGGCTTTATTTAGCAGTAAACAGCACTAGCAAAAAAAAAAAAAAAGCTATTGTGATATTGTGTGATTTTTCATTTACCTTCTTGCCATGTTCTGTTAAAATAATCCTATCCTGATATATGTGATTAGTGTCTTTGCTTCTCTATATGGTGTTTTTATAGCTAATGCTCTTCTCTTCTAAAATTTGAAAGGTTCTCATTTCATTGGTCACTTAATTAAAAAAGAATGGAACAAAATGAAAGCATTAATTAGAAATTTTGAAACTTATTTAAACTATAAAGTGGACAGCCAATTTGTTTTTACTATAAACTGAGGAAGCCTATTTTCTTTTTTACTTCATCTTTATGAACACTTCATTTAGCTATTCTTAACTTCCTGGGTGTTCATGATCGCTGTCTTCTTTGCACTTCCTCTTTCTAATGATATTTTTGAAGTTAAAAGAATATATTTATAAATGCCTGTTGCCTTCTTCTCTAACTTTTCCCTACTTTCTGAGGCAAACCTTACTTGATTGTGCTCAACCCTCATTCTCCTTTCAGTGCACTTTGCAGGACGCCCAGCAAACAGCAGAGGCCAACGGGCAGGACCTCCCTGCTATGACTGCTTTGCTGAGATTTTGCCTGGCTGAAGAGGCACTTGCCTGCTACAAGACAAGCCAATGACACTGCACTCACATTGCAGAGCACTGATAAAACTGCAGATCTTCTCACCATAAAACCTACTTAGCTCTTCCCTTCACAATCTCCGAAAACTCCTGCAAACTCATTGTAACATATAAAAAGCACATGCTTCTCTTAGGTAGAGAATGGATGGAGAGAAGCCCTGGAGAGAAGAGGTTGGGGGTGCTGGTGGGTGAGGCTGGACATGACCCAGCCCAGAAACCCAACTGTATCCTGAGCTGCACCAAACAGAGAGTGGCCAGCAGGGCAAGGGAGGGGTTCTGCCCCTCTGCTCTGGTGAGACCCCACCTGCAGTGCTTCATCCAGCTCTGGAGTTCACAAGATAAGAAGGATATGGACCTTTTGGAGTGAGTCCAGAGAACAGCCATGAAGATGATCAGAGGGCTGGAGCACCTATTTTATGAAGACATTGTAACTATTCTGGGCAGAAATTTTAACTGGCTTGATTCCAGAAAAAGGAATGGCAGCACATCAGTTGGCTGAACTCATGTATTTCAAAACAAAGCTAAGGTAAAAATCTGTAATAGGTAGTCCCTAAAAACAATATTAAAAGTAGTGCTGTTTTTCTGATTCAAAATATTAATGAAATTATGAATAACATGGTATTTTTCTAACCCATTCAGAGGAAAAGAAAGTTTTGAACACAGCCCTGGGGAAAAGGCTAAATAATTCCTTATTTATGGAAGCTTACTGCATTTTTATAGAAAAAAGTCATTCCCCTTTCTTTAAGTATGTATAAAATAGGTACGCTTGTATTTATACCATACATGAGCATATTATTATTACATTCATTAGTAGCTGACCTGCATTTTATGATCAGCAAATTAATCAGAAATGTGCAAGACCGGGATTTAACATTACCTGTTAATCACCAATAAAAAACCCACACAAAATTCCTTAGAATGGGATAATTAAAATGAGTTACAGGCTTCTAAATAATTGAGTCTTCACTTGGTGATAGTCTTCCTATTAGAAATAAGAGGACTAGAAAATGGCAGTTAACCTACAGTTTTAACCAATTTATATAGATCATTATTTTTCTTCTTGATTTCTATGGTCAAATCTTTTTTGGTAATCCCATGAGAATACAATCTTCAGATATATTAGTATTTTGCTGCTTTTACTGGTTACATCAACCTATTCTGACATAAATTTTTGTTGTTTAATCTGTCACTCATCTAATATTCCAATATCTGACGCTTCCTAAGCAAACCAATCAATTACAGACCTAATATTTTCTCACATTCACAAAATTATGCATTAAGTTCAGCCAAAAGACTTCCTTATTTTTAATGTTCTCTATTTTTAAGTTATTAACTGCACAAAGACATGAAGAAGAACATAAATACACAATCCTGAACTTTGTATTAAGAATTTTGTTTTACTCTTGTCAACCAAAGTGGTCACCAACTGATTGTAGACTCACAATATATTCAAGTTAAATGGAACTGTCAATACAGCAGCATGTTACCATTTCTGATGTCTACACTTGCTCTTAGCTACTATGACATCTTACGAAGGATTTTAACTATTTAAGCAGGAATTTTCACATTGTCTCCAGAGCAAGAAGTTTTTCAGAAGGATTTACTGAAACGGCTCTTCTCTGTCCAATTTGTTTTTTCTTCCTAAAATGCAAAATCCCTACAACAAAATTGGCAAACCTGCAGGGACCAATTTTAGAGTTCAGCAACATTTTAATCTTAACTTTTAAGGAAGGGAGTTTTACAAGACTTGCACAGAGGTTGTGTAGATTTTGCACAGTATTGCAAATCGGGAAGAGCTTATGTTGGAAGAGCTCCTCTGCTGGATGTTGTTCTGTCCATGTAAACTTTCCTGATATTTCTCTTCACATAAAGTGAAATAAACAGAAGGAATAATGCAAAAAGTATTCATTCCAAATCCTTCTAAATGCTAAAAATGCCATGGGTAACAGTGCTTTTTTAGAAGACAAGTTTCTACTACGTACATTTCCTCTGTGACTATTACATACATTTTTTTTTACTGCTGGGAATGTTGATGGGAACAGACATTTTTCAGCAATAACAGCAATTTTTAACAACCTACCTGATTTTGCCAGCTGTTTTGTCTATGGATTGTCTTATCTTGCGAGAAAACTGGAAGACTGAGGACAACAGCAAACTGTCCCCCATAACCTGCCGTAAGTTTTTAATAAAAAAGGATATTATTAGTTTAATAGTAGCAACTCCATATATTTTGGTATCTTTAACTATAAAAAAATCTTACTTTTGTTTTAGATAGCATCATATACAATGATACTTGAACATTTTGCCAATAAAATAATACATTTTTTTTCAAATATTTATGCCACCTGCTAGAGGTAGGAGAGACAGGATAATATCTAGAATATTAAGTGGGGAGATAATTGTAAAAGCTTAAAATTGACACATTCTTAGAGAGAATCCTGTTGTGTGCTCACTTCATCTCTGCTCCAAGTCCTTCTGCGGGTAATTGTTGGGGGATCGAGGGCCTCTGTCAGCTGAGGTCTGGCATCACTAGGCCGACCATTCCCTTCCGGGGCTTTCGCATGCACTATTGGAGGGATTTTTCTAAAATTGAGACTTTCATCAAATACTCGGTCCACCAACTGCAGGATAAAAGAAAAATGAAGTTCATGAAATCTACTGGATACATCCAATAATCAGATTACTGGGGTTTTTTCTCCTGAAACAGTTTCTAAGATGCTTATCAAATAATAATTGTTCTGTTGTTTTCTATAGTATAAAATGATGCATCTCTTGTGTAAAAATATCTTGTACAAATGAACAAGATTTGGGGTTTTTTCTAAATACTAGACATACAATTTAGACTACCCCACTGAAATTTTGCTTATGGGCAGGTAACATAATAGCTACCTATAAACTGGTACTGAATAACTAATTCCTTTGATTAATGGAACATATCTGTGGAATTGAGAAGAGTACTCCGAGATTCAGGGTTTTTTTTTTTCCAAATAAGTCATAGTGTTACAGAAAGACCTACACTACCAAAAGGAGATACTGCCACCTGCAGTATGTACACAATGCATCGTATTTTTTGAAGAAGAAAATAATTATTTAATGATTAAAAAAATTGGAGTGGTCTAATTGGATCTGAGAAAAAGCACATTTTAGGTCTTTAAAGTTTAGCCACAGTCTATGAGAATTAAACCCGAAATCTATGTGAGTGCATTTATAATTTTTCTGAGTACCCAGCTCACAGATTTCTTATTGCTGTTTATATCTTTTTTTCCACAGAAAAAGACAGTATTAAACTAACCACAGTAAACTAGTGTATTAACCAAAATTTGTGCACACAAAAATGAATAAAACACATTTTGAAAGGAATACTATGAAGAAAAAAATGCATTAAACATTTACAACACATTACTATGGTGAACTGTAACATGGTAGAAAGTGATGATTTAAATTCAGATTAACATGTTTACCAGCATTAGACCTGTGATGGTTACTAGAACACGTTAGTCAATATATTCTTAGAACAGCACACCAGAGGTAGGCAAAGAAAATAGGAATTATTAGAAGCATAAAGCAAATTTACTTCAAGGCAGTTTTTGACAATGTTATTAAGAAAGAAAATCTGAAGTTAACTGATAGTACCTAAGTATTTCAGTGTTCAGAAGATGAAAGTTTTTTGTCACCTGTGAAAAGAGGGACTTTTTTGTTTTTAATAGCTAAGCAAAGAATTAAATGTATACATTTATATATAGTTGTGCATACACACTAGTATCTTTAAATGCACTTAGATACCATCCAACAGTATCTAAGGCTACAGACAAGCAAAAAACAAAGAACTATCTTATCCTATGTTTTGTGGAAAAAAAGAGACAGACAGATAGTATGCATCCTTTTGACAAGCTGTGTTCACAAAATGACTTCTGGGTTGTTGGTTGAAATGTAAAGGAATTTCAAATAAAAAAAAATGTTGAGATCATGCACACGGGTTGAGTGGAAGTAACTAAAAAGGCTATGCAAAATGCTAAAAGCAAAAGAAATAAAGAAAAGGAAGAACCTTATGCATTTCTCCATGAAGATCTCCTACCTCTTCTCTAGTGTCTATGGCAGAGCCAGGGGTGGTGGCAGCAGTGCTTACTGTGGTACTGGGGGCAGTGCCTGATGAAGTCACTGAATCTATCTCTCCTGCTACATCGTTGATTTCCCGTGCGATGAGAGCCAGATCTTGACTGATCCTGGTAATAAAGAGAGTGTTACATTCACTCCTACAAATACTTTTGGGCCAGTAGAGCCCAGTCTGCAGCCTTTGAGGTTTTAAGTTCTAGTTCCTGATAACCATGCTATGAAAACCTGCATGCCTTTTCAAACAGGAAGATTATTTGTAGAACCATAAAAGCAAATTTTGACTGAAGCTTTTAATAGCATGCCTTTCTAGAGGAAGAAGGTGAAAGGTGATCTCAAAAGACAGAATATCCTTGTTTTCTTCCTAGGATTCAGGCAGATGAGTGCAACCTGCAGTATATCCAACACAGAGGATGCACAGAGGAAATACTCTGAAAATCCTGCACAGATGTATAACTGGCAGTACGTCTGACAAGGCAGTAAATCCGAAATGTTCAGAAACCATTTAATTTGTACCTTAGTTTCCTAACTAAAAAAAAATGTTTTCAGGACTTCTGATTTTCTGGCAGCTCCACACCTTGCTCAGATCAAGCTGCTTATGAGTCTCAAATTCCAGACCAATACCCTAAATCCCCAAATGTAATCAAGACAAATCTTTCAGTGGCAAAAATACAACATACCTTTAAAACCCTGGATATGATAGCATTACAAATATACAGCTGAATTCTCAGCCAAAGAGTCCTTTTATTTGCTTCTGATTCACGGCATCAAAAAATCAGCTTTGCTCTGGCTTGCTCTGCTTGTGCTACTCCTCCCCAGGACACCCCACGAGAAGAAGGGAACAAAACAAAAACCTCCACAAAGCAAAAGCTAAAAGCCATAATTAACTATGGCACCCTGAATCTCCAGCTTGGATCACAGATTTGAGAAGAGGAGACTGCAAAGTGATCCCCTTTCACACTTCTGCCTGACAGCACTGAAGGCACAGAGGCTGACAGTGCCACTCTGTGCCACCAAGGACTCGGTGACACACAGCGCTCGCCACTCAGGTGGAAGGAGGTGCACAGCCATGAGACAGTGACACACCCTGGGCTCCACAGAGATTGATTGTTCAAGGTGTTCCTTCTGCTCTTAATTTTCACTTTGTCTTCAAGTCAAAAACAATGGACACCACTGGCCTAGTGATAGCTTAAGACCAAGTGAACAGAATTTCTAGTAGAAAGGCAAACGTAACTAGAGAAATTTCCAGCCAAATTCCAGCACTGGATTTTGTGGCTAATCATCAGCAATCCACAAGAAAGTGCAACTTTGTGCAGCTTATATACACATATAACTGGAAGAAGGCTGTATACAAATACGTGGCAATTTACACATGCCATTCAAAGTCCAATATTCTTAGTAGTAGATACACTAAAACAGCTACTTCCTTTGCGTCATACAATCATTTAACTTTTTTCATAAATAGAGAAGTTGCTACTATTCACATTTGATTTTCTGGGACAAATTCTGGTACTTAATGAGTAGTTGTGAAGAAAATAAAACCAGGAGACTTCAATTATCAGCAAATTTTTCAGAAGAGAAATGTCATTAAACACCCTAACTAAAAGTAGCATCAATTAATGAAGACTTAACTCTTCACAGAAATCAGCAATGCTTCAACATGACAAAACCACTTCATTTGAGTTCCTACCAAGAAATCAAAATTGCATAAAGTTTCAGATCTCTATATAAAAATTAATTCAAATGAATCCCAGAAGTACCAGGACAAACAACTCTAACACTGCAGATGGCAAGCCACAGATAATTACCACAGTCAAATATCAGTCATGTGAACAAAATCTGGAATCATTTTCTCTGTGAAAGTAGGCTATAGTCCAGTACCCAATTACATTCCTGTATAGAAACAACATAGAGCAGTAAACGAGAAGCACTGTGAAAAAGAATATTAGAAACCGGCTGTGAGCTGAGCCTGACTTATGAAGTTTTCAAGTAATTCTACATTAACTTTCAGAAACAGAAATTTTTGCTTAAGTATAAGGAGTATATTTTGTGTAATCACGGACAAGAGACGTAGGCTCTAGGTGCACCCTATTTAATCTACTACAACTGTAGGCTGCCTTGCAGATCTCTACTGCTTCCTAGCAAGCATACAAGACAAATCAATTCACAGAGGCAAAACTAATAAACCTCAAATTCCCTAAATCCCTCAACCCACTCTAGGAAATACTGCTTTAGATTCACTTGGTGAGCAGATTCAGGCAGCTACACAGCTACACAGGGAACAGACTCAGTTTCCAACACTAGGATAAGGTGAGAATACAGGGCTTGAGATGGAGAGAGCATGACCACTTTTTTCAAAAGCCTGGAACTCTAGTTCTTACTTACCTGCAGTGAAAGAATGCCCAGTGTTAGAAAAAACCACAAGGAAATAGGAATACTTCTATGACATCTGCAATAGTGCCAAACTACTGGACTATTTTTATGCTTAGTCTACTATGTTTCATTTCCTATACTAAGTCAGTGGATTTTGTAACAATACTTTAACATCCTTAAATAAAATATTTGTGAGGTTCCCATTATTCCAAGGGTGCAAATTCTCTCCATGTCAATGTGGCTTCAAATCAAGTTTAATTATTCCAGGAACTTTCTCTAAACACCTCTTACAAATTTTCAGTTTTATTGACATCTGTAAATTGTGCAAACTAGGTCAGTCATGGAGTTATTAAAACACAGAATGATGGTAACACAGATGAAATTAAATGTTTGCTATACAGTTTCTACACTACTTTCTGCTACACATGTATTTTATGAAAGGCTTATCCTTACAATCTAATCAGCTATTCAACAAAAAAATAAATCAACTCATTTTAATGAGAGCATATAACCATCTTAATTTTTTAAAACTCTAAATAGAGTTGAAGGGATCCTGAACACAGAGGCTGGACTGATGGCTGGGATGGAAAAAAACAAAACAGGGTAGGCAATAATAGAGCCTGTGGTTAGCAAGGAAATAGGAGCAGAGACAAAAAGTATCTTATGGAGGACAGAAGTTAAAATTAAAGCCAGGGAGCAAAAATGTGAATCGCTACAAAGATATGGAGACACAGAAAGGATGAACTAGTGACCTACAGCAAATGCTCTCAGCAGAGGCTAAAACTGGTATTGGAAGCAGTGACAACAGACGACAGTAACCTGGAATTTCTCAGATGCTAAATATTATATTTCTTTACTTTAAATAAGGTCATTTAATGCAGGTTGTGTAAAATCTCTATATAAACCTAAAAATTTGGCAGTACTGATTTGAGCCTCTCAGCACTTCAACTGAAAATAAAGCTGAAGAGGTAGGATAAGTACACAGCCTTTAAAACAAATTTTAAAGCCAATACATCAGTGTAGGAAAGGGTAAGAATCCCAAGGGAAGAAGAAAAACCTGCTAGCCTAACCACCAAATAAATTTAGACTGAATCATCAATTATGTCAATCTCTCTTAGATGGGCAAAACATATCAAAAAGTTTCACTGAAGTAGACGTTCAGCAGTACTATTTATCAGGAGGAACTAATATGCTATGGCTATCTATTTTTCCTATATACACACAGTCCTTCCTATAACCATCTCTAACTTTAGACTTCTGAAAAGAAAGAGATGTTCTGGGAAGATTATTTTGAAAATGTTTATTTCATTATTTGTCCAGATACTATGAGACTCCCTTAGGTATCTTCTGTGTGTCTCTCAGGTCTCTACATCTTCCCTTTGCACAGATCACAACAGAAAAATAAATGTAGAAAAATATTACCAAAATCAGGAAGCAAAAAATAAATAATCACACTAAGCAAAACACTCCCACAGTAGTAAGAAAATACTCCACACTATTAAAATTCATCTTAAAAGGAAAACATATTTCCTGTTTAGGCTTCCCAATTAGGTTCTGTGAAAATCTTTGGAACCTGAACACTGACTTCTAAGTATTAAATAACATTTACATGCTTGTGCAAGCTCTCTGAAGTTTTCACTGCCTGGGTGTTGCATGATATGGCAATAACTGGTTACCAGAATGTGCAAGTAACTTTTCCTTGGTACGCCTGAAGCAGAGTAGTGCCAGCAATAACAGAGGTATCGATATACTAATCTCATGGGCTTGCAACAAAAAAAAACCAAAACAAAACAAAAAAAAAGTTCCTTTTTGGTGAATATGCATTACTTAAATCAGAAAGTACCTAACATGAAATAATGTCCTGATAAATCAAAAATTAAAATGAGAACATGGTCTCTCAAATTCCAAAGCTTACTTTTTTCTCTCCCTGTCACCTGTGATCTCAATATGTAAAGGTAGTACAAAATCACATACACTTCAGCCTCAGGAAATACACAGAATACCTCTGAAAGTCCCAATAATGCAACTGAAACTTCATCTTCTGGGATTTGGCTATCATAAATCAGAAGCTACTATCATTTTCCACTAAAAAGGGATGTGCTGGTGATGTGAGTGTTCTGTCTGCCAGTCTCTCATAAGAAGAATTTTAAGTAACCCATTCAGTTAGTGAAGGAAAGCAGTAAGGAGTGATAGAGAAAATTCATTATCTCTCTTTGTCTGCTATGAGCCCCTGTACAAGTGGCTGGGTACAAACTCTGTTATTTTAGGAGCACTCCTTTCAAACCAACCTTGCTATCTCTTCCCGGTGGGCAGTCCAGTCACGAATGTAGTCTTCCTGCTCCTTTATCCTGTGCTTGAATGTGTTGCTGCTTTGAGCTGCTGTCCCAGCGCTCTGCAGTCGCGCGGTTTTCAGGGCTGGAGAGGTACGCAGACGGGCATGTTTAGGGGAATTACGGTTTGATCCGAATTCATCTTCTGAGGTGGAAGCATAATCTGTAGGAAAGCGCCTCCATCTTGCACTTACTAAATTAGTTTAATTATTAAAAGAGAATTATTATGGCATCTTTAATAAGAAAAAACAGCATTACTTCAGCAACATCACAAAAATACACAGCTATTTATTATCCATCCCCAGGTACCTCACAAAAGGTTTATTTACTACGTCTTTAAAAGAAAGCTACGGAATTTGTGTTAAATAAAAAAATATTGATTAATAAAAACATAAAACTAATGCTCTTTGTATAGTGATGAGTAAAAAAAACAAAAAAAAAAAAAAAAAACAAAACAAAACAAAATAAAAAAAAAAAAAGTTCCTTTTTGGTGAATACGCATTACTTAAATCAGAAAGTACCTAACATGAAATAATGTCCTGATAAATCAAAAATTAAAATGAGAACATGGTCTCTCAAATTCCAAAGCTTACTTTTTTCTCTCCCTGTCACCTGTGATCTCAATATGTAAAGGTAGTACAAAATCACATACACTTCAGCCTCAGGAAATACACAGAATACCTCTGAAAGTCCCAATAATGCAACTGAAACTTCATCTTCTGGGATTTGGCTATCATAAATCAGAAGCTACTATCATTTTCCACTAAAAAGGGATGTGCTGGTGATGTGAGTGTTCTGTCTGCCAGTCTCTCATAAGAAGAATTTTAAGTAACCCATTCAGTTAGTGAAGGAAAGCAGTAAGGAGTGATAGAGAAAATTCATTATCTCTCTTTGTCTGCTATGAGCCCCTGTACAAGTGACTGGGTACAAACTCTGTTATTTTAGGAGCACTCCTTTCAAACCAACCTTGCTATCTCTTCCCGGTGGGCAGTCCAGTCACGAATGTAGTCTTCCTGCTCCTTTATCCTGTGCTTGAATGTGTTGCTGCTTTGAGCTGCTGTCCCAGCGCTCTGCAGTCGCGCGGTTTTCAGGGCTGGAGAGGTACGCAGACGGGCATGTTTAGGGGAATTACGGTTTGATCCGAATTCATCTTCTGAGGTGGAAGCATAATCTGTAGGAAAGCGCCTCCATCTTGCACTTACTAAATTAGTTTAATTATTAAAAGAGAATTATTATGGCATCTTTAATAAGAAAAAACAGCATTACTTCAGCAACATCACAAAAATACACAGCTATTTATTATCCATCCCCAGGTACCTCACAAAAGGTTTATTTACTACGTCTTTAAAAGAAAGCTACGGAATTTGTGTTAAATAAAAAAATATTGATTAATAAAAACATAAAACTAATGCTCTTTGTATAGTGATGAGTAAAGTAAGATATAAAAGCCAGTGATTGTATATGAGCTCAGAAAAACTGTATTACAAAACAAGGGCCCAATTCATTAGCATTTAAGTATATAGTCAGATTGCACTTTTTCTGCAGATTTTTTTCCCAAATTTCATTCAAGGTTTATGTGAAAAGAAAATGAAGAGATATTAAGGAGGGATGGAGCTGGCACCAAGCCTGGAATGCACACTTACATAAGGAAAGCACAAAATTCCTAGATGATGTGTAGGTCTTTTCTAACCGTAATGAGTCTATGCTTATGTGTTTAGTACAGAAAAAGAATATGTAAAATTAATATTCTGTTATGCAAATCTGCAGCACATCCATAAGAAAAGCAGCCTCAGAGAAAGAAGTGTATATATATTCTGACATGCAGCACATAAAGCATTATACAGCCATGTTGCTGAGGACAGCCTCAAGTACAGGAGAACTGGAACTAAGTAGGAGGCTCTTGTCCCCTTATGAATTATTGAAGTCTAGAAAAGGGATTTCAGATGTGCTGTCCTCAGACATTTCCAGCAGGAAGAGATACCACCAAGTGTAAAGAAATTCCCATCACCACAACCTGCTAAATTTTTGCAGGGGATTTCATACCTCAAATTCACTGACATTCAGGATGCTCTGTAAGTACTGCAGAAAATTAAATAAGTGTGTGACCACCTACTGGTGACTGAAAAACAACAGAACCAAACAATGTAAATTGTTTTTTAGTATTAAAAAAATGCAAGAATTAATAATGATTTCTCCTGATACATTAAAAAACAAACATTACAAATGAAGTATACACCAATATGAATTTAAGTAAAAAATAATGGAAGAAATTTTTGTGTTATGCAAAGATTATGGTATGTAGACTATGACATTGGTGTGTAAGCTTACATCCCTTCCCTCATACCAATAATGAATTTTCAATTGCTGAAAACAAATGTATGCTTGTGCAATTTTTTTTCAGGTTTAAATGAGGGTTTCAAATTATGTCTAGTTCTACCATTTTTAAAAGTTTTCTAACTTTATTGTAGAAAGTAACAATGTCTCCCAAATCACTTTCTGATCTCTTTTTGGAGGTTTCAAAGTTGTTTGATCTTAGGGAAGTAAAACATGCGCAGAAAAAGTACATTCTTCCACCAACAGCATGCAAGCAATGTGTGACCAAAGTCCAAAGAGATTTATGAGTTGGGCCCACATTTTTTCATCCATTTTTGTTTAAATTATTTGTCCCAGTTCAAATTATAGTCTTCAAAATAATTATAAAATTTATCTTAAAATCTCTCAAGTGAGATAGTTCAACAACTCAGCACTGTACAATGAGCATATGCAATAATATATTTAAAAACTAAAAACTGAATGAGAAGTGAAATATCAGAAACAGATGTGATTTCTAGTACTCTACCACTGTAAGTTTCAACATCAGGGTCTGGGTCTGGGAGAAGCTTGGATTTCTCTGTGTACAAAATAGTGTTTTATCATGTTAATTCCATTTAAAACATTCAGATTATAAGCATTTGCTTAAATAAAATATGAGATTAGTCTTAGGTCCTCTTTTCCACCCACACTTTTTTAGGAAAAGATTATACTTTCAATCAAAAATACTGAATTTTGTAAAGGCTTAAACATTTCAGAGATACTAACTGAAATGACATCAATAACAAACATATGCAACTTTACACAGTATCATAAACCCCCTATTTTTAAGACCATTAAATTTTAAGGCCTCGAAATGTTGGGGTGTTACATATTATCAATGTGTTTCTCTTTAATATGAGGACAAAGTTGCTGTAGGCCTAGTGGTAAAAATCTCAAAGTTGTGAAATTCACGACAAGCATATCCAAGCATGTTTCCCAGTAAGGGAGCTATACATTTGCATATATATGCTTTTAATACTATCTTTAAATTATGCAGGCCCAAAATGCCATTGGAGTTTATGTACATTTCTGAAAGCTGTTGTGCAGTTGCTTATCTCAGACACCAAAGACTGTGAATATCAGTACCACTAACCTGAAAATCCTAAAAAACCCTGGCTAAAATAATCAGCATTCAAATCTAATTTAGTAACTACTCTGTGATAAGTACAATGTCCTGACAACGACTAACTGGCAAGTTTGGTGATTTGGACAACATACTCTCACTTCAAAGATCTGAGAATAAATTTTATTGAATATATTCCTTATACTACTTAGAATATATTCTACTCTTCTTGAGGCATTGACTTCTCCAGGTGCATCCATTTCCAAGCTCCTACTACTAAAATGTACTTAGTAAGGGCTGTTTTTTCTCCATTATCAATTTCTTTTCCCCCACAGTTACCTCAACAGCTTTGATCAACCTATCTGCCAGCTATTTGCAATGACAGCTAGGTCAGCCAGGCAGCAGAGCTGCCAAACACAGCTGGCTGCTCAAGCTCTCTCTGCTCTGACTCAATGCCTAATGTTAGTTGCAGCTTTGCACGAGGTCTGATCCAGACGTTTGTATTCCTGATACGCAGCTCCTTCTGTAACACCATCTCCAATTTCTCTCTGTTGCTGTGAAAATAGGTCTTTGGTCTCCTCCGTTTTTATTGATCACACTCTACTGTTTGATGATGCAGTGCCTTCATCAGACCTTTCACTGCTTATCCTATAAAGTGACTAATTTTTCTTCATGTGTCTTCACAATGTTCTCAGTTATCAAGCCTCCTACCACAGAAAAACTCTGGTAATGACTTCAATGCTAACAGTTCTCACCCTAATGTTCCATTTATCTGCTTGCCCTTTCACATAAAAGTAAGCAATACTTCATTGCATCAAGGATTAGAAATGATTCTTGAAATTACAGACTTGCTGCTAGCTCTGACAATTTTAACCCTATCATGTTGCAATTCATCCACATGAAGTACAAGACAATAAAAAATATCAAGAAACTACATCTTATTCTTACTCTCTTTTTACAGGTATATGTGTCTGAACATTGATTTGGAAAGTGCAGAAATAACTTTCTCTTTGTGAGCTGGATTTAAGAGGCTGCCAATGTTTATTGATCTACAATGTGGTAGTATTAACTGACCTCTGATGAGATAACCCATGGAACATATTTAACATTTTGAGAGCATCTAGCCCTCTGGTAAAGGAATCAAAACCCCAAACCCAATACTGGTAATAATCATTAATTTTTCAGTCTTTCTATATTCAGGGAGAGAAGAAAATCCATTCCTGTTACACCCTGATTAAATGTGCCTGAAGTAAAACATATTCAAACAGTGGAGGTGCTTTAGTCAAGCACTTCATTAGTACTTTCCAAAAGTGCTAAAATTAATTGTTGACTTTTCTAGAAACAAAATTAAATTGAGGAATTAAAAGTGGTCTATATGTAGTTGGAGATGAATTAAGACATATACTCCTACATACACTAGAAAAATACACCACTTTCAAAACAATTCAGATTTTCCTAAAGTATAATCTAAAAAAAAATCAATATAAAAATTATACAATGATGTTACTGATACAGACAAAATTCAGAACTCTAAATCCTAAACAGCAGTAATAATATTTTTACTTATATAGTAACAAAACTTAATTAGTTTATTTAGCGATGATTTTGTTTTGAAAGTATCTGACTGCTTCATTAATTTCTTTTGGATTCCGGCCTTTACACTGATAGGCTTCTCCATCAATATATATTAACTGATAGTTTTATAAGACAGAAGCTATTTCTACTGTATATTTTTCTAACAATGGTCTTTTAAAATTACCTAGATTATTATGTTAGTGTAACCATGAGAAGATGGCACCTTTTCTCTCTTGAAAACAGTGTTTTATACAAGCTACAGTAAACTTTGACTGTGGGACATGGGGAAATGAACATTTATCACAGACAACAAAGTGATAGACTAATAGAGTGAGAAGAGAAAGATACACTCACTTCTCTCAACAAAAGCAGCAAACCACTTCAATGCAGCAACCTGGGAAAAGTTTAGGAAGCCTGCAATACTTCACATGGACACAAAACCCAAAATTCAGAGTTTTTCACAGAGTTTTGTGAAAAACAAAAGCAGAGAAGTGACAAAAAAAATATCTGGCCTTTACCTTTTAAAGAATCAGCATTATCATAATGTGAACTAGTATTCACTGGTTCATAAACATAAAGGGTCTTAACTGACCCTTTAACATATAGAGGTCTTAACTGACACTTCCCTACCCTAGAGTTGCCATCTTTCAGGCTGCATCATCAATTCAAAATTTTGATTAAAATTGAAAACATAATGCTTTCCCAATTATATCTTACAAGGAAAGACTGAATTTTTATTTGAAGCGTCAGCTGTTTTGGGTTCCTTTGTAGACACGTGTCATAGAATCACAGAGTGTCAGCTCTACAATTCAGCAATGTATCTCAGCAGAAATTTCTATTAAGCCAATAAATGACACAGCTAAACTGTGGGAAACCTGGGGAATATGCAATGCTATGAATCCTGACATGGTCCACTTATGATATATAAGCAACAGAAGGACAGCAGGAGTGTGGGAAATTAACTATCACAGTGGCTTGTAACAAGACTGAATGGGATGTAGCAAAATTTCAGTGCACTACAATGTTTGAAGCTAATCTATTAATTTTATTTTGAGACTGTGGATTGACTGCAAATATGGTAAAGCTGGTAGCATGACAATTCTAAAAGGAAGCTGACATTTATTTTAGATACTCATTTCACAAGAAAGTTCACTTTTTAAAAAATAACACATTTTATTTTTATGTATTTAATATTGCTGTTGAAAAAACCTACCAGCTTTCACACTGCTTGCACTAAGAATGCTATGTTAACTTCTAACAGAACAGTAGGTTAAAATTTGTAGACTGTGCAGATTTTTCCTTCCAAATGTAAGACAAGGTAGAGTAACCACCACACCAAAAACAGATCAACATGGTCTGGAAATCATGATGAAATCATAAATCACCATGATTTGGAATACAACGAAATAATCCGAGATAAGGCAAACCCTTCAAAAGAAACTTAATGATATTTAGTTAGGTAGTATATAGTTTTTCAATTTGTTAGTTCAAGGTTATTATTCTTATTAAAAAAATAATCTCTGATTGCCTATTTACAAGCCTACCTTATAAATAAATATCTTCTATGTGCTAAATAGTATTGCTGACCTTCTGAACTACCATGATTTGAGCGAAGAGATCTGGGTCTGTTTTTGCACTAAAATAAATGATTGTTGATGCATTTGACTGTTCCAATTCAGTTCTGTCTCACTGGTTTCAAGATTAAAAGATATCCAAAGAGTTAAAGGATTACAATTTCTTGGCTTTATGATTTTAAATGAGAAACTTCCACAAGACCTGCCATGGAAGCCTATACTTCAAAGAAAAAGACTGCATCAACTAAAACTCAACGGTTTCATAAGAGCTCTTTCTTAAACAATTTCTTTAAAAAATCCACATGTTAAAAACATCTAGCATTGTACAAAATTATTTCAAATAATCTCACATACCTGAGGGAGAATTATGAGCTGAAGCCAAGGATTTGGATTTTGAATCTGAAAGTCGAGAAATGCTATTGGCTCGAGTTCTAGCAGAAACTTTAGCGCTATCTCCTCCTGAGAGCAGCCTTGAACCACTTCTGATGATTGCTTCTGGGGTACGCGATGAGGCAGTGCTCCTGGTTATTGTTGCTTCAGAATCGCTACGTGCCGATAGAGAGCCAAGCCGATTCCTGCGAGGTTGAGCGAGTAAGTCTATTCTGGAAATGTTTCTCCTCCCCGATGGAGGTTTTGATGTAGAACTTGTAGTGGACACTTCAGAAGCGACTGAAGCCTTATCAGCATCAGCAAGCTCACTGTCTGAGACTTCACCAAGGCGTGCTCTGCGCAAGAGAGAAGTCCTTGTGGGACGAGGTCTTGGAAGAGTGGTAGATTTACTAGACTGCCCAAGTCCAACAGGAGAGGTTTTTGATTTAGTTGACTTTCCTTCCATCTTGGAATGTACAAGTTCATCTGCTGAGGCAAAAGGAACTCTTCCATGTGATTTGCCAGAGTAGGTTTCCTGGTCAGATGATAGGATATCAGAAATGGCAGAATGAGGTACACTGGATGTTTGGTCATCATCTGTTAAATCTACTGATGGTTGCCTCATTCTTCCACTGGATTGCACAGTTTTGCGAGCCTCAGCTCTAGACCCACCATCTGAAGATCGACTCTTAGTTTTCTTTTCAATCTTTTCTCTAGCACTCGTAGAAGATTTTAAAACATCCTTTGAAGGGGAACCAGTGGAACATCTATCTTTATATAAGTTTGTAAAGCTCTTCCGCTTCTGTGTGGATTTTCTTTCAGAGTCACCAGTAACTAGACTGATTGTGCTGGCTGTATCAACATCTGATTCTGGTGATATGGAATTATCTCTGTTATAACTAGGAGTGTCAGGACCTTCATCAGTTTTATTTTCTTCACGCAATTTAGCTTCAAGGAAAGCCATTACAGCTTCTGTGTCTTTTAAAATGAGTGTTGTATCTATACTGGAATCAGTGTCCATCGAATCACTTCTGTCACGTAACCTGTTTGCAGATACTAAAGGGGCAGCAGAACCACTCTGCTTATTAATGTGAGGAATAAGTTCTATAGGTATATTTGTGCTAGGCTTATCTATAGTAAAGCTACCTTGCCTCACTAAGGGTTTTGAAGATTCCTTTTTGTCTCCTCCAAGTACTTTAGGACTTTGTCCTCTAATGACTTCCTCATTTTTTCTTCTTTTTCCCTCAATCTGTGCCAATTTAATTTCTGCTTTATCTGTAACATGTCCAGGAGCATTTTCTTGATTATCCAAAGTTTTGGGTGACATAAGAATCTCCTCCCTACCTTTCTCAACCTGGTTTGCAGCAGATTTTGTAGAGGATAATTTTGAGGGTGTCCAGTGTCCTTGCTCCTTTCTTTCTTGTTGTTGAATTTTTGCTAAAGCTTGTTTCACCACAGAAATTTCTCTGCCAGTTTCAACTCTCTCTTTACTAGAAGAGCTGGGAAAAGAAAACACTTTGTCTCCAGTAGCTTTGGGTGAAAGACCATTCATTGCTCTGCTTGATTTAGCATCTGAGACACGAGCTGGAGTTTCTTTCTCCTGAAGTTCAGTGTCTTGCTTCTCACCTATTTCTGACCTCTGATGAGATACAGTTTTTGGTTTTAAATTTTCATTTACTTTCTCTTCTATGGGAAGCTGTGGAAGTGTCCTCCTCTTTCGCTCACCTTGGCTGGTCATAGAAGCAGCTGAACCAGCACTTCTAACAGAAATACCAGACTCACTGATGTCTGTGTCTAAAAATGAAAGAGAAAAAATATTTGAGAAGACATTCAACAGCAAGGCAAATAGAAAGATTAAATGTTTAAGACTGCATAAGGCTAATACAACATAAAACAGAACTGAAAACTCATCAGTCCATCCTGCTGTTCTATGACAATTTAGACACGTAGCAAAACATTTAATGAACTCTTTTAGCCAGCTGAATCATACAAAGTTTTTATCATCTCACAGTAGGTTAAAATAGGTAAGAAATCACTGTTATATCAATCAGCACACCATTACAACAGGAAGTGGAAAGCAAGTGTTACATTCCTACACACCTTTAGGACCAGATTTCAAAACTACCAAAAAGAGTAAGATCCTCCTTCCTCCTCCCTACCTGCCTGTTCAACAGCTTGAGGTCTGTCTCATGGACAGACTACAGCCTCTCCCTGTGAGACCTTGCCTCACTCAGGCAAGAATCTGCAGCGCTGGGAGACACTTCTCAACAATATTGAAAAGCCCCACTCATGAACAAAGAAATTACTATGGCTGAGAAAGCAAAAATAATGTTTTTATCCCAAACAAGACACTGTAGCATAAAAATGTATGGAAAATCAACAACGCTTTGCATACAAAGCATCAAAAGAATGCAGTATTAGCGCTAAACCACTTTCACTCAATTCTCAGTGTACGCAGAATGAATGCTCCTTTGGCAGAAAAGCATGGCCATCCCACGGACTGTTGCAAGGAATAACTGTTTTAGAAACCAACATTTATTTTTCCACAGTGATGATGACTGTGCCCTCTTTGCCCATTCAACAAACACAACACTTGTGCTGTCAGAAAAAAGCCTTTATTACTCAAAGGTGATATAAATTGCTCTATGAATTTCTCTGACTTTGAATATTCAGATAGAAAAAATTCTTTTTCAAGTTCATTTGTCTGCTGTTGCAATATAATGTGACACATTTAACACACATCTGTCAATTCCCTTTCTTACCAGGAGAGATCTACAAGCAACTGCTCTGCACACCCTGTTGGGACTTTCCTATCACGGCTTGCCACCAACATTGGTTGCTGCAGGAGTAACAACTGGAATATAGGGTGTCTCTCTCTGAAAGAATCCTCTAAGCAATTAATTGAATATCAACAATCATGCTGTATGTATACCTGCTACTTCCTACCCATGCTCTTCAATCTATCTTTTCTCTTTGCAGTGTCAAACCTTTGATGAAGAATGCAAAAGGACTCACAGATTTGTTCTTTTTCTATGATCTATGTTAAGACACTGATTTGAGAAACAGTAAGTACCTCTGTAATCTAAGCAAGGTTTTCTAATTCCAGGACTGGTTTTTTTCTTGAAAATTATGAAACAAATTGAAGGTTTAATAAAAATCAATATGATTGCCATCTGTGAAAATTTACCTTTCTCAGACATGCCTACTAGATCAAATATTTTATACTTATATAAGCATGTAACTAGCTTCTTGGTGAATTTCAAAAGCCTCTAGTAAAAAAAAAAGGCATGGAGTTGTTTAGCATCGTATTTGGCTAAATATGTGTTATGTGAAGTTTAAATACTAAGATTTCTAAAGAAGATATAGGCATCCAAGTCAAGAAGACATGTTTTCTGAATTGGTTTTTAGATGTACCTACTAAATTTTATTTTTATTACACCTTTGTTACTTTGGTGTTTTGGTGCTGTAAATGCTCTATTTCCCCTTTTAGTATTTTAGAATTCTTGCAGTACGGGTATGTACTACACAGTAGTTACTTCACTTTATCTCTTATCTTAGTTCTCACAATGGTAAAAAAAGCCTTTACCTCTTCAAAGAAGATCATAAAAGTGACCATTTAAAACACTACAGAAAACAAAAGACCATCAAAGCTCCTGGTTAACCACCCAAAGGATCAGTCTCAATAGCAGTGATTTTAAGTGTCCTGTATGTACACACCCAATCCTTTCAAATAGTGCACAATTTGCTCTTGATTTCCATTATTCTGTGTGTGTATCACATGACTTAATTTTTCCCCTTTCCATCTCCTTTGATTTTTAGTATCCTAGGCAAAGTTCAATGCTTATGAAGGGAGAAAAAGCTACAACAGAAGCAGCGGTCACTGATAAGTATTTTTTCCTGCATTGGTACAGATATATGCATTATGCAACATCAAAAGCAAAACTTCTTTGTACAACTTCTCCCAAAGATGATCACAACCTCTAAAGGTTGTGATCTGAAATTTACAGGAAGAAAAAAGCAGAAGAGAAGTTTATAGTCAAGACTGTAGACACTAAAGAACAAACCATTTCAAAATCACAAATGTGAAAATTAAACTATGGAGAGACATGTCCTGGCACTCACAAGGAGGGAAGATAAGGTTGTTCATTGCTGAACAGAAAGTTTCTGGGTTTTTCAAGAAATATCAAAGGTCGTCTGTATTTCCAAGATAAAGAAGGATGCTATGCTTCAGCTGAAGTCTCTCAGGTTGGATTGTTTAATAATCATTACACTGAAGTACAATTTAGACTAAGAAAAATGTAAGGAAAGAAATATACTATGCATACTATACTATTGCTATGGTACCCAAACTGTATTTAAGTGAAAGTTTCTCTAATATTAAACAGTTTATAAACTCTCCTGCTTTAGTAACATTCAGTGTAATACTGGCACTCAACTGCCACGCAGACACCACTACTGCTGAGCTTGTTTTTACACTGTTTCTGCTCAATGAAACAGAAGAATTTCACGTGAAATTGAGGCATTAGGAGTAAAAAAACTGACTAAGTACAGTACATAATCATTCTTTTCTCCCTTTAACAGGTTTTTCAGCATAAATTATGACAATAAGAACAGTTTTTAATACCATTTTCTAAAGGAGCAGGCACAGAGGACTCCAATCTCAAGTCATCTTGGTCATGACGTGTGTGATTAGCAGCCAAACTGGCCCACTGCGATACCCAACGTTTACTTCCAGGGTTAGCAGAACCTTCCTAAGAAAGAAAAAAACAGCAGAAGAGAAATTATAACTCTTTGATAAAAAGCATGCCATCTTTCCATGCTTTTCCTGAACAGATAGGTCAGACACTATTTTCCTGGAGGAAGTTGAAAAAAATAGTTTATCTCAATAAATTTTAGAGTCCCCAGCTCTAGAATGGCAAATAGCAAACCAAATCAATATAGCTGCTGAATCAGTACCAAATAAACAACAGTTCCTAGTGCAGTGAACTTTTAAACACCAGAACCTATATAAAATGTATCAGAACATGTGCTAGTTCTAAGACCAGGTTATTTCAGTTCTCAGCTCAGAAGGGCAGAAAATGTAGATGGGGTGTGGGGGTGTGTTAAACAATTAAAAATGTGCTTCAGGAAAATGTAAATGTGTGTTTTGCCATTTCTCTGTGTATATAAGCACAAACAACAACAAAAATATGCCATTTCTTTTCATAGTAGTTTAAGCACATCCAGAAGGTATAAAGTTTATAAAACTCATATCTAAAGTCACGTTCAGATATCCTAATGTTCTTCCTATGATCCACATCAATTGGCATCTTACAGGCTCTCAAGTATGCAATCCTCCAAATCTTCTCTTAAATACCAAAAGCAATTTCCTAGTATTTCAGAAAAGCTGGGTTTATCTATGAGATAGCAGCCTTTTACTTTCGTGTTAAATCTGCTTTCTCTTACTCTTATCTCACCTACAAAGTCAGTAAGAGTAAGAAATCTTTCAAAAATGAAACAATGGATTTGTGTGGACTTATTATCCAGCCTGAAGATTTAGGGCTTCAGCCTCCACATCTGAAAAAAATACACAGTGCACACATATTATACCTGAAAGCATGTCCAGCCCTTGGCATTTCAGAGCAGACTAACTTTTTTTTTTTTTTTAATAAATTTCAACAAGGTGAATAAAATTAATTAAAAAATTAAATGTCTTTTCAGACACATAACTCTAGACAGCTGAAGTTGCAAGAATAATATTATTTCATCCTTTCATAAACTACTGTCTTGAAAGCAGTTCTTCCCTTCTCACTGTACCTGCTTCAGAACCATATGCCTCTGGGGTGATGATCTTTTCTACAGAGTTCCATACACGATTTATTTACAGCCAATGTCGTCAAGTTATTCCTGGAACAACACTGACACCTGTCTTCAACATTTCTTTTTCTCTTCTGTTACAGTTACTCCATTTATACATGAAAACCCAGCAAATGCATCCATCTCAGCTGTTACTTTGCCAGACTAATTGAACAGCACTGATCTGTTCTTGTAAGGTAAATCTCCATTCCTGTAACAGTCTGAGTAGATTTGTACCTTCTCTGGACTTGTATCCACCCTTCCTGACCAATGTTAACAACTGTAATGCTATTATTACAGGGGAAGCTTCACCGTGGTGATAACACTGCCCTTTTCTGCTGGTAATGCATTTCCTGGCTATCCAAGGGTCCTCTGCCTTTTCACAGCCCTGTGATACTGGTGATACATCAGCCTAATTTCAGTATAGCATCTACGCACAAACAAAAAGTATCAAATTTCAAACTAAATGGATTTTTCTACAGGACAGAAAATTGGAGTAGTTTGGAAATACAACCTCTAAATACTCCACTTGCAATATAGCAAGTATTTACATGAACAAAATTCAATATTCAGAATGTCAATAGAATTATTTATCTGATCTTCAGTGGGAAAGACAAAGTAGACATTCAAAACAGAAAAAGGAATATTATAGTCAATGGCATTGATGACCCCATAGATGAAGAACCAGGTTTCTAACTGAGCTTCAATCTTATTAAAAAAAAAAAAACCCAAAAACAACCAAATAAACAAATCCCCAAACTAACAAAAAACTGAAGCATATCAAACACAATGTAGATAAACCCGTATTTAAGAACTGTGTTCAGCACAGACAACTGACCACTGAAAATTAAATGGAAGTTGGAGGGATAGGTTATAGCCCAAATGCCTGCAGTATTTTTATTAAACAAACTCATAGGGTAAGAGCAAATAATAACAACAACAACAATAACAATAATATTCTCTTTGTTCTCTATTTACTTAATTTTTGTCCTTTAATCACACTTACCTTGGTTGGCAAGTGGCAGCTTATAATATAGAAAATAAAAACATTTAAATATTTTAAATAGATGGATTTAGTATTTTCATTGCCTATATCTAATCACTGAAAAAGCAAGAACCAGTTCATTCAGGCTCAGTCCAACTGTGTCAAGACACTCACTCTGTATTTTTACTTTATTTATGACACACACTCCTCCAAAGTATTTAAAGACTGTTGTATCAAAGAAAAAGCTGAAAACTTCTTTAACAAGAAAAGCATTTCCAAGCATTTTATTAATGATACTTCAAAATCCCTGTAAAGCTAAGATATTTAAGTTCAGAATAAACTTTCAACCCCTGAAGTGACTCCAGATGACCCTGTCCTGCCTTGGCAGCAGGGTTGGACTGCATGGTCTCCAGAGGTGTGTTCCAACTCTAACTATTCTGTGATTCTGTACACTATTTCTATAAAATCTTTATAGTTTCCCAGGGCATATTTTCCGTTTTCAGGAATAGAAATATCTTAGATTTTTATTCTTTGCTTTTTCTACGCCAATCGCGTTTTGAATTCACCTCATTCTGCTAATCATGTACAGGGATAACTGTGATGGACAGCTGGAGTAAGTTCCACCTGCAATCTGAGTGGATGCAAAACTGGAACACTGAGCTACTCTGATGTTACCTGACTATTTAGCCAAGACCTTCAATAAGGTTTATAAACTTATGATCTGCAGCTCAGTAATGCAGTAAGTCTTCCAAAACCTACAAGCAGAAAAGTTTGTATATGAGAACATAACTCACATACTTTACAAACCAAACACATTTGCCTCTCCCTGTCCTACTGACTAAACAAATTGAGTGCAAGTTTTGGTAATAAGACTTTAAATGTAACAATCCTCTCTCAGTAGTTATCCTCATTGTTGTTTTCCCATTATTTCCCTATAAAAGACACCAGTAATTTTCTAATTAACTTCTTTTTTACTTCTACATATCTATCAACCAACTTCTACTTTTAACTTTCTCTAGTAAGCTTTCTTCCACTTTCATCTGTCCTCAACTCCTCTTACACTAATCCTTGCTCTATCCACAATGCTTATGTCAGTTTTGCTCCTTGACTGACTGAATAATTTTCATTTTTCCCCTATCATCATGCCTTGTAATATTTTAAATTATGCTAATAACCTATTCTCTCCCACTATATAAAGACCTTTTAATGCAGCACAACAGTCACAGTAATAAAACAGCACAATTCTTGTAATTTCCACCTAAATCAAAGTGAGTTTTATTATATCACTGCCAGAAGGTTTCTTAAATCTGCTGTATGATTGCAGAAGTAGTCTCAGTCTTCTAAAAACAATACCTTTTATTTGCAAAGTTGACACCTGAAAAGAACAATTATGTTAATAAAATAAATCATACATTCTTCTTCTGCTTATAAAAGTGAAAAAAATATCAATACTCTTTAAAACTGACAAGGCACAAAAGATCAGAGTGCTGCAAAAGGCATAAAAAAAAGAGAAAAATAATATGGTTATAGATTTGTGCAAAGAAGCAAGGTGGAAAACCTTCCACGGGATATGCCTGTGCTGTGTGGCAATACTTCACTTGGAGTGCCTTAGAGAAACTAGGCAAAGGTACTAATCTAGACACAGTGACATACTTAGTGTCTCAAGGCTTCACAGTAGCTAAAATACAATCATGAGAAAACACACCTCTATGAGAAACAGATACTAAAATCAATGTATTTGCATGGCAGGCACACTAAGTAATACTTTAAGCTCTTGATATCTTAAAAAAAAATTGCTTATCTATAAATTTTGCTAAATTACAGGACCATACTTCAGAAACAGTTTGCCAAGGGATGTAGACCTAAGTGTTATGTGCTTCATTACTGTTGCCAGTTGATTCTGCTCCACGGTGATCCTGTTCTTTTCCAGACACATTTCAAGCTAGTTTATCCTTAACAATGGTATCAGAATACCTCCCAAGATTACAATATGAAATATGATCAATGTCTAGTTTGTGTGCATATTCTAAGGTATATATAAAGATAGAAATTTTCCTCTGTTTCATCTTTCACCAACTGATTAAGTTATACTGTGTCTGAATCAACTAATGTAAATGATTTGTCATGAGTGGCACCTCTCTGGACAACTTAAACCACAAATGTAAAAACCTGAAGTCCTCTGGCTTCAGAGAAAAAATCTGAGAAGTATTATCCACCATTTTTTTCTAGATGACTTTGTATCATGTATTAAGTGCACACATTTTATTTCTGAATTTTAATATCATTACTTGCTTTGGGCTATAAAACATAACCAGCTTTTCCTCAGTTCTGCTGAAGAACTTACAAGGAGTATACAGTGTACAAAGCCATGTTGTGGCAAGGAAACTTCTGCTACATTTCCAATACACTGGTGTCAGTGCACACAGAAAGGTAGCCAAGTTTTAAAACACCTCCACAATGAATTATGTCCGTCTCAGACAGAGAAGCTTTGATAATGCAATATGGCCTAGGAGAAATAAAATACTTATAGATCTGAGTTAATCTTTTCCAGGCAAGATTTTGTTTCCTGTTTAACACTTACTGGTCAGTTCTTAGTGCTCTCTTTTAGTGGAAGAAAAAAGAAGACCGTCAAAAATTAAATTCTACCTCTGTGTCAAGAAATCCAGTTGTACTCAGTGGTCTTTTTTCTTCCAGCACTACTGTAGCAGAATTTATAGCCCAATCTTTTACTAAATCTTTCTGGTTCTCGTTGATAACAGGCCTATTATAATCCTGGCTGCCATCCACTCCAAATACCTGAAAATGAAACAAACCATTACATTCATTAACCCAATACCATCCTGATACAATGTTCAATGTTAATGGATGGATGGTGGCATGCTGGATAGTGAGTATAAATAGGTTTTATTGTATTATGCTTATCTGTCACCTTAGTGCAATCTACAGATTAATAGAAGAAAAATCTACAACAATTAAAAAAAAAGTGGAAGTCTATGTCAACATTGTGAAAATTCAAAGAATTGCTAGTGGTAATGGTCAGATATGAAAAAATGACACTTTAATGAAAGGAACAAAAGACAAAAGCAAAATCATTGCAGAACCCATTTTAACAATTAAGGGGAAAAACCCAGTAACTAGAATCACCAAATTTTCAGATTATTACTATTATCTAATGAGAATGAGAAATACAAATTCTTGCATTTGCTATTACTATGCTTATTGAATTATTTCTCTGATACAAACAAAACTTCAGCTGTTAGAGACTTGGCAGATGTTAAAAGTCCACCAGGTCTCATGAATCATGTAGACTCATCTCATCCAAGATGTGACTTGGCATAGTTCTTTTACTACTCTATTTCCTAATGATGTTTATATTAATCTCTTCTGCTTTAAGCCAGAATTATTTTCCCATGACATTTTAAAAACATCGCACAGAAAAAAATACTAGAAAAACATTATTACTAAGGCAATTAATAATAAGAACTTTAGCAGGAGAACCATCATACTGTTTGTACAATTTCTCATGAGTCATAGAAATCAGGGAATATGAATTGCTTTCAGAATTGATGTATAATCAAAGACATTTTAGAAAATATCTGTATCTTGTAAACATGTAACTTATAAAATTTGCTAATTTCTGCCTAAGAAATAAACTCACAACTTTAATACTAAAGGCTTAGACATTAAAAAAAATACAGAATAAAATTAACCTTCCACATTAAAACTAGTTGCCAAAAATTAACAGTTAACATCAAAAATTGTTTTGTCATCTTCACAGATGTTATTTTCCTGTAACAAACACTACCAGTGCAGAACAGGAAAAGGTGTACAGAATTTTTTTTTCTCCAAAAGTGTGCTGTAATTCAGTTTTGCACAGCAAAGCTAGAGGACTGGTTTATTACAATTCTGAACAAGGTTAGTGTCTTCAAAATGGATTCACCACTAGATGGCCACAAAGCATAATGTTGTCAGCTTCTGAGAAGCAGACAAAGGAAAAAACAACAGTTAAGCACCCTGTTATTTAACTCTTTATGCTAACTGTACAGGAAGACCTTGCTACAGCATTACTACATTTAGACCTGAGGAAATTTTCTCAGATGCACTGGATTTGTTTTTTTGCTCTCATGAGAAAAGCCTGCTTTCCTGACATCTTAAAATTCAGGCAACGCTCTCCAAATTTTCAATTTATACATAAATAATTTCTATAGTCTCTGGATCAGAAGTTGCTTAACAAAACATTTACAAAACATTGTTTTCTTTTTATAGAAATAGTGTTAAAACTTAAATTTTTGCTTTCATGATATACTTTTGATTTGTACAGTTGTAGCAATTTCTGAAGATAAAAACCAGTTACGGTCCACTGACACCTTTCTTTGACTATATCACTATTCTGCAGACTTTTTTCTTTGTGCATCATAGTTTCATTGATTACAGAAATTTATATGTTCTTTTAATGAAAATAAATTCTGGTATTATCACATAAGCACCAGAAGGAAAATATGAATTCTACACTTTCATATCTAATTGGGACTACAGCAGCAAATTGCTGCTTATAAGTTGCTTCCTTTTATCTGACAGCACATTCATTTACCATGTCAAATTTCTTTACTTTTATCAGAAGTAATGCTTCTTTCAGTCTTACCTTTTCTAGTACTGAACTCATGTTTAAGCAAATTTTGTTATTCTTCTTCTATTACTGAAATTACTGCAAAACCAAATTTGAATATTGCTTAATTTTTTCTGTGAAAGGTAATATGAATATCACTAAAACCCAAGTAATAGCACTCCTAATATTCCTTCTCTCTATACAGTGGGAATAAGCAGAATATTTGGGGATATTCTGCTTATAGAGGAGATAAGCAAAATAATCGGGGGCAGCATTATTGGAAAGAAGAGCAAAACATCTTCTTCAATAAAAGTATGTTTTTGTACTACAATGTCATTCTAGGTTTGCTTTGTGAATGCATCTGCCCTAAGTTCCACTGCTATACAACTGCAAAGCTCCTCTTCCCGGAAGAAAGAAAAGATGCACCTAAGTGTGATGCAGCTCAAAGACTAAATTGCAGATTTCTGATATATAAAAAACCCTTGAAAAGACTGTTAGTAACACATAATTAAGAACTTAAGTACTAAAACTATTCACAAAATAAAACAACTCAAGTATTTGATAAAAATGTAGATCATTACTTACACATCTGTCACATACCTGCAGAAAAGCAATTTCAATATCAGAATTTCAGGATTAACCAATCCACTTACTCCATTTATCAAACAATGAGAATATACCCTCAACAGAAACAGCCATGGAATAACCTGAATGTTTCTGCTGGAAATCATCTCTCTACCATCTCGAAAATGCAATTTGTACTTTCTGGGCTGATAAAATATGGCATGTGTGCAAACAGTGGGCTGTTGTGACTGAAGCCTGAATGGATAGAGACTTGTATTTTCCTACAAAGACTAGATTACATTTTTCAAGGCTTTCAATTCTTTAGATGTTTCTGTTCTTTAAATACCTTCATGACTGCAAAGTAATTTAAGGGAGGTCTAGGAGATAATTTAATGAAACCAAGAGAATTCTGAGGAAATGCTGATGACACCTCTTGCTGTATCTCTCATCTATTTAGACAAAAAGACTGAAGTTTCTTTCTGTAAAGCTTGTATTTGTCAGAAGCAACTATGAAATACATTTTGATTAACTGCATTACAGGGAAGAAAAGGATGAAGGCAGGTTCCTCAATCAATACAGATACAATGCAGATTTGGACACATCAGGCTGTTTGAAAATGAGAAGCAAGCCTTCATTTCTGATAAAGGAGGTAAAATAATCCTATGTATTCTGTGTATGTGACTAACCATCACAAATCATACATATCCACCACACAGCTGTCAATGCAAAAAAGGTTTCCTAATTAATTTACCCTTTTTAAATAGCACTGTAAACACAGGGACTTTCACAAGACTCTGATTTTGCCTCTTTCTTTTTTTTTTTTTTTGAGAGAGAATCTGGGGAATGAGGAGTAATGTAAAAAGAATAAATAAATACAATTTTTTAATACAATAAGTACAATAATTCCTAGAAATATTAAAAAGCAACAATACTCATGCATTTTTTTTAACAGGTGTAATTTAAAACTGAAACTACCAGAGAAAGGTATTTTTAAGACACCTGCTTCCTACAAGCAATCATTCTGGAAAGCTAAAGGTTTTTTGCCCTGCTCTGTCCTATTGTTTATTTTTCTTAAATTATATTTTTGCAGGAAGATTACATTGTTTCATCCTGGTTGTTTCAAGTTTCATGAAGTTACAGAACAAAAACCAGGATGAAAAGTTTCACAGAAACTCTGAAAGTTGACTGACAGACAAAAATCTAGACACCCCACCAATTTCCACCATTTCATGGGGTTCTTGCAGGATCTATGCCACATGGCTGTAATGTAGAACAGACACAAACGTTGTGTAAACTGTTGGTGGTGTTAAAAAATAACTTCTTTATTGTTATGAAGCATGAAACAATTTCCATTGTGAATCAGGACATTTTAAATGCATGGGAATGAAGACATGCTGTAGAAAGTCAAGACCCATCTATGAAATGTTCTTGAGGTAATTTTGTCTAACCTGCATTCCAACTGGTCCCTTATGCAAATGGATTAACAGGTGATACAGGACAGACATTGTCTAACTTGGTAGCTCAGCAGGGGCCACCAAGATGGCAAAGACCAGAGCATTTCACCTGTGGGGAGAGTCTGAGGAAGCTGGATTTGATCATTTTGGAGCTGGGAAATCTTTGGGGTTGCCTAACAGCAGCTCCCCAAGTACAATGGGGAGCATACCAAGACAACAGCCAGGCTCTTCACAGTGCTACACTGCAGGGGGACAAGGGAGAACTCATGTCAGATGAGACAGGGTATGAAGAAGTTTTTTCACTCTGAGGACAGTCAAGCAAGCTTGCCTAGTCTCTGCCCATGTAGGGCATGAAGACCCAAATGGATAAAGTCCTGGGCAACCTGGCAGACCTCAAAGCATCTTTGAGCAGGGGGTTGGACTAGACATCTCCTTTTCAGGTCCTTAAGTGAATCTATGCTCCATAATAACAGCAATCTTACATAATAACGTAGCATCTCAGGTTTCCTAGAGCAAAGTTTTGAGAAAGCCCCAAGTATCTCAGAGCAGCAGGGAAAAGGTGAGCCCCTGGTACATACTCTTCCATTTCAAAGCAGTGAAGTAAGTCCTCCAAAGATCCCCTATGATAATCCATTTACATTCTGCAGTAACAAGGGGGCAAAACAGCAGGCTAAAACTATAGCAACTCTGAAAGCACTATCTTGTTACTTGCTGGAATGCAAACTTGCCCTGAAAAAATACAGAAGGAAAATATGCACAAACTAATGGCAAAACAACTGTAACCTAATGAGGATATTCACAAATTTCATCACTTTATAGCTGCAACAGTTTTTCCAATATTCTGAGAATACAACCTTATCTGTAATAACCAGCAATTGTTAAAATTCTTTATCCAACCAAATCCAAGAATTAACAAAATCTATCTAACACAATAAAAGCAAGATGCAGATCTTGCAAAAGGTACTGGAATATTTTCAGAGACAGCGTGAGTTACAGCACCAAGTCTGAACCAGGCCTTGGTCTCTTTGGCAAGGCATAATTTTGCAGAAAGCAGAGTAGTCTCTTTTGGCAGGTCATATACACTTCCCTGTGACAACAGCTCATGACTCAGAGTTCACCTGCTCATCACCATAGCTGCAACACAGCTCTAACACAAGCTAGCTTTAGTGATCAGGAATTGGTCTTGTTCACTCTCCCTTCTGTCCCAAAGTAGATGAATGAATATTTTTTTGTAGCACAGATGAACTGTACTAGAGGTAAACATAATGACTTTAGAATTAATTATCAAGATGATTCTTTAAAATCATGGAAGTCAATTTTCTTTCTCAGTAGGTGCAATACTTCCAAGAAATAAAAATAAAACTGGTCACACAAAAAAGAATGGCAATAGGAACCGTTTTTCTGAATAAGAAGGAAGACAATGGTTTGCTAACCCACTCCTCACCTGCTGTTCTTCCTATGTGCTTTTTATAAACTTGAAAGCTCTTGACTAAGAAAATAATCTTTTCTCAGTTGTATCTCGTTTAGATGCTTTTCCAAGTTCATAATATCTGGACTTCATACTTGCTTTGCCTTTAAACTGTTTCATGGTGTAAGAAAATCACACTGCAGTTCTACAATACCGTAATTATTCAGTACTTAATGACCACAGAGCTAGTTGCTCATCCAAATTACTTAGGATACTGATATAAATGGAAAAAAAACTTTAATTTGAGACTTCTAATAGATACGTTCACTCAGTTTTACAGCAAATTATGTATATTAGAATGGGAAATTCTGAAGAATCCTATCTAGTTTTAAAATTTTTAGTTTACAAAGTTTCCCCACTAGTCTTACTGCTGAAGTCTTAATGAAAAGGAAGTACAGTAATTACCCATACCATCAATTAACAGAAAACCAACAAATAAATATTACAAATTCCTATTCATTAATGATGGTATTTGAAAAAAAAAAAATTTCAATAACTTTTTTGCTATTCTTTTAGATCCTAACAACTGTCAGGGATGTAATCTAGAAACATATTTTAAAAATATCATTATTCGAATGCTATTAATTTTGGTGTAGGCAATCTGTACAAAAGGAACAGAATGAAACCCAATGACAAGAAACACACAAGGGAATTCAAAGATGAACAGTTAAAAAAAACAAAATCAAAGCAGAGCAATGAGCAAAGGGGGCTACACTGTACAAGGCATTAAAGAAGGATCATGGCAAAATTAACAGGGAACAAATGATTAAATTTGAAATAAGGTATTTGTCATTGTAAAGTAATGGTAATGTAAACTATGATAGCAATTGTGTTTCATAATCTTTTAGGAGAAAGGAAGATCATAAGCGTATTTGTTTGTCATAGAAGTCAAAAGTATGTTTCAGAAACTGAGCTGTAAACTGATATAGTCAGATCAGCAAAAACCAAATGTATAAAAAAAAGGGAATAAGTATGATTTTGAAAATACAAGCAGGATTTCAGGATTTGAGCACAGGGGGTACTAAGAAAGAAGAAATTGTAAATAAACCACACTCAGATTGATTTATGGCAAAAGAGGACTCCAGAGAGCAAGTAAATGGAAGAGGCTTCAGATTGTCTCGGCAGATCATCTCAGTAAGGCTGCATTTGGTGCTCACGCTGAGCTCCTGACAATTCTTCCACAGAAGGTAGTTCAGGCACTCATAATACACAGTAAATCGGCCCTTCGAAGTCAGTTATTGATCATAGAGAAAAGACAAAAGGCAAACGTTTTTTCTCAGCTTTCGCAAAGTGAGATAAGAGTACAACACCTCAGCTCACTTTGTGTTTAGTTACTACATGAACGGTGTTTAACCAAGCTGCTTCTGAGGAGTTTCATTTTAATAGGTTTTGCTTGTTCTTGGCAGTTGTCTGGGCCATCCCAGGCAAACACACTGTGTTCTGTGAGGAAATGTCTCATGAATAGCCATGGATTTTCACAGAAGCTCTTTACATAATTTTAACTCTATATCCACGTTATAGGATCACATGCAAGATGCTGTGGTATAAAAAAAGCCACATAAGCGAATGAAAAGGATCAACATGCCAAGTCTAAGAGCTTCCTCCTACCAGACACCAGTTACATATTTACATGCATACATTTTTTGTCCCTGTTTGCTACTGTGAAGAATTAATTTTCTTTAGGAATCCAAATTAAAAAGGCAACAACAAGTTTAGAGACTGTAAAACTCCTTTCCTTGTAAGAACAAAAGGTGACAAACATCCTCTGAACTCTTGACAAAATTTATAAGCTCAGATGATTGGCTAGGCTTCAAGCGGTCTACTGCTTTTTCAGCACTGTACTCATAAAATAGTCACTCTGCAAACAAGACACTCTGTAGGGCTCAGGGCATTTCTCTCAAAGAAACTGCTGAAGCAATGGTAAAAGCAATTAAACCCAGAGAGTGTGAAAGGACAGGAGACCTGAAAGAGATTTTCTCAAAATAGATACATCTACCTTGGTTCCTTAAAGAGTCATTGAAGTATACTGAGATTTTTTTTTTCTCTTAACTTATTCCCTACCCATCAATTCTTCCCAGGTAGTTTTTTCATTTATAATACTGAAAAAATTGCTGAGTGCAGTCCATAATATGAATGTTAACTCCATAACCAGAGAAACTATAATAACAATCTGCAAGGTTATTGATAAATTTTTAACAACAGAGAAGACAAGATCTGCTATACAAACTTTATGAACACCTGAAGTGAAGACACAACATTCAAAAGTAAACCCTCCTTCAAAACACATTAGCCAACATTACAATGTGGTATGAACAGATATATCCTGGGAGTAAAAAGAATAAAGAGATTCCATTTTATAACAATTGTCTTTCAGAACAGATTCCCATTCAAGAATTAATAAACAAGATTGAAGACCAAAAACTCAAGAGTCCAGACTCGTCCTTCGAAGCGCGGCCTGCCCAGAACCACCTTTCCCATATCGGGGCAGAGACAAATAACAGCGAACCCCAATAACTCATGTATTTTATATGGTAAACTTAACACTGAAAACATGTTCTAAATTAAGTCAAGATCCTGAATTTCCTTCATTTTGTACTAGGCTGTTAGCAGCAAGGAATTTTAAAAAGAGCTCTACAAGTATACAGAGAGATCCATCATATATTTTTCTTCCCATGTTATAAATATATTTATTTTCTAAACCTTAGCCTACTAACAAATTCATACTTCTCGAGGAATTTAAGTGACATTTGAACACCTGGATGCAGAAAAAGGATTGACTACTGAAAGGACTTTTAGGAAGCAAAATTTAGTGCTATTTTTCAAGTATTCTCTATTCATAAAGAACATAAAGACACAACCATAAATTTTAACTTGCATCATCTTTGAACATTTACAATTGACAACTCTGCATATGTACTGCATTTTTTAATCTTAAAATAAAACCTTTTTTTTTTTTAAAATCTTTGAAAGTTGTATAAGACACAAGCAATAATGTATTTGAAAACTTCATTTTAGGTAAGTAGAAGACATTCACCCTAATACAGTCATGACTGCAGATATGTGATTACCCCTCTTTTTTAGGGAAAAGAATCAAAATTAGAAAGCTTTTGTCTGTAACTTATGTTTTCCTCTTTCTTTCTTTCTGATAATGCACTTTTCTCACATTTTCTTCTCAAAAGTCAGGCTTTAAAATGGTTGAGAAATAAAGGTTCTATCATTTGCTATTCTACTCCTTTTCTGCTATAGTGACAATACCTTTTTCTTAGAGGCTGAAAGAGCACCAGAGGAAGAACTCTATCCTTAGCAATCTAAATGAAATAAAGATGCTGAATAAGCAGGACAGCATAGTTTCTGACTTTTAAAAATAATTTCACACAAGTATCTATTCTTCTTGAGACTATTTCCTTGAACCTTTAGCAAAAGTCTACACTAAGCAAAAATACTACTTTTGAAGGAAGTAATACAGCTCAACATTAAGATTTTTACTCCCCTTTTCTTAGAATTACACAGAGAGATGTATTTTTTTTTCTGAGAATTTTAACTTTGACTTCCTGCATGTTTCTCTTGGATTCTTAATGTAAAGAAGCATTAATAATCTCACCTTGATTTTTTACAAGTTAATACTACTCTTGCATTTGTGGTTTCCTCTTATGTTCCTTTCCAGAGAAAATTAAGGCTGAGGCTAAGAATGAGTCACACTTGGGAGTAATCTTTGGATATTTTGGTCATTCTCATCCTTTCCTCCAACAAAAGGGAGGAAATATCCAAACCCAGAAGTACTTTATCCCAATTAAATTTTTCAGGTAGACCACACACAAATTTTAGCACCATTCTAATGGAAATTGCTACTCAGAAGAATGCATTATTTGTGCAAATGTTTTAGAGAGTGGTCCTTGCTATTTGTAGTGCATTTTCATCCCAATCCTAGCAAATTAAACTCTTGAATTTCAATTAAACTTTGGACCCAAGGGACACTCTTAAATTACTCAATTGAGCGGACATAGTAACTACTCAGAAAAAGGAATGACTTGCCAACAATGAAAGAGTGATTATACTGAAATAATTTATAAGATGTATACCAATAATTCTTTTAAATCCTCAATAAAGAAGCACAGGAGTCAACAGGCTAACAAAGTCCTTGTCTTATACCTCACTCATCCCCCTTCGGCAAAGATTATCCAAAGCATTAGCAATTTAAAATAGGAGGGAAGCAAAGCTGAGCTCAGCTGGAGGACAAAATTTTGGCTTACATTTGGTTTAGATTTTCTTCATTGGCTGTTTTTCAGCACTTCATAAAAATAGTAACATACTACTTCATATTCCCAAATCAAATAAGAATTGCATAGCAGGGCTCTTTGAACTGGATGTAAAATATAGTGTTCATAAGATTTCAACACAGATACTAAGTGAAATGATACAGAAGACTTTGAAGAAAAAACATCTCTGCTTTGCTTCATAGGAAATCTTTAATACCTAGTGGTGACACCTTTAAAGTTAGCAGTAAGGGAAATTTATGATACCCAGAAGCTTTTATATAACACTAAGGTTATTAAGCAATACTTTACTATCATTCTTAAGGCTTCCACTCACTTCCTGTTCCTGAATATCTCCTGTAACAGGAGAGATTTGCTTCAAACAAAAAACTGACTTTAGATAATCTGAATGGGTACTGAAGGCCACAAAAAAGCTGAAATTTTAATAACACTCTCAGGCATGTGGTGTGATTCTTAGAATGTGCTGTGTAGGGCTGAGAGTTTGACTCAATGATCCTAATGGGTCCCTTCCAACTCAGCATACTCTATGATTATAAATATAAGACAGAATTAACGTTTTTATCAACTACATAAATTATCTATTTTCAAATAGAAAATAGTTATTACTTCGTATCGTTTCCAAAAACCCTGTTGAACTACTATATTTAGCTAAAACTCAATTTACAAATTTTCTGATGCAATTTAGTTGAAGATTTATAATTTAAGAATAAATGTAGAAATTTGTCATTCTTTACTTGCTTCATTTGGAATGCCTTTAGTTCCTAGTTGTTTTTTTGAACATTGATTCAAAGAAGTCAAAAATTTCCTTTTCAGAATCCGTAAGAGGTGAAACTATTATCTTTATTATTTTATTGAAGGTGACACCCTTTAATCCCTTTAAACACCTTTTTTAAAAGAAAATCATCTACAATAAAATGGCCCATTGCCCTGCTACTTCAGAATTTTTTTACAAAATCAAACAAGTGAAGCTAGCTTGTCTTACAAAACACAGTTTTCAACACTAGCCAAAATTGATTCTAAATTATTAATGTATTTGTTCATCTCTGGAAAGTTTTAGACATGCAAATAAATCCTTAGATAATTCTAAAACAAGTAAGTGATGAATTTACTGTTAAATTAGCAAAACCCTAGCCTAGAATCAGACGCAGGCATTCTACCATGACAGATTACCTAGGAAAACACAAGAAAACCAGAAAAAAAACTATTTCAATTCATGTTAAGTAACATGATTAAACATAGCTTCTGCTATCCATATCTTCCTGCTGAATCCAAAGAACAGTTATTCAATGCAGTTTTTAAACTGCAAATACAATTTTTATTGTTATTGATATTTCTATTGTTACCCATAAACAAACTAAGAAATTTACAGTGCTATCATATAAACACATTTGGAAAATCAATGCATTTTCATACTTACTCTTTATAGTTGACACTGAAATTTAAGTTTCTTTTACTGAATATACTTTTTAAATAAGTATAGAAATCATTTGCAATCTATATGATAATTTGGATGGAACCAGTTTATGTAATGAAAACCAGAGACGATAGGCTTTCAAGAACAATTGAGTATTTCCACAAGAACCACCCTCATAAAAGTACCAGTTAAATGATTTTTTGGTGCCTGGTATTTTTTATGGTTAAATGATTTTTGGTGCCTGGTACTGAAATCTTTTGGAAACACATTAAAACTACCAAACTTTAAGACAGCAGCAGTAAGCAAGAAGGAATAATGTTTAGCCAAATGCCTGCTGCTGCTCTTATGACATTTCATATTTCAACATTATAGACTGGTTTAAAAACTTGTGCTATTGCAGCAGCTTTAACAAGCAGAACTGAAGGGGTAGAGAGCTACCCACACATCCCATAACACTCGTAACATCAGAATGCATTTCAGGTTTCTCACCTTGTCAATCATTTTGCGGGCTTCCACTTCTTCAGGATTGGGATTTTCCAACTCAATAGTGTAAGTACCTTTGTCACTCTGGTCATCCTCATTGTCCTTTTCACTAGCAGCAGAAATATGTTGGCTCTTCAACTTTTTGTCCATCTCCTGGTTCTGATTAGGCCTATGGCCAAGGCTTCCTGAACTCCTTAACAATGCAGCTTGTAAGGCAGGTAACGCAGCAGAGGATTCTTCTGATTTCTGGTTTAGAAGTTTGGCATGAACACCATGTACTGCTCTGTGATGTGATGAGCTAGCTTGCACAGGTGAAGGGACTTTTTCTCCTGATGCAGGTTTCACTCTTTCAGCTCGTGCATGAGATGTTGGAGATGGAGATTCTGGGCATAGAGCTCCTACATTCTGAGAAAAAGAGTAAGAACGTCTCTTGCGAGGATGGTCTTCATCAAAAAACTCAATCATAAAGGCAGTCTGACTCAAACCAGCTTGCTCTTGCTGCTTTTCTGTGGAATGGACTTTCTGGTGTGACTTTTTCAGCTCTGTATGATGGTGCCTTAAGTGCTCTTCAAGTGCTGCCCGTTTACTGTAGTGCCGGTGTGCACCAATATTTTCTGAATCACTTTGTGTGCCATCATCATGCTTATTCCCTACAAGCAAAACAAAACAAGACATAGCACAGTGAAACAAAGAAAGACCACAACATTACATCAACAAAAAAAAGCCAAGCAGCAAACTAAGAAGGAAATTATTTCAAAGTGGATTTCTGTTTAAACTCCAACAGCTTTCAGTACCTGGCTCTGCAAATTTGGTACAGTTCCTGGAAATGCAATCAACTTGCTACAAGTCAAACAATGAAACATTTTCAAAGCTGATCAGTAACAGCAGTGCATTTGAAGTATCCTTTCCCCAGTATTCTCATATGTGAATACTTACCAGTGACATACAAAAGCCAGTTTTTTACCAGTTGTACTATAGTATGTTTTTGAATTATATCAGTCTTGTTACAGAGCCAGTTCATTATAAATGACTACTGACACATTCCAGGCAGGGTTAAGAGGAAAAAGAAAACCTTAATGAAGTCCTTCCGACAGTGGAAAGAGAGCCACAGTTCATATTGCTGGATTCCTCTCACATTTACAACAGTTTATCAAGAGAAATGTCTACTTAAACTTGGATTGAATTCTTTATTACTCTTTCCAAGAAGAGCAATGAGTTTTTCCATAATTCACTCCGCTCAGCATCTGACGTGTGCAAGTAAAATGGTTGTTATTACTAATTCATTCCATGAACTACTCTGAGATCTATGAATAAGGATTACATATTTAATAAATCATACATACACCTAAAGATGTACTTTGCAATGATACCTGAAAATGTACAAAGGTTGTATACTTACACATAGTAAGTGTATTTAACACAGAGAAACCTCATGTACAATGAAAGTATAAATGCTCCTAAGTTTTAGCTCAGTACCTGAGAAGGAACACTTTCATCCTCTCTGAACTCTTTTAGATCAAATTCTGCTTGTATATATATATTTTTATATTTATTTTTAACATATGTATATATTTATATATTTTTAAATATATTTATATAATGTCCAATTTCTGTATTTTTGATTCTCAACATTTTTTTTAAGATTTTCTCATTTAAATATTAGGATACACAGCTACTGTTCAGTTAAACAGTAAGCAATTACATACTGGCTAATCTTACTTATTAGACTAACACCACTGAAAACACAGCTGAAATCCCAACTTACATTCCTGTTTTCTACTTGTTAGAATAGTGTCTACAAAAATTCTGTGATGCTTCATATATTTCCAAATAATAATAAAGCAGTATCAACATCACAGTGAAAGTCATATAGTCTAATTTTACCAGTGGGACTTCAGTACAGAATATTATAAGAAAAAGTTGAGGAGAAAAAAAAAGCTTTGAGTTTAAAAAAAACAAACTTTTAAAGCACATAGGTATATGTACTATCTAAAAATAAAACTAATGAATGAGCATACAAACAGGCCATAGAAGATTACAAAATTCAGATATTTATTAGGGACATATGCATCCCATAACTTACACCTCTTTCAGATGAAAATTAATCAGACTTTGAGAAGTTTCTGTCAGGAAAAGGTTTATAAACAAAGCCCCTTCTATTTATCAAAGTGTCACAGCTAGCATGTTAAAGAATGTTTATGAATATAATACGTTTACATGAAGGAAAAAGAATGTGATTTACACTGGAAGAAATAATATACTATTGTCTTTATGCCAGCACATTAATCTAATTCTGCTTTCAGAATTTTATTTTTAGTTAAATTTGAAAGGGTCAGCCTTAAAAAGCAGACTTTTCATCAATAACGCAAAGAATGTTGTACCCAGTCCTAGCTGGTTTATGAACTAGACATGATAATGTTGCAGAGCCATGGAAAATGAGAATTGTAGGGTTAACCAGCTGAAATTAAAAGTGGAAAATAAGACAGACTTGAAAAAGTTCATCAGAAGTTTTCAGTATGAAAGTTTGAATGGTACTGGAATCTTCATCTGAACATCAAAACTATCTGCTTCTCTATTCCATTAAGTGACACTCAAGAGAAAGTACACTTGTCATGTGTAACATTTTATTTAAATTCATTTGAAATGTCACTGTCTGCAATAAATTAACATGTATGATCACCTGGAACTCCATTCAACAGCAGCACTCATTTGAATACAATAGTCCACAAGCTGAGTATAAAAATTGAAGCTCCTCCTTTATGTCTGATTCCTGACTCAAACTTGATTCCACCAAACATGATCCATAGAAGCAGAATGAGTATATGATGCATTCTTTGCCATAAATTATTTTCTTAGAACACACAAATAATCACATAAGATATGCTATCGAAAGAGTTGCTAAAAGCATAAATAAATGAACTTCAGAGCTTTTATTCTAAAAAGCAATTCATGTTTTTAAAGTACTTCATGAGAAAAACTGAGATATATAAAATCTAACTAAATTTTGGTTTTTTTCCTTTTCTTTTTCAAGATCAATGTTTAAATACCTGATGTTTTCAGCCACACTAGAACATCTCCAATTAGCATATTGATTGTAAAATGATTCAGCATTTGGTTTCTTATGCTCTTTGTAAGACTTAATTCAGCAATAAAATTTCCCAGCCCAGACCCTTGCACCCATGTGGAGTATCTGTGATTTGATCTGAACTCCACATGGGCTCAGGGATCCTCTGCATGCTGGCCAGGAATTGCTGCGTTCAGAACTAAGCATCGCTGCAATTATACACTTTACCTTTCAGCCTCTTCAAGTACACTGGAACGTCACTCTTAATACTTTTGGAGTCCTCCTCTGTTGGCTCCCATATCATTCTCGGAGGATTGTTCTGTGCAAGCCAATCTGCCACTTTGCTCTCGGCAGCCATCATCACCGTCTGCAGCCCCGGCAGGTCCTGACCGCTGGAGGAAGACGGTTTTTTCGACTTGTGGCGCTGCTCCGACGTGAATTTTGTCACATGATCTTTGATCTTTACTTTTCCTGGAGTGTTGTCATCAAATTCAATGGTAAAGGAAGCATGCCCTGAAGCTGCTGCATGGGAGCTTTGGGTATCTTTTGTGGGAATTTCATGAATAGTGCTCTCTGCTACCTGTGAAGCTTGCTGGCATTCTTTAGTAGGGATTTCAAAATAACTGGGCTCCCTGCAGAAAGGATAAAGTTCTTCACTTGCAGATGCAGATTGCTCCTCAGATTTCTTGGCATCTGTGCTGCATCCTAATAGGAAAAATAAAAAAAACAGATTTCACAATACTTGGGAATTTCAGGCTCTTCAAGAAGTTTCTGAAATCCTGTAAAGGCCACTTGAGTAATTTCTGGAATGAACAGTAAGATTGTGGAGTAGATTGACCACCATAGTTCTGGAAAAATAGTTCCAGAATAATATATAAAAGGTATTAATGAGAAGGCAGTTTGAACTTCAGCTGTGAGAAGTGTAAAGTGGCAAAAAGTTCACTTAGAATTTGGCAAAGTGCATGCAAAATACTTTTAGAAGATGTAAAGGTCAGATGAGTTATTTGAACATGGAAAACAGGTAAATCACAATGGCAAAGTTGTTGAGATGATCATAATCACAATTCCAATCTATTGGAAAAAATATCAAATCAGGGTGCTCCCAAAACAAGTGCTAATGATCTTCCATCTCCTGCAGTGGATAGAAAGCATAATTTTGTTTGGCCAAATTCTTCAGAAAAACAATTCACATATTAATGCAAGATAAACATTAATTCTGGCTTGAAAAGTTAAACACTGCTGAGCACTGGGAAGTGTTTTGGAATTCAAACACTTTTTGTTTCTACAAAAAATAAAATCAAAGAATCAAGCTAAATCCTATTGTCATGTCCTCTTGTTTTCTTATTTTACTTGTTGCCATAGCATATAGACGAACAGAAAAAGGAACAATAGCTGGAAGCATGCAGAGTGTTAGCAAGCCATGCCCCCCACTGGCTAAAAAAGGCAGAAAGTATAAAAAGCACAGGGTAGTAATTCCAAGTTCCACTCTATAGCCTAAATGAAGGCTAAAGCTTCCTGTGGTTGCAGCCAAGGTACCAACATGCCTTTAAGAAAACAAACCTTCTGACTGTATTTTATGAACTACTAAGTCAGCCAAAATACCTGGTGCAGAGATGTGCTAAAAGAAACAGAAGCTTGAGACCTTAGCAGCAACAGCAACTTAGATTCCAGCAAAAGAATTCTGAATAGTTCCAAAGCAATTTATCATGGACCACAATAAGATGTTTAAGATATCATTTCAGGTTGCCAAGAATTGAGACTGCAACTAATTGATTTTAGGTACTGAAAAAAGCCACCCGACATCAGATGAGGAAGTTATTTGTGTATGAAACTATTATGCAATAAAATCTCAACAGAACCATTTATACTGAAGTCAGGAATTTAAGGGGTAAAGGATGCAGGATGGAATAATGCACCTGTGCTGCTCCTCACAAACACATGTTTCTTGTGAGGATTGATGAAAGGGTTAAAAATTGAAAAAAAAAAAAAGTAATGTGATACAGAGAAATACACTAAGGCAAAGAATAATACCTGGAAACGTAAAAAAAAAAAAGAGTCACTGAAGGAAAACAAGAACAGTGCAGAATCTTTATTATTGCCATGTTTGGATATCCATTGGATAAAATTACTCCAATGCAGGTAACAAAGCAGTTTTAATTTTTTTTTTCTACCAGTAGCTGTTACAAACACAAAACATGTCCAGAATACAGACAGGTTTTTCTGTTGTGCTGTTGGATTCCAAGAATCCCCTAGCTAATGCTTATCAGCTTTTTGCACTATCAGCTACCTTATGTCTGTGAGGGAGTTTTCAGGTACTACAACAGCATCTCACTTCTCCTCTCCCTGGGAAACAGAATGCCTTTTTATAGCATGAAAACATCCTAGCAGACACACAACACAGAATGAACCTATTTTACTGATGCAAAGGTTACTAAAAATCTTCTCTGCTTATATAGAAAATGCAGAGAAAAAAAAAAATCACACCTTGCAGGTCTTAGACTCTCCATTTGTTTCATGTAGCTAACAAGCTGGAATGGATCAAGCTCTGGCAAGATCAAATCTAGAGCTTGGATTCTTACAATATGAAACATGGTCACAGAAAAGGAGAGTAATCCACCACTCAAACAATTCAAAGACAACCCTTTTTCCCCCACGTGGTTCTGCTCAGAACTTCAAGTTGACAACATTATGCAATTCCTGCAGACAATAATTAAGCCAGATGTAGTGTTCAATGCTTGTTCAAAGAAGATAACTGGCTAATATTCTGTTTTGAGAAATATTTCTAATTTTGTGCAAGGCAGGAACATTCTGCTGGTCACACAAGACACAGTACTTTTCCATAATTATGAAATACCTGGTTTATTACCGTCTTTTGAAAATAATAAGACAGTAGGCAAATTGCATCAGATGTACAGCAATGAGAGGATCTCTCACACTGCTGTGCCAGCATTGATGAAGGACTTCATAAAAAAAATTTGTTTGAAACTTGGCTTCACCAAATTTAACATTTCAAATCAACTCTTTATACTATAATAATTTGCACAGTATTAGATTCCAATATTTTTCATTAAACAGATGCTAGTACATAGTTTGAATCTAAATTAAGACAGAGTTTAATCAAAAGAAGCGAGAAACTGAACTACAACTAAATAGTAAATGTTAATAAACTAGAAAAAATTTTAACAATTATAAAAATAAAAATTTTCCAAGTTAATTTTAGTTACACAAAAATTCTATTTTCAGTCAGAAGTATTTTTTAGAATACAGAAGTGTTCTAAAAACACAGTTTAAAACTACAGAAGTACTTTTTTAGTACACAGAAGTACATTTTTAGCTAAGTTAAATAATCAGAATTGATTAGAATAAGAAATAGTAAATGATGAAGCAAAAAATTAATATAGATCTGATCTGAACCACCCTTCAATATTTTTCTCACAGACTCTAAATGCAAGTCCTTACAGCTTTCTAAATATTACATAAAGTGATCTATAAAACAGCCTTACCTTTGAAATCCTACTATAAAAAGTCATCTGCCAAGATGAAGGAAATCATATATCGGACTAAATACAGACACCTTTAAGAGAAAACCTTCAAGCAAATACTGAAGATAGTAGTTGTCATTGCTCTATAATTTTTAAACCAGAGCAAGCATAGTGTATGTATAGCAAAAAAGGCAATTGCAAGTGAGTTTCAGGAAAACGATGGGACAGGTAGGTTGTGAACGTCAATCTCTTCAGATACTGAAGGGATTTCATAACTGGTAAGACTAAAATGAAAGGGGCAGAAAAAGTAGCAGGATTATCTGTAAAAGGCAGTTCTTACTCTCCAAAGGTCCTGAGTGACAAAAGACAACTGAGCAACTGTTTTTACAAGGCAAGCAAGGAAGCAGTAATTGGTAGCTGCCACCCAGGTGCAGTGATACTATGATTGAAACGAGCCTAGGAGAGGTTAGGAGGGAAACTGGAATATTTGGGAAACCACAGGCTTAACCAAAGGGAGATTCAGAGAGATTCTTTAATAGGGTACATGTCTTGTAAGGAATCACTGTAGGAGCTGGGTTTGCTCAGTCTGGAGGAGAAGAAGCTCAGGTGGGATCTCATCACTCTCTACAACCACCTGGAAAGAACCTGTATTGAGGTGGGGCTGGTTTCTTCTACAGTTCCTGCAGCAAGAGCACCAGAGGAAATGGTCTTAAATTGAGACAAGGGAGATTCAGATTAGACACTAGAAAAAATTGTTTTAACTGTCAGGGTGGTCAGGCACTGGAATAGATTGTCCAGGGATATGGTGGAATCACCATCCCGGAGCTGTGCAAGAGGCATCTGGATGTGGCACTGGGTGATGGTTTAGGGGTGACAGTGCTGGGTGGATGGTTCAACTGGATCATCTTGAATGTATCTTCCAAACTCAGTGATGTCTATTCTATTCTATTCTATTCAGAGATGACCATCAGACGTGCTACATTCACTTTGAGACATTAGAAGAATCAATTACACTTTCTAGGACTTTCTAGGTTTTTTAAAGTCTTATTTCTCAAGTTACACACAAAAGTAGTCAGAATTTTAACATTTACTTGCTAACCTGGACAAGAAAAATCATAGTTGTCGGTGCTATTCAGATGTGCAAAAAACTGCCTCTGTATATTAATATATTATAATCTGCAATGACAGGAAATCTTAGAAAATATTTTGCACAATCTTCAGATTTTTAGTAATGCACTTTTCTTTCTGCCTTAAAAATACAATTTTAAGAATGAAACTTGCAAAATAAAATTATCTGCAATTTACAAAGCACTTCCTGTAAAAAAATTCTGTAAACCTGAACCAATATATTTATTTGCAGTAGGTATAAGAAACAGCCAAAATATCATGTTTACACAATACCCTAAAATATTTTTAAGGTTAGCTTTATATTTGGTACTGTGCAATGGTATGTGTAATAAAAGAAGCTGATTTTTTTTTTCAAATACTTAACAGAATTTCTTTTTTGTCCTTCTTTCTCTTCATATTCCTATTTTTTATTTCCCACTTACATTTTCATTTTTCGGGGGTTTTTTGCTTTGCAGCTGAAGTAAACTTTTCATTTTTTTTATTTAAAGGCAAGATTTCAATAAATACATTTGATTCGCCTAGTATTGAATAAAAAGATTTTTGTCTTTCAATGCTTTCATAACTAGCCTCATGAAAAAATATCAGAATTGCTCTTTCAAAATAGAAATACAAACCAGCACTGTATATAAATCCCCATCTCCCATAATAAATCATTTAACTACCTGCTTTAAAGGAGTTTAAGTGAAAAAAAGGACAAGACTAATCTTACTTAAATGTATTGCTGTGATGGGTCTTTAGAGTTCTGTAAGCTCTCCATGACATATTGTGCTCATTTGCTGCTAGAGCTTTGCAAAGCAAGCCTTATATGCAGCACTTGCATATATCTAATGACAAAACTCATCAAAATTCTAGAACAAACTTCTAGGAACTTAACTGCTAATACTGCTGGTTAAGCATCACATGTTACAATGTGTGCAAACTCCTACACACACTGATTAGACTGGTATTTCTCAAATAACTGTCAGCCTGCTTTACCTGAAAATGACACTGTTTCTTAAGTGCAAGGAATGTTTCATCTGACATATTCTTATGCAATGCTGGAATTAAGATTCATGCCAAGTGGAAAGAATTACTTCACATTCCTGAAGTCTTCTTAAAAACGTATTTCTGTCTTTTCTTAGATTTCTGGTAAAGGCATTAATGACATAAAATTCTACAACTACAAGTAAGATCAGCAGAGAATGCAGTTTTCATTATCCCAGGAAGTGAGAGTGTAACATATGGCAGTAATAATAATTACACACCCAATAAACCTGCCAATAACATGGACATTTAACAGCTGCAGCATAAAGTCATGCCAGAGGTGTACACACAATTGTTCATTTTAACATAGACTAATAGATCTATGGATCATTGAATTAGAGCATTACATATGTCTGAAAAATGTTGAAAGGATTTTTCTTTTCAAAGTTTTCCAGGCTATTCTGCTCTGTTTGTAAATAACTTTCATTAGTGAATTTCTGTTGTAATAGAAATACAGTAACATTGAAATAATCTTATTAACTTCAGACTGTAAAGAGTAATTGTCTATACTTGGCTTAACAGAAATAAATCTCCCACTTCAATCTCCTCATTAAACCTTATCCCCTCTCTCAGAATTCAAGTCTTCTTTTCTATTCAGTAAATAATCATGTAATAAATCATTAAAGCATGACACAGATTTTTAATAGGATTACTTTGTTAAAATGTTATCTGACTTACTGATTTGATTTAGTTTAAGAATTCACCTGTAATGTATTTACTTTTAGGCAGTTTATATTAAAAAGCATGTCCCAGATCAGTGTTTTAAACACATAATACAATCTATCCACGGAAGAATAATTAGCTGCACCATTGAACATTTTTAATAGTTTGCATATATTTTTAAAAAACCCAAACATGACAATCTTCTGAAGTTTCCAATTTTCTTTCATACAGGTGTGTATATATATTGATTTCCTAAAATTATATTCATCTATATTATAAAACCTAAGTGCTTGAAGAAAATACGTAATAACTTGTTGAAAAGTTGAAACTTGTTCATCTTTTCACAGAACATAACTGTAGGCCAAAGCAGCCCAAAAATCTTATGATTTTATAATTGCATGAAAACATTCAGAATGTCTTTTGCACACATCTACACAGACAGAGTGTTCTGAGACTGCAAAGTGTCCATAGAAGCAAATGTCAACTCTTATACATCTCCTCAGACTCCCTGCCAACACTACTAAAAATTATCTACAACATTCAAAAACCAGACTAGCAGAACATACAATTAATGTCTGCTCAAAGATTAGGTGATCACGACAAATAAATAATCTGTGTATACACAGGATTTTAATTCCACATCCTCACAAATTAAATGGTTTTGCAAAAATGACACATTTCTCTGCAGTGTCTTCCTTTCACATAGGCTTTTGTTTATTTTGTACTTTTTCAAACTGAATTCCATTCCTGCAGATTTATGAGTCTTTCAGTTTGAGGAAATAAAAGCTATTCTTACACTCTTATAAGATCAATACTATTCAAAGGAGATACATTCATGGCTTAACAAAAGCAACAACACAAATAAAAGGGATTTCTAATATTTTCTTTTTAAAAAGGACAAAATGGTGTATTTGCCAAGAAGGCTTTGGGCCCAAATTTAGTTTTTGTATAGTATATATATGGAAACAAACAAAAAAATTTAAATAATTTAGAAAATACTAATCTACTTTCTCTAGTCATCATTTACCTTATGATGACTTTACTAAGCAAATCACGTCAAAAATATCCCCAATACTGAAGTTCAGTCTAGAACAAACTTATTTTTGTCTACTACTGAAACAGATGGCATTTCCATGATTAGTTTGAGTGAAAGTTGGAATCTTGTTTTTCTTGGAGCTCAGGAACTAAGATAGAAGCACTTATCACTTGCTGAAAAATCTCTTGATAAAATAAATACAAGAGCATGTAAATCATTTGATGCAATTTGATGCTTCTGAAAAAGCAATGTAAAATTATAAAAAATAAAAAAAGGCGCACTACATGAAATATAAATCTTTTGTCACCTTGTTGATGGCATGGCATTGCATCAAAAACACAGATTTCAGCATATCACTTTTCAATAATCCCATATTTAATGAGGAAAACTCATTTAAATGTTTTTATCTGGTTTCTTTATAATGGTATAAATCTTAACAGACTTACTCAACTGCCTGAATGATGACAACTTTAGAATAATATGAAAGAGCTCATTAAAAAGACTATGGTAAAAAGTTAATTCCAAAGATATTGTCTTCACTACACTGAAGTGTTCATTTAGTTTGATTTATACATTTTTAGACTTCACTCCAGCTCCTGCAAAACGTGATTCATGTTAACCAAGGGAAGTACTATGACAGGAAAAGAGAAATTCTGACCTCAATTAAAGTACTTTAAAAACCTGCAAACTTAAAACTGTTGGACCTTAAATGAGCGTCTAAAGTGCTAAATAAACATGGCTAAATTTTGTCCTAACTTGAATAAGTTTTAAGTTACTGTCTTTATTAGAATAGCAGTCACTTTATTTATATGCCTGACGATAGATATAAAAGCCTAATTATAGGTACTGAGATTGAAGTTCTGGCAATACATACTGTGTCTAGACAAGCTAACTAATAAAAAGGTCTGTATTACAGGGGAATAAACATTACCAGTTTAACTTTAGACTACACAAATCTTTACTTCAAGAACTATGACATGCAATTCCCACTAATACAGCATTACTGATTTACAGATGGGAATGGTAGTACAGATGACCTTATATAGGTAAAAGCCACACAAATATAAAAACCACAATTTATTTTCAGAAATTATTTCAATAAAATACTCCTATGCATATAAAATGACAGATATGGATTAAACTGAAAAAAAAAGACACACTGGTTCAGGTAATGTTATTTGCTATTCTTACTGATAGAAAATTATGTTATATGTTAGAAAACTGACACATTATATGTGAAACTGATCTCTCTAAATGCATAGTTTCTCACAAAAATATATTCTTCAACTACCTCACCTTTTAATAGGCTTTAATTTATGCAAACTGTGAAACTTGCAAACATCTGTTTAGTTCCCCATTTCAGAATATATGCAGATCAGTAAAGGGAAAAAAAAAATAAGACAACACACTTACCTGAAGCCCCTGTCTCAGGCATTTTTTCTTCATGCTTGCTATCTGGCTTACAACCACCTTTTTCATCCGCTTCATCTTCACCCCACCAGGCTGGCTGTCCATACAAAGGTGTCCCACGAGGCATGGCAGAAATATCTATAAAGTCAGCCCAAAGCAGAGGAAATAACTTTTCTGTTTAGCTGTGATATTTAGGTTAAAATCACATGAAGAGAAAGTAATTTGCTTGGATCATCTCTCCTGGAAGCTGAAGTGAAATGGTGGCATGCATTTGCCTAAATGCACAACAAACTTGGAGGCCAGACAACTGATCTGGGTTCTAAATATAAAAGCTTACTAATGACCTGATCAAAACTTCTGGCACAAATGTTTATGCAAAGGCAGCCACCATCTCTTATTGTTACCCTGTTATGTCTGTAAATATTATTTCTTCTTTCAGTTGGAAGTCATCAAGACAGCAGAACATTCCTAGAAGCTGTTTGCTGTTATTTCTGTGAGAAGATTCTCATTCTTACCCACATTGACCTTTCAATGAAATCTGAACTCACTGCATGAAAAACTGATCAAATTTTGCAATGTTGCCAAGGTTCCAAATTGCTGACAGCTACTACAGAGTGCTGAAAGTTACCTTGTGTGTAAAACATTACTAAGCACAATCAGTTTTACAGGTTGGGGTTTTTTTTAAAGGCATCAGTTAAATTATTTCACTAAATTTAGTTTAGTACAACTAAAAATGCTATACACATGGTTAAATATATTTAAATGCAAAAATTAAGTAAGAAAAAAAACACTGATATAATTGAGATTTCTAACCTGATGATAAATTGGCTGAGTTAGGTTTGATCTGATCTTTTGGAAGAACACCTCAACCTGCAGATTTAGCTATTCTAGTATCATACAGATGTGCTGAATGTATTTTAAAGAGTCTTTATATAATAAAACTTCATATGTTAAAATCTATGTTAGAACCTTTCTGTTACTTTTCTGATTAGGAATATCAACATTTTTTCAGTATTTTATACACTTGCATTCCAAAGGTGATTTCATAGCCATGCCAAAGGTTTAAACATGATTTTAAGACATTAAGTACTTTCTTTTTACACAGCATTAAGCCTTAGTAAATGTTAAATTTTTTTAAAAAAACTTGATGGTTACACAGACAATTTGTGGATGCCCTGAAGTGTTCCAGGACATGTTGGATGAGGCTTTGAGCAACCTGGTCTGGTGAAAGGTGTCCCTGGCCATGGCAAGGGGGTGCAACCTAAGTCATGCCTAAGCTCTGTTCCAACCCAAACCATCCCATAATTCTGTTCCTGTGCACTGCATTAGCAATAATGAGCATATGTGCATTTATATAGCAACAGAGAGAATCAATCCCTAAAAAGCTTCTGAGAGTTGCACTCAAATATAAATCCCTATCCTTGACTGTTATTTTTGGAAGAGTGAAAAGAAAAACAGAGGGTGAGGATAAAACTCCCCCACTGTGCTACTTTAGGTACCCCTAACAAGATGCTGGATTAGACAACAAAACAAACAGGTTAATTCTGTATACCACAGAATCCTGTGTGTGGGGAAGAGAATTATTTGAAGTGAGTCTCCTGGAAGAACAGATGAAACCTAAACAAAACTGGTGAACATTGATCAGGTTAGAAATCAGACCTAGACAGTTCCATATTAAAGAAACAACAATACCTGATCCCTTTCTCATTCTTTTGGTTATATCCACTACACTTCAGCAAGCCTCGTGCTGAAGTTCATCAGAGAATGGTTTGGGTTGGAAGGGACCTGCCATGGGTTTTGCCAGACCAGCTTGCTCAAAGCCTTGAACACCTCCAGGGATGGAACATCCACAAACTCTCTGGACAACCTGTTCCACTGGCTCACTACTCTCGTAACAAAAAATGTCTTCCTAACATCTAATCAAAATCTCTCCTCTCTCAGTTTAAAGCCATCAGACCTAGTCTTTTATCACTAGCTGCCTGTGTAAAACATGCTCTCCCTCTTTTTTTACCAGCTCCCTTTAGGTACTGAAAGGCTGCTATGAGGTCTCCCTGGAGCTTTTCCTTCTCTAGGCTGAACAACTCCATCTTGCAGCCTGTCTCCTCCAGCCCTCTGCTCATCTTTCTGGCTCTCCTCTGGCCTCACTCCAACAGGAACAAACCCTTCCCACACTGGAGGCAGCACAACTCAAACAAATTTAAGACAACCACAGCAGAGCCACCGTAACACATTAAATAAATATGAAAGATGGTGTAGAAACAAGCCTGAAACTACAGTACCTAGAAATCTTTAAACCACAATAGAACACTGAGGTTATATCCTGACATCAAACAAAGAATGCTAGGAACTGCAAAAAAACCAAACAGAACTCCTGCCCAATAAAAAGGGAAAAAACCCCAAACCAACCAAATGAAAAACAATGCACTTGGTAATGGTAAAAAGTACAAATTGTTTCTGAACAAATACTTCCACTTAAACTGCAAAAAATAGCAATTTCCTGCCACAAATGCTATAAGTTTGTGGTTTGGGCAAAGAGATAAGGCAAAAATCTTACAAATGCCAATCAAATCTCTCTTTAAAAATTTTCTTAACGTGTGGATGTTAATGTAAAAAAGGTAGAAATTAACTGCCAAAAATATTATTTACACCTAAACTATGGTTAAATGTTCATATATGTGAAATTTTTACTGTCTACAGAATTTCACAATCATCCTACTGAAGCAAATTAACATCCTTTCCAAGTTTTTGTGCTTCTGCAACAAAAAAATGAACCTTACCCACTGATTTTTCTTCCAATTTCAGTGCTTCTGTAGTTTTGTGGTGCACTTCAGCTGTGGAATCTGTTACCTTGGAGTCTGAACTTTTGGAGCTGCTTTGTTTTGATCCTTCTGCCTCTGAAGATTTTTGGGACAACTGGAGTTGGCTTGAGAATTTTTCATGCTACATGACAATAAATAGAGAATAAAACACAAATCCTCAAAGAGTGGGAAAAAAAACCTCTCTATGTTATAATAACTGTACAATGACAAAAAACATCCAGGAACTGCTCAGTGTTACCTTAAGTGCTTCTTCAGGGACTCTCATCTCTCCCCTGACCACAGTAAAAAGATTAGTATGTAGGAAATGATAAGGAAAATACTGAAAAAACTGAATTCACAAGAGGATTTTACAGGAAAGCAACAATTGTGCAGCCTATTATGCGACTAGAATGGTGACAACTTTCAAAATATGTCACGTTAGGATACTGTGCACTATCATATTCGTCAAAGAAAATTAAGTTATTTACTATATGTAAACAGAACACGCAGTAGATACCTTAGTGTTTTAATAATAAAGGTAATTTTTTTTCATTCTGTAGTTTGCTGAATAATTAATTGCAATCTTATCTGCTGGTATACAACTGCATATGATACAAATATTTGTGTATTTGTTTCAAAGAAAAGTAGTACTTTTTAGCAACACAGAAGATACACATCATATTCTAAATCATAATTGAAAGTTGAGGTTTCTTGCAGTGAGAGACAATGAAATGTACTTTATCAGTAGTTCAGACCAAGGTAGAATATTGTAAACACTGACATTTTCTCAAATATAGGCATTTTTGTAGCAATGAGAACACTTAAAACAACTATACTTCTAACAAGTCAAGTGCATCCCAACACTGCATTTTAATGGCAAGGATATCATATCCAAATCTCAATTTATCTTCTAACTTCAGAGTGATGTATGTCTGTTCTGGAATCCTCACATCATTCACAAATGTCTGCAGAAACAAATGAGAACAGAAAGGAACACCATTAAATTCCAAAACAACAAAATTAAATCATTTAAATACTTCTATAAGAAAGTCTTCAGCACCACAAATTTTCTGCTGGTGTTTCATAAGGAAACTATAAGCTCAAACTGCCAGCTGTTTAACAAACCATGTCAAAAGGAAGGTAAAACACCAGTTGATTATGAAGTTGCACACTGGCCTGGAAAAACTCCTTACACATTTAATCTTGTTAGGAATATTCATGGAAGTGTTGATTAATGTTCCCTTGAATTAGCACCTCCACTTACCATTTTTTCTTGTCATTTGTTTTTTTTAATTCAAATTAACTGCCAGAATTGATTTATCATCACATTTGTGATGAGCATTGGATATCAGAGGACTGAGGCAGCTTATTTCTAATCATTGTCAAAGGACTTAAGAAAACATGGACCAAGTTTGTGCATCTGAGTAACACCAAAAATCTGTGGTAAGAATTCAGTATATTGCAACCCTACAGGATCACCTCACTTATAACTTAAAAATTCTACAAAATGTACATGCTTCTAAAGAAAGAAATAGTTGAAATATGCCATTTTATAATCACTCTGAAGTTGGAAAAACTTGAATAATTAAATAAGTCAAAAATTTGAATATTTAAATTGTTGTTTTGCTCATGAGTTTAGTATTAAATGAACTGTGGTTAGAGAGAAACAATCTCCTTCCCCAAAACATTAAGAGGATCTTCCATTTAATTTTCTTTTCCTAAAGGAAAAGAATGTTTATTTTATTATTTTAAAAACTGTTTACCTACTTCATAGAAAATATCTTCCATAGGAAATAAGAACAAAAGAACAATTATTCACTGGTTTGTAAGCATGAAACTTTCAGTAATGTTTCAGGCATATTTATTTCACTTCAACATTTTGAGAGTCCAGGGCATAAACCTCTGTGAAGACTATCCTCGAGGCACTCTGAATTTCAGTGAACTAACAGAATTTAGGCCACCTTGCAGACATCTATGTCTATGTGTACATATGAATTTTTCCTCCCAGGTCAGAGTTCTGAAATTCACGTGCAGAGAACTCCAAAGGCTGTGTGTCCAGTCTACTGACAGCCTCATGGTCAGGACTGCAGTGACAGCATAAAACAACCAAGTCTTAGTTACTCTGCCACTGGAGCTTTAAAATCTCATCACATGCTTTGGGATGCCAGAGAAAGCTAGCTTGAAATAACTAGTTACTATGCAAATAAAGAATCCTTTGCCTCTTTAAATAATTCAATTCACGTGATTTATAAAGTTTATTCTTTAAATAGTGAGAGTCAACTGTCTTTAAGCTTTCATAAAGTTTGCTAAGCCTTTCAGAATCCAGTCCTGAAACATCAGTGTGAAAGGACTTTGCTATCTTGTAAATACTCCTGAGAAGAACATAACTCAACAGGGCCATGGATTGCTAACACTTCTTCTGGTATGTTTTAGAGTTCACAAGTCAAAGGAAAAAGCACAGTTGAATTCTACTGATACTAGGGAAATACTAACTACATACTAGCAACTGCACACATTTGCTTCAGAAAAGAGAAATTCCTTCATCTTTACTTGTATGGGAAAAAAAAAAAAAAAAGACAAACAGGAGTGTCCAGAATGAGTCACAACTAACTATCAGAAATACAATTTTACTTAATGTAAAACCAATTAAAATTTACTTTTGCCTTTTTTTTTTCCAAATCTAGACATCCAGGATAAAGACTTCTAGATTTAGAAGTCTGCAAAAAAGACTCCTGTAACCTTTTCACTGAACTGAGTGTGAATCAACCATTCATATAAGACTATTCAGGCATCAGGGCATCAGGTGCAATCATAGGTCAGATTGTGAAATTATAACACTCATAACACTCAAAACCAGAATATCGGCATTAGCCACCGCCCCTCAAACTCTGAATTATCACGCGTGGTTAAAGTACATTATGCCAGGAATGGAGTAATCCTTTTTACTAAGGAAAGTATGTATCTGTTCTCAAAAGAGATGGGACCAACTGGAGAGATGCAAAATAAATATTTTGATGAAGTATGCAAAATAAGACAGGGTAGGAGCTGCTGAAGCACTAGAAGAGGCACTCGGCTGCTAGGGAGGTGGTGTTCTCAGTGGAAACAGCAGCTAGACTAGAAGAATTATTACCTAGTTCACCATATGGTACTGAGCCACTGTTCTGCCACACACTTAGGCATGGTGCTACAAAAACAATGGTTTTTCTTCAGGTTTCACCTGAAACCAGATAAGCCAGATAAGAGTTATGAAATAAAAGCACAGTGGGAAAGTGATAGTAAGGAAAACACTGTGAAGACAAAGAGAAAGGACTGAACTCCTGAGACTTAATATTCCTTGTCCCAAAACAGTGGGAAGAAAGAATTCCTTTGATGTCTCTGAGTAAACAGCTCTAAAGCAACTGAAGCTTCACCTCAAACTTGAGAATGAATTAGATCAAGTGAAGCAAATCACTGAAAGCTCCTTATCAGAGGCAAAAAAAGGAGTTGAATGAAGACCTTTTAACATATATTTCTATTCAATTCCAGTTCTGTGACAAGGCAACAAAAATCTGAAGGTATGCCCACTGACTACAGGAGATACACAACTAGGGAATAAAATCAAATGTATCAGCAAAAAAATTCTATGTGCTGAACCCATTTTTGATCATTGCCTTGAAACAGCACACTCACTTTGAAAATACAGAGGTATATTAAATATTTAAGGACTAAAGTCCATGTATGTCTACAACTGTTCAAAGGATATAGCCCTTCAATGGTTTCACATGGAGTTGAGACTGACTCTTTGGAAGGCTGAGTTAGTTACCTTAAAATACAGGAAAGCTAATAGAGACAGTGACAGAGTTTTATTTCAAAATGCACCTCAAGATCAAAAGGCAGTAACTTGAGAGTTCATCTTCTATTTATTTAAGCACTTGACAAAACTATTCACTATCAGTAGCTTTCTAAGTATTTTTCAAATAGGCAAAGATGAATTCGTGATTTTATTCTGTACACATTCACCACGGAGCCAAACATTTAAAGTTACAAAATAACAACCATAACAAGTACAAATACATAGGTCATAAAGAAGTATCTAAAGGGTTACAAAATTATGACAGTTACTATATTTTTAGTAATTTGCTATGTATTAAAAAAGTTTTATAAAAAGTGGTGCTTAGCTAGAATTCTGAATATGCACTTCCTAGAAAAGCCTTAGAACATAAAATGTCACCTGAAATCTTACATTTCCCATAACTCTGGATTTTTCCTGTATTAGTTTGCAATCACTCGACACAAATTATTCATAGTGATTTTTAATAAAAATTATTTTGAAAAAATAAATGCAAATACAGTATTAGTTAAATCAATTTTCATACAACATGGTTATTGCATAATTATTTTTCCCCATGTATGTACAGTGGAAATACAGTTTAACATTCTTTTCTCTACTATAAGAAAAGAAAAACGAATAGCATGTGAAATAAAATCCATACCATAACAGCACATTTCAGAGACTGAAATATGTCAGGGCTTTTAGACATTATAGTCAAGATTTTTTTTATTTTTTTAATTCTGAAATACGTAAGTATAACACACTACTTTTTATTGTTCTGAGCTTTTCCTATTGCCAAAGTCCTCTTATTACTGGAATTAACAGCAGCCCTTTAAAAAACATGCAGTGGAAAACCCCTGCAAGGACTACACTTTCCTTTTGAATGTTCCCCAATTTCCAGACTCACATTAGAAAGGTATTAATGTACAATTAATAATGGCTTGAAGAAATCCCAAAACAAAGATCCAGAACCCTATGGGGAGCTATCTATTTCTGATGTTAACTTACCCCATTCAAGCTGCCCAAATCCTTCACCAGGTGTTCATCTGTAGAGGCATCATAGTTGAGTACAGCATGTTGCTTGTCCACACTCCGTGACTAAAATATATTAAAGAAAATAAAATAAGGTATTTGAAAACCACATGAGGCAGTTATGGCTACTTCTTAGAGCAGTGTGATTATTTTCTTTCTACATAGCACATTTATTCAAATTATATAGAAAAGATAGTTCCACATACGAAAAGGATAATCTCTAACCCAACTCCAGCTACCCATAGCAGAATCCTAAATTTAATTCAAAATAATTATTTTCTTAATGTTTCCCTGAATATGATAAGTCAGATCCAGATAGATCTCATCCAAAGGTTTTTGGTTTGGTTTTTTTTCAATCCACTCTAGGACCACTGATGTTTAATCTAATAGTATCATCTGCACTTTATTTCATTCTCTCTCCCCCCTTAATTACATGCATCTTTCAAGACATGACTATGATTCCGGGGTGTTGCTGTTCTCTCTCAAACACACCATTTCCTGTCACACATCTGGGATAATTACCATAGTGTACAAGGATTCCAAGTGTTTCTCCTTGATCTCAATTTCCTGAACCAATTAGCTATAGCCTCTTCACTAAATGTCTGAGTAGTTCCTGAATTACTATTCCCATCAGTTCTGACTTTCTCAGTCCTTCCTTAAGCACTTCAGTATGCATTTATTTATTTCATGAATTCTTTATTTCACATCCAAATATCACCACACAGATGAGGAACAATCCTGGCTACTATTTCATCCAAGAACAGCAGCTCCCTAACAGCCAAGTCCCTCTTTCAACACTCACTCCTTGCCAAGTGTTTGCAGCCTGAGGTGCTGATGGCAAGCAAGGGAGGTGGGGCTGGATGTGTCTCCTTCATGCATGCATATGGTCAGCACCTGGACGTCTTCAAGAGCTCCCAAGAGAATGGAGACCACAGCTCATCCTCTCCATCAGCCCATACTTGATCTTATGTTTACTCTTAATTCTGCTAGTGCACTGTCACAACATGACTGCATAGCAGCAAATTCCTTCCACCAGCATAGCTCCTAATTTCAGGTTTGCATTTTCTGTCCTTGCTACTCAACTCATTTTTCAGGACTGTATTGCACAAAGAATGGTACATTTCTGTCTGAGACTTCCATGACTTCTGCGTACCAGCATTTCTGGTCTGTCAGTTCTAGGAGTCCTGCCTTACCAAGTGCACTGGCCAGTGCAAGGCATCAGAACACACAACCAGTACTCCAAAGGAAATGTTTTCTCTTCTTGTAATCCCATAGTTATCACCTCACTCCTTTTCCATTTCTTGAGACTTGCTACTATTATTTTCCTTATTTTCAATCTTTCTCATTCTTCCTGTCCATTTAATCTTATGACCACTTTGCTTTCTCCCCAAAGAAGTGAGATCAGTGTTCTTCTCCTTCTCCTTATACTTACTATTTTCTGTTTAGACTTTTTATTTTGCTCTGCATTTTTGAGGGGCATAATGGGAGGGGACAGGATATCAAAGTGGAGAATAAGGAGGAGACAGACAAATGAACAAGTTCCCTGCCAATATAAGCTGCACTAATACACTACATCAGCTAAGTGCTTTTAATGGCAGATGAAGACACAGCAACACGGTTCATTTTCTACTAACTTAGTAACCTTTCAAGTGAAAACAATCTCAATACAATGAAATTCATTGATGTGCATGTTCTGCTGAGCCTACAGTATCAAGCACACATTACATTTTTCCACACTCAAGAGGAACCACTGCACCAAGAATTGCCCTATTTTTACCTAAGCTATTGAAAAAAATTTTGAACTTCTCTCAATGTTGTTATTCAAATACACCATATTACTAATATTTTTTTAAATTATCTTCGTGTGCTACATCCTATTAAAAATAAGTTAAAACAGAAAGGACATGAAAAAATCCTCAAAGCTTCATGATACTGTGTCACATCATCTGAAATGCTAAGAATGATTACTCAGGTCTGTGGCTTCTACAGAAACACTTGAGATTGTGCAGAACATCACAGTTCTCAGGTTCAGATTACTTATATATAATTGGACTTTTTATTAATTTCAGCTGATCTTTACAGGTGCAAAAACTGTGCAAATCTTTTGAATGCCTTTTTTCCTTTGGCTTTGTTATTGCAGCCTTCCATTCAAATGTAAGGGCTTTTAAAATTCCCACTGTGGTGCCCTGGCTGGCAGCTAAATACCACACAGCTGCTCACTCACTCTCTGCTGCCCCAGTGGGATGTGGGATACAACAGGAAGAGCAAAAGGAACTAACTCATGGGTCAAGTTACAGCAGCAAAGAGGAAGAAGGAAGAAGAAGTAAAACAAATCAGATGATGAGAAGACAATCACTTCCCACCTCCCACAAGCAGTCAGTACCCAGACAGTCTTTTGAGCAGTGGGGGTATCTTCCCCAAATCCCCTCCCTCATATTTCACTGCCAAGCACAGCACATGGTTTGTCACAGAATATCCCTTCAGTCAGTTTGGGTCAGCTGTCCTCGTTTGTGCTCCTTCACATTTTGTGCACTCCCCCTGTCAAGTGTGTGTAGGAGGAGCAGAGTGAGAGAGAATGCCTTCAAACTGCACGCACACTGCTCAGCAACAGCCAAAAGAGTGGTGTGTTATCAACAGTGCTCTGCTCACAAATCCAAAGCAGTACCAAAATGGCTTCTATTAAAGAAAACCCTACCAACCAGCTAGATCCAGTACAAAGACTTATATATGTCTGCAGAAATAAAACCACAGAATAACTGCAGTAAAAGCCATATGAATATGAAGAAGAAAACTCCATCCTTAGTTAAAATACATTTGGAACTGGTGTTATTTTAGATAGATATTCTTCAATTCAATCCAGACTACTAAGAAAATATTTAGAATACAGAAAATAAATGCATTCTTCTTTGCAAACAATTCTGATATTGTGAATAATGTATTTTTTTTTCTTGGAGATGATTTCTCCAACAACATTCAAAAAGATTTCTAACCATAAAGGTGAAAGAAGGGGGAAATGTAGTATTTATCCACAAGCAGGCTGATGTAATGGAACAGTTAGCTAAACAGGAAGACTTCACATTATGTTTGAACATATTTACAAAAAAAGGCAGATCTGTATTACCAGATGTGAACTAAACCTTTTAAAAAAAAACAGTGTTTACAGGTACAGATCTGAGGTCTAGCAAGCATGAGTCAAAATTATTTTCATTAAAGCCTTTATAATTTATTTTCTGTCAAGCAATTATGAATAAAAGCATTAAATTCTTCTTTCTTTATCATGCATTATCCACATGCTTTGCAGTAAGAGATCAACCAAGTTGTCAAGAGTGGAAAGGAAGGTCTTGCACAAAGAGCTATACACACAGAACAAGAACACATTATTAGCTTCTCTCTTGGTGGGTTCCTCCCCCTGCAGCACTATGTGGTGTCACAGTCATGCTGGCATGCAGACCTAACATAGCAGCAGGCTAAAAAGAATGTTCTTGAAATCCTCAGGCCCCTTGATTTTTTTCACTAACTCTGAAGAAAATACACAACAAATAATGTTTGTAAATAACTCAAATCTATTCACACTATTAACCAAAGAGAGAGCTACCTTTGAAGGTGAAATTCTGTAACACAAAAGAATAAATGCTTCACTCTAAGGACTGATCTACTATGGATGGCATACCAGAGAAGAAAGGAGATGCTTCCTTATTTACAGACAACAGTCCTCTAAAACAAGTTACTAGTAAAATAAAAGTATTTTTGGATTATAACCTACTGGGCAGGAACCAGTGGGGTGGGGCTTTTTGGTAGCTTTTCTTTTGTTGTTGTTTTGGATGTTGGTGGATTTATCTGTGTACTTGTTTGTTTGGGGTTTTTTTTAATATTTCCCACATAAATTACCAAGACATCATCCTATCTGTTTTTAAAGAGAAATTAAGAGTACTCTAATATCACCAATAAAATATCTGAATGCCTTCTGAGGCTGAGAGCCAAATACAATTTACCAGAGCTACTACATTCTGAGTAATAAATGTAGGATTACATCTCTAAGCACTTCATTTGCAAGTAATACTCTAATTTGGCCAATAATCGCTGCATACACAACTTTTGGGAACAAAAACTCCAAAACAAAATATTTTATTGAATGGTAGAAAGGGTTGAGAACATTAGTTTTGAAGTTCAATCTTCTTAAGAGCTCTACACTCTACAACAAAAATTTAAGAAGAAACTCCCAAAATACTACCATCAGTTATAAAAAAAAAAATTTAGGAAAAGGCAGGTCAGAGGACTACAGATTTGATAGGGTGAAGTGCAAGCAATATGGCTACATAACAACACAGCTACACACATCTAAGGACTCCATAGAGGGATCCTCAAAGTTGAAGCAGTTGCTGAAGGATCAAACTATTTTGACTTGTGTATTTTCAATTATATTTAAATTGAGTCATTCAAATTCCTTAAAGACAGAGAAATACTCTTCTCTACAAATTTTATTTTCCTTTGTACAACACAATCAGGGCATAGGGATAGAATTACATCGAATCGTGTGACTAAATCAGATTACAAGCTGCCAAAAAAAGAAGTCTCCTTTCAGAAGCATCCAGCTCTCTTAACATTATCACATTTTATGGAACACAGTCTACTTACTTTACTGGTCATACTGCAAAATGTATTTCATCTTCTATCCTTGCATTCTGCATTTGATTTATATGAAGAAAATGTGATTCTCTGTACTTAAGCACTAACTGCATGATTAACAGCAATACATTGAAACTTTTTTTTTCTAAGGACACAAAAGATTCTTCAAAACAATTGTTCCCTAACATCTGGGGAATTTCTTTTTCAAAAGGAATGCATGAAGCTGGTACATTAAGTTCATGATTTGAGGAGGTGCACATGGAAGGCTGAAGCAATTACCTGTAACATAAGCTCACAGTCATCTCTTCCAACAAAAATCATTTCTCGTGGCAGCCTATGTCGGGTGCCTCCACTGCTCACCAAAAACCAGGATGTTAAGCTCATTTTCTGCTTAGCTGATAAATCCTTGGCAAAGCTACGTCATCCTGCAGTGAGAAAGAAAGAGAGACAGAGAAATTCATTTTAGTTATTTTTAGCTACAGTTTCTGCTCAGCAAACACTGTGAGCAGAATACAAAAAGCCTCTGAAAATACAGCATTCTCAATAGCATGTACTGAATCCAGCAATCACAGGAAGCCAGAGGCTTCACATTTGCATACTCTCAGGCTCTGCTTCATGCAACTAGGCAGATTTAATTGGTAACCCTCTGCAAAAGGAACAAACAGCTAGCTAATGCCAAAGTTGTATGTCAAGTTGTCAGAAAGCTTTTAGCATTTGACCACTGATTATCAAGATAATTGCTACAATAATGCTTCACTATCACAACCAACAAACAGTGTAGCAAACATTCACAAAATACAGCAAGTAACTTGCACGTGTGTCATTACCTTTTCTTGTGAAAAAGAACTACCTCACATGATTTTAAGCTCAAGTCATCTGTACAGCACCAAATCAAAGGAGCTTTAAATTAATGGAACTTCTGCGTATTATTTAATCTCGGTTTTTCACAATAAAATATCTATTTTGGAAATGTAACAGTGTGCATTTAGTATTGCAAACAAAGCAGAGCAAAATGAACAAATTAGAAGTTATCTCTAAGTATGAAATGCAAAAGAAGCATTCCTACAAAACTCTACCATTATTTACCAATAAAAGATCCAATATATTCCACAAAACAGAAGAGAAAACCCATAGCTATTTAAAATGTCATAAAATGGATAAAATCTTTTACAGAAAACTTCTTCACACAATATGACTAACTTAAAACTGGACAAAAATATAATTAAATTTCTCTTCAGAGCAATTCAATGGCTAACAGTTGAAAAAAGCTTTAAGAGTATTCCAAATCTCTCTTAAAGAAAATGCAAGCCAAAGCAATTATTTCATTCATTCATTCATAACCACACTCTATTCATTGAAAGGGAAGCTAAAGAAAATGAAAAGCAACCAGCCAGCTTTTCTCTCAGTACCAAATAGCTGGCATTTCTCTTCTATTTATATGTCAATTAGTGAATTTCTGCAAGGTTAGCAAATGTACTTGAAGTAGACATAAGTCTGTAGTGGACTTGAGCATACTCTTGAATAATACTAAGAATAACTGAGGTCCTCAAAATGAGGGTTAAAATGGAAACACTGAATAAAATGACAATGCTAGCACTATGCCATCAGTCAAACTACAATCAAGGAGATATCACAAATTAGTAAAACATGTAAAGACAACTAAGTTTAAGTCAAAACAGCATGTGACATGACAAAGCAGATTTCTACAAAGCAGTCAAAAGGTGGTAAAATGTACCAGCAGAGCTGCCAATCCAGTTGAAAAAAAAGTAATGCAATTCACATGGAAGAATCTAGAATGACTTAATGTGCTAAAGAGCTACTGAATAATAAAGTAAATATGCATGGCAACAGTATTCTATAATAATACTTAAAATGGAATAATCGTTCCACAGCTGTATCACAACACACTCAAGTGAAACCTATGTCCACTTAATGTTATCTGACTCAACAGAAGTAATACAGCATTTCTAACATATTTTATTCCTAGAAACTAAAAACATTAAATCTACAATAAGAACTTTCTGAAATAAAACTTAATGTGATGTAGTTACTAAATACATGTTTTAACAATTAAAATGGATTATTCGGCACCTTTAAAGGAAATTAATATTTTTATTTTAAATTTAATCTAGTTTAAAATGACAAGATAAACTGGGTCAATCAAATGACATTTTTCAGCTCCCTTTAAGAGAGGAAAAGGAAGTATCACAAACAGCAGCCTACATTCCAGCTTTTAACAAGTAAATTAACTGGATGTTTGACAGCAAGCATGCTGTTCAGTATCAGAGCTCCTCATTCTGTTTATATTTTACTACCTTCTAAAATATCCCATCTGTTTATCCTAATTACATTTGCACCATTTGGCCTTCCTGCTTTAATTTGAAATTCATATCAAAGTCTCCAAGATTATATAGAAAAAATTTGAAAATTGGAAAAATTTCTTAGTAAAAACTATGTTGTAGTTTACACAGGTAGACTGTAAAAGAGGAAAACTATTTTTATTTATAAAACAGACAAGTAGGTCAGCAACTAGAGCTAGGGAAAAATAAACCAACACTCCAAACTTCCTACAAATGATAAAGCCTGACAACAAACAGATTAAATTAAGCTATGTGAAATAATTTTTAAAAATGCATTATACAAAGCAATCACTGCCACACAGCTTGGCAGCACATTTGTAGTTAAAAGTCCATCACCAGTTCTATCAAACTTAATAATGTTGTTCTTTTGAAACAGTTGCTACCTCAACTGCAAGAAACCATCAACCTAGATACATATTTTATTTTAAAGTATTCTTTAGAATAAACCAATGGCTTTGATCAGAGCTATGCTGCAATCTGCATAGCAAAACTGGCTGAAAAGAGGATCCAGTAGCAACAGCTGCTTAATATCAGAACAAAAAAAGTGCATCAAAAATTTGATATGGAACTGCACACTTATTAGTCATATAGACAGTGTGTGGACAATTACATTGCACCCCAAAAAGTTCATGAAAGCTTGCAATGTTTTGAATAAACTGCTGTCTCAAGTACTCTGGCTGTAGCATTCTAAACAATACAAGGATGAAAGACACTTCACTGCCTTTTCTATAGAAAATTAAATTACTATATGACAGATGCAAAATTATCACAAGAAGTGGCTCTTTACAGAGAGTAAATTTAGGTCATAATAATTCTTCCAGTGAAATGCTATGGTTACACAGGGTTCAAAAAGCAATTCTTTTCTTTCATGAATGCTTATTATCAATCCTGTTGCATGCACTGACACCATTTACAGCTCAGGAAGTGCATGCACTGTGCCTTTTGAGGGGCTGGGAGGATGCTCTAGTGAGGTTTCACTGTCCTACCCAAAAACCTCTCATCCTTACATAGCCTTTCCTTATGCATGACAGGATATTGTCCCAGATGGACCTGTCCTACTCCAGTACAGACTACGTTTTTCAGATGCAGTATTTAGCAAAAATACTTCTACCCTAGAAAAAAAAGAACTTTAAATGCTTTATTGAAGCCTTTGGTTTTTTTAGTTTAGTTTTTGGTTTTCCTAAAATGGCAGCATTGTGTTGTAGTCTTTAACCAAACTAGCAAACAGTTCATCAAGACTTGATCATTCAAAGCTTCATTCCTGATGCCTGCAAGTCAGTGGCTGAGACATCTATGGCAGCTGCAAAATATTTCCTTGTCTGCAGAAGAAACAGCATTTTATGGTGAAGGACTACAACTTTCAAAAGGCTGTAACCAGCGTGTTGGAATGAACATGTGGGTAATAAGTCACTTGAAACAGATGATGCAGCAACAGAGAAATTGGCTGCATCATCCCTGTAAATATGCTTCACTCCTAAGAACTAAGATACTGTATTATGCAGCCAAAAGATGGGTGTAACCAATTTGAAATGTCTAAATAGACACTGCCAAGATTAGTTTTGATACAGTCATGTTATTGCAAATAAAAATCCTTAATAACCTCAAATTTAAACATTTTACAGTCTACATTTTTGTACTTGCCTGTAACTGAAAACAGCTCCAACTAAAGTTAGTTAACACTGAGACAACAACCCTACAGAGAAACAAAAACCTATGTTTAAAATTTAAATTAAATCTAATATATGTCTGAAATTCCAACTTTTAAGCACCTCAGTCCTCTCCATTAAGACTGACAATAGTGTAATTTTAATGGCATACAATTATCCTATTACCGTACAACAAATTCTACTTATGAATATTTTAAAACAACATTAAAAAAAGCCCTGCACCAAGCTGAGACACAGTACTGACAAAGTCATAAGCCCTTTGTTGCCCATTATTTGCCCTTATAAGTTCCTGTTTCCAGCTGCTAAAGTATTTGCTAAAATTAAGTTTACCTTCTCAACTGGCCTAATTAACTATTTGCTAAAATTAAGTTTACCTTTATAACTGCCTAGTAAATTTGGGGATATTTCTGAAGAAATGACTAAAATATTTCTAAAACAATGTTAGAGCAGAATACTCTATGTCAATTTAAGAAAATATTAGCTGTACCTTATATGTGCAAATTGGTATTGAAATGTGGCAGAAGGCCTGAGTATCAGTTTGTACCTTGTATCATTGCTCTTTACAGATCCATCCAAATGGACATAGATAAGCAAGAGGCTTTTGAAAACCTTCTTCGTGTATATTCATTCAACAAGGACAGAGATAAATTCTCTCAACACATCTGTCTACACAGAGGTAGTTAAATAAATTTGTGGAGCATGCTGTTTTAGTATTATAGTGCCAGTTAAAAATAAGGCATCCTTTTCTTGGTACTTTCAAGTCATCCTGTGTTGAAACAAACAGGAGAGGTAGAGACACAGGGGAGAACACCAACACACAAGGACACGACACTTGAACCAGACCTAGACAGATTTTGGAATCAGGACTCAAGAAAGGTAAACGTCAGAAATAAGCCATGACAAGGGAGAAATCAGAAATGAGAGCAGTGATGGGGCCAGTAATGACTGCAGAAGACCTCAAAAGTTGAAGTAACCAAATCACAGAGAAATGCTGTCAGCAAACAACACTCACTGGAAAAGTGCCTCCCATGACTCCTTTATTGACTATACAATGTAATAAAAAATACCAGTGCCAGCAGTTCTAATTTTGACTGCTGAATGGAGAAATCTATGCCAAAGAAAGAAAAGATCAAACTGAAGGTAACTTCAACCCTGAGAAGATTATTGTATCCATATAATTGATATTAAAAATTAATCTATAAAGATAATTGATTTAAACCTAGGAAGCTGTAAGTGATAAACAGCACAGTAATATTGTCTACTCTGTCAAACCCTCTGAAGTGGGGTAGTGTAACACACCAAGTGTTCCGTGGGCGATCATAATTAACCTACTTACATACATGCATTAGAAAACAACCTTTAACTACATCACCACATATTTTAATCAGGACTCTACCGTACTCAGGTTAAAACAAAGAGCTTAACAGTCAGTTAATTAGTGTTCTTTTTCCTCTCCTCATCATTTGATTAGCCTCTGCCTTTTTTACTGCACATCACTAAAAACCTTTCCTGAATTATTAACTTCCTCCTGACTTCATCTACCATGCTCAACAGCACCACATGAGAAATTCATTAACACTTATGGTAAAACCTCCACAAGTAGTTGTAGAAAAGGTTTCATGTAAATGGGGAACTGTAGAGAGCTTTTTTTCACACTGAAATATCTTAGTCTTGAATATTTAAGTTCCAAACTCATCAGCATTTCATTTTAAAGTACCTAGTTTCACACAATATACTGGTATTCAGATGGTCTTATTTATTTCTGTTACATCTCTGAACATCCAATTCTTTAGCAAAGTAAGCTTAAAGCCACACGTAGGGCAGCTAGAAAATTAAGGCCACTTTTCCAAAGTAAAGGGAAGGGCTCATCTGCCATCAAAGAACTATAAAAAGAAGAAATAAGTAATGCTCTAGGATGGCTTCTAAACACTTAGTCATGAAACTCACGAAACTATCCTTTCATAATTCTCTGCTGCTTTCACTGCTCACGTTGCTGGCATCCCAGAAAGGGAGACAGAGGGCTGCACAGACAACAGCCTCCTTACTGAAACTATTCTCACCAGTTCCTAGGGCCAGTACACCAAGGACTTTTGCTAGCAAAGAGGGTATCTTGTGCAGGAAAAAACTCAACCAAAACAGCAAACCCAAACAAAAAAAGTAGGAAAGTTGCAGGACAGCAGAACCTTCTGTTAAGAGCTGGAATTCAATCTACAGAAGCCATATGTCATGCCACACTAGTGCGTAATGTTGCTCCTCAAAACCTTTAAATAAATAAATACCCATCTAAATTTAAATGGGCTTAGGCTAATGATCTATAAAAATATTTTTCAAGTATTTATGACCTTTTGTGCACTCAAGCGTACTTCACAAGTGTTGGCCATAAAGGTTAATCAAAATATTCCTTTAAAAGGCTGTTAAAATAAAAGGCAAAGGAAGCATAAATAAGGTAATTTATGCTTTAAACCATTGAAATTCTTCATCAAAATGAGAAGATGAGCTCACAGACTTAGGAAAAATCACCAAAAATTCCTAGGTTTTCAGAAATTGAACAAACTAGTATTATTATTTTCAAATATTCCACTGACTGGAAAATTCACCTGAACACATCCCTCTAGAAACACTCAAATGCTACATACAGCTCTGAACATGAGACTGTTGCCATTCTCACTGATATAAAGAAATATTGATATTAAAGTCCATTAAAATTTTATTAAATTACTGGACAAGAGTAGAACTGGATGGAAAGCATACAAATAGGTAATGTGGAAGAAAACAGGTAACTCAAGTGAAAGAAAAGAGACTTATCCATTCAATTTAACTTCCCTGCTCAAATGGGGAACAGGACTGTGCTTAGGATAACTGCCCTTATCACTAAACCAAAACATCTCAAAAAAGATGATGTCTTCTCTCCTAAAATTACTAAGATGTAACTGACAGGGATTGGAATGATACCCTTGAGTGTTCTGCTTCTGGAATATTTGACCTGTTCCACCTCAGCTCAAATATTTGAATTTGGCCACAATTTCTTGAAAAACAGATGAAAAAATCATACTGAAGCCTTACACCATGTCAAAAAGATGTAATTTCCAGTATGGACTGAAAGCTGTAGCCACAACAAAGTTTTACAGCACAAAAGAAATACTGAGAGCAAAGAAACCTTCTTAATTACTACTCTGCAATACATTCTCTTTTACCTTCTTTGCCCTCCATGCTTTCAGTCTTGTACTTGATGTTCTTCTACAGAGAGAGGGAGGAGGAAAGAAGGCAAAATAAAAATACATAAATCTCCTTGAATCTTATGTCTGAAAAATCCCCAGAACTTTTGTCTGTAGACAGAGAACATCCGCTACATCCACTATTATAGAAAAAGATTTTTCTAAAAGCTACTTCAACTTTAAGAAGAAAAAAAAATAGATATAACTAACAGATGAGAAACAACAAGAAAAAAAAAAGGCAAAAAAAAGCGCAAGAAATTGCCTTTATAAAGCATCAGGACATCAAACTCAGTCATGCCTCTTACTTCTTTAATTAGTACAATCCTACATAGGTAGATATGAACATTAAGTATACTGCCTACCACAAAAGACTAAAACAACAAGAGTTACAGAGTTGTAAAATCTATAAAGCAGCAGCAGTCTATTTCTCAGGCAGTTTGTGACTAGGGAAAAGAAAAGGGAGCAGGGGAGAAGGGGGAAGTCAGGGGGAAGAGACAGGCAGCCACACCTTCAGCTTTACAGCTGAGCAACGGGAGGGGACAGGCTGGACCTAGTACAGATAGGTGGCAGACACCTCAGCAGCATGAGGGAAGAAGCAGTTCTTTCTCATATTTTAATTCCACAAAAAAAAAAAAAAAAAAAAAAAAAAAGCCTTCCAGCTGTGAATATCAATAAGCACAAAGAGAGAATTTTCCTCCAGCATTCCAGGAGTTTGAGATTTCTACAGAAGGGACTCACATACTCTTCTTGCCCTGCAGGTCACCCCATGCATCTGATGGAATAAGGACAAGAAAGCAGCTCAGGAGGCTGTTGCCCTCTGTCAGGCAGCAAATCTGTGCTGTAACGTTGCTGCAGCTCAGGAACTGGACAAGCATCCTCTCCTCTGGTCCAGGTCAGAATTAGATCCATGTCTATTTTACTGCTGTGACACACAGGAAGGGTTGTAAGAACAGCAACCGAAATAGACTTCTTTTTCTGCCAACAGTACAGCTGCAGTCAAAGTTGCTTTAGGGTTTTGATTTTGAGGGACAATGGCTTAAAGATCTTATCCTACTCTCTTTTTTTAATATAATAATGACAAAAAAAAAAAAGAATCCTGAGATCATGCCCTTTGCTATTAGACCAGTATCAACATACAAATGCTGCAAAGGAATGTATGAAACATAAGGCCTACCTGATGGGTATCAGTCATTTGAGTATGTAAATTGAGTATGTCACAGTATGCAAAAAGATCTGGTCCAGTGACAATTACCTGCTGCTATTATTCCATGTCAGTACCAGTGATACAGCAAGGAGCAACCAGAGGAGCACCAAGGATTACAGAGCAGTGATAAAGCACTCTGGAACACAGGCAGTTTTCACATCAGTCTTCCCAGTTAAAGGGAAGGGCTGGAAAGGGCCAATTGAATCTGGAGAATCAATAAATGGTTACAGGACTGGACCACACAGGTTTGGCTACTTAGACCAGACTTTTAAAAACCTCGTCTGCTGGGGCACTGATGGGGTTTATCTATCAGAGAAGGGGAAGAGTATCTTTGGACACTGGTTTGCCAAGCTGGTGAAGAGGCCTTTGAGTGACAGTTGCCAGGAAGGCATCAAAGAGACGTGGTAGGATGGCTTCTGTGACTGAAGTGTTAGAATGGACAGATACAGGATCTTTAGGAATGATAGGCAAGGCAAAAAGGAAGGGGTATCACCCTCCATATCAGTAACCAGCACGGAGTTCCACCTGGGGATGGATGAGGAGCTGACTGAGAGCGTATGGATCCGATTAAAAGGAGAGCAGGAACAGGTGTCAATATAGCGGGTGTCTGCTTCACTCAACCTGTAAGACTGAGCAGACACGGCACCCCCAATGGACAGACAGGAGTGTCCTCACATTCACAAATCCAGGTCCTCATGAAAGACTTCAACCACCCCAGTATCTGTTGGACGGATAACACGGCAGGGTTCCTGAAACACACTGATCATAACTTCATTCTGCAAGTGCTACAGGAGCCAACAAAGAGGGGCTGGTGGACCTGGTTCTCACCAACAAGGAGAGGCTGGTGGGGAATATGAAGCTCAAGGACAGCCTTGGTTCCATAGAAGAGTTTAAGAACCTTAGGGCAGCAAGGAGGGTGGACAGAAAGCTCGCTGCCCTAGGGACTCCAGGAAAGCAGACTTTGGCCTCTTCAGGGATCTTCAGTCTTTTCCTTAGAGTAGGATATAGCCCTGAAAAGAAGGGTTCAAGAAAGCTCATCAATATTCAAGGATCACATCTTTTAAGTTCAGAAGAAATGCATCACAACAGAGAGGAAGTTGGGCAGATTTGCCAGGAGGCCTGCATAGATGAAAAGCAGCTTCTGGACAAACTCAAACTCACTCAAAAAAGAAGCCCATAGAGGATGGAAGCAAGGATAAGGACCTCGGCAGAAATACCGTATGAACAGCCACGGACCAGACGAGGAAAGCTAGCGCCCTAATAGAATAATCTGGCCAGTGATGCCAAGCGCAACAAAAAGTTTCTTTGGATATGTTGAGAAAAAACAAACACTAGAGAAAATGTGAGCCTTTTCCAGAAGGAAAAGAGTGACCTAGTTACCTGGGATATGGAGAAGGCTGTGGCACCCAACCACTTTTTTGCCCTGCTCTTCACTAGCAAAAGCTCCATCCACACTACCCAAGTCACAGAAGACAAAGGCAGGGACTGGGAGAATGAAAAACCATGCAATGTAAGAAGTATGTGAAGATTGAATTTTTCCTTTTAAGCTGTCCTATCTAAACATTAAAACTTTCTTACTGGCCACTAGGATAAAGTTGTTAAAACTTGAAAGAATTATCCTGTTTTATTCTTTGATACCAGACAATAATGACATTTTGCATTTATTAAAGAAACAGCTCATTTTGCATTCCTAATCTTTACAGTCATAAACAAAAAATCATTTCTTGTGAATGTACTTCTCTGCAGCCTCCCCACACTGAACAGCAATACCTTCCAAACGCTGCTTTCAATAAACAGCTAAAATAAAGGCTAATAACTGCTTATAAGAGTAGCTTAATTTATGCTTAAACAATCAAGTGTTCATTTTTTGTCCATCACTCTCATTCAGATTAAGGAATTGCATGAAATAAATTTTGGAATTTTTAAAATTAACTATTTCACATGGTCAAAAGAGGTCATCTCTGGAGAGATTAGCATACCAAGTGTGCTAATAAACAGTACATCTGACAAGTAGCCTTTAGAAACTATTGTGGCAAGCCATCCAAACAATTCATAACCAAATCATCTTTAAGAAAAAGTTCCCTGTGATGAAAGCTACAGAAATCCTTCCTTTCCCTCTATTCTGTATCACACTACACTATTGCTGAGATTACCAAACAGGAAAATAAATAAATAAATAAATAAATGAGGCATGGCATTCAGGCAGAATGCCATCTTAAAAGAAGCAGTCAAGTCCTCCTCTTCCACTTCCTATTCAGAGTACCTTCATTGTGGCATATTTCAAGTGATTTTGTAGGCTGTGTGTGATGAGGTGGTTTTATTTGCATTGGCCAAGTACTGACCACAGCCTTGAGCACTACTGAAAAAACAAACAGCATTTTGCAAATAAAACTGGACCTCTTAATCTCCCAAGGGTAGTGATTTCACTTTCCCCAAAATTGTGAAATATATATGGGGGTTAGCTTGTGACTCAAGATACTTAGTAAGATTAAATTACATTCAAGGCAATGCAATTTTTTTCTTCCTTCATACTAGGAATTATATATTTTGTGGGTATAAAGATTACTTTCCAAAGAAAAGCATGTATTGAAGTAGTTTTAATATCTACCTTTCTCCTTTCAATTCCCATTTCCTTCTCGACACAATGCATGAGTACACAGAACTTGAAAGAGGAAGTGATGGAGGACAATTCTTGATATCAAAGTTACCAATCTCCACATCCGTTCATAGTAATACAGATACATAACCCCAAAAAGGCATTCAATTCTTATACTTTGCTACACCTCCACTGTAACATGAAAAACATTCATCATGTTCCACACAAAATATTTGATACATTATATCCTCTCCCTTATGGAATGCTTTGGAGCTTTTTACAATTACCCTCGACAGCCAAGTCCACAGATGTATTTTTCTTGGAAATACACTGAGTTGTTTGTTCCAAGATCAGTAACATAAGCCCTACATTAAAAAAAAAAAAAAAAAAAAAAAAAAAAAAAAAATTGGAAAAATTTTTTTAAAAAAAAAAAAAAAAAAAAAGTTGGATGAACTTATTTTACAAAGCAAGCAAAAGCTCAAACTTTAGCCTTAAAGTTGCAAGAGATGTTTGCTCTAGGCAATCTTCACTGTCTGAAGAGAGTCAGAGTGTGTGTGCATGCACAAAGCATAAAAATAATTCTGTGCCAAAATTATGTTGAGCTCCATGGGTACTATGTGAAGTAATTAACATCAGGACAAGCTTAAAATCAAAATTATTTAAAACTTAGCATGGTAACTCTGATGTAAAGAGATCAGATTTTTTTTCAGCATTTTTCAATACCAGACAAAAACATTAATTTTCATTTTTAGATCTTGTTCTGATGGCAAGTCCTCTTCCTGGAGATTCACATAAAAACTGAGTAGAACAAGGCTTAAAATGCCTTGTATTTTAATTATTTGTTTGGTTTTTTAATCAGAAGCCAAATAGCCCAAAAGAAATCTAATCTTGCAGTTTGGAATATGGCATTTCTTTAATGTGTGTGTCCTGCTATCTCTCTCCTTCCCAAGAAATGAAACTGAAAGGTACCAAACGTAACAAACACTTTCTCAATGCATGATCATATAAAAACAGCTGTCAAAATGACAGCATTAGAAATTCATCAAGACAGAAAGCAGGGTAAGGCATTTGCACAAATGCTAGGAGTGCCCATGGTTTTAATGATCCACTCTACTTATTGCAAAGATTTTAAAATGTAAATGGCTCCCCTACGGAGAAGCTATTCCACATCTGCTTGTGGTGCCTACTCACTTCTTTCCTGTGTGCAGCCAACAAACAGGAATGTAGCTACTAGCACGGTAAGTCTAATTCTATTTCTTCTACTATCTCTTACATACTAAATGTGATTAAGCAGTTAAAAGTGAATTATCAAAATAAACTTTCAGAATTAACACATAGAGTACATATAGAGCTCAACATTTCTACGCAAGAACTTGTTTGAGCAGGTAGATTACAACCCCTCAACTAAATCACAATCACAGCAGTGAGAAGTCCTCACTGCTAAGTTAGCAGAGTATTTTCATGTGGACTTTATAAGCTGGTTTAACAAAGACTGGGGATTTAAACTTGATTCAGTACACTAGCATGTATTTTTCAAAATGCTACAACAAAAATCTGATTAATTTCAGAATACTTGGAGACCACTGGAAAATGCTTTTATTAGTATCATACTACAAATATTTTTAAAGGCTATTAAATGAATACATGCCTTTCAATGGACAGAAATCTGGAGGAATCTGTGGGAGGAAATCTATATAGATTTTCCATTGTAAGTTCAATAACTTTTCGCCTTAAAAAAAAAAAAAAAAAAAAAAAAGGAAGAGATGAGAAAGGGAAGGCTAAATGGGAAGAACTCCAAACTACACATACTGCTCCAAGCAGCAAACCAAACAAGAGCAAGTGGTTCTGTAACCCCGTCCACGAAAAGGGATCAAGTCATGCTTTTTGTTTGCACTTTAGTGAACAAGTTTGAAGGCTTAGACTTTGATTAGCTTTAAGAACTACCCACATTTATATGGAAGTTACTCATTTTATGTCTCCAACAAAAAGATTAGACTTCATACTCTGCTAAGCTCAGCTGCTGTGTTAAGCAACATTGACCATGCTGCTGCAGTAGAAAAATAATCTTCTGGTTAACCAAAAATATTTTACAACATTTTAAGATGGAACTAAATATGGACAAGAGCATAAGAAGTTGATTAACACAGATCATTATGAGTTCCATTGTCAAAGGCTGGAACAATTCACATCCTTATTCTTTACATTATTCTATGTTTCATAGAATCTTGGAATGGGTAAGGTTGGAAGGACCTAAGAGTGGGTCATCTGGTCGAACCTCCCTGCTTAAGCAGGGTCATCCTAGAGCAGATGGCACAGAATTGTGTCCAGACAGTTCCTGAGTACCTCCAGTGATGGAGACTCCATAACCTCCCCAGGCAATCTGTTCCAGTGTGAAGTGACTGCACAGTCAGGAATTTCTTCCTCATGTTCAGGGGGAAGTTCCTGTGCATCAGAGTTTTTTAAAAATGTGTTCTCCTTCTACCACACAGTTAGCAATTAAAACTCTTACTGAAACCATTTTTAGTTACCTGAGAAAGTAAGGCTTAAACAAATATTTTGTTTCCACCAATCATTCTTCCTAACAGCAAGTTTCAGAGAGCTGGAGACTTCAGAGTTACAAAGCTCCTAAAAGTTTCAGGAAAATGGAGAGCTGAGCAGAACAAGTTCAAAAGAACAAGTCTGTTGTCCCACTAGAAACACCGGACTACAAGTTCAACAATTCCCAGCTCCTTACAGCCTGCTGGCTGACCTGTGCTCATGGCTCCTTTGTGCTCTTACTGCCTTTGAAGGGCATTTGCCACTCAAGTTATTTTCCCCACAGAACATTGTGGGGAACAGAACAAGTTATTTTCCCCACACAACTCACAAGAGTGAGCTCATGTGCATGTTGAGATTCAGTACACTTTGGGATACAGGACACATCCTTAAGAAACCAGACATTACTTGTTGTCCTGCGTATGTTTTTCTATTTTATCCTAATAGGATTGCTTTGCCTCAAATCAAAGGCAAAGCACTTTCCCAGCGATGCCAGAATTTCACAAGTGGGGTTTCTTTTCCCTTTAGCCTTGACCGCACAAGCCATGTACTATTGCACGCTAGAGGGAGGGAGAGAAAAAATACAAATATTCCCCGTACCTGGTCCCCAAGATGAGCAGGTTAAGGGCCACCCCATCCAGGCACACAACCATTTTTAACAAAGTGAGTGAATTCTCATGGCATTGCAAGATAAACACACAAGCACCATAATGGATTAAAGAGATGTTTCATTAATAATGGTCCAACTGTGTCCATCAATACATCCACAGAAGTTGAACTATACAGTTAGAAAACAGCTGGTCTAGAATTTACTAGTAACTAACAACTTGCAATCTTTTGCAGACAGAAAAGCAGCTGAAAAAATAAAAGAATACTGAATAATCATGACAAAACAATTAGTCTTTATTATCTGTATTTTCATTCTAAGTAGTTAAAAAACCCTCTATGAACAACAGAGCTCCAAAGACTGATTTTTATTCAAAATTTATCCTCAACTTCAAAGTGCTTTTCAGATATTTTTGCAGATTTGGTTAGAGAGAAAGAAAACACATTTTCAGATTCTGCACAGCTTTTAATATTTGGTAAAATTCCAGTGTATGCAGAATTTATGAGAGGGAAGCAGCCTGTGCCTAAGTTTTACTAGCTGAAATGGGGAAGGTAGCTTAATTAAATTTAAAGATATAAATATAGGAACAGTATGGGATGTGAAATTTATAGTATGGCACCTCTTCCTTATTAGCAGCTCCTACATACACACTTGTATTGCAGCAAATCTCAAGGAGACTACTTTATGTGAAGTACCTTGTGTTCCCTGCATCTGCCATAGAATAGGAGTTACTAGGCAAAATTAATATATACTATCTAATTAATATATACTGACAAGACTAATACACAGATTAAGATACACTGTCATAAGTTGCTTGCACATCCAGAACTTCACAGCACTGACTTATTTTCAACCCTAGTGTTGAAGATTCAGCGGACAGGCAAAGGGGCAGTTTTAAGCCTCACCAAATAAATGCTAAAATGAAGAACCTGCAGTTCCATATTAGCTCAAGCCACTTCTCTGCTGTCAGGATCCCAGTCCTCTCACCCCACCCCAACCACAAAGTCAGGACTTCTCCCTTTGCCCTGGCTGCAGGCCACACGTGCTTGTGCAGCTGAGCTGGGCTATTTCAGCGTTCAGCTTGCCACAGAATAACTCCTGTGCTCTTCTCCATTCCCATAAACAAATGAATGGTGCCCAGAAGCTACACACCAGGGTGGGACCAAACGAGAGTGGCAGAAAAGGGAAGAACAGGGCAGGACCAGGACAGCCAGCAGCAAGCTCCATTTAGACTGCTACGAGAACACAAGGCAATTCCACCAAAGCCCCCTAAGCCTCACAGGACTTCCTCTATTTAAACAAATCTATAGGAACTGTAAGAACTATTAATACAGAATCACAGAATGGCTTGGTTTGGAAGGGACCTCAAAGATTATCAAGTTCCAATCCCCTTGCCATGGCCCAGCTCGCCTTGAACGTCCCCAAGGATGGGACATCCACCACTTCCCTGGGCAACCTGTTCCAGTGCTTCACCATAATTTCTATTCAAATATAAAGTAGGTTTTCATATCCATTACAGATTAAAACTATATACTTTGTAAAATGTTTCAGTGTGTAATTTTATTCTTTTTTCACTTGCTCAACCATGTTTTATAACACACCCAATGGTCAAATCTTTAGTCTCTCATCTCATGATGCACTAATGCAGTTGGTGTTCTAAATCTGTTTTAGATCAGTCACCCCTGATGTGAATAAGTATCATAAATAGAAAGGAAGAATTCCTATGGAAATAACTATAAAAATAAAACAATACATGGACATTATTGAATTTTTTTTTTAAAGATCAATAGCATTGTCCCTCAAAAACCACAATAGATAAAAATAGCAAGGCTTAATGCTTTTCTTGGTTTTGGAATGAAACTGCACGAAGGGAAAGACTCACAAAATCCAAGAACTCAAGGATCTTAATCTCTTTAAACTTGTGTTGTCCCGCAATGCTGTTTGAATTAATTTCATTAACCATGCAAAAAAAAAGTAGTATGTTTGATAATATTCATACTTTTAAATTAAATTAAAGGTTTCCATTTCCCTCAACTGGACAACAAGTAACTCATTACTTCCTGGTTCACTCTCACACCTTGATGGTTCAGCCTTTATTTTTACTGCCACATTTCAAAAGACTTTACTATATGCTATAGTCTATCCAAACAACATCAAAAGGAATTCATTTTGTTAGACATTCAAGTAAATACCTGGCCATATTAGCCAAACCAACTGAAAATGGTTATTGTGGAGGATACATAAATGAGGTAAGTAAAATTTAAAACCAAAAGCAACATCATAAACTCTGTCAGAAAAAAATTTCTCACTTCTTAACAAATTAGAATGCAAGCCCTAATGAATATAAAAACGCCTTTAAAACACTTCAACTACATGCAGGTATTGAAAGGTGATTGAAAGGCTGCATAACTTAGTTCCTTGTTCTGTAACAAACGGTGACCTCCTCAAAGCCAGTAACCAGGCAGCGTTTTGAAACAGATCCCGTGCAATGACAATCCTCCAAGAGTTCCATACAAACCAGACTCTGGAGTATCAGTCTGCCCTAAGGGGGAAGGTGACTGTTGCTATTTGCAGCTTCAACAACACAACACCTAACACATTTAACTTTGACAGCTGAAGTTGCAAATAAAGTATGCTAAAGAAAATGCAATCAGGCCACAAAAATGGAGAAATGCAAAGTGAGTTTGTTTAAGGGATGGTAGAAAAATTACACATCCAGTATGCAAGACAATTACACGTCATTTAGAAGTTTCAAACACTAGAGAAGGTAGTATTTCTTTCAGGAAAATGGAAAAAGAAAATATTGGTTAAGGACAAGCAATAAACTTCCTACAGCAAGCTAAAGAATATAATGTAACAGAATTATATTGGGCTCGGTGTTGCTGTGCAAAAACAGATCTTGCCATACACAGAGTAATCCACAGCACATGAAGATCCATTGACTGTACTAAGACCTGGGGCAGACAGAAACTTACCCATGCTCAAGGAAGCCAAAAATAAAATTTGGAATGAGAAAAAGAGCCCACAAAACAAACAGGGTATAAAGATTCAGCACAAAGTGGCAAACTACGATTACAGAAACAATGATACATTTTCTGCAATGGCTACCTTATTGCAACTATTGTTACTGTCAAACTTAAAAAAGAATTTTAAAAAAGTTTGCAACATATCTGGGCCTTCAAGTGACTCAATTTATGTCCAAGCTTAAATTCAACCTGACATTTCTTTGTGTGAATGTATTTTTCCACTGTTCATTCTTGGTGTTCTTTTTTTTCAAGTTTTGTTTTGGCTTTGGGTAGTGTTTTTCTTTTAAATAATTACTCTTTTTCATAATACTCCTACTGACTATATCCAAGTATTCCTTTTCACTAATTCCAGTTCTGTGCCAGCAACATTATCTTTCTTACTGCTCTCCAGCTATGACAAAAACTGAAGAGAACAAAGCCACACAGTACTATCTACAGAAGAAGAAAAAACCAACAATGTAAAAAGCATGTTCATCAGAAGCCTCATTGCAGCTCCCCATAAAACAACTGGAGACAATTCTCTCCATCAGGAATCTGTTTTCACATGAAAAATACGCATATGTTTCCAATCTTCATTTCAGACCTTGATGAGTTCATGCCTCTTTCTGATATGGTACGTAATACATATCTCTAGGACTGACAGTGGGCATGCAATTGCACCTCTCAGAGGAGCACTCAGCCACAAACAGTTAGGCATGTTAGGCACAGGATTCCTTGTAATATATTAGGACTGGAGCTTGTCTAAAAATAGATCACAAGGTGAATTTAAGAGCTGACTAATTAAGATTTGAGTCATTAAAAACATGCTACAGAATTTGTGATCAAAATGTTAAGAGTTGAAACTAAAAACACTTATCTAAACAAAGAGGCAGGAATTATGGCATGCTTAGAACTAATTAATTTCACTAAGACTGTTCAACATTCAAGTCTACAATGACTTCATCAAAATAAAGGCTCTACCCAATTATCACCAATCTGGTCCAATAAAACAATCAGCATGATGTTTAAATGACTATGAGAGCATGATGACTGAGCAACACTTAAAAAAAAACCAGTTTTTGAAAAAGACCTTTTATTATGTTTATCAACAAGAACTGTAAAAGTAAAACAAATACAAAATGATCACCAAGGCCAATATTATCTGTAAGATGAAAAAAAAAATATATACAGGTTCCATAATTCTTATGTCAACAAGTTGCTGTCGTTCTTCAAAATTCTTTGCTAATGCAAAAGCTAAACAAAAAGTTCTGGGTTCTCAGTGACTCCTTAAAGGCTTCCTGACTAATTTCTGCTTAATATTAAAAAAATATTTGTAATAGCCAGTGTCACAGTCAATTTAAAGCTAAAATTCAAGCTTGCGTTTTTGACTAGTGAATCACCTCAGAAAGTAATTCCTACAAAAAGGGTTTCACCCTTATTTTACCTGATTATCTCCTCTGGAAACCAAGTATAATAAAAAGAAAACATGACCAGAGAAGTAATCATCATTAATCTCACAGAATTGGAACAGCTTTTTTTACAGTAAAAAGAAATTATAGAAAACCAAGATATTAATTATTTAATTAAGCTGATATATTGCTGAACATGAATAAAAAATTAGGTCATTTTTGCTGAATTGCCTTTTCAAGACTCAGTTGAAGAAATGAAGACCAAGTGGAAGGAACAATCCTTAGCAGAAACTACACCTGACTCAAAAGTTTGAAGCAGAAAATAGATGGGAGGCTAGCAATGCCTCAGAAGAAAGCAAGAAATATTGATTGCACCCTCTTCAACTCTCCCTAGGCACCAGATTATACCTATTCTTTGGAGATGGGAGGCTAGCAATGCCTCAGAAGAAAGCAAGAAATATTGCTTGCACCCTCTTCAACTCCTAGGCACCAGATTATACCTATTCTTGGAGAAAAGACAATGGCTATAAATCAGAACAAATGTCCATCTATGTGGCCATTTTTAGGAAGACTCCGAAGGGAAAGTAAAAAAGAGAAGTAAAACTACAATATTACCCTTTAAGTGTTTTTGGTTTAGTAAATTACATCGTGAAGTTAAGTAGAATAATTCCTGACATCAAGATTCCTGTGATGATCCAGTTCCATAGGGCTAAATAATCAGCTAGGTTACAGGGTAGAGAGGAGAGAAGGTAGGATTAATGAAAGCAGGAAGTATGTTCATGAGAAAACTGAAAAGGTATCATGACACTCTAACTTCCTGCATTTTTCTTCCTAATTCTTAAGTCCAATCCACTTTGAGAAGACAAATAAGACAAAATTGAAAAGGCTTTGGTTTTGAACACAGAATAGAATGCATATTTAGATGGGCAAATATTTGCAAATGAATAGAAAGATCATCAACAAAATTATTTGGGCATGTAATTTTGAAGGAAAAGTTGCAAGTACATCTGATTAAATGCACTGAGTGTATTACTACTTTCAGACCATAATGACTTGCTAATGGATTGATTACAAGTTTTTCGTATACCACAGCTGAAGACTAACAAAATACCCCATGCACAAAGAAACATCTTGGAAATGCCAGGGAGTGGCACCACTTCTGTTATTATGTCTCTGAAAAGCTCAATAATTGCAGCTCTTCCTGGAAAGAAACAAAATGAGCAGAACCAGAATTTTATTTGGAATTAAGTACAAAATGAGGTCTGGAAAATGCACCACACAGACTTCAGAAGACTCAGCTATTTGTCAAGGACAATACCCTCTTAAGTTTCACTAACTAGATCAGAATATAAAACATTTCAGGTCAAAAGAATGGAAATAAGTAAACAGAGGACTCTATTACAAGAACACCAAACCTTGCAATAAAAGCAGCAAAACCAACCAAAGGAGCAAGACAGAAAGAGGCCTGCGGTTGTTGGATCTGAGTCAGCCCACTAGACCCACCAGTGGATGATACCATAGCTCTGAAAAGCACCTAGCTAAGGAGAAGTCTATCTTTTCACTAACAGTTTATCAGAGGAGAAAAAGAGAAGGAGAAACAAAGCTGGGCTTTGCTGGGCTCACATGTGAAAAAGTTTATTACATTCTATTCAAGGAATAAAAATAAAAACTACGAATCTAAAAACCCACCCTTTCTCAAAACCCCTACCTACTAGAACTTTCCTACAATTCACAAAACCCACAGACTTCAAAAGTAGTAAATAGGAGAGACAAAACTACGAAAATACTCAAAAATTTACAACCCTAAATTCCATAAAGGAGAAAATACCAACATTAGCCTGGACCAAAAATCCTGCTTATCCTCATACAAAGGCCACAATGCTTAACAGAGCTACTCATCTTCCCTCTTTTAACATTTACTTTCCAGAGAACTTTTTTTTTTTTTCTTCCAGTGATAGGTTCTTAATGTTTAGTCTGTGGCTGTGGACATTTTACATATCAAGGACCTCAAATAAAGACTAACAGAACAAACCCAGTACCTCAATTTTTTGTTTTCTTGGATTAATACATAGCCCACCTCTTGTCTGACCGCAGTAGCCTGCAGTGGTGCAGAGGACAGCCATATAGGACAGTAAAGTAAATGAAATGTATCTTTGCTACTGGAAAAATGAGTATTCCCCTCTTCCTGGCTTGACACTGCTGACCCTGTTCTGTGTACTTGCTCTGGCAGTCATCTGACCACACAATAAGATAATTCAATTTGCTAATCCAAGGGAGGAAGGGGAAAAAAAAAAAAAAAGAGCAAAACAAAAAGAAAAGAAACTGTTCTCCTGGGTTAGTGGAGTGAATTAACTTCTCATGTACTTGGTAAACTACCAGAGTCACTGCAACAAAGCAGTGCAGCCATGCTGTACCAAACCCAAAGAGAAGGAAGTAACTGGGAATACTCCATGCAGAGCCATTAAGACAGGAGAACAACTAGTCAGCCTCTTCAATATCCACCCCACTCCCTTACCTCTCCCCCATAATCTAAGAGCTGGCAGAACACACTTACATTTCAGTGCTGCAGCACTGAGTACATTCCCAAACACAGGTCTCCCCACCTGAAATCTAATTCCATCAGCAATCTACTAAAATATAATTGTGGCTTTTATTTGATACTTCTAGGACAAGCTGGTTTTGACATATGATAAAAAATGATACATACTAATTTAAAATATAAGTGTTTTTTTGAAGGTCAAACACAATTTTAATTAAATAGATCACTCTACTCACAAATGCATTTGTAGAATAAAAACCTTCCAGAATAAAGCCTCCCAGCTTTTTGGTGGTAGAGTCAGAGAAACTAAACTGCAATACGGATTTAGGCATTTGCAATTTATTTTAGTATTTTTTTAATATTTCAATTACAACCGACACATATGAAGTCGTTTAAACAACTCTCTTCCCACCTTTATTTGCATGCATTCTGTTACAGTTTAAGTCACCTAATCACATACTACTTTCCCCATGACACCTGTCCCATTCAACATGCTAGCTGGACTGTGATCCAGGGAAACATTAGCACTGAGCATTGAAGGAGACCAGTCCCTTGAAAATGCATGGATACACGCAAGGATCAATACCAGAACGGAAGGCACACAGGCCTTTGGTGAGAGCATTACAAACCTAAGAGACAATGAAAGGCCCCCACAGGCTCAATCAGCACAGTGAAGATGTGCACCTTAGAGGAGATACACACATCTAACACCAGCTCCCAGCTAGCAGACTTGAAGCTCCATCCCTCAGTCACTAACAACTCCCTTTTCTCAATTTGCAGTCTCTTGGTCACAACAGAATCAATTTTTACTACATTGTGCATATTCTTCAAACAGGGGGAAGTGCTACTGTGTTCTTTTACAATCTCACAAGTGCTAGAAGCAGAGAGAATTTACTTATAGAAAAGCTACTATATGCATGTATTCCATATCTGATGCCTCAGTTTAGAATTTTTCTAAAGGAAAACCAGAATTTCACAGCTTTTCTTTGCTTTCTAGCTAAAGTAAAAACAATCTGTTGCATCTCTGTTCCATTCTGCCTGCAAAGCTAAGAAAAGCAGTGCTAACATGGAAACTGTCCTGTTAGGAGAGTCAAGGAGATACTATGGTGTCAATATACATTAAATACCTTCTCCCTGCAATGCCAAGAACTGGAAATGGTACTGCAAAATCCATTTCTGCAACTTCTCATGCCTTGGGTTTCATTCCAGGCATTTGAGGAAGATTCCAAGCTCTCACCTACAACTGAACATAGACTTTTGCAGTTCATTTTCATAACCTGGAGCTTTTCTGGCTTGTATGTTATCAATAGAATTTTAAAGAAATTTTGCTTGTCAAGTCCATTACAGCAGATGAAACTCAAGATAGAAATAACCCATTTTTTTTTCAAAAGTCAGATTAGACATGGGCAATAATCATATGTCAAAACCACTCCCCAAACAATGCATGCAATGTCATGCCAAAGTTTGGTAACAACTTATAAGCCAGAAGGTTTCTCTTCAAAAGAATTAAAGAAAGCATTTTAATCTGATCCATTCCAAATAACTTCAAGATTGTTGAGATTTTGACAAAATTCCTTGTATCCCCAGCTGCACTACTCTCTCTATTCAGCCAGCCTTCCAAACCTCCATCAGACAAAGGGAGAAAAAAAGCCAACAAGAACAGAACATTTACATGAAGGTGAAAAAGTATTTTTAAAAGTGACAATCAAAGAGCGAAGGGAGATTATTTGCAGTGCTTATGTTTAACTTTTTCCCCGTTAAATAAAATTGAAAGCTGAAGAGCTCCCATATCAGTAGAGTTTAGCAAGACAGACTTCTCAGCATCTGAACAGAAAGTAATTCCCAGAGGAAATTAATCATAGGAAATCACAGCATATGTAATCATGCCTCTGTTCAGTTTACAAAAACTGTCCCATCCCACATATCATTTTGCAGATGCAAGCCCAGGGCCAAGAACGCTGTCACAAAGCCTTGAATGGCATTCCAAAGGAGAAAAGATGATCATCGCAGTGCTAGAACAGGCTTTATTCTTTCAAAGTACTTAAATATTTTATGAGTACCTTTGCTTTCACAGAGAAGAAAATAATTTCCTCCAAGTGCAGATCAGTGGATGCTATCTAATCTCTTGTCACAATAACGCAATCTTTATGTATACACAACACATCAGCATACCATCTACATCTCTTTTTTTTTTTTTTTTTTTTCCCCTATCAAGCCGCGAGCATTGATGGGCTAATTGTCGGCTGATGCCGAAAAAGCGCTCAGAACACGGCCGGCAGCGCTGGCAGGCAGCGCTCAGCCGTGCCCTCCCGGCTCCGGGCTCGCAGGGCGCCGGGGGCCCGGGGAGCGCCCCCGCCCCGCCCCTCCCGCCCGCTTCCTCCGCTTTCTGCGACGCCGCTTTCTGCTCGAAAATCGCCATCGGGTTTTTGTTAGCGCAGTAACCCGTTCGTCCCCACGGCGGGCACACAAAGTGGGCCCGGGCTGCTCCTCGGGGGACAAAACCCTGATTTCATGTTTTTCCCGGGAAGCGCCTCGAAAAAGGAAAAGCTCCCGCCTTCGGGAGGATATTTTCGGAAGCAGGGGACCTGACTCCTCGGGTGGAAATACACAATACGAGAAAAGGCGAAACCCGCAGATTTTCTCCATCACCCTTTCACAGAAGATATTATTTTAGGATGGGGGGAAACGCCGCATCCCAGACGAAGGGCGTCACTGATTTTTACATCCGGAGAAACACGCTGCCTCCAGCCGCGGGGCAGCCAGTGAAAGAAGGTCACCCCAAAAAAAAATTAAACCTCTGGAAGCGTCTCCGCTGGAACCGCGGAAATCCGCCCGCGGGAGGGGAGGCTGCGCAGCCCCGGGGCTGGCTGGCTGGCTGGCTGGGTGGGTGTGCCGGGGCGCCCCGCGGGCGGAAAGGGGCAGGGAGACGCGGCCAGCGGGATCCAGCAGCACCAAATGCCAGATGCGGGATGCCGTCCGCGTCCCGCCTGAGGCGATGCCCCCTGGCAGCGGCGATCGCCCCGCGCCGACGAGGGGAAAGGGAGGCGGGGGCGCGGAGTAAGCTACGGGCCCGACGGGGGAGGGGGAGCGGGCTGTGCCCAGACCGTGCTGCCTCCCCCTCCGCCGGCCGCAGCCCGCCCGGGTCCCGGCGGGCGGGTACCTCCTGACACAATAGGCACCGGGCGGACCGCGGCCCCGCTCCCCGCCACGGCTCCCGCCCGACCCGCAGCCCAGGGCGGCGGCGGCAGCATCATCCTCACTCACCCCTCCGAGGAGGCTCGCGCGCCGGGGAGGGGCCGTCGCTAGCGGGTGCTCAGCGAGCCGGCATCCCGCGGGATGCGGAGCGAGGGCGGAGCGCTCGGTGTCCCTGTGGCAACGGCCCCGGCGTTATTCCCTGCACATAGCGGCGGCTAACGGCACCGCGGCACCGCGCCGCACTGCGCACGCGCCGGGGCCCAGCGGCGGCGGGGCCGCGCTGCGCCTGCGCCGCCCGCAGACAATAGCGTTCCCCGGGCTGCGGGCGCTCCCCGCGCGGGCGATGGCGGGAGGTAAACGGCGTTTCCCGCCCCGATCCGCCCCGGCCGTGGCGGGACCGCCGCTGAGCCCGCTGCAGGCCCGAGGGCGTAGGCGGACGGGCTGTGCTGTGCGCAGGCGCGACTGCGGCTGCGATCCACAACAAAGGGGAGATGAGTTGCGGCGACCACCCTTTCCCGGTTGCCGGGGGTGGGCGGTGGGAGGGGACTCTGTCTCCGGCGGCGCGGTGCATGCTGGGACTTGTAGTCCTGGCGGCGACATTCCCGCCGTCGGGAAGCGCGAGGGATTCCTGGCGTTGCTAGTCTCAGCTGCGGCGGCCGACGGCAACGGTCGGCCACCAGGAGCCGGAGGGATCCCCGCAGGTGGCTCCTCCGAGAGCCCAGCGCGGGAAGGTAGAACGGGTGGAACTACTGTCCCCCAGCCTCGCCGCGGGGAGCCCCCGGTGCCGGGGGACAGCGCCGGCTGCTCGCCGGCAGCCAGCGGCGCCCTGATGCGGGCGCCCCGCGGGGAGCGCGCCCTGGAGGAGTCCCTGGAGCGGTACCAGAGGCGCCTCCGAGGTGAGCGGCACGGGCGCGGGGTGAGGGCGGGCCGCCCCAGCCGCCAGCCGGGTCTGCGGCTGCCCCCGCCCCGCGGAGCGCCCCGGCCGGGCTGGGACGGGCGCGCAGCGGGGAAGTTGCGCCCACAGCCGACCGCAGGCGCCGTGCTTGCTGTCACATGCGCTGGTCTCACCGTGACTCGGCTCGGGCGGCACCGCTGCTGCTTCGGGCGCGGTTTTGGCCATCCTTGAAGAACGGCTTCTAGTCGTGGTAAAGATGAGGGTACGAATGGGCTCTAATGAGAGTGGTTGTTTCCGCTCTCATCGAGTGTGTTCATACCTGCCGCTTTGTCCAAGAAGCGTGGTGTATAGCCCGACAGAGAGCACCCGAATCTGTCAGCCTGGGCTTACCAGCCTTCAGACTGTCACTGGCTGGGCGAAGTAAATGTCCGAATTCTGAAGAAAGCCAGTGGATAGTTTGTGGGTATGCGAACCTACTGGTGCGAAAAGTTGTGTGCTGAGTACAGCACCCCCACATGGCCTGTTGGGATGTTTCCTGTGCCATAGGAAACAACATTGCCAAAAAGAAGAAAGAAACAAGGATAAAACAATGGAAACATTTTCAAATAGCTACTTGATACTTGATTCTCAGCAAATGTTTTTTTACTTCTTCTCCAAGGAGCGTCAGTTCCTTACATTAGCGATAGCTTTCTTTTGTTCCACAAGATAGAGCTTTGAGGAATCATTTCTATTTACTTTTCCTGTAGATGAAATGAGCATGGTAATGCTACTTGACACTTGCAGTTAACAGTTATTGCAGAGCAGTTGGGATAACAAATATCAGGGCTGTTTAACAGTGTGTGAGACTGTTAGAGCTGACCATTTCTAATGGATACATTGGATGCATGTATTCTCTTCATAAAACTTATTTTCATTTTATCTTTTTCTGACTGGATCTCCTTACACTGGATCTGTTATATTTGCTAAATAATTTCATATCCTGAATTTCTGGTGAGCATTTCCCCTTTACATTCTTGGAAACAAGAATTTTCTTTTCATACAATGCCAAGGTAATTTTGATTTCATACATCTGGGGGTGCTTCTTATGTAGAAATCAATGTGGTCATGCACAAACAGCCCCAATACAGGGCAATATAACATAAGTTCTGTTGTGTTTCTCAAAAGAACCTCTTTATTTCTCAGTGATGTACAATTTTTAACTCCTTTGAGTTATACGGCATTTTCCACATCATTACTACCAGTGTTTGGAATTCACCGTAGGACAAACAGGTTATCATTACTCTCAAAGTTGTCAAATATTTATCTTATATAGTTATACAGCTTGAGATTTTTCTTCCCATTGGGATGACCCTGTCATTCGGGTTCAGCAATTTTAGGTGGCGTGCTTTGGGCATTATTTGATGTATTTGAAATATAGCATTCATAACCTGCCTGTAATGCTTGACATTATCTGGATGCAGGCTGAGTTCATGGCAACAGGTTCTCACCACCCATGCTGGACAGCAGAAGAATCACTTTACAGCCTTACTCAGTTTGATGGAAGGGTTCTTAAGTTCTCAAAGAGCAACTGATTATTTCTGGGCAGTGTCCTTTGTTGCAAAGGGAAATCCCTCAGAAGACAGGGAGCCTGAGTGTTCAGTAAACTGAGTCTGGTGGCCAGAGGGCAGAAAGCTGGACCAAAAAAACCTGATGAAGACCTAACTGCTCTTAGAGAGAGAGGAACAACAGAGAGGCTTTGATAAATAACAAAGGTTCTATAATGTAGCTTTTCCTGACCTTGTATAATGGAAGTCTTTAATGCTATGTGTAGTACTAAGTTAAGAGGGTGGTATTTGTACAGTTGAGGTTATTAGGTTACTGCATAAACTTTCATATAATTGAGACCATTTCAAATGAACCTTAAAAACTTTAGGAGATAGTATTTCTAATAAAACGTTCTTCTCAAGGGAGTAGAGGTATTTTGTAATGAGAATGAGTGGTGAGCTGCTGTATGCATATTAATAACTGAAAATTGACAGGCATAATGTGAATGTCCATTGGGCCTTCTGCTACACCACTGCTGAGAGGAGAGTGATGCCTTCCTGTGACTTCCCCCTTTTCTCCTAACAGCAGTAAATTGAGAAGACTATTTAGAGTCCAGTTCTTTGTTTCTAGCATATTTCTGGTTTCTTGAACTATTAGCTTATATTTTTGTGTTGAGTTTTCTGCCTCTTGAGTAAAGAGCGCTGGCTCACTGTTGGACCTGGGACAGTATAAGAGCAAGAGAAAAGGAGGGGCAAACCATCCTTTTTAGGTACTGAGCCTGATACACTTGTCTACCTCAAGTCTGTCATAGGATATTGTGGAAATGACATTCTGTATTCCACTGCATTGCTGAGTGCAGTGTCCTACATAATTTCAGAGAAGGGAGTTGCAAACCCTAAGAGAAACAGATGACAAGATAAGACTTTTCCGAATAAAGTTTCATTTTGTGGCTGTTTTATGTGGTTCCAAAAATAAAACATAAGAGATGGTAAGGCAAAGCCATCTTAGGAAAAGTGAGTATGTGGCCCAGTTTCCATCACTACAAGATAGCTGTCACACTGAAGCAGCTTAGAATTACATTCTTAATGGGATTTTTTTGCTTACGCTTTTTATTTTTATTTGGTAGGTGTTTCTAGGTATTCTTCTGAACACAAAATGTTCTTTTAAAGGTGGTGAATCTGCCAAGAGGAACTTGGCAATGAGGTTTTCACATGTGAGGGTTTCTAGAATTTAGGCAAATGCTTTATGCTCTGCAGAAAGAGCTGGTATAGGAACTTGTAACAATGACTGCTGCAGCTGTACTTTTAAAGATGATAGCTTGGTAAAAGTTATGCTGAAAACTACATATTTCTCACATAAAAAGAGAGCAAGAAGCCAAATCAGAAGGATTTGTTATTTTGGAACATCTGAGCATTTCACACACCTTGGGATTTTTTGAGGCCTGACTAATGAACAGCCTGGTATTGCTCATTGCTGCATGTAAAATCCTCAGCAGCTCAGGTAGTGACAGACAGGATACTTTTAGTCTCAAAACTGCCATGTAGTGTGTTACTTCCACACTAACATACCTGTGTTTGGCAGCCAAGAAAGAGGAACAGCTGGATGTCAGAATGGGAAGTGAAGTTCCAAGGTGTACTAAACTCAAAAACCCCTATAAACCAAATTCTCAGTTTCAATATTTTTCAGTAGTTACTTGACTGAAAAGATATATGGTATAATATTTTAGATTTTTAGCTGTCAATGGAAGCAAATGTTGATCTAATTTTGGACGGGAAAGTTTTCTTTAAATGGCCATTGTCTTTTTGCTTTCACTAGTGTGTCTAATTGTCTCTTTTGTTAGTTACTGTTTCACAAAAATTCTACAGCGATTTGCTTTGGGGTTTTTTTAAGACCTAAGGAATCAGTGTAATTCCTTCTCTAATTTTCTAAGGCTGTTTGCTGATTGGGAACCATGAGATATCAGCAAGTTATGCTGTTTGTTGAATTTATAGCCAGTAACTTCATGTTCTTGTAGACATTATTAGAACTGGACTGTTAGGTTTGGGTGACAGACTTATAACAACTTTTTCATAGGCTTGCCGTTTGTTTTCTTCAATTTATGTTGCTTAATGATTCTAGCAGCTGGAGTTATTTTCCATGTCTTTCAGGCAATTCTGTTGTTTTGAATGATTGATTCATTTGCTCCCAGACTATTTTCTATGGCATTTCTGAGTCCATGAATGAGGTAGCTTTGGTGCTTTCATTTAAAGGAGTACTCTTTTTAAAGAATTCTGTGCAGGGCCTGAGGAAACATCTCTTGTTTAGGCAATGCTAAACTGGTTCAATGCCTTCTGGGTTTTTTTCCTGTTTTGACTTCAGTGGCAAATTGTTTCTACACTGTTTTTTTTTTTTTTTTTAATGTATTGAGTTTGATCCATCAGGTTTGGGTGCTAGCTGGTCATTTTTCATAATCATCTCAGATCCTTTGAACACTGAAAACCAAAGGGCTTAATAGTAAGTCAGGAGTTTTTTTGAAGTTTCAATCCGCATGAGTCCAAATTCAATTAGATCATCAGCTGTTCCAATAGGAAATAGCACTTCCACGATGTTTTAGCATAGAACAGGAATATGAGTTTGGATTTTATTTGTAGAGTCTTGTTAAGACATCAAAAAGACAGGTGCTGATTGATTTTGATATGCAAATCATAGTGCTGCATGTGAGCAGGTTTTGCAGTATGTTTTCACTGAGGCCATGTTTCTATAAAATGTACTATTACAGGAGTGGCTTAACAGAAACAGATTGAATTGGGGAGACTTAAAAATTAATTGCTTCTGAATTAATTAAAAAATTAATCATGTTGTCTTTCAGCAGATGTTTTTGTTGTCCTGTAGTTTGCATCCACAGTGTTTTTTTAAAATTTCTTTCATATTTAAAAAGAATATTTTAACATTGTAAGAAACAACAAACATAGTCTTTCTGCTCCTTGGTATATTGTCTTTTATCCTAGTGTCCAAAATTATGTTCCTTACTTTGGAAATAAAAAATACTGTAATGTATTTATTCCCTTTTAAGCATCCAGTTCAACTCTTACTGAAGTAAGTGTTGGATCTCTTGTATCTGGTGAATGTAAAGCCACACCACTGGGACTTAATTCCCTGTTTCCCAGTGGAGAGTGTCTTGCCTATGACAGCAACATTAGTAATTTGAAAATAGGCAAGCTTTTAAGAAATTTAAGCAGATACTTGCTGACACTTTCCAGAATGTGGTGGCATTATTTCAGAGGCAGGAAAGTGTAGTAAAAAAAAAAAAAAATTGGCATAATTGTGCCATTGATAGTGGTTTTAATGTGTTTCACTACTACTGGCCTATATGTTTATGGGAAAAGAGGACAGAGTGTAAGATCTCTGTTATCTTTGTGGATGAAGTAATAGCTTGGAGTTCAGAAGCTGTAATACTACAGACAGAGAGAAGTTCTGGGAAAACCTATATATATGGGCTTAGTTGGTTCTGGTTTGGTTTGGTTTGGTTTGTTGTTTGTCCCTTGGCTAGGGAGCAAATACTGGTACTCTGGGGTTCTCTGGCAGACAACTACAGGGAATGGGGAAATGAAGGAACTTCAATGCTGCCAGATTAAGGCACACCACATGACAATTTATATTACATTGAACACTTCTTGGCAACAAATGGTTGCAACATAGTTTGCTAAATATCTAAGCCATTGCATCAGTGAGATACTTCTGCCATTTCTCAGTTAGCTCTTCCGCCCTCATAGCATCCTGGAATGCTCAAGAAAGCATGAAGAGCCTAAGTATGCCAAAAGTGAAATATTTGACCTAAACCCTTCTTTTTCTGAGTCATTGCCTTGTAAATGGTATTTGGGTTTGTATTACTAAATTTTCACTGTTTAAAATATGCTTATTATTTTTGTGAAGTCAGCTGAATCAAATAAAAGATTAAGAAAGGAATATAAGGAAAAATTATATTGAACATTAGATAAGACCTTTATTGTATCATCTGTCAGCAAGTCAGCTCTTGAAAATATTTGTATTTATGTGGATAGAGGTTTTCTGCTGTGTTTGTTTGGTCTTTTTTCTAGAATAGTGTGTGTTGTTATTTATTTTTCACATTGTTCAGAAATCACTCATGTTTATTAAATAACTGTTCTATGGTGGCTTGGTTTGCTGAGTTATTACTTCATTTACTCAGGTATTTGTTTCATTGTGTGACATGTTGCATTGTAATAATGTGTGGCGGCATCACTAAAATGCAAAAACATTTTTCTTGGTTTCCAATCCAGCATATTGTAGAAAATGTAGCATGAGCTTTAGGTTCATAGAAAAGTATGGAAGGTGCAAATGTTAGGAAATATTTTAGGGTCAAGTATATTATTACTTGTGCTGCTCCAGTGTCCTAATGGTATTGAGGGGCTAAGATGCTATGTATAGCTCTTCTGTGAAAAATTTGTATTTAGTAAATATTTTGCAAATATGGTAGGTTTTTTTTGGTTGTTTGCATTAGATAATTGCTTCCAGTGGCTGAGTTTAGGTCAAGTAGTCAAGCTAGACACATGCTGAATGCTTGTAGCTCTCTCATGTTTTTTCCCATTTGAAATATCAGTCAGTAAATCCTTTCTTTTATGGTGATTATTGTGGGTAATGATGTGGTTGGGGTTTTTTTTTTTTGTTTTTTTTTTTTTAGAACGTGCCAGTGAAAGCATCTCTCAACTGAAACATGCCTTGGCAAAAGGTGATGGCACAGGATTTGACCAGTCCTCTGTGGATGAGGGCAGTGACAATGCAGACACGGCCAATGATGACTGTGAGACTGCACCCAGTCAGGAACTGCCGCACAGTCATGCGGGTAAGATTGCTCTGAAAGCAAATGGTTTAAACATTGTTAGGAATTACACTAATTTCAATTTTAAACGTAATTATATATTGATTATAATGGTTTTTATCTCTTCCTAGTTAACCAACTTAAAATTTTGTTGCAACACCAAGAAAGAATGGAAAGTGAAGAGTCTCCTTCAAGAAGGAAGAATTCATTCCATGTATGTTTCTTCTGGTTTCATTTTTGTTTGAATAAACAGCATGCATGTTGATTTTATAGTATAAAGAGAAAAAAAAAAAACATTGAATCATTTTAACAATCTTAAATATGGGAGCTTCCTGAGGCTATGACCAGAACTTGGTATCCTTATGTCCATAATGGAAGAAAAAGGAATCTATAATACAAGGTTTATGCTTTTCTTCTTTTTGTTGACCATGTAATGTGGTTGTCCATCCTTTTTGTTTTGAAAACACTTGGGATAAACAAGGAAAAATTTCTGAAAAAGCAGCCTCTTTTTCCCTTTGACTGTACCTTAAGGATTCTCAGTGTCCTTCTTATGCTTTAACTATGCTTTTTCTTGAAAGAGTTAGAGATGTTCGTGCAAAAACAGGTTTTGTAGTTCTCTGCCTAAATGTAATGGTCTCTGTCAAAGTTTGATTACTCCCTTACAAGGGCTTCTCAGATGCTGCTTCATGGAAGCAGAACTGCACCACAGTACGTGTGATACACCATTCAGTTACAGAGCAGCTGAGAGTTGCTAGAATCTCCACAGAAAAATAATTCAAAGGCGCTGTTGCAGTTTTATCTTTTGATGGCCTACACTGAATATTTTTGCTTTATACTAAGCAAGACAAGCAGCTCTTTGCTGTCAAAGTTAACAGCAGAATAATCTAAAATCTGTATTCCTGCTGTGTTGCTTTCAGCTTGTATAATGAGCATAGCTCTGCTGTCCTGACATTAAGGAATTTTATTTAAAGTTAACTTTTTTGAGTGTTCTAAGGCCAACGAGTTTAGTATGGTTGTTCTGCCTGGTATTTTGCCTCATAATGGCATAGGAAAGAGTTAGTGTTTTGTAGCTCAAGGGCTTGATGGACCATTGGATGACTTTGGCATGACATGAATCGGTATCAGTTTGTATTTAGCCTTGGAAGGAAGAGAAAGAGTCTTTTATTCCATCTTTGGTGAAGTTTTCTACTTATATTGGGAAGTTTTAGTAGAGTGGAGAATTTAGAAAATTGATTACTTTTATCTAAGAAACTTGATATAGTGCTTTCAGGGAGTGGATCAAAGGATGGAGGAATAAACAGAGAAAAAAATGGGAATTTTCTGTATTGGTACAGCATTGCCCCATTTCTTCCTCTTGCAGTTTCCAGTGAGAGATATTCTGTCAAGTGTGGCTTTACTGTCCTTTGCAGCTGTCCTCCATCTGCTTGAGGATATGAAAGTGTTCTGAAGTCAGACCACGTGTAAAGCTCAAAAAAATGCTGAACTGCAAAAGTGCACACACACCAAAAATAAGCCCAAGCCCTCATAAAATATGAGCCTGTCTGGTGATTTACTGGACACTGCAGAAACACTTCTTGTATAAGAAGAATCCAATTTCCCAAAGGTCAAGGAAAGCAAACTTAGATTATGAGTAACCTTAACCTTTTGCTTTGAGTGCTGCTGAAATACCTGATGACTGCTGAATAGTAAATGATTGCAGGATATATAGCTAAATGTAACATTTCACAAAAACTATACACTTTAGTAATCTTTACTACACTTCATACATATAAATTATATTGTTGCAACAAAATTCCCTTTTCTTTCCCATAGATTAAAGTTGCAATAGACATCAAATTATTAAATCATTTCTTTGATTACACCCAGGTGGTTGGGCAGAAATTTTCCTTTTGCTCTACACTTCATCACCTGAGGTCAAGGCCCAGCAAGATTGCTTCACATAACAACTGCAGTTCTGCAAGCTGGGTTTTGGCTAACCTAGCTGCACCCAGCCTCTGTTCCTGACACTCTTATATGTGATGGATTCCTCTTGTCTCATGCCAGTTTATACGGTGGCAGAGTTTCTCTGATTCTGTGGTTTAGATGCTTGAGATTTGAGACATTCTGGAAAAGTACAAGGTGGGCCAAATTATTTGTGATGTTGGCAAAACTGTTTGTCACCATGTTGAATGCTGGCTTCTAGAGCAGCTAAGCATTTATATTTTATAAATCCTTTTCAGTATTAAGTATTTTAATGTGAAGAGTGTTTCCAAGACTCAGGCATAATTGTTTGGTAATTCATATTGATCAGATGTGTCTTTCAGTTCTGATTTTAATATTTAGTCATAGATTTAAATTCATGCCTCTCCTGACTTCTGTTCTTTCACCCTGTTACACATTATATTGTGAGAACATTAATTTAAAAATCCCAAATCAATTTATAATTAATTTATGACATTTTTGTTGTTAAAACGGTTAAAAAAAGTCACAGAGGTCCTCTGATCTTTTTGTGTTGAGAAAATATGCTACATGTTATTTTCTTTTTAGTAAAAAGTTCATTAGCACTATTGTTTACATTACAATGATGTTTCTCAGTTTAAACATTAGAACTGTTTTTCAGTGAAAAATAATTTGAATAGAAACTGACTTTTCCCACATTTTCTAATACTGCTCTGGTGTAATCTTGTCAGGGAGGCAGCTGGAGGTCTCAGCTGCAAGGTGTTCATTACGTTTTCAGAGAAGAGGGATGGATGAATAGGAGCCAGAGAAACAGACAACTTACAAATATTATCAAGGCTATATTATATATACTTTAACTTTATACTTTAAGTGTGGTTCCTTTTTTTGGTTTAATTTCGAAAGTAGTTAGGATTAAGAATTTAAATCAAGATGAATTCTGAGTCAATAGAACATGGGGCTTATGTCTACTGAGCTAGGTAGAATATGTGGCAAATTTGGAATTCCTTCTCTAAAAAGATGTTTCTTCAGATAGTTCTGGATATCCTCCATTTGTCTATGCAGTCCTGGTTCCAGATATCTCAAGAGTGTCCCCCTCTTTAAAACAGCCAATACTAATATTTGGCATAATTTGACTGTAAGGTTTTTCTTGCTAGAAACTTTCATCTCATCCTAATTTAAGGATTATACCTTCTAAGGATTGGACAAGGAATTTTAATGCATTGTTGGCAGAACCTGTAGATAAGATAACTAGTAGATGTTAAAGCCATTAGTAGCTTGGTTTGATTTTTTTTAAATTTTGTTTTGTGGGGGTTTCTGTTCAGGTTTGGTTAGGGTTTTTTGGTTGGTTGTTTTTTTTTTGAATGGTGAATATTTCAAAAGTAATGTTTAAAAACAAGGATGTAGGTTTCTGAATCTTTGATCTCTTTTAGACTTGAATTATATTTAGTAAATATATAATGGAATATTTTTGCACAAAAAGGCATGTTTGTGACACAAAATCATAGGTGTTAGAATTGTGTGAGTTTCAAAAATAGGGATATGCATAAAGATACTTGTTTTCCTTCAGAAGTGTGAACTAGTGTTAATGGAGACAACTCCATTAACAACTCGGTGTGCATTTAAACTGTACTTTTGTTCTGTGTGCAACCAAGATCTTACAGCAATAATGGAAAATCAGAACATAACATATGTTGTTTTTACTTCCTTCAGAAGCCCCCAGAAGCTGTGCCTGAAGACTTACCAGCCCTTTTCGATCTTGTTCCTATAATCACCGATCAGTCACAATACATTAAACATTTGGAAACAGAAGTGAAGTTTTACAAGGTATCAGACAACTTATTTGACCTACTAAAACCCTGGTCCCCCAAATGTGAAGAACTGCATTAAAAGCAGCTTACATTTAGATTTGAGATTGATTGCTGTAATGACCAAAACTGAGCCAAATCAGTTCAGTAGATCCCTTACCTTGTGTCCTGGTATCTAGTATTTAAGGGTCTTTAAAGACATTTTTACATCTTGTGACAAATACAAATAAGCATTTTTTTAAAGAAGATTTATAGTAATTTAAGCTGCAAAAATACAAAATCTCTCTTTTGTGAATTCTTAGTTTCTCTAAAAGGGTTAAAATATTTGAAAATTATAGTCTAGACTCTTGGTCTCAAGATACATTTCAATATTGATAGCCATCTTAAGGAACCTTTTAAATGCAATTCCTTCATCCTATAGGAGGAGTTGTGTGGGGTGAAAGATCAAGAACAGGCAATTTTACTTGAAAATGAGGAACTTCATCAGAAGCTGAAATTCATAACTGCAGAATACATGTTGAGAGAACAAACTCTTCTTGATGCCTCAGTAAGTTTTTATTTTTTGTTGCTTTAATCAGTTCTCAAGGATCTGGCCAGATTATTTTTATGGAAGGGTATACAAATGGTTGTCTGCAAACAGAATTTTAGTCCAAGTTTAATGAGAATTTGTAAATATGGATTTCCTTGGGTAACATCATTATTGTAGGTTGCTAACCTAATTAACTTGTTTATTGGTTCTTATATTCTACTGAAGATTATAAGATTCGATACTTAAGTAAGTAAATTTGTTTAAAAAAATCCAGCCTGCATAATCATAACTGAAGCATTAATACTTTCATTTTAGGCAAATACTCAGAGATCCTGGCCGGTAGGTGGTAAAGACTGCAGCATACATCAGCCTGTCACCTCCTCACTGGCACACAGCAAAGATCAGGCTTTTGTTGCAGCAGCTTCTGGAGACAAAGCCACGTGGCCTGTAGAACTGGTTGGTATTACCTTTCTTCACAGAGTCCTACCTTTGCAAAACTGTTTAGTGTTGTTGTTCCAGTTGTGATTAGCTTTTAACAGACACAGGAGAAGTTTTAGTTAACCGAACCTTAATCTGAGCTCAAATTTTATTCTCTTAAACCTCATCTTCTCATTATACCCTAATTAATATTATTGTGCAGCTAGACACAGATGGCAGGTTGTCTGCAGATGATGACTTCCCAGAGATAGTTCCTATAAAGATAGTTCCTGTTTAAAGATGATGGCTTCACTGTACTTTGGAGATTCTTAGGAGTAACACAGCACCCAAGCAGGTGGGAGCTAGCTGGTGTAATTTATGTGGCCCTCTACACAAGCTCTTTTCCTAATGAGTTGTTCTGCTCCTGGAGCAGTACAGGCTCAGGAAGGTACAAAAGTAGTTTTGTGCAATCTGCTTTCCCTTAGATGAATTACACACCTTGTGCTTTTAGAGATACAGAGGAGTCCTAGTAATTTAGAGATGATGTTGCCTCCTCCTGTATTTTTAGTTTCAGAGGATATTAATTTTGCTGTCTTTTGGGAAAAAACTTGGCTAATTGAAAAGCTTTGATATATTTTGTCCATGTGCATTTGTGTACTGTGGAATTTATACAGTACTTTAATTATTTAGTTATATGGGATTTGAGGGTTTTTTCATAGAAATATATAGTTTTGGGGTTTTTTGTACTATGATTTTAGAGCTGAAGACCTCAGTGATCGCTGATGCCTGCAGGTGTTCGGAAGCAGTTTTTTACAGTAATTGCTTTTTTCTTCATCTGCCACATTTAAATCAGGAAAATCATGCTGATTGTAACTTCATTCTAAGTGTCATAGTGAGCTAAATGTGTAGTGCTTTATCTGGTTTGTATCACCATTGTATTTAACATGGGTGAGGTTGATTCATATACCTACTTCTTCACCACGTATATGAAGAGTAACTCCCTGTATTATAAATAAATAGCCTGTGTACTTGAAGTTCTTAATAATTATGTATTAATATCTGCTGACTTGTGGGAGAGCAAGAGCAAACTCGAGACGTGATTATCAGTTTCTGTGAATCATTGTAGAAAGCTGAGGAATGCAGTTGGAATTGAAACAATTTACCATATGAGGATCTGGCAAAAAACCGTATTTAGAAACAAAAAATAGTAGGGCTGTTCACTTTTTAGACTTCCAGAAAATTGAAATATTTAGGTTTCTCTGCCACTAGTATTTCAACAGGTTTATGTCCTCAGGGGAAAAGAATGTGGGTAAAGTCTAGATTTGTTTGTAAAGACTGTTGTGAAGAAAGCAAGACATATCTTCTTCCATCTTTTTTAAAGGAGAATCTAAAACTTCTTTATCAAGAAAAAGTCAATATCCTTGATGCTCAAATACAGTCTCTAAGGTAAAGTGAATTTTTTTTTCTTTAAATAATCCTGAATAAATTGTCACTGCATAACAGAATGAACCGCTCTTAATCTGACTTTAAATAAGAGAATGCCTGAATGTTGTATCTTCTAATAGTGTGCCTGAAAACTGGTTTTCTATTAAGTTTTTTCAAATATAGATGTAGCAAAATTGAATGCACTGCTATTTTATAGAAACAGTAGCAATATAAAACATCTTCTCTTTTTTTACCCTCTTTCCCCTAAGAAAGGCCACATAAGGTAGACCACTCAAGGAAAAAAGAGAAATTACAATTGTAACTTGTGTGACAACTTCCATAATTAACTACTTTCTACTACCGTTTAATTATGTTTTTCCCTAAATAAATTGTGGTTTCAAATATTTGAAAATGCTAGACTGTTCTCTGTGTAAAAAGAGTTGTTGGTAGGGAGACAAGTTAAAAGAATGCTTTCTGCATTGGTGAAACCTGTAACATGCAAAGCCAGTTGTCTTATTGAAGGTAAAGGAGGATCTTCAATTTCAGCTGTATAATCCAATTTTTTTTTCCCCTTCGCCTCAAGTGTTCTATTTACCAAAAAATAATTGTTAGGGGTTGTCTCAGAAGTTCCTCAAGTACATTATTCAGCCTCTGATTTCTCCTAAGAGGCATGATCTTGCAAACAGGAAGTTCTGCAAAACTAAGTCTTATTGAAGTGAGAAATTACATGGCTTTCTGTGGGACTATCTTCCCTTTTAACTTGAAGGATGAATGTACACAGGCTTGCTGATTTCTGTCCAAAACTGTCCAACAATAGGTTTGTTGCGCCACGACTGTCTAAGGATATACGCAGAGCAAATTCTGTTCAGGTTATAGTGGGTTATATGTAATAGACCAAGTACTAAAATTGGAAAAAGTGCACAGAAGATTTTCCAGATGGAAATAAGAATGCACGCAGTGTATATATCATGTGCACAGTAAATCCGATGCAACCAGAATGTGTCAGACTTCCTGAGTGTGTGCTGCCCAGATGGCCTGCATAACAAACCCAAAGCTTTGGATTCATTGCACAATTTGTCAAATTGATCTATATGTGCACAGCGTGCGTTTGTCTGGAACTTCCTGATGTTAACATTCCTATTGCTTGCGATCTCCCCAGCCTGACACATGCTTGGAAATTCTGGGGAAAAGTCTTCAGAGTACCTGGTAAATATTTTGAAGACAAGTAAAAAACTTAGCCTGTTTTTCTTTCAGGTTGTGTATATTGCTGGATCTGAGTGAATGTGCTGATTCTTGTCTAGGGAGTAGAGAATAAATATGAAGTTAGTGATGTTATTAATAAAAGCAACAGAAAATTGTTAGAGTATTGAAATATTTATACAGCTGATTTTTTAAAATAATGAATATTATACTCTGTTCAGACAAAATGTAAGCCTACAGGTTCTTTGTCTAATAACTTTCTGTTTAACTTCAATATTGTCTGATAATATGGGGGAAGAAACAAATTAACACAGTATTGTTTTGTCTATTAATAATTTTGATTGGGCGGTTCAACTGTTATTTCTGTGTTAAAGTCTTCCTTAGCCTATTGAAAATGTGTAAAATAATGTTCATTACAGGGATTCTTACAGTTCTTTTTAGGTTATATTTGTATTTATGTATTGTATATGAATATGACTTGTAGAAATATCTAATTTCACAAATTTCTTCTTTCTAGAAAAGACCTTTCAGAATCTCAGAAGACATGCAAAGATTTGGAAGGAAGGCTGAAACACCAAAAGTCACTGTTTGCAGCCAGAAATTCCAGCCAGGTTGGTGGTCTGTGCCTGAACTGTGCCCAGCACGAGGCCATTCTTGCACAGACCCACTGTAATGTCCACGTGCAGACCATCGAGAGGCTGACGAGGTGGGTAGTGGGGCTGTGTATTTGTGCTGGAAGTTTGGCTGCTTGCATTAAACCTTTTAAGTCTCAGTGTCTTGGGTTACATTCACAGAGAGATGTGCATTTATGGAACAATGCACTCCCAAGCTGGAGTCATAATGCTGAAATCGGTGAATGTAGGTCCCAACCACTTCAAAATCCACAATAGCTTTGCTACTTATTTCAAGTGGGAAAGAGTTTTAGTTGTTATAATGTAGTTATGATACCTTGGGCTGACCAGATAATGAGACAATTTACAGTCTGTTTCCTGTACTTTTTGTACAGACAAGTCCTTCACCCTGTCAGCACAAATATTGTGCAAGTCCATGCATTTTGATTATTTCTTGCAAAAGTTCATTATAATTATGTTCTTGGAAGTTTTTCTGGCTCCACTTTATTCTCTTTACCTCTGAGGAACTTTTTAGATACATCAACAATAGGTCGTGTGCTTGGGTTGGATGCATTTCCTACCCCAAACACCTGTAGCAGATCCTCCCTGACTACAATAAGACAGAGAAAAGAAGTTCCATTGGACAAAAACAAATGAAATTATTTGTTGTGCCCTTTTTTGAAGAATTATAGCTTTAATTTAATTTTTTTTAAATCACAGCTATATAGGCTGGATATATGTAATTCAGGGATCTCAACATTAAATTCTTTTTTTTAAGGAATTCTGCCAGTCAATTCATGTTCAAAAAACCTCTCCCTTTCTACATGATAGTAATAATGATAGGATACTGCAACTTTATCAAAGTTTGTTAAACAGCCATCTATTTATTTTCAGATATCTGAAGCTTCTTAGAATTTCTGAAGTATTAGAATGAGCCTGAGATGGAATAGTGGGTCAATTAGAAGCAGGGAGACTGAGGGGGCATAGAACATATATGAACTCAGTCAAGTGGGTGCTGTCCCTCTGCACTGGATGGTTATTATGGTATTTATTACATAAATACCAGGATTTATGTATTTTTTCCTATTAGCAAGTCCAAAAATTTTCTGGCTAAGCTGTATTGCTGAGAAGTCATGTTTCAAAATCTGCTTTTGTAACAAAAGTAATTCTTTGTCACAGATGTTGGAAAATATGAACAAACTGTAAATCAGTATGTTCTTGTCCTCTTATATTATGGTGAGCTTGAAATAAAAATTCTAATTGACGTCTTTATTTATCTTAAACTATTATTTCATTTGAAGGTTTAAAAAAAATCTAAAAGCTACCTCTGCTTGTGGTGCAGTTTATTAAAAACAAGTGTATTTCAGTAGGAATTTTCAAAGGAACTTTATCCAATTCAAAAATGAAATGAAATTTCAAAGTATGATTGCTAGGTCTCTGGCAAATAAAAAAAATGTTACCGTTTTACAACATTAAGAACACAACAGTTTTCAGACAGAATCTTGAGCTGCACCTAAACCACAGGCAACAGATAAAACTTAATTTAAAATCTTTTAATATATGACAATAATGAAAAGGTGAAGTTAGGTATTACAGTTTTACCAACTCTGCTTTACCATTTAGCACAGATTTTAGTGTCTTAGTAAAGAGTTGTAGAATCCAGGTGTCCTGTTGTTTGGCCTAGTTCCAGTTAGCAGCAAATGAATTTTAAAATTGTCATTTGATATACTTAATGATTACTTGTTGAACCTACCCCTTCCTTTTTATTATTTTTCTCTCTTTTACATTTAATGAGATTGTAATTCCATATTGCCTTTATTTTATTATTTGCATGGATACCCATTTTGTTACATCAACAGAATGTGCTCAACTTCTGTACATTAATGACTTGAGATCTGCTCTCTTTACTGGCAGTTTCTCTAATGGTCCATTCTTCTAAAATGAAGGACTGGTTGTCAAGCAAATGATATTTTCAGTATCTGCCAAGCTTGCAGTATGCTGTCTTTCAGTATGCTGCATACTGTCGTGAGTTTTAGTCTTGCTTTGCTTACCACTTTGCTTAAGCCTTTCATCTGTATGTATTTTATATTTGGTATACTTGTTGTTTGGGTTTTTTTCTCTTAGAAAAAGAAATAGAAGTATCTGGGTTGGTTTTTTTTTTAATATGCAGAGAAAGAGATGACTTGATGGATGCACTTGTTTCAGTGAGACAAAGCATAAAAGAGATGCAGCAAAGAGAATCTAATGCTTGTAAGCAAGTTGAACATGCTGTGCAAATGGCAGAAGAGGCCAATTTTGAAAAAACAAAGGTAAATCCATCATGAAATTGGAGCTTTTTAGTGTTCACATCTAATGCAAATGTTAATTAGTTTTCATGCTGATGGGAGAATGCATGCAAATGACCTTTGTCATATTTTAATATAATGTAAATTTAAAACAACTGCACCATGTGACTGTTTCTGAGCAGTAATATGAATTCTGTATTCAAGTTCTTAAATTCTCATCAATACTATGAGAGTGCTACCTTTTTTTAATTGATGTATTTTCACAGCTAGGTGATATAAATTGAGATGTAGAATTTTCAAAGACATTCATGATATGTAAGAGGATAATTTTGACATCACACTTCTGACCTACTCTGGAAAGAATAGTTAAAATGCTTACAAACAGTTCTTTTTTGCCTCAGATGAGAGCAGTGCAAGAACTGATTGACGGTCAGAGTGAGCTGTTTGAAGATGAGAAGTCTTGTCTATAATGCTAAGCTTGTCTAAGCTTCTGGTGTTATGTAAATAATAATGATAAAACCAGTTTTCATCTAATGCTTGTGTTAGCCCTAGTTCTGTACACAACCAACCTATATTCACCTAAATTATTTCCTTGATAGTTAGTGACATCTACTGTACTATTAGTGAATTACTGTGGAATTGAGAGAGGGTTGCTTTGATTTGGTTTTTGTAATTGAATGCAAACAAGATTGATATAATTGTTCTATTGATAAAATTTGTGTTATTTATCCAGTGCTGTAAGAGAAGAGTGTGTGCTTGTAGGGTTGTGTGAAGTGCTACCTGTTTGTCTTCAAGACTGAATAGTAGTCTGGGCTTTTTTCATGCTCCAAAACTATTTTAATAGGAAGGAACAGGCAAATAATTTTTACTTATACTGCATTACTGCATTAATTTTGCCTTTTTACAAGGACCAGTATACCTCTTGGTAAGTACAAACCATCCTTTTTTTCCCCCCAGTCCTATTCTACTTTAGAGTGCTGTTTTTCTTTATAACTAGCACGGAATCCCATAGAACAGTCCAGGTAATAAAAGTGAGAATTAACACATCAAGCTTTCAAATTGCAATTTCATCAGCCTGTTGTCCCAAAGTCTAACCTCAGGTGTTTATCATTTAAACCCACCATGTCATTTTGTTTTTTGGTTGTCTCTGTAGTTTTTGGCCTCTAGCTTGTTGCATAGAGCAGGAAGGAGATATACGTTATGTTTAAGTTTACATAGTTGAAGCAAAATCAGGAATTTATTTTTGACACAAATGTCATAATATAATAATTGTTTGAACTGCTCATTGTGTAGTCAGAACAATGGAGCTAACAAAATACACATTTCTTCTTGAAATGCAACTAATGCAACTTTTTCTTCTAGAGTGCATTGGTTTAGATGTCTACCAAGCTACAGCAGTTTTATGCAGGCAATTGTTTGCTGAAGTTGATGATTTTTCCTACAGAAAAGGATTCAATGCCATAACAGAGGGATTCTCTCATCAGAGTAGACTTGTGATAAGAGAGGGACACTGAAGAGGGTCCCACAGAATTGCAATAACACTAATGGAGACTGTTAGAGCATTCTCTAAAGAACATGGCTCCTCTCATGAACAGTCCAAAGCCAAAAAAACTGAACACAGGGGATTGGCTTTGAGTGAAAGAAAAATAAGCAGTTAAAAAAATTAATTTGAAAATAAAGTGTAATAAGTTAGAATTCCTAAAGGGAGGTTACTCTAGCTTCTTTGAAACAAAATGTGCTGGATATCAGTGGAATGCTGAGTTTACTCATAGGCTAGCAAAGCTCCCTTCAGGGTGCTTTGAATACATGGATTTACTTGTAATGGAGTGGTGTGTTTCTGATTTAAATTGACATAACACTCAAATTCTACACTTGGCAGAAATATAGCAGGATAAATAGATAAATATCTTTTTTTCCCCAGCATTTCAGAAGACTGTGAAGACAGTGTTTTGAGAGCATTATTGAACTTATGTTTCTTCCTTTTTGATAGAAAACCCATCTATAACCCTGTGTTTTAGCACCTGAAATTAAGCAGTACTTTATGAGGTATTTAGTAGAATTAATTTTTGACAAAACTGAAATTTATTTTTCAAACTTTTTTTTTTGTATTTTTACTGACTGCTTTCAAGTTTCTTAGCATTCTGCACTCAGTAATTCACTTTAGGAGGAGACTAAGTGGAAGTTCATACATTTTATTAATTTTTCCTTCAGTTCTTAAGTTAGACAGAAAATACTTTGTATTGCAAGGAATTTGCAGTATTTGCAAGGAATCAAATACTGGAGGCTGATTGTAGTGATGTGCATTCAGGAATTGCAAATTTTAAATGCAAGGCAAATAGTCATAGTTTTAGAAGAACAGCTACTTATTTGGAAAATATGCGCAGAAAAATGCTCCCATCTTTGCCATGATTCCTAAAAGCAATTAAATTTCTCAGTTACAGTAAGGCATGTAAAACATACAAACCTACAAGCACATACATTTGTTTTCGTTTTGTTAGTCCTATTCTAGATGTTAACACAGTAGGATATTTATAAACATCATAAAAAAATAAATGCATTTTTAAAAAAATACATTTCTAATAGCAAAGTTGTTTATTTGAAGGCATTGGATAAATGCCATGTTTGTTTAAAAATTTTAGGTTTCTTTCACTTAAGCAAATTGGGGTTTTTTAGGCTCTAGTCCACTGTGAGCAACTGAAAAGTGAGATGGAACGACAGAAGAATTATCTTGAAAAGGAGCTGGCTGCCCAGCTAAATAAGAGGGCTGATGAAAAAGAAGCACTGCGGCGAGAAATGAAGAAGGAAAGGGAGGACTTGGCAGCAATGGTATGAGTTGGCTCTTCCTCTGTGTATTACAATTGAGTGTATCATCCTCTTCAAACTTTATTTACTTGTCTTTTTTTTCAGTTTTGGGTGTGAGAGCTCAGTCACTTCTACCATTTCTTTAAAACAGCGGTAGATAAGTGATGTTTTGATTTTGAATAACGGTTTTGTGCTATGTCACTAGGTGCATACTAGGTTGTTGATGTTATGCACTTTATTTTAGTCTTCATAATACTTTTAATGCACTGTCAGAGTAATGCACTGTTTTTAATGCAGTGTCAGAGTAAGAAAGGGTTAAGTAATATGTGATTAAAGGTTTGTCCCTAGCTTTTTAAAAAAAATATGATTTAGTTTGCCATGGCAAGCATTCAGAAGTTAGCACATGTCAAATTTAGGATTCTTTGCTACTTTGATCTTATATATACATTAATGTTACAATGTCATAATTTCAAAGTGATCTTATCATATGTTTAATTTTCCCACCTGCAGAAATGTGTTGGAATCTCTCTTCTCACTTTTACTAATGTTTATAAACTCTCTGAGACAGAATCTGTCTCATCGTTTATGCCACAACCATCATGATAGTCTTGATAACCTTTTTTTAGGCTTCTAGATGCTGCGGTAATTTGAGTATAGAACATGAGGGGTTTCTGCCCAATGGAGTCTACAGAGAAAAGCTCAAGCTAACAGCAGTAAGCCTGTGATAGAGGAGGCATTTCTAAGGTGATTGAAATGGGAAGAAATGCAGAGAGACAAATACTTCATGAATCAGTGGTTTTCGTGCTTGTTTGATCTGCAACATCTTCAACCATTTATGGTGGAGGTGTGAAAACAACAGAGTCAATTTCTCTCTTGATTGAAGACATTTTCTTATTTTTTGGGACTCTTTTATAAGTTGTATGTATTATTTCTAAAAATCTGGAGATCACAAACTGAACAAAATAAACCATTTAAGTGTGTATAAAAAAACCTTCTTTGACTCCAATTCCAGATACAAAACCAGATATTAAGCACAGCGATAGGGACTAATTGATCTTTAAGTACGTGAACTGATTGTCAGAGATCTGTTGCCAAGGAAACTGAAATTTAAAAAATTATCTTCCACTGGAGACATTATTAAGCAATTCCTTGTTTGACTCCTTCCTATCTATTAGAAGTTATCCCTTTTATGAAGGTGTTTTGTTACAGAGTTGATTTAAAGCAGTATATTCACTCCAAAATATAGCCCATTAGACAAGCATTTCATACTTTTTTTTTGGTAGAATATTTCACTCCATGTCATCACATTAGTTTGTATTTCATCCCCCACTGAACTATGTTTTAATAGAACCAATTCCCACTTTTAAGTAGTTGTATTTTTTTTTTTAATCATGCATGTACATTAAACAACACATAGTGACACTATGATGATGTCATGCCTGGTAATTAAAGAGATGGGATGACTTTGTAGAAAATGATGATCTATCTTAATGATTTACACCTACATATGATTAACTACTTTTATGAGGTGGTAGAAATGGTATACTGTGGATCAAGTCAAGATTCATCTCAATATTTTATTGCTTACTTTATGAAATGGTTTGTTTGAAGGGGAGAATTGGCATGATAGATAAATCGTGTGGATGTATAAGGAGTGAAAAATAGTTATGAATGTATAATCCACTAGGTTTGGCTTTGAATTTCTGAAAGTTAACCTAGAACTGTCAGACACCATTATTTCCACTTATATTAGTAAGCTTCAGGGCTAAATAGCTGAAGGCTCACTGTCTCTGTTTTATTGTTACATTTTTTAATCATCCACCAAAATTTCATCTGAATTACATTAGAATTTTTAATATACTAATTCTATATGAGTTTTGCACAACAGTATGCTTTGATCTATAGTGTTGAAATGTTTTCTGAACTTGAAAATTAATTTAAGATCTGTGCTTGCAACAACAGATTTCTTTAGCTAGGGGAACATGATTTGGTTTGAATCAATATACGCAAGGATGGATAATAAGGTGTTAAGTAGTACTCTTACATTTAAGAGTATAACTAATGCATAACTAATGTAGCCAGCTGCTTCTGACACCTTGTCTATATTAGCAAGTCCTGGAGACTAGTGCAGTCGATAAAAAGTTTCAAATAAACTACTGCATGATGCATAAATTAAAAATAGCGAACCCATTAATAAAATAATGTATCCATGTTCTGTTATGTCATTATTAATATAGGCTATATTCTTATTGTACGTGCTTGATTTTTTATTACATTTTTAATGTTATGTATTTTGTCTACATTTTGAGGAGAAAGTTCCACCAGAGTTTGATCTGTGGTTGGTCAAATTGCATCATTACAGTGTTCTTGGACATTTTCAGGTGACAGCTTTGTCTAAGGATGTGGCTGTTTTGGAGGCTCAAATAGAGAGAATTACAAGGGAAAAGAATTCTCTAGTTAACCAGTTAGAAGAATCACAGTGCCAACTTGCATCTCATGAAATGGAGATGAATAAGGTAAGCACATATATAAAGGAGCATTGAAATTGTTTTTCCTTATCATTGTTACCTGAAAGAAGAGAATTTTTACCTTGTCCATTTTCCCCTGTTTTGGTAAGGAATGTGTGGTAACTGTAGACTTCATCTCAACATCCCAGAGGCACTACAACTATCCCAATTGCAGGACTAAAAAAATAACTTTTTCCAAGTCACCTTGTCATGCAGAAGCTAACTTTTCTGTTTTGCAGCCTATGAGGGTCACTTTTTAAAACACTATCCCAGTGTTTCAGTAAAGAACTGAGTTTGGTCTGAGTGAGACAGCATAGACTTCAACAGTGTCCTTAATTGGTACCTGTGGGACTTGCAGGGCTACAATAAAGGGAGCTGTTGCAAATCACTGTTTTTCAAGTTCTTTCCTTTAGAAAATTTTTATGTAGTATACTGCTTAATTGAGTACTATTGATAGTACAGCTCTTACAAAGACATCTCTAGTTAACAATTACAGTTTGACATACATCTTGTGTAGGTCTATCACTCTTGGGTACTTTCTTTTGCACATTTCTCAATCGATTAGAGCCTTTATGGGTATCATAACATGAGAAAGAAAACATATATTTGTTACAGTCTCTTGAGATATCTATTTTCCTTACCAATGATCTCAGGGCCCGTCCTACCTCTCCAGTTGTTAACTGCAAGGATTTAAGGAGCAATTTATTCCTTGGGCCTCTAGAGATTTCAGGAGAGGTTTTCAACAGCTCCCCTCTTCCCCTGCCACCCTGGCTGATAGAAAGAGGCAAAAGTATGGAAGAAAATTCGCAGCAAAAAGTCATCCCAACTTACTAGCAACTTTATTTTAATTGTAACTGAAAGACAAATGAGTGTATTAAAAATGTCAGAATGGTTTAATCTACCAATTCTGAAACACACTTTCGGTCTCTCAGGCTGGGTTCACAAATCACTAGCACCACTTACAGGGGTGAGGAAGTGGTGAAAGAGGCAGTAGATACAAATATTCATTAGTCTGAAAAGAACAGTTTTGTACCCTTCCAATTTGAAGTTACCTCTCTGGAGATGATACTGTGGTTCCAGTCCCTGCTTCAGTTCATGTTAATACAAAGATGAATAGGTGGTCACCTTGCAATAGTCTATTAATTGCACTGTCCTGAGAGATTGGAAAACTTAATTTCTGTCCCTGTACTAAACTGAGAAATCTTGAAAATCCTAGAGGAAGCTCCCAACCACTGAGCTGACACAACTGTGTGCATCACCCTGACATTTTCACTGGCTACGTGACATCTTTGCTTGTGAATCTGACTCCTTGTTTCCAGACTCATTTTGCCATTATTAAAAACAGCAAATAACATTTAGTTTTAGTTTAACATATTAGTTTTGAGTTTTATCCAAAATATTGTTTTTCTTCATGCACCAGAAGTCAGGAAAAGAAAATATGGAGTGAGGCTCTATTTCCTTCATTCTTGAGGAGACTAAAAATCCATTATTAGGACAGCACCATCTGCTGATTCTTCTGTGTTATTCCCTTTGTACAGTGTGTGGAGAGCTGAAAGCAAGGCTTGCTATATTTTTTAAATTTCACTTGGAGGAAGTGACATATATTGCATTTTGTTACATCCTTCAGACAAAGGAAGGAGGAGGTAGAAATACAGGGTTTGCAAGCTATGCAGTTGCATCTCAAGATTTTTTTACTTGCATATAATATTTTAGTGTTTAAAAAATGCTTTAGAACTTTGCCATTCTTCAGAGCATTTGCTGCTGTGGGTTATTTGAAATGGCTAAATTCAAAAGATGTCCTTTGAATTTATAAGTGATGCTACTTCTTGAAAGTTATGACAGTTGGTTTAGTTTTTTCCTAGAGTGATTTAATTGCAGTATCCATATTTACATTTTCCCTACCTTTTTTTTAAGGAGGAAAAAAAAAGTGAAAATGAGAAGAGGTATAAGACTGAAAAACATAAATTAATTTGGATTGTAGAATGCGTGAGAATGTTTTTGAGAAGCACAGAGGATTGTAGCAGCAAATTAAAAGGGTGTACATTTAAGGAGCAAGTGCTGAGAGAATATAAGCAAGGCAGGAAAGTAAGCTGGAAAGAAAGTTGACTAAGAGGAGTTATGAGTAAACACATTTGCATTCTCACTAAGGAATGTGCATGTATTTGGTTGGTTAATTAAGGTGAAATGAACAGGCACAAATTGGAGGTGATGGCACAGGGTAAGAACAAAAAGGGGACAGCTTAGATTGAAAATTGGAAGAATAACAACCCTGCACAGCAGTAAAGTTATGTGAAAGGGATTAGTAATCTTCTGGTTTTGTTTAGGTTTTTTTTTATTTCTTTCACTTTCTTCTAACCCCTTCACATTTCCTCTGAATTTGATGCCAGATGGAAAGGATTGAGGGGGTAATATAACAAACACTCCAACAGCAGAGAATAATTGTCCTGTGTAGAAGTGATTTCCTGAAATGTTGTTTTGATCCATTTCTTCTGGACCATGTATCTATTTAAATTATACTGGTTTTTTTTAAAGAATTAATCTTCAGTTTGCAGTAAGTTTGTAATGCTCTGATCAAACTTTGAAAATTATTGGCTTAACATTTAAACAATTTCTTTCTCAATAGTGTAAAATTGGCAAGTTAAAATACACCTTTAATTAGGAGCATGATAGATGCTTTACTTCTAAGTTTTGAAAGTTGACATAGACTTTCTTGGGATTTTACAGAGAATGAGAGAATATAAAACCAGCAACTGTCATTTAACTGTAGAGATAGATATTTATAACATCAGCATTTATACTTAGCAAAATCTCGATCCAAATATATTTGAATCTATACAGTAGTGCATATGTCAAAGTTTATGACTATATATAGAATTCAGATCCACCTTTCTATGTAAAAACATTTACCATTTGTAGACCTAAAATATCTGTAAATTAAAAATTTGTTGCATTTCAATGACCTGTAGAGGGCACCAGAAGATCTAATTGCAGAGCCTGGTCTATGGACTCTTCAAGCTAACAGATCATGTTGTCTGTGTAATCTAACAGGTGTGTGGAGAAATGCGCTATCAGTTGAATCAAACCAAAATGAAGAAGGATGAGGCAGAAAAGGAGCTCAGAGAGTACAGAACAAAAACTATAAGGGAGCTTGAAATTAAGGACCAGGTAAGAGATAATACTGCTATAACTTTGCAGTTATTAGTTGCCTAAGTAGGGTTTTTTCAGAAGCTGGAATGATTCATTTTTCTGATAGTGGTCATTTATTACTGTTAAATGGTTTAAATTAATGGCAAAAAGCCAGCTTTTACTGCTAAATAAATACCTCTTGGTTATCTTAATCTTGTTTTCAGCCCTGATATGTTCAGTTTTGCGCATCACTCATTCCATGATTTCATATAGAATTACTCTATCATATTATTCATGCCAGCTACTTAAATTCTATGTACTGTATACATGTGTTTATACACCTTTTCTCACAAATAAATCCACACATAATTACCTATACATCAGCCTAACAGAACATTAAAGGCTCTAAGCATAACCTAATGATGCCAAAAATGAAAATCATTTATCTTCCAATTTCTTTAAAGATTCAATGTTAGTGAATGCTGGGATTCATAGAAAAGTTTAAAAAAGCAAAACCAAAACAAAAGTAGCCTTCTAGAAAAAAAAATAACTATAGAAAAAAATCCACTTGGCATTAACTGTTGCTTATCTAAAACTGGGATTTATAGTAATACAGAAACCAGTATATGCCTTACACGTAGTCTGTGAGAAAACATCCCATTCAGTAAGAAAGATTATTAGAGTAACCTGCAACATACTTGGCAAACAGCTTGAACAGGTGTAATCTGCATCTTTCGAAGTGCCCTTTTTTCTTGAGGTTCTATTCATTTTTCTCTAGGACTTCAAACTTTGAGTATTCCTTCTTAAGTTGTGATTTGCACATAAGAGTCTTCTGAATACACAGATTTATAAGATGCACATGAGGATGATATTTTTAATATGCCTTTTGTAATTTGAACAGCCTATCCAACACGTTTTGAACCATTGTTTTTCTTTTAAATAACTGAACAGATCATTCCCTGTATAAGAATATATGTAGGGATAAAATGAAGTATTTCAAAAATTAAAATTTTAATTACCAGTTCCTCAAAAGCTGCATGTAGGAGACTAAGTTTATTAACTTAATAGCACAAGCTTAGTCAGGAAGCAATATTAATTCAAGTGATAATGAAAATATATGTAAAATCCAAAGGAGGAGCTTATTAGGTGAAATAACCCTTCAACATGTATAGAAAATGATACAGCGCAGAAGAAGAGAGGTCTTAAAGTGTTCCTTTTTTCAAGGTTTGATTTTTTTTTCACTCCTGCATCCTTTAGGCCTAAGGACACTGAAAAACAAAAAACAGGCTTGTCGTCTGTGTCTTGACAGATATCACAGATAAAAGAGTTGGCATAATCTTGGCATACAAATAAAACAGGATGTGTTTAATAAGATACTTGAAGAAGTATCTTGGATTTTAAATCCTGTTCTCCAACTTGCTTGAGGATTGCCTTTTGAACAAATTACAAAATTTAATAAAATATTTTAACCTCATGTGATGACCTACTGGTATTTTAATCAGTGTGGAGCTGCATACACTGAAATGTGGTGATTTATAATTTGATATAAAGTGAAATTATGTGAGGGATAGTTCCTATCAGCAAAAATTATTAGATAATTAGATAAAGATTAGATACTCAGTAATTATGTTATTCTATTGTTCAAATATGATTGTTGGTTCCTCAAAAAAAAAGGAAAACAAACAATTTTGTAATTCTCAGACTCAGTATCTAGCAGCTGTTTATTAGCTGTGGCTCCAGTAACCCAAAAGGTTCTGTATAGGTCCTAGGATTATTTAACACGTTAAAAGCAACCCAAGAAGAGTGTTAGAGTGCCTTGTTCTGTTATTGCCTGTTGGCTGGGGGTTTTTAAATCAAATTTTAACAAATGTTAATAAGTTATTGCAAATTATTTTGTTTAAAAAAATGAAAACAGTTCAATCGCATCTATCTTTGTATTTAAAGAAAACCTGAATTGTTTTATCTTATGTGGCACTGAATAGCAAATAATAATTGTTCTTTGGTCTCTCAGCCATGACCTGACCTTCTGGCTAAGAGATAGAGCTGATACCTTCCTTGGCCACCATCTGTTCATAATAAATACATATTTATTTTTTTTAAAGTAGAGAGACAATAATGTAGGAGTATTTCATGCTATTCTGTATTAAATGATATGGTTTTTCTCTTTTAAAAACAAAGGATCATTTTTTGGATTGCCTTTAACATACTGAGAGCGAGTTTACTGTTTCTTGACATATAATGCATTTCTAATTGTGCTGTGGATAAATTTCAGTTTTCAAGATATTTTTTAGTTTACATGGAGTGACTTTTAAAAAAGCCTTAAAATTATTCAGGTGTGTCAGAATAGGCAGAAAGCCTCACATCTACAGTTTAGGATCACCAGATACATATATCTGTATGTCAAGTAAATACAGGTTGGTATTTATCATATGCTGGTATTTATAAATCTTATTCAAAATTGAACTTATATCATTTAGGAAACTTAGAGAGTGTATACATCTTTGGTTTTACTCCCTTTTATCCTAGTATCTTTTTCCCTGTGTTTATTGTCTGGTTAGGACTAACACCCACTTGCCAATATGTTATAAATCTCTGTTATTAGCATTTTACATTAATATTCCTTAATAATTAAGAAGCAATGAGCAATGTTACCATTTAAATTGAATAACTGTTTTGTAATATCATCCATCATGATCCTGACTAACATCAGGATTATGGAGGGAACTGGGGGGGAAGACATGTACTACACACTTTCTCAACACAAAACCCACATCTGTTCATCTGGCCCGATATGTTGTAAAGTAGCATAACCTACTGCCCTCTCTTTTTCTCTCTCAGCCAGCCCTCCCATTGTGGATGTAGCTGTGCTGAAATAACAGTGCATTACTTAATACTTTTACTTCTTAGGAATAAGCTTTCTAGATTATATGAATATAACGCCTTCATGGCAGTAAACTGTGTCCACACTAGGGGTTGTACTAGCACAGCTATATCAGAGAAGAGTCACGCCCTAACCTAAATTGCTGTTATTAGAAGAAAAATTGTGTGGCATATTTGACACAGCGGGGCTTCACTTTTATAATACTTTTTTTGTTAATTTGTAAGCACTGTGTGGCATAATTCATGCATTTCTAACAGAAATCATACTTCTGACACACTATGAAATTGTTCCTCAGATTAACATCACTTGCTCTTTTCTGCTCTGCCTTATAAAAATAAAAATGAAGTTCATTTTTAATAATTTGCTTTGTGTTTGTCTGAAATAATTTATATTTGGCTTAAAATCTTGCAAGCTTCAGCATGTAGAAGTGAGAACAGTTTTTAATATTGGGTTTTGCAGTCCAAGTCAATTTGGGCATTCTCCTTATTAGACAGTTTTTACCAGTAGCATGGCTCCACTGGGAGTTGTGGTGTCCTTGCAGTAAAGTAATAGGACATGTTAAATTCAACTCCAGAAACAAACTGTAGCTCTTCAATTTTGTTTTTTCATGTTTTGTGGAATCAGATAAATACTTTGTGTAGAAATAAATCCAAGCTAGTAATCTTAACCTGTAAAAAAGTCTTTAAATCTAGGCAGATATAGTTTGAAGGGGGATTACAGAATTCTGTAACCAGAATTTTGCTCCAGAAACACTGTACTAAAACCCACAGATTTTTAAGAGTTGCCTGCATTGCAGTTCATAAGTCCAAATAAAAAGAAGTCAAGACTTGCTGACATGCATAACCTATACAAATAGGAAGAGCTACACACCAAAGTATTTTTGTGCAGTATGACAGAACCTAAATGATGCCTCTGTACATTTCAGACTGACAATTTTACAGACAAATAAAAATCTGGCAAAATTGCAGTCCAAAAGCACTTTGCCAAAGGGTATTTTGGGAATGTTTATCTCATTTGTCATAAATCCATGATTTATAGTAACCTAATTTAGATGCTATAAGAGGAGAGATTACTGACTCTGTCTTCATCAAAAATAGTTCAGGCCAAGAATTTGGGTATATATCCTGGAAATGCTTCAGAGTATCCAAAGCAAGACCAGTAACACCTTTTAAAGACCCTGGTTCACTGAAATGTCTTTTTAGAAACAGATATCAAGCTTTCATGACTCAGGCTTTAAAACAGTAGAGTTTTCAACAGCTGTGACATTCAGCATATCACCGGATGTTTGAAACTTGCAAGATTTAATAACTGGTGAAGATGGGTTAGGATGATGTGTAATGTGTATTCTTGTAATAGTCTATATCTATATCTGATATTCTGTTTTCTCATTAGTTATAAAGATGCTCTGGAAATTCAGTTCCAGAGTTTTGAAAAGAAATTCTATTAAATCAGAAAATGTATACTCGAGTCATATTTGACGGGGGAAAATCCCCAAAATTCAGAAGATAGCTTGAAACTCTTAGCATGAAATTTTATCACCTGGTCTGACCTTGATTATAATGATCTTAAAAATAGCAAACCTAAACTGCTTTTGGAAAAGAAAGCATTAAGGAAATGTGATAACCTTTACTGTAACTGAACTCTTCCTAATTAATCATGTTGTGTTTTGGGCATTCAGTGCATTAATTTGACAATGAGTAAATAAGGAGTAAAATGGCAGTATTTTAAGCCTTGCAAATTTTCTGGCCTGCTCAGGAGGAACTTAATTCTCTTCTTTATAGCTGGACTTACTAGCTCATCTCAAGATTTTTGAGGAAGACATTGACCTACAACCCTGCAATATGTATATAAAATTATAATATGGCTGCTGCTGCTCTGCTATGGCATAACTTTCCTCTGTCAGCCATCCATTCCTCAAGAATCAGTGGTATGAGCAGCCTTCATTAAATCCTATTTCCTTAAGAAAAATCCTTGGGACTAGGATTCCCAGTGGTAGACTTTTCTTTACTCACTTGTCTTCATTTTCTGTACGGGTCTGCTTCCCCCTAAGCATCTATCCTGCTAAAAGGAATGAATAACACAGGATCAGGATTTTATTGTTCATAGGTGTAGTTTGGCCCATGTAACCTTGATCCGTGTTCTGTCATCCACAGTGATGTATCCACAGTATATGGAAAGAGAAAATTGTTTATGTGCATTAAAAATTTTTCAAAGTAGGAAAAGAATTGCACATCTCCTGATATAGGGGGTTTACATACTTAAATAAATACTTGGTTTCTGTTGTTTTTTTCTTATTCTCTGACTAGAAAATATTGTTGTTTTATCAATAGTTACTGTGTCAACAATCACAAGAAAAAGAGTGTGGAAGTCCCTATCAGTTGTCAGTTGTTATTGCATAGGTTTTCTTTTCAGCTATTCCTTTAATGCTGTCCGGGAAGTAAGAACCAATCTCACATGAGTAGCCTTAAATAGTGTCTGAAAGAATAAAAGGAACAGGTTTTGTTCTCTCCTGTTTTTCAATAATGAAGTAGGTGTAATCTTCCCCTTCCTTCTTTCTACATGCATCCTTCCTTTTCTGAATTTTTTATCAGCAAGTGAACCATATATTTTGCACTACCTCATTATCCCCCATCTCTCACCTTTGCAATGCATTAATAAAAAATCATCTTGTTCCACTGTGAACAAACTCACTTTCTTATCTCTGCTGGTGGCTGCTGACTCATCTGTAGTACAGCAATGTTCTCTGTTAAAATGTGACTGTAGTAATCTCTATGGGATTGGAAGTTTTGTTCCTGAAATAGTATTGCAGGTCAGATATTTTGGCAAATTAAAAGCAAATATTTTCATGGAAATTATGCAGTAGAATCCTTGTATAATATGTTTCAGCCATTCACTTTTGTCATTTCCCAGGGTATTTATCCACAGGGACCATATTGCTCTTCAAGAGTTTGCACAGGAACAGACCTTAAAGATTATTTCTTAATTTAAATATGGTGTGTGTGTACTCATAAATCTATACTTTGCAACATGATATTTTTTCTTTCCCCAGATAACAACCGCAGGTAACAAGTTTGCTTCAGTGAGATTTAAAGTGTGTTCCTCTAAATGCATCCACCCTCCATGCTATTCCCATAAAGTTCCTCCAGCATCCCTGCTCTTCCTAGGAAACTGCAGGATCCTGTCTCTGTTAATTCTCCATCAGTTTGCAAGCAGAGCATTTGTGACTGATGGCCTTTGCTTAGGTGATGGCTCTTGTCTTGAGGCTCTGCATTTTAGTGGAGCACACAAGGTGTGTGGTACTGCCAGGTGCGATCACACTTTGCAGTAAAAGTGGCAAAGGGGTCACAAAACTACTTTGAGGAATTCAGCAGTCCCACCAGATCAGGTTAGGACAATAGCCATCTAAGAAATCACAGCCTGCTTTGCTTATCCAGGTAGGCTATATCTTTCTTGTCCCTCTGGTCTTTAGAGATCAGTTGATTTGAGCCAGCCATACAGAAAAAACTTCCCATGTGTGTTTCTTGGGGCTACTTCACATGTTTCTGCTCAGGTTACTTGCCCTTCCTGTCAGGAAAGGTTTTCAAATTCCTGTTTTAGGCTAAATGATTTGTAGAATTTGCAGTAGTCCTGTGTGTTTTTGTGAATTAGCCTCTTAGAAAGAAAGGGTCTTTGTGAACTCCTTTAAGCCCTGTGTATGTATTTGTATACACTCACAATTTATAATAAATATATTTCCAGAATGGAGGTTTCCCCTTTGAAACCACGTGTAGCTTTCATGAGTGCTTTGTGTCCTCATTCAGATTTGAATGGGAAGCACCAGTAATTCAAATAGAGTGCAAAAGGGAGAAATCCATTGCTGGGATGTGATGGGGGTTAACCTTGTGATGGCCCTAACTCTCTTTACAAAGTTGGACAGTTCTTCAGGTGCAATATGCTATGTCAGATGGCCATGCCTGGGAGGTCTGAGGTTTAGAGACCACTCTGAACCTAGAGTTGCTTGATTGATATAAGGATTAGGATAGAAATGACTGCAAATGAGCCCTGCTGCATATGGCCTGATCGTAATCCAAGTAAAACAGTTGAAATCTTTCTACAAAACCAGTCTTGTTTTGTTGAGCTTTCTTAAATTAAAAAAAAAAAAATCCAGTTAGTTCTGTTCCTGATTAATTACTATATTATTAGGTATGGAGGGCAACATAGATGGAGATCAGTGTGAAAGTGCAAAAAATTCCTGTCAGTGGTACACACAGCATTTTTAAATGTGCATGCAAGGCCATACTGGGAGCACCTCTTTAAAAGACTTGGTCCTGAGTATCATCACTAGTTTCTCTGCTTTGAAGACTACTTTAGTAAATGAGGCTAAGCTTATGAACATCATGGCCTGTTAAAGTGTATTAATTTCAAGTGTGTATATCTTTATAGATTGCATTTTTATTTTATATTTTTATTGATTGCCTTTTGGGTATGTACATTCAAATACCAACCACCACTGTGATTATATTTCACTTTTTATTATTTTATATTTTTTCTTCTTTATTTTGTTCTATTTTATGCTCCTTCAATCTTTTAGTAATGGTGGCAAATGAAGTATGAAACAAAAAAAATTGTAGTGTAAATTCACATTAATATTTTACTCTCCAGAATTATTTTACTGCAGAACTTGGGCAATGACATAGTCAGTGCAGAATTTCCTTTTCAGGTTATACTGTGTATTTTTTCACCTGATGTGTGAACATACTGGGACAACAGTGAATGTCATAAATCACTTAAGAATTAATTTGGTTTTAGTTTATTTTTCATTTTGTTAAAAGTCTTCTAAAGTTGTTTTTTGCATTTTCTTCAGAATAAAAGTTTTTTATCACCACTTAATCATTCTCATTTGTTAAAAAATAAGTATTTGTCTTTTCTGTCAGTTTGCTGTTATGTAAAATTCTGTGAAAAGCATCTGCTAGTTTGAAATTTAAAGTTGTATTTTTGCATACAATAGAATCAGCATTTTTATGAAAAGAAATAATTATTTTAATTTTTAATTTGACTTGTTTTGATGAATTTTTTTCATTTAATCAGATTTTATACAGATAGAGATGTCTAGTTAATTAAAAAGTGCATTTTTGCAATATGCATAAGTATTGTTATTTGAAGATAATGTCAGATAGGTTATGAAAAGGATATTTGAGGATTAATTCAGTGTTTGAGAAATCATCTTTTATGTTTTCCAGAAAGTTGCACTTATATCACTGAATGAACATCTCTAGTGTGTTCCCCTAAAAATGTATTATAAAAATCTGAAGATAATTTTTAAATAAATCACAAACTAATGAATGAGAAGTGAAACACTTAAGTGCTTCAAGAAAAGTTACAAAATGGTCCTATGTGCTTCGAAGTAGAAAACTTAAAATATAAAAAGTGGTTGGTGGTAATGCTGGAAAAAGAATAATTGATTTAGAATAAAATTTTACTGCAGTGATACTTCACTAATGCTTCATTTTTGTTTAAGTAAAACTTCTTTTGTGTAACTGAGCTGAATATGGATGCAGGATGGTGTTAGTGTGTTTCAGCTTATGGTGAGTAATGGTGTTTCTCTTACTGAGGTTTAGCCTGCCATCTTTCCATGGCAAAGTGCCTGTTGATATTCCTGGGAGTTTGGGCAACTGCAGAAGAAGACATATTAAATAGTACTTTTGAAATTATGTGCAGAAGTAATAAGAACATTAAAGTTGCAGAGTTAAGCACCAGAAGTTGCCTGTTCTAACCTTAATGTAGTCTTGTTGTACGTATACATTATGATAATTCTGTTCCTTGTTATACTGAAAATCTGTTTCAGATTTTCTTAAATGCAAGATTGTCATCTGTCTTTTTGCAGTTCTGTGCTCCATCTCTTGTCTCTCACATACATTGAAAAGTTAAGTACCTTGAAGAAATAACTTTCTGATCATGTGGTAAAAAGCTGTATCACAGGTGATAGGCACTGGGGGATGAAACTTAACACTGCATGAGAAACAGAGCTGTCAGCAAAATGCTTTAGTTGGTGGTTTGTTTCTGTTTCTGTCGCTACGATTACACTGTGGCCTGGATAGCAGCTACAGAACTACTTACAGCTTCCTGATAGAAGAAATGGTAACTGAAGTAACACAAAAATTACTCTGAGTAAAAGTTGGGAAAAAAGGCTGCTGATAAGGTTCCCTGCTAAGACGGTGAAGAAGATTCATTGATTCTATAATTTCTCTGTAGATTAAATCCCAATTACATTGTGATGACCTAATGATGGACTAGACTTGACATGTTTCAGAATTCAGGACAGAGTGTATTTGTGAGACTATTACTGTTAACAGGAGAGAGAAGAGGGTTGTTTTCTATTATATTAACATGTCTCAGATTCTGAGGGTTCATGTTTCAAACAATTACCTGAGGTTTTAAACTGAATTATCCCATAGTGTTGAGAGTATGATCTGTTTTCAGCCTGTAAATGTACTGTGGTGTGTGGCTCCTACCAAATGATTTTGAATGAACATTTTTCGGTGTTTCAAAAAGAACAATTTAGTTGATAAGCCTAAATATACCTGGATTGGCTGTTTCTGAGTTGCTGTTAACATGTTTTATTGGGTAGCGTTTTTCTGCCATCCCTTTCTCATGAGGTTGTCTGCTGTTTCTGCCATGATCATTACCAGAATTCTAGAATATAGGTCATGCTGCAAGCACCTCCAAACACTGGTATTTTAAGATGTTTATGTATGTCTGTATATACCTAAACACATGCACAAACATATGTGTGCATGAGTATAAAGGAGCTGATACTGGATTTTGGCATTACTGATGAAAGTAGCACAAGTAAAATTGTTCTTCAAGCCACATTTTTATTTTCTTGATATTTCTAATAGAAATTATAAGACACCTGTGAATGTTTAAAGACCCTGTCATGAAGTGACACTTGCCTGTCTGAGATTTCCCCTTGCACTTTCATGACAACTAAAATCTATGGATGTGTTCTTGAGTGCAGCCCTGAAGGTTCAACATCTGGCTGATGGAAACGAAACATGTTCACCAGAGGTTCTTGCACTTGGAATTTGCTTCCTTCTGTGGGTCTGTGTCAAAACCTGACTGAGCCTGTTTAACTCGAGGCAATGGTGTAAAGCCCATCTGTTCCTTGAAACTTTTCCCTGAAGGAGCGATCTAGAGTGTATTTATATTCCCAGCTGTGGTTGTGCTTTTTTTTTAAGTACTTAGCTGATGCTTTTGGACTAATTTGTGGTTTGGGTTTGTTTAAAGGTGTGCTGAATGGATGCACTTTGAAAGCAGATTTTAGCAATGTTTCAGAACTTCCCTATCTTTAACTTGTGAGTACAGTGAAGAGTTCATGTCCCTGTTTACTATGAATGGAGAAATAACACTTACGAACTGGTACTGTTAAGAAGAATAGAGAACTCATTGAGACTTCTATTTAAAATACACAAAAGTCTGAAAAGTGGAAATGCAAAGCATTTGTAACTGAATATCTTAGAGCACCTGATTTTAAAATAGTCTGTCAGTGTAACAGGTTGTTATATTCTTTAGAAGGGATGAGTATTAACAGTTTTGTAGATAGTTTTACTATCTTTGCTTTTGGACTTGGAATATACCAATATAATTTGGTAGGAAGTGCATGTGATAAAGCAAGGTGACATTTAAATTCTAATCAAAATTTCCTTCATGAACCTTTGTTGAGTGTTCTTTGGGGGGAAAAAAGGTGTACAGTTAAGTAAATGGCAAAATTTTAAAATCCCCAACACTCTTGAAATGGTGGTGTTTTTCTGGATGAAGAGATTTGTATTTCTCTGACATCATAAATGTAAGTAGTTTAGATTAACACTTTTATGGGAGGTAAAGAGACAATGTTGTTATGAAGGTGCTTCAAATGCTTGTATTGGAGTGGGGTTATATTCATTTGTTCTTGTAGGATGTTTGAATGAATAATTTTATTAATTAAAGAAGATATTGCATCTTGTCTACATAAGGAAACCATCACAAATATAAAGTATAACAGCTATTCAGCATGAACTCCTTACGTGAACAATTTTATTCTGTACTACAAATGACCTTTCACAGTTTAGTTGACTGAAAAATATGCAAGTTCCCTCCAGCCCCAATGACAAATAAATATTTATGTAGGGAGTTAGTGCAGAACAGTTACTACATGATTAAGCTATACTGTCAGTTTGTTCTGTACTCCACTGGCCTTCTTAAAAGCATCTCTAGAACAAAGTATAATATTGTTTTACAGATATATTCCTACAGGTACTTGTATGTTGTATATACTTGAAGAGACTTGAAGAGAAATATATTGTTTCTGAGAATTTCTATGAAAAATGTTTACATTTTTGCTGGCAATGTGATTGGAACAACATAAGTCTGGTACATATCACTGGACTTGAAGATGCTGGTCATGCAAACTCGACTATGGTTATTTGTAAATAAGTTAATAGACTCATCACCTTTAGTTACTATGTTGACTTATAAGGACTAATGATATTAATAAAATAATAGGATTAACAGCAGCTGGTATGTTTTGGGTTCAGCTAGAAGTCATAAATCCTTCTTTTCAATAATGGTAAAATAACAAAATTACCTTTATTCTCTTGTGTAATATTAGGTGACAAAGCTAAATGCCCCCTTGTCACTGGCTATGTAATAGGCATTAAAAAAAAAAAAATTAATTACCACGAGAGCTATCCTAAGTCAAGCAGCTTCTGAAGATGGCCACTGTTCTACTGCCTTTCTGGCTCTCTAGCACAGTGAATTCAAGCCACAAATATGGAGCCTTCACATGAGAAAAATGGAAAATTCTTGATTGCCTGTAACTCTTAAGCTGCATGAACACAATAACATTGATTGTATATTAGAGTATTTAAATATGAAACACATTTTGGCTTTTCTTAAGAATGTAATTTCAACTATAATTTGCTTGTTTTGCAGTTTTTATCAAGTAACTACTTTTGTTCAAAAACAGAAGTGTGCATTATTTTCAGGTGCTTTGATCACATTTTTTTGTCTTAAAATGTATCTCTATGTATTTCTTAAACACACTTTCTTTGGTTCTATAATTTTCTAAGAAAATAGAAAAACTGGGATTAGAGCTCAATGGGAACAAACAGCGTTTGGAACAAGCCCAGCAGGATGTGACAGAAGCCAGAGAGGAGTGCCTAAAACTGACAGAACTGCTGAGTAAATCTGAGCACCAACTGCACCTCACCAGGTACCCCTTATCCTATTACATGCTGTAGTACCAATTTCATTCTGCTAATTTTTTACCACAGGCTTCCCCGCAGTTGTAGATACTTGCAGTCATTACCTACACGGGCAAGCCCTCAATTATGTTTGAAGTGGAGATTTGAATAAGTAAGTTCTGAACTACAAAGTGAGTTATGAACTATAATTTATAAAAGTGAATTAGTAATGTGTAGAAGAGGTAATGTTCAGTTCTGGTGGTGAGGTGGCATGGTTTTAGGCAGGAAGAAGAGCAAGGGAGGCTGCAGCTACCCTTTTTTTCTGTTGCTGTGCTTAGTAGGACAAATGTATTTGAAATGTTGTTTGAGACTGTAGTGTAGAGCAGCAGTGTTGAGCATAGGAGTTCTTAGATTAATAACCTGAAATTTCTTCAGCAGAATGACCAGGAATATGTATACAAATATACAAATGAACATAATTTTCTGTATGAGGTAAGCTCAAGTATGTGAGGAGGGTGTTTCAGTCTCTTGCTCAGTGAAGATACAGTACAATGCATTGTGTAATGAAAGACCTCCCTTGAGCCTATTCCATCCTTGGGTATAGATCCCAATGTCTTTTGCTGCACTATTCATTACACATTTCTAGAAAACTCCAGAAGGCTGACATGCCAATTATTCATTGTAACTTGATTCTGGGTAACTGCAGAACTTTTTTCTTTTTTCCTTTTGCCTTGGAAAACGCTATTGTCCAACTGTTTGCAGGATTTTGGTTGTGTGTGTGGGTTTTTTGTTCCATTGCCCTGCTCCCCCCAAGAATGAACATCCATAAACAAATCTGGCAGCTTTCACTCAGTACTTAAAGGAAAAAGTTAAGTTAGTTTAAATTTTTCATAGGGGGGAAAAAAAAGCTTAGATTTTTATCACTTAACAGAAGTCTGTGTGTTTATCCAAGTCTTGTACTTTTTGGGCTTTGTGAGAATTCTGCCATTGAGTAAATGGAAATAAAATAGAGCCTTGTCTAAACTATTAAATTCAATGAATCATTTTTTTATTCAGCTAAATTTCTGTGTAATTCAGAGCACGGTTGTTTAACAGATGGAAGAAAGTACCACTCTAACAGCCTGTATTTAGAGAAAAAAATATGCTAGAGGTTAATGAACTTGAAAAAAGTTTTGGGTGAGTTGTTAAGATATCTAAAGTTTGGATTTAGCAGAACTTTATTAATAATGATTTGTTGTGATAGCTAACCAAATGGCTTTACCACGCTCCTTTTAGCAAAGGCTGATTATATGCAATAAAGCTCTGGATATCTTGGAGGAAATCTGACTAGCGAATCTATAATTTTACTTTTTTTTTGGTGAAAATACTCAAAATGTAAAAATGAGAACTACTGCCTGCTTTTACATAGCAAAGTAATTAAAGCTGATACCTAACATAGAGATGATTCAGGTAGCTTTTTGATGTACAGTCTCTGACTCGGTAAGTTTCTGGGATGCAAATCATTAGAGGCTGGGAACAGTATTTTGGGCAAATAATGCTCTGTGCTGGCCCTGTTCTCATTCAATTTCACAGACACGCTTTTTGAGACAGATGCTGAACTGCCATGGCTCCTTTGACCTAGTGCAGGCACTCTTCTGCAAGGTCCTGATCTCCTTGGGGTTTTCTTGGTTGTTTGGGGGTTTTTTTTTGTGGATTTGGGGGATTTGGTTGGTTGGTTGGGTTTTATTTTTTTGGGTTGGGTTGGGGTTTTTTTGTGTTAATGTGTGTTCATGTTTGGCATCTTCGTAAAAGATTTGAAATATTTTCTATGCTGATGTGTATTTATTGGAAAAATGAATACGACGAGGCATGGGAAATAGGTTCAATTATTTTTTTCTTGACATTCCCAAATTCTATAACACTCTGTACATTTTTGTGTTCTCTGTACACTTGTAGTGTCTGTCTGCTTTTGAAGAATATGTTAGGTGATGTTGCTTAAAGAAGGGGGAAAAAGAGATGAGAGATTCATTGCTCCTGATCTGTTACCTGTTTTACCCTTGAACTCAAATTCATAGGGCAGGGTTTGAAATGTTCTCGTAGTGTCACCTGTTTTCCCTGCCTTGCAGAGGGAAACATCCCCTACTGAAATGACACTTGTCCTTAGTACTGTACTCTTTTTTCCTCTCAGCTCACCTCCTGGCAGAACAGGTTTTCTGTGCTAGTGAAGGTATAAAAGTCACATGTCTCTAGTGGCATTAGTTTTGCATTTTGAACTCAGTATGTTTTTCATTGATTGGTACATCCATAGCTGTTGCATGTAAATTATGGTTTACACTTACAGTTTGCCTTCTTTCATTTATTCCCTTCACCTCAGATGGCAACTGTGTCAGAGAAAATACTTGAAGGGTAGGGGTAATAGCAATCCTATGGGGGTTGTAGACTCATTCACTGTGGCGCTTGCCAAGGAAAACAGATTTTAAGCTCTAGAGTCCTGCCTGTGGGAGGTTGCTGCAGAAATTGCACTGATTTAGTGCATCTCTAGGGTATTCTGGCCTTGGCCTCGTCTTGCTGATTCTCTTCTTTTCAGGAGAGGACCAGCTGGTTCACTCCAAGTCTTCTCACAATGCTGGAGTTGAGGGAGGCCTGTACTGCTGTTACACCATTGTGGATAGTCTTTCTGTTGCCTTGCATGACCTGTCTGTGCTGTTCTGGCAGAAACAAGAGGTGGCTGAGAAGATACAGAAATAATTCTTTGTTTTGTAAGAATTGTTGTATTACTAAGGAGAAAAGCTTCACTAATCCACTGATTCTAAGTTTCGATATTGGAAATAAATATGATTATAAATGAGTACAAGAACTTTGGATTTTAATGTATAAAAATGAGATAAATGTATATGAAAGGAATAAATGAGAAAAAACATGCAGTCTATGTCATAATGAGAAAAGAAAGTACTCTGCAGAACAGCACTCTTTTCCAGGAGTCCCATTTCTTTGCTGTATCCTAGTTTTCAGACACTGTTGATTGATTACCAACTAAACAGCTTCTAAGTTAACAAAATGTACTTGTTAAAAAGAAAGAAAAAAAGGTTACAATTAGCTATTCTAAACCATTGCCACAGAGTTTAAAATTGCCTTTTCCTGTCACCTTTCTTCCTGGAGCAATATGTTGCTTAGAAATACTTGCTATTAACATGCACTTTCTGCTATTGAATCTAGTTAGTAATTCTAATTTGTATGTCTTCAAAAGACAGGGGAAATGCAGAACTTCCACTGTGTAGTTTTGCTTGTCAGTCATGTAACTTTGCAGATGTCACCATGCTATGAGACTGACCATGATTGTTTAAAGTTTTCTTAGGGGTTTCTTTTGCCCTAGTTTCAGCTTTGAGGTTACTGTAGTAGTAGAATCTTATTAAATTAGTTCTTAAGTCAAATTGCTCTCACTTTGGCAAGGTTAGGTCTTGCTAATTAAACTTACCTGAAGCCCTTCTTCAGAGGGTAGAAAACATACAGGTCTATTTTTCTCAGTTAATGAAAAATAGTCATTAAAAATCATGTCAATATGCTCATGGAAAAGATCATATAAAAGATGCAAGATGTTAACAACTTGTCCAGATCTTAGTGTGCCATCTAATGTAAGAATTTTTTTCACTATTCTTGTGTATCAAAATCATCATTAAAAAACATTCCTCCTTTTCTTTCAAACCAGATCTGGAGATATTATTTTTTTCAGTTGCAGTCAGATGTAGTTCCTGTTCACATACATCAAACAAGTTAAATAAATCCTAAGAAGTGAGGGAATCATCAAATTTCAAAATTAAAATTTTATTATGTCATCATGCATTTTCTCAGGGATGAAGAGACAGATAGGTAGATAGATAGGTGGCTCAAGATATTTTTGACTGAAATGTCATCTGAAATTTGATAGGAAATATAATTGACTAGAATAGAAGCAGATTTAGTTTAGTTTAAAATTTATTATTCTTGTTTGTTTATATGAAACACTAAGAACTTCTCAAGGTCACCTTGTAGGTAGGGCAAAATTACTAAATGAACATGTGTTTTCATGTTCAGGTGAGCCACCAAGTTGCTCTAAATCCCTGTCACTCTCTTGAGGCACTAAAGTTTATATTGCAGTGGGTCAGTGGGTGCTGTTTTTCTTTATTATTCTTTTTCCCCCATTATGTGATATTTCTTCCATCTTTTTGACAATTATATGATCTCTAGAAAGGAGCATATCTAAGGACATGCCAGTTGGGTTTCAGCAGTGCTATAGTCATCCTAGTGTGCATTGGTGCTTCTTGCTGGTTTCAGTGACTCCATTAAGACTAATTTCTATTACATGTACCCTAAGTAAAGCACATACCCTCTCAGGTTAATGTGGCATTACTTAATCTCCGAAGCTCTGGTGTTGAGCTGTATGTCATCACCAGTGTTCCTTGTTAGAATTTGTAGCCTGCCTCATTCATTGTTCTCCCTATTTAAGCTATACTATAAAATGATAAAACAAACTTCCTGGTGGTTATATGCACCCTTCCAGAGAGTTGCACAATACTTAGTATTTATTGTGGGGTTTTTTTTCTGGTAGTATCTATTAGCTAGCAACATGCTTAATACCATGCATTTTCTAACAATTTTAGCATCTCAGAGTCCATAATCTATGCTGGGAAGCAGTTTTGGAGAAATATTGTTACTAATATTAAATGACTGGGATATGCTTAATCTACTCAGACTGACTAACTGATGAAAGTACAAATAACACTAGAACTGGGGGTGTGGGGGGGGAGAAGCAGAAATGAGGTGTAACCAGTGATTGATTTCTAATTTTTTTGAAAAAAAAAAAAAAAACAACCAATATGCAAAAGCATTATTTTAAAATGCAGGGATGAGTGATAACATGAAACAACTCTAACTAATAAACTTTTTAGATTCTGCTTCATATGTTTACTTTTCATTAAATTTAGGGACGGTTGCGACTATGTTGTTGTGATTCAGTCAACATTTATTTCTATCTGGTTTTCATATACAAAGGCATCAGGATGCCAGAAAATAAACTGTTAACGGAGAATTAACTTCTTTGGCACGCTTTCATACTTATCTTCCAAATTAAAGAAAATGAAATGGGCAGAAGCAGAGTGTAGATTACCTCCTTTTTGTCAAAAATGGTGGGAATTTGAAAATTAATAATAAAAAAGGGAACAGATGCAGTAACATGCCAGAGGGAGATTAATGTGGAGAGTAAAATCTGTGAGCAACAAAACTGAAGCAAACTGAATCAGTGGGAGGTGGTTGTACAATCAAAATCAGGATAAAAGAGAAATTACAAACAACCCTGCACTTGTCAAAGTAGTAGTAATGAAATCCTGACTCTGCCAGCAGCGAGAACCTGTGTTAGCACTTTGGGGTAAGGCCGGGAGCCGGGTGCCAGGTAGGAGGGCAGCGCGAGGCTGCTGGGCGGCAGCCATCGCGTGTGGAACAGATGGCGGGGAAAGCTGGCCGGGGAGGGGCTCCTTCGCAGAGCTAATCAGACAGTAACGGATAGGGCAGCTGGGAGGACTGACCACCGCCAGGCGAGCGGCGGGGTAGCCGCAGCCGTGCGCGATGTGTGCAGTGGTGTGCCCGCCGGCCGCACGCGAGACCTTCCAAGGTCTTTTCGGTGCCGCCGCGGCCGCGCGAAGTTGGCAGGCGGGCGGGGACGGGCCCGGGCCCGGGCCGGCACCGCGGGCCTCGGCGGCCTCCGCGCGTCGAGCGCGTCCCGCCGGCGGCATCGCGCCCCCTCCGTCCTCAAAAACGCCCTCGGCCCTGCCCTGTGCTGAGGTTACGTGGTTTCGTGCCTTGCCGTAGCGGTGTAGCGAACGGAGAATGTGGCGAGTGACAGAAATGCGAAAGCACGTGGGTCCGGGGAGTGCTCCGGGAAACAGATAAGGAAACTTTGCTCCCGTTGAAAGGCGGGAGAGCCGTAGGTCGGCACCTTCCCACAGGGCTGGGCCCCTCCAAGAATGGAACCAGTTTTCTGATGTGTTATTTTTGCTCGGAGGAGGCACTTCCCTACTCATAAATGAGAGCTTGAGAGGGATGAATGGAAGTCCGAGCCTTCTGATCCTGAGTCACATGAATAATTTGACTCGCGTAAGAAGTAAAGATCAATAGGATTTCTTGTGCGAGTAAGAGGTGGTCATGTGTGAGAGGATTACTAGGTCATGCCCCGTGTTCATGACTGTCAGCTTGAAAGAGAAATGGAAACAAAATTTTATCAAAGAAAGGGGGAAATAAAATCCTGACGTGTAGCAAGGGAGATCTTACCTATTACTACCTGGGTTTGTTTGATCGGGATGTGTGATACTTTTTTAGACAATTGTAACAAAAAACCACCAACGTATCCTGCCTCTGCTTTTTGAACTTGTGTGTATCTTGTCTGCAGAAGGTTTATAGTTTGGCTCAATTATCCATTTTGAGCAGGGAGGGGAGAAAACATTACAGGGATTTGAAATAGGTAGTATAATATTGCCATATGCTATTTATGCAGCAGTTTCTGCAATAAATCTAATTTGGTGCTGTCAAAAAAAATTAGACTTATTTGCTATAGCAGCACATTAGTAAATGATTGTGGTAGCTTTGAAAGTTGTCATTCACTCTGCTTTACTTGCAGCAGAGCTTTTTTTTTTCGTTCCCCCTTCCTTTTCCCCTGAGCAACTCTGTGAAAATCTGAGCTCTTTGTCCTGCAGCTGTAGAAACTGCAAATATTTTCACTACTGAAAAGAAGAGCTTGCTTTAAGGGAATTGAAGATGGAGGTGGAAGAAAAAATAGCCTCTATTGTTAACAATCATATGAATGCATATGTGGAACAATCAATAAAGTGGTGGGGGATAAATTTCTCCCTTGCCTACAGGTTTTCATGGTGCAGCTGAAATTGTTTATCTGATTATACAGCATGTAGATAAATTAGCTGTTCTGCGTTATTATAGAAGGTAAAATATTTTACCTGCCACGATAAGACCATATGCTGCTTTATGAAGACTGATACTGAGTGATTTGAAATAAATCGGTTCTGTCGTCTTCTGGCAGGGCGTTGTAAAATATTCTAAGCTGATACACTTTGTGTCAAGATAACACACAATTATTTAAATATCATCCTATTTAATATTTTAAACATATTTAAGTGATTGTACAAACATATAAAGGCCATTGATAAATTTTATAAGGGAAGAAAGGAAAGGTAAATGAAGGAGTAAAGAACAAATATAAAATCATATGTTAATTTTGAACATTAAAGTGTTTACAAATTATTATTAATTTTAACATGATTAACAATGGTATTTATTGTCCTACAATAAATATTTCTTAAGAAAAAGACAATAATGTTCAGATTTTATTATTAGATTCATCTAAAATTTTTTTCACGGCATTTAAACTGCAACTGGTCACATCAATGATCACATCAGGTTGTTGAGGCAGCCAAATTGCTACTGCATGCAGAGTGTGGTTCAGGAGCAGTGACAATACTTAAAGCGTTTTGGAGCGAGTGGTGAATTCAGATGAAACACTGAAGAGACTAACTGCTGTAGAAAACAAACATCTTTATAAGGTCTTTGTTTTGAGCAGTTATTATTCAGCACTAACAGTAATAAGTTTATGAGTGTGTATCAAATATTTACTTTGGTCTCATTCAAATTAGGTTTTTTATTTCTGTGTCTGATGACAACAGGATAATGATTTTTTTTTTTTTTTGAACCAAAGAAGTCTTTCAGATACATGAATTCAAGGCTGCTGGATTTTTTGCTGAATTTGCTACTGGAAAAAAAATGGTTCTGATTTTTATCATTATTTCTGACTTGTTCTAAAGCTTTTCTCTCAAGTACATCGAAAGCCTGTCTTTACAATAAGCTAAAATGCACTTTTTGTGTCAGCACTTGGTATTTGTGAACTTCAACAATTTTAAAAGCTGTCATGTGCTTTCAGAAGTATATTCAAAGTTGTTTGTTTTGTGCAGTCACAGTGGTTTTTGATTTGTGGGTATTTGTCCTGTGCTGTGCAAAATTCTGCTCCTTAAGTTCTTGCCTAGAAAAAAGAAATCAACTGAGAACCCAAGAGGTCGTCAGCTGGAGAATTTATCCAACTTCAGGTTGAAGAGCATCAGCCTGTAGGTTGTTATTGCTGGGAGAAAGTAGCTGGTGGATGGAGGGCGGAAGGAAAAAAAGTCACCTGGGCACGCCAGCCTTGGCCGCCTGGCTGCCCTCGTTCCTCAGCCCTTGGGCAGTGCCCTGGTGCCGGCTGAGCCGGGAGATGCCCGTCCCGAGCGAGCAGATGAGCTGCTGCCGGCTACTTGACAGGGCTCAACCCCTCGCCCTGGCTGTGCTGGCAGCGTGGCAAGGTTAATAGTGTGCTGCTCTTGGTTGCCCCTGTGGGTTTGGTGGTTTGCATGTCAGACTATAGTTTTGTTGAAATAGGAGCAACTTTTCGTGATTAGCTTCTCCTTGTTGGCTTCTACAGGACTTAAATCACTAGGGAATTAAAGTGTCTCTGTAGTCAGGTGGGACACTGCTGCATCCTCTTTTTGAACCAGGCTTCCTCTTCCATTTCCAGCGCATTTGTTCACCTGTATCTGATTTCCCATGGAAGAAGACCATAGCATAAGAAAATACTTCCTTGCGAATTCAGGGACTAATCCCTAAAAAAGCGATAGATTAAGTTTTTATTCAGCTAAACTTAGGCAGTATTTGTCAATGCAATTTTCATTAAAATCAAATTCAGACCTAATGTATGTATAAATGCAATTCTGCTAATGAGATTGGATTAACTTCTGGATTTGATCCAGAAAACTTTACTTTAAATGCATTTTTGGTAAAATTAGTGGTTTATTATAATTGCGTACAAAACTTCAAATATGTATTTTATTTTTTGGTATTGTATTTATCTTGTGAAAAGTTATCTTTTTGTGAATGATACCAAGGTATGCTGTGAAATTGACGGTATTTCTTGTTTTAGAAAAATGAGACTATCAAGGAGTTAATAATTCAGGAGCTTTTGGTTATTAGAGTCTATTCCTGAAAAAAAATATGGACACAGGAATTGCTAAAAATAATGTATCCTGCTAACAATAAGAATTTAGTTTCAGCATCTCTTTACAATTTATCTCAATGTGGAAGACAATATTCTAACAAAGAGTTGCATATGTGTGTTTTACAAGGCTTGAAAACAAGAAAAAAATATTAAGGAATTTTTTTCTTTAAATAGTGTTGCATTTGAAACATCAGTAGGTAGGGAAAAAAATGCTGCAGATTAAATAATTTTAAATGAGTGCTCTTGACCTCTTTAAGATTTTACTGTAAACTTACTCCACTGTTCCCATTTTCTCTTTGTATTTTTAGTCAATATCTCTGTTACATAGAGTCAGAGTCAAAAGTCTTCATTTATTATTTTATTTATAATATTTTTATTAGCCTTTTCCACTTCTTCACATAGCTCTTGCAAATTCTTTCTCAGATTGTGCTAGCCCTAGCAAGAAGGAGCAGATACACATATTTGAGGAAAAACACATTAGTTTTTGGAGTTAACAAATAATGATTAAAAGCTATTCTTTTGCTTCTTACTATTTCTCCTATACCCCAAACTGATCTTCACAAATACAGGACTGTAAAGAACTTCATCTGCTGCTGGTTAGCAGAAGTGGATTTAAATCTACACCGACAGTTCATTTGACAATGACCTTGAGGGGCTTTGCTTCTTGAAGAAGAAAGCAGAAGCTTGCGGTAAACAAAGTTCACTTCTGACAGATGGATTGAATGACAGAAAGGTTGCGAGTGCCAGAATAGCCCTGGCAGAGGAGGAAATGTTCAGTGGAATCCAACAGGAGAGGAGGTGTGAACAGGTGCAGGGTTGCTGACGGAAGGGGAACCAGATGGAAGGAGCCAGAGCCAGTTTATTTAAAGGAAAAGGCAGAAAACACTGAAAGGCTGTGCGATCAGTGGCTAAAAGTGTGCATGGAAGAAGGTAAAAATTCACAAAGCAAAACTGCACAGTGGGATATCTAGCACTTAGCATAATGGTAGTAATTTGTGAGTTTCGTTTTAAAGTTGCTATTGAAATATGTTTCTCCCTTACTCTTGACAGCATAAAGATTTATAACCTGTCCAAAAGGAAAAAAAAAAAACCCTAACAAAACCACCACCAAAACCTTCAAGTGTTGTGCTGCCTGTCCATTATTTCTAATACTGCAGGCAGTTACGATCAGAATAATATAAAAATTATGCCACAGCTGAAGAAATGAATAAAAGGCATATAAGGCTGGATTTTTTTTTATTTTTTTAACTCACCTGTTTGTATCTAGCTCTTGTGACCTGTGGGCAGATGAGCATGGTTTTCATTAGGATGTTTTTGTGAGATCTAGAGCAAATTGGCAATTGTCAAGTACAGTGTAATGTTAGCACAGTATTTCTCATCTTTTTTGCTTTTGGTCATAAGTCTGTCAGTTTGCTGGAATGTGTGGTAGCTTGCTGTAGGATGGGGTAGAAATCTAGCTTACCCTTGATCAAATTCCCTGAAAATCAAATATTGTCTTTCAAATTGTCATCCTGAAGAAATGCTTTGTTCTGTCAAACGATTCTGCTTCTTCCCAAGCTGTTCTTGTGAGGCTTGGTCCTTTGCAGGCAGGGAAAAAAAACATTCTTCAACTTCTTGATTTCAGCAATAGTTGGGGATCATTATCCACTTCCACATATTAGGCCTGTGGCACCTTAAGCGCAGGTTGTGCGTCCATACCTAACGTGTGTGAAAAATGCAGGTGAGTGTTGAGCAGTCACTCACAGTACATCTGTGATCTACTGGATCGTTCAGCTGTGCTGAGCTGATCCGGATCAGGTGTGAGCACACAGGCACTTTCCTTTTTAATTAGCTAGAGCATGCAATGCCGTGTTTATGCTGACTTTATGCCAGCTGCAGGAAGGACAGATGATACCTGATTCAGCATAAACCTTGCTGGTACAAAGTTAACGTACCAAAAACATTGGGTTTTTGAACAAATTTAAATTGGCAGAGTGAGTTCATAGCAGATCAGGTCTCTGCATCATTTAGCTGCATCATTTTTTGATTCAATGGTAGGAGCCTGATGGTTGGATTTACTGTATTAACAAGCTGAGCCTTGGAGTACAGAGTCACAGTTATTTGAACCTGGTCTGAGCCTATGCTGTTGCTGAAAAGCAAGTCCCTAGAGTGGCAATATATGGCTATGTTTAGCCACATTTGCCAGACCCTTGCTTCTGCTGACACTGGAAGACAGGCACCTGTGTGATCAGAGTATTCAAGGAGTTAGTCAGATGGAAAAATAATAATTTCTTGAAGAATGGGTTGCGTGAGTGCTCATTGTAAGAGGATTAAAAGAAGGACCACACCTCTTATATTGACATTGTCTGCCTTAAATATGTTCTGAAGCTGCATTGTAAGAGGCTGCTGGTGCCAAATTCAAGAATTACCATAAATGAAGAAAATTACTCCTTTATTTTAAATACAGGGAAAATAATTTGTGTAAATTTGTGTATGCAAAACACATACCTGTAAAAAATCTTCTGTGTTAAGCAATTATTTTAATATACAGTCATTTGTAAAAGTGGCTTGTAGAACAAATAATATTCTAGAGAAATGTGCAATATTGGAAGTGCTCAGGCTACATACCAAGACTTCAAAGATCACCTCTCCCTCTGCTGTATTTAATTGTGTGTTTCTATAGGGACTTAGGAGCAAAATAGTTCACAATCTGATGGTAATAGTCATGAGAGAATTGATGTTTACTTACAAGCTACATATCTTGATGGCAAAGCTTATAAATGTGACAGAAAAATCAGATAGTGATTCTATGTCAGTCTATTTGACCTAATATGAGATGTTAATTACTGTTAGAGGTGCTTTTTTCTTCTCTAACATCAAAATAGAGGGAAACTTTTGATAATATTTGGTTGTGACTTGATATATGGAGGACTATTGATATTGAAGAGAAGCTATTGAGGAACTGGTGGTTTTCTAGATATATCTTGGTGGCAATAATGCCAAAAGAGTAAAATCATGTTATAGGCTAGGTGTTTGCAAATTCTTACTGTTATGCTGAATGTAAAGTAAGAAATGCACTCTTTTCATTTTGTTAACTGACCTCACAGATAGAAGTAGAGATGCAGAACTTAACTGTGTTCAAGGTTCTTTAATCCATAGAAACTGTGGGAGTAACACTCTGTGTTACTGTATGTCTGTTCCTATGGTCCTACTGATTTTCATCTGTCTCATGCCCACTAATATCTCCGTTAGTTGAAATAACTTCTAAGTAGATATCAAGTATGGCAAGCAGGAGTAGGAATTCTTATCACATGCAGCCATTAATGTATAGTTTCTCCTGGTGCTTCAGTGGGACTTAAAGGGCAAAGTGGAAGTTTTGGACTGAAGTGTTTCATTGTTTCTCTAGACTTCTTGTTATTATATGAAGTGGAAATAAATACAGACATTATAAAGCAGTTCCAGTGGTGTGACTGCATCCTAAATAGAGTGATATGGAAAAAAAATCAGTGGGTACAAGAAAGTTATATGCACTGACTTTTGTTTCAGCAAAATTTAAATTTTTAGAAAAAACAGAAAATAGTATAACAAGTTGACATTACTTGAATTCTGGGAATGGGGATATAGGTGATGAGTTACCTGCATTTTGGGGAAAATTGTTTCAAGCTAATTTGTCAACTAATTGTAGTTAGTCTCTTGATGAGGTTGGAAATCTGCATAAATCTTAATATTTTCTTTTTTTGCCCCCCAAAAGTGTTTCTTATGATTTGAAGTGTTTTTTTGAAATAGTAGTAGCAGCCTGGAAGAGTTGTTTTTTCCAGCCTTTCATCTCAAGTAGGGTAGTGAAGTTTCATTTAGTTTCATTAACATACTTTAAATGTATTTCTACTTTCAAGTTATTTCTGTAGCATCTTCTAACTTCCTAGATCTATATTTAAAGAGCTGGATCAATTTGAATGCTGAATTTTTTACCCCTTGACCTTTACATAACTTTTCTAATTGCTTGTAATGCTTCTCATGGTTCTCATTGCTTCTCACGGTTATGAGAAAAAAGCTCTGACATTTCATTATTTTAGGAAACTCTGTATTTCTCAACTAATACAAGAAGCAATATTTAAGTTTTGTTTGTTTCGTTATGTTTTTTTGAGCCTCAGTTGTCATGAATAGGCCCACATGTATCCTGAGAAATGATGCAGTCCTTCAAATCCACCAATTAATTTAATAGTTGGGTTTCTTCAAAATTTGACCATGCAAATATAGATTTACTGAAGCTCACCAAACACAGTGTGCTGGCTGGGGCAGTTTCCAGAAACTTGAGCTTTCTGCTGAGAAGACCTGGCAGCCAACTCCAGAATCAGCATCCAGTCAGCTCCCAGAAACTGACAAAAAGAGCAACTCAGTGGGTAATTCCCTCGATGGGATACAGGAAGGACAATTTTTCAGCTCCTTGGAAAGGTTTAAAGAAATGACCTGATCATGATGCTTTTAAAAGATACTTCTACATAATTCTTGAGGGAGCATGCACTCATATGTCTGTTCTATATTATTTTTTGCCATAAGAACATTAATTTCATGCCTTTCTTTTGCCTTGTAAAAGCACCAAGAGCCATAAAATCCAATCCACACAAGCACTGAAAAAATCAAAACCTTTATTACAAAAATTCAGATGGAAAAAAAATCTACAGTGTTTAATAAGAGGAAACCATTAAACACTGTCCAGCTAAGTCCTCATTCAGAGCAACCATAGGTATTAACAAGGTCCTGTTAGATGAAAATTCATAGGCCTTACAAAAGAAGATAACCGAATAAACAAAGGTTCTTAGAAGCCTGATTTAAAGGAAGGGGAGAACCTGTGACCCTGAGCCTTCTTACTGAGTTGATCCAAACATATGAGCAAGATGCACGCTCTAGAGCTCTGTTAATTTAGAACGTGTGGAAAACAATAATTTTGAACCATAGCTGCATTTAAAACCAGCATGTACCTGTTTACCTGCAGAATTACAGGTCTTACTGTGTTGCATTTTCTTACTTAAATGTTTGAAAATACTAAGATTGGATAGCATATGATAAAACTCAGTAAACACATTCTCTTCTGTAAATAGCTGAATGGGGTACTGCAGAGCTGTTAAATTGAAAGGCTGGTCTGAAAGGAGTTATAGAAGTTTTACATTAGTAGAGAGAATTATTTAATACTGTTCCTGGGGAGAATGACTTCTTTGTAAATTGGGGTTTTTTTCCATATTTGTAGACCAACCTTTAGACTTGTCTGCTAACCTGAAAAAATAAAAAATGAGCCCTTGTTCTTCTGTGTATGACATACATACAAAGATACATAAAAAATACAGAGGAAAGAAGTTTGTGAAGTGTGATCTTATTCTGTATACCTTCTCTTATGACCTTTATCATTGTGAGTTTTGAATAGTGTCTGGTAATAAAGTTAGAGATAGCAAAAAATTTTCTCATGTGTCCCCTTAGAGAATAAGTCAGGTATTGTGACATCTTGTTTCAGCTTTTATATTTTTTTTTTCCTTTTTATCGTGAATGTGTGGTTTGTTTGGTTGTGTTTTTCTCTTCCTATAGCCTGAGAGAAGAGCAAGGATATGCTCTAATTTTCCATTCTTCCTTTGACACTTGCAGCTGAAATAATAAGATAAAATAGCCTATGAGAAGGTGATTCAGAAAGCTGCTAGTAATGGACAGTCCACTAGACTTGTATTGTTGAAAGTTTGCAAAGCAGACTGCATAAAACACTGCTAAATCTTTGTACCCAAAGTTATTTGGTCTCTAGGGCTTCTAATACATGTAGTCTTTCGAGAGTTTTAATTTATTTGAGTGACTTCATGCAAGATTTTACTAAAGATACTGGGAATAAAATGCTTGGGTAACTCCTCAGAACTTTTCCAGTTTGGCAGAGAATCTTCTGCTATACATTTATTTTCAAAGATACTGGGAGAGAAAGCTCATTTCCTCTGAAAGAGCTACGGGAGCCTTCGGCTGAGTCCTTCCTCTTTTCTGAGGTAATTTGTTGTGCAGTGGCTCACAGTGCTGGCCCACTTGGCTACATGTTACCTAGCAAAGAGGTCTGTTGTGGACCACTGAGGCATGTGGTAAAAGCATCAGTGGAGGCTTGACTGATCCTCCTGCTGCCCAAGTCTGAGTGTGGGTGCAGAGTTGCAGGACTGGTCATCATTTAGGCAAGTCTTGTTAGTTTGGGTAGCTCAAGCATTTGGAACACTAAATGCTGGCTACTCCTTAATGATTTACGAAGTTCAGGTTAAAACAAGTATATATGAAAGCTAAAATGCTTTATAGTTATATTTTGATATAATAATTAATTTGTAATTAATATGAAATGAAGATGTCAAAAATAATGGCATGATAACCTCTTGTGTATCACTGAACTGAGATAATTGCTAGAGTATTTTAATTTGTCCAATTAAGTTCATAGTCCTTACTAATGGATCCATTAGCTTTTTTTAAAATGCCACATGTTGATCTCATGGAAAAATCAAATAGTCAATATAGGAAACGTGGCTGCTTCAAATTGTAGTTGCTTTGCCAGAAGAAATACTGGCAACCTCCAGTCAGAGGCCTAATTCTACATTAAGAATCATCCTGCTTTTTTAAATTTTTTTACTTTTACTGTTACCAAACTGAAAGACTCCTTCAGAAATGCGTGCTATTGAAATGTAGTGAAATCCAAACCATTTAACTGTAGTGAAATACATACTATTTTACTGTACTGAAATTCAAACTTTTATCAATCTAAGTTCTGTTTTATTCTAGTCAAAAATAGATGAGCTTTTAGTGATGTAAAATATGACTTTTATGTCACTTTACATGCTTCCTTTTTCTTTACTGCAAAACCCTTTGGCAAAGAGTGGACTTCTCTTGTAAATGGATCTGTGATCCAATTTTTGTTTGTTAGTGGTGAGAAAGGTGTTTTGGTTTGGGGTTTTATTTGGGTTTTTTTAATTAAGTTTAATGGCTCAAATTCAGCCAGGATACCTTCATGTTAGCTTTGAAATCAAAGTGAATTTTCACTTTGAATTTTTCACTTTCTGTTGCAGCAAGGATTTTTTTAAAGTTTGCCAGAGATGGCAATTTTCTTTTTCCTGTGCTATAAGCTACAGTTCACAGTGCCTTTTGTTTTGTCAAGAACATATGAAAAGCATAACTTTCATGCACTACAAACCACTATCAAGTTCACTGAGATATGCGAACCAGTTAATTGAGTTAGCGATGGCTCTTGACAGCCACAATGCAGGCTTGAAACAGGGGTTTAGAACTAAAATCACTGTGGAAAACCTGTGCTTCAGAATGAGGATTAAGAAGAGCTTGAGCTTTCTCCACGATTGAGTCTTTTTTTGCTTCTGACTTTGTCCCACAGAAGTGGAAGATTTCATGAGTTCTATGTGTCTGCTTTGGTAAAACTGATCAGTGTTGTGACCAATCACATGTGCATTTTAGTGTGTTCTGTTTTTTGCACTGAGTAGAGCTAGTGTTTGAATTTCAGTAGAGAACAGGCTGGTGCACTTTAACCACTCATCTCCTGTATTTGACCTCTATAGATTAAGTTTTTAAAAGTTCTGGAACAATTAATCTTTAGCTGTTATTTCTGATTCAGATATTACCTGTGTCATCAAAATTAGTCAGTCGTAGCTTTGCTTTTCATTGTCTCTGTGCTTTCCATTAGTGAATATAAGAAATTCTGAAGTTTTTTTAGAAGGAGACCTCTGATGTCTTTGCACTAATGCTGGAGGGACAAAGCACTGTTTCCGCCTATATACAGTCCATGGATTTTCTTTTACTCTGAATTGTGAAAGAATTGATTTAAGAAATTGCAATTGGACAGACATTGTCAAAGCTTCTAGAACTCCTCCAGTATTCGTTGGTTGTAACAGGAAGGTTACCAATAGATTCTAAAATCTCTTGGGCTGCCTTCTGCATGTTTTGTACTTTTTTTTTCCTCCATATATGTGTTGGGGAAATTTTCAGTTGGAGGGCAGAGAGATTGAACTTAGAGAGCAGGTTCACATCAAGGTGTAGATAAAGGACATGCCACTCTGTTTAGACAGATTTGGCTCCAGGATATATTTTTGCTTCTGGGCAGTTCTAAGCACCTCAGATATTGTTCTGTGTGGCATTGGATGTGTTTTAATTCCAAACTTTTAAGTCCTAAGAAGCTGCTCTTCTGTGTAAGAATTACCTGTTGTCCTAGTTTTACAACTGAGCTTTTATCCACTGTATAAATTCATCTTCAACCACCCCATGCACACTTCAGCCTCAGGGCACTCACCACACATCCATGGTTTCTGAGCTCTATGTAGTAAGTGACACAGGGGAGTGGCTTTTTTGGATGGGTCCCCGACAGAGTGTTTTTGGGGGCAGTAGATTCTCCATTTATTTTGAACTTGCGGTTAGCATGACTTCATCGGGGGGGCCCTCGCGGTGAGGAATGGACCTTCGCAGGTTTGCCTTGGTAGCTTGAGCTGTGCAGCTTGCTGCACACTGAAGGTTACCCCCAGCAGAAGGCCAGCCAGCCAGCTGTGTGCCAGATGACTGCACAGCACCCAACTGCACACAGCCATCTCACATGAGAACTATTAAATAAAATACTGTGCTACTGACACTTTCTTTAGCTGAAAGCGTCAGAGGAACGTGAGAGGTGCTGGTGGCTTGTTTTTCCTTTAGTTTTTTTAGCAATCCAGTGCTATAACAACTTTCTGAAGATAAAAAACATTCGTAAAATAAAGGGGTTTGCACAGACTAGTTTCCAGCAAATATGGGAAAAATATTCTTAGTAATGCTTTCCATATTTGGAGCTTACACGGAAAAAATGATGGGAGCATCACTCCTTATGATAGCCCCAATACGATTACAAAGCAATTCTGAGAGTGATGTGATAAAGTACTATTCAATATATGAAATTTCCTTTAAAAATGTGCTTTGTTTCCTTAACACTCTAATATTTTTGTTATCTAAACGTATTTGCTGTCTTCCCTCAGAAGAAGCTGCCTGTGATTTCCAAGGGATTTTTGCCTAAGGTAGGGCTTGAAACATCAGGACCAGGAATTAGTGTAATGTGACCCACCATTTGTATTGCTTTGGGGTAAATTTGAGAGAGAAGATTTAACATTGTGTGTGTCATGCTGAGATATTGCAATATCTCGGATGGGTTATTAGGCACCAATCCAAAGGTTAAGTGCAGCAACCACATGAGATGTGGCTTTATCCTTACATGATCTGTGCCCGTGTTCTGTTTTGTAGTCCTCTGAAATAGGTAATATCCCTAGAATAAAACATGTTTATAAGACTTTTTGAAGCCTATCCCGAGCTATTAAATGTCATTTCAGTAGAAAGGTGTTCACTCACATCATTTGAAATCTAGAAATCAGTCCTTGTATGTGTGAACTCACTGATGTTTTAAATGTGGATCCTAATGTGCACCAGATAAATATTCACGACCTTTGGGAAAGTCTAGATCAGAATTTACAGTTCAGGATCTTTTCTAATTTACATGCATATATCTTTTTGGGGTTTTATTTTCCATGCTCTTTTTGCTTGGGTTACATTAAATAAAATGCTTCAATGGAGTGTGGTAGTCTAGCATTTGTTTTGCCTCAGGAGTGGATTGCCCCATCTTGCGTATCTGGTCAAGTAAATTGCTCTCTTGCCTGCATACTTCAATAATAGTACTGGGCTTTAGACCTCCCTGTACAACCCCCCAGTGAGCAGAACCACAAGGGGCTGGGCCTGTGTGGTGCTAGCAGTCTACTCTATTGTCATGGATGCATTCATCTCCTATTTACATAAATTAATAGTTAAAACTTGTTTGGTTGCTAAAGAAAACTCATTAAGCTTTCAGAGTAGCTGTATCACGAGCACTGTGGCAATCGCTCCCATTGACTTATCTCCTGCTGATTCACTGGGAACCAGTCCATCTCAGGGTCAGGTCCCTAAGCTTCATTGCAGAATTGAACAAATAGCATTTAAAAGAAAATGCAAATAATATGTGCAGTGCAGGGTGAATGTTGGTAAGCTTCCTTATAAAAAAGAGGTCGTGATTAAAATTTTTAAAAATAAAATCCTATTTTTGTCTGCAGGGCCAATTTTCTCTCAGGAAATAGATCATACTTTTTATCCATTTTCTGCTAGTCACTGGAGAATGTTTGACATTGTAAGAGAAAGGTCAGTTTCTATAACCTGAAGTGGGAGGAGAATGTTTAATGTGAAAAGCTTGGCCAGATTTTTATTATTATTATTATTATTATTATTATTATTATTATTATTATGTTCTGCTTTACCCTTTTAATTTATCCTCTTCACTATATGATTTTTATTTTTCTTTATTTCCTCTTTGGTTTATTTTGTAGATTGGAGAAAGAGAACATTCAGCACAGCATTAGCAGTGAAGCAAAGGCCCGAGCCCTTCAGGCCCAGCAAAGAGAGCAGGAGCTGACACAGAAGATGCAGCAAATGGAGGCCCAGCATGAGAAAACTGGTAGGTGGTAGGGAAAGATTAGAGCCTGGGCACTCACTCACAAGCCAGGCCCACGCCTTACTGTGAAATGACATCAGGAACACCTGTAACCTTTGGCTGGCCGAAGGGAGCAGATGCTAACTACACCGGAGATTCCGAATTACATATTAGTTAGCGTTTAAAAGAGAAAATGGAAAGTATTGCCCACTGTCTGTTGATTTCAGAGTGCTGCTCTCACATCTGCTGCACCATCTGGATTATGAGTTTATTTACCTGTGTTCAAGAAACGTAAAGCTGAGAGAGACCACAACAAAGTAGAAAAACAAAGGGCTTGTTTTTGGCTGGATTTTCAGGCACACATGTTATATAAAGAAAATAGCATCAGAAGCTCTGCGGGAAATGCTCCGAGCTTACAGTTAAAGTCTCCTGAATAGCATTGAACAGTTCCCACAGTACACACATTATAGCTACTCTAAAAGCTTAATGAGTTTGCTTCGGCATCCAAACTGGAGAAAAGCTTTAGCCATTAATCGGTTCTTAATTCACTGTCGCAGCTGGATGTAATTCACTGGCTCCAAATTGATATGTTCCTTTATTTAATCTTTGCAGCCTCAAACATTTTTAGCATTACCATGTGCCTCCCCCACATCCTCAGTCTAGAAGAAAGATGTTTAATCCCTTGCATACTTCAGGTTCTCATAATAGGAGACTTCATTGCATTGACTTAGCCCATCAATAACATCTAACTTTAATCTGGAAGTAAAATGGGTTTTCCAAACAAACAAAAAAGAGCTTTTTGTATTATGAAGTACTATGCCAACAACATTAATAGAGGTGCATATTATAAATAAACAAAAAAACCCGGAATTTTTAAGAAATGAAATCTGTAACCCACGAGCATGGAAAAGAGGAGGAGTTTCAGCTGTTAAAGAACACGATATATTTATGTGTTTAACAAAATACCATATTTACCCACCAGTCATGCAATACATTCAGGAAAGCTATACAACATATATTAATTATATGGGGTGTTGGATAATAAATAAGGTAGCAAGCATACTATTTAATTTTCTGCCTTTTTTTTAGTATTCTCACAGTACTAGAAGACCTTTCCATGTGTTCAGGGAATGCAAACAGCTACATTATGGCTGCTGCCTACACTGTAGGAGAAGAAAAGAAGCTCTCAGAATTTTTTTTTTTTTCCTCCTTTAGCCAGCACATCTGCATATCACCATGTGTGATTTTGCACAAGAGAAATGTAATTTACCTTCCTGGTGCATAAATTGTCCCAGTATACAAAAATGAAAGAATATTATGTCTGGGTCTGGTTTTATGTATCTTTAGTAGAATTTGAGGGAGTTGAAAATTATAGTAATTTGTAATGTATATAAAGAAAACCTTGTTTATTATGACCCTACACACATACAAGGAATTTGGGCAAGTGTGGTCATGCTTTCACTGATTTTAAAAGCAGAAATCAAGAAAGATCATTTTGCAGTATCTCCCTTCTGAAAGAATAAAGATACCTGGATTCTAGGTCATGAGTTTAGGTGCAGTCCTAGGTGATAGTAACTGAAAATTAATTTAGAAAATGGTTTCATTTCAGTTGTCATTGGGCAAGAAGTCTAAATCTTTTCATTTAAGAATAGAAGATTGCATTATTCATGATAAGTTCAGGACACAGTAAATAAAGGAACTGCTGTTTTATGGAGATACTGAAATGAGTCTACAGTGTGAGCATTTGGGTTGCTGGTGTATCCTCTGCACCAGTTGAGCAAGCAAAAGTCTGCTAAAGCATGGCTTGCCAATTTTATTCCTCCTAGAAATGTCAGTGAACTTCTAGCTAAAAAGCAAGCCCACCAGATTAGATATCTAGTCTTCACAGTGATTCTTCTCTTACAAGACCAGATTCGGTGGCAACATTTCTTTAACACTTCAGCTAATTCTGACATGGAGCCTTAATTTGGTAAGTGATGATGTCCAAGTAGCTGAAGTTTAAAAAACATTTCAAAGTAGAATGAACTAGAAGAAAGAAATTAAGGATATATAAAATTGTTTCTATGTTATCTATAAATTTATATAATTGTAATTTTATAGTATCATAATTTTATGGTTTCTAGTAGAAGAACTGGATTCATTGCTGACCTCCCAGAATACATTCATAGCAAAATTAAAGGAAGAATGTTTTGTGTTCGCAAAAAAGTTGGAACAAATGTCAGAAAAATACAGGTTAGTATGTTTGTGTTAACCTGACCCTTTTATTACTAGGACATGCTTCTTTATCTTTTTATTTGTATTTTAATATTTATTATTTTTCATTTTGTCCCAGGTATTATATATCATATCAATGTAATATATGCCCCTTAAGAATTCAGTATAATATATGTTCCCTTAAGATTATGTTTCTGACAATTGATTCAAATTTCTTGGACAATTCCAATGTAAAAAATTGCGTAGAATTTTCTTCCTTGTGTTCATATTCTTAATATGAAGGATAGAAAATTGTTTAAAAAGCTACAATTCAAGTTTATCTGAAGTTATATGAAAAATGCTAAAGATTCAATGATGTCAAAACTGTTACAATTTTATTTATTAACTCTAGTACTCTTTTCACAGTGCTACACTGCACACTGGATATTGTCTATAAAATAATTGTCATCAAAATTGCTTGTCATTGATGCTCTGATTTTGCTGCTGCTTTTTATCAATCAATAGCAGATCTAAGTTCAAAGCCATTAAAAACTGAGGAAGAGAGCAACATCTGGAAGTAATAATAATTTAAAGAAATACAAAGCTATGGAGGTATCTATCCAAAACTTCTGTAAGATAGAATTATCTTCTATAGAAAACATGAATTTTGTAGTTCTTTAGCAGCAAATAATTTGATTTTACATTTTTAAATGTGAAAATAGTATCTGTTGAAACTTTTTTTTGGGTTCATATTTAGAGTGGTAAACTGGACTTCAGTGGAGAGTTGGCATTCGGTAAGTTCTGTAAATTACATGCAAACTGAATTTGGTAATTAAGGCTAGTATGCATCTGATGGCTGATGGAAAGTAAGGAAAACACTCAGCAAAGATAAAATTGGTTTTCAAGGCAGGATTTTTCTGCTGGGTGGATTTAATCATCCTCTTGAGGTAATGTAGAAGAGACAAAACTCACTCAGGGAGAGAACACATTTACCCGAGAACCCTCTTCCCAGGAATGGTCAAAGGAGAACTTAAGTAGATCACAGACACTCACGCACACACATATCTGTAATAAATATAATATATGTCTGTAATAAATAAAATATATGAAGTTTCCCATGGGTACTGCCTCCACTGCCCATCTTACTTCCCACTGAATATAAAGTGTTGACTAGCTGTTAAGTGGCTGAAGTTGGGAGATGAATCCCATCCAGAGAATTTGGGGAAGAAATGAGAAACTTCAGGGACTGTAAGCAATATTTCCATGCAAGTGTAGTAAGGGGTACTTGAGAGAGAAGCAAAGAAAATTTTTTCTCTGAAAAAGCAGAGCTCTTCTGCTAAAGTAATGCAAAATCTAAATGGATTCAAATCATATTATTATTCCAGCAATAAAAAAGCACACAGACTTTGTTGCTAGAGCTCACAGTCACAGACTAGTAACTGTAAAGGATGAAGGAAAGACAGAAAATATACTGTGAAAACACATTATTCTCTGAAAATAAATACTAGAGATTGCCAAGTGTTTCTCCACCTAGCAGCATTAGCTGACTATGTCAAGGACCTGAAAATGGGAAAAGGAGCCCTCTTGCATCTCCAGGAAGTGGTAGTTTTTACACAAGAAACTGTAAGGAAGAATGCATGAACGTTGTTCTGAGAAGTGGTCCTAAAATAGCTTGAGCTTGCCTTCATTGGAGTGGGAGCTGCTGCAATCAGTTGCAGGGAGAGAGAAATAGGTAGAGACAAAAAAATAGAAGGTAAAAATGAGAACAGCAAGGTGGAACTGGAGGTGGTGGAAAATGACAGACTAATGTAGATGGCTTCACAAAGTGATGTGATCAGGAGATCAGATGCAGAAAATTATTTTAGCCAAAGCGTGATGGGCAGGTATCCCTCAGGAGCACCTCTCCGAATGGCAGTCTTCAGCTCATTGTCACTGAATGCAGTGTAAAACCACATTCTAGGACAGAATACTGTAGTTTTGTCTTCTGGAAAAACAATAATTTGGGGAAGATTTTATAACTTAGTGCTTATGTACATTAATAAAGGCAGATCACAAAGCAACAGCATGCCCTATTTTCACAGAAAATACTTTTCCATTTTTTCTGTATTTTTGATCTTACCATAAATTGAATTTTGGATCTGGATGTGTATTTTCTTGCTGTACTTCTAGAACCATTGTGCCTTATTTTCCATGGGCTTAAGAAATAACTGTGTGCTACCAATACCATTATTTAATTGGTAGAACACTCAAGCTATTTTAATAACAGATGCAATAGTAATTTTATTTGGTTTGATATGAAGTACTCATTTGTAATAAAAGACATTTCAAATTTATCTGTGACAATGACATATTTCTACAGTATCAGTTGAATGATCTGAATAGCACATATATTTTTGTATTTAATGCAGGCTTTCTGAGAAATCTAAACTGAAGTTTTTGTGTTTATATGTAAGCTGGAACCATTTTTTGAGCTAGTCCCTACACAGAGAGGTGTCAGAAAGACAATGTCAGACGAATTATAAACCCCTCAATCTGTGCAGAAACAAGATACTGTCTGTGAAGGTTTTCGTATGCATAGGCATGTTTAAAAATATAGTCCTTTGTTGATTTCTTCTCTGTTTCTCTCTTGTTTTGTTCTTTTTTTCCCTCTGATTGTCACTGTCTGAGTTTTTAGGTTGTAGATTAATGCTTAACACTACCCGCTGTGTATTTGTGATTTGCGTTTTGTAATTAAGGGGAACAATGGGAGTCCATTGGGTCTCGTTATATATAATGGTTGGTTTAATTTGTTTCACTTCTATCTTGTTAATTGTAAATTGATCATTAAGATTTGAATTCTAATCTGTCACCAGGGTTGTGAGTATTGAAGCTAGAGCAATGATCCTGGTTTTAATCACTGATGATGAGAAACAAATTTTATAATTTTGGTACATATTGCAGTTCATATATTTTAACACTGTATTTTATGGTGTTATAAATATTGTTAAATGACTTTTAGTGTAGTTTTACTGTTTGGACTATAATGTATAAATTATATTACTGGTTTGGCAACAGTAGGCATCCAACTGTGTGAGTTTAATTGAAGTAAAGAACACATACCCGGCTGAACTATTTTTCTGCATGTTTGGTTGACTGCAGTCGTTGCACTCAATACCAGGAGTGAAATGCTTGTTGAAGGTAGCTGTATGAAGATGGGGAACAGTCTGTCTGAAGATTCTGTCATTAAAATTAGATGCAACAATACTGCATCAGCAGAAAATATTTTAGAGTGTGTGTTTAATTTCTGTGCAAGTAAACAATTGGTTTTAAGAGCAGGAAAAGGCAATGCTTTTTAAACATTGAAATGAAAAAGCTACTTCAGAGGAGTAAAGGCAGCATTGCCACTTTAGTGTTCAAAAATCAGCTCATCCTAAAGATATCCTGAGACTGACTTTTAATTTTGACTATTTAACTTTTTCTCTTTTTTTTTTTTCCTTTAATATTTAAGTGGTTTGGAGGCTAACCTGTTTTGGGGTTTTTTTCCAAGACTCTTCCAGCAAATAGGGTAGATTAAACCTTAAAGTGGTTTTTAAATAGAAGTTGAGGTAGTTAAATGGATCCCAAAGTATAGAGGGGTTTTTGTTTCTGTTGTTGCTTCTGCCCCCATCAATTATATTTGATATAGTAACAAGTAAATGAGACTTGGCAAAATCTTTTATGCATCCAATTGCAAGCATGCATTTTACATTTTCATGTGTTGTTGTAGCTTTGCTCTGTGCAGTTTCAAAATAACAGTGATTTCATACCGGTCATTTGAGTGTATCAGATCTGAGAAGCACACACAGATCCATGACAGCCTGACTTGTGGGGCCAGCCTGAGTCTGCAGAAGTGCCCCTTCCTGCTGAGTTCAGCTCCAGTGGCAGCACTCCAAATGCCTGCATGCTTCAGTTTCTGTTGAGTCCACCACAGCTTATTGCTCAGACTGTTGGAACCAGAGTAGCTCTGGTGGAACAACATCAGCACATCCATGCTGTGTCCTTTAGTTGTGCAGGATCCATCAGACACAGTGATTAGTGCACAGATTTCCCTAATTTGCCTCTGTCCCTGGCATTATGAGTGAACTATCTCAGAAGTTCAGCAGTGTGTGCTTTGACACTCTCCCCCCTCTCTTTTCCTGTTGTGATACCTTGGGAGCCGAGTTGTTCAGAAGCATTTACACAGGACTGGTTCTGCCTCTGGCTGAGTGGAATTCCTACTCCTGTATAAATATGCTATAGCATTCAGTACAGTTAACAGGTTTAGTACATTTATGGTGGGTTTGGGGTTTTTAATGCAACTATGAGTGCAGTTACTAAAATATCACATGGAATTAGCTGTCTTATCTTAATATTTGGAAACTGAGGTGAATAAAAGGTATGTTTAAAGATGCAGAGGGAATCGTTGACAAGTGTAGATGGAAGACTCTTGGTAGGCAATATTGTATTGTAATGGTGTTCTCTCTTTAATTCCAACACTCATGAACCTTTTAACATGGACCTAAGCATTCTGTTCTTCATATGTGCTGTCCTTCAAAACTTCAGTGTCATTAAATATTTGAGTCTTGGTGGTCAGACTCTTAGTTACATGGAAGGGACATTGTGTAAGTAAAGTCGTAATTAGAAAATTTTTTTTTGTGTGTTTACCTGTAATTACAAAAGATGTTTTAGGAGAAGACAACACTCATAATGTGCTTCAAAGCATCAGGCATCTAGAGCTCTGTTTTAGAGACTGGAGATTATGATACTTGTGGTTTTAATTAATTCCTTACTTACTCTGGTTTCATTAATTGTTTTTTCAAATTAATTGATTTCAGTAGAGTTTTGGTTTTGGTTGACTTGAATTACTTGATCTTTCCAGAAAGACTTTGGGCACCTTCAAGGTAATGGAGATGAATAAGTCCTTGTAAAACTTGGAGAATTTTATCACCTTGAAAGTTGCTTCTGCTGTTTCCATGAATGAGACAGTCACATATAAATGCAGAAAAAGAAACAGGATCTCCCAGTTGGGAAACCCAACAAATGTGATAATTTGCAGTATTCCTACATGGCAAGTGCTGTTGCTGAATTTTGCTGGCAAAAAAGGAATGCAGAATTGAATGTAGTCCCATGTCAGGCCTCTTTGAGCTGCTCTGCAATGACCCTTTGCTTTTATCCACTGGTTGTCTTTCTTACAGTATCTGTATCAAGTACAGACTGCATTCACATTGTGTGATAACAGTTGGTCCAGCTGGCAATGCTTTGTTAATGCTGACATTTAAGTTACTAGTATTTCTGTAAAATGGTCGGCGGAAAAATTCAGTTTCTGCTACCTTCTTATAACATCCTGCCCACTATAATGTACCCATCCAGGAAACTCCTGTGCACAGAAGTTTGATGTACAAATCTATCAGCACAAATCTGATGTATTTGTGTGTGATCTTCCTTAATAGAGCTGTAACTCTCAATCTAAATTCAATTACATACAATCTCAGTCCAAAGTTTCCTTTGCTAAGTTCTTTTAGATTCACAGATGATACCATGCATTGTTCTCTATTTAAACATGAAAAGATCATGTTGTCATTTCTAGATTTGACTTGTCAATGTAACAACATGTTTTTGAAGGAGGAGTATTCCTTCCTGCACTTTGTTGTATTTTTCAGAATGTCAGTTGTTGTTGCATTCTGTAACAGCCAGGAAGGTAAAGTATCTTTCTGCTGTAATTGCAGCATATTTAAGTTCATGATTTAAAGATATATCTGAAGCTTTTTAACCTTGAGATATGGAGTGGCAGATGCCATAAATCAAATTTGCTTGCTTTTGATTCGTACTTTCTGATGGTATAGCAGATTCTGACATGTTCTCATTAACCTTTTCCAAAGAGTTAAAATTGTACAAGTGCATAATGTATATTTTATCACTATTTAATCTGAGGTCTTTTCCTGATATTAAAAAACAGCTCATGCCTGTTTCTCCATGGGCTGATGGTTAGAGATGTAGCAAGTAGCAGTCCCAGGTCATTCATGGATCTGGTGTCTCTGCTCACCCGTGAAGAATAAGAATTGCTTAGAAGTGACTAATATTCTTAAAGGCTGTGCTGAGTTTTATGTAGATTAGTGTGTGCCTGTATGATTTGTCTGTTGTTTCTGAAAGTTTAGTTAATTTTCGTCTTAGTGAGGCTTTGGGGTTTTGGCTGGGTGTGAGTATTTTTTGTGGGGGAGGGGTTTATGGGGGTTTTGTTGTTGATGTCTTTTTAATCTGTGCAATGTTATTTTAGACATAGGAGGTTACTAAAGTTTCTAAAACAGTACCACTACTGAGAGTTCAACCTGTGAACTGTTGAGAGTTCAACCTATAAAATGGAGTAAAGGTTGAACAAGGTTTTAGTAGCTGTTTTTTTAAACTAAATGTTAGCTTTTGCTCATAATTTTCAAAATGTTAGCCAAATTCTTGCTTAACAAGTATGAATTTACATTTATTGATCTTATTTAACATCGATGCAAAATGCCAAATGGCATGCCTGTTTAAATTAGGCTGAAATTAGCTTAGCCAACCTATAATTGAGTGATTGCCAGTGGCATATTTAGAAGATAACCACTGGTATCATATTCTTTTGTCTTGAGATTATCTGAAACAGCATTTTGTTTCTGTAAGTTCTAGTAATAGCTTGTTTATGCATTACATATAAATGTATGAAATCTTATAAATGCTGAAGCCACATATTGATGGCACACTGCAGGATGAAATCTGACAACATCCATCATCGCTTTGTTTTACTTCTGTAGATCTGAAGTCAACCAGCTTAGTCAGGAAAAAGAATATCTTCATGGCAGATTGGAGAAGATGCAGAAACGGAATGATGAATTGGACCAACAATGTATCCAGCATGGGAGAATGCATGAGAGAATGAAGTCAAGGTAGGAGGTCCTGTTGATCTGTCAGTATGTGATATGCTCAACTGTACCAGTCATGTTGTGTAAACATAAAAATGACACGACGTTGTGTGAAAGTAATATTCTTTCCTTATGAAATGACCACTCCTTCCCCCTCCCCAATCATTCTGTCAAGTTGGTTTTTTTTAACATCTTTTGCTTGTGCCATTTTGGATAAATAAAAGGAAAGCTTGAACAACATAGTCTTCCAAAGAATTTAAACCTAGTACATATGTGTGTGGGCTGCTTCGGCTGTTCTCTGCTCTAACTTGTATGAATAGTCTTACCATTTATAAAAAAAAGGGAGGGGGGAGCTGGGGAGGAAGGACAGAGGAGGTTATTCAGTGATGTGAATGTAGAGTACAGATGTGTGTTCCATTATGCCGTGTAATAGTTGTATTTTTGGGGTTTACCATCATTTAATTTGTATAAACAGACAAATCTTACTGAAAATCCTAGTAACCAGAGAAATACTGGCCATTTCCAGGCACCACTAGCCTTGCAGAGAAGCAGTGACTTCCTCAGGATGAGCTGGGAGCAGCTGCAGCAAGGCTAGTGTGAAATATTTTCACCAATATCAATTGACTGTTCTGGCCAGAGTATCCAGACTGATAATGGCTTGTGCTGTGATATGAATTAGACTTCCTCAAAGATCACTGTGGAGTCTTTTCCTTTTGGCTCCAGAAAGTTCATCTATGCTTTCTTGTTCTGCTTTCCGCTCCACATTAAGTGTAACAGGCACTGGAGGGAGTTTGGCATGCTTGTGGAGGTAGAGGATGAAGTAAAGAGGAGGCTGAGAGGTAACTCTGCAAATCCAGTCATCCAAGCTACGTCTTGTCAGTAGTCAAAGGCAAAATGCAGTTTAACTTTGTTTGGACTAGACAGCCCTTACTGGGAAAAATTCTTTTTGCTTTTTTTCATCATTGACCACCTGAGAGGAACAGAGTTTGCAAGTATTAAAACAGCCAGTCCTGTATGCTCCTTTCTGTAAAGTACTGATTTTTTTTTTTTTACTGCCATCTCTTTATTCTCTGTCTATAATTTTCTTTCTTGCAAGCACTTCATGTGCTCATTTCAGTCATCCAGAACCACTTCTTTCCTCTTCCCTTTCAGATTTCTGTCTGTACCTCATCCTGTTCTTCTCTAACCTTGGATTGTCATCATCATTTATAACTCAGAGCACAAAGAAATTCAGAACACTGCAACTGCATTCCTAATCTGTGTAACCACACAATCTTTCCATTTATCTCACCTCCCTTTTGATTTCTTTAGTTATGGTGGATTCGTATCATATGCAGGACTGAGAATTCGAGGTTACTTTCAGGAGAAAATTTTCCCCCTCTTTTTTCTCCTAGCTGCTCTTCTGTAGAATTATGAATATCTAGTAAAATTTAGAAGTGCTTTGCAAGTTTTTATGGTAACCTTTCCTCTATCTATTTTTATAAATAAGATAGATCTACTGGAAAATGTTGCTCATTCTCTGCTGCAGCAGCAATGATTATACACTAGAAAAGACTGAAAGCATTAATCCAGAACACAAAAGTGGTTTGAAAGCAGAGTGGTCATGCTGCAGGCAATGCCTTACCTTCTGCTGCTGTATTGCAGACAACAGAGAAAACAGGGCAGTAATAGCATTTGTCTTACTTAATATTTTAGAATATGTAAATATGGCAGAGATTATTAGATGTTCTAAACATGAACAATATACTTTACCAGCATTTTAAGAGATGGCTCTTTTAACATATTTTTAATTGTCATCTTGCACTCTATTAATTTAAATTCCAACTAATAAGTGACAAGGCTGATACTCTACACTGCTTCAAAAAAATCAGTGTAATCTCATTTTAATTTTCTATGTGAAAACTGTAGTAGATTTTCAGGATTAATTCCCAAATGCTGTAAATTGGTCATGAAGTTTACAAATCTAGGTGAAGAAAGCAGAAGGAATAACTGCTCCAACAAATAAATCCCCCAGTTGCATATATTTATGTTGAAGGATTTTCACTAAATAAAAATAGTAATTTTTCTCTTCTGATTTTGAAAATAGAGATCTGACTATACTATTTAGTAAAAGCAGAACAACAAATAATATGTATTTTGCCTCAGATTTTCATGCATCACTTAGACACTAATAATCTCAGGAAAATACTGTTGATGATGGCTACTTCTTAGCACGTTTGTTTCTCCTTTGTATGTGGCTATAAATAGCAGTGGTCATTTTGCAGCATAGTCCCACAAAGTGCATTCTGACCTAATTTTCTAGCTGCTGTTATTCTGGATCTTCAGAAAATTTCTTGTATTACAATGATTTTTGGCTAAACTTGGAACCTAACATTTGCATTTTAATAATGAGGTATTATGATATTTGTTTGAGAAGATATCCTTGTCCATACTTGTTTTATCCAGGGACAGCATGACAGGCCCTGATGTAACTATTTTGTGGAAGAAACAATACCTAAATGATCAGTCGGAATTTCTTTTGGACCAAAAATGTTTTGGCATTCATAATAGTTGCACTCCTGAATCTTGCTGCAAATGAATATAGTCCAAAATTAAATAAGCAAATTTCGAAGAAAGAGATTACTTTAAGTGCCAGTCATTAAACAGGATATGGAATCAGCCTTTTCAGTGTAGTGGAAATATCCAGCCCTTTTGGTGTGTTTTTACTCAGTGAAACATGGCATTAAAAGAAGTAGATGTCCATCCTAAATCATACAGTTGTTGCATGCTACTGATGCAAACTTGAATTGAAATATGTGCAGTTTGCAGGACTAAGGTGACACGTTATGAGTCCAAGTGGAGTTGGTCATCATGTGTATCTTCATGAATATGAATCTTGCATAAAGTCTTGTCTGTTATGTAGCAGAGTCCATTTTTGTAAATTTTTAACCTCAAAGCAAACTGTCTTATTAAATTCTTCAAATTCCCATTTTGTAGATTTGTGTTCATGGTAGAAATTAGCAGATAGCAGAAAGTACAGAATTTCTTATAAGGCAGCCGTAAAGGTAGAAACTAGCCAACAATAAGAGGAATATGAAGCAAAACTAAAAGGTTTCTATGGTTTGGGTTTTGGTTTTGGGTTTTTTTGGTTTTTGTTTTTTGGTTTTTTTTTTTTGGTGCTTCACTCCACATAATTTGAATAGATTCCGCATGAAGGAAAATTCAAAGCCAAATAAATTGGGTAACTGTATGTATAAAGTTGGCTCATTCTTTCCTTAATCTGTTTTCAAACTGAATTCCCATGTGTGCATTTTCACCTCTGTAGTTAGACCAGTTCTGTAAATGCAGATCCACTTTTTCACAAACTCTTTTCTCTTCCAATTAAAGAGGAAGAAGAAAAAGACAAGAACCTCCCTAGATCTATTATTGTTTGAATGTATATATGAGTAAGTATTATTTGCCCAAGCTGCCATGGGTCAGGATTTCATCAGGCTGTTTGAGCTTTCACTGAACTTAATTGACAACTCTTGTAGTTACAAAGTCCAATTATGGCTTTACTTCTCTGCATCTGTTCTTCTCGTAAAGCAAGTATTTGATTGTAACTCATCTATTTTGAGGATTGCTTCTGTGGACAGCCAGTATCTATAATGGGAGGCATTTAATGAAATATAGCTTAGCTCTTTTCTTTGTACATTTCCTGCTGAAGACCTTCAAGCAGGAGAAGAAAATCCTAGGCAATTTCTTTCCTTTTTTCAAGATGAGCCAGACATGCCTTTACTTTTTATCAAACAGTTAAAAAAAAAAATGGGACAGTAGTTTATATGAAATATAAGACTCTTTTAAAATCTTTTTAATAAAACATAAATTTAGAAGCTTCTAATGAGTTTCTTTCCAAACATTTTTCTAAAGTTCAGCATATGGAATTTGAGGCTATGAATTTTCTCTCAGATCTTGTGGCTACAGTTCATATTACTGTAATTTTTGCTGTACTGTGTGTGATCAATGTCCAATCTGTATAACATTAATAAAAATAATACATTTAATGCAAATCTGTGTGGGGCTTTTTGTTGTGGTAGCTTTTTGGAGGTGACACTGTTAGACGTATTTCGACTGTATTTTTGCTAGCTAAAGTTAAAAAGAAGAGCCTACAGGACTGGCAGTTTGGGGCAGATGTGTGTCTATTCCTTAGGCATCAGTGGTTGTAAGTTAACTATAAAAATGTTACAACCATCTGTGTAACAAGACGGCAAAGATCTGCTCTCGCCTGTTACTATAAATAAGAAGGAGATTTGTTTGACTTCATAGACATTGGATTTATAAAGACTCTATGTGTCAAATTGGAACTACGTGCCATGTTGCTGAGATGTGTCTGCAGCCAACTACCTGGGGTGTCTTCCCCTTCAGACATTCTAGTGTGGTGCAGCAACTGTGCAGAAATGTCTGTATAGCACAACATGTGACAAATTATATTTGTTTTCTACCTATAGCAAATGTATGATTCTTAAGGATAAGCTTATCTGGAAGGGTACCTAAAATGGACCTTTAAACAGACCACTCAAGTGAAAATGTGATACTCAGTTTGACGAGGATTTTAAAGGCTATTTTCCACCATTAAATTTTTCTGTTTGTTTGTTTTGTTGCTAAGTGGTAGTGTATGCAAGATCATGTATGCTTAAGAGAGCGCATTATCTGTGGGAATTGAGACATATCTAGAGAGAGTACACCAGCATTTTCAAATATCTGCTATGTAGAATCACAATAGCGAGTTTGCTGTCACTATTACACTACTGAATAGAAATTTTGGATTTCTTGGCAAATCTTTAGTAGAACTACTAAATGAAATTATTTCTTGTTAACTGGAGCAATCAAGTTGCATTTGAAATTTTACATTTTCTCCTTAAAACTGAAGTACTTTTTTGTGCATATGTGTGTTTACAAGAAACAATGACGGATGGATGAATTTAGGTTATGTCATTACCTGAAAGACCTTTATTTTCTTCCAGTCCAGTTCATTCTCAGTTAAATACATTGTCTTCCTTATTCTACCAATTGATTAGTATATTTTTTAAAGTGACAGTGAGGTAATTGTTCCTATATTTTATTAGACCAATCATCTGTTTAGCAATGCAATCAAAGATTAAAAATGCACTATAATGCAGCTTTTTAGTTTAAAGTGCATTAATTTTTAAATTGAAAATAGAGATTAACATAGGTAGTGTTCATAGAACCTTTGGTGTTAAAGATGTAGGTATACTCACACTGTCTCAATGTCTAAAGAGCAGTGTGCTGCACTTTTTCCTGAGCATCATTACTCATGCCCACATCTCTTTGGCATGGTTTTGCTGTAACAGGATGGCTGTAGCAATTGGAGATACATAATTGTTTGTGCAGCCCTTTATGTGAGGAGTTGGTAAAAAGCTTTGTGGTCACTGTATGTCAGCACTGCGGTGCAGACAGATAAAACTCTCAGCTCTGTCCAGACCTTGGGGTTGTCACTATTACTTAATTATTTTATTGCTATTTAATAGACTCATATTTTAGACTGAGAAATGTATACTCCAGAGACCTGCTATTAGGGAATTAATGGCTAGTGTGTATACACTTACACACATATATAAGTTGCAAATCCTGCAAGAGTCTGAATGTGTATTTGGATTTTGTTTAATACTGGGGTGTTGTGCTCACAGTTCAATTTCTCTGGAATAGAAAATGGATGTTCAGAATCTCTCCCTCCCTATTCCTCTGTTGTTAACCATTTGTCTGTTTACTATATATCTTTATAACTATTTTTTCCCTTTCTCAGTGTCTATATATAGTGTGGTATAAATACATATATTATTTATGCTTTTATATGTGTAATATTCCCATTCAAAATAGTTATTAAGTTATGTAAGTTTATATGACCCCAAACACTGTTTTTAAAAATTTATTCTCCAACTACCTAAACAGTAGACATACAAAGCAAAAATTTTTGTAGGTCTTAGAAAAATTGAAGTATACAAAGAGTGAAATACAGGATTTTTATAAAATGCTGCAAAATTGTGTGCAAATAAGTTATCAGCTTTAAGAAGCAAATAAGAAGCAGAGGGGAATATCCTAGCCAATTTCCAGAGAGATATTTAGGGAACTTAATAATGTTCTGTACAATGTATTCTAGGTCACAGAGTACTGTGTTCATCTGTTTCCAAGTGTGTGTATTTAAAATATATGTACCTATATATATAGTTTATACACACATATATTTCTTCGAGAACGTATTGAGCTCCCCTGTAAGCCTCACCGTTCCAACTTGGACAACTTATTCCACTGATCTTTTCATTGGGATCCTTCTTATTTTTGGTCTGAATTAATCTCTGTTTCATTTGTACCTACTAGTCTTTGAGCCAAAATTAGGACAAGCAGTTCTTTAAAAGAATCTGCACTGGTAATGCAAATAATTGTAGACAATGGATGTGTGTATTCAGTCCTTCCTCTCCTTATAGGTAAAGTCTTCCTCCTTGTTCTTCTTTTTGCAATAAGCTCTTCATCACCTTGGTGTTCTGATTGTTGATCTTTTTTAAATATGGGCAGTCAAAACTGTCTTGGGTCTTGGATGGGGACATTTGAATATATTTGTATATATAGAATTGATATATTTACTAGAAATTCATTGACTGATGAATTCTACAGTCACATTTGCCTTTTTGACAGCTACAGTAAGAAGTGCATCCAGGACCTCTTTCTCCCAAGTAAATTCAAGTTTTCAGCAGAGACATTTACTATGAACTGAGAACACATTGAATATATAGTGTAAGACTTTCATCCCATGTCTGCTGTTTCAATCTTCTGAGTCATCTATTTCTTTCTGTGCAGTATCGCAGACTTTCTCAAAGCTGATAACATCTCTTAAATTTATCAGCCCACTCCTCCTTTTTTTGTGCTGAGTCATAATTCAAAATATTCAAAAATCTGTTTAAATGTGAAGAAATTCTCTGAGAATTCTTCTTTCCTTTCAATTGTTCCTGTTGGCTGTTCTCTTTGTTTTAGTCAGATACTTGTCAACAACTTAGTTAACAATTGCTGATGGGTATGATATTTAATGTTTTGCTAAAGTTAATGTTGGTAAGATTTATTGCATTTCCTTTATCAAAAAATGAACTGTCAAAGAGTTTAGGGTTCATGTGACCAAAACTGCTTGATCTAGCTTATGTTTCAGTTTCTCATGTTCCAATTACCTCTTCATGTCCTTATATATTCCTTTCATTTCTGAATTTGTTGCAGCCTTCTTTTGCATTTGAGGTCATGTTAATGGGGTGATAATTATCTGAATTACCTTCTTTAAGGATTGGTTAATGCTGCACTTGATTTAATTGCATAGCAATACAGTCAATATGAGGAAGAAGGTGTAGAGGGGGAGTCACACTGTCTGTGTTCACTTTGCACATCAAGACTGCTGGCCACCACAATTTTAATTGTTTGAGGAACTGGAAGATGATATCTGGGAAAGTTGTGTCATTCCATGTCTCAAAGAAAAGCTAGGTGGAAAAACAGCCAGGTTTGCTTGTTTCTGTGTTCGACAGCTACCAACTCTCTGGGTTACACCCCCTCTGCAAGAGTCTGGTAATTGTCCACTTCTGAGAGTATCTTCTACCCTACTACTTTAATGTATTCTGCCTTCTCCAAAACAGAAGAGGGATAGTTCATATTCATACCATCATGAACTGAGTCAAAGCCTGCAGCTCACTAATAGTAAGCTTGTGTTCTTGTCTACTAGGAATGTAAAAAGCCCTGAAATATGTGTGATATAAAACAGCACAACATAAGGTTCCAGGCTGTTCTTGTTACTTTCTGTTGTCAGCACAGTTGTTGGTTTTCAAATTTAAATGTTAATTTAGCATTAACGAAGCATTCTTGATTCCTCTAAAATGGAGGTGGATAAAGGTGATGTCTTTGACAGCTCAGCCCAGACTCTCCTTTATTCGGCAAGATCTAGAAATGCTTGTCGCTATGCAGATCATAACTGACACTGAAAAAGATGTGCTTAACTGGACAGAAATGCGCCCATTGTTTTCCAGGGAACCCCATTTTATTCTCCTATCCTTGCTACACACCTGCAAGAGTTTTAATTTTGAATGTGGGCTGCTTCTTGTAGTCATACATGATTGTGTTAATCCACCAATTTATCCCTTCACCACCAGCATATCTTCTTTGAAACACTTTGCCCTCAGTGCCTGGTAGTAACACCTCTGGTCCAAGGTGGTAGTTATGGACCAGCTTCCTCACCACTTTCCCCAGAGATGTGAAATAAGAAGTGAACCGGCTGGGTCAATATGCTCCTTTGCTGTCTTGAGCATAAAAACATAGCTGTTAATGGCAAAAGAAAGTACCAAAAAGTATATCTGTCTTTTTTATTCAAGTTAGCTTGAGTTTGTTTAAGTTACCTGCTCAAATGTACCCAGAATTACAGAATAAAGTTTTCTACCTTTCCAATGTAGCATAAACTCTGGAGGACAGCCCTAACTATCCATGTTCCTCCTAAAACATTTAACAATCTTTAACGAGTTTTGATTTTTTTTAACCATCTAAAAAAATTAACTTGAAGCGCCTGACTGTTATAATCACCTTATTTTCTTTCTTCCATATTGTTTTCCATCTGCATTTTTAAAGTTTATTTTCTTTCCTGTATTTTTGTGATATCCTTGTGATGTGTCAGAAAAATCATAAAAAAACAACCAAACAAAAAAAACCCACCCAAACCCTTTTCAAATAGCCACTCTGACACTACCACTATGCAGTAGTTCAGCAGCAAATACCTAGCCAGGATATTTGCCTGTAATTGGTATTTTCCTATTAAGCCTTCAGTGAATTCACAATTACAGTAAAATTTAACTATTAACCCATGTGGCAAATTACTTTAAGTGGTAGCAGATTTCTTTCTAGTTTTGATTGCTGTGTATGATTCTGAGATTTTCAGACAAAGGCTATTTAAAACCCTCCATTCCCATGTAGTGGGGAGCTGAAAATGAAGACACATGAGTAACATTTAAAGAGCTTTGCAAGTGTGTCATGAAAATTTACCAGCTCTGTAACAAAATCTATTCACCTGCCTCCTTTCAAGGTTATTGTAAGAGAAGGAGACACAAACTAATGATAATTTATGTTTTAATATCATAAGTGATGGAATTTTGCAAGGTTATTGGAAGACTGCTTTTTCCCAATAACTACGGTGTTTGATTGCTTCTGCAGGATCCAATACTGTTCCTCTGGAAGTTGATCTAACTGTGGATGCTCTCATTTTCCATATATAAATCTAACCTGTTCTTAAATCTGTTTAGCCTTTAGTTCTTAAATCTGTTTAGCCTTGATGTGTCTTGTGCCACTAGCTCCATGCCAATGTTACACTTGAAGGTGGGATATTTTCTTATCATGCAGTTTGTTTCCATCTTTCACTAAGTGCTTAGTTCATGCATTATGAGACCAGGGACCAATTTTTTTTCGGTGTTTTTGTCAGATGAAACACAGATAGAACTTTATTTTGCCTGTTTCTTTTCTGACTTAAACTTCCAGAGCTGCAGTCGTATTCATTATCAGTTTCTGAGTGCACTCTAAAAAAATTGTCATCATACAAGAAATTAAATGCCTTATGATAGTGCTAATTGGTAGTAGTCAAATAGTAACAGGCACTGGGCTAGTTTCTAGTAATGTGGTCTTAAATGTGTTATCCCTCAACTGCTACTAGAAAAAGTTTTAGTGAAATAGAGATTATGGAAGTGTCTAAAAGGACAGTATGATAAGACGTACTTAGCATCTGTATTTCAGGGTACTCCAGACAGTGTTGTGTGTGCTTCTCAGCAGGGCTTCTCAGGCTGGTTCTGGAAAAAAGTAGTGATGAGGGAAAATATGAAAGAAATTGAAAAGAATAATAAGATTATTATGTGTTTGTTTAACTTCTTCTTTGTGAACTGTAAAGTCATGTATGAAGGGGAAGAAAGGGGAAAGGACATTTTAAACTTTTTTAAAGTTCTTTTTAACCTCAGAGACCCTGATTCTGCCTTCAGTTATACAGATGGAAGTGGATCCTTGTCCCAGACATATCTCATTACTTGGGGCCTAATCCTGAATGGCCTTTAGAATTCCGATTTGATTCAAGTCAAGGTTGCTAAATAGTTTCAGGTCTCCAGTTTCAAAATGTTGTCTCAGTGGCACGGCTGAAATGACAGTAAACTTTCTCTGCTTATGTAAAGCAGTGTAATTTTTTTGAGTGCTGCACTATCACTTCCCACACTACCAGAGATATAGCCTTAGTTTTAGCTATGTGACTTGCATATAGTCAGAAAAGGGTTTTGGGGGGTTTTGGGTTGTTTTGTTTGGCTTTTTTCCCTAACGCTTTGATCATTTGAGTGGCTGACCTTTTATATATATATTAAAAAAATACATGTGTGTATATATAGATATACACAATTTCAGAACTAAAAAAAAAAAATTGTCTGTGAATTGATACCAAACATAGACAATTGCACAGAATAAATGTTTGGGAGCGCATGACTTAAGAACACTTTAACTTTTACTGTTGTGAAGGCTGTTACAATCTTTTGTGCCTTGTCACACATGTGTTGGATGATTCAAATACTTGTGCTTCTCAAATAAGTATTATGAATAAAATGCACGGACATGCTGAGCAGAGACATATGTGTCCTTGGGAAAGGACTTTCATAGGCTAGCCAGTAATGGAGTTTCTGCATCGACTTCCTGTAATGTTAACCCATGTCAATAAAATCCACAGGAAATGTGTCTAGCATTTTGTCCTTTTTAAATTTCCATTTTTAATAGCAAGAAGACACTCCAGGCAGTGCATTTCTGAGGGATTATTACATTTCTCGGGTGGCTGCAGTCACTCACCCTTCAGCCTTGTGCCTCACAACACACCCGAGGCAAGCAATAATCCCCAGCAAGGCACTGCCTGTCTTATCTTATTGCTTAATTATTATACCTATTTAATGGTGCTTAGAACATTGTCAGCTGTTGAGAAAAGGTAATTATCACTAGTCAAATGAAAAACACTTTTTTGGCTGCCTTACGGATACACATTTTACTGGTACCTTGATACATAATGAAGCCTGATAGCAAAACTTTTGCTTGTCTCTTCTTCAAGCCACAGCTGTTTCCCTGCTAAATTCATCCCATCTGTCTCCCCTTCCGTAAGGCTGTAGGCAGTATAGCATAAGTACAGAAGCAGTTCAGTGCTATTTTGGATAAACATAGCTGAAATTTGAATCTTTGCCATTTGCAATGCACACATTTTGTTTTACTGCTGTAAAGAGAGCTGTCAAAATAAAAACTACATGGATAATTTACTGAAATGCAGTCAAATAAAGGGATGATCAAAGGGAAAAAATGAAGATATAATATAGGGTCACTCTTACATTCATGGTATATTCTGAATTAATGTAATTGTTGACCTCTTGACATTGCTGGGTGCAGAGGAATTGATAGTGAATAACAAAAGCAGAAGCCACCGAATTAGAATAGGACTTGAAGTCCAAGCTTCATGTTAGAAAGGGTAATCATAGCAGGCAATTATTTGTGATAGTGCCCTGTTGAACTCTCTGACCAAGGCATAGTTCTTTGCTCGTTTTGTAAGGAGTAGATAATTATAATACGACTTGGAAATTAAATCCACCATTTCTATATGTGGCGTTGTCTCTGAACATAAAAGGACACCATAATGATCACAATGAAGCAACAGTCATTGCACCTCTTACTCTTTGCAGTTGTGATTGACATGGAAAAATATAAAAGCTGAGTACAGATATCTTCATTGGGTTTGTTGTTCTAAAATGGATTGATGGTCAGTTGTCCAAGGACTGTGTTTGAAATTCCAGGTTTCCTGAAAGAAAAGATCCAAGTGACAATAAAGGTCTGCTTGACTCAGAAAAAATGAATACAATCCAACCTACAATATTTGAGAGTCTTTCAGGCAAAGCCCTTTTGAAAAAATCATGTATTCTACTGAGGTGTTCGAAGTCCTATGACACCTCTAGGAGGAGAAGGGCTTTGACCAGTACTTCTTGGAAATATTTTCCTTTCTCTGTGTTACTGTGTTGTGTGTGGTCCATCTTAGAGAAAGATTATGACTGGTAAATGCTTGTAAGTCTGTTATAGGAGAATCTTGGAAGCAGTTTCTAGGTTAGCCCTGATGTGTATTTGGGATAGTTACATTTGATGTGGAAGTTAGTTCTTGAAGGCTTATGCTTCCCAATCTGTGTTGCCTTAGGCAAAGGTGAACAAAGCCATGTTTGTCCTAACCTAGAAGATGCTCTTGTTGACAAAGAAAGAAGCAGATGATCAACTTAATGGTAGTGGATGATGAAATTATCTAAATATTATCTCAATATTGATCTAAATATTATGAGCATAAAGTTCCTTTGAGGAAAAGTGCTTTTTGGAATTCATTACTACTGAAATACTGATTCTAGTGTTCTGTACCGAGGTAGGGAAAGGGCAAAAAAGGATATTAAGTCACTAGCTGCTTCTGTATTTACAGGACTGTTTTTAAACTGTATCAAAAGAAACAAAGTCCTTTTATTGTTACTAAGAAAGGTACTGCAACACCAAAAGCTCACACAGTAGTTTTCATTTAAATATGTGTAAAATCAATAGTCTGTGGCAAGGATCAAAACAGCGTTACACCTCCGTATTAACGGAAATGTAAGAATTTCTCTACAGACACTAAAGTGAAATATTCAGAGATTTCAAAATATTATTTTTGGTTTTGTTCTATAATATGAGCATAAATAATGATGTTATAATCTGTGAGACTGAATGTTGATAGTTACTCCTGTAACTAATCCAGGAGCTGATAACACACCTACTGCACCAGAACTGGTGCAGAACTGGTACCTTCATTTATCATTTTAAATGAAGGAGGGCTCCATTATTTTTTAATGGAAGCCCAGTTCTTCAAGGACTCCATCAAATGTAAAGGCACCTCACCCTCTGACTGAAAAAGTTGTTGTATTGACTTCTCTGAGGTCACCAAAGCATTGCAGTAAACAGCCAGCTACTAGGTCTTAGAAGAATTGCTTTAATGGTAAATATATTGTGGTAATTCCTTAAAGTCCTATTAATATCTGACTTGATATTTTAAAAATAGTGTCTATGGCTGGTCATCCAGTTTTTAAAACATAGATCTGATGGAACATATATGTTTACCTAATTAGTTTTTCAAGAAACTTCAGCTATTTTTTTTCCCGCTCTGCAAAAGGAGAGATTTACCTGTTACATATTGGAAATGGTCTATTCCTGTTAAAATCATTTAGGTAGCTGCTTGCTGTAAGTTGAAGTGGGAGGCCTGTACCCTTGTGAACAACAATTTTGATAGATTCACTGCATTTTTTTCGAATATGATTTGAAAACTGCAAGTAGGTTAAGAAAATCTGATTCTTACAAAGAGTTTTACCCGGTTGTTGCACAGCTGAGATTTGGTGATGGAGAAGTGAACAACATCAAGAGAAAAACAAGTTATAGTGACTGTCTTTGCAATGTGCAAAGTATTAAGGAAGTTGTCAATATTGTGTTTTTTTCATATTTGTTAAATTAAATTTTTGCATTCCAGAGTACATTGCCATAAGTACATGCATTTGTTAAAGATGTGATCAAAACCCCAAGATTATGTGAATTCCTGTTGATCCTTCATCTACAGTGTTGTGCGTTCCCTCACTGCTGGGACTGTTTATGGTGATCTGGATCTAATAAGGGGTCTTTTTTCAAACCTAGCACTTATTTGGTTTTTGTCTGCCCATCATCTTTTTACTTAGATTCAGGATTTTTTTTTCTGTTTGAGTTTTTAGATCAGACAGAAGGCCTTATATTTCCACTCATTCCTTCTGCAGGTTAGTGTAAGGACAAAAGGAAAAGAGAGAATGGGTTTGAGGGTTCACATACTATCAGGCAAAAAAAACCCTATCAAGTAACATGGAAAAAGATAAAAACTTCAAAGACAAAATACAAAAAGTATTCTTACTTATAAAAGTGTACTTATAAAAGTGTACTTATAAAAGTGTAAAACACTTATAAAAGTGTTTTATATTCTTTTCCCGTTACTATTTTATATTTTTCTTATGCTTAATGTAATTTTAGGTGTTCCAACAGTATATGTGGAGGGAATCTTTTCTGGAAAAGTTCTGAAGATTTCTAAATCTTCTGAAAAAATATATATTGTGAATGTACAGAGTGAACAAAAACCTCTGCTTGTTCAAAATTTTTCATGCGATTTACTCATCTGCTCAGTTGTCTTGTGAGTTATGTATTCAGAACTGAAAGCCAGTACAATCTCTACAGAATATTATTACTTTGTCTCTAGTCTGCTCCCACTTTCAACTGCCTCTGTTTTGGCAAATTTTAGACTTAGTTGTTGTTATAATTAATGCTGATATTATGATTAGATATAATCTGCAAGTTCAACAATTTGTAAGTAATTTTTTTATAGCATCATGGCATAAACTGACCAGTACCATCTTTATGGTACATAGATGTTTTCCATCTTTTAGCCTTGGTTCTCTCAAATGAACAATTATAGCATCTGTTAGAAGTGCTTGCAGGTCATTTATACAAAACTAAAATCCTTTTTATACAGCGATAGTGAGCTCTGGTTTTTGGGTAGGATGTTTTGGTTTGGGGTTTTTTCTATTAATAGTGCAAGGGAAAAGCTTACCCTACATTACTGTGTTCAAATTCTTCCCTCTGAGCTCATCTTTGCTGAATTGTCTCTGGACCCAGTACAACCTGTTCCATTTGAGCCCCACTCACGCCCCAAATGTACAGAAGCAGCCCCAAAGTTTTAAAAAACAGAGACTATTTATGCAAAAACAGAGGTTAAATTAATTTTGGTAAAAAACAGAACTGATTAGCATCCTGATAGTTAAATTCATTAGCAGAGTCCCCCAGTTGCACTTTCATTAAAGCAGTGTTGCAAGATAAGTGAGTGATCCTTCCCATGCTACTTTCTTTCCTTTTAATAATCAGTGGAACTTTGGTTGCTGGAAACATCTGAATTCATTTGCTCCCATAAACACAATAGATAACTGTGGAGCAGAATTAAAAATTAGAATTGCTTGGGATTTTAGTGTTGTTTGTGTGAAAATATCATCCTAAAATTTCTGTTCAACTAAAATTTATTCTGTTCTATTTAGCTAATTTCTATTCATATTTTTAAATAGCACAATTGGGGATTCTTTCCTTTGTAATCTTTTTGGGAAGGAATTTTTTTTCTAATACTTCAGTGACTTTCTGCATCAGATTGCAGGGAAATGTTACAGTCAGTAATGTTTACATCAACAAATGTAAATTCAAATTAAATCTATTATTTAAATAGCATAATGGAAACACATGGTGCTTTGTAGTCATGTAATTAAAGAAGATCTGTGCCTCCAGGAGTTTATGATCTGAAGATCAAAACCATTTCCACATGCAACAGACCTCTTCTAAATTATCAGTCTACAATTTGGGGATTTTGTCTTGCATCTATTTCAGCATAAATTTTACTCCTGAGCAGAGATTTCAACCAGGCCAGTGCAGAACTGCCTGAGATGCAATGGCTAAGTTTTGTACTTGACACTTTGTGTAGGGGCAATTTCCTCTCTAGCACAGAAAAGCTTGGTGTTTTGATGTCAGGATTTATACCTCCCTGATTTAACAGCAACACTGTGAACTAAACTTTATGAATGATACTAGTTTAGCTGGGATGGGAAGAGGAAACTCAATTTCTTATGTTTAACAAGGAGTCTGACTAGCCATGATTTTTATTTTTTTTTAGTCTTTTTTTTTTCCACTTGTGAAAGTAATTTTGTGCAAAATTGCATTTGAGTTAAATTATTCACTCATCCTGGGGCAATAGCCTGTATTCACTTTCCAGCTGAGCCAACTAAAAATATGGGAAACAGACCAACCTAGTATTCCATTGTTACCTTATATAATATGGTGTTTTGGAAATGATGATGAAGGCAACCTGGATATTTCATGGATGAATTAGTAGATTCATAAACTGAAAGCTTTTCTTGCTATTTGTAATGGTGTTTTCTCCCTTCCTTTCAAAACTGTGCTCACAAATCGGAGCTGTTGCTTTTATTTAAAAAGAAAAGAGGAGGACAAAGAAAAAGGGGGGAAAAAAATCAAGCCTTTTTTTTCCTTTGAAGAAATCTTTGCCTGAATTGCTGGCTGAGTTCCCTCAAAAGGCTTGGACTCCTTCAAAACTTGGAATCAAGTTCAGACCCTAGCTAGGTGAGGTAGAGTACTTTGTTCAGTTTAGTTAGTTTTCTCCTGACAATATGCTACAAAAGAGTCTGGGTGTAAACACATAGGTTCTTTTTGTCAAGTGTGATGATTTGGGATGTTTTCCAATTATCATCCTAATTAGGACCCTGAATTAAAAAGAATTTTTCTTTTTTTTTGGTCATGGAGAACTAAATGAAGAACGGTCTGTGAACCATGTGACTTTCAGGTACCTGCAAACCTTCAAGCCCCTTTGTTGCTGTAATGGCTTAACTGCAAAATTATTTCACAGCCTTAAGGGGCAACTTTTGCCTTTAACCTCCTTGTCTGAGGACTTTCCTTAAATTGAGGTAAGCTTAGACAATACCTCACACATTCACATATTCTATTCTGTGTTCCAGTGCTTTTTTTCTTGAAGTTGTTGCTTGGGATTGCACAGCTTGGAGGTGCTGCTGTGTTTGGTTTTACTCGGTTATTTAAATCCATTAAACATGAGTTCTGGTAATTTCCCGATCCTATGAATGCTTTGAGCTGTGGCAGCTGACAGAGACTTCTCAGCACTTTGTTGGAAACTATGGCTGTTTTCCTCCAAGCATTGTGTTTCAATTTTACCCATGCTGTGCTACAGATCCTGACGTTGCTGGATTCAGGGCATCTGTGTGCTGTGTGGATTTAGTACTGCACTAATCTTGTCTAACATCTTCTAAGATAGAGCTGTGAAATGATTGTTTGTTACGAGCTATAAGCATCAATGAATGTTTGCATTTTTCTTCCAAACCTGTTTGGGCAAAGTTTTGTACCTCAGGTACCTCAGGTACAGCTGTATGTTGATCAAAGTAAATGATTTCCCCATAATTAGCAATGGTCCACGTCCTACCTTCTGCATATTTGCACTGGATTCCCTCTGTCCTGTTGTCTTTTTTTTTAAACCTAGCTGTACCTTTCTGAGCCGTTGGGTCATATGGTGTGTGGCTTCACACAAATATTTACTACATGACAGGCTAACTTAGCAACCAAGATTTGTTTTCTTCTTCTTCCTCAGTGCTTTTGTCTTGTGCTGTCATACTGGATTCTGTGCTGTACAAAAGGTAGATGAAGGAGTGCAGCATTGTGCTTGGGACCATATCTTTGGATCTTGACTTAGATGAAGGACTTGTACTTAAAAACATCCCATACTTGGCAATACCAAATACCAGGTTTCCTGAGTCAGGGGTAGGCATTCTGACCTCCAAGGAGGCCTTGCAGGCCCTGTGCCTGCTACAACAGGTAATCTCGTAGTTATAATATAACACTGAAAAAAACCCCAAAAATTTACAGTCCTTTATCAGTCAGGGTGCCTGAATTTCAGGTTGCTTTGGGTGGAAAAATAACCAAGAAGAATAAGATTTTCTAAGATGGTGTAGCATTGGTAATCTTAAAAAACCCACCCCCCAAAATACAGCAAAACAACAACCCCAAACTACAGAAATTCTGTGAAAACACAATAATTCTGACAGCAGACAGTTAAATAACAGACTGATGCAGAAAACTGCCCCAGATTCCAACATTCCTTTCAGCTGAGATTAGAAAACAAGGTAGACCTAGCATGAGAAATAGTGTCTTTATATGAAGAGATTGCTCTTGTTAGGCCCATATGTGAACCATATATCCAGATTCTCTCTACATCCGCTCACTTGTCTCCCTGTCAGCATCTGAAGAGAGATCCCCAAATGATCAAATGTACCTTTCAGACCAGAATTTAATTTTAGAAGACTGTCTTGGCCTATTAATTTTGATTATAACAGTGCTGTGGTGGCAGAGACATCAGATTGCAAGTAAAATTTCAGAAATCAAAACCCTACAAAGCTCTATAAATAAATGCAAGTGCAACTTGCAGTAATAGGTCACAATAGTTGTATATGGTAAAATACATGTCATTATTGAATAAGAAATAATTCATCAGGGCATGTATTGTTCATGTGCACTTTGTGTGTTACAAACTGCAGTGTGGAGGCTGAATACTTCCAGGATCTGTGTGTGCGTGAGATGAGGAGGGCAAAGTTTAAGAGCCAAAAAAATGGTTTCAGAGCTGACACTTGTAGAAATTTGGAACTTAAGTACTGCAGAGCATCTTGGACATTTTTGTAATTTATTTGCTTTCTTGTATTCAAGGAGTTAAATTAATAAAAACTGATTACATTAGAGTAGTTTGCATACCATGAAACTTGTCAAAATGCTAATTTTGAAGTCTTTCAGACACCTGGTTGATCTTATTTTCCCTTTAAAGTTTATTTTCTTTTTCTTAAAATTAAATGCATGAAGTCACCATCAAGAACTAGAAATGATACTACAACAGGAGCCACAAAATTGAAAATGCCAGTATGAAGTAATGTAATCAGTGTAGTGATTCTGTGTTTTCTGTTTTGATAATGGATGTCTAAGGGTGTTCATGTGGTTATTTCATGAAGAAATCAATTTCCTTGCTAATATCCTCACTTCCCCATGTAGTCCTTTTCAAATTGAAGTGGTTTTCCATTCAATTCCCTGTTTCTCTTTGTCTCAAAAGAGGAAAAGGGTTCTGTCATTTCTACAAATCACTGTAGAAATTCTGTTGCTTTTACAACTTACAAATGAAGTGCCCAATAAAACTGGGTGAATTATTTACAATTATTATATCAAACATTTCTGGTATACCTAGGACATGAATACAGGAAGCATAATAAGAACTATCATTTCTTTACAAACTTTAAAAAAAACCTCACTCTACGCCCCACATTCCAAAAAGCCCCTCCCAAACAAACCCAAAAAGATCTGATAAGATATGGTAGTGGAGTCTTCATCAGACCCAGCCTGTTTCTTAAGCATTCCAGACTGCAATCCAGTGAACCTATTGGCACTTTCTACTGGAAATCATTAATGGTGGTCATGGGTAAGCAGCAGTTCAGTTACACTCTGCCTTCAAGGTAGAAGCTTTTGACATACACTGCACCTTCATAAATTTCCCTTGCCTGTCAAGAGAATAAACTATATATTTCTTTTATTTTCTTAGCATGCAAGCAATAAGAGCGCATGCAGCGCTTTCATTATTTCTACACCACTCAGTTTGCAGCAGGTCTTAGTGAAGACTTCGCTCATGGTTTCTTTATTCACCTGTTCTTGGACAAGAAGTCATAGCACATATACAAAGTTAATTTTCTTTCTCGTATCTTAATCTAAAACCATACTTTTGCCTAAAAAGTAAATTGCAATTCTGAAGTGCGTAATCAAATGCATGTTTCACATGTGCTAAGGACTTCTGCTGGCCTTGCTTTCTATTTCTGAAATTCTGTTTCTGATGTTTGTATGGCCTCTTACTGAAAGGAGGGCAGCACTGGATGTTGCTGCTGAGGGATTGGGATGGGGCAAGGGAGTCTGTGAAACAGCTCTTGAAGCACACCTTCCTCTGGAACTTCAGACACAGCTGATGTGCACAGACATACCAGATGTGGTCACAGACAGTTGGTTTTGACCTGATATGTTCAGGAGACATCCTGCTGTGTTGATTATTGCTTTGCTACCCAGATCAACACAGTGGATAGAATATCAACCCTAAGTAATACTGAGTTATTAAGAATCTTCCAGGAAAATGCGAGGACACACACAGACACTCCTCATCTAGGAAAATAAAGGAAGTGAATATGTGCAATCAGATAATTGAAAATAATTTTCTCTTTCATCTCACACAGTCCTCTTGTATTGGAGCAAGTGGGCCAAGCCTGGGCATTAATACCTGAAATGAAAATTGACTAATGATCAGAAGTATGTGTGAAACACAGAAGGTCTGAAGAGATTAACCCAAGAGGCTGGAGAGGGGTTTTGTTGATTTTTTTATGTATATTTTGGCTTCATTTCATAGTTTTTAAGTTTTGAATGTTGTGTATAGAACTAATTGAAATCCTAATTTGTAGTTATAAATATTTCTTGTTACTGTAAATACCCTTTATATACTTTTTTATTATAACTGGAAAATCAAGCCCTATCAAATTTAAACTGAGCTAAATTGCCACGTCATTGAATACATTGCCACATTTTAAATTTTGAAATACAAGTGTGTTTTGAACTTCTGTCATCTTTTTCTTAAGAAAAAGAGAGAAAAATGTAATTATTGGAGGAGAAGGTGTCTTTTTAATTTTGGTTTTGTATAAAACTGTTCAAAGCAATGTTGATGAAATTTTAAATAGCCTTGAGACAGAGTACTAAGGGAAAGGAAAGCACTAGCATTAAACAAACAGCTTGGAAACCTAGTATTGTCCTCAAAAATGCTGGTTTCAACCAAACCTTCAACACTGGTTGACTCTTTTTGTGAGGATAGGATGCCATCATTTGTGTAGGAACTCTAACTCCTAAATAGCTGAGGGGAAAAACAATTTGTTCACTGTGTAGTTGAACACAAGCAATCCCATATTGTAGGGAAAACTGTTTTTGTGAAGGCAAAAGAATGTTCTGTGCACATTGCAATGGAGACTTGGTGCAGGGAGACTGTTTGGAGCAAATATATGTTTAGTTTCTGTTCTTCTGGAAAAGAAGATGTTCTTGCTAGAACAGACACATGTGCTGCATGTTCCTGTGCTCCACAGTGCTTCACGGATGACTGCATGAACAATACATGTGAGCAGCATTTGAGGTAGAAATGTTATCTTTTATCTCTTTGATGTCTTATTTTAGTGATGCAGGAAAAGTTTGAGGAAATAGTGTTTCTGAACAAAAGGTCCTGCAAATTGTCAGCAGACAGAACTGCAAAATTGTGCAGTCTGTCCTTAAATATTTCTATCTTTGCCTGCCCTTCATTAACTAAGAAGGTTATTCATCACAGAGTGGTCAGTGGGAGTTTTATAGGAACATTTATTTATAATTTCTAGGTTCTATTTTTTATTTTTTTTTTAAATTTCAGGCTCCAAAGTGTATATTTTCTTTGCTGTTATAGTCCATTATGTCATAAATGGACAAATGATAACTCATCACAAACAAAATTATTTTTGCAGCCTGTCTTCCTTGGCGTCTGGATTCTAAAGAGATAACCTGGATGCCTGCATACCAGTGCAACCAGGATTTTTATGGTGTGAATAATCTTTGCTCATCACATCAAAAAAATCAGTGTGTCAGTGTATTCCTGCAGAGTCATTAGCATACAGACTCACTCTGCTTGCTTAACAAAGCATGGTTTGGTGTATTATAGTTTCCTAGTCTGCTTTTCGGATTCACCTCTGACAAAAGCAGAGAGCAAATTCAATCCCTTCTTCAGTGGCACACTAATGTGGGAAATAAATCTTCGGGCATAAGGTCTGAATGGCAGTCATTTAAATAATTCAAATGCAGGGATCATTTTTGCCCATGTGTCTTTCATTTCTTTGTTTTGTTTCACTGTATTTCCCGAATCACTGAGAGACAAATGATCTTCTGCGACAATCTATATTTTTAAAATATCTAGAGCTAAATAATCCCTGTCCTCTTTAAATGCAGTTTAATTGGTTACATGTAAAATAATTATTTGCTCTCTCTTTTGTGGTGTGGAGGGGGGAGTTGGAGGGGAGAAGTAACATACAAGCAGATGTGCTGCTAGATCTACAGGCTTCTGCCAACCATATGGCATCTTAAAGAAAGATGGTTGGAGCGTCTGGATTAGCAAAGAGTCGGGATGGAAAGCCATGTGTCGTGTTGGTACAGGCAGTTGTTTTAGCTCTCTGTAAAAGGCTTCAGGAGATTGTGTAATGGAACAAATGGTACTGCAAGCCTAGTAACAGCCTTACCGCTGCTGGAGAGGCAATTGGCCCCCAGGCGAGTACTGCTTCATCCTTGCTTGTTGGTTTTTTGTGAAGGATTTTTAGATCATTATTATGTGTTCTTCTTTTAATGTACAGGAAACTTGGGAGATGTAATTCTGAACTTTATACTTGAAAGAGAGCTATTGTGTGCTTAGGATTTTTTCACACTCTCATTTTTTATAATGAAAACATGCAGTTCCCTTCTCTTCAGAATGAAAAGCTCATGCCCCTCTGCAAATTTCCTGCATCTTTCGTGAACACTTTGAGACATCAGTTCAATGAATTTGTATCTGATGCCAAGATTTTGGGGCAAAACTGCTCTCTATAGGATTTGCTTAGTTAAAAAGAGTGGGGCTATTGTGCTTGTGGCTGTAATGTACCAGCTTGGCATTTGTATTCTGTTTGACAAGGTGCTCTTTATGCAAACAAGGGGCCTGCTGCTATTAAAGGCAGAACTCCTTTAGTTTTTAGCAACAGAGGATTGGGCATTTCATGGGGTTTTGTGTGCTTTACAGGAGTCTGTAGTTCACATTACAGCTCATAGGAGTTATTCTGGATCAGGATGAAAGCTATTGTATCCAGATCTGTAACAGAAATAGATTTTAGTCATTTCTCTACTGTCACAGAATAGAACTCTAAATTCCTCTGTATGTTTCAATGAAATCAGGCCTGAAATCAGTAGACCTGCAAATGCAGTTTTTTCTCCTTGATAACATTTGTTTCTAAGGAAATTAAACCCTGATGCTGAAGTACAGAAGTTCAATAATTGGGATTATTTTATTTGAAGAGATTTTAAGTACATTATGATCTTAATATCATGATTTTTATGTAAGGAGATATGTGAGGGACACCCAAACATTCATTTGTTGGTAAATACTTGCTGAGCAGTTAATGTTATGGTTTCAGAGACATTAGAAACAAACCATTAACTAGAGAAGCATCTTCCCTATAAGAGTCTGCTGAAAAATACACTATCTTAAACTGGGACAAATGCTGCTCTAGTGCAGCCTAGATTCACAATAATTTAAAAGTAAAATTACAATTACCGTTCTTTTTTCACTTTAATTTTTTTCATACTCTCCAGAAGGCTCCTTATCTGGAGCTTAGGAAACAGCAGTGTTCAGTTTAATCTGCAGTTTAGTTACAGCAGCACACGCTTTTTCCTGAGCTGCCTGCGTGCCCCCCTGCTCAAGCCTGCATATGTTGCTCAACACGGATCAAAAGTAGCCTCCCTCGGGAGGGATGCTTGGGTTCATTTTGTCGGCCTGTTCATTACCTCGCCTCAGCCAAGGCTGAGCCAGGTGTGAGGTGGACAGTTGTCCACCAGGAGTGGTGCCAAGACCACCAGCATCTCCCTGGAAGGCCCTTGCGATGGCTGCTGAGGAGGAGCAAAGTCAAACCAGTGAGCCCCAGTGGGGACCTCGGGCTCTCTTGGGGCACTTGCTGAGCTTTTGCTGCCTTTCAGAAACCCCAGCTGCTTTCTGTCCCATGTTCATTTGTGAGTTCACCAACAGAGAAATGTGCATTTTCTCTGGGCTTCCCATATGAGAAATTTTAAGTAATGATGTGTTTGTGCTGCAGCAACAGTATTGGAGGTTGCCATGTCTACAGAGACAGTAATTGACTGATAGCAGGTGGATCTCTTGTTCTCAAATTGCATGTGTTTGTCTTCTCTATCTCTGCTTAAAAGAACAAACCCCATGGTTTGTTTTTGAACAAAGAGACACAGTTTTGTTTTCTTAATTTATTACTAGTGATTTAAGGCAGTTAATTTTCATTTATGTGAGAATGTTCAGTTTCCAAAAGCATATCGAGACTTTTAAGCTTGCTTGTTTAAATGTTTGCTTCATAAAAGTTACCACTGCTAACTACTGAAAGATGAGAACATGGGGAAGTAGTATGAGAAAAGCATAATTTACCTAGCAAAACTAAGCAAGGCCGTTTGCTGTAATCCAAGGGGAAAAATATTCTTCTCGTATAGTCACATTGAACATGTGTCAAGAAAGCTATTAACATTTATCTCAATTTGTAGCAAAGAAAAAGCTGATAGTTTTGCTAGAATTTTTCACTATAATTAAAATATGGTGGCAACAGAAGAGTCTGCGCATGCACATGCACAGCTGGGACATGAGGAATCCTGCTGGAAGGTGCTGGTGGTCTTACCAAGCTGGGATGTCAGTGCAGGGTCCAGTGACTGCTGACTTATGTGCTGTGACATGGGAGAGTGGGGCTGGAGCCACCTTTGTGCTCATTTTTTGTGTGGTCAGCTCATTTTGCTGACAGCCCTGTGCTGCTGTTGCAGGGACTCTAGAGCTGCTGTTCTCATCCACAAGCTAAGCTGCTCTCACCAGAAAGGCATAATTGACCCTTTGCACCGGCTGTGATCTAGGTGTGTTGATACTCATCTCCATCAACTCATCTGCTTGGTTGCAGTCATATTTTTTATTGTGGAGGGGTTAATGGTTTTCCTGAAGATAACTGTACTGATATTTGCCTCTAAAACAGCAATAAAATTACCTTATTTCATAGCAATGAATAAGTTCACCTTGCAGTAAATTAAAGCACAGTTGGACTAATGCACATATAAATTACAAAATAGCCACTCTCTTACAGAGAGTGTAATACTGTCTATAATGTACTAATGCATTTTTAAGACGTATTTTCTGTGAAATGCTTCCCTTCAGTGTTGCTAAGCAATTGCAGGTTTCACTAACTTCACATGCAGTTTTAAAATATAGTCCAAAACAAAACATCAAGTGGACTTTCTGTTCACAAGAGCTGAGCTTCATGAGGGTGGGCTGACAATACTGCTCAGATTCTTCAGCTCTTCTCATTTTTCTAAAAAACCTTGTGGTTTCTCAGGATAAAACTGCTTTCCTCTCAGCCTTTTCCAATGCAAAATTACCTTACCATTTTCCCTATCTTTAGTCTTCCGTGTTACACCCACCACGGTATTTCTTTGATGCTGTGACTCCCTTCAGTCTCGGCAGAACTGGTTTATGGATGTACTGGGGGACGTGGAGAGATTGGGGCTGGCCCCAGGTGGCACAGCCCTGCTCCAAAGCACCAGCAGCAGCTCCCTCTGAGGTGGGAGCTTGCTTGGCCAGCCAGCGCAGAGGCCAAACCCTCCTCAGGTCCCTTGGGTTGTATCCATGCATATCTTGAGCACTGATCTTTCTGACCTCTCACGAACACCCTAGGCTCCTCTGGCCACCTTGACCTCCTTCCCAGCCGTTTCTTAGATCCTTACTCTGTAGGTGCCCCTATTTTCCCTTTTGTTTCCTAGGAAGAGTAACTGTGGAAGTTAGAGCTGTAATAGAAGGGGAGTAGGCTCAGCTTGGGCTTGCAAATGGAAGCAATCTGCTCTGTGTGGATGGAGAGCAACGAGCCCTCATATATAAGACATCTCTCTGAATGTGCTGCACAGAAAAAATTGTCTGTCACCAATGTAAGTCATATTCCTCCTTTTCTGTGTCACAAGCATAAAACTAAACTCTGTACGAATCCTACAACTATCATTAGTTTGCCTGTGATTTATGCAAACCACAATAACCCTCCATGAACCTGGAAAAATAAGCAAATGTGTGTTGCCTGCCAGAGCTTAAAGGCAAAATCATTTGTTTGAAAATGAGGAGGGGCACCTCTAGAGTGAAAAATAAGGGTAATGGGGATAAAGCAACAAAACTAACAAGTGACACCTCCATAGATATTTAACACTTTGTGTTTGATATTTTTAGAGTTTATTTTCATAGTAGTCAAACTATGCGGTATAGCAGCCTTGGGGTTGTGCTGCAGAAGTTTTGAAGGACTGTGATATGTAATCCTTAAACTTGGAAAGACTCCCTTGCAGATAACCAAATGAGAAGGACTGTATCCAGCACTATTGGCCTCTCATCTGCAAGGTCACTAGTGAGAAACATTTTACCTTTCAAACACAGGTACTGACAGGCAGAGAGATAAACAGAGCTTTCTGCTCGGAACCTCAGTGCCTGCAGCTCTTGCTGGTTGCAGCCAGGATCTGGGCTCAGTGAGGACAGCAGGGCTGAACCCAAAGCTGTTCTGTTCGCCTGCAATTGCGACTGTCAGAACAACTGAAGCAGTTGTAGCTCAGCTGCACTGCCCTTTCTAGCAGTAGGTTTTTTTTGTTTTTTTTTTTAATTAAGACAATATCTGACAAAGTGAATTAACAGAAGCTGATGCTTTTAGCAGGTTTTTTGCTTCAAATGCCTGATGTCAGCTAGGGCCACATGTACATTCTGCACATGCCATGGGATAGAAAAAGTGAAGACTTGTTTTTCAATTCTCTGCTGCCTGCCCAGACACCACATGTACTGTCTGTTACATGTCGCTTCTGATGAGGTTCATGCTGGGAATTTCTTTTTAAAGGCAAAGTATTTGTGAAGGAAAGACTTCAGATTGGGCATTAAAAATTCTCAGTCTCCAGCTTGAATGCAGTGATTGCTTTATGTGGACACCAGCTAGCAGTTTGTACAGGTTCAGGTTTGTCTGGTAATAAACAAAATAAGAGGAATTGGAGTAAGCAGTAGGGGAAATCAAGCACATGTTTATAAAAAGTAAACCAGCCACAGAAATTGTTGTAACTAGTGCCACAAGCACAGGAAAATTATTTCAGTAATACAAATACATATCTTATAAACATGGGGAGACCACTTTTGAAACATTAGTGGGATATGTGTCTCCTACCATTATGACTGAGAAATTGTGCAAAATCTGTTCTGTCTGGCACATAACAAAATCAGAGAGGTGAACATCTCTAAAAAAAACCAAAAAAATATAGAGTCTGCCTATACAATTCAATATATTCCTGTAATATTGTCTGCTTCGAGCCCTGCCTCTTTTTTTTTTTTTTTTTTTTTTTTTTTTTTTTTTTTTTTTTTCTCCCTATGGTATTTTACGGCATTCTAAATTACTAGCCTGGATGATCTAGAGAATTGTTTTACTTTATACATGTCAACTAAAAGCATAAAATAGTAACCCAAACTATTTCTTCTCTAGAGCAAACCTGATCTAGAGTTCATATTCTTATCAAAGGTCTTACCACTTTGTATTCCTTTAAAGGAGTAAAAGCCTCATCTTCAGCCAGGGGATTTGGACACAAATAGACATTAGTGAAGCTTTCACCCATATCTTTTCCAGCCTGCTGTACACTCTCTTTCATTGCTTCCTTCCTGTCAAAACCCAGTAGGGCCAAAAGTGGTCATCACAGCAGCAAAGCCCAGCTGCTACACCCCCCTACTGAAGAGCAGGCTGATAATGTTCTCTTCAGCATGTTGGACATGAGCTATTTAAAAGCCCAGGAATAGACCCAGGCTCAGGTTTCCTACATGATCTATTTGTTTAACCTGGTGGGCCAGCTGTGGAAGTGAGGACATATTCTAATAGTCAGTGGTGACATCTGAAACAAAGGGGAAGCTCCTATGTAAACTTTTAATTAAACCCTATTTGCAAGTGTTATGGCATGCAAACATTGTTATCTTATTATAAATTATATGCTATAAATACTTCAAAAGTATGTGGAAAAACTGTCTTTAGTAAAAGGGAATTTAAATGTTACCCAATAGATATAAAAAATAAATTTAAAAAAGAAGATTGAGTAATGCAAAGCCATCTGGGTCAAAGGGTTCATGGTGAAATGTGGACATTTGCTTCTTAGGTGTCCAATTCCAAACTGTGCAAGGGATATTAACTTCTAGTTACCATCTGTTAACATCAGTTGGTTCTGCCTGTAGCATGGGCAAGTGCTTATCTGGAAGCGGTATAGATCTGCTCTGCCTGAGCAAATGACAGTCTTGTCCTTTTTGTGGCAACAGAAGTCTGATAGGGATTCCAGAGGGTGGGAAATTCCATGGCAACTTTTTTAATATGCCCTGAACTGTCTCCCTGTGTCCTGTTAGAAATCAGGACTTCCAGTGTGACAAAAAGGAGAAGGCTTATTCACTACCTTTAGTTCCTACTCACTGTTGTTACAGGGTGGCTTTTTGGCCTGTGTGTTTCTCCTCTTATGTTTTTTTAAATTTTTTATTAACATGGAAAAGGTGCATCATAGTATTTTGATTTTGAAGCCAGGTGGGAGAATGCAGTTCAGTTAAAGAATAGGTTGTGTGTATAGATATTCCTGTTTAGATTTTGGGAGTATGTGGAGGCTTCTCTGAGATGCTCATCACTTAAGGTTGTTTCAAGACAGTGATCTATGGGTCAAGATCTTAAGTAAACAGTAATTTAGGACACTAGTGAAACATCAGGGTTTAATTTACCATTTGTTTGCCTTTCTGAATTCATAGACTCACCACAGTGATCGCCATTCAGTTGCATCTCTGCAGCATGACAGAGGTCTCCAACGTGGTCTTTGGTTTTCCCACTCAGAACCAGGAACCACCCCTGATCATCAGGAATAGGAGCAATGCAGGAACAACCTTAGAAACTCATAGCTTGACACTCTTGCCCTGCCAGGACAAATGCATTTTAAAGGTAGTTTGCTGCACAGTGACATATGCTCATGGTGTTGGGTTTTGGTCACTTTGGGGGGCAGCAGGAGCCAGGACCAGCACCCCCACACCCAGAGGTGTGGCCCTGGTGCTGGTGGCCCCCCTGTGTGGCTGGTGGTCCCTGAGTGGCTGATGCCCCAGCCCTTGCCATGGGGTGCCTGAGGGTTGCAGCACCCACTGCTGGGATGATGGGCTGGCCTGTGTTACCATGGCAACTGGCAGATGGGGGGCTTCAGCAGGGGCAGCGGGGAGGCAGCCGCGGCAGCGCGCTGGCCGAGCTGCTCAACAACAGCCCTTTCAGCACTGACAGCTCCGCTCTGGCTGGCCAGAAGTAGTTATCAGATTACTTGTATTAAAACCTAATTAAGATGTGTGCCAGTAAATGCAGCATGATTATTGGATTTGGTGATTTAGCTGCTGCAGGTTGCTGCAATTCAATCACGCCATTTCAGCAAATCCAGCTCCGTGGAGTAAAGTGAAAACGTTTTACATCAGTAACCTGACTATGCTGAAAGAGTAAATAACCTTTTAATGCCTCTACTATGTCAAGGACTGACCGATACCCACTACAGGGTGAATGGGCACTGCCCACAGATCCTTGCATATTAATTTCCTTCAAATCAACATTAAAACCCAGAGGAGGGCTGACAGGTTATGTCAGCTTTTACCTTCATTGTGGATTGCCTGTGGATTAATGGGTCTGAATCTCCCAGGGCAGGGAGCTTGCAGCCTGAGTCCTGCGGGTGCCCCCAGTTTAGCTATGTGCTGTTATAGAAAATAAAGTAGCTTTTGCTTTTATCTGTAGGCCACACATAAAGGGAAGTGTAACATGGTGGGTGCTAGTATAGCTTTGTCATGTTGGATGCAATGGAAGTTTATTCTGCAGGTGGAATTCACCTTGGTGCCAAAGCTCTGCTTTGTGTTTGATGTTTCGCCTCATTTCTGCAGGGTCTTGCAGTGATTGTCTAGCCATAGCTGTCAAAATGTAACAAAACCCTATCTATCACTTTTCACTTCATTTCTGGACAGCCTGGGGTGTAGCGTAGTCTCAGATCCAAATTTCACTGCCATGTGAAGTCTTCTGCATGTTGTAATTGAACAAAAAAACAAGGTAGGTTGGAGCCATTCTAACCTAAAGCTGCCTATGAGTTCCAAGTACTGAGAATCAGAGCAAAACGTTTACCTTGAAGTTTTCACTGCAGCTTGTGATGCCTTGGTGTTCTCTTTCTGTGGAACCACTCATCTCATGGAACTGTCTCTTTCTTGCCTCCATATAGAAATAGGGATTTTGGTTTGAAATGGTTAATTGGAAATTATTTGAAGGGTATTGTTATTACTACTGACTGGGAGCTTTCTCCTTAGTGCCAGGCTGTCCTGTGGGTAGTCCTAACATGGTTCAAGAGCTACATTTTCACCTTGTGCCTTGAAGTAACGTGACAGAGCATGGAGTCAGTCCCTGTCCTCCAGCATGGCCAGGCCAAGGGGGAGCAGCTGCATGCCATCCCAACTGGACAGATCTTGCCACTTTGGTGGAAAAATTATCTCATTTAGACAGGAGGGACACAGTGGTCACTCAGATGCTCAGGACACAGTACATTTGCCTGGTAGGTGCTGTTGCCAAAGTGAACGTGGCGACCATGCAACCTCCCTCACTCATATTAGCAAAATGTGCAGAAGGTTCTGTCACCCAGTTGTAAAAATGATGGCAGGCATCGATGTGCAGTTGTAACATATGGGAAGTACAGTGAATGTGGGTGGAGCTGTTCATTTCTCATCTTGAATCATTTACGAGATCAGCAGGCAGGCCAGATACAATGCATATGGGAATGTGTGGCTGTGCTGCACATGTCACACATAATAGCAGATACTGTGAGAGGGCCCAGAGCCTGTCCTCAGGAGCTAAACACAGCAGAGCAGGCTGGGAGTCCCAGTGTGTGGACCAAGGGCCAGCTTGGCAGCAGTTTTGGGAGAGCAGACTGGCAGACAGAATTTGGGAATTCACCGATCCAGATATGCGCTGACTAGAACTGCACCCTTTTCATCCATGGTGGCCCAGAGCTGTAGATCAGTATGTTATTAAAGCTGTAGTCAAGCATTGGAGATACAGATGATAAAGGTAAAGTTGTGGCTTGCTGGTCAAACCCAGCTCAGTGCATGTGTCATCCTTCTCCCTCTGCTCAAGAGACAGTCTAAATGTAACACTGGGTGGTGAAGTTACAAGCGGAAAAGTGTAATTGATTATTTCCATAATTAAAGACTTTTCCATTTATAGCAGTTTATTTGAAATTACATAGAGCTTCACAATAGAGCACCCTAGGGCTTGTGTCCAGTAATATTTTTGAAATTTGCATGGGCTACCTGTGATTATCTACTGAAAAATATTGTTCTGATGTAAAATTCACATAAGTTGGAAATTACTTCTGACTGGATGCCAGGAGTAATAAACAGTCAGTGGAGAAATAATAAATGATACCTGCTTTTGTGATTAAAGAAATAAATGTGCAGTTGACCTGTCTTAACAGCACTGTTGTCCCAACTCAGGCACTTGTTCTTCCAGTGTAAGCAGAAAGCCTCTGCATGTTTCTTCTGACACCTGCCAGCTTTTTCCCTCTGTTTTGCAGCCCTGATGAGGAGGGCCTTTGGAATGATGGGCTCTTTACATCTTTTCCCAGGAATCCCTGTTAGACTGTTAAAGGATCTATGCTGACATGCTTAATTAACACTAAGCTTACTTGAAGTAAGTGCTATGTTCTGTAATGAGTTTTGGACACTGACCAGCTTGCAAAGAGCAGTGGACAGAAAGCAGAAGTTTTTGTCACTTCAAGTCCAGTTTGGCAGGGAATTTGGGTATTTGGTTTCATAACCTGGGCTACTGAGTGTGTTTCAAGACCGTTACTGAAGCAGCTACAGAGTGTGCAGCTTGCTTAGCTACAGGTGTTGGGATGCACTCCCCCAGTCTTTACTGATGTCACAGCAAAGCAGATTTGCTGTCATGTCCTCATAAAGCTTCTAAATTAAAAGTGCAAACCTTTAAAGTGCTAATTTAAAGTGTGAAAATACATTTAATGCCCATCCTAGGAGTAATACTTTAGTCTCAGCCCAACCACCAGCCTGAACGCTGGGCGCTGCCACCACCCGTGCAAAGATCAAAGCTTCTTCCGTGAACTCCAACTTCAGATGCTCTGCAACCTTTTTATCTATTTCTTTTCCAGGTTACAGCAGCTTGACAAGCACTGCCAGACCACTGCCCAGCAGTTAGTGGAGTTGCTCAACAAACAGAATCAGCTCTTCAAAGAGAAGCACCTGCTTACAGAAGAGGTGCAGTTTCTGCGAACACAGGTACTGTGTCAAAAGAAAAGAAAGTCTGAGGGGAATATTCTCCAGCTTTAACAGAGAAATCTGCCAGCAGTCTGATTTCAACTGCTGGATTTTGTTGCTGTGGTTCTTTTAAACACAGCATTACCTTATAAAAAATAAAATAAAAATGCATGCAGTTGGAAAGGTAGCTGAACCTGACTCTCATTTAAATCAAAACTAAATGAAAAAGTGTTTTGAAGTGACAATACAAAAGCAGAAGTTATTCTCAATGACAGTTCTTAGCTTCTTATCAAAAGATTTTTGAGTTGCTTTTTCAGAGAAAAGGGAAATGTTCTTTAACATCATTAATGTTTAAACAGTTACTTGATATTGATAATTGCTTAGCGGTTTTGCTGCCATTTGTCAGACTAAAGTTCTTCTATCACTTCATGATTTTTTTTCTTTTTATTTTTAAAAGTGATTTTTTGCTGCTCAATGACCACTCATGGTGGTGAGACTCTTGGGATTGTCCTGTGCAGAGCCACTAATTGAGCTTTGATGATCCCAGTGGGTCTCTTTCAACTCAAGATATTCTGTGATTCATGCACCCAAATGTGAGATGGTGAATGTACAATCAATCTTGCCTAAGCACTAATCACAGCACTGCTTCTCCAGCAGTTCTGAATGTTCTTCCAGTGGTCCCTAGGAAACTGTGGCTTCCTATGGGCTGTTCTGGCTTGTTTTGTTTTGGCCACTGTTCTCTGGCCAGTAAATGCTTTGGAAATAAGGGAGAAGACTGCGGGGCTGGGTTTCTTCTTTTTCCTTCTTTCACTTTTTTTTTTTTCAGAAAAAGGAAGAAAACTATAAAGCACAGAATGAGGTTTTCAGTAGAACTATCAGATCATCAGACTCAACATTGAATTAGTCTATTTACTCAGTCACAAAGCAAATTGCAATGCTTTCTAACTTCCAGACTTGTGAGTTTGCCCAGGATAGCTGGAGTTTGCTTAACATGGTAACAAAGGACATTCAGTGTAGGAAATTTAGTCTTGTAGCACACCTAGCAGTAAACAGAACATGAATTGGCTTAGAACTTGAAAGTACTTAAATCATGCTATTTTTGTAGGCTTTTTATCTGTAGAAGTCCGTAAATGTTTAACCTAGGAGAACAAAATCCATACTTTGTTAAGCCCCTAATCGTGTCCATGTGTTCGGTTTTACAGCACTTCCTGTTCTAGTAGACAAACTCGGTGGCTTATGACAGTGTAAGGTTATCAGCATGTAGTAACTACTGGCAAATTTTAGGGCAACCATAGTGTTCTCTCTATAAGAGAGGTTAAGGAGGTGGTTGTTCCCAAAATAAATTAAAATTTCTACTTTAAGAAAAGCACTGTTGGTAACGTGAACAGCCTTTACATGGTCCACAGGGATTTTGTTATTGATAATCTATTTTATCTGGAAGTGATTGTGTTTTTATGGAGTTGGGCAGAAGTACAAAAATCATACAAAAGAGGAAAAAATAATTCAAATATTAAATTTCTATCAATATTTGACTGGCAAAAGCTGCCTTCTTTATGTTCAGTACAAGTTAATTGTGCTCCAGAGGATACTTTTTAAGTTGAGAACTCTCAGAAAAGAAGAATGATAGAAAAAATTATTACAGAATGAGCCCTAAAAATCTATGTGCAGATATTTAAAACAATGGTGGTTCTCTGGGAACTGGAATTCAGCCCGAAAGACCTGCTTGGAATAGCAGACAATTGTTTTAAGGAAACTGAAGAACAGTTCACCAAAAATGGAAGCTCTTTGCAGAAAGATGCTTGTAGTTAGTATAGAAATACTGAAACCAAACAACTGCATAGTAATGTTGATCAAAGGTGAAAGTGACCTCATATTCCACATTTTACTGTATTGTCCAACAGTTGTCCTTTATCATTAACCAAGTTTTTGGAAGTTCTTTTGGTGGGAGGGGGGGAGGTGGAAGCAATCAACCATTACCAAATCTTTTAAAGATGATGTGAAATACGCTAACCTAAATGTGCTTTGTATCTTGGAACATAAGCATCTAGTAACTGCAGTTGCATATTTCAGGGAAAAATATGGGATGCAGATCTCAAACAGGACACAGATGGAATGAAGTAAAAACCTGGAAGGATAAAGAGAAATGAGCAGAAGTAGGTATTTTTTTTCTATATCCTATATATAGAGTGGGGGGGGAGAAGAAAGGAGAGCACGACTAAAACTATTTGCAGATGTGAGTTGAATCTGGCAAACACTTAAAGACAAAAGGAAGAAGGAAGTGTTTGAAACATTTTTGGGTTTGAAACTGTTGAAGCTTTTTGTGCTTTGATTTTTTTCTCTTTAAGCATTTAAAAATTTAAGGACAAGCACTCAATAGCAAAGACAAGTTTACCTAAAATAATTTTTAAAAAAATCTAAATATGTAAGTTGAAGGGAAAGGGGGATGTACAACTCTTAGCTAGGTGGGAACTTCTGGAAGATCTCAGATTTAACCCAGGTACTTTTTGTCTGGATTGTCACTAGGTGTTTGCCTTTTGATTTGGAATGCTTAGTTTTGTTGCTTCCAGTATTTTCTGTCTGAGGAAGCTTGAATCGTCCCTATCTCTTCAGAAAGGCTGCAACTGGTTTTGTAATAAATCATAACAGTTAGTGTCACATTGAAAGAAACATTATCTAGATATTTGTATTTGGAGCAGTGCTGTCCGTGTTACAGTAGTGCAACATAGCTATAGGTGTTCCTACTGCCTTGCAAGAGTTACTAAACTTTTTAAAGTTTAAAGAATTTAAAATTGCATCATTTACTTGAATCTAGCTGACCCTACTCAACAAACCTAACAAGCCCTGAGCCTTGATAGGATTTGTTTTTAAAAGTCAGATTACTTCCACTGTAGTTTTTATTTCTAGTGTTATATGTTTGTTGTATGGGGGAAAAGACAGCAGAAATTAAAAAAAAAAAAAGTCTTTAAATTCAGCTACATTCTGGTGTGTTGAGAGCCTGTTTTTCTTGGAAAACTCATTTGATATTGTAAGGAAAATTTAGGGGTTTAAAGGAAAAGAAATCATAAAAGAAGTACGTGATCCTGCTGTAAAGCTGCATTCCTTTACAGGCTACATGAGCATATTCAACACCTTGTAAAGGTAATCAGATTTTAATTATGCGATTTACACCTCTCATTTTGAAAGTTTTTGGAACACTCAGGTTTGAATTTCTACCTTTGAAAGTCTCTAGTATAGTGGAACTCACCTAAGGCAGGAGGGTAAGAGATACTTAATTGCCCTCATACACAGCTATGAAATACAGAATACTAAATAAATGTGCACAGAAAGCAAACAAACATCTAAACAGAGATTGCTGGAAACCTCAGCAACCCCCACCAGGCAGGAGTGTATTTGTGAGAGCTGGGATGCCTCTCTCTTGCAGGATCTGCCTTGGTATCCATCAGTTTGACAGAAATAACTATTTGTCCCGGTGGATAATCCTCTCACAGCCCCCGGCTGCCAGAAGGGGTTGCTGGCCAGCTGAGCCAGTGAGAGCACAGACGGGTAGGATTTGGACCTTGAGGATTACTTCCAGCAAGGGCTGTCATCCTGTGCTGCTGCTCTGACTTCCCCACGAAGATCTCCTCCTGCAAGCCAGCCTCTCCCTGGCCAGGAACCCGCACTCTCCCTGTGCTCTCCGTATGGCAGAGCCACTGAAGCTCTCTCCTCCCTCCTTACAGATGTCTTTGTCACAGTGAGCTTGTCTGTGAGCTGATCACTCTTCTTCTAAAAGGAAGTTAAAGTACACTCACCCGTGCCTGTGTTCCCAGTCGCTCAGCAGGAGGCACTGTCAGAATTACAGCTGTTCTGGAGCAGGGGTTTTCTTCCCTTTCTTGTGTCAGCAGGAAATTTCAGTGAGGTCTCAGTGGTTAATGCAGCAGTGTTCCCAAGTGCCCTGTTTGCTTTTTATTTTTTATTATGTATTACAGAAGGGGGAGCCTTATTTCTAGCAAACAGGTAGGTCATCCATCTCTGTGTCAAAAGTGATTCAAGCTGATCCTTACATGGCCCTCAACCTCAGGAGACCTGAAGATGGCTTTGGTTATTAGGAGAGAGCTTTTGTTTTAGTGTAGTCTTACTGCACAAAGATGGTGCCTCTGCCAGGTGTTTGTAACAGCCAGTCCACAGATGAGGTTGGTGGATGATGTTGGGGGGTTTTTTTAAGCAGATGAAAATCTTCACTTCTGCTTGGATGGAGTTTAATCAGAAGTGATGCAAGTTAAACCATGACAGGAAGGGATAAAGATAGACCTCTGTTTGATGTCTGACTGCCCTGACATGAGGCTTCAAGTATTCAGCTCCCCAGTGTTTGTGCATCTGCAGCTGTGGGAGTCCTGTACATCCTGTCCCGTGTCTGGCTACTGGACAAAGCTGGGCACCAGCTGAGGAGTTGAGCCTGGCCCTCCTGGGAGTTCCACCTTGGGTTTTACAGCCATGCAGTGGAGGATTGAGGCACTGAAGCCACCTGAGTGCTTTCTAATCAAACAGGAAGTCAATTGCTCTTCCCTCCTCCCAGTATAGCTGGCAGCAATAAAATAAACCAGTCAGGCATCTGTTGTTCCCCTCCTACAAACCCTTCCAACTTGTACATCCAGTACCCAACCAGCCTGTTAAAGCAGATGCCACTGAGGTAAAGAGGGAGTGGCCAGAGGAACCTGGGCACTGTGTGATGCAGTGTTCTGTGCACTGAAAACCGAAATATTCTTGGGAGGAGGAGAAACTAAGACTGGAAAGTTCCCTATCCCTGTCTGTCCAGTAACCAACTTGTTTACCAATTACCTAAATGTGACAGTTGTGTCCATTTTGTTAGAGAACAGCACACATTCAATGACAGCTTTAATACTTGGGCCCTGGGACAATGGGGTACAGAGACTCTGACGGGATTGGTGCTTGCTTTGTGAAGAGCTTCAGGCCAGGCTGGAGTCAGGAGATTTGCCCACTTTATCAATCAAGCTGAAGTTCTTGATCTCACAAAGCATTAGCACTGGGCAATTGTGGTGTGGAAGGACACCCACAAAAGAAATTTCCAGAAGTCCTATTTCTTCAGGAGTTGAGGTTTTGAGGTCCTTTTAAGCTTCTGCCCATACTGTAATGCTGAGGGTCACTTCAGCACAGATTATGTTTCCTCTGGTTGTCAGTACCCAGGCACTGACGTGGCATTTAAGGCCCAAGGCTTTCCATTGCCATAGTTCCACTGGTCGCAAACACAACAGGCAGCAGTTGATGTTGGTGCGTGTATTTTGGGGAAAAAAAACACCATATTACTGTTTTTCATTCTTTAATGAACTGCAGCTTCATGAATTTTCTTTAATTCAGCCTAACCAACCCAAGGGAGGAAGGAAAAAAAACAAAACCCTTCAGTCTTCTAATGCAAAACCAGCCAAAGTAGAAAGTTTATTTTTATTTCTGAGGTCATGTACATCTCTTAAATTCAATTTTTAGTACTGCAGTGGCTTAATTCGAGGTAGCTCCCCCAGCTCCAATAGTTTGATGTCTTGCTCAATTCAGTCCTTAAGTGCTACCGAGGAAGCACAAACAGCTATGCAAGAGCTTCAAAACTGCGAATTAGCCTTCCCACCAGAGGTTTCCTACTGGCACCAAGGCAACAGTTTCCTGTTTTGCTACAGCTGCCCACCCCAGACACACGCTGAACACTGCACAGTAAACACCCTCTGGCAAAACCCTGCCATCTTCTTCTTGGAAGGGAGAAGGGGCAGGATCTTAGACGTGCCCCAAAACAAGAGCTTACTTATTTACTGCTAAACAGGAGCCATGTCAAAAGCTCATGGGGATCCTGTTTTTCAGAAATCAGGTATCTCTTGTTCTTGCTACCTGTAAGACTTCTGAGCTTAGAAAGAGGTGAGGACAGCAGGCCCACGGAAGTGCAGGCTTTGAAACTGTACTTGTTTACTCTGCCTTACTGCAGTCTTAACCAGTTTTTATTTCTCTTCTAAGAACTTGCCTGCAGGCTGACGTGACACAAATGAGAAACACAGGCACTGCCATACAGACTACCCATCTCTTCCTTTTATCTTTCAGGTCTGCTCTGCACCTGGCTGAAACTTGTCTGAGGCTCACCCAAAGACACCTCTGCAGAAAACAGGCACACTTGCTAGCTAATTTCAGCTGGTTTCTATTTGGTTTTAACTACAGAATCACAAATATTTTGAAGCCTTACCAGCCTACCAAACTTTCTAGGACGACAGCTGAGACTTTTCTGAAAAGACCAGGCTTGCAAGCCAGTTTTAACAGCTATTACGTGGTGTGGATGTCAATAATTTGTACAATGTTTATAAAATGTTTTTATCTATTTTCATAATTGAACATACATGTCTATATTATTTACAGACTGAAATATCAATAAACCTAATAGGTTCTCTAGGTTCCTTGTTCTGTTCTTCTGAATTCAAGGGAAAGCATGTGCAGGGGAAGGAGGGAGAAGGGGGCTATTTGCAAGTGCTGCACATGTACACTGCCCTCCTTTTTACAAACTCAGTACCAGAATATACCGGGAACTTTATTCAACAGGATATTTGTCACTTCTATATAAAAAGTGAGTCCCGACAACTACTTACTAATCAGAAAAGCGTAAGAAGATTGAGAAATAGTTCACCGAATGTGGAGGAATTTCTATGGGTCAGGTTCCCCTTTAAAACATTCACTGAACAAGGCCTTTAAGAGAAAAGAGCCCTTGATTATTACAGAGGAGCCATTACAGGAGGTGATGGGCTCCACACTGAAGTGGTGAAACTGGACTTTTGCACCAGCACATATTCAGGGCACCAGCTGAACTTGGCTTCAAATTATTGAACTCAGAATATTTGGAAGGTACAGGTGGAGGGCTTTTTTTCTGGTTAACTGTGCACTCATGTTTTGCAAGGTTACTTTTCATATACCCAACTGTTTTAGAAATAATTTATCTGAATATTTTGCTATCTAGTGTAGGATAAGCTACACACACAAGAGAAAAGTTTCTACATCTATTTTTTTTCAATGTAGTTGGTAAAGGGGGTGAAAAAAGCGCAAAGAACAGTTCCGCAGCAATAAAGCTACTTCAGCCAGCATGAACACAGAAAACATAACAAAAATAAGAGTAACAACACATGCAATAAATTACCATTGGGTGTGGCACACAATCCTTCCTTCCCTTATATTTTAAGAATTATTAGTGGTACAGCCCTAACATCAAAGTGATTTTTCCTCCCTATTTCAATTTCCTGCCATATAAAACTGCCAAACACATCTGATCACCTCCATGAACAGCTTCACAGATATGACACTGAGCGTGCTGAGAGAGGCCTCAGGTCTTTAAGAAGAAGAAAGGCTGCTGAAGGAAAGCCCTCTCTAGTCAAACTCAGGATTTTTCACAGTAGTCAGGCTGACAGCTTTTTAAGTACTTTATAGATGGTTACTTTTTACTTTATAGCTTTTTACTTTATAGATGGTTACACAGTTAAGAATATACATTTATAAATGTAGGAAATGCAAACTTTATTTTCTATTATTCCACAGCATAAATCTGTGTTTTAATAGGAGACAGTGCCTATAGGCTACATGTGCAAAGCAACTTGGGCACCTATTCCTGACACTTAGGCTTCACTGAGACCCTGGAGCACACCGGGACCCTCAACCTTTCTGGACTTGCCTCACCTACCAGGTGGCTTCTGGTGGCCACACGCAGGGCCCCACTGCCAGCCACCCACGTGCATGTACGAGTCTGATTTCAAAGGGTCCTGGGCTGCCAGTATACATAGCTCGAAGCAGGTTTTCATACTCATCCCAGGCATAGGTGCCTATTGTTTTGCTGGGAGTCCACCAGGAATAACTTCTCCTGCAGCAGTTACTCTGCTTTGTAGCAATTAATAAGTCATTACAGCACCAGGCCTACCTGTCTCATATCCCTCCCCACCTTCCCCTGCTTCTACTTAAGCACTATAATCTTGGTTTTACAAATTCTACAAGTATCAGACCCGATGATCAAATCCAGGTCAGCACACAGAGCGTGATTCCACAACATGGGATGCAGACAGTCCTGTCACTGCTGCAGTTTTGTCCTGGTCACTGACATCCTGATATCACTGAACTAATGGATGGCTGTCTCCCTGATGCTCTTTCCTATTACAAGGTCGGGGAGGAAAAAAAAGGAGGGAAAAAAGAAAGGAAAAAACCTGAGACCTGGATGAAGCACCTCTATTCCTGAGAAGCATTCACGTCAGAGAACAGAAAACCCATCAGACCCACTGCTTTAGGGACACTCAGCCCTCCAGACTGGCTGGTTCAAATAGCCCTGGACCAGCCCGTGGGCTTCAAAGAGTCCCATTCTCCAGTGCCCTGCAAATCCCACCTTCCCTTTCTTCCGTCTCCTTCCCCAAACATTGCCTAGCTGTGGGATATGAGGCCAAGAATTTAATCAGATGAAAATCACTTAAATGGTGGATGTTCTGATAGGAGCATATCTTCAAAAGTATAACCCAAATTTACTTTTATAAGTAAGTGACATACATCTCACAGAGTTAACAGGAACCACCTGTATGGAAACAGCCTGGGTCCAAAGCACAGATACATTTTGCTTAGTCATAAAAACTTTTTTTTTGACAATACTGTAACTTAATCATTTACAAGCTGAAACTGTTCACCCAGTATCTGAAATATGTCACAGCGAGTTACAGTTATCACTAGGACTTCACAGCAAATAAAACTTGTAACTAAACATGCACAGATCATTATATATACAGTGATAAAAAAATAATGATGTACATTTTCTTGTAAGAAGAAATTAAGTAAATTCTTTGTGCATTTCAGGATTGAAACATCTAACCTATATAAAATTACTTTAAAATATGAAGTAAATATTTAACCCAAAACTTGAGAAATCTTTTGTAATCTGCAATATAGCCTTCTCATTTCCATTTTTCTTTCTCTGACACAGGACAACTTAAGAATTTTATCCTCTAAGATATTTAATAGTAATGTGCAGATATAAAAAAATACGTCCTCTGTAGCAAGCTTGAACATATATATATATATATATTTACAATCCTCCAGAACAAATTAGCATTAAAAAACACAGAAGTAGCAGATTGACATAGTGCTTTATTTAAGCTGTCTGTACGAAGGAAAATAATGTGCATCCCTATCATATACGTGTAAAAATACTAAGGATGTACAGTGTACAAAAACAGTTTCTTGTAGTTATTTCACATCCTTGTGGGTCATATACTTAAGGAAATAAACAGTTTAAGTATGACCAACAGTAATACGGTTTCTTGGGTTCATAGTCGTGTCTGCTTAATATCCTTAACCATATGACTAGATCTTGCATGGATCTAATGAAAGAACTAGCAAGGTCAAGAAATGTCACAAACTCTAAAGCTACAGGGAGGTAATTCAATTACCAATTTAGAGGTTTTTATTTAAATAAATACTTTACATTTCATGCTTGCCTGTAATGCACTACCAGGAGCAAGATAAGGAAATTCTACTGTAGACAGTACAAACAGTAGCAGCAAAGTGTGTACATTGAGGTGTAATATATAGACCCTGCAGTTAGTAAGGAAAGACCTTACTTTTGTACTCTAGGAGAAGCACATGGCCCCTGCAAGAACAGTCAGCTTTAAGAAGCCGCAAGTAAAGATGGAAAAAAAAAAGGTGAAACAATACTGGAATAAATGTTTTTTAAGCAACAGGAATGTACTGGAAGATGGATTAGTGTGGAAAGCGAAGCTGTGTGCAAAACTGCCAAAATCCAAACAGAATTGACCTACTTCCTCTGAGATGGCTGCAGTACAAGAGGGCATACTGTATGTCATGGAAGTCAGTACAAGCTGGAGTAAAGGTCTGAAATGTACTGTGCTCAAAAGGCTCACCAAGACAACCAGCCACCACCTCCTGTCCAAATCCAACCACAACCGCAGACAGCAAAAGAAGAGCTTCAAAAGTTTCTCTCAGCACTGCTTGTCCATTTCTCTGTCATCTGTTTCTAACACTGGTAAGACAAAATCCCCTAGGCCTGGGCAGCGAAAGGTGGCTGCTGACTCTGCATCATAAACTGGATCTCTGACGTTTGAGAAGGCAGACAATGCAATGCAAAGTGATGTCTTAAAAGCTTTACAAATAGTTCACTGCCAGGTCCCTCCTGCAAACCGCACACTACCTGGCCACACAACGGAGAGAAAAGCACAAGGTGTCACTGACACGAGGAGCTGCTGGCCAGTGCCACACACAGCCAGTTGGCCACTGGCTGGAAGTGGCCTGTGCCAAGAAACTTATTGCTATTACAAGCTGAAAACATAGGGGAGAATACACAGACATGTAACACAGATTTTGAATCACCATAGTCTGTGAGTACAAGACCTTTGCAGAGAACTAATTAATGCCCGTCTGTTAAGTACTTGGTTATTTCAGTCACTCACTCCACTGTGTCAGTGTAGACAGCTCTACACCACCAGTCCAGGACAGACCTGCAACGCATTTGCTGCTCTCCTCTCTCTCCGCACAGGGACAACATCTACACGTCTTTAGTGTTACAGGGTGACATAATGAAATCCTATGCAGTTAGAGTATACATCATGATATATTTCTATCTGATTATCCATCCATTACTAAAGATAAAACACGAAACATGAAAAATTGTCTAAATTACTCTGCGTCTTTAGCTGCCTTGCTAAAATGCCCAGCTACCCCTTGACCATCCCAGCACATGCACTGCCAGCAGTGGGCTTCATGCTTGGGCACTCAACTTTCCACATCAAGAGGCTAAGGCATCTGTGTAGGAACATCTCTCAGACTCTACTCACTCACACAACGCAACCAGGAATACTCTGCAATATCACAGTCTTTGTGGGAGCTAACAAGAGCTGAACGCAGAGATACTTCCAATGATAATCCCACGGAGTCGGGGGTTCCCGATGTCGCCTGCAGGGGTGCGCGCGCTCTGTTGCTGCGCCACGTCACGCCCCAACTCCTAGCACCAAAGGGTTTATTATTAAGATTATCATTGCTGAAGATCAAAGCTAAAGTTTATGCACATGTTCTGTTAGATACAGATCTTCGGAAATGGAAAGACATTTCCCTACCAGTGGAGCGTTTGTTGTGATGTTTGAAATTCAGTCAATCAGGTACCACGGTTACACATAACCTCCTGGGTTTCAGGACTCTTTTGGTTGAGGGCAAATCTTCCTTGAGAATGGCTGATCCCAGAAATTTACTATTTTAATTGTTAAAATAAAGTGCTTTTCTTGTAATCACTGTGGTCTTCTTGTTCAAATGCAATTCCTTCATATAGAACAGACATTTTCTCTTGTGCTGTCAGGCTCTTACATTATGTTTATCCTAAATTGAGCACAAGATGTAGCTTTTTTGTCTGTTCACTTTTAACCCTTTGGCACATGAGGTTGGAAATCCCCACCTCCACTGCCAAACTGTTAAAAGACAGTATTTCATTCACAAAAATCTGGTTCTAAGCAGTATGTACAATTTCAGAGCCTTGTTAAAATTTCCACATGGGAAAAAAGTGCATAATTCCCTTCAGCTTGTACAGTCCTTCCATATATTACAAAATTAACTGCTATAAGCCTGTTCTAAGATGTAGCAGCATTTGCAAACATGACATATACAAACCTTATCTCTAAAAATAAATACTACCGCAGTATAACCAAAAAAAAAAAAAAATCGGAGTTAAACACCGAGAGAAGAGAGGAAGCTAATTCACAAAATCAAAAACAAGTAAGGCAAACACCTGTTTACCTTGGTGCACACATTTTGGTGAAAAGCAATACCATTATGCCTGTCTACATTCTTCAGCCATCAGAGGTGATGCATATCATGAAAGAGAAAAGCATGAAAAAGATGTTATCTGGTGCAAATTATAAAACCCCTTGAACAACTTCAACTGCTGCTTTTATGCCTTCATTTCTTGCATGTATAATGTCCAATTCTCCATGATTGCACATGAACCTGGAAGTTCTAAGTGGCAGGCTGGGTGAGCCCAGCCCTTCTGCTTCTTCTGTAGTATCCAACAGTAATTAAAAAATAATATATATATATATTTATATATATCAACAATTTAAGTCCTTCTCTCAAACATTTCCCAAACAAATTCCAGCCAGATGTTAATGACAGAGACCTGCTTCAAGTAATGATATGCCTAACAGAAACCTTGCATATGTACATCACCACCTCTACATTTCCTCATTCTAACCAGCACAAACAGATGCAAGAAAATGTTATCGCCTAGTCTGTTTAGACTAATTACAATTTTGATTCATCTTCTGGAAGAAGATAAGCTGGACCGACAGGGCTTTTGTTTAGCCTCCACTGTGAGGAAAAATAGATGACTACTTGTTCACAAAGTGTACAATGCTGAAGTCAAGTCATTTACCTTCAAAGAAACTGTTAGTAACTTCTTGACGTTGCTTTTATACTGAGGCTGTGGGCAGCAGCAACAGCAGGAGAGCGGAGTAGAGAGAATCTCATATGTCATGCAAAACCAGAATGGATTTTAGGGAGGTTTGGGAAAGAAACTTGTTCAATTTGGAATGGTCTCTGAAAGTGCCCCTGCTATCTTAGTAGTATCTAGTACTGGTGGTGATGTTCAGGAATCATTTTCACTGATAAACCTAAGATGACAGTGAAGCAGCAGAACAAAAAAGTTACTCTCGTCCACTTGCAGAGTAGGAAAACTGGGGGAAATGCGGCCGCCTCTCATTGTCCATGCAGTCCATACCATCCTCGTCATCTGTGTTAAGGAAGAAGTTCAAAACATCAGTACATTTGCAATAAAATTTTATTATTCACCTGATATGCAGTACATCTTTCAGGGTTCAATGCTAAGGTTAAAGGCTCAAGTTAAAGCAAGACTTCAGTTAGTTCACACAGCAGGACGATACTCACTGAAAGGACTGCATGCCCAGAAGTCACTATTTATTTCAGGTTGATTGTTCGGTTCATTTTATTCTGACTGTCACCTGAGAACTTCAATCACAACTACTCCTTGTAGGCTAATCCAAACATGCCAGCACACCCAGCCTCTGGCAGTGCAGAAGCCGAGTGCCAATTGAGTCAGCCAGTTTCCATCATTTCTTGAGCTGAGCTCAGGAAATTATAGTCTTAGTGTAGATATACTTAAATATTCCTCCATTTCAAAGGGAGTTAAAAGGAAAAACAGCTACAAAATGAACATTTCACACAGGCTCTATGTGTTTCAATTCTTAGCTATTATTTTTAGTAAACTATTTATTTTTATAGTATTTACTGGGATCAGAAGAAATATAGAATAAGCCAAATTCATAAATATTTTTATTTACATAATTCCTCCAGCGCCAATGGAAAGCAGGCACCAGATGTTACCTAACTCTGAGAATTTGGATGTACATTCTCGCATGGCTTTTTAACAGTGCTTATTCTTAAATACTCCTGCTGAGACTGTTATTCTAACAGTGTATTTATATGCAGCCTTTCAGAATTTTGTCTTCTATATTCTACACATAAAAACCAGAGTTAATCCTGGTCTAATATGCAATCAACAGAACCCAAGTTAATCCAAATATTAGTAAAATTTGTTCAAGTTACAAAGACGAACAAATTCTTATCAAGATAGAGAGGAGAAGAAAGGGTTCTTTTTTTTTTCCCAGCAGAAAGACTTAAAATCACTTAAATTATGGACTGTGAGCAACATGGTCTAGTGGAAGGTGCCCCTGCCCAAGGCAGGAGGATTGGAATCAGATGAACTTTAAGGTCCCTTCCAATTCAAACCACTCTATGTTTCTGTGATTGTGTTCAGACACTAAAAATGCAAAATCAAAAAAATACTCTAGATCTATACTTGAACAGAAAACTGCAGCTAACCTGAGAGTCCTAAAACATGAGAAAATAAAATTCCTTTTGAAAGGTTAAGCAACCATAACAAAGCCTTTACTTTTGTGATCCTCCTTTCTCAGCCTCCAATATAAAGAAACAAACAAAACCCAAAAATATCCCCATTTAGAAAGAAAATTCTTTAAGAACTCAGATGAAAGATTTTAACTGCTCTGGCTTGATAAGTAACTGCAAAGCCCTGGTTAGGCTGATCAGATCATGATTCTTGTGTGTAACACAACATGACCAAAACACAAACCATGGTGAAATCACATTCACTCCAATAAAGAAACTTTGCAAGGTCCAATGCCATGGTTACATCCACATTAACACCTTCTTTAAGAGCCCTGTTGAAGCACAGGACTTGATAGGATATTTAATTTCCATGTAATGGATTTTTTTCAAATCATTGTCTTCAAAGTATTTCAAAATGTGTCCATCTTACTAAAGCTACACAGCCCACTGAAAACACCAGCACTGTCCACATGCTTAAAGAAATGTCCATGTTCTAATTACTTTGCTGAACTGGGACCTTGACTGCCACTTGAAGCCAGTGTCTTCTTTTATTTAAAAACAAACAAACAAAACCCCAAATCAATAAACAAATTTTTAAAAACTCCAAACAAAATCAACACAAAAATTCTCACACCTAAAAAACCTCAAAACCCAACTCAGAGCGATCTAGTATTCTAAGCTTTGTAATTACTGCATCTTCAAAATAAAGCTGTCATCGAGAGTACGAAGACTTTTATTAGTAACACTGAGAACAGCTTTTCTATTCAAACAGAAAAAACCTGACACATTGCTTTATTAGAAACATTATTGTTACATCATGCTTATGCATCATTTCTGACTTACATTTTTCAGGCGGTGTTATTGTAATAGTCTGAGCTGTAAATTCTTCATCAAAATACCTGGTGTCTGTCTCAGATGTCACTTGAGGTTTAAAAGGAGGTACAAGCTGAAAGGCACCAAGAAAAAATACGCCATTACTAAATCTCAAAGCAGCCAAATTACTCTCGGGAAAATAAGCAAGTTCTTTTTCACTACACCCCAAAGCAAACAAGTAGGTCTGTGGAGAGGCAGCTGAGTCTCTAACTTCCAGTAAGAGATACAACCCATTTGAGTCAATCCCAAAAATACCAGTTCAGAATCCAATCAATGGCACAACAAAGCTAAATTCCAAGTATCACTCTCACACGACTTGCAGATAAATTGAGCTGCATAAAGATAATTACCTAGAAACCCTTCAGGCCAATTTAATTATCTGCATAGCTGTCAGGCAAAGGCATCTCAAGATACTTCACCACAACTGGGTGGTGTAAACAGCTAAGAAGAAAAAGACTACACAGAGAGCATAATAAGCACGGTTTGGGGGTTTTATTTTCAGTGGGAAGGCCTTCATGTGAACTTATCATTATCATATTACATGATGTGAAAATAAATTTTACATTTGAAAAAAGGCCAGTTCAGGCTTAAGGGAGTTGCTGTATCTAAACCTGCCTACTGCTTTCACAGCACAGTGTGGGATTTCCCAACAGCAAATCACTGGTAGCCACTCTCAGCCTGCAGGCAGGACTCCCTTGCCCCTCTTTTGAACCAGCTTCACTCTCCACCTTCTCTACCAAAAGAACTGCCAATCAATTTTTACTGAAAGGTACACTGAGGATGGAATATCACACTGCATGCTGCCAGTCCAAAAACAATACAGCAGTTTTGTATGTCTGACACTGCAAATTTTCTGTGTGTGTGTCTGTGTGTGTGTGATGTGACAATGTTCTTGTTTGTACCTTAGAGCCCTTTGGTGCTATCTCCTCATATGCAATGTAAAACACACCCTGAGAATAAGCGTAATTGATTTTCCTTTCAATACAACAGGTTATATCCTGGCTCACTGATATTATCACCTTGCATGGGGTTTTCACCAGTTTCACGTTCTCTCTCTCCTCAGCTCCAGAACACCAACACCAAACAATTTACTTGATCATTTGCCCTACAGCAAAGAAGGAGGAACTGCTGCTGTCTGCCTCCCTCCTTTTCCCAAGTTCTACACACTAGATGCACAGGTGATCTGTACACACTGAGACTGGTTTCATCTGATCCAGGTCTTCAGTAACAGTGCAAGCAGTTATTAAGCAAAATGAAATCTATCACTTCATATAATTAACAGAGTACAATAAATCTGTTTGATACTTTTACAAGTATTATTCCCTTACACTGTCCTGTATGAAAAACCTACAACAGCAAAGAGGTATTTTGAAGTAAAAGCTCAGGGTATTGTAGAATAAATCCTTAAGGAGCTAACATATATAAACACAACATCAGAAGAATTTTCCAGGTATAAGTCAAGCTACATCCTATGTTTTTAAACAAAGTATTCTATTTTATTGCACAGATTCCTTCACTTTTTGAAAAGTATTCCTATGTGCAGCCTGGCTATCCCAAACAATTCTGCACTACGGAAGCAGATTTCCAAAGCTGGACATCTCTCCAGCAATGCAGCCACACAATTCCTAAAAACAGACTTATTCCAGTGCAACATCCTGCATTGCCATTTTATTCTCATTTTTCTATCTGAGAAAAGAACATTCAAAAAAACCCAAAAAAAACCCATCAAAACACCAATGAAAAACCATAGAAAAGGGAAAAAAAAAAAAAAAACCAACCAAACCAAAAAACCAAAAAAACACAGAAAAAAAAAACCCACAAGAAAAAACAATCAAACAAAAAAAAGCCTACACAAGATTACAGGAAACCAAGTAATGCATTCTGGTCAAGGCCAAGTGTCCATCACATCCTTTTGAAAAGATGCTTTCACAGATCTCAGAAATAAATTCAGTATGAAAAAATTTATAAGATAACCAGCTTATAACAATTTTACTACTTCACTGATTGAAATGCTTTTTAGTGGTCAGAAACAGAAAATGCCATTCCATAGAAAATAAAACTTTTCATTTTAAAATAATGAAAATACAAGCCAAGGAAAAATTTTCTTTTTTCTCAAGTCAAGGACAAGAAGCAATGTCTTTTCAATGGTGCAGCATACATTTGCAGTAGAACAAACTACTCCTGCTGTGAAGTACACCTGAGACCTTTCATGCTACAACTGCTTTGCAAAGAGAAGAAGTGAACCCCCACTATAGTTGTCTATAACAACTGTGAGTCAGGATGAAGTAGTTAATGAAACACAAAATGTATGGCAAGGTAAGATCATTATAGGTAGTCACATATGTATGGATGTGCTGCTGGAGAGGAAAAGCAAAATGCATTAGATGACAAAAACTTACAGGCTAACTACTGGTTTATCCAGGGATTTGTTACTTTTTTTTTAATCAACTAAGATGAACAAGCCTCACTACAACTTTAAATCATTCCCTTGTTCTTGCCATCTACCTGAAATAGTAATGGTTATGGAAAATACTTTGAAAACATTATTTTAGGAAGAGAAGCACAGTGCTAAGTGACTCTTAAGGAACAAATAATTACAATAATTTTAATCAGGTATGAAAAGCACTGTTACAACAAAATTCATTAAGCTGGTGCTCCAATTCAATGCTCAGCAGATAGGCTTACTAGAAAACTCTGCATCAATAACATCCAATAAGTCAGCTGATGAAAATTGCGGTGATGACAGAAGATCAGCTGTCTGGGGAAGTGAAACAAGTGTAAGACATGAAACTCCAGGCTGTAACTAAAAGGGAGGGACCTGATGCAAATTTACGCCAATGGTGTTTTAGGATTCATCTATCTTACAGCAGTATCTTTCGTATCCTGGACATTAAAGGCATTTGGAAACTTCACTGACTGCAAAAACAAACTCTCCAGCATGTGGCTCTCCACAGCAGCATACACTGGGTTTTATCCAGGCTGTGCCTTTATGTACACCAAACCTTTGGAAAAGGGGAGGCAGCAGCTGAGCTTGAGAAGCACAGATACAGCTGAACAGAAGTAGCAGAAAGGTTTCTTCAGTCTTTCCATACACTTTGCCTCCTTCCCTCACAGCATCACCTCCACCTCCCACACAGCTGTGTGGACAGAGAACTGAGGATTGCTCCTTTCCATCAGTTCTACCTCAACTACACCAAACCAAATGGGGCCAAAGTCTTGTGGACATCCCACTCCAGACTCCTGAGCTGACACCAAAGGCACATTTCCCCTTCCCCAAGTAAATTCTTGACAATCATATTTCTGCAGGGGTATCTCCATTGTCCATTAGTTGTCAAACTTCATTTAAAACAGAAAGCAAAATGTCCACAAATTTCATCTGAAACCATTAGAAAGACAAATAAGGTGCAAATGCTGCAGAGATAAACACTCAGAGTGACACTCCAGAAGCTTCCACATTCATCCCAAGGAAGACTGAAGCTGAGGTTTAACGATAAAGATTAAAACACCCAACGTCAACAACTGCTCTGATGACCACAACATGAAGATGCCATTCTACAGCCAGCAATATTTCACATTTGGTGCACAAGGAAATAGTATCCACATGCTATTGCCACAGCTATTCCTCATTTCTGGCATGAGGAATCACAAGTCCAAGAGGATGTGAGCACCAGAAGGCACATCCAGTAACCTGTGTCCAAAAGGAGTAAGATAAGCTTTTGTTAAGCACAGGCCTTGTCAGTCTGCAAGAGAATTGCACTTCTTGGTCCTGGCTGCCAAACTTTAGTATGGGATAATTTTCTTTAGTGGCCTCATTTCAGAAAAATGCTACAACCAGGGAACTGCACCTCCTGACAATCTACTCTATGGAGCAGAAATACAGATTTTCTGGGTTTATGCATTATACACACATATGCATAGATATGCATGTGTCTGTACAAATAAAGAAATAAAAGACTAAACTCAGTGTGAGTTAAGTGACTTTAAGAGTTTGTGTTCAAGACAAAAATCCAATTTCATATCCATCTGTCAAGCTGAATCTGCCCTGGCCATTTCAAAGGCTTGATGTTAGAAATGACAGCAGAAGCAATATCAAATTCTTAGTGTCTTCATTATCTCCAGTGAATGGCATTTCCATTTGGCATCCATCAAGAGCAGTGTGTGAGAAACACCACGGTTTTTCCACAGTTCAAGTCCTGGAAAATTTGACACCCATCTCCTTGAGGAAGGAAAGGGGCAGGCACAGTATTTGACTGTTGCAGGTACACTGAAATGTACAGGCTTGATTCTACACCTTGAACTTTCTCACAATTAGTGAACAACTACCTAAATACTTCAGTATGAGAGAAAATATGTAACACTACTTGATCCAAGATAGTTTACCAGGAATCACCTGTCTTAGTGTTATATATGAAGTGGCTGAAGCTACCTCAAAGTAACCATGATACACTCAATCTGCCAAATGAAAAGTATGATGCCTAAGAACATCAGTCTAATCTTTCTTCTCCTTTTAATTTAAAGGGAATTTTCAGAGAATTGCAGAATATGCTGAGTTGGAAGGGACCCACAAAGATCATCATGTACAAGTCCCAGCCCTGCACCACACCATTCCCTAGAGTCACACCATGTGCCTGAGAGTCCAAACATTTCTTGAGCTCTGTCAGTCTGGTGCTGTAGCAACATCCCTGGGAGCTGTTCCAGTGCTCAACCACCCTCTGGGTACAGAACCTTTTCCTTATATCCACCCTAAACCTCCCCTGACACCACTTCAGGCCATTCCACTACTCTAAGAATCCCATCAACCAACAGACTGCAGCTGAGTTGTGCTGAATAGATGGGAGAAGGAATATCTGCCCATGCCCCTCAAACTAGAGTTTCTACCTGGGGGAAAGAAGGTAATTTGAGCTGAGCTCCAAGACAGTCAGTAGCATTCCTGGAGGGACTGGTTCCTTCCCATAGATGGCCCCAAAGGCAGCTTGCTGCACAGCCAGCAGCCACAGCACAGCTGGGAATTGGGAATACCCCATGGACCCTGCATGTGGGGGTCCAGAGTAGGGGGAGGAGGAGGAGCTGGAATTTCAGTGGTGTAAGGACATCAGTCCACAGGAAAACTGGCTTCAGCAGGGAGGTTTACCCATGGATAAACTGTTTCCTAAGTGATACAATGCTGTTACCATGGACAGAGGGAAACCACAAAACCCCAGCAACATACATTTCAGAATCAGACACACTTACATATACTTTCCTCCCTGTAAATTCAAGCCGCTGGGAGAAGGGTGGCAATCAACATCCAGGTCTGCCCATATAGTTTAAGGTAGCAGTGGAAACACAATGAATGCATCAGACTGGTTAGACATTGTCTGATCTTTTTACAACTTCACATGGCAACAACACAAAAGTAACCAAAGAGGGTAACTTCTGCAGGTTTTACGGCAGTGCAGATTATTGTATGAAAATAGTATGATTCAAATAGCAACAACCTAAAACCAAATGGTGGTACTTTCCTATTTACCTCCCACCCTTTCTCTTCACAATCTGATACACAGAAGTACTTAAATGTGCATTTTAGATCATAGTTATACTACAGGTTTTGCCAGGCCTGAACCCAGGACTTGGATCATGGGATTTCATCATTTGCTGGGTTCGTGTCTTGAGCAAACCAAGGCAGCCACAGCTGAAGGGTGAGGAACAGCTTCTTGCAGCTCTCAGACTTCCTGCTGAAAGTCACTGCCTTCACAGCAGGACAGGTGCCTCCAAAAGCACCCCCTGCATCAAAGCCAGGCCTCCTGCTTCAGCCACTGCTGCCACCTGTCCCTGCTCCCTTCCCAGCACCAACAGAGTCATTTGTTGGCACTTACAAATTTTGTTCAGAGAAAATTAGAGGTATTTCCACAAATCAGAACATGTATCTCAACCCAAATTTCCACATGGTTTCCCTCATCTTTCATCCATATTATATGCAGGAGGAAAACCAGGCTTCATTAAAAGGTCTGGACCTCCTTTGCCATGAGGCTACTGAGTGCTTCAAGCTGCAAGCCTGAACACATACCCAAATTTTGACCTTTTAAATAATGCCCATGTGCTTTTTGTTCAGTGAAAGACCCTAAACAGAACATGTGACAACTTTAGTGTATGTCTGCTACCCAAATAAAAATACGCCAAAGCAATTCTTACATGAGAAACAGAGAAATTTCAAACAGCTTCCTGATTCTACCTAAAAATAAAACAAGTATTTTATTTAGTACATGGGCTTTTGAAGTCTTCAAAGTTTGCCAAACTATTCAATTTCTCATACTCAGGCACAGAGATAAAAACTCATCAGGGCTGAGATGATCACAGGAAGAACCTGGCACAGGCTGCTCTCTTTCATATGCCCTCATGGTTTTTCTGCCAAAAATAAATACATCAGATCACAAATGCTAACTACTATACATTTTTCATTTAAAGGCAACGGCCTTCTCTGCTCCAGTGTGCCATACAATATTTTTTTATCATTATGTAGTACCAAATTAGGTTAACTAGTTAGCAATATCAGAAACCTAATAATTCCATTTGACCATTTGGATCCGTTTGACCTGACAGAGCTGTGGTCTGTCACATGAAATACATGAAATAGTTTAGAGATATGTAATGCTGTTTTTAATCACACCAGGAAAGTGATAACCTAGTAAAAAGATAAAATTAGAGGCACAGGAGCACAGTGTGCACATGTACAAAACTACCACCCAGCAACTACTCAGAATACACGATTTTTTGGTTTCCACTACTCTTGAGAGTGAACTTCAGTTCTTTCATTTCTAACAGAAACACACTCCTGAAATGCAGCCAGAAAATTACAGTGCCATGGTGCTTAAAACTCAGGCAAAATTACTGTGAAATATTTTTACTATGCAAATAATTATATCCACTATCAATTTCATCAAGTGACCCTACTGCTGAAGACTCTACATCCAACAACAAACAGCAACAGAAACAAGCATAGAATAAACCTACTTAAAAAACAAATTTATTTGACTCTCCACGTTATTTTAGAATACCAAAATATCTCAAAAATATTCATGTAAGCACTCTAATGAACATATTTGATGCAAGTTCATTAACCTTATTATTATGTTTGAGGATTATATTTCAGAGCACAGCTCTGAAGTCTGCAGAGTGTAAGGCTGTGTGTGCAGAAGGAACAACTGGATATTTTAACCAGGCAATCAGCTTTGTAAGGAACAAACAGGAACAAAACTATTTTTAATTAAACAGAAAAGCACACTGTCAGAAGTCATTTTCATGACTTGTTTTTCCATAAAGGACACACTGTGTGCTAATACTGCACAAAAGCAATTCCTATGACCCTTGAAGTGAACTGTTCAGCTGAGGAAATTCAGTTGATATTTCAATGGCAAATTTAGTTTCTCAAAGCAACAGTGTCCACAGTAAACAAGGAATGACTTGAGTTTCTCTAGTTGTAATACTCCAATAACCCATATCCATTTCCACGAGCATAAAAGCAAAGTGCTGGCATTTATATATTTTAATATGGTTATATATATATATATATATTTTTAATCTGCAAAATGCCTCCTTTTATTTTAATAGCTAAAAAAAAGATCTTGACTGAAACACATTTGCCATGCTCATTTGGAAAGAATCAAAGCACAAGCAATTAACAGTATCTATATATTCTTAACTAAATCAGATGCTGAACACAGTGTAGAATTGAAAGTTCTATTTCTAATGCAAGATAATTAAGAAATGTTTTTCAAGGGAGCAAGAATAATGTAACAGGTTGGTTTTTTCTTCACCCACTCCTAGCACGTTGCAATCTTATTAATTGTAGTGGGTTTTTTCTTTTACTCCAGAAGGGTCCTCAGCTCATATTTTTAGATTTTATCCTCACAGTGCTTCTCTACAATGTCCTTACATAACCAACCAGTGGTTGAGCTCATAAAGTAACCTGATTAATATACTTGCTCTGATTATTTATTGTAGAGTTTCTTGAAACCTTGTGATACTGCCAGGGAAAAATCACACTTGTATCAAGTAATTTCAGAGTACCATATTTTGTATCATCATATACAGGCTTTCATTTCAATTCCGGTATTTGTCAGAGAAGTTACCACACCAACAACCACACATTTTTAAAATTCCAGTTCAACAACAACTGAAAAGACAGTTTGTATCATTGACATTGTAGCATAAACATATTCTGCTCAGTCGTATGTCTTCCATTTTCCTTTTATTTGAACAAAGCAAAAAAAAGGAGAAAAGACTATATTTTAAAATTACGCAGCTCAACTGGCAGATTAACAATGTAAAACAGTTGGGGAAAAAAGAAAAGTCTTTATCAAAATAGAAAGGGTTTATAGCAACAGGTAAATTCTTACAGAAATACTGAGATAAAATCAGTTTCTGTATATAAAACAACTGAAAGTTGAATTGAGTTTCACTCCCAAGTAAGATAAATTCATTTTCTAAAATCATTCTCAAAGTGTTGATCAATACAGGAACAGGACTGGGTTTGGAGAAAACTTTTCTATTTGAATTCCCAGCACTTGCTTTCTCCACAAGCTGTCTTGGTTTAGTGTTTTAACACTATTTTAATTTTCTTAGATATCTCTTTAAGTTTGAAAAAGGTTTCTACTTATACACAAACAATCAGAAAGTAGACTTTTGCTCTGAGTTCCTTACAATCACTTAATTTCCATTTTCATAAAACAACTTTTCACTAGCAAGCAGAAATAAAATGACAATTCAAGATAAACTATATTTCATTTTTCACATTATCTTGAGTCATACATATGCTTTTCTCTTGAAAGCCCAGGAAGAGAAAAGAAAAGGAAAAAATTTGGACATTTGCATAATAAAAGGTTTAGGTTGGTTTGCAAAATTTACTTCTGGTGAACTGACAAATTATTACTGAAAACACAAAGATTAGCTAAGCACACCTTGTTCAGAACAATTATTCATTTGTATTAACACAAAAAGTTGCAAAGAAAAGAATTACTACCTCCAGAGAACAGCAGTCTATGACTATCATTGCAACCACCTTGCAGAAGCCAGATTATTCAATGCCATATAAAGCCATACCTTTTTATCGTATACATCTTGCCAGTTTACTCCAGCAAAGAAACTGTGACGCATGATTTCCTTGGCATCATCTGGGCCTCCACCAAGTCTAAAGATAGTGGGGGGAAAAAAACCACATATTAAACTTTTATAGGGAGATCAAGTTATTGCTATGGTTGGAAAAGTGACCATTTCTTTTTGACTATCTGGGAACAATTCTCACCCAATTAATATGGAAATTTCACTTGTTTAATATGTGTTAAATAAATGTTAATTATGAATTCTGACGATCTCGAGAGACTTCGTGATAGTGGAAGTACCCATGGCATGGTCTGTTCTTTTTGATTATTCCATCTACAGTGTTTGTCACTGTCCATGATGAGCTTTTTTAGAAATTCATTAATTTTAAAAACATACTTAAGTTTAGTTTGCTTGAAAGCCCAGCTAATGTCCTGGCACTATTAAAAACTCAAACCAACCCAATAATGCTGATATAAAATTTTGCCAAAGACGTGCCGGGCACTGAATCAGTAATGGCTTGTGCATCATTTTTATACAGTGTTCACTGCTGTTGCATCTGGGTGCTGTAACAATTAACCAATTACCATAAAATAGTCTCAATCTGAGTCAATTAGTATAAATTAATAAATTGTAGGCCTGCTGAGAAGGTTATTTAAAGGCCATTGTAAATAACCACACTACTCACTGTGGCCCACAGCTTGCCAAAGCCAGACTCTGTCTGGTAAATCATCTTAGGAAGAGGATTTCACCTACTTTGGGTGAACTTGCCCCAGGTGGTTTGAGCTCACAGAAGTGGTCACTGCTGCAAAAAGAGGAGTGTCCTGCCCATACCTCTCTTCTCTCACTTCTATCTACAGCATCATTCCCACTTGATGACTGTGAGCAGAATCAGCTCCCTAATCTGGAGAAAAACTAACCCTGACATGACAATGGAAGAGAGAACTGGCCATCTTTTGTTGCATTAGCAAGTCCACTTCGACTTGACAAGCTGAGTGAGCTCCCTTGAGCTGCTGTTGTTGGTTGAGAAATAACCCCACATCCAGGGATGGGAACCTCTGTCCTTCTCAACAGCACATTGACTTTCAGGACTGCTCAGCTCTCATCTAAATTCTCCCCGAGACTGGGGATCCTACTGCCCTAACAGAAGGAAGATGCAGCAGAGAAAAAGCTACTCTTAACTAAATAAGCAGACCATACGTGCTAAATGCTAACAAGAAGAGTGACAAAAACAGTGTGTGTTTCATTAAAAAGAACTGCTGAAGATATAAAGACAAATTCTAAAGGCAAGCATTTAAGTAAGATAAATTCATTTCTAAAGCATTTATTGTAAGGAGGAATAATTTCCACAACCAAGAAAAAAGTCTGTTTTGGTATTACCCTGCTGCCAAATTTCAAAAATATTCTGGACTACTACGTCAGTCTTGCAATAACTGAGTGTCAAGTTATTCTAATTTTCAAGCTGTATTCCTCCTTGTTTCTCAACTACTCATTGTAAAATACTCTACATCTTGGCAAAACATGGCAGTTTAGCCTTCAGTCTCCAGACTTCTCTCAATATCTTCTAGCTGCTCACAAAAAGGCTGAGTTGTGTTAATCTTGGTGTTCCTCCCCTATTCAGTGTTAGCTAGCACTAGAACTTGAATATAAATAAGCTTCTAAATATAAGTCTGTAATAAACACTACTGTCTGCAAAGATTAATTACAAGGAAGCATCTTTCCAATTCTAAAGGTTAATATATTTGATGGGTCAGATTGTTTGGAGGTTAAAAAGCGTTAGGAGTTGCTACAGAAACAGTTTTACTCTACTCTGCCTGTATTTGGCTGGCTGGTCACAGTTTGCTTTTCCTGTATACAGTAAGTTGAGCTGAAGCAGACAAGCTGACCACTTGTTCTGTCCTGCCTGCTGCACTTGGCTGCATCCAGGCAAATCCCTTGGAGAAACACAACCAGTCCTGCCCTGAGTGCCTGCAGGCAATGCTCACTACTCAAAACTTCTTGAGAACAAGCAGCGGCTGAAGGAGGACTAGCGAAGAGAGGCAGACAAAATCTGCTGCCCCAAAAACAAAACATGCCAAGAGACTCACAAGAAAGACAAAGATATTGGGGGCGGAAGATACCTACAGACAAATCCCACCGATTTACAAAGTCAGAGATTTTAGAGCCATGGAAGACTGGACACTGCTGGCCCAGTACTGGAGCCACTGGAAAATGGGCAACTATCCCAGAGGGAAATGCCCACCCCAAAAGGGCACAGACAGCAGCTGGGTGACACTCGTTTTCAAACTGCTCTCTTTAAATTTCACTGCAATTGTTTTCTTTAACAAATTACTTTAACAAATATGTGATTTATTTATGTGCCTTAATAAATGTAGCTGTGGCTGCCTATGCACCTCTCCTGCCATCACCATCACCAGAAACAAGTGCTACAGTTCCCATGAACACTGCAGTGAACTCAGGGCCAAGTTATACTGGGAAAAACAATTGAGATCTTTCCCTTTGTTCCAGTGCACATTCTTAACCTGAAGAGATCCTTCCTTTTGCTGGCTAAATTCATGCTGTAAATCGCTGCTGGACTGAAACAAATGGAAATTTGAGCCTGTAGGGATGTGTACAACCCTGTCCTGTGACTGACAGCTCCTTCAGCCAGGAAGACCAGGCACCACAGACCTATTTTTACATTATCCAGCACAATTAGAGCATTTATTATGCCTGTATAGCCAATTAATTTCACTTACCGTTTATTTGGATCCTTTATCAGTAGACCTGATAGTAATGATTTTGCATCTGCAGACAGAGTTCGAGGAAATTTTATGTCCTCCATTAATATAAGTTCAAATAGTTTCTCATGATCTTGGTTGTAGAAGGGTAATCTTCCACACATCATCTCATACATGACAACTCCTAATCCCCACCAGTCCACTGCACGGCCATAGTCATTATCTTCTAACACCTGAGACAGAAACCAAAAGCATCTTTAAGATAGAAACTATTTCATACACCATCATTTCAGTCTGTTTGATGCATCTCTACATGAATGTGTTTCTGAGACTTTATTTTCACAGGATTTTCTACAAGGACTCAGAGCCTGACTCAGAAGTGCAGCAGTGACTCACACACACCTGAGCTCACTGAAATTCCAGGCTTACCAGGCACTGCACTGCTAAAAGCAAAATTAAAATTTGACAATGACCTGCTCCAAACAACCATGACTTCTTTTTACCCTTTGCCTATGTCCTCTTACCAGGCCATTTATACCATCCACAGCTTTAGGAAGAGACACTATCTACAGGTGCTACATGGGCACTAATGCCTCAGTTAGAAGTGTGAAGCATCTGTTTGCTCAGTCACTTCCCTCTCTTTTACCCCATCTGTCTAAAGTCTCCAATTTAGAACCACCTTAATCTTATTAAGACAAGTTTAGTTTCTTTATGATCTTTGTTTACATCAGAAGTCCTCAATGCCTTTCTCCCGCCAGTTTCATTTCATTTCATTCCATCAAATAGTCCTAACAGCGGAACAGTGCCAATGCAAAAAGACATGGCAGTGTTTATACACTACTATGTTTCCCACTAAACAATGCTTATAGGGTATTATATAAACACAGAAACTGGTCAAGTTTAACAATTTGTTAACCTAATGTCTCCAGTGTTATGCGCTCAAAAACAACTTATTCCACAGCCCTTCTCCCAGCCGTGCCAGAGAACTGGAATAAGAAATTTAAGCAGCGTGTCTTGACCTTAACACACATTCAATATTAAATTGCAGACATGGAGACAACATAGCAGCAATCACCCATAGAAATTATAAGCAATAAGGAAATTGAAGGTTACTGAATATCATTCCAGTTTCTATGAATTTCTCGTAGATCATGCCTCTTCATACAAAAAAGATGAAACCAAAGTCAAGAAATCTTAAAACAGGAGGGACTACAACTGTGTATGTCAAATAGCCAATATCTGCTGCTTAGAAGATAGAAGAGCTATCAAAAAACATTAAAACAAGAAAACAAAAAATCTTAAAACAATAATAAACAGAAAAATCAAAGAAATGCAACTGAGTAGAAATACATTTGTAAAGAAGGTAAATAATTCTTTATACAGAATTGTTACTGTATCACAGAAGGCAGATACTGAAAGGCAGCACCCTATGACCGATTTAAAAAAAAAAAACAAAACAACAAACCAACAACAAACTAATCCCCAGAAAACAAAATACTTTTTACAACACACAGACACATGCAATCACCGTCACAAAGAGCTCCTCCAGATTCAAAGTGTAAGCAGACTTACAGGAACAGTCATTGAGATACCATTGAACTGGTAGGGAAAGTATATCTTTCAGTCTTTAATGAATAAGGCAACCTCTAGAAGATCAGAGACAACTTTATCCATAAGTAGATTATCTTGCAATTGTCTAAAATGGGTAATAGAGGGCTATTGAGCTCATTTATTTGCCTCTCCTCTTGCTCCTCCAGTAAACCCAAGCCCACTCTCAAGTATCTGGGATGGCTGTTAGCAGAAGCAACGTGCAGCCTGATCCACTATGGCAATTTTGGAAAATCCCACAGTAATTAATGCATTCATACTTTTCACTGTCCTTAAGGATTAGTAGCAGAAACATGATGAGAAAAAGTATATTAAAAATCCTTCTTGTGTATATAAGATTAAAAAATCATAAATATTAACACATTAACACATATGATTTACAACTGTGCCAAAACAAACAGACTCATTACATCATTGATATTTCCAAATAGACAGTGAAATTTTGGAAAGTGTAAAATACAACAAATTATCTGAATAAGTACATATGACAAAACTAACTAAAATAACTCTTGCATTTTAAAATTAATTAAATGTTTTATGAGTTGGAGCATATTGCAAGCTATTTGCTGAAAAACTGTATATGAAATCTGTGACTCTTGTCTTTAAATCACCACTTCTTCTGCCACAGAATAAAAGCATTATATATTTTTCTGCTATAGCTATTAGCACTGTTACTGTTTTTCTCATCTGTACAGTTAGTCTTTTCTTTGGAATCTAGCAAAACACATAAAATTGTGAGACAGGGGTAGATTCTTTTCATGAGTAAGCTGAGGTGTGGCTTGCATGTGTGGTTTATAAAAGAAGGCAACAGGAAAATAAAACATATCGTTCTCTGAACCAGGCAAATCACATGGCCAATAGCTGGAGCAAATTGTATTTGCAGCTTTACGTAATTTATGCAGGACTTTACCTAATAATAATAAAAAGTATGAACAACCTTTTGCTGCATTCCCACAACAGCAACAAAGCAGTGGTACAAAGAAAGAGCCAAATGTGATTTTTAACCTCTTTTTACATAAAATCATAAAAAAGCATAAAAGCTGGATTAACTGCCTCCCAAACCCGCATATCACCAGCCGGGTTCTCATCCCCAGCTGGCAAAACTGGCAACTCTTTATTTTTGTTTAAATACCTGGTTTACAGCCAGCCAGACAAGCAAGAGCATCAAAATGGTTTCATTTAGGCAAAAGGAAAACAGCCTGAAAATAGTGTAAATAAAGCAAAATACATCTCAATTTATTTTAAAATAAATGTAATAAAATTGTGCACAATGCATTCACAGTGAAGGTACACTATTATTTCCTTTAAGTAATTTCAAATCTTCATGGTGTTTAGAATCTCCAGGATTTGTAGACTGTGTCAAATCAATGGAAGTGAAGTGCTGGAGTCCAGCAGCTCCTACAAGCTAATCTGTGCAGTTAGGGCAGGCATGAGAACATGTCTGTACACACTGCCCTAGCATTACAGAATCCTTTCCAAATAGTCCTTGGATTTGAAGGATTTGGTTTTAATTACACTGAACATAGGTCAAGAAAGCTTCAACTCAGTGCTAAAATGAACATGACATGTAGCTGCAGGCTTTGTACCTACAAATAAGTCAATCTTTTGCCCACCATGAAGTAGATAAGTGCTTTTAGAAAAGCCTCCTTTGGTTGTGAGGAGTGATACTGCTCTCCTTCCAGTAGCTGTGGGATATCCTTGTACGTGTGGGGTACCACTCTAAGCACCCAGCCAGACACCGACACCATGGAAAGTTTGATCTTTGACTCTGTGTGCTGCCTTAAGAGCTGCCTCCACCACTAGCCAGTGCTTGTCCCTTGCTATAGGGACCCTCAAATGTCCTGCACTAACATCCCAAACGCTTCATGGTCACAGCAGGACCCGCAGCAGGCCCAGCAAAACCATTGTAGAGGGTGCAAGGTCAACCACTCTGTATCTGCTGTAAAGCAATTGGTATTTCCTGGCAGTACAACACAAGGATCACACAGAACTCAGGAGCTCAGAAAGAGCACCTACCCTGACTACATACTCAAGTTAGGTGTGTTTCCACACACTTGGACTTACTTGTTTTCTTCCACAAAATATGATTAAATAGCCACATAATTCAGATTTATGATTTCCCTTCCTTCGACCTCTTCACATACACACAGCGCCAAAATCCAAGCCAAGATCTAGGTGAGGTCTTAGGAGACAAGAGCTCCAGCACAATATGACATCAGTGTGTGGATAACATTTACTGTCATCCACCCCTGACACAATCACTGTACCCAAATGACCTCCCATCACTGAGCAAAGCAGGTGTACTGACTGTACCTCAGTCTGGATGATACCACAGATCATGGGAAATAAAACTCAAAAAATTGCCATCATTTTTCAACTTGGGGAAATCTTACTCCACTTGTTTTCAGGGCTCTACCTCAACATCTGGTTCTTTCAGAGGCAGTGCCAGCCTAATCCAGGCTCTTGTTTCTGTTCTCTCACCACAGCTTCCCTTACCTTGTCAAAACTATGCAACACACTACATCAGACATTAGAAAAAAAATGGGGAAAAATTTTCACCCTAAATTCTTTTTCACCTGAATCAAGTTTTCTGACTTAAGCCACTCAATTGCCATGTGAACAGTTGCAGTAGCACAAGTGAGAACATGGGCAGCATCAGGTGTGGCATTGCTGCAGAAAGAACTGCTTGCCAATCTCTGCCCCAAAGTTACACTGACACAGAAGTTACAGTGCCTCTGCCAGCTCTTCCTGCACACACAGACAGCTGTAGCAGCTGTGCTCACTTAGGGTGAAGATTGAGGCCCTGCTTCTCTTCCCAAGCCACATTTCTCTAAAGAACTCCAGCAGTATAACAGGGTTCCAAAGAGGGCATAAACTCATTGCTGCACTGAAACCAGTACAGTTTTTACAGGCATTGCAGCTCCTCTATCTCACACCTACGCCAGCAGTGCAAGGACACAGCCTGGGTTTATACAGGTGCTTTTAAAAACAGCTGCAGAGGTGCCACTGAAGTTTGTATTTTCTCTTCTTATATAAATATGCAAAAGGTTAAGTAACACACACACTTTCTAACAAGAAAGAAACATTAGCCAGGCATCTGCTGCCAGGCATTTGCAGGTAATTCAGTGCTTTTATGGATCTTTTAGAGGATTTGGACAACATTAGCGCTTCAGCTGAGGGAGAGCTATTTATTTTACCTTAAAATTTTCATTTGTATTGTGCTCAAAACGCCAACAATACAAATAATACAGTAAAATTTTTCAATTTACTGAGATAGCAGTAAACAAGGGAAAACAAAGTATTCCTTAGTGATTCCACTGTCTCTGCACACCTTGGGGTGTCTGGAGAGCATTACTGGCAGTGACCGAGTATACAATGGGACAGTGCTTTGTACACAGAGCCGTCTGTAAAGCCCTACGTACAAAATAAACAATTCAGCTCACAGACCAACCTTTGCCTTTGTGATGATTAAGACAACACAAACACTGCAGGATTGCTAAGATCACAGTAATTCAATAAGTTTTTCCCTTACACATAATAATTTTTTTTTGGCAAGTAATTACAGATCAATGAAGAAAAATGCTCTGTATTTACATTTATTGACCAAAAAATGCACTAACTCATCTATTCCCCAATGCTGAGAAGCCCACTGTCTTGTACTTGAAAAAAAGATTGTTACTACCACTGGAAGTTTTCTCTTTCTCAGAAAACCAAACCCACAGAAATGACTTCTTCCTTTATTTCACCAGTGGCTGTAGATTTTAATCTTTAGGTTTATTAGTCAATACATCTCCAGGTCCTTTGCTTTACTCATCTCACTCCTTTAAGAGCCACATACAGTCCACAGAATTTGATGTCCATTTAATTTTATGGTGAAAACCAGCGAAAATATATCTTTTATTATCTTTATTGCTTCAGTAGCTAAGAGGTGAAAGTTATTTTGGAAGCAACAGCGTGAGACACATCTGCAAACTCCTATTTACAAGGGCTTGGGGCAGAGATATAGGAAGCAGACAACTGAATGCCAAAGAGAAGTTGATACATACACAATGCTTTTACAAGCTTCTGTGAAAATAAGTATTTTAGGAGGTGAGCCAGCAGTATAACAGGTGAAGTCCAGAACCTTTTAAGTCAGTCATGTACTTCCACTTGACCTGGGTGGAAACTAGAATTCTCCTATAATTTACTAATGACAGAACACTGAGCAAGGTGCGACTACCTCAGACAAACTGAGCTCAATGTAGGAAATCCCTTAATCCTGTCTTTATTGCATTTTCCTGAAATACAACATCCCCGAGGAGCAGAGTCTGGAAGATTTTTGATTATGCAGAAGAAATTCACAGCATCCAGAGCTGTATTTCCCACACACCTCTGAATGGTCATTAGTTGCTGTAACTTCTGGACTCTGCAAACACAGACAAATTAAGCAGCCACCTTGAGCATGAAAGCCTTCGTAAAATTCATTGTCAATCCTATGCAAAGGGTTGTTAGCATTGGGTTTTATCTCTAGAAGAACAATATCAAAATATTGGACTCATACTTTGTGCTAAGTAATCAAGGCAACTTACTATAAAAGCCATTAAATTTTTGACCTGTTAATGCTTCTCCTAATCCATCAGATATAGACCTTTAGATAGGACATTACAAGTAACTTGTTGCTCAATCAATAATTTTGACAGAACAGATGGGAAAATATTTAAACATCCAAACAAACTGCCTGCACACCTATGTTGTGAAAGAAAACTGAGAACTTGGATACACCAATGTACTGTTAATTTAAGAGAGGAAAAACTGTTTTCAATTAACCTTACAGTTCAGGTGGAGTGTATGCTCCTTAAGCATTCCTGGCAATCCTTCACACATTTGTATTGCTTTAGTTGTTGGTCTGTTAACAAATACTCATCCACATATTCTTCAACAGAAGTTAGAAAGTGTATTTGCTGGGACTTTCTATCAACTGTGGTAACAACTAAGACAATGAGAAAGTTTACAATCTAACACTAACAAACAAAGGTAATGTACACTTCTTTGTAGACACAGACTTTTACCCACATGTATGAAAATCCATCCTGCAGAAGGGTATGTTCACCAAGAATTATACAATTCAGTTACTATAACTGTATCTCGGTATGAAAAGTGAAGTGCTGCTGCATCAATAGTTAAAAAACCACTTAAATGAATGCTTACTGGTTTTATTATACACAGCTGAAAAGACAAAATGTCAAGGTTATAGATACCCTGGGAAATAGCTGAGATTTTCCACTGCTCTAATTTTTGCAGGTAGTTTTTCTCCATTTTGTATCTAGTTTGCACATTTTTTTTACTCCTGGCCCTAATGTAAACTATCTTCCTCTTACATTTTTACATTTGAGATTTCGCCCATCTCACCTAGATTTTTGTTATGTAATCCAAAAAAAAGACATAGCAAACCAAATTTTTTTTGTTTGTTTGCTGTATTAGAAAGAATATATTCTGGTATAAATGTGAATTAAGCAAAGCTTCCTGGGGTAAAGAGCATGCAATACTCTTAATTAATGCACTTAACCTCCCAGAAGAGACAGATTTCAGTAGAATTCAAACTTTAAAAAAAGAAAAGAAAAGAAAAAAGTAGTTAAGTTACTGCACATGAAAAGGAGTATTCTAACAAGGGCTGTAAGAAACCAATGGTAACACTGGGGGGAAAAAAAAGCCAAGAAAACAACCACATCACATTAAAAAGACCTCTCAAAAGACATCTTTCATAGGAGGGAAGCAAATAAAAGGAAAATAGAATTTCAGTCTACAAAAAGATGGCACTCGTCTCTCACAACTCTACCCACTCTGCCATTAGAAGAAAATCTGCAGACCTGCTCATATCTGTATTGATTATCACTGCACTAGCAATAGTCTCTAAAACATACACTGCCATAGGATGCAAGACATGTAAAAAGTAATAAATAATGACAACACTGTGATATGTCTTTCTAGTTGCTCTTTCTTCCTGAAATTATTTTGAATATTTACTGATGTTAAAAGGCATTTGTTCAGCTTTTGTTTATGCTTCATTACTCTCAGAAAAACTAAAGGCTTTTGCTGAGATGGAAATAATGTTTCTATTGATTAAATGAAAATTAAGCTTTAAGCAATGTTATTGGACAGTCTTTACATTTTTTTACCAAAAAAAAGAAGTGTTTTGTTAGAAAATTGCTCTCTGCTTTAAAGTTCTGGTTTGAATACAAAAGTTTGTTTACGGGCAGTGTTGAGCTACTGTTTGTTTCATTATTTTTGCATATTTTTACATCTTTTCCCTTGAGAAGTCTGATACTGCATGTGGACAACCGATTGTTGTGACTGGTGAGATTACCCAGGTAGCATGAAAATGCAAATTCTTATCACATTATTGGTTATCTGCTTCCAGGAGAAAGTCTAATTTTTGAGCTAATTCATCTGACATTGCAGCAATTCTTCTGTCCGTGTAACAAAGCAAAGCTTTCCTACCCTCATCTAAATGCTCCCCAGGTTTTGATCTTGGTAACAGTTATTGCCAATAAATGATGTTCTGCTCTGGATACCCTGCCTTCTCTACCTTTCATCATTTCCATCCCAAGGGCCCACTGGCAATACCAAGCTGAGAAAAGTGCTGAAATTCAAGTCACCAGCATTTTTGATGATTTAGGATCATAGAGATGGCAGAATGTGGGACACTAAAACATGGTAAGTGATAGCCAAACCAAAAAAAAGACCAAATTTGAATTTTCATGAGCTCCGAGCACTTCAAGGTAAAACAACTTCTTGCATTTTCATTTCCTCACAATGAAAAAAAATAATCTGGGGCTTGAAACTCTAGTGTAAAGAGAAAATTCCATATTGTGAATCTCCCATAAATCAGAAGGGAAAATATTTTCAGGCATAGATGCTATTCCTCCTCACCCCCCCTTCACTGGTCCCCACCCAGGAACAAAATGTTGCCAAATATACAACAGACAGCTGTTCAAGAGCACAAGCCAACACTAAACCACTCTTCCACAGGTAAAATAAATTCTATTGTGCCTTTGCTAAGAATCAGATTATGCATGAAGCATCTATGTAAACACAGAGAAAATAAATTTCAACCACCCTTCTGAAGCCAAAAGAAAAATCAGTTAAGCAAAACACAACAGCATAACTACACTGTTCAGGTACTGAGCAAACTAACTATACTTCCAAGAAAATCAGAACAGGTTATCAGAAGTTGAGGTTTTTTGGTTTTTAAGCAGAGCATTCTGCCACACCAGGAAACAGTAACACCTCATACTGTAAGTTGACAAACACCTACTGAAACACAAAAAGAAAAAATAATTATCTCATCTGTGTTGGTAGAAGACTTGGCAATTAATATTCATCAGGTTAGATACTTTATTATTTTATGGAATAAAATAGATCTCGTCATTGAATTTTTTTAAAAGATTTTTTTTAATATGACTCAATAGATACAAATGTTGAGATTTCATTAAATTAATGCAAATGAATAAGCAAACCTTGAACCCTCATAGTAAAGCACGTCCTTAGATGGGGTCCACACAAAAGATTGGTTTTTTGTTGTTGACTAGACCTTCTCTATTTACTTAGCTTTACATTTGCTTGTATGAGAAAGAGGTAATGCTGCCTGCTACAAATTAGCTCTGGTCCTACAGTTATCCTCATTACACATGTAATTTATTTACCATTACAATAAGAGGGTTAAAAGCTTTTTGTGACATCAGAAGAAAAATATTATCATAACCTGCAATACTGCCAGTGTATTATTATAAAGAATGACCTTTTTGACAGCATTCTTTGAGCATGGAACACAATTGATTTGAATTCATCATTTTAAAAGAAAGAAAGAATAAAACCACCACCTTTCTAAGTCTCTGGCTGATAAAAATTAACGTTCTATCCTTGGACAAAACAACACTATACAACATACTCTGCTAAATATATATTGAACACTCACAGGTTCCATTTCTTTTCATCAGTAAAGTTTTGGATTGAGTTTTTTCTCGGGGGGGTGGTGGGGAGGGCACTCTATTTTGTTCATTCTAACTTGGCGATCAAAGAATTTTTATTTTTACACTATTACAGAAGTGCATTTTTCTAGGTTTCCAAAACCACCTTATTCAACCTTCCCCATCTGTCACCATCTGCTTCTTTTTAGCATGTACTTTTTGTGTGATCACATAAGCATGTGAAAAATAACTAACATTCAGATGATTGTCTGCTGGTACATTTGAGGACTGGGCATAATAAAAGTGAACTGCCAAAACGTACTTAACACTTCTAATTTTGTTGGGTCTTGCATGTAAGCTACATTTGATTTTCAAACTGTTTTACAGTTGGAAAGTTGATCAGGTACTCTAACTCAACAGTAAAACTGAGACTACATAATTAGCTCAGCACTAAAAAGATTGTATTGAAAGGGAGGAACAAAACCCAGAAATATATCCACACGAGTTCACACATCCCTCTTGACTGAGTCTGTCTGCACAATGTTGCCCGAGGCACAGGATAAGATGCTGCAAGCAGCCTACTTCTGGACAGGCACAGCCTGAGTCTTCTCTCCAAGCTACCACAGGACAAGCATAAAGGACTCTCATATTTACAAGGGTGTAAGAAATCTCATAGAAAATGACTGGAGAAGCAAAGACACTATGCCAAGGGTAGAAATGCATAGACATACAATTCCTTAACTATGCAGCAGATCCTGCTTCCAGCTTTAGGTGAAGAGTAATTGGAAAATGCCATCACTGCACAAAAGCTGACTGACAGAGGTGTCTGTTTCCAGGACTCTATCGTGCTATGACACAGCATTTCTGCTTGTAAATGCACTTCCCAATACAGTTTTCACAGGAAAAAAAACAAAACAGGACTAAAGCTGGAGAGACAAACTTACCTCCACTTCTCTAAAAATGCATCAACCTCACTTTATGAAAATGTCATACAGAACTCTTTTCCATTTTTTTAGAGCAGCACCAATACATGCCTATCAGGTCTTCAGCAAAAACATATGAACCAGAATACCAGTATGGTTTTATCAATGCAGACAGTTTGGTAGAGTGTGTCATTGTCCTTCCTCTAAAGAAGGAGTTTACATTAAAGAAAGTGAACAAAATAAAAAGAAGCACAATAAAAACAAGAACTGTCCCTTCCCCTAGATAAACCCTAACAATCAATCTTCCATTAGTGCTTACCAGTGGTAACAAAATATGAGTGAGAACTTGCCCTCTAGAGAAAAGTGGGAAACTGAGCTCAACATAAAGCTTCTCTTCCACTGCCTCTTTTTCTTCAAGTCTTAGGAGTTCACACCTGTCTTAAAACCTTGTGAATGCATATCCATGTTGCAACACCTTAACAGCAGCGTTCTCTTAATTTATGCCATTTCCACAAATTCCCTTTTCCATCCACTACTTCTAGAGGTGGAAAATAATGGCACATACCTACTATTTATAAAAAGTTGCATAGAACTTCAAAAAGCACATTACTTTGATACCTCAATTATCCTCAAATTCAAATGAAATTTAACAGACAAAGAGATTAAAAGGAAATTGCATAAGTCACGACAAAAATTATTCTGTCCTTCGGTTCCTCTATATTTCTAACCAAACAACTCTTCAGTAAGCTTCTCTTCAGTTTCAAGTTGCTCATCAATTCCTCCTGGCATTTGTGTCTCCCTGCAACATACCTTACCAGTTCCTACTTAGAAAAGATAAACAAAATAACATAATCATCTTTATTCCAAACTCTCTTTCCTGCCCAAAATAATATTTTTCCCCATTACAAAATTTCTAATCTCTAATCTGTGTTTTCTGATCTATCACTCTACCTGTGACATCATTACATTCATTTCATTAATTTCCTTTCCCTCCTGTTAGCTTCCCTTACTGTCCTCCTTCAGTGTACTCAAATTCTTTTCTCTATCCCATAAGAAAAGGGAAAAAAAGGGGAAAGAGGGAGAAAAAGGGAAAAAGGTGAAAGAAGGGAAAGAGGGGAAAGAGGCTTCAGCTGCACTACCCATGCAACTTCATTTTCTCTGTAGCAGAGTGAGCTGAAGTTTTAACACTCTCACCTTAGCTGATATCTCTCAACTGGCCTGCCTCAGTTTACCCACAGTGCTGACTGCTTTCATCAAACTGTTTGCAAACAAGTGCCTTCCTGCTTCTCCCGGCACTTCAAGGAGCTCTTCTTTAACACTGCTATTATTGCAACTCCTATCTGCATTAAAATCCCTGATAAGAACAATGCCTTGTCATGGTGCCTGCAAAACCTGGAAGCACCCATCCCCCTTGTTAGCTTGTCTCGGTGCATTTCAGCCGTTCCCTCTCTGCCCACACACACAGCACTTAGTTTCAAGTTGTATCAGACAAGTTACATGGTAGATCATCATAGTCTCACTCCAAAAGATTATCAGATTGCCTTTGGCAAATATCCTGATCCAATCCAAGCAGGTGTTAAAAGAACAAAAATAAATGTATAGCTGCACAAGTGACAAAATGCTTTTCCTGACTCTATTGTCAGCTTCTTGTAATCTGTATATAACACAACAATCTTAGAAAATTCACTTCAGTTCCTGAAAACATGGAAAAGTTTGGGTTTTCTTGTTATAAGCATGCCTGCTTTCCCTTGCTGAAATCAGTCATAGAACTTTGATGGCCAGGTTCTAGACTATATCAAAGCCACATCCTTCCCAAGAGGAACAGCTGTAAGTAAGAAATTACATGCAGTGTGAGGAGAGACAGCAGCTGCCTCTTGATAAGAGTTCTATTGTTCAGTCCTCCGAGATAAAACTCAGGAAATGATTGATTACACATGAACTCTCTCTCGTTCCCATTTTTAGAATACCAATCACTAAAAAAAAAAAAAAAAAAAAACAAACACTGGGCAAATAAGCATTGTATAATTGATCTTAATATTTCCTTAATCCTCACAGGTCTTACTTTAAAATAAGTTACAGGACATGCACATCTTCTGTCTAGGGGTAAAGGCTATGAATCTGCTCCTTTCTTGTTCAGTGTCACATACCCTTGAGTGACTGTAACTGCATAAACTATATAGAAATAGTTTGCTTTTTTAAATAAAATGCAACTGTTCTTATAGGAATGCATCCATCTAATCTGTACATATGAACCATTTTTATACATATTCATCCACCTAGTCTGTGTTTTTATGCCAATAAAATATAATTATATCCTTCCATTTTCCCTGTTATTAGAATAGACCTACACATCACTGATCACCTACATCTTTTAAGAGTCATTTGAATGACATCAGTGAAGTCCCTTACAGACTTGTTCAGAGTCAAAACAACTTCTCTTCTGTTATTAGAAAGATTTAAAACTTCAAAAGTAATTTCTGGTATTTAAAGCTTGTCTCTCCCATGACACCAAAGCTTAGTACCACATTTGACTGCTCTCCTATAACAAAGACTGTGCACTTAGTCCTATGAACTTGAACTGAAATACAGAGATCCAGAAACTGTTACCTCATCCAAGGAAACATCCTTATAAATGATCAGACCCCAAAGAAATTTTACTTCTCTGCCCAAGTAGCTTCATTTCCTGAATGTTCTGTTAAAGGGAGTCTGTACTAGTCTGTATCTTTCTTATCAGGTCTCATCCTTGACAGTCAACTGAAAACTATCAAAATCCAAACTGCTCTTAAAAGACTCACAGGTATATTTACAAGTACTCTCCTCAGTTTTATTCTTTCTTTTTTAAGCAAGTGATACTGCCTGTAAAAGACATGTGGTCCTGTCCTACCTTTGCCACTCCAAAACAGCAAAAGAAGCATTGTTTGGGAAAAAAAAAATCAAGCATACATCTGTGTTACCTAAATGGGATCACAATTCATCTTTTTCTCATTGGATCTACAAATATTTTCTGACACCTCAATGATCCCTAGTGTGACAGCTTACCTTGAAGAATAACAATGGAAACAGACTTTTAAGAAATAGTTTCTTTGTCTTGAAAAACTGCTAAGTGAGAAATTGTAACATTTTATACCTTTCAAATGGGGGATGTCACAGATTCTTACAGCCGAGGGAATTATTAACTACTACCTCTACACTTAAACATACACAAAAAATTAGGCTTGGGTTAGTTCTACAGCAGATGATAAGGGTAATTTCACTATTATACAACCAAATTATTCTCAAAAAAACTATATAATTTCACAAACAAAAAGTTACTTGCTCATTTTTCAATAAGTGTGACAAATGTACATCTGTACTGCTAACAAATATAAGCCTTGCTATTTGGCAGTGGCAACTATTTTCTTCCCAGAGGATGTGTTCATACCCCTACTGTATTTTATGCTCAGCACATAGTGATACAAGATGAACACAGTCCATGCTATTTTAATTTTCTTTAGACCATAGAAAACTGGTGTTGGATATCAGGGAAGGGCTAGGGGATGCACCTATGGACCACTTAGCCAGAAGCCCTGCATACCTTGAACAGCTCAGTGTGTGGTGAAGGTACTCATTAACTTCCATATGGGTTTCACAAATGATAAATCAGTGATGGTCCAGAATTCTATCTCCACAGATGCAAATTGACTCTAACTTGGCAAGTTCATTACAGTTTTGGTTTTTTTTTTCTGTGGCACATCATCCATTTGATCTCTGCATGGACAGGAGCATTTTTCTAGATCTCCTAATTATCTACACAGTCAGTGTCAGGTCCTATATGAGAGGTCAGGCCCTATCAATGTGAGATGAAAAAGTCTATTCAACAGAGGGTCAGAAGGACTATTTTGATCCCAGAAACAGAAGGTCTGTGAGGAAAATGCAGCAACAGGTAGGATCATTTACTCATCAAGAGTAATTCTGAAATTGCCCTGGATAATAATTCTGTATCAATCCACAGAGATACCTTCACATCAGACACTGCCATGCAAGGAGGAAATATACCTTAATCTGTCTTAGCTACTTTCCTCTCTTACTGTTGGAAGCATCGGCAACCTAGTTTTTGCAAAAAGATGGAATAGTAAGGAGGACTCCATATATCAAACAATGGTGCAAAAGGCATTGGGGAAACCAAGTTTGGAACCGAAACCACAATTAGTACAAAAGGAAATATTAAGTCAGTTTTGAGGCTGGATATAGATTCCCATCAGTGCAGTGTTCCTGGGGTGGTAGGCAGCAGTCCCAGGTTGCCCAGGTGCGTTAAACAAGTTGCTAATCTAGTGTTCTCTATCAGCAGCCAGGAAGTACATGGAAAACTGAAGTAAAAACCTGAAGAAGGGATGCATCCATCACAGCTGACACAGATGAAAACAAAGGATGCAAAGATATTATTAAAAGGACAGATGATGGATAGATTTCCCCATATAACTGGAGAATTAATATCTTGCCACTAAAGAAAGGCTGAAAGGTATCTGCCTTTAAACCTACCATGACCAGGCAAGACATAAGTACATGCTGCCATCTGTCTTGGGATAGACAGGCAGGAATTCAGCGTGGTAACAAGATTAAAGTCCAGTGGTAACATCAGGCTCTCATGCTCTGAAGTTTGCCACAAGGCAGTAAATCTTTGGCGCCTGAAAATTATTTCTGTGGCCTGAACTGCAAAGAGAAGTGATTTTTGAGCATTGGTTCTCTGAAGCATGTTCACAAACAGACTGGAGGACCCAGGCTCTTGATGGTCCCTTCTTCAGTCAGCTGCCCTGACAAAAATAGGTACAATTGTCTCAGGTGAGCAGCTATCCTCCTAAAGATGTTGAGTATTCTCATGCCATATCAGTAACCTCTCTGAGGGAAAAGGGAATGAGTTTCCTTGTTCCCAAGGTTAATGAAGAGTCAATTTCCTTCTAAACAGATTTTTACAGGGCAGGTCTCCAAAAACACTCATAATGGGAGGTAGAGCAGAGAACTGGGGCTTCAAGAGAGCAGAAAAGCAAACTGGATCAAGTAACTTGCGCTGAGTGTCTAAAACCAAGTTTGATGAAAGAGAGCTAACATGTTTTCAAATGAGTCAAGGATGATAGTACCAGATGTATGAAGAGAAAGTTAGTGGCTCCTAAAAATACTGCTGTTTCCTTTACTGTTGGAGAAAGAACATATCAAAATATCTTCCTATCATCCAAAATGGATTCAGTAACTCTACCTATCATATTGACTTATAGCCAAGTATTAGCAGTTTCAATTTCCTCTGTGATTGCAAACTGAAAGGGATTTTAAGCAATTTAGAAAGACTCAAACCTACGTACCTAGCCATCCTAAAATCTTAATTTCCAGCCAGCACTATCCAGAAGGTGATGTGTACCTGTTTGTTTGACATTCCTTAATTTCAAGGTTTAGAATAAAAAACAAAATGCAATCAAAATTGCTTATTGAAACAGGCTCCAGGGCTTGTGGCTGCTACTGAGGGTTCAGTGCTGCTGAAAGTAAGAGAAGGAAGACCTGTGTCTAATCAGTGCCTCCTCCCTTCAAACTAAGGCAGGTTGTTCTTCAAAGGCAATACGTAGTAACAAGACTTTTATTGTAGTGCAGAGTTGCTGCAAGAGGTGGGAAATCCCTCTGAAAACTCTTTAAAACTTTCTTCAATGAAATGGTAGGACTGAAGGGCCTTTTAAAGCCCTTTAGCTTGGCTAGAAAGTTATCTCAGTATGAGGTGTGCACTATGTCAATTAGAAATCCTGATTGCTGACAAGAGGGGAAATAAGGGCTAATTCAGCATCCACAGAATCCTTAGCTAAATTAAATAAAAATTAGGCTGTCTTTCATATCGCTGCTGGAATTGTATTTGGCAGCCCCTGAGAAAAGGCAGAATGACATTTCTGAGGACCACAATCAGTACTGTTGACTGAAGCCAGGCAGGGCCAAAACACAATCTTGGTGGTGCCTCCCTTGCCTTTTTTCAGCAGGAACCAGTGGCAGAGCTGTCAGCACTAATAATAATGGAGCAGATCACTTGGATGACTTGAGCTTCCACAACAGATTCTCAAGTGGCCAAACCAGAGCTCCAATCAAAGTTCCTGCAAGGGGAACCAAAGCAATGTCTTGATGTTCATCTTTTTATCAATCCTTAAGGAGTGTGATGCCTGGCACTCTGAGTGCCAGCTAATGGGAAAGATGGGGTGGCATACTCTGGGATGTCACTTCTGCTCACATACTAGGAAACAGACAGTTTTGGTGCCCACCTCAACCAGTTCGGAGGTTGACACACTCAACTGCTTTTAGCAGAAATATCTAAAATTTCAACTCCCTCTCCCTGCAACCGGGGAATTCAGATAAAACCCATCAAACTCAGTACCTTCCTATTCCCCCTCGCCTCCACTGAGGCTATATAAATGCTAGTTATACAGCTCAGTTAAGCAGGATCATATGTTCCAAGTGACAGACAGATGGAAGATTATTTTTGAAGAAATCATTGGAAGATAAAAACTTTAAGAGTGGAAGGCAAACATAAGAAGGAAAATGCACGTTAGAGGCCTTTTTAAACACTAAGAAGCAGAGCATCAATACATATACCATCACCACAAAGAACAGCAGCACATTCCATTCTGAATAACAGCTATAGGGTATTAATCAGGCAGACTGTCAGTCTAAAATTAAATGGAAAGGAAACATTTTATACAGTATTATAAGAAAATATTCTAAATCATACCTCAGGTGCCAGGTATTCTGGAGTACCACAGAATGTTTTCATAGTTGCTGCATCTGTGATTCCTTCTTTGCAAAGTCCAAAATCTGTAATTTTTATGTGTCCATCTTTATCCAACATTAGATTTTCTAACTGTGTGTTGGGGAGAAAAATATTCCCTTAGTATTTCTTAACAGGACAGATCAATGTATTACATCAATTTTGTAAAAAAAAGAGCTATTCCTTGCAAAAGTATGTAATTCTTTTGTAATTAAATACAGCATCAAACATTACAGCATTTAACAGTTTTACTGCCACACAAGTTACATAATTAGTTAATACTTAAATACAGTTTACAATAGTAAATCTCAGGTCAGTGACTTCAGAAGTTTCCTTTGGTCTCACATGATAGTCACTGATCAAGATACCTTTTACTTTCTATACTGTCATAAAACAGCCTGTATCCATAAATCCTTAAAATACCTCCAACTTCAGAACCTTTTCAATAATAGACAGAATTTGGGATAGGGCAGCTACTGGTAAAAACACCCCTGAGGTAAATTCCTCCTTGTCTACTTGCAAAGGACACTTCTTAAATTGTGAATTTATACCTCTGTATGCTTTTTAAACATATGATTCTTGCTTTGAAATGGGAAAGCATTCATTATAATGGCTAATATCACTTTCCCAAAAGGTTTCAATTAGCTGTACTTAAAATACAGATAGAACTGAAACCAAGGAAAACATTCTAAACAACTTTTCTCAACAGAAAATGGTTTGGTTTTTAACTTATTATAAGGCATGTAGGGAAAATACCAACATAGAACAATCACAGCCCTGTCATTCTAAGTCTGCATAAAGCCTGAAATACAATCAAAAGTATAGATTTCCTGTTGAGGTCCAGTGTGTTATAAAGAAAATGTAAATAGTCAACACGAAAAATAGAAGATTAATGATGTCAAACTCCTCTTTCTTTATTATTTAGTACTTAAATAAAAAACTATCACCTATCATTCCTTGACCATACAATTGTATATTCCCCCAGGATTTCACAGCATTTCACATTATTACAACAGATTCTGCTACAAACAGGTAGCCCAGTATTTTTTTTCTGATTGCCTTCCTGAGCAGAACTTGCCTACCAATTCCTCCTTCTTCTGGGTTTCTGTACAAAGGATTGCATGAATGAATTCCACTACTGTGCATATACAACAGGAAAGCACAATTTCCTGTACATTAAATTGAAGGCTTGTCACAGAAATAAATTTGTCTCATCATGGAATTTAGAGGTTCCTCCTACGCAAGTTAGAAAATATTCCTGTTGAAAACAGAGGTTATTTGTCCATATAACATGGTCATAGTGTGTAACAGGGTACCTGGCAACTGTATATCCTGGCAAATCTAAAACAAACGACATTCCAGTAAAAGGAATCTTTCCCAAGACACAAAAGACAAAATAATTTTTTAATCAATGCTGAAATAAATTCTTTTTCTGTTGAAGTATTCTGAATTTTTTTTAATGTTCCCAATGCATACAGAAACATCTCATTGCTGAGATAAAAAGAATGCAGTCACATTGCCCCAGTTCACCATCTCCCTTGTTTCAGGACATTGAGAATTGTATTTGAGATTTGTGCTGAAATCTAAGTTGTTATGAGTAACAGGGCAGGGGGTGGGAGGATGAGGATCAGAAGTTTAAATCTCCTTCAGGTGTTGCTACTACAGTACCCTGTTTCATTTTATAATCAAATTAAAGTCAGGGAATATACCCATCTAGAGATTACTACATCAAACAACTTCCTCCAGCACACACAGAACTTAAAACTGAACACAGATTTTTTTTTTCCACATTAACTCTGAATAGTGCAACTTTATAATTACTTTGTGTTTGTCCCCATAGTCTCTGCAAAAACAAAAATTTGATTACTTTTTTTCCTTTCTTTTTTTACCTTGAGATCACGGTACACAATCTTCCCAGAATGCAGATAGTCCAGGGCAGAGACAATTTCTGCACCATAGAAGCGTGTGCGGTCCTCTGAGAACACGCGCTCTCTCGACAAATGGAAAAACAGCTGCAGGGTAAACAGCAGGGACAGGATTGTAATAATTACTGATTTAGTGGGGGAAATTAACACAAACATAAAACACCTCTCATCACCATATTGTGATGATAGATAGTGTACTCTCAGTGGACACTCAGCACTCTTAGACAGCAGCTGGCTTATCTTTTCCAGGTTTCCAAAGGGAGAAAGCGAGCTGTTAAATCAGCGTTTTAATCAATATACCAATCTTGTTTAAGGCATTCTGTTTGCTACTCATTTAACCTTCAGTTACCAGAGGAAAAAAAAAAAAAAGAAGAAGTACTCAACAGCATCATTCTGTACTTCTCCCTCTGCAACTTCCTCAGATTTTTTGCTTTAAGCCACTGAGAAATATCACTAAAATGTGCAGATTTTGGTTCTGCCTCATGTTTTTCACTGCTTTAGTAACTTTTCTTTGAACTGGAAAAGGTTTAGTTCTTCAATAGACTTGGACTGAGCAGGGAACTGGCATTTTCCAAACCACACATTCACACTGCTAGCAGTAGTAGTCCTAGAAAAAGCAAATCAACAATGCTTAGGGCTTATAAAAACAAATCTGTGTATTTAGAGTATTTCTTTGCTACAATGTAAACACTGGTTTGGGTGTTTTGTCTCTTCTTTAATACTTTTGAAGTAACAGCACTTTGCAGGCACTTGAAAGTCTTTCAGCAAACAATAATAGTCACTATGTATTGCCAGTAATTTCAGCTGCAATGAAAAAGTGTAAGATAAATCTCTGTAAGGTTGTCAGTATCTTAATGGATAAAACACCACCCTCAGAATCCGGAACAACATCTAAAAAAGCACATTTTAGCTATTCAATTCAAATGTTTTCTAAAGTGGTGAGTTTTAATTACTGTTTAAAGCAAGTCTGGGTAATTCTTCAAGCAAAGATTAGTGAGTATATATTTCTGTATTCTCCATAAGACCAGATCAGCCATGTTACAATGTTTTTGGCTTCACCACAGGAGCTAACAATCAACAAAACAAAAATAAAAAATGGTACCATTTATAAATTAAACATAGACAGTGAAATCCACAACAGCTATGCATGCAAGCTTGGGTGGGTTTTTTCACTGTTTAAAGTATCAAGTAGATGAGAACTGTGAAATGACAAGGTAGGTTAAAAATTACCCAAAAGCCAACCAGTAAAAAAAAAAGCCAATGATGTGCTTAATCTGTCTTTATCACATCCTACTTTAGGCCTTTAGAAAATCTACACTATCCACAAGGCACAGAACAGTGTAGGAATTACTGCAGCTATTTTCAGTGGGTAGGCTTCTGGATGTGGCACTTGGGGATAGGGTTTAGGGATGGTTATGGTGGTGCTTGGTTGATGGTTGGACTAAATAATCTTCAAGGTGGCTTCAAACCTTGATAATTCTGTGACTTTTCAAAAAAGTCACTGCTATGGACTAGAAGTCAACTTCTTTCCTGAGAACTGTAATTCATGATAGATGTATCACTTTTATCTTAGCCTAAACAAAATTCCCAGTAAACTGAGCCTTTTGGCATCATATATCTGTATAAGCAGAGACTTCACAGGATACAGAAAGTGCACTATGATTTAAAGAAAATATTTAAACTTTTGTTCATTGTATCTGGATTCCCCTTTCAACTTTTTTTCCAGTGCTCAAGACACCCTGTGTAAAAAAGGCAAACCCGCATGACAAGGAGGATCCTTATTTTGCAGGTGTGCCTGTTGCTCCTGTTGCCCACCTGTTCAGGCACAAATCCCTGGTGGGCAGGAGCCCTCTCTGTGTGACTTGCTCTCCGTACTGATGGCCCAGTGACCAGAGCAATCACAAGACCCACCCATGCTAAGCAACCAAGTATGACTCCATGAAATTCTTCATGCATTACCAAACTGGGAAAAGAAAAGTACCTTTCCCAATTTTTGTGGTCCTTTCCACACATTTCTGCAGTATTTAAATAGAAAACAAATACTGCTAAGTAGAATTTCATTCACATAAAGCAAAATACAAAATTTACACAATTTATGCCTTTATGTCTGTTTCGTGGTCTCTCATAAATAATAAGCTAGTGCTACTCATTTTTAAGAGTGGTTTTTTTGTGTTGATGGATTAAAAGTAATTAAAAAAACAGATCAACACACTCTGAAAATTTGTAACTTCCAGTTAGTCCTACATTTCATATCTATTCCAAAGGACTATTGCAATTTTCTGTTTGAAGGAGACTAATCCAGTAGCTGAACAGCAGCCTTAGAAAATTCTCAAACTTCAGGATACTTGTCACCAACATTTTTGTTTTAGTTTCCATTTAAAATGTCCCAAATCTGAATCTAAAACTTCATAGTCTGACAATTAACATATAAAAAAAAATTACTTTCTTTATTGTTTATTTCCAACAAGATTATTGATATTAATTAAAAACAACAACTTCAAAGTAAAATGACCAGTTAGAAACAACTAACAGCAGTTGTGTTCGTCAAAGAAACTGTGAGCTTCTGAGTCAGCTTATTTTAATGTATATGTGACACCACAGTCACTCTTCCTCACATTATTATAGCACCTAACAGAGCTGTCACCAAACCATACTTGCTAGTTTTGAATGAAGAATGTACATTTAGATGTAAAAATGCACATTTAAAGCACATTCATACACTCAGATATATGCTAAAGATATTAAGCAGATTCTAAAATTATAACAGGGAAAGCTGGGAGATTACAGGGGGATTATAGCATAATTTTCAGCTAATTAATTAGCTGGTTCACTATTTCAGAATAATTCTGCCACTGTGTTCTATTTACAATTGTCAGAACAGGAAGATTATATTTATTAAATCAAAGAAGGAAAAGAAGAAATGTGATGCAAGGTTAGAAAAAAAAAGGTTTCCAATATTTTCACTATTTATTGATTTACAGTTATTAAATATGTGCCATAAAATCACAGAAATTGCAATAGAAATAGCTTTGGCACAAAGAAAGCCATTTTACACATAATATTTTTGATGGCATACACGAGGGTGTTATTGTTACAGTGACGACTGGAGCTACAAATTTCCTAGTATGCCTTTAAAAACTAAACAACAATGCTGTCATTTTTCCTAATAAAAAAATTTAACGGAAAAACTTAAACAAAGATCAAACATAGAAGTATATTCAGCTGCAAATCCAAGCATGCCAAATATATAAAAGACACAACCTTGTATCAATTGATATGTTAAAATTGTACACACAATAGTGACCTACTTAGCATGTTTCAAAGTTGAATGTCTGGCTCTTGGTGTTGTGTACTGAGTTTGTTCAGCACTGCATTTTATATTTGAGTGTTGATTTTGCAAAGCACTTGCAGTAGCAACCTTGAAATTTCAAATAATTTATTTATTGTTTCAGACTTTATTCTGCTTCTTGGCACATTCTATAACCAAAGAAATATAGCACTCTTATCATGGACTATCATAATTTAAGGTTAAGGAACATATTCTTGTTTACTTTTTTTTTTTTTTTTTTTTTTTTTTTGGTTAAGTAGGTTGTAAATCCTCTGTCTTTTTCTTTTATTTTTTTTTCTAGGCAGTAATAGCACTTGTTCAATTACAACAAGCCATTTAGTTCTCTCCTGCCTAATGAATGGAAGTAAGAGCTGTGCAACAAAAATGCCAAAAGGAACAGAGATTCAGAATTCTTTTGTGGAGAAGTATCTGAACAAATTTTAGGGTCTAATTTTATTATACACACAATTACCAATTAAATTGGTTACAAAGTACAAAATCTGGAATTATCCTTAAATGCAGAGTGAGGAAGTTAATCAACTTACTAGTCAGCTGAATCAGAGTACTCTGCAGAGTAATGTATGTAATAGATTTAATTCCTAAAACATTTTCAAACTTTAAAGCAAAATACTGGAAATAAAAACTGGGAAACATACACACCAAAATTATTCCCCAAAAATAAAGAGCCATTTGGTCAACTCAGCTAAGCCAGATGAATATTTGTTTTCTTAAAATATAATTTCAATTTCTTAATGCTACTTTAACATAATTCCTTCAGTACAACAAAGGTATTGAAAAGTAATTACAGTGGCAGATGCATCCCTCTAGCTACACACTGCAACATAGCCCATGATCAATAGACATTGGTAAACATTTCACCCATGGAGTCTAAAAGCAAAACCAAAAGAAGATAAAATTAAGCTTTTGGCCCACAACAGTTATTTCAAGATTGTGCATTCAGCAACAGGAAAAATGTTCTCAGTATAAGGAAAACATATTCAATATCTCCATCTGAATAATCTGTTTGGAAAAAAATCCTCTAATGTTTTTTTTTAGTATATTAAAATACATAATATGCTGGGGTTTTTTTTAATGGAATCCAAAGGATTTGACTGTAATGCTTTGTACACTGTAAAAGAGCACACACTTACACACCAGTAAAATTGATGCAGTTGCATTTGCATTGTAACATGTTCTCTTACTAACTAAGCCCAGCCTACTTGAAGTTACATAGGCAAGGTAAGGCAAAGATAAATTGTTACTAATGCAGAGGGATATTAACTTCACTGTGCATCTAGATTTTCAATAGATATAAAAGATTCTTGCTTACAGTCATTTAACACAACTACTTCTCCTCCTGTAGGAAGTTCTGTGCCCCTTTCCTTGACTTTTTTTCCTTTCTAGACAGAGAAAGAGGAAGGAAAGACTCCTACTACTGACCACAGTTTTTATTACTGTACTAGGGCAGAAGCCTAAATGGTGGCATTTTCTTGCTTTCACCTGGGTAGGAGACAAGAATATGTATACAAACTCCAAGAACTCCTTCATGAGGAGAACTGTTTGGGTAATAGTGCTCCTGAAAGACATAATCCATGAAAATTCCCAACAAATTGATTCAGGCACAATAGTTTACCTTAAAAAAAACATAATTTAAATGAATTTTAAACAGAAACACACTGAAGGTAGAACAGCACTGAAGAGAATCAAATCAACATGGTACATCTACAGTCAATTTCCCACTGGAAGGACAAAATTAAAACATGAGTTTTCAACACCTTTAACAGTCAGCATACATAGGGAAATGTAACTTCCTTGGAACACAGAATAGTAGATAGAAGCAGCAAAAGAAAAAAGTCTATCATATAACCTGCTGGCTAAACTTTGAGCAACCTACTTTCAGTGACTCTGAGTTAATAGCAAGGCTATTTTTACAAATATGAAATCCTCTGTATTTTTTGGGAGACACTGACTAAAGTCTGAAATGCACAAGAAAATTTTGTAAGAGTAAAGATTTTCCTATGAAAAAAGACAGTTTGTCCAACTTACTATTCCAGATCTCTAGTGAAAGAGAAGCATGTGGGCAAATCAAGAGAGTTCCCACAAAGAATACTGCCTACTCCCAAAAGGCCATTTTTTCCCACTGTGGCAAAACTTCAGAGTTAGCTTCATTGAATTAGAGAACCACCAGCAAAGTACATGAGCAACACTGACAAACAGCAGCACCGTACCTGGAAGAAAGTAACTCAATCCTGGCACGAGTACATTGCAATTGCAATCCCCAAAGCAAAGGCAGGCTGCCACCCCCAAACACGACACATGACACTTGCAGTTGTAGCCAGAAAGTTGCACCACCAAATGCAGAGAAATGCATTGACCAAACTGCAATTGACCAAAATACAGCCAGAGCATCCTTAATCATAAGAAAGGAGTTAAAAACATCCTCTGTGGGTTCTGCTCTGCATTCAAAGATGATGGGAAAAAAGACAAATAGCTAAATTCAACTTTCAAACAGTCTCCCCAGAGATTACAGAAATGCAGCAAGATCCTACACAGGGGAAAACCATGAAGAATTAGCTAGTTTATAAGACAATACTTAAAATTCGTTGCAGACAGCACTGACTTAATATTGGTGATGTAAATTCAATGTCAAATAAGCCAGCTGAGTGTCCAAGAGAAGGCTATTATCCCTTTACTGCCAAGGGAGATTTTTGTATCTGGTTCAACATCTGTGATGTGCAGAACTGAGTTTATACATTGAGTTTAACAAGCCATCCTCCCATATGAGAACCCTATAGCAACATATTTAGGCACGGCTGGTAGAGGATGGCCAAGGACAAGTTGAGATCCAATGGACTGCAGGCGTTGGGATTATAGCCCAGCAGTTTTACTGCAGAAGACAGCCAAAACATAATGCAAAGCATTACATATCATGCCACAGCAATTCCTGAATGAAGAAAGTCTTTTAATTAAAAAAAACCTCCTAGTGGAAACACTTAGTCCTTTAACATTATCATGAAGCATACAGTTGACAAAATAAGGAAAATCCCTCAGTTCATTTTGTAACAAGACACAGTCTGAATAGCAAACAGCATCTGAAAGGTAGATAAAAGCCCTCTTCTTTGATGGCAGTTCTCTAATTCCATTTGCTGGGTATCATTTTTGATATTTCATTCTTTAGTAAGCAGCTGGAGGACAGCAATGGCTTCAAAGCTAACAACACTCTAAGAAGTTCAGCGCTTTAGTTGAAATTTCCAGAGTATCCAGCAAGTGAAGTGGAGACAAGCAATGAAAAACATGAATGCTCCACGCATTTCCAATAGATATTTGTAATAGTTACAGCAAAGAGAGCACACATTTTGTATTAGGACAAAAGTAACCCTCATCAATATTATTTTTGCTTATTTACACTGGATTATGACTGTTTCATGCCAGAGCATGCTATAATATGCTTAATTAAAAAGAACAATAAGCAAGTATATGTAATTATTTCTCTAGCATTAAATTATCTCTCACTATACAGAAGCCTAATTTTTTCAGAAAAGGAACTAGTTTTGACTAAAAAGTTAAAAGAATATGTCAACTTTTTTAAAAAATAAAACACTTCAATTTTTTTTAATGATACCAGAGAGCACAAAGGCAAGGAAAAAATATACCATTAAAAGTGTAATCCAAAGACAGCCTTACTGTTACAAGTGCAGAACATCTTTCTTAAACTTACCTCTCCTCCGTTAACATACTCCATCACAAAACACAAACGATCCTTTGTCTGGAAGGAATATTTCAAGGACTTGCAAAGAAAACAGCAAAATCAAACCAATTATCATCTTATATTAACCCAATATCTTGCACTTAAACTGTAAACAAATTTTATCTTTTTAAGCAGAAAATTCTGATTTTGGCAAGAACTTTATGAGTAATTAAAAGTGTTACTTTTTATCTGGAGCTTGAGATGAATTAAGACAAAAACTTTCAAATGTTTCTTCATCTCTGCTACATGTCCACTGATATGAAAGCATCATGCTTATTACAATAAAGTATTAAATGGGTACTAAAACACAAAATTTCATACAGTACCACCTATGTCCACTCACTCTACTTTATGATGTCCACTTCCACAGTGCCCATGAAGAGAGAGATAATCATATTCTTTTTCATTTCTTCCAAATGAAATTTTAAAAGTCATCCTAACATCCAGCATGCTTTCATTTCCAAAGCAAGGTCTTTCTAGTTTCATATTATGGAATGTTAAGGATGCTAAGTGCCAAATTAATATATTAATTTCCATACAATTTTAAAGTTGCAACAGATGTTATGATCTTAATTAAAAATTTTGATTTGTCAATGTTGACTTATCAATGATAGCACAGAAAATCTCCAGATGAAGGCTTGGTCTAAAAGAAATGAAATGTAGTAGAACTACATGTGACTAAACTGCATATCTCAATATAAAACTTGCTGAAGAATAACAGAAAGATAAGAAGATATAACTGTAGTACCATTGTTGCATTTTTTGATGGGAGGCACCCCTACTCCTGCTTACCATTACACTCTAATTGAAGAAACATTGCAGGACCTCCTTCATCTTTACTGAATTTCCAAGGATATTTTGGCCCACCAATGTAAATGCAATCCTCTGCATTCCAAAAAAGTTAAGTTTTTCTAAATAGGAAAGCTTCCATGCTACACTTTGAAATTTTAATGCAAAATAAAAAAAATAGCCTGGGTCAAAAAGCATGTTCATTATATTTTGAAACATAGGGAAGTATTTTTTAATATATTCTCAAACAAGAGGAATCAGAATTGCTTCTACAGAAGAAAGTCACCTGTAAAGTTAAATCAATTAATTGTAATTTGTTATGAGTCTCAAAATTTTCGTCTTTTCAGTCTTTCCCTTTTATTAAATATTAACCACATGAATACAAAGGTAGTGGGGTTTGAGTTTTGCAGCCCTGTAAGCTACTTATTTTGAACAAATAAAATAGTTACTTTTATTGTTTTACTGAATTTTAAACGAAATTTTCTTAGTAAAAAATGCTTACACTTCTGTGAAATTAATAAATTTTATTTTAGAAGTGATCATATACAAAATCTGAAAAAACTGCATAATGGTTACACATTTCTACAATTAAATTTATTTTCGGTACAGTAAAGCTTTACAAATTGAACACAAATTTTATTTCTGAATTCTTCATTGCATTAAGTATTATTAATTCTTAATATTTCTGAATTTTTAATGTATTCTTATTATTTATCTTGATAAAGGACATCATAAGCACTAGATAGCTATTTATTGTTTACAAATCACCATGAGAAAGAATTCAAAATTTGTAAAATATGTTCATAATGGATGTTAAATATTACCTGCTAATGTACTTCAAACTAGTTCCCAATACTTACTGTTAAAAAAGGGTGTCTGGTGTTTTTCAATACTCTGCTTTCTGTAAGAGTGTGAGCCACTTCATCCTGTGAAATAAAGAGAAGTAGGTCTGAATTAAGATATAAAATTGTTATTTAATTAATTATAAGAAAAAGGTCAATGCTTTCAAAAAGAGAGAGCTACAGTACAGTTTTGAAAAATAAATGAATTTTCACATTTTTTGAGGAAATATTTGACAAAAATCCGATTTAACGTATTTTATTTGGTTTTCTTATTTTCTTGTTTTAAAATGAAGTCTTTACACTCAATTCAGAGACGAAAGAAATTATAATATAGGATTTGATAGCTTAAAAACATAGTCATCACAGCTTCACAGCTCTGGTATGAATCACCTGAACAATGTATCTACAGAGAGACTAAACCAATGTGCGAGACATGTACACACGGAGTAAGTGACAGGCAAACAAAAAACCCAGTCTCATCTAGCCAAGTGTTAAGTCAAGTGAGGAATTTTGGTTTTAAACTTTCACTCGGTTTGGTGTTGGTCTTGTTTTTATCCACCCAAGCTGTCCTTAGGAGCCCAGCAGTGAGCAGTGCTCCTCTATCCGGACTGAGCATCCCTAAGGACACTGGAATCCTTGGGAGTGGGAGATGTCCACACAACCCCCAACTCATTTCCAGCCACAATTTGGAAAAGAGGCACTTTGGGGAGAGACAGTGACACTCTCCTGTCTGCGAGCCTGAGCAGGAAAGATAAAAATGAGCTCTGTACCAAAGTGAGAGAAGGACACTGAGCAGTTGCTGTGGATCGTTGCTTTCCGGCAAGCTCATCCATGTTTGTCCCCTGCTCCCTCACAAGCCCTCTCACCAGCCCTTGGGGTGGGCACCATGCAGGGGGCAGAGAAGGAGCCTGGGGGTGCCAGCTAGGCCCCAGGGCACAGCTGTGACACCACCAGCTGTGCAGAGAGCACAGCTGGGCAGTGCAGAGAGCACAGCTGGGCAGGGTGAGGGGACGAGGACGGCGGGCAGAGGGCTCGCTCTGAGCTACAACAGGAGCAGCTCCTGAGGGTTTGGGAGGAAAGTACAGCTCTTAGGGGGGTCACAGCATGAACACACAGCCATTTTAAACAATTCTGCATGTAACACATGCTGTGAATCCCCCTCCCCAGGCTGCCAGGGCCAGGCCTGAAACACCCAGGAGCCACTGGGAGGGCGCAGCCATTTTCTGTAGCATTGAGAAACCACTGAGCTTTATGATACACTGAACTAGACTACCCTGGTGTGACTCAAACTTGTACTGGAAACCCACAGAAGTAAATATATTTAGTCAGAGTACACGCTATTATTGCCACAAATAATACCAATATAATATTATTGTACTACACACATGCTTATCAGACTATGCACTGAAGATAAGGTATTATTAAACTGGAAAGTAAACACAGATGTCAGGAGTTTTAAATTAGACTTTTAAAATTGCCAAAATAGGAAGTTGAACAACAACAACAGAGTCAGTGGTAACAAATTATGATGCCATTCAGCTGAATAGGAGTGCAACACTGAGTACTCTACAACGATATACAGGGGGAAACACTAAAACAAAAAACCACACTTCAAGGAGAAAAACAAGCACAAAAGGTTCGTTTATCTATTTATTTATTTTTAAACCTCTGTAGTTCACCAGATATATGGCATAAAAAGGTAGCAATGACCAGTTTTTCTGGAATTGCTTCAGGAGTCTGTAATACTGGTAGTAATTTCCTTGTAAGTGTAGTATTAATGTCATGTAAACAGGATAAACAAATTTTGTCTGAACTGGGCAGATGCTATACAGCTGTCAATGCATCACTTTTCTGCTTCATACTATGCTTAGGGCTTTTATAGGGCTTCTTTTGCCCTGGCAGGTAGCAATAGGACAAGTGGGAATAGTCAAACTAAAAGTAGAGAGATTTCGATTAAATGCTAAGGAGAAATTCTTTACTGAGAGAGTGGTCAGACACTGGGAACAGGTTGCCCAGAGAAACTGTGGATGTCTGAAGGTGCTGAAGGTGCTCAAGGCCAGGCTGGATGGGGATTTCAGCAATCTGGTCTAGTGGAATGTGTCCCTGCCCACAGCAGGGGGATTGGAACAAGATGATCTTTTAGGTGCCTTCCAACCAAAGCCATTCTGTGATTCTAGTGTGTATTATAGCACTCACATGCTGAATTGGGACTGCAGATCCATTCTACCTAGTGACCCTGTCCTTAGCAGTGATCTCCAGAGCTAAATGCTATTGATAAACCCCCATAGCATGTTCACAGCCTGATTGGGCTAAATTCAAACTTAAACGGTTCCATCTCTGATTTCTCCAAAATTTCTCTACCTTTATACATACCTCTATGAACAAGATTTTTTTGCTCACCTTAGACAAAGTTTCCCAATAATCAGCTTTAATCAATTCTAAAAAGTCAGTGATATTGTAGCAGGCAAGAAAGTAATTAGAAAACCCTTAAATTTTAAAAATCTGTTTGGTATGTTATTGGTACAAAGAAAAAAGCTGAAGTGCTCTGAAGGCTGGAAGGATACAAGCCAGCAGCTGCAGAAAAGGAGCTCACAAGATCTCCTGAGGATCCCCAGATGCCAGGGGTGAGCAGAACACTGGTCAAGGATGTCAGGCTGGAGACTGAGGCTCAGCACGCAGCAACCAGACAGGCTCTGAGACCCACAGGGCAAACCCAGAGATTGCTGCCAGGTCTTACAAGAAGGGCCACTGGGGACTCCTTCCCATGCAGAATCAGGGGAGTGCAGCAGCAATAGCCTCTGTTCTTCCTGTACCTCCTGACTCTGAAGAAGAAAAGGGCACTCTTTGCTGCTGATAGCCCAACCCATGCACACGCTGACCAGGCTGCCACGGCACACAAGACAGCTGCTGAGGGCACGTAGAGCTCATAGGTCACTCCCTTCACTGCTGAAGACATAAATTTAAGTTTCTCCCTCTGTAACAGGGCTAGTTATAATGATACTCAAGGAAATATAATTGTCTTTGAGGCCTCCACTCCTCTGCCAAATTTAATTGCAACTGATCTACACGTTCTAAAGCTATCAGAAAGTGAGTGACAGATAATGAACATAGACTGCAAGACCCTTGTAGGCCCTGTTTTCATAGTTCAGTAGGAAAATCATACAAATCTGAAGGATATTTTTGTATTTAATCTATGTAAAATAGATTCACATTCATATTCAGGTTTTATGGATACTGATACTGTTAGCCTCAAGCATTCAAAAATATCACTCAGACCCACATCACTCGAAACAGCCTCATTTAACAATTGGGATTATTTTTAATTGTGTCTCATGTTGATAAGTGTATGTAGGTTTCTTGCTTTCAACTTCTTCTGAGGAAGTGGGATTCAAAACTTCAGAGTTGCTAGAAACAAAGCTCAGAGTAGATGATCTAGATTTGAGCTTGTGTGATATTATGACCATGCACAAGAGCCAGTGACACTAATCAAGTTTAAGTGATTAAACCACAACTTCAGCCATCAGCTTCAGACTCTTCCTATTTCTCAAAAACTGAAAAAAATGGAATCATTAGCCCCATGCATAGCAATCTTACAACATAGCAGGAACAGAGCACAGGCCCATTCAATTAAATGTGTTTATCTGAATAAACCTGCAACTGACTTAGAAAAAAAATGTGAAGTATCCAATATGCCCCAGAATGCACTTTTTGTTGTATAAATTCAGATTGCATTATCTTGCTGCCCAGTAAACTCTCTCAGTGTTTTAGCACATTCTAGATAATAAAATAGGGGAAAAGCATGCAAAATGGTTATACGTTTTTTTTTGCATTCTTGTTTTCTGAAGATACACACATACTTCTATCAAATTGTTAGTCTCAAAAATCAAAATCCCTTATGTATTAAATATTGATTATTCCATTCTTTAAAATGACCCAATATTAAAAATATAACCTTTCTTACCTTTGCAATAATTACTTCTTTTTTCAAAATCTTCATAGCATAGTATTTGCCACTAGCCTTCTCTCGGACCAGGATAACTTTGCCAAACGTGCCTTTGCCCAGTAGTTTTAAGTAGTCAAAATCATTCATTGTCTATAAGGAACAAAGAACAAGGATTAGCAAGACTTAGGTTATCCAGTTCCAACATATAACCAAACCCTGTTACCGATAAAATAAGAACAGTTTACAAAAACAGGCCCAATTCTGTGATAAAGTTTGTAATCACAGAATTGTTTAGGTTGAGAAAGATCTTTAAGATCATAAAGTCCTGCTGTCAACCCAACACTACCAAGTCTGTCACTAAACCAGGTCCCTAAATGCCACATCTACATGTCTTCTAAATAGCTACAGGGGTGGTGACTCTGCCACCTCCCTGGCAGCCTGTTTCAATGCTTAACAACTCTTTTAATGAAGAAATTTTCCCTAATATACACCCTAAACTTCTCCTGGAGTAACTTGAGGCTACTTTCTTTCATTCCATCACTTCTTACTTGGGAGAAGAGATCAATTCCCCTCCTCTTCCTATACCCTCCCTTCAGGCAATTATAGAGAACAATAAGGTCCCCCCGAGACTCTTTCTCAAGGATAAACATCCCCAGCTCCCTCAGCTGCTCCTCATAAGACTCTGCCCTAGACAGAGCTCCGTTGCCCCTTTCTGGACACACTACAGCATGGATCAGATCACTGAACCTTTCCCCTTGGATTATGGGGGTTTCATTCTGCTTCCCCTCCCTGTCTTCCAGTTTGGGGAGGGGCTGAGTGCCCAGACAACACTGCTCTTGCTGCTTTTCACCAAGGCAAACAAGGCAGCTAGCTGCTGTCATTAAACCAGCAGGATAAATCATTCAGTAGTATTAATATAATGCTCAAAAGCCAAGTACTGCACACACTTTTATTTTTATAAAGCACACACAGGACAAAGCCTTAGCCTAAAGCAATGTTTCAAGAATGCTTCACATTTAAGAAATTTCATGAACTCCTGCATTACCAGGGACACACAAACATGGTGTATCAGTAGGTTTTGCACAATACCAACCACTGCACTGATGGCTTTTTTGAAACATACACAATCCTAACTGAAATGTTGTACCTGTACCTGTAAGACTTTACAGCAGCCTTTCCATTAGAATTAGACTTTTAAAAATTTCAGTACAGATTACAATTACATGGTATTTACATTAATCAATCTGGCTCTGAAAAGGAGAAGGTGGCAAGTTTTCATCTTTCCTGTGACTCTGTTACTGCCCTAGTTTTGCAGGTTAAACACAGTACATCCAAGAGCTGGTTCCACCAACAAACAAATTGAGTCTAGTAGATTTATCAGCTCAACTGGCATGTCACACATGGTAAGAGTATGACCAGATGATCTCAGAGCTCAAAGCAGTATAGCCACTTTCTGGAGCCCAAAGTTTTAGTCAATAATCCTCTTACTTTTACAAGTTTATTTCACAGCCAGTTCAGAAGCACCAGCTCCATGGTCTATGCATTAGATGCAAGGATGAGGATGTAGAGAAAAAACAGAACAACACTGAGAACACAGTGACTGCACAGGGCTGCCCTGAATTGACAGCAGAATTTACTTAGCCAATCACTGTGTGCTTCTACAGCACATCTTTCATTGTGCTGTGTGAGTGGTTTGGTTGCAGCACCACAAAAACATCGAATTTTGCACTCACCTATTCTTGTTATAGCACTGTCCTGCAGTATCAATGACCTTTCTTCCTTTGTGAAAAGCACATCTCAAAACATTTTTAAAGAGTAATTATACTCTGAGTCTCAGTGTTGCTAAGTTAAATGTACTTAACCCTGTTTTGTGAGAGAAAAAGATCATCCCTTATCTTTCATCTTCTCAGTGTCTCTTTCTATCACTAGTCATGGCCTCAGGCAGTTGGGTGAATACTGCTGTTCTGGATAAAGTTCTACTTGTATTTTCCCAAGAAAATTAGAACTTTCCTTATCTCTACCAGAAATACTCCTTAACACTGCCTACTTATTTCACACACATTCCAGGGGTAGAGGCATTGGGCACTTCCCTGGCGTGTGACCATAGTGGCAGCAAAATATATTCACTTCACTTGTGTAAGAGAAAAAAGGGCAAAATTACCTTCTGAAATTATTTATTCCTTTAAGCTCAAGTGCATACTATTACTGTGGATCTGAATTTGCTGTTGACAAACTCTGAAAGTAATTTCTGCAGTTGTTCACTCAGAGTTGGTTTGCAATGTGCTCACATATACTAGGTTAAACTGAAGTTCCATCAACCACATCAATGTAGATTTTAAGTGTTCAACCTCCAGCTTCCAAGCTGCAAAAGTTCTTCAACACTCCATTTAACACCTGGGTACCTGGGTGTTTCAAAGCTTCATTAAGAAGATGCTTCCCATATATACATTTTCTAGCTATATCAATAGGAATTAAATGTTTTTCCCATCTAACTGTTGATTGGTAGCTTCTAAGCAAATTAACCTTGATGCTCACACAAACATTTTGCAGTGACAAGTCTTGCTTTGCTGCCCAAACCACCTCACATCAAGAGGAACAAAACTGCATTTATCCCAGCAAGAAATACGAGTAACAGAGATTTCAAAGGCTCGGTATAACTTTTACCTAAAGCAAACTCACTTTACACAACTGAGTGTAAAGTTATAGTTTATTACTACAGACAAATCCCTGCAGAGTCAACTTCTCCAAAACCTACTCTAATGCGTGATAACTTGCAGTGCATGATGTAATATGTAAAGCTGTGATCACAACAATGTGTGGCTCCTCGTTTTCAATCACCTAAAGATAAGACGTCTCAATGTTCATTTTCAGTTCAGTATTTTGGAAAGTCAGGTTATCTACGTCATGGTTCTGTGACAACCATCAAGGAGAAAACAACTGCCTTTGAGCAAAAGCAGGGAATATTGACAAAAACCCACGAAAAATTAAAAATGCATTCAAAATACAATTCAGGCAGAAGATGAGTAATTCAGTCCTAAGCTATCATGCTCCCTGACAAACAATGGCTGACAGCTTTATTGATAAAAAATACTGAGCTAGTGACTGTGACAACTTATGCCTTTAACAGTCACAAATTTATGAGATCACACGCAGCCTTAGAGGAGTAACTTCTCCAACATTTCTGATTTTCTCTAAGATACTGGAATTAGAGAATGACCCTCAGAGTCTGAATAAAACCAGGTCAGAAAAGCTGCCCTTTGCCCATACACAGAAGGAGGATCTTGGCTCAGCTGATCGCAGACATGGATTTGATGCTAAGGGCAGCAAGTCAGTCAAACGGAAAGACTGATTTGCCCAAAATTTGCTTACATAATGTTCAGCAAAGCAGTCATGAATCTAGATGCAAGCTCAGTGAAAACAAGTTAAAAATATATGTATATTTATAAGAGAAAGGTAATAGGTTTGCAAGATTTTGAGCCATGGCTTAACAGCACATTATGGCAGTAGTGTTAGTTCTAAGAATAAAGTCTCCTGATGCTCTCATTCCTTAGAAGCTTAGCAGAAGGCTTAGAGACGATACGAAGTGCAGGGTAACTCAAAAAGTCTGCCAAAGAACACAAGACCTTGGGAGATAAAAACACAGATGCCATAGCTAGGGGTGTACTGAAAACTGGTGGAAAAATGGAAATACTTCCTAAACCTGAAGGAAGATGGCAACTTTGGAGGCTCCCGTAAGATTGGATTCTTTCTCCTTCATTATTTTCCCTAGTTTTTCATTTCTACTGTACTCCAATCTTTTTGAATCTTTTTCTTCATTGCATTACTTTTAGGCTTCCTCTGAAAAATCTGTTCTTTATTCACTCTGCATCCTGCAAATCAGATTTGTAAATGAAGAAAAAGCAATGAAGCCACAGGAGACTGCACTAACCAAAAAAACATGAAGTTCAGCTTTCTACAAAACCTTTTTGTTCCCCTAAGGAAATATCTGTTGACCATCTAAACACATCATCCCCTGTGGATGATCTGTTAAAAAAAATACGTCCTAATGTAGGTGTTAAAAATTCCTACCAAAGAAACTAACTTTTTTTTTTTAAATTCCTGACGTGCACAATTATTAGACCATGTGGAGTTTTCATCTGATTTCATCAGGGAAAAACTCTACTAAGAAGTAATAGTACAGCAAGAAATAAAACCAGTTTTCTAAGAATTTTGATTGTTACAAATTTTAGTGAAGTGTAAAACTTGAATTGCACATTGACACCATTTTAAAAAATTGGGGAAAAGAAGAGGTGCTTCTGGTTCTTCCAGCTAATCTAAGCAGGGATGTAGCTGTCATGTTTATTCAAATCAAGTTTCACATCCTAAAGGCTGTTTTCTTTTCGCTACCTTTTCAGAGAAGAACAGGCCCAACTCCTCTCTGTCTTGTCTCTTAATCTGATTATGCTCTTCTACTCATATGTATACCATCTGGTGCATGCACAAGCAAAATTCACTGGGCTTAGATGTAAAATCAGGTGACAAAACAAGCTTTTGTCAAAAAAGGACACATTGTGTAAAAATCCCTGAAAGGAAAGAAATCCAATACAAAAAAAAAATCAATAAAAATGCATTAAGTCATTATAACTGAAATGGTTCTGATTACATTAACAACTACGAAAGCTTAAACAATAGCTTTTCAGAGACATTTCTACAAAACAAAAACAGCTTTTAAAAGACCTGTTTTTCACAATTTCAATTAAGTTGGAGGCAGTGGTAATTCCCTGTCATAATGGTCACTTTGTATTTTTTATTCCAAAAACTTCTGAGCATCTTTCACTAACATCTTCCAATAGATAGAAATCTGCCGTGGGATTCTGAGTTTTAGCTCTATTGTTTCTATTTTTTTTTTTCTTTTTTTACTTTATTACCTTTTTATATATCTTTTTTTTTCCTAGTTCTGTTATTTTGCTCTGTTATTAGATGTTGAATATCAACATTCTTCATTTCACCTTTGTCTTGTAGAGTTTGCTTTTGGCCGCCAAAGCCATTAAATATTTACTTTTGGTTGCCAAAACCATTAAATATTCCGTAGTACTGCCCATGCACTGTCCCAGCATATTATTTCAGCATTTCTTAAAGCACAAGTGGCAAGACAGAAACAAAACTGATCCTCCCACCCCTGTTCCCATAACCCTTTTTGTTGTACGGGAAAACACACTGCACTGTGAACAAGGAGAGCACATTCCAGACAAACTACTTGTATCAGATGGCATTAATTTTGACACCTGGAAAATTAGTGTTGTTATGCAGTGGTTTTGTACTCCACTAAGAGGATACACAGGCTTGGAACAGTGCTCAGATCTTTAAGAGAGCAGACCCAAATCCCCTCCACATAATCACACTGCCTCTCACAAGGCTGACACATCTTAAACACCGCCTCTGTCTCGCTGCCACTTCTATTTTACGCTTATATTGGAGCACAGTCATTAAATATCCATGCCATCAGGCTAAAGGTTTAAAGTCAGCCTGACAATATATATTCAGAGTAATTGTTACAGCTCTATATAATTGATTTTACCTTTTTCTATAGCAGACAGAGGTTGGAAATTTGCATACAATGAAACTGCATAAAAGAACTCTGTTTGGACTGCAAACTCAAGTTCTTAAAAATTAGGACATGATAGAACTAAAGTTGCCTATTGCATCTTTTTGTATTCTGAAGAGTATAGCTCTCAGCCCTGACTTTTCTACAGTTCTTGCTTCATGTAGCACAACAAACAAAACATGCTCTATTAGTAAATAGAGAAATGTTCACAATTTCTTGTATTGTTCATCACTCAAAGGCATTCAGTTATGTGAGCCATAAAACTGTTTTGCTCTGTCAGCAGATTTATATTTCATTTTCTACAGGTTTCACTTCTACCTAGAAAAAGTAAAGTCAGTCCTATGTAAACTGGTTATTATTTTTTCATGCAGTTTCAGTGAATTTCTTGAGTCATGTCAATTCTGTATAGCAAATGAGGGACATGAGTTTGAGTAGTCCATACAGGACAAAACAGAGACACACAGCAAACTTTGAGTGGCATCAGATCTTTAAAACATGCTCTTGATTGTGTGTTTAACCTGTTGACTCTGGAAATGCAACCACAAGTATGCTATAGCAAACAATGTTGATGTTCCTACTTAAACCAAAAGCTGTAAAAGACAGAAAAACGAAATGCTGTTTTTTCTTACTTCATTGAAAACTAAAGCAAAGTTATTTCCCAAGTTAGCAAAAAAAAAAGGTCATTAAAAGCTAGATCCTGCTAGCCTTTCTCATGCAAATTACCTAATTTGTACTGGTATTATTTGCATGAGAAAAGGGGCAAAAGTACTTGTCTAAAGAAAATATTTTATTACCATACTTCTAAAATAGCAAACAAACAAAAGAATGAAATAATAGTCAAACAATAAGAAGAATGTTAGCATGCGTCTGAATGGTTGAACTTTGTTTTTCAGAAGTGCCATATCAGCTTAACCAATAAACAAAACTAGAGCAGTTCAGCTTTATTGAAATAAATAACTACTTTGTTCTTATAATACACTGAAATTTATGTTGAAATACTACTCCCTGCATATTGCTTTACCCAGCTAGACCATTCTTAAAAATTATTTTTTAAGGTCATTACCTTTCTTTTATGATGGGTTGTTGAAGCATCCATCTCTTCTTCTCCTATATTGTCTATCTGAGAAGTTGGACTACAGTTCATCCTCTCCTCTTCTTGCCTCTGAAGTCTGTCTGCCACAGCCTGGATTGCTTCTGTCCATTCTTCCCTATCATGAACAAGCCAACACCTGTATTAGAAACTCATAAAATATATATATATATATATAGTTCATAAAGTTTTTCACATGCTATGTTACTTCAATGTTCAATTCTTAACGTTACACAGCAGAAGACTCATATTAAGCAATCACTTCAATTTCCTTCCAAATCCTGCATTTTCTTAAAGGGGGTGAAGTTGACCAGGAAGGATCACTATATGGGTAACTTCAAGAATTAACAGCTTTTGATTCTGTAAGTATTTTACTAGTGGAAACTTGAAAACACTTGTTCCAGGTATAATACACCTGTGATGTCATAGGATGGCATAGGATGTCATCTCTTATGCAATAGTATCTCATAATAATAACTTGCTATTTTAAGAGAGTTTTTTGTATTCCCCCTCCCTTCAAGACATTTTCACTGGAAAAGAAAATATGATTTATTAAACCATATAATATGTTCAAGTCTTTGTCTGTCTCCTCTTAAAACTCAACTTACAAGCTTTTTCACAAATCTCCCTCAAAAAAGGTGCTCAAAGATACTAAATTCCTACAAGCATCCTAAAACCCTGTGGCTGCACTGAGGGGCAGGCCCAGGTGATGGTTGCTGTGGAGGCTCAAGCAGGGCCAGCAGAGCAGCACAGACACACCAGGCAGCCCTTGAGCAGGTCACAGCCCCACACCAAGCACGGTACCTGCTGCCTTTTGCTCAGCCAGAAAGGGATATGGGATATTATCGCAGTATTTATTACTGAATGCAGTGTGAGCTACTACACTGCACAGAAAAAAGACAGGGTGGAGACACAGTACTAAGGCAGAATAAAAAAACCTCTAAGTGAAACAACAGAAAAAGTAAAGTTGTTGGTTATTTACTGATACAAAAAATGATAGCCAGATGATAGTACTGGTCTCAAAGGACAGATGTCCACAGCAGGAAGATTCAGTGCATCTAGCCATAGACAGAATATGGAAAATTTGAGTGTGTTATCCCATATTCCCTACATGCATTAAAAAACTTTTTGGTGCATTAAAAAAGTTAATTCTTAAGCGTTTGTGAATGTTTACCAAAACAAGAAAAACTAATAAGCCAACATAAAAGAAATTATAATAAGCATGCCGCTTTCTGTGCCAAAAGAAAGGAGCACATTAGGAGGAGTAAGACAGCAAGGCTGGAAATATTTCAATCCAGGCTTTGGATGTTCAAAATTTAACACTTCAGAGACATATCATGACACAGTTTTGGCTTATTTGAACACACTCATCCCACCTACTCGCAGGCAACTCTTACTCTAGTTATGAGTGCAGATAATATTTTACAGAAGCTGACTTAAAAATCTTTAACTAACTGCTCAGAATGTCATAGTTCCAAGTGCTGATTGCTGTGCAGGCCCAGCAGAGACTCTGCTGAAGCTTCTGCACAAGGATTGTGAAAAGGAAAACAAGAACAAAACCCTCACCGTTCCTCTGGAGTGTCTACATGGAACGTCCTCTCTATGACAGTGGTCCACTGAAGACATCTGATAATGAATGTGTTCGGCTTTGGTCGCTCTGTTTTCATTAGCTGACATTCTAGACAAATACACGACATTGCCTTGTTTATACATTACCAGTTAATGGGTGAAAAACAAATAAAATCACTTAGATGAAATTCATTCAGCTTATGCATCCCCACTCAGGATCTATCCAGCACACAAGGAAATACAGAACAGCAATACAACCACAAGTCTGAACAAAAGGTAGTAGGTAACAATAAAGCAGGAGAAGAAAGCAGTCAGAGGAATCGATGGAACTTGTATCATTGTCCATATAAAAAGTGCCATCTCCATTTGTTAACTTGGTCTGTGCTACGAGGCTAAGAAGAGTATTAGATCCTGGATTGCTATAGCATGCCAAGGAAACAGCAGTAGCCACTGGCATATTTTTCCATCTGCACCCAGCAGGAGGAATATGACATTTTCCCTTCAATGGTAACCATGTCACAATTACTGATAGTACTGTCACTTCAGGGTAAGGTTTATTATAAAACAGCCTTATAAGAAAATTCAGATGTTTAAATTAGTCTGATTATTAAATATAGAACAACCCCACACACACCACCAGTGGGGCTGCTCCAGGAAATAATCTAATTCTCTCTATGCCCTAGGGCAGAATCAGATCTACCTATGCTATTTCTTGTAAGTATTTCTCTACACTCTTTCTTAAATCCCCAGAAAGTACTAATTTCAAAACCCCTGTAAGCAAACTATTCTACCCAACTATAAAGAAATTAACTATTTTTACTGCTGTAAGATTTTTCCTAGGATTTAATGCAATGTTCCTATAATTTCAGCATACTGCTTCTTGTCCTTTTGACTAAATTACTCCATCTTTCCAGCAGCCATCCCTTTTAGACACTTGAACAGTGATTTATCTCTCTTCAGTCTTGTTTAAGTTAATCGATGTGTCCCTCACCAGTTGTGCTTTCAGATCCAAGATCTTCCTTGTTGCACAATTCCAGACATATTGCAGACCACCTATTACTCCTATGTGACAAGACCACAACACTGGCAATTCAGGCAATGGTTTGGTGTTGCTGTGTATCAGTTCTACGATGCTGCACCAAACATTACAGCTGCAAAACTCTAACAAACTGCAACTCCTTATTCATGCAAATACATTTAAACATTTTTGAGAAGCTAAAGTTACTCTGTCAAAAGTGTTACTCGTTTTCCTGCAGCTACCACAACATAGACACAAACCAACACATCTCATGTCTGGAATATTATCACTTGTTCAAAGCTGATCCAGATCAAATGTGTGCGTGTGATCTAAAATGATTCATCAGGTTCACAAATCAATCAATAATGATATGGTAAATGAATTCCTGTTCACCTACAATCTGCTGTAACTTCTTTTTGATATAGCTACCACCTACCAGTTGACCCACACCTTTTACTTATGCAGCTTACTATTCTTTATTCCAGTTAATGTCAACGCTTTACAGAAGTCATATGACATGTACCACTTAACAAGGCATGCTTTCCTTTCACAGAAATAAATTATTTTGGCTTGACATATTTTCTCTTGACAAATTCAGGATCCTGAAACCTCAACTATCATCTACTGCAATTTTTTTATTTGAAAAAACAAAGAAGTGTGGAAGTGGATATGTCTGTCAATAGTATTTTTTTCTGCAACTTAGCAGAACATCTCAGAAGCTTGACAGACACAGGTATGAGAAACAAAAAAGGAGTGAATATTGTCCTGTGCACATGTGTATTCCTTGATGAACAAACTTATATGTTCATCATACATCTATAAATTATTATGTAAGTCAGACTGCTCACTGTCAGGAACAGAGATGACATTCCATTTAACAAACATTTCATTAAAAAAGAGAAACAGTAGTTCACCCTCACTGCTTACACAAACACTGCTAGATCTTGGATGGAATGAGAACCATCCTGAACGTGTAGAAGAAAGAACTACAGCAGGATGGACACAGGAAGAGAGAGTTTAACACAAAAGCTGGAAGGGAAACAAGGCAGACAGAAGCACGATGAAGTAGAGCTGCTTAGGGCACCTAACCAGGGTTGTAGTTTGGTGCAATTACTCATGAGATCAAAGAAATCCCCATCTTTAGGGGTATGGTTGAAGTCCAGCTATGATCACAGTGACAGTGAAGGGAGGGTTAACAGGATTTTTTTTTTTTTACTTCCTCAGCTGAAGTTCCAAGGAACATGTGGGGCTACCTTTCCTAGCAGAAGAGACTAGAAGCATTGTCTGCTCTAAGATTATCTCATCTTACTCCTGACAAAAGCATCCTCTCATCTTTAATCCTATCACACTTCAATCATGTAGGCTGAAATTTTCTTTATTGGGTGTCTGCCTAAAGCTGCACACTGCTGGAAAATGCTGCTTTTTCAGAAGAGACTTAAAACTTGGCAAATCAAGACCTTTGATATCCTTTTAGTATTCCTGTGAAAATGTAAGGCATCTGGCCACACTACATGTGGGAGGGATAAGAGTGCAGTGGGAGGAGGGTAAAAAATTACAGTAACAATTACTAAAGCATAAAATCATTGAAAGTCTAGGCATTGAGTATAATCCAGAGACTACAGCTATCTACTGCCTCTCCACATGCTAAATTGAAAGCATTTCACTTATATTCATAATGCCTTACCCTCTTCTTCAGACAGTATGAAAAAGAAAGGACCTCACTGAGGCAAAATCCAATGGAGAAATATGATATACAGCAAGTTATTTACAGGAGAGCTGTTATGAACAAAAGACCAGGGAATAAAGGGAGGAAAGTGGCGATAGGACAAGAAAAAGACTGGAACCTCTATGAGAAAGAAAAGCATGGGGTTAGCTAGAATATAGCCAAACCAGAATACCTAGTTTAGAGGAAGGAAGGAGAAAAAAGCTGCCAGAGAGAAATATGAGCCGACTGTGTTAGGGCAGTCTGAAGGAAAAAAGGTGCAGAGACAAATCTGCAGAAAAATCTGTACCAATCAAAAAGCACATCCTCTCCAATGCCTGTGATGAAACTGAAGACTTTGAATTCTACCATTTATTTTCTCTTTGCCAATATATACAAATATGCACACATTTAAATTGCATTATTTAAGTTTTCCAACTCATGTATGAAAAAAATGGAACTAATAGAATTACATCTGCTTATGTCCAAATGCTATGTATAATGTGGTCATCACCTATATATGTATAAAATATCATATACATAGTATAGTACATGTAATGTATATAGTATATAGTAGATGTATGTCTATAATATACTATAAAAGTATAATAAATATATGCATTGGTATGTACTTTAAATAAATCTGCATCTAATTCACTACTTATATTACATTTTTTCAGTCAATCCTCGAAGTGATTATGCACTTATAAACAAGAACAAAACATTTATTAACATTATAAATAATAATAAGACATTATTACAAAAAATATTATTCTGAGTTTTCATTACAGATGATTAGTTAAATCAATGAAAGGTATGAAAAAACCTTAAGAATTGAAAATGGTACTGAAAACAAAAAAACCTCCAGACAAATAACCCCCAAAAACGCCATTTCACTAACACTGGAGGAAATTATTGGAAAATAAAATTTAGCAAAACTTAATTAGCTTTGGTAATATTCTGTTACAAGTGGCTAAAGATTTGATTTCCTCATAGAAGGTTAAAACTGAATGCATTCATATCCATCCCTTATGAAGCAAAAAGGGTTTCAGAAAGAAGTGGAGTACCAGTGTATTCCCAAAAGAGGTGTACCACCCATTCTTCTCAAGTAGGTAAGAATAACTTCAGTCTGCTGATATTTAGTAGCCCCACATGTTTCCTGTGCTGCTGTATACAAATGAACAGTATTCCTACCCTGATTGCAACATAAATGAAAACCTGTCTGTGAATATCTTTCACCTACTACTAGGGGAAAGAAATCTATTAAGATGAATAAGTGCTGTAATACACAGTTACTGCTAATTACCAAAATATTTTTCTACTAATTAGTGGAAAAACCATAGTAGTTTAAGACTGAGTGAATAGTTTGGAAAATACAAAAGCACAGAAGAAAGAGTGAAACTGGCTACTGAGAGCTGGCTCTGAATGCTCGAGTGATAGTTGGGTCATTACCAAGACTAGAGAACATTCTACCATAATGTCTTCAAGTTTGCTACTATACATAAACATATGTAATTAAAGGACTGAATCTCAACTCAAAACAGTTGGAAGTCTAAATTATCATTCAAAAAGATGAGTAAGCCAGTAAACAGACAGACTCAACTTTGTGTTCTTGTATTCTAGCCATCTACAACTTGGAATTACACATTTTATTCCTAAAGCTTTCTGTCTTTCTGGGATGAAATATTGGTCATGAGAACTTTTCCTTTAATATTAGAGGGGAGGCAATACCTTGGGGGAGAACACTTGTTCAAAGCAGCAAAATACAAAAACAGTAACAGAGAATGACAACTCTGTTCCAACAAGAGCATAGCACTCCTTTGGCCATTTTTGGATGTATACTGAAAATGGAAAAAAAATTAAATCAAAACAATAAAAAGAAATACAATGATTGTTTCTCAATTATTGAAATTATCCTTTTAAAAAACAAAACAAAGTCAGGTACATACCAGAGGTTAACTTTTGTCTTCATATCAACAACCAACCTGACAATTCTAAAATGCTAGACTATCTTTTTCAAATAACTGCTACTGTCTAAATTAAGTAGTTATGCTAGTTAAACTCTCCTGAGCAACTCTAACTACAAACTGTATTTCAAAACGTTCTGTTTACTTTACACCATTCTGAACCACAGATGACAAAGTTTGCTTGAAGCTGTAATTACTCTGCAAAGCTGGGAAGCCAATTAGAGGGCTTGAAACCTGCCAGTTCCAAAAAAAAAAAAAAAAAAAAAAAAACACAGTCCAGGGAAAAAAAAAAAAAAAAAAAAGCACAGATCATCTGTTCAGATTTTATTAAAAAGTTTAAAGTTTGAATTCTATAACTTTAACCGCATAATCACCAGCATTCTTCTCCTAAATGCAGTCATTCAGCATTAAAAAAAAATAGAACACTAATACCATTTTATTATTTCATATATGAAAGGTTTCAACTTCAGCAGAATGTGTTGATATGGCTAGACAGGAATACTAAACATTCAAGCAGCCATAAAAAATTGTACTAAAAAATGAACAGAAGGTTGCATATCTGAGAAATTATTTCTAATACAGACAATACAGACTGAGTTTTAGCACAGAGGATAACTTCCCGTGATTATCAAATTGTATTAAAAAAAATAGTATCAAGCCACTGCTTGCATTATTTATAATGTTTGCACTTTTTAACATATAGGGAGAGTGTTGTCTTTACACAGATCTGTATCCCTACGTATCTATTTGCATAATAATTTAACCTTGATTTCTTATTTTTCTCTTGGTCTTTCCTTTACAAGATAAAAAATTTTGTCCCAGCCTTTGCCTATTTAATTGCTAGCCTAATTTTTCTTTCTCATATCAAAATGTAATGAACACACTCCTTAAAAATACTTCTTTTCTGTTGCTGCTACTCTGCACTCCAAATCCACACTTCTCTGATGACCTTTTTTGTTAGACAAATAGCAGACAACTAGCAGAACTAATAGATCCTTTTCATAACACAGAGGCAGATACACAGATTTTTGCTCATACACACATGAAAATCCATGAATAGGAACAAACATATGTGTGTACCCATACACACACCCTTAGCTTGGTCCCCTTTTGATTCTCCCACTTGTTTACCCACTCCCTAAGGGAAATCTGCTTCTCTGAGGCTTTCCAAAAGGTTTTGTTCCTTCTTACTACAACTTATCTAGGGGGAGTATCACCCTAAACTTAAATTTGGTCACATAGAGATTTATGTGAACAATTTAATATCTCTTTGTTTATCCAAACAAATACAGGCTTACCCTAAAAATGCTATTCCCAGAACTGCTAATAATAGATTGGTTTTGTCCATTGTTCCCCTGACCACATCATTCTTTTTTGGGCATTTCCCATTTCTTACCCAGCTCTATCACATCAAATATAGGTAGTAGGTAGCTGTTCAATATTGTTTGTCCCCACAGCCTATTCTCATCCTTGTTATCATTTTTCATTCAGTATCAAAATGCCACCCGTCCCTTTACTGTTACAATTTCATCATCAGTTATCTAAAGTATTTCTAATTTCTCTGTTTCTTATACTAGTTCTCTTTAACATCCTCCTTAAAACTCTCCTTCACCATGCCTTTAAAAACAGGAGGGAGGGAAAGAGGGAGGAAGAAAAGAAGGGAGATGAGACTAAAAATCTAACCTTGACAATAGATTAGTTGTTGATGTGCTGAGACCACTGCCTGTAGTACAGGCTAATACTGTCTCATAGTTTTCTCATACTCCCCCCATCTGTTTGCACCCATCTGCTGTCACTTGTTTTATATTTGGAATTTTAGTATTTTGGAGCAGGGACTGACTTTTTGTTCTGTATGGGTAAAAATCCCACTTCTGTGGGGCGTGGCTCATGACAAGTACTTATATGTGCTTTGATAATAGAACAACAAATATGACAAAAAAACTCCTTAATTATATTCCTTGAAGAAGTAAAAGATCAAACTTTGTGCAGTTTATCATGCTGCAAAGTCTTTTATTTCCAATACTTCAAAAAGTACCGAAGTAGCATCTCTGTCTTCGTGCCACTACAACCAGTTTGTCATTTGCCCCTTCACGCAAAGAGGGAGAATAGAAATAGAAGATTTCTACATTGGTTTTGCGTGGGCTTTACTTTGTTTTAATGGAAGACAGTAAAATTATTCGTCCTTCTCTGTCTTTCATGCAAACACCCCAGTTTTATTTAAGCCACTGGGTATATCACACTGGCATAAAAGCTTTCAGGCCTGGCTACAAACTTCTAAGTCAAAAGGACAGGATACCAACTATACTACCTAGAAAGCATTCATAAAGCAATTTTAAAGGCTCCCAAACATTTCTCCATCCAACAGAGATGACAATATTTCCTATACAGAATAGATTTGAGTTTGAATTTCCACAGATGTATTTGCAAATGCAGTATATAACATATACATTGACTTTTTCTCTCCACAAGTATTTTCAACATTGAATGAACATTACTTATTCAATTCTATTACTATTACTTTGGAATCAAATTCATTGTAAATATAAGTACAGTTACAGCTTATCTCTGGGTTCATGTAACCCAATATTGTAACAAATTTTTTTAAATGGACTGAAATCTCATTGAAAAGTTATTTCTGGAGTTGCACACAAGGTCGTGTCTAATGCCAAAGTATTTTGATACATTAATTAATCTCACTTATAACAGACATACATATTTTCCTACTCATTTCTTTAAAGAATGTCTTCAGAATTCTTTAAGTCCTAACATTATTCCCCCAAAACCTTTCAATTTTCCTGTTTTGAAGGTTTTTAAATCCTAAAAATAATAAAATCTTGTCTCTGGCCCATTGAAAAGTTAAGACTAGGGAAAAGTAGCACAGATTCTCCATTTAGAATAGCCAAGGCTCTTGATAATCACTGCCACAGAGAAAATAAAAATAAAGTTTATAAAAGGTTACCTTTTCATAGTAATAATATGATAATAAACTGCTTTTTATTTTTAAGGACAATAAAAAGGGTAGCTGTACCAGAGTGCTTAGAAAGCATTATCTTTCAAGACAGGAAAAAAGTTCCAGGTGACATCATTTTTGGCCAAGGTTCAAAGGATACTGTGAAGGGATACAGCTCTTCCCAATTATTCCCCATGTAAAGATCAAAATGAAGGCAAAGGGCCAATTCTTAGAGACACTTCATCCCAAATGTGCTGTGTGATTACCTACACACTCACTGAGCATGTGAGAAGTTGGGGTTTTTTTAAATCAGTGAAGTCACAAACCTTCCTCAAGCAGAACTGAAGTAGAATTCTTCCCCCTCTGCTTTCCCAAATAATGATGACAATCAAAGACCAAAGTGGTTTACATAAAGCAGCGTTTATTCCACTTATACAGCAGTGGGCCAGTTGAAAACAGCATTATGAGGCCATGTTGGATTTTTTTGACGGGGTGGGAGGGCACTGAGGAAATGCATCCTGTTACCCAGAGTATTAGTTTTGTTCTCAAGAAGCATAATAGCCTTTTAAAAGACAGGACATTTTCACCAGGCCTTTGCCTGTACAGAGAAGTCATACCAACTGAATCCAAAATTATTTTTAAACTGGTTCTGACTGCATAAATGCCTAAGCAAAAGCAATTTAAATTAACATATTTTATTTTGCAGTTGAAGTGGGCTAGGAATGCACACCCACTCAGTTACCATGACTCAGTCAATCAAGAGTATCTGTACAAGCCACAGCAGTTTGATTACTTGCATCTGCTCCTCTCTACCTGAAAAGAGCTGAACTGATTTTGAACCAGACAATTCCAGTAAGCTCACACCTCTGAATTTACCCCTGAAAACCAGTATCACCCGGTTTTAGGTTTTCACAATGAACTTCCCACCCATGTAGTTACACCGCCTTCATTTATCTTCAAGTGCACGGTGAGATACCACGGCAGAGCTTTGTGTGAGTCTCAGTGTCAAGGCATGAGCATTAAGGGACTAACAGCCTACTTCAAATACACAGCTCTCACAACTCCCATTTAAAAGAAGGTGGTTTTGTTAGGTATAAAATAAGCTGGCTCCACAGGAGAGGAGCCAGTGATTCCTACACACTATTCAGTATCACCAAATCTGGCTGATTTGTTCAACCTGCAACCTTGCAGCAGCTCCAAGATGCAGTGCAGGGTGCCCATGGCTGCCTTCCCTGTGCACCCAAAGTTGGGAGAGTATGTCCATTCAGGACACCTAAGGCCAGCCTTCCCCAGGGCTCAGCTCCACCCAGCCCCACTCTGTCATACCCTTCACTCAACTGTTTCATCTTCAGTGCTCCAAGGAAGAGAGATCCCTCATCTCCACTTCGGACCCCCATGGTTCCCCTGCATTTTGGGTGGCTGGCAATGGACTGAAGCACAATGGACTGTACTGCCTCAGTCTCTCCCTCTTCCCTTTGGAAGTGTTACACACACACTTCCAAATGCCTTCTCCCCACATTTCCTCCCAGAATACCCCAAGGAAAATGCCTCTGAACACTCCATTCTATGATAAAACATCCTCAAGGAGAAAGGCTCTATTAGCAAAGACATATTTATCACTGGAAGCACTTTTAGCAGTCTAAAATAACTTCATTCTCTCCAGACTTCTCCTCATTCCCAATGGAGCTCACAGATGACAAAAAACCCAAGAAGGAGAAATGCTTAGGTGTGGAACTTTAAAGTTATCTTGGAAGGAATCAGGGAGCCACACTAGGGGAAATGATACTATGCCTGGGAAAGAGCTTTACTTGTGCAATGTAAAGCTGACATCACAGGAGTGGAAGGCAGGGGACACTGGGGGGAAAGTATCTGCATGATGGATGTAACTAACTTGAGAGAGTTGCTTACAAAAGTTTTAAACTACACAACAAGTATCATACAAAGAAGAACTGTGCAAACATTCCCATGTTTAACTCCAACAGTACTACGAAAATAATACCACAGCCTTGGCCTTTTCCGCTTAAATAACAAATTGCAAGCAAGAGCCAAAGATGTCTATCATTTGGAGAGCAAAAAGTAGACTGAGACCACACTCTCACTTTACAGATAGCTACAAAGATTACATGAAGATAGGACTGTAAAGACATATCTTTAAGTCCCTGCCAACCTAATCAAGATGGTATTAACAGTGATCTCACACTCCATCTGCCTGGCTAGTAATTTATGAAAAACGTACTTCACTATTACAGGAAAAATATGTTGCGCTGCTTGTGGCCACAAACCTACTGCAGCAGCTCAGGAACTCTTGGATCAGAGGCCACGAGACCAGTTCTTGACATTTACCAGGTACTTCCCATGAGATGTGATCCATTCATACAGCAATTTTGTTTGTTTATTTGCCCTACTGATGATCTAATCTTCAGACAGATAAAATAGATGATAAAAAACTTGCAGTCCCTTGCAATTCAGAGCGCAATACCATCCTGGATTGCTTTTCATCCTGTGAATTCTACACAGGCACTCCACTTAATTTCATGATATTCTTTTGATGAGTGTTACATCTCCCTATCCTTGCACTGATCAGCCAACATTTCCGATAAAATTATGCCTTTTCCTGTCAGAAAACCAGAAAAAGTCATGCTTATCAAAACTGGATTTTTTCAATTAATATTGCATGCTTGTTAGTTTAGCTTACACAGCCTAAGAATCAGACCTATAAGACTTGCTAGTTGCAGAAAGGTTTTTTGGTTTTTTTTTTTTGGTGGGGGGGTGGTGGAGGTGGTGATGGTGTCATTTTGGAAAACAATGTGAAATCTTTCAATTTCCATCCAGCAATTTCCATCAGGGACAGCATTCTAATATCAGAATTACATAACAGAACCTCTGGGAACAAAAAAAACCCAACCAAAACCAGTACCAACACACTGGTGATTATGCTATAATAATTGCTAATTATGCATTTCTTTGCTTAGCAGAACTACCATTTGGATCACCCTTCTAGTTGCTGCAGCAAGGGAAGACAGAATATGCAATGATTAAAGTGGTGAAGCAGGATAAAAAAGCCCTGGAAAAAAAAAATTGTAGAAATTGTTGTTCTGCTGCAAACCAGGGGAAAAGTATCTAGAAAAATACTACCTGCTAAAAAAGAGTAGTTAGAATATGCAATAACTGAAGAATGAATAATGGCCTATGATTTAATCAATTTCTACTCACATGAACAACTTAAAGACATCACTGCTTTTATGCTGAATACCAGCAAGGCAAAACGAGCCTCTAATACTATTAGACGGTTTGCACAATCAATATCATTTTCTATTACAATCAGAATATGCAAAGTTTTCCTCTTCTAGCTGTGAGATGAGACATGGTCTTGGAGCACAAGATTATTTTCTTACCAAATAAAATACACAAGTTACTTTGTATACACAAAGGCTGAGTCAGTCTCAAGTACAATTTTATCAAGAAAATAGGAAAATTCAGTCTCAGTAGTATTTGTTCCATCTTCAGCAGCGAAGAGCAAAGGAACCCTTTCCCTAAGTACAAGCACACTTGTGGTGGCTCCTATACTCCTCCATAAAACTAAACACTGCCACTTTTTGTATTGCAGTACACTTAATAAAATCTTGAAAGAAATTTGGTAAATTCTCTACTGTTCCTCTGAACGTTTCTAGCTGTGATATTTGCAGCTCAGAGAGATTTTTTCCCCTTAATTTTCTCCTTAAATACTTCCATTTCTGTTCAGAAACACTTACCAGTCTCACTCTGACTGATCAAAAACCCTACAAATTTGTCTTTTAAAAACATTCTTGGAAAACACGCAATCTTCACTTTATCCAACGGATACACACTTTGTGGCTTTGTTAATGTATGCAAATTGTCTGATTGCTTGAAATTACTCATTAACCAGGCTGGAGAGCTGATTACCTGATTATCCAAGAGAAAAATAACTTAGCATGATTTTGTGTCATTTGAAAGTCTAGATAATTTTCTAATTAATTTGAGTTTTCAAGTGAATTCAAAGATACTAATGAAAAATAGAGAAGAGGTCAGAGATCTAAATAAAGGTAAACTTTCCAGGAATTTTCTTCTTACAGCAATCATTTGTCAAATGTCATTGTTATTTAGAGACACTTCAGACACACACACAAAAAATGAGAACTTAGACATCCAAAAAACATTTAAAAATCAACGCATGGTTCTTCCATGCTACTGTAAATACATCTTGTAAAGCTGCATGTAAGATTAGTGGTGCATTAGTGTGGCACATGGCACTAAACTTGCAGTGTTACCAATAAATTCTGAATTATACACGAAGCAATATGTAGCAGATAATCTGTCAATATGCTGAGAGAATAATAAATACTGGAAATACATACTTGCCACTGAAAAGTTGTTGAGTGGATATGGCAGATCCACATCCTGGGGCTTCTCCTTATAGCCTATGAAAGAGCCATCTGTCTTCAGCAGGAAGTATCTTGGCCGCCAGTTTTTTATATATTCTCCTAAAGGAGAAGAAAAAAAAAGTTCATTAACACTGTAGAAAAAAACCCAAACTTGAATATTAAAAAACATATCAAATTATCAGCACCAAACATTAATTATACCAAAATGTTTTCAGATGTTTTCAATTTACAGAGAAAACCTTATTCTGTCCAAAAGAAGGGAAAATTAAATTGCAATGGTAAGCCTGGACTGTACAACAATGCCTCTGGAATAAGAAGCTACAAGTATGGTATACTAACATTGTATAATTCTGAATTTTATCATACTGCACTTTTCAAATATCAAGCTTACACCATAAATAATTAAAAGTTTTTTCAGGGAAAAAAAAAAACAAACTCTACAGCTTGACTTTTAATAACCAAATGAAATCTAAACTGCTACAAGGTAGAACAATTACCCTGCTGAGCCAAACCAAAAGTCATTCTTTTTCTCAAATCATACACCAAGCAAATACAAGGAAATTGAGGGTAATGGAAAAACCTACACAAAATATACTTTAAAAACATAACTGAAAACAAAAGGAATAAAGAAGAAATAGTAGAAGCCAATCACCTTCTAAGAGGTAAATCCACCAATAAACCTACCATGCCACCTTTCCCCTACCCCAGCCTGAGCAAAAGATTCTGCATTCTGAATCTATGAGGAATTTAGGATCAGAGACATACAGAACACACAACCACTTAATTAATGCCACTTATTTGCTATTGAGGGTTAAAAATTTCCTTAATACTATTATACTTTACAATGCCACAGCAGAATTCAGCAACAATTTCATTTTTAGAGTGCAATTACTCAGTTCAGTACAGGTTAGTTTAGATTTGCCCAAATTCCTTCATCTCTGATTTCTATATATTCTGCAGAATAAATAACTATTACTAAAGCTTTATTTAAAGTTACTTTTATCATTATACACGTGAATGTTTTCAGAAAAAAAAAATTATTAACAATGCAAAATTTCCAACAAGTAACCTAGGACTTCTCACCATTTGTGAGATGATCAGAATGACCCTGGGGGCTGCACTGCTCCTGGCAGTGCCCCTTACCACCTCAGCACCATGTTAGCCATAGCCACACAGCTTTTAGGCCATTCAAAAGTCAGGAAGAAGTTTATATCCATCTAAGATGGAGGTTACTTCATTAATGGGTGTTCTAAAAATTCATTCACTGCACCTTCACCTTTCCATGACAGCAATCAACTAATTGTGACTGAAGTTCAACATGGGGATTGCTGATATGGTCTTGATGAACTTGAGCACAGCTTACAAGGATTTTGACAATACCCATTGCTTAACAAATCCAACAGCAGCCACTAACATGTCCAGTTCTCATGGATTTAAGCAGAGAAGATGAGTATGGAATACAGGATGGAGAAAAGAACAATTAACACTGAACTATTCAGGCTGGCTTATGTAGCAAAACTCTTCCCATTCAGTCCTGCTTCTAGATGGCAGGGTACTTGCTTGACTTTGCTGTACAGACATTTTCACATAGGTAGAAAGAATTGAAAAAGTCCAAGTATGACTTAATTTCCCCACTAAATGAATAGAGCAGATGTGGCACTAGTTACATTTGATTGATGCAGAGCTTTATCTCAGGCCTCTGGTTGTAGTTTGCCTGGGAACATCCCTACTGATACTTCCAGTCTGAGCTCATTTCACAGCAGGAAATCCCAGTTAACATGAAAGCATGCAATAAAAACCAAATCAAAACAAACAGGTACAAGATACTTTGTAAGCTGAAGAAGAAACACAAATGCAGTGTGGGAAAACAAATGTGTTACTTTAATACCAACAACAGTGAAAAACTGTATCAGCATTACATGAAAAGCAACAAATTAAGTTTTGCTGAATACTTGAACATGAAATAACCATAGGTCTAAGTGAAGGAATGAGTCATATTTTAAAAATATTTAAAATATGCTTTGTAACAAATTTTCTGAAATCTGCATGGACTCAAAAGTTGAAGCCAAAACAAACCCTTATGTATCAGATCATTCAATATAAGTTTTAAAAATATTAACACACTAGTTGTCTTCTTAGAGATGAAAAAGAGAATCTTCTGATTCTTAACCTAGAAGGCAGGCACCTAAACCTGCTGAAGAATTCAAGGGCAGCATGGAGACAATATCAACAAACCTAAAGCAGGTCAGCTTTAGGGCTCAGGTTTCGAAGAGAGTCCTCCTTTCTGCAAGGAATAAACTGGAGAGGGAGATAAGCAGATTCTGCTCTAGGGATCAGGGCTGATAGGGTAAGTACACTTAATAGTCACTCAGGAAAGAATGGCAGCCTTTGTTTGCTTACATACACTCTCCAGAATGAAACCTGCTGGAAAAGGAGACCATGCTAACAGGTGGCCTCACAGACCCAGCACACACTCCTCTGATCCTTACTCCCTCTTCACGCTCAGGACAACACTTCAGGTTGAGTATCCAGTATCAGCCAAACACAGATTCTCTTCATCAGAAAACTGGACAGATTTTTAGTCACCTACTGAGTTATGCAGCTGATTCTATGCCTGGAGACGAACCATTAGAAGAGTAGAACAGCACTTTCAAGCTCCTCTGAAAAGAGTTAGCAACTCTGGATAAAAGCTAATCATAGGACAGGTATGTACCAGTTCACCTATGAGCATAGCTGTACCTCTGTCTTCGTTCTACAAACTAGAGCAAGCCACAGAAAAAGCAATATAAAAGCAATTGTAAAACACTATGGCTTCATAAGTAAGGATCCATATATTTCTTTCACAGACATACTTCTTTGAAGAATGTTTCTCCCAAGTGGTTTCCCAACATGAGTCATGCTCAGACTACTTGTTCAAAACATCTGTAAGAACATGCACACACAAAAATCTTGGTTTTGTCTTGAAAATACGAATATTCTAATTCCTCTCCAAGGCCTACACGTGAATATTTATCATCTGGCCTATATTTATTTTGTAATTTAATTAACAAATGGGTGAACACTTTTGAAGACTAAACGGTGGTATCAGTGAACAGTTCACTTGGCTGCTCAAGTGGGTTAAGGGCTCTCAAGACGCACTCTAGGTGCCCTCTCGTAACTGCATTCCTTTTACATAACCTGCCTAAAGATAGGAAAACATTTTAGTCTATTCTTCTTAATACACACACTTACTGATACCCCTTGAAAGAAATTCACCACACAAAAATGCTAAAGCAAAGCTGAGTTATTTGAAAAGAAAAAACACTTCCACATCTTCTAACTTAGCAGCCCTGCATCTAAAAAAAGGGTATTTCCCAGTAGTATCAATATTAAATGGCTTTAAAGGTATTTACAATGTAAGTTGATTAAAAAGCTCATCACAAGTAAACTAGAGGAAATTCTAATGTGAATTTCTTAAATGAAGTGAAAAGTAATTCTGTGAGAGAGAAGTTCAGGCAGGCTAACCAAAACACAAGATATCCTGACAATTTAATAAAATGGAGCTGCAGTATTTAAAAAAAGCAGTGGATCTGCCATAGAGCAATAATCGCCTTGTACCCTGCTTCCTGCTGAGTTAATGTAAGTTAAATTATTGTTTTGCCTAAATTTACACCCTTCTAAGTTGAAAACCACATTCTTTTAGGATCTGTTTATTAGACAGTAAGGCGAGGTCTCTAATTGCAACTACTACAGCAAAGAAAGCCAAGTAATTCCTACATAATTTTAATTCTAGGCAAAGTTTTTTAAGCTACTTGAGGAAAGTGGCACTAGAATACGCATCTTGCTGATACATACCGACAATAAATACATACAAACAAAACACAAATTTTATGCTGTTGGGGTCTGCTTTTTTAATACCTACTGAGAGAATACACCCAAAAGATTAAGTAAGACAGCAGTATATTCATGAAGCACATGAAAATTCAATCTGATCTTCATGCAAAAAGCACCCTCGTAACATGCAACTCTTTAATTAATGTTGTATTTAATAATACACTGGCTAACAACAGCAACAAAGAGTGCTTAATGAAGGTTTGTTTAGAACATGACCCTCGTGGCTGCCTCTTTATTTGCCTCTGTACTGCAGCCTTAATGATTTTTCTTTTTTTGCCTTTGACAGCCAGTAACAAGAAACCTGCCTTCAGGACATTTCACCAAATACATTTATTCCAGTGATGCAATGCTGGTAGCTTTCCTACTGTTGAGAAGCTTCAGAAAGGAGAGCTTTCTAAGAAATTGTATCAGTAGTAAAAAAAAAATCTGCGTTAGACAAATGTATCATCCGAAAGTTTGCATTTTTTTTTACTTTACCTCACAACTCAAACTCTCTCTTCAAACACGTATTTCACCTCAGATTCGGCAGTTGCTGTTGTTAGTCTCACCATTTATAATCCTTAAGCACATGGAAATTTAGCAATTATTGAAAAATTAATCAGTAATTTGAAATTAATCTTATTATTTTAAAATGTAGTTTTTAAAAAATACTTTGGCAAAACATCTACATTTTTCAATATGTAAATGGTTTCAGAGGTGTGAAGGAAATGTCTTTAATATACAGTGCTGATAAGCAACAAAAACCTGAGTTCAAAAACTTGCTTCCTTAAAAGAAGCAACAGCTGCCACACAGACATAAGTGAGATTTAAGGGGGGAAAAAAAAAAGAGGGGGAAAAAAACCTTCCAAAAAGAGAACACACCAAAATTCTGCCTCTTGCCTGTTTCATCAATTTACTCAAATGGATTTAATAGAAATAACACACACACGTTGTCTCCATTTTTTTTTTTCTTAAGGCACTTTTTTTGTTAGATCACACTCCCTACAATAACATTTAATAAATAGAGGGGGAAATAATTGAATTTATCTAAGAGCACTATATAAAAGTAAATCACACAATTATATGTAATTTTTTTTAAAAAAGAAACAACTGTAATTAATGTCAAGTCAAATAAAAAGATCAGAAATAATGCCAGTGGTTTTGAGATTGAATTTCCTTACCTTGGCCCTCTGAGGGCAGTGTTACCTAACACACGATTGGAAGCATCAGCAGACTATTTGATTAAGTCAGTAGACACTAAGTAAATGCAAAGCACTTCTTTTAGAATATTTACTTATTTTTCATTTCATTAGAAGAAATTTGCAGCACAGTTCAAAGATTTTGTAAGAAATTAACGTTTAAGATAACTAAAAAAATATCACAATCCTCCTAATTTAGGTCCTTCAGTCTAATATAAGTATGTAATAATATATTAAGCAAAGTATTTTACAAAATCTTTTACTATTGCATAGTAAAAATTTAAATGAAACTGTGATTTTTCCTAACATGCCTTAGCATTTTAAAAGGTATTTTTATTAGATGCCCTCTCATAAGTATTTGCTGGCAGTTCAAAGAAAAGCAGAATTTGGAACTACCACTTTCTGATTCTCTCTTACACTATGAGACGGTGATTATTTATTTATACTGTTTTCCCACAGTTCCCAGTAATGCTGAATGACATTTTGAGCACATCTGTACTTGAATTAGACAAATGAATTTTTCCAGCCCCAAATCAGAAATAGGAAACATTTCATGATACATGTGGCCATTAGCTTATAACACAGCTAGGTTTCCATTAAGTTTCTTGCAAACTGGGAAGTTTAGGTGAGAAAGTTCAAGTACCTTTCACTGTCCACAACATCTCAATAATTCAGCTCAGATAGAAGACTGCTCAATTTATGCCCAGCTATTTACAGGTATCTGGCCAAAAACCAGTGGAAAGCCCCCAGATGCAAATATTCTGCACAATATACAGCGAGCGGCCTCGGGTGTGAGCTCCAGAAGTGCCTCAGCTGAGCAAGGGGGGAGGAAAGCAGGGACAGCCCTCTGTCCTCCATGCCAGCCCAGATGCACTGAAGAGCTGGCAAACAGTAGATTCTTTGTTCCTGAAGCAGCTCTAAGTAGTGACCAAGGAGAAGGGCTCCTCCTAGCAAAGCAGATTCCTTCCAAGCAGAGGTGCAGCCGCAGGCAGGGAGAAGTCACGGAGCAGCTCTCCATGGTTCCAGGTGCACCTCTGCAGCTGAAGTGATGGGGAGGACCAACCTCCCCAGTGGAAAGATTCTCCCTGCTCTTACTGGGGGGTTTTCTTTCCCTCAGGTTGTGAATGCAATGTACAAACGTATCCCAGGGTTCTAGGGTTCAAATCACCAGCCACCATGGTTTTTTCATTATGACTGGTGGAGTGAGTCATTGTCCTATCTTGTACAAATGCAGCAGCACTTCAGCCCCTGCTATTTATTCAATGATTTCCTGTTGCATTAATAATCTTTTCTCTAAAACACGAAAAAATATCTAGAGGAAAGTATTCAATAACAGAGAGACAGACCCACCATTATTCACACATAAATGCAGTTTTGAAATTGGGCATCTACAATATCCACTCAAAATTACTAATGTGTTTTGGCAACACATGGAAAATAAACGTTCGTTTTCATATGCAGGCAATTTTGTCCTTTTAAAAAATCATACCAGAAATACTGAGTGAGCTGACATCCTGACAAATTGAGAACTGACCTTTACCATGCCCATTGTGAGCCAGCAGGAAGAAAAACTTGCCAGTTTCAACATCACTCTCACTTCCCCTTCATTCTTGAAGGATAAGAATTAGAACAATAAATAAATTAAATAGCAGTCACTATTAGCACATGCTGTCTGGAACAACAGAGTCCTGAATTGCATCAGCATCTCTGAGCAACAAAGGTGATCAATATTTTCTAAATATGCTTGCTATTCAGGAATGGAAAACCAAGGTCTGTATTCTGGAAACATTTAGGAATGATGCTCACATTTTCTAAATATCTCTCTTGAGCAAGGCCATATAGGATAAAAGCCCAAAAACGCTGCACTATTTAAATGATTTCAGAGCAGTTTTTTATTTTTAAAATAAAAAGCAGTTTTTTATTTTTAATAGTGTTAAGCTGTATTTGTGTAAACACAAGCATTCTAAACATCGTTTCACATATTTTTATAGCTAAGGTTCTCAGTACTTTTAAATACATATATTTTTAATATTTATATCTTTTTAATAAAGCACTATCAGCATGAAGTGGTACTTTGTATAACAGAAAAAATACTACTTTCTTTTCTTCTGCTTTTATTAAGTGCTAGTAGGCCAAAGGATATTTTTCAGGTTTTGAAAATATTTTAACATTAGGACAAGTACACAAATATTAATCTATAAATTACAGAGAATAAGTCAGTCAGTTACAGCAGCAACAATTTAAATTCATGTACTTGGTAAAAATGTATTAAGTCAGATCATTAAAATCCAAATGCTTTTTACATGTGGCCAAGTTGAGTTAAACATCTTCTTTGTATTATCTACTTACAGCATCTTGTAAAACAGCTAACACCAGTTTACACAAGAGATTTCCAACTGTCCATTGTTTTCCAAAGAATATGGTGAGTTGGACAATAGCATTATCATTCAACTGAGTTTCTTTAACAGATATGTGCATTGTCAGAAATAAGGTGACTTTTTGCCCCTTAAAACTGGTACCCTTGCTAGCAAGTTTTCACAAAGCAAACTGTCTCACTTTTAAAACTGGCACATTGCAATAATTCTAAAATAGCTCATCTGAACTTTCTCCTTGTCACTAGGTGTGCCCTTCCTAGCCTCAAACCTTGCCAGGTGCCAAAAAGCCAGCACCAACACCATTCACCTACATGTCTTCCTGAAGGCACATCACTGAAGTCAACCTTTTTCGTTGTCTCCATAGCCTTTGTTGCTTAGCCTTTGTTGCTTATCATTTGCAAAAATCAGTATGAGATAAGCCCAAGCATTCCCCAAAGTGCTTGAGCTGGAACACCCCATTACTGCTGCACACATGAGGAGATCTCTTCGGTTGCATGAAGTGCTTCATGATATGCAGCCCTGCAGCTTTGCCCAGAGTAACTGAGCTTCCCACCAGCAGTGATGGAACACATAAAACACCACAATTCTGGGAAGAAGAACCAACAACCCAACTAAAATGCAAAAAGCAAATCTCCATTTGCAGTGGTGGTGGACCTCTGTCTAGGCTCAGATGCAGAAATCAGTATTTGGGCAGGAGGCAGCCACACCTGAATTTTCAGTTAAAACTGACATAATCCAAAAGTGACATCTCCCACTCTGCCGCAGTGATGACAGAAGGGCACATCAAATGCTCCCATCAGCAGTTATTGTTATCAAGGACCTATAGATGCTTATTAGATTTAAAATGGAAGCGATAATAAAAAGAAGTTCCTTGACTTTTGGTAAGGGCTGGGTGGGAAGCACTGGTAAGGTTCATTCCAATAATATTGAAGTCATGATGTAAATGACCAAAAAACCCTGATACATACTGATAACATGAAGACATGTCTGCAATCCACATCCACAATGCAGCTCAACTACTTTTTCCATTCTTCAGTTCAGTGCAGATATCTGAATGTTGAATGCCACGTAATATAAAAGAAAATACATTATTTTAAAGTTTCCACTTTTATCTTCTAAGTAAGAGATCACCTGTATAACAATGCTTTCATTTAGCCTTTCTGAGCTAACTTAATTTCCCTCTATGCTTATATCCTTTCTCACATTTCTTTCACAGTATCCTGGAAACTCACCATAATTGCTGAACAAGAAATAAGAAAGGATTTTAGTGAAAGAAAGAAAACTATATTCCTACAGAGTGATCCAAATTTATTTTATGTACAGCTGTCAAACAGGAAAATATAAGTTATGCCTGACCAGCTTCTTGCCTTCAGAGAACAAACTGAAAATAAGATCAAGCGAAAGAGAAAATTAGTTGCTAATCTCATTCTAACCCCTAGCATACTCTATAAAACAAGACAATCACCAATTGGCACTTTCTGCATAAGAAAAGCTCAGGATGCAGAAGCAGGGGTATGCAATGTACCAGTCTTGCAGCAGACAGACAAAGCTATGTAAGAACTTGCAAAGCACCTGTCCCCCAAATGTCTGAGACTAAAATAACTACGTTACTCTTTCTAAGTCCACAAGTACCAAATTTGTTAAGTTGTTGCTTTGGAGGTTTTTTTAAGCTCACCACATGGAGAAATCAGAAATTTTCTTCCCTGTTGCAAGAAAAGGCTCTTTTTAGGAATAAACAACGGAGGGAGGGAAGATATTAAACTCCTGAACTAATTAACAGAAGTAAAGGAGGCGGTGGGGGACAATGATAATTAATATGTACCCTCCTCCTAACCAAATCTCCACATACATTCATTCTGTATATGCACACACAACAGCAGCATCATAAACCGTCTCAAGTTCTTGCCATTATTCAGTTCGACATCTGCACATGTTTATGCGTCTCTCCAAACAACCTCTTGAACACCCTGCTGGAGCTGTCATTTTTTTCTTCTCCCTATCTGGCAGATGGCAAGTCAACAATCGGCATCAACAGCAGCCGAATATCTCCCCCCTCCATCCAACCCCCCTAAACAGACACAATAATAACTTCTTTGTGCTTCCCCACAATGCAGCTGCTTAAACCATTTCGCTACAAGGCTGCTTTGCCTTAATAAAAAAAAAAAAAAAAAAAAAAAAAAAAAAAATCCCTTCTGTCAAGTCTAAAAAGCAGCATAATGTTAAGCAAGCTAAAGCCACAGCACAGCTGCAAACGGGCAGACACATTGACAGCTCCTCCCTTAACAAAGCCCTGTGAATTGAAGGGGGTTCATCTGAGGCTCACACAGTAATTAGTATAAAAAAGTCCGACAGCCTCTATTATGCTAGGAAAAAAAAACTGGACAGAACTGGGCTGCTGTTTTGCGTCAAGAGTTCTGCTGCAGAGTAGATAAATCATGTTGGGTTTTTTTCCTCTCTTTTTAAAGACAGTAATAAGGAGGATGAGAGAAGCTAATTTGAAAACTTGGACACAGTAATTGTACCATATGGTGAGCATTTATCCCTTCTGAAATACACGCTAACAGTCACTTACATGCACAGTGCTTTGTTTTACAGTTGTTATTCTCCCTACCATATTCATAAAATGGATCTGAATATCCGATACTCCAGAGAAGTTGTGTGTAATTAGCAGCAAAACTGCCTGTGCTTAATATATTGGCCTACCATAGCAATCCAATTAATTGGAAAATCCCATGCCCCCGAATTTAAATAGTGTCCACTTCAAGGACTTTTTTTATTTCTCTCAAACTGGCTAAATATCACACATGATAAAGTTCAGAGAAGTAATTTACTGACACTAAAACTCCTTGATACTGTTAGCTCTAAAACATATGAGCAGGAAGTATTTTTCTTCTTGTCCACGCAGTACAGAGGAATTAAGTCAAGAACCCTTCAATTAAGTCAAGAACTGTTTAAGATTAACCACAAAATATTTCAGTTCCATCATATTTGGGACAGCAACTACTCAGTAAATTAAAGGTGAAACTGAACTTCAACACAGGGCACGGGAGGGAGACAAAGACTTCAAATGCACTCCCTCTTCTCCACCCCCATTTTCTTCCTGGATCATCCTTTGAAATATTTTTGTTAATAAACCAAATGCTTAATTCATAAGGACCTGCAAAATTTGGAAAATATACCATCCAGCCCTTAGGATTTGCTTGCTCCTTAGCACATACTTTCAGCTTTTCACCCCATTCTTACAACCAAATCATCATGGAATCACACAAGATAGGGAACCAGCTGAGTGGAGCTGGGAAAATGCAAGTTTCTTTACATAAAGAAACAACTGTAATGAAATCGTAAAATTAATCAATCTTAAAGTGCTGCTTTCAGAAAATAAGATGTAGTAAACTTCTAAGCAAGGGAAATAAAAAAACTCGAACAGATTAGGAGTTGGAAATTTGGGGAAAAATTAACCAGACACAAAATGAAGTCTGCAGCTGAGCATAATACACTTGCAAAAAAACAGAACGTTTTCTTTCTATTGGTTTTTACCTCAGAGAACAACAACAGAATCTACTTCAGGTAACAAAAAAACACTTTCAGTCACTCTAGATCAAAAAGGAGGTATTGGAGCTGACTGTTAAGCACTAAAGTGTCCCAGAACTAGGCAGAATACATCCACAGTTACTAAGAAATTGTAAGTGAGGTGAAAGCTACAGGCAGAAAACAGCTATCCTTCACTGATAACAGTTTGACTGAAGGATTCTAAATGGAGAATTATACCCCAGAGCCCCAAGGAAAAAAAGAAAAAAAAAAGTTTAAAAAAATCTTGAAAATTTCAAGTCACTTGGCTGGATGGCAATCAAAGAAAACTCTTTAAAATTCTAGTTTTAATTACAACAATAACACAAACTTACATAAGATAAACAAGGCAACACTGCTTTTGAGTATAAAAATGATGCCCATATGATAGATCATATGGGCTATCTTTAAGTATGTCAAGAAAATATAATGGATGGAGACTGACACAATCTATTTCATCTTTTAAGAAAAGCTTTTAATAAGTTTAAAGAAACTAATTGTGTGAATATTAAAAAAAAACACAAACAGAGAAAGTGAATTGGGTAAAATGAGGAGATCAAAGTAGGATTACACAGTCTAATGCTCAACTTTCAATACATGAAGCTCGACAGTTTTCTGTTAGGAGCATTTACAGCCAATATATGCAATGATCTAGGGTTACCACTGCACATACTACCTGACAGTAAAACTATTCAAGTTTATTAGGAATGTGAAGAATTTCAGAGTGGCAACTCTATGCAGTGAGCTGAGAAACACCAGACGAAATACAGTGAAGAACTACTTGAATTAATAAACAGTTACAGAAATAACCTGAAATGCTCACACACTGTTTAGTTTTAGATTAACCACTAAAGAACAATTAATATAACCCTCTTTTAAGTATGCAACACTGAGAGAAAAGGAAAATATTCTCATTTTTAACATTACAGAATTTTACAAACACTGTAAATATTATTCCAAGGTAAACAAATAAATTACAGTTTTGAGAACTACATTTTTTAAAAATTACAAGACAAGAGCTTCAGAGACAAAACACACACACAGAGACAGAAATAACCAGAGTTAGAGAGAGGCGAGAGAGGCAAGAGAAGCAGAGTGAGAAAGACTGGATTAGGATTCCGTTTCAAAGGAAGGACTACGACAAAAGGGTTTAACAACACAAATGGCCAATAGCAGAGTATTAGCCATTTAACAGGAACACATTTTCAGAAGAGTTCACGAAAAGATTTTCAAACACTCTGTATCCACAGTCCTAGCTGAATGCTATAAATTCACCATGAAACTAGTGGTTTGCACCATGGCAATGCCACCACTCTTCCACCAATTGAGCACCCCACCAGCACCTTTGGGAAAAGCCAACCTCTCTTTGAATGCTGTGACACATTTCCAAACTTGTGTGAGCATTTTTTCTTAAAAAACAAAAATCTCACAAACAGGAAATTGGAGTAAACATTCAACATAGGCATGTTCTTCCTTTAATTGCTATGCATCTTTTGTTCTAGCACAAATCAGGTACTAGCCAGAAGTATTGAGGGTGAATGGAAGTCCCAGTCCTTGGCCACTTGGGTTCACCTCAAATCCAGTAACAGTAACACCAGGGCAGTCCATTTGGGAAGGTGAGGAGCAGCTGCAAAGGAAGCATGCAGTGTGTCCCATATCCCACTCCACTGCATCAGCACTGGCACCCACACAGCTGAGACAGGTGTAAAAAAAGCACACCCCCCCAAAAAAAAGGTTTGGACCAGATCAAAACAATTTCAGGTCACTCACTGTACAGCTAGTATCAGCACAAAGGAAAAATGGCATTAATTGGCTGGGGCCAAGAATGATACAAAGGAAAGGGGCATCAGCATGAACTTAGGGAAGATTAACTACTAATTAATCAGACTGCTGCTCTGCCTTCTGAGTGCAATTCTTGTTTTCCAGTCAAGCTACAAAATCAGGTTCAAGTGATTCAAGTTTCTAAGATCAACTGCATCTGTAAGTGATGAGGCCACGATGGTTCTGGCAAACTATTAAACCACGAACTTCCTTAAAACAATTGCATATTCTGTACAACCAAATTATAGCCTGACCTATTGTCAGAATATACTGTCATTTACTCTACACATATATACAGAAATTATAAATTAAAAATGTGCAAACTATACAAATCTCTGTACTCTGACAAATAACTGAAAAATCACTTAGAATGCACAATTAGAAAAGCTAGAAATACAATATTTCTATGTGTATTTTTGAAATAGCTATGACAATTTCGTAATATTGTAAAATCTTAGCAACTTAGAGATCCCAATATACATTGAAATTTTGAGTTAGCTGTGAAATATGTCCTATCCTAACTGCTAAGAAGATAAGAACAATTTGGTCAGTAGTTTCTTAAATTTACAGATTAAAATTAACGAAGAAAAAAAAAAAAAGAAATCCCCAATTAATTTATAACCTCAGAATTCTACATGTTTCTAAAAGCTTTCACTGCCTTAAATTTAATTAAACTGTTCATAACTCCCCCATAAGAACCATAACACAGTTCAGTTCTAATAAACATGTTTTACATTGATTTATTTTGTACTATTTTATTGTATTACAATTGCAATAAATATTCAGGCAAATGAGGTGTTAAGTCTTTTGTTTCAAGATTTTCCAGCCTCTTAATTATAAGAAAGCTTGACAGAGAAGCAAAAATGAAAGATTAGCACAAAATTTTTGCATCCTTTTCAGTCTTTTTAGAAACTTTTAAAACACAGCTATAAAATATGACCCCCAAAATTCCAGCCTCAAGATGGAACTGAAAGATGACTGACCTGGATAAACCACACAAATTTATCTCACCAAGCTCAGGATGAAGTTTGTTACTCTTTTTTCACTAACAGACCAATCTTGTGGTTTCTGTTCTACTAGCATAAAATTTCTTCCTAATCTGACTGCTGAAAAACGCTTAATGACTTAGCCTCCAAAATGGTCTAACAACTTATAGGATGACCTTACTCAGCAAACTCTACAATTAGTTTATTCAATGCAGAAGTGAAATTTCATACATGAGAAAACACTGATAATCTCCTCCTACATCTGGCTTTTCTGAAATTCTGATTATACATACAATAATTAACTGGCACCAAATATTTAACATTTGTGACACCAAAATAATAGGGACCAATAAGGAACTGTAATTTTCAAAAAAATATATTTGCATTTCTATGGAATTAAGTAAACAAATCTGATACGCTTTTAGTGACTTTTTTCCCTCTAGAAAATAAACAGCACAATTCTCTAATTAGCAAAAATGAAATGGAAACTTACAACACTGACTTGAAAATCCTTGTGCAAGTCTGTACTGGTGATGTCACAAATGCTGTCACATCTGAGCAGGTATTGTCTGTAGAAGGTTCAAAAATGTCCATTTTAATTAAAGCATTTATTGAAGGTAGTTGTGTGTTTGCTTTAATTTTAACGGCTTAGAGAATTCCTTAAGAATCATGGCTGAAACTCTCCTTAAAAATAACAAATTAGATAAAATCAAAATAGCTGAAATACAAGGACCTGATCTGTAATGGATAACCATGTAAGAGTGAGGCGAAATCCATACTTTATGCTTCCTTCAGCCTTTAATAATGATGTTTTCATTACACTGATGTAACACTCATATTTTCTAATTTGCTTTAAATGAACTACAAATTATCTCCTCAGAGTACTGAAATGCCAGTGATAAAGTACCACAAGACGGAAAACCCAACTTCTCCATGCTTGTAGTTGTTTTTAAAGTCAATATTTTAACATAATGATACTTTGAAGTCAGTCTTTGATACTTTCATTTCTCCCCACTGCAAAAAAAAAACCACTATTAAACAATTATCTTTCTTTTGTCAAATCCTCACATCACTGGTCCAAACCTCAGAGACATAGACGGGGACTCTTAATCATCTAGATGGAAGTTTTAATTGTCCGAAGAACACCTTGTCCTTCTGTCTTTTTTCCCTATGCAATTTTGGAGCATGGTGCCATCAGAAGTCCCGAGCTGTACTACGGGAAGGAATTTGAGCTGTGTAGGTGCCCAAAGAACTCTTCAACATCCATCTTACTATTTAGAGCCTAACTAGATGCCTAAGCTTCTTAGGATGCAAGTCATGTACATTCTATAATAATTTCTTTATGTTCTTTCCAATACTTAGAGTAAGAAAAACATGGTTACAGAACTTCTTAAAAGATCTTTTAGAATTTCATGTCTGTGACATAAGAACTGGAACAAAAAATAACCAAATAAAGCTATGCTTTTATTTCAAATTTCAAAGAGGGGAAAAAAAAAAAACCAAAAAACCCTCATGCCAGAATGAGGTATGAGGACATATGGCCAGTCTATCACCTGACTACCAACCAGCACTACCAAAGCTGCCACATGTTTGTTAATCCCGAGAGGTAAAACGCTGCTTTGTCTTCCGGGGGTCGTGCTGCAGATGAGCGCCCCTTATGATGCTGATGCATTTTTCCATGCTGACGTTCACCAGGGAATACAGCTTCCACAGCAGGAGAAGCAACACAAATTTTTCATCTCCTCGAAGAGACTTCCACATTTCTGCTTACTGAGTGTGCACACAAGAATGCCAAGCATCAGCAGCACAGCTGAAACAGTTTTAACAAAACCTTTTCTTCTGAATGTCTACAGTTTAATTCAGTTAAATTTTATATCTTGACTATTTAGTTTAGGTACATTAGGGATATTTAGTCTTAATATTTAGGAATATTGAGTTTTCAGTGACAGCTTGGTAGGGAATAACAGATTCAGATAACAGTTTGATAGGAAATGACTGAAAGTTAGTGATATGATTATTCATTTACAGACAGTAACCTCTCTTCAGACAGTCCATGATTAAGGGGAGAAACATTTCCCAGAGATCTGGCTGTTCTCTAATGTCCTTATCATTTTTGTAAGCAGCAGAAGAAGGCCGTGCGTCAAGGGATCAATGATCAGTAAGCTACAGAAAAACTCCAGCCCTCTACAAGATTCTGAAGCAAACCTCATTTTTCAGACTCCCCTAGCTCCAACAAAACCCTTCAGTGTATTCCAGGTGAAATTTTCCCCTAAATCTGTATCAGGATGCTTTGCCCTGAAAAAGCTGATCTGCTTGGCCTGGAATCTGGTCAGAAGACAAAGCAATGCAAGCTCTCTATGGGGAGCTACTGTGGCGCCATACTGGTATTTTTTGGTGCTGAATATGCTAAAAGGCCGGCCTGGCTCAGCAGCTTCAAACACACATCTGTCCCTTTGAAGTGAGACTTGACAGATAAGCTGCTAAACTGACCTGGAGGCCTGTGACTGGCAGGTCAACCTCTTTATGCTATAAAAGTCCAGTCTGCTTTTATACAAGCTAGATTCTTCCACAACCCTTTCTTGAAATGTCTGGAGTTTCTCCTGTGGAGTTTGGGACACCTCTACACAGTAATTTCCCAGGTACTGAGAGAAAGAGAGAGAATCTCATGCCTGGAATGTGGTGAGATACATCAAAACCTCCACTTAATGTTTCTTTCACTAGCTTTAATTGCTTTAACATAATTTCTTTAATATAGTGCACTACATCATTTATGTTATACTACAGTTGACTGGTATTTTTTAGCTTTTATACTGTGTAGTAATTTTGATTAAGATATTCTGTCTGTTCATTTGTTACAATAAATAGCTCATCTTTTATAAATATATCTGATTTGCCATTATTAAAACCTGGAGGATAAAGTGATTTAATCACTCTATAATTCCTTAAATTTAAATTGCTGACAATATCTGAGGCTAAGGAAGGATTTACCTTAATTTAAACCCCTTTCTGTGAAAGAGTTTAAAAACACAAGGGAGTTCTGTCTGCACCTCCAGCTCAAACTTCTCTAATGAAGTTTGTCTAAGCCTTCTACTCCTCCCTGTGACAACACCTCAGCCGATCCAGCTGAAGAGAAACCCTTCCTCCTCCTCATCCTCCTCCTCCTTTCAGTCCTGCTGCCCAGTGGTCTTCCTTGTCTGATTTGCCACTTGAGCAGCTCACTAGTCCAACAGGTTAAAAAAAAAAAAAAAGGGGGGTGGAGCAAGGCAGAAATAGAACAGCTTCTTGCAAGATCAGATAAACTGATCCCATCAGCTGGCAAATCATATTCTTTCTGAATTCATCACAAGGGGTATCAAGGGGTCTGTGTTCCAGGCTGGGTCTACCTGAATCTACCCCTTCATCAGCAGTGCACCATTTGATCTGATTAGATATAAATATTAAATCATCCTTTAGATACTGTTTTCAAAACTTCCCTCTCTCCATGACACAGTGGACGGATATCTGCGCAAAGCACCTGTTTATGTGAGTAACAAGTGGAAGGGCTGTATGTGTACCTACTGCTGATTGCACAAACACCCAGGCAGACCTTGTTGCCCCTCTCTCTGTAAAAGGATGCTCCTCTTGCCTGGTTTTTCATCTTTCATGCAAGTTTGCTCCTTAGGTGAAAGTGCAAAATAGTAACACTCCTGCTTTCACTTCAGGAAAGAAAATGCACAACACCTTTAGCTCCCTACATCTGTAATTGTGCCACCACAAAGACAACATTTGTATTCTGAACTCAAGAACAAATAGCACACTACAGAAAGTGCCTTTACAGTGGCTTTAAAGAACTCCATTTACTTAGTATGTCAAAACAATATGAAGAAATTCATTACCATGAATCAGTACCTTCACTTAGAAAAATGTGGACCTAATGGGTTTAACAACACAGAAAAACCACAGCAACTGATCTATGCAGACACTCCACATTCAGTAAGACAGCTCTAACTTTTCATGATACTCTGCAGGAAAGTGCCAAACTAGTGACAAAAGCAGTGCCCAGCTAAGAAAGACCATGAAACACACCAGAAACTACAACAATTATATCTTTCAATACTGATGCAGTGTTTCTCAAACAGCATGTCAGGAGGGACTTCAGGAAAGAGCAACTGGATTTTTACTGTTTCATTTAAATAACACTCTCAGCAAGTCTTGGACAAATTCTCACCAAATTTACATTTCAGTGCTAATCTGAGTATCTCATGCGCAAATTTGTATAGGACATTTTATGATTTTTATTCATGGCATCATATATTTTAAGATGAACAGGAACATCTCATCAGTTCAGCAGGAGTTCTTAAAAAAAAAAAAAACAGGTGACAGAATTTTCTCCCATTATGCAGGTACTGGCAAAAAACTGTTTATTTTTTTAAATGCTTATCTACCCAACCACTCTGGTTTGATGGTATCAAAATATTCTTCTTAATATTTTTCAATCTTTCTTTTAATCATCCTCATCCTGGTTCTGAATACCACCGAATTCAACCTTCAGTCACAGAGCTCTTTAAGCTGCTACATTAAAGGGCTCCTTTATGTTTCTGCAGTGAGGTTCTTTCTCATGGCAAGGCAATTCCATATTCCTCAATAACCACACAGGCTCTCAGAATCTCAAGTTCTAGAGGCATTCTCTCCAATGCTGAAAACACTACCATTTTTCTTCTCTATTTTCTTCTCTCTGGCATGTAAATATTCATTTAAATATCAAATATTAAAAGAGAAACTGGAATGGAACCATGAATTCACATTCCCTATGCTAATTTACTTCTCAGTGTTCTTACTATGCATCTTGAAAAGCTTCAAGGAAACCATTTTCTGCATTACTTGGCTAGGAGCTATCAGGAATTACAAGCATTTAAGAACTCAAATATTTTATTTCATACAATAGATTTCAATTTTTTTCAGTTCATGGAACTCTACCATTTTCCAGCAGAAACACAGTGTCCTAAATATCAAAAGAAATGCTATGTCTTACACGTTGGACAATTTGGTTAGTTTTTCCCAGTAAGCTTTTGTACACTCTTCCAAAATAGTCCACAGATCCCCCCCGAATCTGCAAACAGGATGAAAACTGTTTTATTATTACTTGTAGCTATTATTGTTTTTAAAATAATATTTCGTACAAGATTCTCCCTCTCCCAGCTTCATGAGTGGGGTTAGCATTGGGGTGGAAGAAAGCTACCCAATCAAATCTGATATGCAAGTATTCATCGTTAATAGAAAAATATAGGTAAAAATAAGAAAAACAGTTATTAAAAAGGGAAAGAACTAGCTCAAAAGACCTTACAAAGAAGCAGAATATTAATGAAAATACTGAGGCCAGAAAAAATGGCTGCCATTAATAAGAAATAAAATAAAGTAATTCTCCCTTCCAGCTCTCTCCCCTTCCCACCTGCCAAGGTCCACTTGAATGTCTTAATGGAAAAGTAAAAAGGTGGTTATGGGGAAAACATCAGTATGAAGCACGAAAAGCTACCTAAAGAGAGAGGAAAGTGAAAGATGATAAAATATGTCAGCATAAGAAAGAGTCAGGAGGTGCCCTAGTGATCATGGTTGGCATGATTTCCGTATGATATCTTCTTCACTGACCTGGGTAGAGGTGCGACCTGAGACATCTTACAGCTTCCACATGATACTACACAGTGCCCAACAGTCAGTAGCCACATCTATGGCTAGGAGAAGGATTTCATCTCACAAAACTGAGTGGGCAAAGATGAAAACTGAACATTGGATACATAAATGTGAGGTAATGCATCTAGGAAAAAACAATACAAACTATGCCTAACAATGTTTACTTTAGAATCATAAATTATGTTTTAGTTGAGTCCTGGATTCATCACTGACTACTCCATGACACAGTAAGTGCACATAAACAACAGCCAAAAAAACCTGATGAAACACTGGGCATGTCAGAAAGGATACTGAGAGCAAGAGGAAGGATGTTGCTCTGCTGATCCAGAAAACAGCGCCCACATCTTCATTACCTTGCACAGTCTTGCCGCCAAGTCTCAAGAAGAGTGTAGTGGAATTATGAGAAATCACAGAGAAAGGAACCAAAGTGATCCAGGCCACCAAAGAACAGCCACCTTTTCTAAGACAGGATGAAAAGACAGGAGCTCTTTAGTTTGGAGAAGAAAAGGCTGAAGTTTACAAAAAGGTGAAGGCAGAAGGCAAATGCAGAAGTGCTGTTCACCAAACACCACATTGCAATAGTTAGGGCCCTTGGTGAAACACATCCATAGATATGCCATCTAACATTACTAATGCAACAATTCTGAACACTAGGAAAGTGCAAGGGGAATGAGAAGCAAGAAATGGGCCAAACTTGCAAGCTCTCTCTAAACAGCACATCCTCTGCCACCACAGCAGACAGAATGCTGAGCTAGATGGGCCATTGGTACGATTCACTTGGCTATTTCTCATGGAGTGCTTACTTCAAAAAAGATTTCCTTGTTTATAATTCAAACTGCATTGCAACAATTTAAAACCACAATTTATTTTCTCAGTGTGCACATGAAGAACACATCACATTATCACTTCTCTTTTCTTATTTAACCTCAGTAATTGCAATTCATTCAGCCTATACTCATAGGTCTCTAAATCATTGATCTCTTTCACTGCTGATGTCTGTATAATAGTCTTTATAATCTTGAACTGCAGCACCCAGAAATGGATGCATTTGTACAACTAAGACCTTAAGTGCCCAATGGAGCAGAAAGATGCATCTTACATGTTCTATCCCTGATCATGTCTCACTCATGTATTTGCCTTCTTCGCAACAGCAAGATATAATTAATGCCCAGTTTGTCATCCATGGTGCCCCACGGACTTTTTTCCTGAAGAGCTTCTTACCTAGCCACTCACTCGCCATTAACTTCTTTCTAAAGATCATTCTAGAGTGCATGTCAAACTTGATCCCCCTGCACAGCTTCCAGCTCCTCACAGAACCACATCTTCACATTAGCAATGACATTCAGAATTCTAACCCCATCCTCCAGCACACCTGCAGTCCTTTTCATTTTGGAGACACCTCGAAATATTATGAACCATTTTCTTTGCCATTACTCACCACATCAATGAAAATACTGCTTAGGCAGAAGTCAGCAAAGAGCCTAACAAATTCTGCTCCATATTTACTTCTATTTTGATATGGAACCTTTAATAATTATTCAAAACAGTCTTCTAACAGTTTTGCTCTTAGAGACAAACCTCACATTTGTTTCATCTAATGCATGAATCCTTATGAAAATGTAATTCACAGAATATCAGAAGCCTGAATAAATATCCAAGATACAACATTCAAAGCTTCTAACCTATACACAAAGACTGCTACCTTGTCAATAACAGGAAATTTGATGACTTTCATACAAATTAACCTTGCCAAATACACAGTGACTCATCTGATTTTCTAGATGCTCCGAGTCTACTTGTTGTAGTAGTCTCCCTTTAGTTAAATTGATGTTAAGCATTTAGCCATATTAAAACACATTTTGTTTGAACATAACAAACATGAAAAGCAATCCAAATAATTTTCCCAATGTTATTTATTAATTACCGTCTATGTCACTCATAAATTTTATCATCAATGATTTTGTGTTTGTTTTCCAAAGTACTGAACCTGTCAGAGAGCCAGTTGTAAAACTAATCACTGCTGAATACAAGAGTATCATCACATACATTCATCTCCTAAATTTTTAGGCATACTTTCCAGTTTGACTTTGGGTTGGAGGAAAAAAAAAAAAATTGAATCCATCTTAGTCTCATAGAATTATGAAGGAAAAATAAAAGAAACCATCTTCATCTCAAACGAAGTAAAGGATCTACTAACGGTCTTATTCCTTTGTGTACAAGAGGCCACATGACTGATCTTTAACTCTGACATTAAAATAACATAGTGTGTTCCAGAATAATGGTGTAATTAACTCAAAATGCCTACTGCAAATATAAAAGAAAAACACCTTCAAATATTCAACAAATACCACCTTGCCACAACTATTGTTATCTGCTGCTGCCAATCAGTATTGCTGTGGCTGTACAAAGCCTCCAGTGCACCAGACTGTCGCTAATTATGTATATTCAAGTGATTAGCAAGCACTTGTTGCCTTGTTCACACCACCCTCCAAACAGCAGCCTTTGAGAGGAGAATAGACTGTAAATTTATTGAGAGAACACTGTTAGTCCTTTGGGAAGAATGTAAATGTAAACAGGACTACTCTACATCAAGGTGCTTTGACAACAAAAATCATCTGCATAAACACATGCTCAACAACAAACAGGTGTTCTATTTCACAACTAGCGCCCATTTGATGCTTTCAAGTAAGCATTATGCACAAACTGTTAGAAGTACTTTGAAACCAGCTGCAATTACTATAATTAGCTGTTTTTCTACACTTTGGTGGGGTTTTTTCCTATACCTGTTCAGTATTGTGTTGGCTGCAATCTGTAAACCAAAGTGAAGCTAAGGTTCTAGCCTCCTGCTCAAAGTTTGCCACCCTCCCAGTTCAGCAAGCCCTATGCTAAGTTCACACTTGTCATTAAAGTGCCACCACTTAAAATATGATGTTGGCATTAAATAAGTTAACAGCCCTACAGTTGTCAGGTCACTCATCTAACACATATCATGAATAGGAAAACAAGGACAATTACCAAAATAGTACCATAAAAATAGTAAACCTTCAATGTTCAGGATTTCCCTTTTTTACAGTAATGTCCCTAGGAACGTATAATATTTATTTTTGATAACAAGAATTTTCCTTTTAGTCCTATCAGACAATGGCTGGCAAAGATTCTTGCTTTCAGAAAACTACTCACTCTAATATGCTCCAAGTATTTTTTTTTAATTATAAATTATTATTAAAAATTAAAAACATACTTCCTTCTGTTTAATGAATACAAAATACATACAAAGCACCTCTACCTCTTTTTAAATGTTATTAATATTATGTGTTCAAAGATTTTTCTAGCCTATCTCAGCCTTCCATGCCATCTACATAGCTTAGTTTTCAGCAGTTTCACCACAGTGATGGATTTCTATAGGTGAGCTCAAGATGAACAAGTCTAGTGGCCTCCTCCAAAGTCAAACCATAATGGGCTAATTTCCTAAGCCTGGTAGTGCCACCTACAGATAGCTAAAATCCAACTCTCCTACCTTGTACTTTGCCAGATTTTAACCACTGAACTGAAAAATTTCATATTTAGCATCTGCTGAGAGGTTTTTTTTGGCCTGCAAATGAAAAGCTCAACAAGCTAAGACTAGGACTTCTAAGGGAGTAAGAATATTACTGGGAGGAACAACTACAAGATGATAAATACACAGTACTAAAGAAGGACAGGCAGCAGAAAGAAAGATACTCCATCTTCGATGAAACAGGCAGGAAAATCTATGAACAGCATATGAAAATCTACAACACAGCACCTTTCCAAGACCTGGAGACAGTCTACTCTTGACCAGTTTATTTGACATCCTCCACTAACATTAAAATGCACCTGAGGTCCTTAGAATTCTTTTTCCATCTGTAACAGAAGACTCCTTGTTTTTTGGACATCCATGCTGGGTGATTAGAAGTGCTCTACACATTCTTAACTGCCACTACTTTCCTCCCACCAGCTTCTGCTCAGCTGGAAATGATAAAAATTCTTCAATTGTATTGGGCCAGCCAAGCAATACACACTGTATTGATATAAATTATTTCCTAAGAGGCCAACGGAATGACCAAAAAGATTAATAAAGAGTTGTACTATTACGAAATAAAAAAATAAAAAAAAAAAAAAAAAAATTGAAATCATTTTTTCAAAGGGCAGGAAGCATTGTCTAGAAAATTCCAGGAAAAGCCAACTTTTGGGATTCTTCCAGAGACACTATCCTTTGTGAAGCCCAGAGGACAGCAAACCAATAGGTACTCTCATTATACTCTATTAGCTCTTATGGCAAAGATGCATATAGTGAACCCAACAACTTCTATTGTACAAGCAATCCTCACAATGTTTGTGTCACAATGACACAAACAATTTGTTTTCTATGCTGATTCTTTCTTAACAAACAAAAATCTGGTAAGTTACAAAAACAAAAAAGGGATTATTGTATCTACAGGCTGTATATTCAAATATATGTTTCTTCATTCAAATATGTTTCTTCTTTCACATTCAAATATGTTTCTTCATATTAAAATATGAAGAAACACAATATTCAGTCACCTTAAGCTTTTAATGTACACTAATAGCTCTAACATTGTCTTGCATTGGTCATCTTTGTGATTTGTGTTCCTAGCTCTCATTGTGTAATAATCCAAAATCAAACTTCACAATACAATAACACTCAGCCACTTAAAAAAATGCAAACACTGCATGTCATCAACACCACTATTCATCCTACCTGCAGTAAAATCAAAGCAGTTATACATCTTTTTGGTAAGGGGTATCTCTTTTATGTCAGTTTAATTCCCTGAACCAACACTGCTTGCTTAGATGAACACACTACACCAGAAGATGTAGCTGAAATGCACATGTAAAGGTTGCAGTTAGCAGGCCCTTCTTTGCCCTCCTAGGGAGAGACAGATATGAGCTTAGCTAATCTCAGTGTATCACAATCTCTCCACCTCATCACATGAATTGGTATGTAATAGTTTAAGGTAAATCATCTGATTTTGTAGTAAAACATGGTAAGAGTTAGTAATTTGTTACAGAATTTCTGATGGGAACAGTAACTTCTACTGTCACTACAAGAAGAGGTTGCAAGAGGGGAAGAAACAGCTGTGAAATGCTTCAACAGCTCCAAGCAGGCAGACAAATCTGGTTCCGTTATTTTATTGTCAAATAATTCAGCTATATGCTGAATAGCAAAGACTATCAGGGTGTTCACTACTCATTCATATCACCACACAAAGTTACATGCAGACACATCCGCTTTCTGTTTGTTTGTTTGTTTAAGACTCTTTGTGAGACTCAAAGGCAACTAATTAGGAGAAATAGTGTATTGAATTCCAACATAAGGAGGAGGTTAGCCTGGTTTCCCATCTCCCTACACAAATCTGTAGTGTTCCTGTGTTTCAAGTAAAAGTTATAAGACAGAGTTAAAGAAGAGTCTGTAACAGAAGTCACTACCAGCAGTTGCAAAGAAATGTGCATTATTTGTTAAAATATTAAAGGTTTACAAACTATTGGCATACTGAAAAATCCGTGCTTAAGTTTACATTTACTTCAATAAATACAGGACACAAATTTAAGCATGCATATGAGATCAATAGGGTAACATTCTAAACAAATGCTTTGAAATTGCTAAGTTTTAAGTGCATCAGTCAAGGAAAAAAAATTAAAATAATAGTCAGCCATGGGTTCCAAAGAAAGAAACATAATTTTAACAGGAGATCATTCTCAGACTTAAAATACTACAGTTATCTTTGGTCTATTGTTTCATTACATTCTTCTCTTAAAAAAAAACCTTTTCCATGAATGCTGCATCCAGATTTTTTGTTTTTTGCATGTATGCTGATGAAAGCTGAGATCTTCCTAGAAAGAGCTGGGGTGATGGAAAGGACAGATATTTTTACATCAAGCTAAAGTTCTCAGCTAACATTACTAACAAGTGTCATAAGAGAGTATTATTTCAAGATTACACTCTTTCTGAACAAGAGTATATAGTGGTTACACATGCATTAGATCTGAGAAGGTCAGATCTGACTGCTGGATTTCTTCAGGAAGACTGAGGAACTTCAGGGAGGACCAGCCACAAAAGCTCAGGTAAGCAAGCAGGGTGAAATCTGAAGGGGACAATCAACCCTTCCTTTCAGGATTCTAGGAGTAATTTGTTAGCTACCATCCATCAGGAATGAAAAGATGACTAGCACGAGCCAACAAATCACACCTACACAGCCCTTGTGCCTATTTCTCATATTATTTTGAAGTGTTCCTGTTTAAGAGAACTAACTTACAATGCCAGAGAAATTATGGTATTTATCAGTACACTGAAGAAAGCACAATGAATCTAACAGTGTTCAACATTCTCCAAATGAAGTAGCCACAGTTGTAGCCGGTAAGCTTTGTTGGCTAAACTTTATCCTGAGGTTTTAATGAGGTCAGAATTTAATTGTTGGTAAGAATAGGAAAGTCTCTTTTCAGAAAGTCCCCCTTTTGTGTCAAGGTCTCCATACAGGCTGTGTACATGATTGTCTATTGCAAAAATCAAACATTTAGGGCTGCTGTGGTAGGAGATGCAAAGCAACAGAGGAGCTGCAGCTCATGGACTGGGTGACAGCAAGCTAAAAGGCCTAGCTAATGGGAGCAGTCAGACACCCCCAGGTTCAGAAATAACTAGCAGTGAACAAAGAAACAACTAAAAAGACTGCCAGAAACAACCTGGTGTGGACAATGCAGCGTTCAAATCAAACACTCCAGAGCATCAAAGCCTGCATAAGGGTGACCACTAAAGCTGTAGCTGTTCATACAGCCCTGGCAACTGGGACCAGTGAACCACCCTGCCCATGGGCACCAACAAACCACATGAAACACAACAAGAGGAACAGGAATAGTGGCAGGCTACTTTGGCATGCCCTCATAACCATAGGAGATTTGAGTTATGCTACTGCAAACATGTTTTGGGCATGGTTATTGATACTGTTAACTATATTACCATTGGTTCGGACTTCCCAAAGTGATCCTTCACTGTCTTTTACTCCTGTTAACTATTTTCTGAAATGGGGAACGTGTTGTTTACAGACCAGCTAGCAAATGCAATTTAATGTCTTGATAAGAAATTAAGTTAGTGACATTTAAGTGTTTCTGTAAAGACCCCTCAAACACCTAACAGCATCCTTCCTCACAGACCAAGCTTCTAGAAAGAATACATTCTCCCTACAAGAACATGTGCTGGAAGTTGTGTTACCTGGCTGCCTCCATATTTGACATTCCTCCTAATTTCCTGGAAAAAAATAATCCCCAAAACATAAAAGATCATAAGCTTACAGAAAACATACAGACTCTGTGAAATCCTTCTGCAGTGGACTGGGTGACAGTACTCCAATCAACTGCTTTGTTGTTTAACAAAGAGAGCGCTACTTGCCAAATATTTTAACTAAGTACACTTTCAAAAGTATTTTGTTAAACAGGGCCATGTAATAACTAAAACACTGTAATACATTTACAGCTAAGGTGGACTATATGAAATTTGCTTACACCAAACACCCATGGCAGAGTAAGCATATTGTGATGGAGATCAGAGTCCCCTGCACAGCTCCAACCACAGCACAGCAACCCTTTTTAAGCCTCTGTCTTTGTGGTGCTCAGTGTCACAGCCCCACGGCCGCACAGAGCAGTTCCTCCTCTTCCCTGCCGTTCCCAGCACGGGCAGGGGCTGTGAGCGGCCCTGGGAGCAGTGCTTGGGGCTGATGTCATGCTGGAGGCTGCAGGGAGAAACAGTACCAGGGAGTGCCAAACCCTGGCACTGTGCAGGGGATCAGCACAGGGGCAGGTTGGAAATCTGGCCCGGGACCAGCGAGACTTTAGATCACGATTTCACTGGAGAAGGCAGCTGTAGCAATAAACACAACGTTCGCTTCTGTTCCACGGGATGTCTCAAATGTAAACACTCACTCTATAGCTGAATTCCCAGTTTACATTACACTAAGCACAAAGAAGGCGAAATGCAAATAGCTGACCTCTAGTAAGGCTAATAAATCTCTAAGTGTTGATTTCCAAATACTTTCAGATAATTCCCTTCCCCACTTCCACAAAATACCTTTGCAGTGACATCACTACGGTTTTAAACAGCAAACTACATTTATGACCCTGAGAAGTTAAACAGAAGGAAGAAACAATGAATGAGATCATCCGAGGAGAGGGGGGATGTTTCTTTTCACAAATTACCGCCACTTTCTTTATTCCCTTTTTTTAATTTTTACTTTAAAAAAAAATTTGCATCCTAAAGCTTTTCTCAGTCTCTCCATTATGTAACAGTTCTTTAGGAAACAGCCAGCTACCCTGACAACTGGGATGTTTTGCCAGAGTGGCTTTGTCTAAATCCTAAAGCAGTACTTGGCTATGCGCTGAGCCCAGTGCCTGCCTGTGATCTGAATGCCAATTAAGAGTGCTGCCCTTCTTGTCTGACAAGTCAGAGACTTAAAGGTCCATCTGAGGTCAGCAAACTGTCTGGGCTACTTTTGTGTGCTTAAGAGACTAAGAAACACAGCCAACAACATGGTCCTTTCCTTTAAGTGTCACACTGGGCAAAGACCATTTCATGTACAATTGTAATTACATTTTATTTAAAGCAAAAATAAAAATATTCATGTCTTATTTCAGTTTGCTCTCAAGTCTTACTTTCATTCCCTGCATCACCAGTGAAATTCAACCTCCTAGTGGACAGGTAGTGATGAAGACTAAACAACTTGTACTTTGAAGTCAATCAAATAAACATCCTGGGGTGCCTCAGGTGGCCAGCAGGTCAAGGGAGATGATCCTGCCCCTCTACTCAGCCATTGTGAGGCCACCTCTGGAATGCTGTGCTCATTTCTGGGCTCCTCAGCACAAGAAAGACAAGGAGCTACTGGAGAGGGTCCAGTGGATGCCACAAAGACAATGTGGGGTCTGGAGCATCTCCTGTGAGGAGAGCTGGGCGCGCTCAGTCTGGAGAAGAAAAGCCTGAAAAGGATCTCATTAATGCATACAAATATCTCAAAGACGGGTGCCAAGAGGATGGTGCCAGACTCTTTTCAGTGGTGCCCACCAACAAGATGAGGAGCAATGGCCATAGACCAAAACACAAGAAATTCTACCTCAGTACAAGGAAGAACTTGCTGCCATTGAGGGTGCCATTGAGAGCACTACAACAGTCTGCCCAGGGACGTGGTGAAATGTCCCTGTCTGGAGATACTCAAAACCCACTGGGGTATGTTCCTGTGCTATCTGCTCTAGGTGAGCCTGCTGTGGCTGGGAGGGCTGGACTGGATGAACTCTAGAGGTCCCTTCCAACCCTAACAATTCTGTGATTCTGTAATATGCAAAATTCAATTAACAAGATTAACAAAAATTCATAGTGAAATACAAAATAATTCCAGTTTGGCATATGCATACTAACTCTATCGTACAGGCTCTATATTATTTGACTCTCCCGCTTTCCTATGAGTCCCAGTTCAAAGAAGTCCTATTTCTGTACTCACAGCTTGTATTTTTTGTGGCAAATCATGAGAAACAGTGAAGGTAAAAATGCACTCAAAATTCAGGCTGTTTGCCTGAATTTGTTACAAACACCTTTAAAGACTCTTCTTTTGACATTTTCAAGACATCTTTTAAGATAGACATGGATTTCTAATTTATCACTATCAGGATTTATAAGGAAGGAGTAACTTCCATTCTTTCACATAATTTCTTCTTTTGGAGGTAGAGACAATTATCTGGTAGCTACACAAAATGTTATTTTCCTCCTTACTATTGCTTTTCATGTAAACAGTGAAATCTTTGTCTTATGAGCTCTACTGTGAATGCCAGATTTTTTGTAAATATTTAGCTAAAACTATGAGCTGAGACAATTATCTAATCTAAAAAACTATAATTTACATTCCCTGTTTTACCACCTTTCCATTGTAATTGGCATTTTAAGCTTCAGTTCTTCTCATGGGAAATTGCAGTTTAAACACTGAATTTTTTACACACGAGCATCTTTAATTAACCCCCAAAGGAAATGATACCTTGCTTTTCAGGATGATGAAGACAACTAAATTTTGCACAAGGTATTACTCTACCGTTTCCAAGAAGGCCTAGTGAGAACCCACATTAGTGGGTAAGATAAGATGAAGAAGAATTGGAGTGTGGCTATTGATTTTTACAAGGCATTTTAATTTTAGACATTACAGTTCAAAAATTAATTTAAAAAATGCAAAATTGGTCATTAACTTGTCAGATAATGCCACAAATTAAAGAGATATTTAAAGGAACAGTTTCACTGAAATTAAGGCTAGATCTCCCACTGAGAAAGGCTGCTAATATGTGTTTGAACTTGCAAAATCTTCCTTGTACAGCTACATGAAGAACTTACTGTGATATATTTTTGGCATATAATCTTGAGGAGGAGGCTGAATTTTTCCTTTATTTTACCTACAGTAATTCATTCATTCTGAATGTTACTGTGAGCAAGAGGGAGAACTGGTATGGAGTAACACTTACGTAATTGATAAAACAAAATTCCATGTGATATTTATAAATACATAGATGTATTTTTAAAATTGCATTAAAAATACTGAAATGAGAACTAGGTTATAGAGCTGTCTTTATACAGAAAGAATTTAATCAATTTGGGGTTTTTTTCAGTCCATCTCCTTCATTATAGTATCTTAATTTTCCCCATATTTCAAAATGTAAATCCTAATTTCTGACCAGAAAAGAAATTGCACAAATATATGCCTACATAAAATTTAGACACACTATTCTCAAATCTTTCTCCCAGCTTTTAACTCAGGGTTCCAGCACTTCTGCCACAGATGTCTACAAAACACTGCATGCACGTCTCGTATCAGTGAGCTCCTCTCTGAAGCTTCTAGCTTTTATATGACACATCTTTAACTCGTGTTCACTCTTCCACATTCACAGGCTGTTGAGGTCTTGTGGAAGTCTTCCCTCTTAATTAAGTGCTGAGCAAAATGCTTCTTAAGTCAGTGTCGTAAAAAAAACCCCTCAGATCTCATGGAACAGTAACAGAAATTGCATCAATATTAACATAAACAGTGCTTCAGGGTCAAAACATCAAATTTCCATTACATAAAACTGAGGCATTCTCTGCCCCAAATACGTATTATGACCTTCCAAAATAATCAAGGCAGCCTTGTATGACCATGGGAAAGTAACCCTTTATCTGATTAATTTCACAACCTCAAAAAAAGGAGAAGCAAGTTTCTGAGGAAATAAATAAATAAATAAACCCTGCACCAATTTGTTACTCCAAGTATTCAAAGTCTTCAGCCATGCTTACAGTACTGCTGAAAGGCACGTGCCTGACACCCCTTCCACAGCAACACACACTTCAGGTTCACAGTCAATGGACAAATCACTGACTGACAGCACTGGAAGAAAAACTCCTTGAAGAAGAAATTCAAAGCTTCCTCCAAAATTTCAAGCAATCAGTTTCCCCAGTGCTCTTGTCCTGGGGTGAATTCCCCATGGTTTTAAGAAAAGTGAATTTTCAATGCTCTGCAGCTTTTGTGCTAGACCAGAACTGCGCTACTAATTTATCTTATCAGCCTCCTGATTATTGGTGAGCATTGGGAAAAACAATATATTGAGTGAAAACTATTAAGAAAAATTACATTATGAAACTAACTGCTTACTTTGATTTCTCTCTTTTGTCTTCTCTCCCAGTGTCCATACAGCATCACAACTATCCTACATACTGACATCACTTACTCTGAATTCATGGCCACAACACCCACATCCGCTAACAGACAAAATCATTGTGCTCAGCGCTGCACAGCAGCAGTTCAAACACATAATTCCAAAAGGATGTCGACCAGCAGAGTATCAGCTGATGTCTGAAATACAAAGAGGCCATGCAGGTTTTACAAAGTCTCACTGTTAAAGCACATTTTACTTTGGGACAAACAAACAAACAAACAAACAAACAGATTTTTATATATTTGGGATACCTATTGTGATTAATATTTATATATTAAGCACAGCAGAGCAGCAGTCTGCTATGTGGAACATAAGTCATATAAGTCAACCACCTTATCTAGGCAACTTCATCCGGATTCATCTTTTTAGGAACTAAAAAAACAAAATATATTTTCTCCAACTCCTTTTTTTCTCCCTCAGTTCTTCTTCAGCCTTTATCATTCTGTAATTTTATTTCTAGCCCTGATCCTATATTTCAATATCCTTTTACTCACTTTGTGTAAACACAAAGATACTGTTCTTTCAACATTTAAGGAATTGCCTCTAAAACTAACCCCCGAGGCTCATTCAAGCCTACAAACATAAAGAGACCTAGTAGAACAATTTTCTGCAACATTAAAAGCCACTGTGCTACATTTTATTCCAATGCAAAGGAGTCGGAGCCCACTTCATGAAATCAGTAAGAAGCAATTGCAAAGAAAGAGATTACCCTTGACACAATAAGGTATAAGCACACAAGCTGGGTTCACAACTGAATCACATTCCCTACCTTTTGCTAAAAACTTTGCATATGACAAGGTGTAAAAAAGGAAAAGTTCTGACAAAAAAAAAAGATTGACCAAAGATGTGCTTCAACATGCTGAACAAGTGCGTGATTTTGAGTCCAGGTGAGAACTTCTTACACAACTTCACAAGAAATTCCATAAATGTCTGATGCTGATCATCACCACTCCAGTCCAATAACTTCTGACCTTTCCACAGCAGCCCCTACATGTACATGCCTCCTCTTCACACAACTCTGACTTTAAAAGGATTTTAATTACTTCAGATACACAAGTCTGATCATGTTTTTGAGGATTTTCACCCAAGTGGCTCTGCTGGAAAATCCTGCCTATGAACTTCTTTACGTTTACATGTTAATACAAGAAATCACATCAAGTGATTTATCAAGTCTTTTCCTGCTACAAGACAAATGAGTTAAGCAATGCAAAAGGTAACAGCTCTCCTTCAAAGCAAATACTCTCTGCTTTCTTGACTATCCTTTCTAACCTTTGGTACTTCACAAAGGATGGTCTACCTTTGCATTTCTTTAGATGTGCTGGTAATTCAAGAAGTGTTACCTAGGCAAATTTTCTGAGCCATTCTGATTTCCTCTGCACTCTTCCAATATTAATATGGCTTAAAGAAATTCTTATTTGTGTTCCAAATGAGATCTAGAAAAACTGAAAAACAAAAAACTTGACATCTGAATTAGGAAAATTAGTATAAACTACTCTCTAGAAAAAAATTAGTGGGCAGACAAATAAGCTTGGAAAAACTGTTGAAACAGCCTCTGTAAAAAGAAATAACATCTCAGAAATCTGAGGTTTCTTTTTTTATAGTAAGCATTTAGATCAGAAAAGAATTCCAATTTATATAGACTGCCTAGGTTTCCAAACAACACTCAGCAACTTCCTCAACATAAAAATCCTCAATCTCCACCAGACAAAAGGGATGACCTTCACAATAAAAATAAATAAAACAAAATTTAAACAGTCAGAAAACAGGTATAAAATGTCCGAGTAAGTAGTCCATTTTCACAATGAAAATGAAGGTCATCACTGGAAACTTTCAGTGTCCTACCCTTGAGTCCAGTATATCAGAGATGATCACTAAATGAAGGTAAGGGATGGTGAGCCAAGGCTGATGATGACACAAAATTGTCCTGGCTAGTGAAGGGGAAAGCCAGCTGGGAAGAACTGCAGAAGGTCTTAACATCTTTCCTTTTTTTTTTTACTCTTCTCTAACATCAATTAGTCACTATCAGAGACAAGACATGCATCAGAGTAACTACTGGTGCTATTCTTAGTTTGTTGTTAACTTGCAGGAGAACAGGTCACCTGTGTGGACAAAACCAAACCAAGTCAGTAGTCAGCTCCCAGGCGAATGTTCCAGGACTTGCAGTGTCATGACATCTTCTGTGGACATGGATATTGTGCAATGGGTTCTGTTTGCTTCTAACAGCTTCTCATGAATGATACTTCTAGGCAGCACTCTTCTATTCAGAATCAAAACATTTTAGAGATTCTTTCTCAAATTCTGGTCTCTAGCTACAGGTGGAACTATAAACCCTCGGAAACTCTCTCAAAAAGTAAAATGAGAGCGTTTTAACTTTTGGACACAAGCACTGTAACCATGAGTACTGTTTATTTCGAGTCTGGACGGAGAGAAGAAAAGTAATTTTCCTGTGTGAATCTTAGCTCTTTCATACTGTTTCAGCAAGAGCTTAAGTGCATGTGGCCACACTTAAGCCACATGCACTTCAAAATGCAGTTTCCAAATTACATCACACTCTTTCAGACTTCTTACATTAAGAGAACCTGTTGTAAAAAGGAAGTAACAACTCTGCCACCACATACCTAGAGAGCCTTGCCAGACATCAAAGACGAAGACTACAAACTCTTTTCTTACCACCTGTGCAAAGAAAAAATCCAAGTGTCATCTACTGTCAACATCATTGTCTGGTCATCTGGACTGCAGACTTCCGGAGTGCTGAACAAGATGCTGGACATACTCCTCCCCTGTGCACCGATTATCTACGCTGTGACACCAGACTGTTATTTTGACAGACCAACAAGTCTGGATTTCTGGGGCAATCAAGAAATTACCACTACGCATTTTCTTTGCAAAATTAATATTAGAAATAATTTTCAAAACTTACACCTGGTGTTAAACAATTTTAAGTCTTTGATTTATCAAAATTCAGGCAATTTTATTCCAAAGAAATAAATAATTACTTGTGTGTATACTTTACAGATACTCTAAAACACATTTACATTTTAAAAGCTGTTTGAGCTCTGTATTGATTTACCTACTGTGTTTTTGTCAAATAAATGGAATATTAATGTTCAGCTTATATGCACTTAAATTATAAGTCTGTATTTTGAAACCTTTCCTTATAATGTAAATCAATTCCTTCAAATTACCTTGTGCTTTTCAGAGTAGAATATGTCAAGATTGTTCAACCCTTTTACCTTCCTTCTTTGCAGTGTAATAGTTATCAATCTCTGGAACAAAATCTGAGATTGTAGAAGGGCAGCATCCCCATATTCAAAGCATGAAGGAGCACACAAAGCATGGCTGACACCACCTGCTTGAACAGTAACCTCAGCAGTCTGAGCCACGTCCCACATCACCTACCGGTACCCTTTCCACTAATTTATCTGAAGCTGAACACAAGTTGAAATAAGTTAAGCCAGTTATTTCTCAGGAACTGGGGGAATCTACATGGTCATGCTATTGTATAAAGATATCATAATAAATCTTCTGTCAAAAATGTACAATCATTAGGCTCTGAAATTTGACTTGGAACTTGCTGTTTGGCAGAGAATTCATTGGATGTCAGAGATGTCTGTAGGTACAGCCATTCAGCCATTCAGATGTTATTAATATTAATATTTATATACAGATATATATACTCCACATCTGCTAGGGTAAGACTTGTTGAGCCTGGCAGCCCAGTTCCCCAAAGGTGTGTTACACAGGTCACTTTCCCTCCCTTGATGTAGAGACTGATTGTTATTTCCTGCAATTGCTCCTTCTGACAATCAGTTTTCTGCAACAGAATGAGAGCAGAGGGGCTCTTCCTTGCACTCCAAGTATTGCCTTTAGTGATGTCTGGGTAGTAGAGAGATGAAGGAAGCACATGGAATAATTCACACTAGGACAAATGCGCTGCAGAATTCCGAATGAGGCAATGGGGCAGGTGATAAAAAGAACAAGCTGGCCAGAGTGGTACTTGGTACTTGGATGGCTGGAACATTTAGAAGTTGAGAGAAATTCAAAATTGTCATTCAAAAATGAGCGGAAAGCATGGAGTAACAGCTAGGACTCTCAAGTTTCTGAGAAAACCCACAGAAAGAAGAGGACCAGATTTGGACTGCATACATGCAAATGAAGAGTAGCAGGACAATCAAAAGAAGATACTATGAATCTTGAAGGAAAGGGCAGATAAGGGGTTGTTACAGACACCGGTTACATGTTTCAAGTGCAAATGTCTGTTCTAACCCAAACTGAGAGATAATTCCACATAATACAATTACTTCTCAGCTGGCTTTTAAATAGGAAGTCATATCCAAAGCAAACTCCTTTAAAAGTCTGACCAGGTAGTTACCAAGTAAACATTCAAAAAGTTTTAAAAATGCCAGAACTAAAGCTGACTACACAGGTATAATTTCAGATACATACATATTGGCATGGGAACTCTGCTCCTGACAGTAGGCAAAAAAATACTCAGTATTTCCTTTATTCTTATTTGAGAGTTAGACTCAACTTTGCTTCATAATGTTTAATGTGTATTAAAATTCTCCAGCAGATACATTGAATTTAAAGACTTTGACACACAGTTACCTATTAGAAAGTTTACTGCATATGCATATTAAATAGTCTTAATTCTGTGTATACATTTGACAATGAATTTTCCTTGTTACATGATTATTTACTTACATTTTATTCATCCTTCTATTTCAAAGAGTAACTGTAAGCATACTGTATTTTTCTTGCATTTTTGTGTCTAGAGATCTCCCCAGAGGAAAAAAAAAAAAAAAAACCAAAACCACAAACAACACACTGTAAAAAACAAACAAAGAAACAAACAAAAAATCCAACAACAACAACGACACAAGGAATACCCCCCAGTCTCAACAGCAACTGCAACAACAGTATTCGATCACAGTATCAAAAAACTGAGAACTGTAAAGTGAGAGAAATAGTCCCAGCTCATATAGCATAAAAAATATATGAGTGCATCTTTCACAGTGTTGGACTGCTGAGGGAAACCTAAAGAGAAAATGAGCAATCTCCCTTACATATTTTCTGCAATTGCTTATTTTTTTCAATGGGTAACAAAGAGTTGGAATAAAAAATTCCCTTTTTTTTTTTTGAAAATGAAAAAAAGACTTGCAAATTATTCATATTTCACCCCCAGCCCCAAGAAAAACCCAAAACCACAAAAAAATTACAAACACAGATCTGCTTCTCAATAAGAAATGTCATATGCCAAATGTGGTATTTTAACATTTGAATGCTTGGAATTATTTCAATACTCAAAGCTGAAAGACTGTTTTAAAGAGAAAACAAACAAACTAATAATAATGTTTTCTTGCTTTCTGCTCTTCTGAATTCCTTTCAAAAAATAACATTATGGGGCTCATAGCAGGCAAATCAAGTGTATGCTGTGATCTAACGCCTTTAACAAAGTGATCAGCAACAGAACAGGAATTTATTCCATGTTATATTCGTCTCCCACATGAAACTATGAAGCTCTGCCTTTCATGTGTCTTCATAAGGTAATGCTTATTCCACATGTTATAGAATTTAACTGGTATGATGTACATTCTCAATGAAATACACTTTATCTTCCTAAACAAATATCGAAGGCAAATTTGTCTATCATAACAAACAAATCTGTATACCTCTTTTTTTTAATTACTAGTTTCATAACTTAAGACTAAACAATACTCAACTGAGCAGTCAAAGTTTTAAGTAGGAAAGTGGTTTGTCAATATTATTTTTACAGTCCTTCAACTCAGAAGAAAATCTCACCAATAGTAGGGAGCTGGTCTGATGGTGATTTATTTTAAATTTAATTAATCAACATTTTCCTTCCTCCTATGATTTATACAGCTATCAGTAAACACTAAGAGAAACTCAACCTTTTACTGTAGCATATAATTGTGTTCTTTATACAGTATGATTTTATGGCCATCCATTAAAAAACCTGGTTTTATCATTCAATCAATATACCATAGTATTTTGCAGTAAAATGATATCTGGTGAAGAAAGCAATGTATCAGAATGATCTCTTTTATCTGGTTGATGCATAATCAATGATCCTTCCTCTACAGATGGCTATGAAAGCATCCAAAAATGCTTAGATGTGAGAGTTCATCATATGCCTCAAGATGCTTTTTTTTTTAATTAGATTTTTAACATACACCCTCTGCCCTGATCACTAGTCCATTCTGGGCTTCAGGGATTTTTAACAATAAATAATGAAATATGTGACTAGCTGAAGCCCTGATCTCATCACACCTGGCCCCACAATTCGTGCCTCAGAAGTACAATATTGACCATTTCAGATGTGAGCACTCCATAATTATGCACACCTACTTGTAGGCAAACAGGCTAAAATAAAAACATACAAATGTCACCTGTAGGAAACAGCTAAAATAAAAACACACAACTGTCTCATGTACACAGCACATCGGGCATATCAAAACGGAACATTAAGTGTGAACTGAATGAATGTTATGTCAGCCTCCCCACCCCATCACTCTACCTGTACTGTCAACAGGTACTCATCACCTCCTGCTACCAAAAGAGGAACTTACTCACAAAGTTCATTTTAGTTAGTCAAAAAAACTCCACACGCCAAGACACATATTAAAGCTTCCTTTTTACAAAAATTACCCAAAGGAGAAATGTAATCACTGTAGGAAGGAATGCCCAAAGGACGTTGTGCACACTGCTGGGTGCGTGAACAGGGCACACCCACAGCAACAAGGAAGTCTTGTCTCCCTCAAGCATTATCCTCTCCACTAAAACCCCAGATACCAAGACACAACCCCCCATCTGCTCCTTCCCAGCAGTATGAGATTTTCTCTAAGTATCAGCACAGTTTTTCTGCTCTCCTGTAAGAAATAGATGGCCACATTCAAATCATAATTGCCACCATGTTCCTAGTAGGAGCTAAAATCCTTCAACACGTTCTTTGCTCTGGAGCCACAGGAAAGGCTGTATGACAAAGCTTCGAAACTGAAGCTGCAGCAACTCTGAAGTCAGATGCTGTGATAATCCAGCATCCTCTCCAGCAAGGCAAAAATTATGAGCAACAGAGTTCCTTTAGGTCCAAATTAACTGTCATTTTCATTAAAAAAGAAAAAAAAGTCAACCCACAGCTTGCATGTCAGTTGATACTGAAATACAGAAAAAAACATGACTTGCAAACCAATTCTTATTCAACTCAGAAGACAATTCCCACTCAGCCTCCATCAATATGCATCCTTTATCTTCTCTCACCACAAACAGCAGCTTTCTCATACATCCATTACTTTCTCCATCCCTGCTCAAAACCACCCCACCTTTTTCCTTCAATTTTGTTCCCCATTTTCACCTGAAACATTTTTATTTACCTCTTCATTCACGTGTCACCACCACTAAATTATTCTGTCCTGAATTTCTCATTCTGCTTGTAGACACTGAAATAATAGAGCCTGAAATTTCCTCTAGATTATTATAATAAATAAATGAAACTTAAAACCAGGTAAAGCTTCTGATTACTTTAATTGCAAAATACAACACTTGTTTACTCTCTGACAATCTTTATTTACAGCCTCTTAAGGAACAGCAAAACTGCCTCTCAAGAAACATAATACAGTTTATTAGGGCTATGTAGACTGAATCGGAAAGTGTTCCAAAAACACCCCTGTCTTCCTTTTTATGACATAATCTATTACAATAACTGATTAAAGTAAATTTAAATAAATTACACACAGGGGGAGCAACATGCATTTTCTAGCAATCTCTCAAAAATATTTTATGTCCTACTTTGGGGACATGCATCTAAACATTTTGTGGCAAGTTTCACATTTTTTCAAGTAGAGGTCAAAATGCACATAATCACAATTAATGCTACAAAAATCAAAAGGCTGGCACAGATTAACTGTCCTCCTCAGCAAATTTCACCAAGGTGCAGCACTGTGGTGACAATATTTTCTAAATTTCCTACAAACATATAAAGAATCCTATTTCATATGCAACAAAAAATGAGTTTAAATTGTAGTAACAAAGAACCACTAATAGAAGTGGTGAAAAAATGGAAAGTCTATATTTAACTTGGTGCTCAGTCATTAGAAAGGTGCCCCATAACGACCATATGTTACTCAAATATGTTATCACACCTACAATTTCATCATATGTCTCCCAAGAAATTAATTAGCTCCAACTTTTTCAACTTTGACAAAAATGTCTGCACTAAGTCAGACTACTAGCTGTTGCAAATGCTTCAAAATTCAAAGCTTGCCTCAGCTTTTATTTAACCTTTTAATTACAATCATTGAATAACATTTGGAAGGCAGATGTTCCTTTTTTTGCATATATGGTTATTAATAAAAAAGACCATTAATTTTAAATTAATATTACATTTTCAAGTACAAAAATGCTAAGAAGACAATATTTATACAGCAAAGAATGGACACACCAGCAACACTAAAATACCAGTTACCTTAATTAGGAGGAATAACCTGAAGAGAATGAATTCCAACAAAAAAACACATGGTGTGATCCATTTACAATAAAGAATTGTAGCATATCAGGAATCTCTGCTGATCTGAATATAATGAATCAATACAGAAGAGCTCACTTTCACTTGTCACCTCAGGTCAAAAAAAACCAGTGAGAATTATGTTTAAGCTTGACATGGGCATGATGAGAATTGAGTTATTCCAATTTGCCTTGTATTGCATAAAACATAAGGGGAAAGTTGCAAGGATATGGCATCAAAAAACAATGTTATATAACCTAAGCTAACAGTACCCACTAAAATGCCAGGTTTGGTGAATACAAAAGTATTGTGAAGTAGGCTTGACTACAAGATCAAGCCTACTTCACAACAAACCATAACAGCCTGGGTAGATGTCATTGACAAATCTGACTTATTTTGTTGTGATAGCTAGAGAAAATCTGCAAAATTTATCCCAACAACTTCTTAAGTCTAAAAAATTACCCAATAAATCACTACCTAAGAAAGAAAAAATAAAGTTGGTTTAATACAGGCACATCAACATTCTCAATGTTTTTATCACCAAACACTAAAGTTTCAGTCTTGGTGTCAACAAAAAATAATAAAAACCAAATTAATTTTACAATCCATACTTCCTCAATTCTTAAAAATATTAGGCACATCAGTATAGAGCTCCTTGAAGAAAATTTGTACTTCACTCTAAAATCATCAAACATTTGAAGAGAAAGAGGTTACATCACTGCTGAAAGCTTGTATTTAGAGTTCCTTGAGGAACAATACTATAAAGCCATTATTTTTGCAGAGAATTAACAACTAAAGGTTCAATGAACAACCAACACTCTCAAGGAAAAGGGTGAAACAACAACATTTCAACCAACATTTTCTAAAGGTAGCATGACATAATGTGTCACCACAAACAGTAAAACAAATAATTCAATAATTTATTACTTTCTCCTCAAAACTCAGAGGAAGGTACCTATCACTGTCAAAACTGCCCTTTAGAGGTAGTATACATCATGTTTATACATGCATGAACACACATACGGAAACATTAAATAGAATACATTTTCCAACAGTCTGAAGATGCCTAAGTTATTCCTGTGAATGTCTATAGGTTTTACTAAACAATTATAAAGGTTAAGCCAAAACCTAGGATAAACCCATCCTTTTTAAATTAGAGACAAGAAATTTAAAAAAAAAATTAATTGAATTAACAAAGCCTAACTGTGCGTAACGATACCATAACTAATTCAAACTAATTGGAAGAAAGGAGGAAATAGGAAAGGCAAAAGAAAGAAGAGAAGAAAAAATCCTTGTTCTTTTCACAAAGAAAAACACTTGAGTGGGGAAAGGGGGGAAAGAATGCTGAACTTTAATTCTATCATCTGCTACTTTTCTCTATAAATGTTTATACTTTAAAGTAAAATGTGTCACTATGCAATATTTCTAGTTAAATCTGCTACTGAATAGTTTGGTATAAAAAATGTCATGGGCCAATTATAGTACAACATGATCCTATACAAACATAATTTCTATAGCATCAAACATCCCAGGGCAATATGAGAGTAGAAAATTTATTTTTAAGTAAATATTGAAAACACATTCAACACAAAAAGAAAAATTATTGCGTGAAAATTCATTAGTACAGCTGTAAATAAATTTTTTTAAATCACACTTAAAAGAAAAAAAATACTGTCTAGACAAGCTTGCTAAAAGCAGCAAACCACCAATATCACCCACCCCTTAGCTCACTCAATCCCATATTATAATTCCAAATAATTTCTCTTTTTTTGAGAGGAACTGTCCTCAACACTGAAAGCCAAACTAACTGGACCATCTGCAGGCAGCATTACTAATTTTGAAGTGTTCATCCTACATGTTTCACAACATGCAGGATGCAAGCAAATGAAGTTTCCCGTACAGAAGAAAAAAGAGTGGTATGAAAACCATGCACCTATATGTGCTTTTACCTGAAATATAAAATGGAGTTCACAATATTTTTTTCTAATAACCAGCCTCCAAACACTTGAGCACAGGTATAAAGACAGAAAAGCTGCTCCCTTGCCCTCAATTGGGCAGGTGTTGATTCAGATCTCTTTAGGAATGTTCTGAAGAAGACGACACTCAGATAGAAATCATACTTACCTTCAAAAGAAATCCTCACAAAGGCATTTATTGTTTCCTGAAGAGTGCTTTGAAGATAACACACAGAAATAGCTGTGCTACATGAAAAAAGTATATATATCCTCTTAACAAACTTATTTTTTAACTGAAATGGTGTGTGCTAGTAACATCTATATATTTTTTAAAGCAAATTTTAATGTTTACCATCATCATCTAGTTCCCTTTTTCTGAGGTCAGTCAAACAGAGATGCAATAAAAAGCCATAGAAAACCGACTGTGATTCAGACTGCTCTAAGTGTATGAATAAACAAACCAAAGTCAGTGTGCAAACCACCTTTTAAATGGTAGCACAAAATTTTATTTGGTATTCTTTAGAAACAATCATTCCACTTCCAAATCCATGATCTTATGACAACCATTAATAAACATTGTCTAGACTTTTAGTGGCCAAAGACTTATTTAATAATTTTAATTAACCACTTTTTAAATATATAAACTCCAAAATTTTCACAATTCCCTGATTTTCTTTGGAAAAGAGAACAAACAAACAAAATACAGAAAGTTCCTTCACTACCAATGCCCATGTATTCACTTTTCCTGCCTTTCCACAAGACTCATGTTCCAGAGTAGTTGTACCCAAAAGAAAACTGTCAGTCCCTCCTAAGAAAGATTTTCAAGAAACAATTTTCACCTCACAATTTTGAGATCAAAGATCAGTAGAAATTTTTTGTGTTTCTTTCAACTCATATCTATAAAATTCAATAAAACCCAAAGAAAAGCTCAAAGGATACCATACTATCATCAGTATAGCCAAGGGATGCCTAAAGAGGGAGGAAATAAACCCAGGAATGTTCACCCTGCTCATCAAGAACTTAGCACCTTACACATAGATCCATGTAGCTACTCCCATTTTCCACAGGAAAGCCATCATTCTTCCAGTGTCCCTGAACACAGTACGAACTGAAATCCAAACTGAGAGCACTGAGAGGAAAGGATTCTGCTCTGCTTGCAGGCCAGGTGAATTATGTGCATTACCAAGATTTTTGCCAAAGACAATCCAGACTTTTCCCAGCACAGGGGCAAAAAAAGACACATTTCACCAAAAAGTTTCTGAAAGTGCCCCAGTTAAACTCTCCAGATGTAATTTCTTTTGTAGCAATCAGACTTTATTTGTTAGTTCATATCCTAATCAAAACAAAACAGGCAAAAATAATTTGCTTACTGATGACACTTTTTTTTCTTAAAAACTGTCTGCCTTTTTCACGCTCTTCCTCTCCCACTTTCGTGTCATTGAAATAGCGACTGACATCAGAAAGCAGCTGTGCTGCACACACCCCACCACCATGCCACAACTGCACAAGAGCCTCCCAGCCTCCCTCTGAAAAGCTGAAACCTAATTAGGATGCTTAAGATAGATTTATGGATATTGCAAATGATAAATAACTAACCCAAACACATAGGCTATCACAAATGCAATGGATAATTTTTTAATCTTTTTCATCTAAAAATATTCTGGTGTTCCTACATGTTGCACAGAAAACAATCAATGCCACTTGAAAAAATGCTTGCTTTTCCATTTTGCACCTGCACTCTCCTGCTGCAAAAGTGTGTTTCACATCAAGATTTTTATCACCAGTTCTCAAGGTGGGTTGAATTAGCATAACAGTATTTCTAGAAAACACGCCACCAATATACAATGAGATTCCTTCACACATCTAAGGAAGAAATAAATTGTCCTCTTCACATTTTTAAGAATATTTTATGATTTTGTCTCTGTAGTCTATGAATTTGCAATTATGTGAACAGTAGACTTTAAAATTTCCCTTTTTAACATTAAAGGAATTATGCACATGAAAAAGTACATAACCTTGTAATTTTGTAAGCTACATAAGCATAATTCCATATTATTTGAGAACAGACCCTAACTCTTTACTCAAGCACCTTAATAGTTAGAGACATTCCAAGGTGTAAACATCACAGACTCCACAAAAAGTTAATACATTCAGCAGGGAGGCAGTATCTTCATTAAAACAGGGAGCCCTACCCTTAGGGATGTAAAATTCTGGTACTGATGTTTCAACATCCTGGTGACTAGAGAGAGAAGGGAAAAAAGAGAGAGAGAACACAAAATGCATTACTAACGAAGATTTTACTCATTCGGGTTCAATAACAGCAGAAGACTGGTGAAAACAGCTATGCCTGATCCACCTCACTTATCTCATTTAAAGTTCTCTGAGCAGCAGGTCACAAGGACTGAATTCAAGCAAAACTCTGCTGGGAATAAGGGAGCTACGTGGCTCTTCATCCACGAGAAGCCCCAAGGAACCCAGCACCGGGTGGAAGGCAGAGGATGCGCTCCTTTGCAAGGTCCAGGCCTTTGTTCTGTTTTCTGCTATTATCTCCCACCCTCAAATTCCAAAAGAATGTGTATTTAAAATGCAGTGCTGTATCATCTGGAAATCTGTAATTTTAGAGGCAAAAGTACCACTGTAAGAAGTGAGGCTGTAACACGCCAGAGAAATGCACTGGCAGTGATTCAAATCCATCTCAACGGGCTCGGCACAGACACCGGAGACCTTCGCAGGCAAACCCTCCCGCGGAACACAGGCATTCCATTACATTACTGAGTAACATCACAGAGTTTGATTCAACTGCTACAGGCTTTGGGACTTTTATCTATGCAGCCTTTCACTGCACATGGAAAATGTTAAGATATGCTCACAATTTCACATACAACAGTACTACAAATTACTAGGGGAGGTCTCAGGTATTTAAATGTATTTCCTGTCTGGTCTTAGAAACATCATTTTAATATCTGAAGCTCAATAATGAACTTTTTTAATGTATTCACTAGCAAATTTTTTATCATTACAGATATATTAAATATTTTATAGTTATTATCAGTTTCCCTTACACTGCCTTAGTGAAATATAAGACACAACTTGCACTTCTGATGCAACCTGAAATGATTTTACTCAAAGGTCTTTACCCAGATCCCTCCTCTCCACCCCAAATATTGACAACTAGAATAGTACGCATTTTACCTCCTATCTATGTCTATCACCACACATCCGTCAGGTTTCAAGTCATCCAAATCTAATGGCAATGAAGCAAAAAATTAAGGTACTACAGCCTAAATGAAAATATTTCTCCATACAAGGATCATATTCATAGTGCCAACATTTGTATCAAACTGCAAAGAACCTTTCAGATATGATAAAACAAATGAATGTTTGAAAATATAATTAATTTCTAATTTGTACTTTGTGGAAGTGTACTAATTCATAAACACAATCCTCATATATCCTTAAGCAAATATTACTTTATAGAAGGGAATAAAAAATGTATATGTTCCTGTATATGTTGTCTGAAGAAATTATGTCTATCAAAACAAGTTCTAAAAGCAGAAAAGGCAAAATCTGCTACCGCAAAGTTAAAGTGAATTAGGTCAGGATTCCAGATTTCTCCAGTATCACCATTTTACACTACTTCAGTGGCGGTTTATATATCAGTGTGCTTATATTCTGTAGAAAAAAATCTATAATGTTAAAACTGCAAAAAGACTGTTCATGTAAGGGCTTTTCATCCAGGAAAGCCATTTAAGCTGCATGCAGTCAAAACACAATTAAAGAGAAGTATAATCTAGATTGCTGAAAACAATGCCAACTGGGCCACTGGACACTCATATTCAATAAAAACAATTTGATTTTGAAATAAGTTTATGAAAATTTAAAAATACATTATCAGCAAAATTTGCAGCCTTGCTTCTCCTCTTCCTGTGTTTTATGCTTCTCAGATGAGTGACTTCAAAATTGAGAAATAGGTCTCAAAGCTGATTCACACTCCCAAAACACTTGACTCATCTGGAAAAGCATTAGCTGATTATGGAGTCCTTATTGTGTCTGGCACTATAAACAAAGCATCCAGCTACATCCATAGGTAAGAATAGAACAGACAGAAACTTTTTTAGGCTACTTGCAGCAACTGAAAACAAATTTCTAAGCGTTTAAGGGCTGTAAGAACAAAGAATGGAAAAGGAAATTACTACTTTACACAGAACAAATGAAATAAAATCTCTGCTGGCTAGCTTTCTCAAATTTAAAAAAAAAAAAAAAGGATATTTAAAAATAAAAAAAGGGAGAAATAATGATCAGCTGTTGGAAAAATAGCTTTAATGAGCACTTGTAGGGCCACATTAAAACACCCAATTTGCTTAATAAGTAGGGAATGTGAGTCTAAAACTACAAAAGGAGTGTGAAATCCCATGCTACAACAAAAACTGTATCACAAGACAGAGTGCACTGAATTTAAGTAGAAATCTACACGGAAATGTACAGTAACTTCCTAGAAAAACCATACCAAGTTTCATATCTCCAGTTTAGCACTACATGGCCTTTGCCATCTCCAAAATAATCCAAGCCCTCAAAAGTACATGCTTACCAACATATCCTGTCTGAAGTCCCAAGTGATGGAGATCAGGCAAAGCTGGGGGCTGGGACTGGGAGAAGCAAGAAGGGGAATCAGAACATCTGTCAGACACAGAGTTTACTGCTGGCTGCACATTCCTAGGCACCCAAATATTGGGCACCTGTGATCAGCAAGTTAAACCTGACTGGTCTGGCTTGGGGGCTGGGATCCCAAACATTTCTGTAGACACCCAAAGTCTGAAGCTATGAACTTCATGTCAAAAATTACTGCTTTATGGGGAAAACATTTAAAAAAAAAAAAAAAAAAAAAACTGAAACAAAAAACCTCTCCACGTCTGCATTTAGGTCTCAGCTGCTGTGCAAATTCCTGCTAATGTAGGTATCTTGTCAGAGCAAAGCCTACCCATTGCAGGAAATCCCCACCTTATAACAGGGCAGAACCTGGAGGAATCCTCCTGCACCGGGGGATTTGTTCTGGGTTGTAAGAAGATTATCTCCTCTCCAGTCGCCTCAGGTGCTGCGGTCTGTCTGTCGCTGGCTGCTAAATGGAGCAAGGTGAACTCCTGTGCTACAGAAGCCAGCCACGTGTGACTGCTCTCCCAGGAATTACCTTGCCCAAGCTCTAAAATCTGAGGTATCTGGCAGAGATGTCAGCCAGAAGACTGCCTGCAAGTTTCCCAAAAAAAACAAGGTGCATCTCCTGAATGGCCAGGACACACGCAGGAAACCTTTCGCATCCCACAGCTTAGGAACACCGACAGTCTGTTCTGCTAGAGGCAAGGGAAAGGGAAGGGGGGAGTGCTTCAGAAGTTTATTTCCTATATAATCACACTTCTAACCTGCTGGAACAAAAGGAATGGCCAAGGAGACCACAGTAGCAGAAAAGTTCTGCTGGATCAACTCCACACCCAAGCCTATCACAGCTCAAAGCCCCCTCTTGCTAACAAATGTGGGAGGGAACAGGGAAGAAAGAATAAGAAAAAAGAAAAACAATACCAAAAAAACCACAAACCAAACCCAGAAAAAAACCACACACATCCCCACACAAAGAAAAAACAAACATGGAATATATATTATATACATTTTCTCTTTAAAATTACCACTAGCACCCATCCAAAAGCAAACTTCTCAAACAGAAGTAAATGCACAGAAATAACCATCCCACCTAAGCACAGACTCACTTTTAAAGAGACTTTGTAATCCTCCCACAACAGACAGTAGGGGTCACAAGTAAAGACCACCTAATCTTTTATCAAAGCAAGATTTCTGTTGTGATCACTGCTCAAAGATTTTGTAGATCATTGCTCAGGGTACCTTCACCACCTGTGACAGTTCAGAAAATCACAGTAAGCTTTATATATGCAAACAGAAAATTATTTTATTTTCTCAGAGAATAAAACATCACAAAAATACATTATTTTGATTTTAAAAGGTCCTCTGTCTCTTCAGAGAAGACTAACAATTACTAAAACACCCAAAATAGAAACAAATATTAAAATATTTAAAAACCCACAGTCATGTACTATTTTCAGCTTTCTTTATAATACATACTACAGCAAACAAACTAAAAATCCTTAGCACAAAAAAGTCATGGGCAAATTTAAATGCAATAGGATGCGTAAATAAAAGATAAGATTAAAATAACACTATGACAGTTGATGGAAATCAACAGATTTTAAAAAGTATATGAAGGTTATTCACCCAGCTTCCCAGAACAATCAAAATACCTCGATCACTCTGATATCGCCACCCATTAAAAGCTTTGGATTTTTTTTCTAGCATATTAAATGACTGAAGAATAATTCTCCACTTCTCACTCTCTGAATTCTGCTTTTAGCTGATCAGTGAGCTGACAGTCACAGGCACTCTGAAGAGATCATTTATTTGGGTATAAAAAAAAAAGCTATTTGCCAACAAAAAATAAAACCCCCACAGAACAGAACAGTACATCTTAATAAAACACCTTTGGATTAAGGATGCTCTTAGCAAATCAGATACAGAATAATAAAGAGCAAGATAAACATTCTAAAGATTAAAAAAAATTATCATCTAGTTACAAGTCAGTCACATAAGGAGATGCCGAGACAGCAAGAGTTCTTTACAGTAGTCCAGATTTATGAATTTGATTGTCTTAGAAAAATCTGTGAAGAACAAGCAATGCAATGATGTTACAAAAAGACAAATAACATAAGAGATAAATATCATTATGCTATGTATTAATAAAAATTCTGTACACAAATCAAGGAAAAAAGAACTAAAATAAGAATTTATTCTTTTTATCCAGCAAAGATAAAAGCTCTGAAATATCAGCATTTACAAATTTGAGGACTAACAAATGAAGAGAGGGGCCACTAAATTGGTAAAGGTCCTGAGAGAAACAGACTGTATAGGGTTTTTTTTTTATATTTTTAAAAAAATACCAAATTTGAAGTACACTAAAAATAACGAGGCTTATCCTAGAAGAGAGAATATGGTAGGGAGTAAGAGGAAGGCGGAATATAATAATCTCAAAATATGCGAGTCTCATAAGGAGGACAGTGATTAATTGTGCTTCACATCTACAGATGGCAGTACAAAAAACGATCAGCAGGGAAATTCAGACTACATGTTGTTAGAAAGTTGGTCCAAATAAAGTTCAAGTTTCAGGACTACTTTTTATTTAATAGTCATTGAAGCTTTCAAGAACACCCAAGATAAAGACCATGCATGGACTTATTCTGGTTTTGAGTCCACATCAAAATGGGGGACACAATTTTAACACTCAAAAGTCCTTCCAGTGTTACATTTTTAATTCAAATAAAAATGTATCAATAGACAATCTCAATTGACAGCCTTGTTGGAAACACAGGCCAGTATTTTTGCATTTATCTAGTTATTTTCGTAGGTAGTTTGCAACATAAGGACAACTGTACTAGTTCTCCCAACTTAGTGAGGTTTATGAGAAAGTGATACATTTCTCCATTATCTTATTAAGACTATCTACACTGCAACTCTCCACTTGTTTATTAATAAACATTTTTTATACACAGGAATCACACTTTCGTCATCATAGGTACAACATTGGTAACAGTCACCTTATCAGATATTATAAACACCATGAAATTAATGATTACCTAGGTTTTAAGAAAAGTGTGTCTGGAGGGGAAATTTTATTTTGCTTTAAACAGTTTCTGGGAGGAGCATGAGTGACTACGCCCAGCAGTACGTCCAAAGGGAAAATGGAGGGAAATGCCAGTCCTCCTTCACAGGCAATTCCCAAAACAACATCTCCAACCAGCTATGAAAGGAATAAAGTTCAATCAGGGACAAGGACAAAACAACGCAGGCGTGCTGACCCTACACAGCAGAAAGACAAAGACTGAAACATTCCAATTTTATTACAGAACTAATTTAGCAAAAAACCTGGCATAAACTCAGCAGGGCTGTACTGTGGGAACCCACATACTCTCATCTGTGCAAACCAGAGTTCAATACCAGAGAATCACTCACTCAAGGCTATCAACCTGGCAAACCCTCTTACAACTATCACCCTGTAGGACTAGATTGATTTTGACTGTGCATCAAAATGGGGGGATGAAGTCTTCATACAACCTTTGATAAAAATCCACTAAGGACTCCTCTCATCCTACTGGAGATCGTCTACATGGAGGGGCTGCCTATCTTTTTTAAGAGATTGGGATTATGTTAAATTAGATTTGGTAGTGTATTGTAACAAAACACTACAATGAAAGTGCAAAGAAATATGCACAATTTCAACAAACAACCACTTCCTTAATAACTGGAATTCAAATTAAGATTTAAACAATGTTTTCTTTTTGTTCCTACTTTCTTTAATGCAATCCACCTTAATACTTAAAAAAAAAACCCTCTTTCTTAAAGATGTGTTTTTAATCCTCTGCTCCTGAAAAATATGTCAATATTTTTAATGATCATCCTATAATTGTTCTCTTCAAACAAACCTTGAACAAACAAGGCAACTCCAGCCAACTCTCTGACCACAGGTCAAAGAATACAGTAATCCTGTATTTTTAGCTCTTGAAGATTTTTTTATTTATTTTTATTGTTATGTACTCTTGAGCAAAAATCTTTAGCAGTGAGCACAGGACAACTGCATTTCAGACTTCTAGGCAACACATAACTTGAAATAGTATATTACACCATGTCTTTTCACTTCTTTTATTGCCAGAGACATTATTTCTAAGTTTGCCTTCAATACTACCAGAAGTACATCACTACAATCTGGATACACAGAAATTTCAGTTGCCATGCACACAAAAGAGCAAATGGCCATGGAAACAAAAGGAGAAGAGACGTTCTGGAGGGTGCTGGATTCATTTTTTCATGTAACATAACTGAAATCTGCTCTGAATGTGACAGAATGGACAACCTCTGACAAAATTTGTTGGGTTTAACTACAATCCTATCTGGACCTAATTACACATAAATTACACATAAATCAGATGCAGAATCTGTCGATGTAGAAAATCGTGACTATGCACGCTCTGCAGGACAGAATAAAGATAGATGCCTTACCTCCACTGCATGAGAGGAAGGCTTCTGAACTCAGCTCCATCAACACCAAATGTGTAAACATGACAAAAATACTATCTGTAAATATTTAAGAACAAAAATAAAACTAAATTTTGTTTCCTCGACACTGAGCCTGTCAGTGCAGCAGAATTGCATTTGAAAGCCTTTCTCTCCTTTACGAGGCATTAATAAATAATCACCGTAACACTCATCCTACTGTAAGTGGAAGAAGCAGAAAAGCTGCAGCTACCAATAAACTTTGGAAATGTTTGAAGAGTTACTCATTTTGCCTAAACTTGTTATCCTGCTAAGAGGAACTAACAGTCTCACTACTTAGAATCATAAGATGCATCTAGAAGGTGAGTGAGCTGTTCAAATTTCTCACAGGATATACTCATACCCATGTGTTAGGCAGGGATCAGTGAGATGATTCAGTGAGGGGGAGGGGGGGAAACAAACAACCCAAATTAACAAAAACAAACAAACAAAACAAGACAAAACAAAACAAAAAAAAAGAACACTCCCCAAGAAACCAAGAAAACAAACAAAAAAACCAAAAACCGTAACACACCCACACACATCCACACCCCTATTGGGAGATTTTTTTCTCCCCCTCAAATATCATAAGGGGAAAATAAAACACAAACCAACTCTGTTTACTAAGTCTAAGACATTACTGAATGCTTACTTTGGACAAACTTTGTTGAGATCGTTATATTTAATAAAATGTTTTGCATAACACATGAGCAAGAGACAGATTGAGATAACAGATTTGAAAGCTTCCATTTCATCTAAAAGTCTTTCATAAAATTTAAATCTGCTGTTTCCAACACAAACCTTTGTAACATTAGGCTCATAGTAGGGCAAGTTAAAAAACACTATATTGCAAAGAGACGCTGGTTTGGAAATTCCAGAACTTCTATGAAGTGAAAAAAGTAGAAAAATATAAGAGCAAGCGCTCTCAGAGAAAAGGTAATCCATGTACTGTCATCAACTGTAGGCTACTTGGATAAAATAAGCCTGGATTTTTATTGAAATAATCCCGAATGCTCTATTATACATTAAGCTAATCAGTAGGAATGCATTTGAAGATTTACTTTATTACACAATCTTCTTTCTCTTTTCAGGGCTGAAATCATATACAAATTGTAAAATAAACTATAATACATTATAATTAAATACTCTACCTAATAACCTGCACTTTTTACTTCTGACCTTCTACTTTTAATCATTCCTTACTATCTGCAATATTAAAACAAGCCAAAACTTCAGTTTATAATATTAAAAAAAAACCACAAAGAGCCAAAAAGCCCTGTGCAGTTTTTGTGTGCTCTGATCCACTCCTCACACATCCAGTGTGATGTCCCACAACCTTTTTACCTTTGGTGTCGTTCAATGGAGAGACTCTTTCAGCTGGTGCTTTTTGTGTGCTCCTCCAGCTGCCCAGTGGCATGTTTTCCATGACAGATGCTCTGGCTTCATTCTTAACATATGTTCCAGATGATAATTCCATCTTCTTTTCTGGATAACTTTAGAGCCAAGGGGTTTTTGAGCTGTCTAATGAATCTTGGCATCTGTTATAAATTCATTCCATTTAATACATAGTATTTTTCTAAGGCATTTGCTTTCAAAGGCATTTAGATGTCTGTACCTTTGTTGGATTTCCAGCTTTCACATCCATATGTTGTGATGGAAAGCAAAATCTGAGTTGAAGTTTCACACCCTGGTCTTTAAAACATGGATTTTTATGACCGTATCTTATTTAGTTGGTAAATGAAACTGTTGCCTTGCCAATTTGTAATGCTAGCTCCTTACTGAAATCCCCAGATGACAGGCACCTTATTACCAAGACATATAAATTTATTCCTTTCTTGTATTCTTTTACTTTCCAGTGCAGACTTTGAGCTGGGAGTTTTCAGGGGAAATTTTTCCTATATTTTTTCCTTATAATAATATAATAGTATTATAAACAAAGCACTCAAAAAAAAAAAAAAATAACCAACCAAACAAAAAATACTGGTTTTATCCTCTAAACACTGAAAGACAAGGATGCATTGTAGAAGTTTACTGCAATTACCATGGAATTCTGTTTGTTCCAGACACTTCATGCTTTCTTAAGTAATTAAAAATTACCAGTCCCTGCAATGCAAGCTTTCCATATTTTTTTTCTGAAACCCTATCCCAAATTAAACTTTCTCCAGTTTATAATTCCTTGATGTTGTATCTAGCAGTACAGGTACCTCATTTCCATACCAAACTTGGCCACTTTCCCAGCCCATCTTACCCATCTTTTAAATTTCTCCAATCTCTATATCCTTCCCATTTTACCAATCGCAACAGGCTCATCAGCTGCTTAGAGCCTTGCAAATACTGTAGCATTTACCAGTGACTCTTTCAGAGAGAGCAACTGTGGCCAAGGGAAATGTGTAGCAAAACTAATGACAGATTTTTACACCAGAAATATCCAGCAAGAGTTACGGTATGAACAAAAAGAAAAATATCTTGAAAACGTTATCAATTCTTCCATTTTTACAATTTCAAACTAGGAACAGAATCTCTAATTACAATAGAAGCTGAAACCATTAAAGCACATTTTTCTTTCAGAAAAAAGAGTGCTGCTCTGTGCAGCATGAGCATAAAAGGCAACTTCCTTGGAGATTACCCTAAAAACAGTCTCTAAGAAAGTTCTCCTGATCTTCACTGCTCTTGGTACCTGCTCGATACCCCAAGCTCCACAGCTCACACCATTCCATAGTTTAAAAGAAACATCAATGCAGACGAGATTTACAAAAGGCACCGCTTTTCTCACAGTGAGGACTTGAGTAAACTTCACATGCTTTATTGAGTTCTATCTTCCTGATTCTAAATCTCTACAAGGCTTTATGAACACTGAAACCCTTTGTGTTTCAGATGGCACATTTTCAAACTCATTCTCTTCCTATTGGGTGTGCTCTAAACAGCAATATTGCATTCCTCAGACATTGGTTAAATCATGATGCACAGAATTTCTCAGTAGAGAGTAATTCCTAATATTTATCTACGCCAAGGAAAAATTAAAATAGATTAATTTCTTGCTTTGTGTGTTAAAAAACAAAAATCACACTCTAAGTGAAGAAACACAAGCAGATTTTTTAAGGAACTCTAAAGATGACAAGTTATTTGGAGCATTTTTAAATATGTTAATTGGCAAAAGACAAGAGATCATGGTAAGCCACCCTTTTCATAAACCATACATGTAATCAATATAAAACTTTCCTCTATGCTAAAGCTACAAATATATTGACATCAACAGCTCACGAACCACAGATGGCTTTTAGGGAATATAGTGGATTGCAAGAAAGGAAAAGCTATTAATATGCTGAAGCTATAATGCAGGATTGTGTTTACTACAAAAATACAAATGCTTACTGTGAGGTAATTTACCAGTGACAATTATTTCACCGATTACAATGACCTGATTTTTTCTATCTACTAAAACTCATAGAGATACTTTCCTTTTGTAAGGAAAGGTCAAACACACTCTGGATGACTACACAATGATGCTTCTGCACTCATGTTACCTCCCAATACAGAGCTTTTTTGTCTCTATTTATTTTATTCTGCTCTAGAGTACCAACTTGTTACCTTTTTTACAGAAAACCAACACAAGAAACCTACAAAAATTTAGATTTTATATTCTTATGCAAGAATAAGTTAAATTATTGAAGTATGTTCCTCAAAAAGACACAAAAAACCTATGAATGTTAGAACTTTTTGGAATGTTACCTTATTTCAGTGGATCAAGTTTTTACTATTGAAGGAGGGGGATAACTATAGTAATAAAAATAGTAATAATGTATTAATGTTATTATTGGTGGTATTATTATTGCTACCTGTCTACAGCATATTCTTTAAACCTCACCACCAATGCACTCAACGTCTGTGTGATTATCTATTAATGACTATACGGATACAGAGGAAGCTGGCACAAAAACATACCTCAGACAAATACATTAGTAAATATTATACAGCCATTATACACCACAAATAACATGCTATAACTGTTTCCCCAGCTGTCCATTTGTAGACTAAATAATATCTGCAGCTAACTTCTTGGATCTTCATCCTGGAGAGGATGTAGGGGAACACAAGGTATTTGAAAGAATCCCTAAAACCAGCTGGTTTGGTGTCATTTGGGGGTTCTGACTCTTTGCTTGTTTCATTTGCCAAGAAAGTTTTCTATTTCATCTAATATCAGCATGGTTGTTTACAGAGCTGCAAATAACAGCAAGTCCCTGTCACCTCTGGAGCAAGGATAGCTGGAAAGGGAAATGTTCATCATCTCTACATAAGCCTCTCTGTGCCAACAGCAGCTCCACATAAAATCCTATGCACATGCTATAAATTAAAAGATCCCGAGATTGAAAATCATCCAAAGGGATCTTCAATACAATGTTTACAACAAAAATTAATTTAAAATATCCATGTGTAAGCTGAAATCAAAGAACATGATCCTTCTCCGAACTTTGTTATATAACCAAGAAAACCCAGAAACAGGGTATTCATTGCAAAAAATGACATCCAGACAAAATCTACTTTATAAGAATTCAATCTAATGTAGCAGAAAACCTACAAGAAAACTCAAGACTCACAAATTAACATTACCTGAAGTTGCACTGATTGTCCAACAACACACTATGAATATTCTGAACTCTGAAAATCATCAAATATCATTTTAATCTGGAGTAATACCTAGAAGCCAACAACTCACTAACCCCAGAAGAGTACCTGCCTAACACAAGAGGATTACAAAGCTACTCTATTATTTAGATTAAGGAACCATGTAATGTTCCAGACATTAGCCAAGCCACTCTTCTGTGAAAAGTTTCTGTTTAAAAACTATAAACACGCAGGACTAGGAATTAGCCAACCCTCCTGGTGGCATTTTTTAATTCAACCACATTTAGGACTAGCACAGAATAAATCAATGGTCCTTTTCTAAACATGAATTTCAAAGAAAACTATCTTGAAATACAAACTAGTTGTGCCATTCTCCTGTGGTAGTGACAACATAAGTTTTAGGTGCAGTTCTGTAGCCAATTCACTCTTGCAAAGGTGGGGCTGCCCCTAGCAGGGAGCTGTCCTGCCCCTCCACGTGGCCGCTCTCCCATTGCCATGTTTGCCAGCTCTGCTGTTTGTGCACCTACACGGTGAGTCAGGGCAGGGAAATGATCCATCTGAAAGTTAGCTAGGACAATAAAAATAGACTCATTTTCAGCCAGATAAATTTCCTGGCATGATTCACCATGTCACCATTACGAGCACAAGTGCCAACACAACCAAGCTAGGGGAGGACATGACACTTCCCCCATTTCAGCAACATCTTCCACTTAAGTTTCAAGTAAACATGGAAGAGCATCAGGGGCAAGTTTGCAAGCTTCTAATTAAAATACAGTAGCTGCTGCTGTTTCTCTAGATAAGAATAAAGTTATTCAGAAAAGTTTCCAATGTATTAGTCAGCATGCATAAACTGGCATGATATTTAAAAAGCCAACACAGTTCAAAATAGAGTGAATACCAGCCTCGAAGTAAAGCAAAAGATGCTATATAGAAGCACACTACTTTGAAGGAATTTTTACGCATGTAAAAGTTATACCACTAATCCATCTGCAGTTTCATGAGATCAAAAGCATGCAAGCATAGGCAGAGATGCTGTCATGTTCCTAGAGATTACACTCTCCCAGGGATCATTGTTCAAGGGTCTCCTCCAGTCTCTCTGGAAGATGCCTAACGAAAGAACTAACCTTAAGATTTTTTCATTTTCTTTAACAAGTTGTCTCTTTGTATGACCTAACAGATTTTACCTCTTCCTCTGCAATGTGTCAGGATAAACAAAGGCAAAAAAATCCACTTCTTCTCACTCAGACTAAATTTCAACTATTAGATTGATTTTGCTTCCTATACAAAAATTCTGTTTCAATTACATAAAATTCTATTTTTAAAAGCCTGAATATTGCAATGTAAGGCGATTAGGACTTTCACAAAGATAAACAAACTCACATTCAGGAAGTCTCTGAGGCGAAGTAACAATACTATTTCAGTTTTATCTGAGGGAAACTGTGACTTGGACAAATTCAGGTTTCCACAACACTGAGTGCCAAATTTAAGGTACTATTGGCCCAGTTTTTTACGTAATTTACCATCTTACATGCCTGTCTCCACTATGAACTAGGTTGTCCATAAATTTATCACAACCAGAATCAGAGAGCATTTGTATCTCGTAGCCCTCAAATCTCTTGCTGGTGGTGTGGTTCTCAGTACCTCGACCTGATTAGCAGCTATTTGTGAAGACTGCTCTGGTTACAGTAACTTTCTTATTGTGGCAATGTTGATAAAAAACTATCAGGAAGCTGTGCCCAGTAAATTTTTTTTGCATTTCAACTGTTCAAATGTAAATAACTGAGGACTACACAATTTGGAATTTCAATGCAAAAATTATAACAACTAATGAAACTGGTAACTTTCTGTTTTTACACAGTAAATATGCTACCTTATCGTAATTCAGTATTTTTGGGAAGACTATTCCTGAAGTCAAGACAGCCATCAATTTGTAAGTGATCTTCTTAAGATCTAGAAAATGAGAATGTGTTTTCTCATCAGTGTTCTGGCATCTACACATTCATTCCCTATCTTCCTATCAGTTTTTAAGAAAGCACTTTGTTAGAAAGCAAACTATAAACTAAGAATTTACAGTAAATAAGATGCCAGTTGCAATGATCAGATTACAAAGAAATTTACTTAGGTTTATATAAAGTGAGCTAACGAAGCCCTGAGTTGCAAGGGCAGGAACCAATAACAACATAGACGAGCTGACAGATCGAGTAAGTAGTAATAGTAAGAGATGGTATCAAAGAGCACTGGAAAAAATGAGACTGGAGGTACACCAACATTGCACATAAGGAGTACACATCTGAAGCAATCTCCCAATAAACAACTACTACAAATTTCAGCTTAATCTGTGACCACCACTCATCCATTCCCACTCTCAAGGGGCTCTCAAGTCCGTAGGAACAGACATGACAGTGCATCCAAAGCAAAGCTCTGGAAACTATCACATGTAGCTTGAACCAAAATCTAAGCATGTCTCAATGGATTTGCCTCTATGATGCCGATGGAGTCCTACCCTGGAAGCAGGAATCCCCCACAGAGCAAATTAAGGTCTGTACTGTTGGAACTAAGCAACAATACTCTGCCTGCAATTTAGATTAAACTGCTCTCAAGAACTTGGAGATTGAATAAAACCCACTCACTACCAGCACCTTTCCATGTTTTAATGGAAAAATCTTCTCATTTTGTCTACAGTTTGTAGAGATGCTCATAAAGGGTCAACAGCTCCTCTCAGAAAACAAAAGACAACCAAGAGAGCACTGAGTGGTTATGAAACCTTCTTCCCTGGTCTTCTCTCTAAAATTTCTTTATTGAAAAAAAATTCTTTTCAATATCTCAATCTGCAGTCTCGCTTGTCTCATGCCCTAAAACTCTGAGTTCTTAGTCCAGTCCTAAAACTTTTTCAGAACCTAGTTTCAAGTCACAGCTGCTGACCTCAATAATGTTTTTGAGGATTACAGCAGGGGCAGCATTAAAGAAGTGGTTCCCACAGAGGCATAAGCTGATTGACCTCACTGAGGTGAGAAGAACAGGTACACAGACTGCTTCTGAAATAAAATAAATCACAAAGACTTGGGAGATTTGTTGGAGACTGGCACGTAGGCATATTGAGAGAGGATGATTTTTTACAAGGTATCAGAAGTTCTGATATTGCAAGTATATTACCCTTATAAAAAAACTTAAAAATAACACAAACACAAAGGAATTTCAAGTGTAACCAATGTATTACAGCATGCCAAAGGTATTATACAGCATGACTATTTAAGCTCCAAGTAAAAAGTAGAGGTTTTAATAAACAGAAAACATGTATTTGCTAAAGGGTTTCTCAGATTCTTCCCCGACAGAATCCCTTGGACATTTGCTGGCTGAGTAGTACTGCCAGGCCAAAAGGGCTGTGAGCAGGAAAAGGGCAATCAACTGTTAACATCTTGCTTCCCTAATCCCTGCAACAGAAAATGTTTAACCTTGCTTCATGGGTAACTAAGTAGTGTGAATAAGAGAAACCAGCACGAATGGAGAAAACCTTCATAAGGTGAGCAAGCAGGCAGTATCCATTACACAGGAAATGGAACAGACATACAGGAACGTGTAAGGCCACTGGGTCCAGAACACTCCAAAACACCCATGGCCCAGGTATCCTCCTGTGGAACAAGCAACCTGCTGCTGTCAGGAATAGCAAAAGCACTTTTCTACCATAAAACTCAGGATATGCAAAAGTTTTACGCCCAAAGTGATAAGCACCAGAAACATGCATTACAAGCAACTGCAGGGAAAACAAACAAACAGAATTTTAGCCACTATCATCTACAATACAGCTCCATGTATGAGAACTTCATTTTTACTGATGAGAATCAAAACTGTACAACCGTTTAAAAACTGGTAACAGTCTTTACTGTAGTTACAATAAAAAAACCCCAATTTTTAAAAATTTTAAAATTAATCAACCACGCACATTTATCTAAACTGGCATTCAACAAGGATAATCTTGAGACTGTTTAAAATACTTTGTATTTCATGCTTCAATTTCTATTGCAAATTGCCTTTAAGAACAGAAACTAGTAATAGTACAAGGTGGAGAGCTGCAAAAATTACATTCACCTATGCACTACCTAAAAAGTATCTGGGATAAAGTAATTTTTCAAAGAGAGCGCCTCATCCTAGTTACATCAAGTTTAAGATTTTCATATGGTTCTGATCCTCCTCAAGGAAAAGTATGGATAAAAAAGGTTATAATTATTCCAAAAGGAAGATCTGGGTAGTCAACAACAAAGTGAGTGGGACAGAGAAAGGGCTCAGAGGCCTCCTTTCCCAGTAGTTGTAGGAAAATAGCATCTAAATACATACATCATTAGTGTATGTGGGGGAAAAAAAAACAAAAAACACCCAAACAAACAAAAACCAAAAATAACAAAAACCCAACAATAACAACAAAAGCATACAAACAAACAAAAAACCCCAAAGAATGCTGACTGCAAGCAACTTTACAGATCTACCTAAATCCATTTCTACACTGAGTGCAAGATACAGCAATCTCTTAACTATCTGGAAATTTAAAAAAAAAAAAAATCTAGCTACCATATAAGGATATAAGAAACATCACACTGCCATTTTTCCTCCCTTTGGTTCACATGGGACTGCCTCTTTTAAATTCATATATTTTGTTGGAACTTCACATTTTGCATTAATTAGGTAGAATTACAGTAGAACAACTACAATATGAAAGGATTATTTAGTTTCAAGATATCAGTCAAGACTTTACATTAAACTACTATTTGCTAAGACAATTAGAAAAAAATAATTTAGATTTCTTCTACTTTGTGTAGCAGATGTTCAACATAGTCTATTTAAATTTGTCTTTGTTAGAGGTGTGTTAAATTGCTCAAATAATTCAGACAATCTGCAAACAAGATTTCTGACAGGTTGTGAATAACACTCAATTAATACCGTAACTTCTGAGATTAATTTTCCAATCAAGGCATTTATGCCCCAATAAAAAAACAACTACCAAAAAGAAAAACCCAAACAAAACCAATGGAGAAAAAAAATAAAACTTCAAGCATACCACATGAACTCAATCTCCAGAGTGTATTTCCAAAATTAACATCTGTTTGGTCTTGGTTCAACTGTAAAATCCAATGTCCACTATATGAAATAATACAGCTCTTTTTCTGGATTTGAGCCAGAGGGAGGAGGGAGAAGACATGTTACCCTAAGACTATAAATAATTTGTACTTTAAACAACAATTCTATTACTATTTGGAACAATAGATTTATTCCATTACACTATTTATTCTTCTTGATAGAAGATATAACAATAGTAAATGTTTTCCACACAGTTATTTCTCAAAATCCCATGGTACCTGCATCATGTCCTAAATCTCAAAAATGAAAACAGAGCAGAGTTCAGTGAATCTCATCACAGTAAATCAAAGACATTCTATGAACTGCATGAGTTTAGAAATACTAACACTATTTCAATTTTAGATACTAAGAAGTTATGAAAGATATTTTAAAAAAGAAGGAAAAAAAAAGTATAACTGAGTGAAAAATCTTATTACAGTGTTTCAATGATACTGAAATTCACAGGACAATCTCATTAGAGGAAAGCTTCATGACATCTGTTTTTTTACCACCATCTCATTACATCAAACTTCTTAAGTTATTACAGTTAAGCCACAACAATTTTAGACCTTGGTTCCCTCTCTACAAAATTGGAATGCTGGTCCATGTACCACGTGAGCCATGTGGAGACTGGCACAGCAAGTTGCGTCACCTAACGCACCACACCAGAACACCAAAGCCCAAAGAGAGGTAAGGAAGGCATCCAAGTGCAGCAAGGCAAGCACTAAATTAATCTGACAATATATTGCTTTGTCTTTAAACAATGATTTAGCCATCGTGTTGTGCCTCACACACTAGGTATATCCTTAGCAAAACCAAAACCTTACTCTTTCAAATAAAGACAAAGTTAGCTGACACGTTAAATTTAAAACTGGGTCCTTTAAAAAGTTAGCATCTGTGTCAATTCTACCTTTGTCCCTAATGATCTTTCAATAACATGGTAACAGAAACTCTTAACTCTTTTCATATGTTTAAATTAATTGAAATTCTGTGCACAGGTTATATATAAAGAAATTAGGTTGCAATTAAGCATAGTTATGAAAGATTCTTAAATCTAATTGTTGTGACTATTATAGACCACAGACAAGGTCAAGCCTACAATTCAGAAAACTTTGGCTTTAAAGAAAAAATACCACATGAATTATATGTGTAAAACTCACTTTTCTAATTATACAGCCTTAATCACACTAGGCATGTTCATATTGTAAATAAACATCTGTTTCCAAACTGATAAATTAAAAACATATCCCTCTGCAAATTATTAAATTTAATTTAGTAAATACAGTAAAAGCATGTTAAGTAAAATTAAGGATACTAACTTTTACATTCTTAAACGTTGCAAAACATTGTCCTCTGCAAATCCAAATTGTAAAAGTCATTTCAGCAATTACTGCAGAGCGCTTCCACTAACTGCAATAATGTCAAATATTTAATTTCTGTGTGTCAGCAACAAGGTTCAGGTCACTCTATTTAAGGTTCTTAATAAAAACTGCTTCCTTTTCATCTGTGTGCATTACAAGGAAAAATGTTGGTGTCATAGAAAAAGTAAATTCCTAAAGGAAGATAATGCATCTCTCTCTCTCTCCTCATCTGGCTACAGGCATAACTGGAGAACACTGGAAGAAAGAAAAATGATCCTCACTGAGCCAGTGAATTGCACAAATATCTTTGCAGCCACACGTGGACACAGGCCATGAGCTGCTTGGTTCTTGTCACTGGATCTAAGACAGTAAGTTACAACCATAGAGCCGTTCTTACAAAACACATTCCCACTCCTCCCTCGCCTGAGCAGAGACTCCACTCTAAGGAGACTGTTCTGCTGGCTCTCCACTTGTTCAGGGTCTGATGTCTCACAGGGATCTGAATCAGTACTTTAGCTCAGATGAGGAAAGTGCTTTTGCAGCAAATCCTCCCACCACCCTAGTCAATGCACTTTCATCTGCTGCTTGAAGCAGCCCCACAGTGCTGCTGGTCCCTTTCAGATGAAACTAAAAGCCACACGATGTACTCCAGGAGCACTACCATCACCAAAGGGGCACAGAAGCAGACAGAAGCCAGGCCAAATTAACACCCACTTCACTTTACAAATGCACTAAGTGTAGATAGCTTTCGAGTCCCCATCAGCAATTACTTCATTCTCTGAATCTGCTCTTGCTGGGCTGAGTTACTTGTTCAGGCACACCCAGTCTCTGTGCTTCAGGGTCTCCTTTCAGCTGGGACCCAAGGTTCCCCAAGCTTCTCAGGCACTGCTTCTCCCTGGGTCTTGTGTCTTCTGTTGCCCAAAGTTCTCACCTGCAGCCTGTCATCTCTGCTCGTTTGACCTTTCATATACAACAGCTTACTCTTCCACAGTATCATCTACACACTGAAAGTGCTTCTCCTGAAGACTACTCAAAGCCCAAGTATGATCAGTCTCAAAAAAATTCTGCCATTTCTTAACTTTGAATAAAACATGAATACTTTAATGGGTGCCTCATTTAAGCAGACACAGAAAAATAGGTCTTTGAAGCCATGTAGCCTCACATCCGATTCTTCAGTTCTCAACAGCAAGTTTAAAACCTCAGAAACATATAGCCCTCAGCCCTCTATTACTGACATGGATACAGCATGAAGAATAATAATAAAGCAAACATCTTTTCACTGCATTTCACAGCCATTCACAGTGCCCTAACATACCCTGTCTTCCCTAGCCTCTCTCTAGCAAAGTCTCAATTCAGAGAGCGATCCCCAGCTCTATTTTTAGTCCTCCCCTCTCATTTCTACATTGAGTTCACCTAACTTGCCTTTGTAATGGCCCATCTCATTAGATAGCTCCTCAAAACCATTTTTCATCCCAATACCTTCAAGTCATCCTCATACTCCTGACTGGGCTGTGAATCACAAAAAGAAGTTGGAATTTTTTTTCCCTTTGCTTGTATCATAAACCATACTGACTGCTGAAGGGGACAATTTTAAGAGGTAATGATCAAGTAATTCAGCACAACAGAAACAGATCAGTCAACTGAAGCAGCCCAAGCCCCTGTGTTCCCAGCAGGAAGGGTTTACAACTTTTATTTCTAAACAAATTCAGTCTGGAGTCTCAGAAACTTATGCTGCACCACATACTTGGCTCGGAGCTGTCCAAAGGATTGGTCACTGGGGCTGGAATTCATTCAGTGTCTGCCTGGAGAAGAGATCCCACACTTGCCCTTCTCCAGGGGAACATGGCTTGCACCTTCCAAAACCAGCCTGTGAACTGAGCCAATGAGTATCAAGTGTTGATGTCCAAAGAATTCACTTTAAAACTGTAACAGAATGATCGCTTGTGGAAGCAAGACAGCTTTACCCAATCCCACAATGCTTCTTTACACAGACAGAGAATATTTAGCTGCCAAAATAAGTCTTTACTGAGCGTATTCTCAGAATATATCTAAAAGTTGGATACTTTTTCTTGACAAGATTTAACAAATGCACTTAGCAACTTTGATTTTCTTGCTCCAGAGCAAGGTCAGAGTAAAAGTCACAATTACCTGAAATGTATGACCATTGAATAAAATGCTTACAAATTCTTAGCATTGTGAAACACAATCATGTTTTTCCTTTTTTTTTTTTATTTTTTTAGGAAACAAACAAATGAAACACTTTAACCCTTTAACACTTTAACTGGCAACCAGAACAAGTCAGACAAAGGAAATTAAGGACAATATTAGATGCAATTTTAAAAATTTCCACTGAAACCTACACAGTTATGTACACCAAGAAGAATAAAAAACATAAATTCAAATTTTTTCATTATAAGGAAAAATGCATGCCATGAAATGTCTTTAATTGGAAAAGAAAACAATTACTAACAAAACTGACCTCAAAATGTCAACTTGGTGGGCTTTTCTTCAATTAATTGATAGTAAAACAGGGTAAGAAGAAAAGCTTTTATTTAACATTTCAGAATTTCAAATATTAAGTAAGACATTGAATTTCAGTCTCCATTTCTGGATCCCAGTAATTAATATATGCATATCCAGTGCTCACAGAGTTGATAGCATAATTACCTGAAGGAACTGATGCCATGTAAAAGAAAATTATTTGGAGCATCCTAACCATTCAAATACAATTGAAAGAAATTTATATGAAATAATCAAAAAATGACATCAGGTCTCCAAATTGAGTAAACAACAACAAGGGAAAAATAATTTAAAAATTTTAAATAGTTCCTGTCATGTAAAATATTGTTTGTTATAAATACAGGTGTATACACTTCAAAATAGGAAGTAGGCCTTAAGCTTAACGTGATGTAGCTCATTTTCATTTACAATACCCATAATGCATTCTGAAATACAATTTATGCAGGAATAATAAAAGAATAATGAACTTTTTCTCTCATTATCTTGCCTTCCTTGACATTTAATGTCAATCTGCAATAACAAAGTTAATAATGATCTTTGTCTTCACACACTGCTATTGAAGCAAAGCATTTCTTTGTAAATTAAAGGGTAATTTTGTTCTCACTATTTCAGTCTAATCATTCTGGGCTAGGATCACAGAAACTCATGGCATAAATCACCCTAAAATCCAGATCACCCCCTCTCTGTGAGAGAGGTTATATTCTTTTGAAAAGAATCATGTGTGCAACCACAACCTAAAGCAGAGCAGCACAAAGTATGGAAGATTTCATCCAAAGTTCATCACATGATATGAATGCCAGATATTTCTAGAGGTTTCACATCCAAACCTGATCATACAGCAACCCCCCCAAATTTGCAAATCACATGGTGAAACATTTTAAAGAGACATCTCAAGAATTCACAGGAATTCAAATATAACAGAAAATCATACTTTATACTGGCTTATAGTCGGGAACATATTCTTTAATCATGGCTTCCAGGTCTGCTAAGTAATTAGGTGTATGCTGAGCTTTATGCAAGTATTATGTTGATTTTAGTGGGACTGCTTGTATCTGTAATACAAGCTGAGCCACACTGAATGATTTTGGCATCTAGGAAATTTCTCACAAAGTATCACATCCGCAGCAGCTTCCAGGCAACTTTTGAGTGCACACCTCTATTACTGCCTCTTGCAGCTGCCACAACAGCCACTTATCCTGATGCACAGGATCTCTTGCAGCTGCAGCAACAAGGTCCAAGGTGAAGTGGGAATTACTGAGTCCTAGCTTGCTCTGTACTGCCAGCTACCCCACAAACAGGGGCAGCGCTCAGGGTTACGTATCAATAACAAAAAGGCCTGAATTTGACCAAATGGTCAGATTAGCTTGCTGCAGACCAGAAGATAAATCAAGACCAGAAGATAAATCAAGAAGATTCATCTGTGTAACCATGTAACACCATTGCACACGGTGTAGGAGACATCAGAAAGCACCTTCCATGCAAAGGCAGAACTTACCCCTCTTCTGTACCCAGCCTTCCTTCACAATGGTAACATCGCTCATGATGACTCCACTCTGAACCCCAAACTCAAAAGAGTATTTCTTTGAGTTATCAGCTTGTCTGTTTGGCCTCTCTTCTGCAGCTCTTCACAATTTCTACTGATGAGTCAGACTAGAAGGAAATATTAGAGAAAGAATTTGAGTCTTTTCTGTTTTTCTCACTTGACAGCCAACAAAAAAAGTCTTTGTTGATGTATTTCACTGACTGAGCTCATATTAAAAATCTGCCTTTATTTTTAATTAACTGTATAACACAATCATGTTTCTAGTCTTACAGCACATTTTCCATGAACACTACAATACTCAAAAGCAGCAGAATGTGTTAAAATTTAAGTCATATTGCACTTTTATAAAAGGCACACAGCAGAATTCTCTTGTACTAATGCACAGGATGCTGTTAAATGAAAGGCTGCCGGCCCTGCTTCAGAGACCCAACTCTGAACATGCAGGAGCTTTCCCTGTTCCCACAGTTGTCAGAACCCATGCAATGGACAAGTGCTTCCTCTATTATGGCTACCTACAATCATATTAAGAGTGTGAGAAAATGGAATGAAAGGTTACATTCTTGCCACTTCCACTATAATTTTATTATAGCCAATATAAATCCTGAACATACAAGAGTTTTTCAAAAACAGCATCATCTCCAAGTACACAAACAGAAAAACAACTTCTTAGAAGTATAACACACTCAAATGTCCAGTTTATAAAAAGAAGAACTGCACATTCTCTCAAAGCTTTAAGCCAGGCAGTGACAAGAGTGCTCTTTTCCCTACAAACCTCAGCCTGCAGGGCACAGAAGGGAAGTTACTCCTGGAACAGGACATACCACTCTCAGAAGCCACAACCAGCTCACTACCAAAGTACCTAACAGCTGTGAAGAGGAGATAAATAGCACTACAATTGAGTAAGAAGAGAAGCCAGAGGCCAGGAGATGTTTCCTTTTGACAGCAAACTGCCTTTTGCCTCCAACCTCCAAAATAAAGAGAAGTATTCAAATAATGCCCATCCAGAAAAGTGTGGGAAGCCAAGAAATGGGATTTCTCTGATGGTGGAGGAACACCCTTCCACAGCTCTACACAGGAGCACAGAAAGTTCTGTGCCACAGACAAGTTTAGTGCTATCAAATGTAGCCCGTACCTATCCATTTAGTTGACTGATCAACAAATATTAATGGGAAAAAAACAAATATGACTGGGCTAGAAGCAATCTATGCAACAAATAAATGAAGAAAGCATGGGGAAATCAGTTTGGTTTTTTTTTTAACACAATCAAGTACAAACCAAAAATGGAACCATTACAGACATACAGATTATTTCTTATTTATCATCTGAAATATGTGTATTTGCATGACACAGCAGCTAGATGGAAGGCTACTTCCGAATGGATGCTGTAACATGCAAAATAAAACTTGGCATTAGTATTTTTTCAGGTGGTATGCAACAAAAATACAGCACCATCCGATTTTACAGAAACACTCTAGTGTGCTCATTTAAGTCTTGCTTTCACTAAACTATTTTTTTCAAAAACCCTCAGTATTTCGGCTGCATAAAGGTAAAAATCACAATGTTAAACTCATTCATACTGTAAAGTTGAGGCAATATTGACTACTGTGTCTGAGACATCCCCAGGGCACTGGCAGATATGGCAGTGAGACCTGTGCAGGTGACACACAACCTTTGGCATTGGCATCACACCCTGCGGTGTGCAGCAGGACACCACACACCTGTGTCTATGGAAACACACCCTGTTTAAGCTTTCATAAGAGCTAAAAGAAAACGTTATGTACATTTTGGACGGACATGAGAATGCTTTACTGATGTTAATTGATCTAACTTTAGCTGCTTAGGCATCATATTATACACAAGCCAGTACAGCAGAAATAACCCAAGCAGGCATTTCCACATCTCGCTCCTTACTAATGTGAGAGCTAATTTCTGGGTCAGACATTTTCAGAACTTTTGTTTGCATGCTTTAAACGAGATAAGCAAGTCTATCAGCTGTGCATGAAAAGAGATCTGACAGATTAAGACACGTGCCTGAAAGCAGGCTGCTGTTCCGCCGTTCTGGATCACTGCAGCACAGCATCAGCTCTTATTACAAACACATAAATCTTTACAAAGCCCAGAGGTGGGTGTCAAACAACTGTGACCTAAGAGCAGCTGTTCTGGGAAGAAAGTGTAAGCATGTCAATTTCCAAATACGCAACCTAAGTTCAGTTTTCTACAAGACTTTCATTGCACTCTTTGAAAGTAATCACAGTTGATTTTTTTTTCCAGCTATAAAGACACAAGAAGCAATGGAGCACATACTATTTACCTTGGGCTGGCATATTCTGCAACACATTTTACCCTTTTGGCAAATTTAATGTACTTTGCATTTTTGATGTGCACTTGTGAACACTGCAATGATTTATTCTTATTGGTAAAGACATAGCTATAAGAAATTCTTTACTAAGTAGCAATAATCTTGACTGCCCACAGACTGATCAAACAGTCCATGATTTATGAATGAATTCATGCTTGAAGTTCCCTATTTACTCACTGATTACAAATAAGTTAGTGTTACACAATCAAAATCTGATCTATGACCGACTTTCATGTCAGACAGTGCCTGAAACAAACTCGTGTATGTCTGTAGGCTTGCATCCCACCCATCACATGTACTGCTTTACTAAAATCTGAACAAAATCCCCAAAATACAAAAATCACAAAAATATGGTGATAAAATTAACTGCACTATCCCAAATTTAGCTTCACAGTATTACCAGAAACAACTTTAAAATTACCAACAGTTCTATGGTTGTATTGATTACTCCATTACTGGGTAATTAAAAGTCAAGCTGAGTTACATAGGAAGCTGAAGGAGATAAATCAAAGCATTAAAAAGCTAATGAAAATAAAGGTTATATGTGCACACTACAGTTTCAAGAAGCCATTTGTAAGCATCTGTAATATTATCCTTTATTAAATGTCTTCGAGCCTTTCTAAAAGCTGTACTCCTTTACTCTAGAAGTCATTCAGCAATGCTCCAGAAGAGCAGAATTTTGATAATTACTTCTTATTGTGACCAAAACTGGCCTCATAGTGAAAAACAGTCACACAAAAGCCTTTCCTAAAGATATAATAAAGAACTGTGTATAGATGTAAAGGAGTTGTCTAAAACACATAGAACAAAAACTCTCATATGAAAACAACATTTCATCTATCTACTTCAAGAAAAGCTACAGAAATGTTTACTCTGCACATCTGGCATAGAATTTAAATACTTGTTAGCAATCAACTCTGCTCTCCCAATGCACTTGAAGTTTCAGCAGCCGGTATGCAGTAATGTTTACAGTTTACCTTACTGCTATATAGGACGAACCCACAGAAACAGGAGAAAAATATGCTAGAACTGAATTTGACAATGTTTTGTATTACAGCTGCTGCCTACAGGGAAGAACTTGATTTTTTCTTATTTATTTTCGAGCAACTAGAGAACATATCAGAATTTTTCCCCCACATGCTTTTTTTTGTATCTGATCAAACTTGGAAGATATTTTTCCAACAATATATTGTGTGCATTCTGCAGACAGTATCAGACAGTCATGTGTATGCACAATACATACAAGTACCCACTGTCAGCATACTTTGCGATGCAGGTGTAAAAATTTACTCCATTACAATTAGTGATGTGAAGAATTTAGGGACACAGTTTAGTGGTACACTTGGCTGTATCAGGTTAGCAGTTGGAAAGATTTTTTCCAGCCTAAATGATTCTATGACTCTATGCAAACATCTGCTGAGGGGTTTTATCTCATTAAAAATGCACAACTTTTCCTTTTTCTTAAGGAAGTTATCAAGCCACTTTTGTAGTGTGAGATAAAATAATTATCTAGTATTATACTTTTAAGCTCTTAGCTGTAAAGGTTTCAAAGGCAACTTTCTGACCAAAGAACAGCCAGAGACTACTACAACCAACAGAGCTCTAGATCCCTGTGCCAAGGTTCGTCATTTCCCTGAGCCACGGTAAAAAGTAGCCAACACCTTTTCAGCTTTCTTCTTGAACTTTAAGAATATCAGCAATATAGAGAAGAACCATCTTACTTCATGATGGTACCATATGGGAACTGTAAGATCAACAACTAAAATGAGCAATGGACCATTCAGTAGAAAGTCAGCTTTTACCCAGCTCCTGTTTTTAAATTAAAGGAGGCTCTCATGCCCATCACAGCAGTCAGCTAGCTACAGAGACCTGGTGAATACTGAAAAGGAGAGAAATCCCTTCCAAGCAGAAGAATTGAAAACTGTGTTTCAGGTCTACACTTAACAACCACTATGTGCAAGTGAATTATCATTGAGATTCATAAGAACAGACAAGACTCCTTTGAAATCTGGGCATCTTCCCATTCTCCCCATGACAAGAGACAGCTGAGTAAAGAAGACAGCACCCATAAATTCAGCATAAATTGCATGATTCAGTTCTCTGTTGTACGAACTTTCATAAACACAGGCTTCTACTTTCAACAATTTTGGAGCTGAGAAAAAAACAGAAACTCTCACATTTACCAACTCAAGTTACCAGAGAGAATACCAGGAGAATCAAGTTCAGTGCTTCCAGAAATGATCTCCATAACTTCTACCATTATCTACTCAGTGAATCAACCAACCTTGTTCTCTTAATATATGAGTACTACCATTTTCCCTTTTTCAAGTTTAGTAAAATGTTTGTGGAGAAAACAACAGTAAGTGAACCTTTCTGATTCCCCTTGTTGACTCACTGAGATTCTTTGGTCCCCCATGTAAGCAGAGCCAAATTTCATCATCTCTGTCTCTTTATTTTTCAGAAAAGTAACTGAATTATTTTGTGCATGCACACAATACACACATTACCAAAAAAGCAGTTCTCAGTGGCTTCCATCACACACATTTGCTTCCTTGCTTTGGGAGCTTTTTTCTTCTTTGTAGCAGACCAAGCTACTAGGAGTTCTTCCCAAATTTGAGTTTCACTCCTCCCAAACATCTGAGCAGGCTGTAACTGTTTCCAAAGCAGGTTGCACTCCCAGAGCAAGGAATTCAAAATGTCAAGGCTCGAAACTAAAACCATAGTTATCTTTAGGAATGGAAGCTGAAATCCAGGCTTTATTTATATGAAAAACACATGCATATCCTCCTCCCCTAGCAAAGCTGGCCAAACAATTAGAGGATATATTGCACATCATCAAAAACTACACAAAAGACTATGTGACAGAACAAAGATTGCTACAAAACTTCCTAAATTAAATTAGACTATATTGTTAATGGAAGAATCACATTCAGGTGAGTGCTTTATCTAAAAAGTATGAAGTATTTATACAGGCTTTTATAAACTACTTATTCTGGAATTCTGGTTATACTGACTCATTTAAATACTATCACAATTTAGACAGAGGAAAAAGGAACCTCTAGGCATGTAGTATTTGTCCAACTTATTATGTCAATCAAAAATTGAAAAAAGAAATTCAAAAAACCCACAATATCAAACCAACACAAAAGAGGAACTGATTTGACAAGACAAAGAAATTAACAAAAATTTATTATTTAAAGAAAATAGATCCTAAATTCATAAAATGGTAAACTTCATGTACATATTATTAAAATTCTGAAAGATATCTTAAATACTTTGTAAGTAGACAGTTGTTTTTTTTTAAATTCACAGTTTTTAAAACTAATATAAAAAAAAAATCCAAAGATATCTCCATGACAGGCATGACAAATACTCTTTAAACTACATTTCATTCTAAAAACCTCAATGAACTTTAAGAAAATTGGTATTAGAAATTTACTTGTAACAACTTTACTTTGTAAGTTTTGATTTGGAATAATGAGGGACACAATAGGAAATTGGCACTGCCTACACCCTGTGGTAAGGAAAACCAATGTACTTTGGAAAACATAAATAGCTCATTCTAATGCATGCTTACGTGTATGCTTAATATTTGCAGTGTTCTATTTTCACTTTCAGTATGTCAAAAAGCTTCACATAACTAATATATGCTCAGATAAGGCTAGTTAAGAGAATGCAGACACACTGAAATATTAACATACAAGTTAGATGTTTTATTTAGATTCTGCAACTGATTAAGTTTATCAGGAAAGAAACCATCATTCTGTATTTTATTTCCTATTACAATGACAAAGCAAGTTATTTTAAGGGACAAAGGTATAATTAAAGCAAGGTGAACAAAGCCACCCTTGGCTTTGTTTACCAAGGTATAAAGGAAGTTTCTAAATGTAACCAAATTGTTTCTTTAGAATCCCATGTGAAACATTAACAACCCATTGTTTTGCCCTGTGTTTATTGACAAAAATGCTTTTCATCCTTTTTGTCCCCCTCAAATCACATAAAACAATAACCGAAAAGCAGACAGAAGCAAAGATAAAACTTATTAGAGTGTATGTCTGAAATGTAACCAAAGAATATATTTCAAGTACAAAAGATTGAAGGGAGGGCTAAAATTATGCATTAAAAAAAAAGTTACTGAGACAATGATCTTGGGAGAGTTTTGAGACTCAGAGAAAGTCAAATCAAGGATTAGCTAGGCTGAGTATCACAACTATGACAATGTTACTTCACTCAACCCTTCAAAACATATGTAATAAGTTTAATTTGCCATGGATTAATGTAGGAATACTAATCCTTGCCTTTTAGAGACAAAGTTCCTTTGCTCTTTAAAAATATAGTTTGGAAAATACTCAAACAATGAAGAAAAAATAAACATAACTTCCATATTTTTAAAACAAACTAAAATTACTTTTCTGTGTCTAGCAGACTCAGGGAAAAAAAACTAACCTAATTTTCAAAAGTTCAAAGAATCTGGAAATTCCTAGTCATTCTAACAGAGATTTTAAGAGATACCTTTCAAGAGAGACAAATCAAAGTTTCATTAAACTCATGTATTAAATTATTTCTGTGATGGTAACTTTTCTGCAGCACAACTCTGTATTGTCCATAAAAGACCAAGCACACCACTGAATAAAAAACAGAAATACACAAACTACTCATGAGCAACAAGAAAGTACTGAGAAAAAAAAAAGTGTTCTCAAACTATTAATAAAAAAGATGAGAAAAGTTCAGTGACATGCCTACCAAATAGCTTTCTTTTAAACTTTTACAGAGTAGGTTTTATTTATTATGTCTACATTGAACAAATCAAATTCTGAATTGTCTTATAATAGGAATGAACTTTGTGATTCCTTTCTACAGAGCTGAACCTACTGTCAAATCCTGACAGTGAAACATGACTAGAACATAATCAACTTCTAACCTAAAACCTTTGGAACTTCCTGTTCACACTCAAAATGCATTATTCTCATCAAACTGAGACCTGGATTTCGTAAGGACAGGAGTTCTCTACAACCCTAACTTACACACAGCTGCAGAGCTCACTAGGTGAAGGTCTTTGGCAAATGTTATATGAAAATGTTACATGAAACTCATGTGTACGACCTCAATTCTCTGTCTCAAAGTGTATCAACACATTTAGAGAAGGACATAATAATTTCAATAAAAGCTCATGAGGCAAGCTACAACCATTACACATCTCAAGAAACACAATGAATACTTAGGGGAAAAAATAAATGTGTGTTGGTAGAAACTTTTTGCAGGATTGCTGAGACTCAACCAACAACCACTGCATTAATTCTGTGGTGTTAAACCAGCTGTACAAGAAGCTGTTGACTGTTGGGCACTGACATTCCACACCTACAAAAAGGCAGTGGTGAGATCTTCACTGATCTAAAGCTGAAGCAGGATCTTCATCTCTGCTCCTGCTATAGGAGACACTCAAACAACTTTGTCACGTGGACAATGCAGGGAAGTTTGGCAAACCATGCTGTCAAGTCATTCAGACATGCACATGAAATATTGAGGTCCCAGTTGCATTCTTAGGAGAATTTTAAAATCACTACAGTTATTTAGTCAGGATACTACAGAGGAAAAAAATCACAGGGCAACAATGTGTTCTTAATGCTATTTTTGATCAGTATGACTCAGACACTCACATAGAAATATGTGGAAGAAGAAGATTGGTCAGGATGGCTGCAACATATATTATTTATCCTAAGCATAATAAGTGCTGTCACAAACAGAATCAAAAATCAAAGAAACATTTAAATTGAGCAAAAGTAAGCACCTTCACGTACAAAAGCCAAATATGCTTACTCTCCTTGACTGTAACATTAAATGTTATTAAGTCTTGGTGGATTTGTTTAGAAGTTATTAACTTTGCTACATCTTCCTATTAAATCTGAATTAACATCTTTCAATAATAAAAGAAAAACCAATCTGTTTTAAATCCTTGGTATGCATCATAAATGCCCATACTTATTGATCTAGAGCCATGGAACAAGGATAAAACATCAAATAATCGCCTACTATACCCTTGGAAAATTTTTTGCAGTTTTTCTACTAGTACATACTAGTGATCTGCCTAAATAAATTTCACTTAAAAACTCTTATAGGGAGTCCAGAATGTTGTTCATAAAATTACCCAAGATAAATGTATAAACCAAAACTTCAAAGATTAATTTTTATGCTAAGAAAAAAAGAAACAAAAAGTTAACTTTCACATTCAATGTTTTAGTATTTGCTGGTAGGATTTGGGTTGGGTTGGGATTTTGGGAGGCTTTTGGTGGTTTTTGGGGGGTTTTTTGTTGTTGTTTCTCAGTATTTAGTTTCTAAACAGCTTGAATCAGCTTTTCCAGCTATTGTGTAACTTATCTTTAGAAAGTAATCTTTTCTATACCACAACAACTTGTTGCCAAGAAGAGTAACTTGTGCAACACATTTATTTACCAAGAAGACCCTGTGATCCTGGGGAAGTCTCTTCCGTACAGCAAAAAGAAAACACGTTGGTCGGCGAGCAAGTTTCTCACTGAAACCACACCTTTCCTCACAAGCAACGCAAAACTTCCTGAACTACATGTTGTGCTAGAAAGCACCCCCTGCCTCTCCCATGGTATTCTTATTGGGCCTATCCTAACAGAATGACAATCCTGGATAGCAGAAATTGATCTAATGTTCTAGAATAATTTGAAAGGGCACATAAGTTGGCAATCTTTTTTTTATAAAAGACAGTACTTCAAAAAGAAGCAAGTTGGAAAGTTCATACAAATACTGAAAATAAATGCAACCTTTTAACTTGAAGCTCACAGATGCATACATTTAATCATTCCCTCTTTTTGAATGGCTACTGTAGTTCACAAGGGGAGTACTGCACATTTTGAACAGAATGTTTATTTTATTAGTTGGAAATAAGCGAACAGAAGACTTTTGTTATATACACAACCAAACCCCCTACAAAACATGCAGCTATAGCATGGTGTGTTACTTTCACACAATTTCACACAATTGTGTTACTTTCAGGAAATCAATTAATTTATGCATTATCCATATCCAAGTGAAAGTATGGCATATGAAGTTTTCAGCCAGTGCATGTCCACGCTCTTTCACCCTTCAGTGTGGACTAGAGTAAGCAGCATGCCCAAGCCATGAAATCTGCCTAAGAATATTGGGTCTCTGTTTCAAAACTGAAGGAAAGCTAGGCTACCATGTTGCCAAGTCCACTTCACCTGTTGCATTAACAGCACAAAATGAAACTGTAAGCACACAGTTACAAGAAACTGTATCATCTTCATACTCAGAACAGCACAGAAACTTCAAATGCATTTTAACACAATCCACTTCAGTAATGGTTCATCATTTCCAAAACAATTGAGTATTTTGAAGTTATTCAGCAAATAATACTTCTTGGACACAGAAATTGTTATTCAGTAGTTCTCTTTAAATGGGGAAACCTGCACCCAGAAAGTGAAAGAACACACAATCACTAGGAGTTAGGCAAATATCAAGTAGTCTGAGGGATCTTTTTGTTATAATAGAAACTTCAGATATATGCTGTTGCAAAATGCAGTAGGAAGTCAAGATTCGGTTTCTGGTCAGTGTCTTGCACACAGAAGCTTGGATTACAAACAACTGCAAAGCCCTAGTGAGTGGTTTTGAGACAAACTTTAAAAAACACATCAGAGTGTTTTCCCTTTCACAAAGCATTTGTTCCAATGTCAAACAGTCAACAATTTCCAGTACATATCAATGCTACCCAATTCTTATAACTGTATCTGTTTGAACTGGGGCAAAGTTAAAACTAGTACCTGTCTGAATTCTCATCTACCTCTACTAGAATAGCAGCATTTTGCTCAAAAACAGATGATCCGCCCCCAAAATGCAGAACAAATGAGGGAGTAGAATACTGAAATACTACCTGTGAACCTATTTATGAAATTAAGGAGATTACTGAATCCATTCAAAACTAGTTAGAGCAATGCACAGAATAAACTGTCTAAAACAAGACAGTCTTGTTAATATTATCTGTGTTTACACACACACCATGCACTCACATCAGACTAAAAAAAAAAAAAAAAAGAGTTATTCAAACATTACACGTAGCCTTCTAGGAAACAGAGGCATCTTATCTCTGAAGTTTTTCTTTGGCCCTTATTTGAACTTGACTTACTGGTTTCACCCAACCAAAATATATCCACGTGGACTATAATTAGTAATCCAATCCAATTAAAGATATTGGGGCTCACTTAGACGCTCCTACCAAAATAAAAAAAAAAATCAAAACACCAAAACCACATAGTCCTACAAACTTAAGCAGTACACTTACTTTAAAAGCCAAAATAAGCTTCCTTCTCTACCTCATGTACTCTCCATATTCCTGTAAACAAGCAGATCTTGCCTATAGATCAGCTGGCAGGAGATCGTGCTTAAAATGTTACTTGTCATAAGTTAAGGTCTACTTATCTGCATGCTTCTTGCCTTGAGAAGTAAAGCCCTCTATGTGCAAAATGCAGGGAACCATGTTTAGCAAAGTTTCAGTAAGATCTAAACAAACATTAGCAGAAGAGACTGCTCTATGTTTCTTCAGTACTGAAAAAAGTTGGCAGTGCAGGTATCAGACACATCATAATTTTTGTAATAAAACCCTTAAACAGAAACTGGGACACGTTTTCATAAAATTTATGAGATGATGTAGACATATACAAGGAGCCAGTCAACTAACAACTACGTTAAAGAAAAAAAGCAGAACTAGAATAAAGGTCAAGAGAGATTAAATTGTTTATCCTTTCCACTCACAGGAAAATAAGATTTCTCTCTTTTTTTAACGTTTAATCAACGTATCATGGGAGAACGTGAAACAGTCCTTGCTATTTCACGCCTCTTGGATTCCCATCCAGAAGTAAACTAAGAAGCAGTGCCCATACAAAGCAACCCCGCAGCCTATAAGCCCGGTAGCGCTCGTTACATCACGATCATTTGCATTTAAACTACAATATATAGCGCTGCGATCTGGCTGCCGAGGGGCTCCGCGCTGACCCCCTGCCAGGCAGAGCCGCTCGCACCGTGCCGGGGATGGGGGGCTCCGCCCGGGCGCGCCCGGCCTGCCCCGCCCCGCCCCGCGGCAGCACCTGCCGGGACCGGGCCCGGGCAGACCCCGCCGCAGGCCCGGCCCGGGGCAGCCGCCGGTCACCCGGGGCAGCGGGCTGCGCATCAACTTTTGCATGTGGGCCGCGGCCTCCATGATGGCCGGGGCGGGCGGGGGGGCCGGTTTGTTTACTTGCAGCCAGAGCCGGCGACGGCGGCGGCAGCATCAGCATCAGCATCATCCCCATCCCTTGTGCGAGGCGCTGCCACCGGCGGCCCGCGGGGCGCGGAGCTATTCTTAGCGCAGGGCTGCGCGGGCACACACGCGCGCACACGCGGGCACGCTCGCGCACACGCACAGAAGTTCCCAGCGGATAAAATCCCGCGCTAGTCCCGGCACCGGCGCCCGCCGCACGGACGCGGGGAGGGGAGGCGGGGAGGGGCCGCCGCCGCGTGGGAACCACCGGCCCCGCGCATCCAGCGCCCCTGGGGCGCACGCCCTGCCCTGCCCCTGCTGCCCCCCCTCCCCCGTTACATAACTCTCCCCGCCGAAACGCCCCCGCCCCGTACCTGCAGAGGCGGCGGCGCCGCGGGCGCTGCTGCGGAGCCCGAGGGCGGCGGCGGCTTCGGGGGGAGAAGGGGAGGGAGGGCGCCGCTGCCTCCTCCCCTGTCCCCCCGCCGGGCTCGGCGGTCCCTGGCGGCCGGTGTCTCCGCGGGGGCGGGAGGAGGCGGCTCCGGCCCCAGGGCGCTGGCGGCGGCGGCTACATGGAGCTGCGCGCCCCGCTACGCAGGGAGGCGCCCGGGCGGGCAGCGCGGCCGCAACATCGATGCGCGGGGTCAGGAGGGCGGCGGCGGCGGCGGCTCCCCCCCGGCGCACTCACCCCGGAGCCGCCCGGGCCCCGCTCTCGGCTCCTCCCGCCGCCTCCGCCGGGCTCGTTATTGACTTTCAGGAAAACTCCCGACGTCACCGGCTCCCCCCGAGTGTCTCCCCCTCCGCGGCGGTGGCGGCGGCGGCGGCGGCATCCCCGGCTCTCGCGAGAAGCGCGGCGGGGACGGGGGGGCCGCCAGACAGCGCGGGGGGAGCCAGACAGAGGGGGGCGGCTGAGGTGAGGGTGGGGGGGGCGGGCGGCAGGGAGGGAGGAGGAGGAGGAGGGAGCGGCGGAGGGAGGAGGGAGGACGGGGGAGGCGAGGCAGCCCGCCCGCCCGGCTGGCTGGCAGGCAGGGGCGGGAGCCGAGCGGAGCGGCGTGTCCCGTCCCGCCGCCGGGCCGCGGGTGGGAGCGGGAGGATGGATGGATGCAGGCAGCGGCGTTTGCGGCGCTACGGCGCGCCGCGCCCGGGTCTTTCCTTTCGGCATCGCGGCCCCTCGCCAGCCCCGTGTGCGCGTCCCGGGATTAGTTCCCTTTGTTCTCGCACTCTGCAGTTACACAGCCCCCCGCCCCGAGCTTGCCCTGGTACCCGGAGTGGTCCACTCGGCTCTGCAAACTCCTCCAGGAATAGAACTACCAGTTACGCCGCAGGAAGCCGTAATTCATGCCTCGTTGAAGTGTTTAGTGGATGCGCCAGCCTCAGTGTTGCTAAATTGTCTGCAGGCTTCGCCGGGTAAATAAACACCTAGAGAAAGCGTACACCGGCGCTCCCGAGCCTCTGACTCTTCCCGTTGCCACGAGCACTGTCGGAGCGGAGCCGGTGACAGCAGAGCAGCCGCGCTGCAGGGTGCTGAGCTCTCCCGGCTCGGCGGAGCTGCCTCCGGGCTGGCAGGCCGGGGATGCCCGGCCTGCTGCGCCCTGCCGCCGCCGCCGAGCCCGGTCCTGCACCCTGAGCAGTGCCTGGGGTTCATAGCCCTCCACGCTTTGTTCCACGGCTAAGCGGCTGTGTGTGGGTGCTTGCGGGAGTTTAGTGCACATGAAGATGTCTTCTATCGCTTACGGTTGCAGATATTAATTTTCTTTAGAAATGCATCTGTTTATAATGCAGTTCACACGGGCCTGTGTCAGAACCTGTTACTGCAGTGGATAAATAGGCATTTTGGATTGCTTGAAATGCAGCTATCTGTTCTGTTTCATCAGTGCAGATTTTTTTTGTAAAAAATGCACGTTCATCGAAATTACATTAAAAAAAAAAGACAACCAAACAAAAAAAACCAAAAATGTTTCTCTAGCATGAATTTCACCTTTAATTTCTAAGTTTTTCTTCCTCTCACATCCCATCTTCTACAACTCTTTGAAACATCAGACTTCCTATTCTCTGTACCACTACAGGGCTTCAGAGAGATTTTTTGGGAATCTAAATAATCATATGAGTTGGCACAGGACTGGAAATTTGCCTCCGGGGGCAGTGAATCCTTTCCCTGCTGTGGCAAGCAACCACACTAATAATCCCATTCATAAATATGCTGAGTTTCCTCTTAGAACTATGAAGTTTGCTTCACTGTGCTCGCTAGCAGGCTACAGCCTAAGCTCTCTGTCCCCCTAACTCTGAAGAAAAACAAAATTTATACTGTATTTGATTAATGCATCTTTTTGAAAAATAAGTTAAAAAGAACCTTGCCAAGCATTACTTCCTTTCCCAGAATTTACCATTCGGTCTTCCTCCTTCTCAGAAACACTTTAGTAAAGTGAGCATCTTATTAACCATCAATATTCACGCAGAACCATAGTATCAATTATTAAAATGTGTTTATTCCCTAATGTCTCCTTTGATCATTGCTACTATGCTGCTCCTGAAAAACGGAAGATGTAGGTCTTGGAACTTGCTTTCTGTTTGCTGCAATTCCTCCGAAGGGCTCAGAACCTATGGCAGCATGAAATCTGCCTGGGCAGTAGCTGATAGACTGCCAATCAACTGTTCAGGTGCCTAACGCTGAGTGTGAAATCCGGGCCCACAGAAAGTCCTGGTATTTGGTATCACTCAGGTTATTCCTGCTCTGTGTTAATCCCTGCCACTCACAGCTGCAAATTTCTTATTAATAAAGTATGTGTGTATGGTTGGTCATCCTAATTGATGCCTCCAAATCTTCAAAAGCCAGCTATGAAATGCTTCCCTTATGATGACAGTAAGTTTGCTTACATTTATAGATACTTGGTGTAAATCACCTAAAAGCACATTTATATACTTTTTAAAAGAAAAAACCACTTGCACCATGCAAAGAAAAAACCCACATTAAATAACATTTACCTACAAGGAGAGTTAGTCTTCTGCACTTTTATTTTGTTACTAATTGCTGAAAATGAAACAGTGGGATGAAATCTGTCGTGTTGATCTGGAGCTTAAAAATGTATTTTTCAGCAAAATCTGATTAGTAAAATTTTGTTTTATCTATGTGATATAGACAACTATTCACAGGTAAAAAAAAATTTTTATTCAGTATGACTTTGAAATCAGATTCACTATCTTACTCCTTATAAATCAAGTATCAGCGCTCTGTTTTTGAAATTCATATTTTCTAGTTACTCTTAAGTTTTTGATCCTACTCAGCCTCATATATTGACCTCAGTGTGCTGAATCTAAACTGATACTTTTTATATGGATTATTAAATATACTATATAAATAAGTGCTGCTGTGCAATGATTTTTTTCTCTCTATAGAACATATAATAATTTTATTCCTTAGTATCGTACTTCGAGGCTTCAAAATGATTTCTTGTAAGGAGTTAATTGCTGTAAATTGGGCAGAAATGACCCCTTGATTAATAACCAAACAGAGGTATACCTCTTTCAGAAATAAAATGGCTGTGATGTACATACTGTGAACATAATGAGGTTGTAGGTTCTGCAGAAATGACATAATTTTCAGATTAATTACAATGTGACATGAATTTAATGAACATATTAACAGCATATGCTAATGAAGAAAGTATTGAGTTCACGTGAGAAGGAGAATAAGGCTGCATGTAATTTCAGGAAAAAATGGGAACCTCTGATATTACATGTTCCAATTACAGCCATTAAATCAAACAAATAAAACCCATCCATTGTCATCTATCTGGCACCATCGAGAAGCTTGACAAACTTTTATATGATCACTTGTAATCATTATTTCAATAGAAACCAAAAGGAAAACCTACAGATAATCTCAATATAAACCTGTCCATTCCAAGGCAAAAAAGGGTGTATCTCTTGTTTCACTTAACATGTTCATGTTAACTATTATCACTAGCAGAGTGATAGGTCCTAAGATTACAGAGATTTACATCCTGAAAACAAATAGTTAAATAGGAGAGAAGATTCTGCCTGCAGAATCAGTTCTCTCTGCCTCTACGGGTAGCATCGCCTTCAGTTTAATTTTGTTTCTTGTTTCTCATGTCAGCTAATAAGCTTGCTTCCATGTAAGAATGCATAAAGCAAAACAAAACAAAACAAAACAATAGAAATCAAGACAAATGAAACAACTTGAAGTGTAGAAGTTTCATTAAAAAAAAAAAAGAAGAATAAAAAATGGACAATGGGTCAGATGACAATCTCCGGTGTTAAACTCCCTGTTACTGTCTGCCTTGTTATTGTTTGAAAAGCACGCACAAATGTCAGTGGAAACTAACAGGAGAGCAATGAAATTTGCTCTGTGGAAAATGATGCTTAAAATATATGTTATCCATTTCTTTACAGTGAAGTTAAAGTCTTGCTTGCAAAAGTTATGGCTTATTTTTCAGTTATGTGTGTAGCTCTTGAAAACCTGAAACACCTCTATTAGTGAAGTTCAGCTACTTCAAGGGGTGAACCTGTTCAGCTTATGTTGAGCTCTGACTCTGCATTCTCTGTACTGCTGTGTGCACACAGACACTTCAGGACTTTAACCACTGCCATCTGCATTGTAGTCATCTCGTGGCAATTGAATTTCTAAGAACAAGAAAGAACTCATGGTAAAGCTGTACAATTCAGAAAAGACGTGTAGGAAAAATATTGGCAGCGGATTCCAGTTGGAATCCGCTGGATACAAGGAAGAAACGGAACTTGTGGTCAGTTGAATTTTACAGTTCATATCTTTTCCCTTTCTGTTGCATTCACTTCTGAGTAACTTTACTGCTTTAATCTCTTGCTTCTTTGTCTGTAGTCTCTTGGCATTTATTTATTTAATTTTGTTATTTCTGCTTCTGCAGCTGCCTTGGAGGGCAATATTCCACTCCATGTCCCCAGATACCTGTAACACAATTAGGTTAAAAAATTAGAGAGCAATTTATTTATTTTTAGTATGAAAACAGTTGAGAAAAAAGCCCTCAACCGGGACTCTGGATTTTGTGTCTGCACGCTGTTTTGCTACACAAGTCACCAGTTCCATGAAACTGCTTCTGCTCCAACATCAGCGGATGGCTGGGCTGGCTTTTGTTGCTGTCTGGCTCCTACACAAAATTTTCTGGACACAGAAAGTTCTCTTTTGCTCAGATGGTCACAGTTCATCAGTGCTTACAGAAGTTAAGTCTTTATGAACTCATGTAGACATATAATCCTACTATGATTATTAATAGTATATTCATACTAGTATTATTAATGTAGACCTGCAGGCTATCTGTGAATACACAGTAAAGCAAGATAGCAATAAAAAAATCATTCTGTCCACCTGTATATGGCTAGCAGTAATATAATTATGCTGAACACAGTAGAGACTGGATATAATCCTGTGTAAATATCAGTTGATTGCATTTATTTTGTAGCATGTTATTATTGCTTTATTATTTATCCTCTGAAGATTTTAAAAAGTGTTTTCCTTCCCCTTCTTTCCCATACTCCCACACACTGGAGGTCTACAAACAGTGTGAAAGGCACATGCCCTGCCCTAGTGACCTTAACCTGCTTTGAAACCAGATATGACAGTAAGGATAACAAACAACAGGAGAGAAGGATGGGAAGAGGGCAGTAAGATTACACAGTTGCACAGTTTAGCTATACGCTTAACTTGATGTATAGGCATTCAGCCGAACTTGGAAATTTTTTCTCAGTGAGAAAATAGTTTCCATGGTGCACAGATTTATCTGAGGGAGGTCAATCTACTACAGAAGCAACTTGGAAAAAATTAAAATGCCAGCCCTTCCGCCTGAGATTTTTCTTCCCTCTTTCCTATCCTATTTTAATTTCTTCAACACAGATAAAATATGTCTTTGAATAAAATTCTGCAATTACTACCATACAGTGATTTCTCACACAGAACCTTATCTGTGTCCTGGTCTCACTTAATTGAAGTCAATGAGAAAATGCCAGTTGAAGCTAGTTAGGAGGATCAAGTCTGTAATGCATGAGCAGAATCAAGGAGCACAAAGCTTAATGGACAGAGGAACAGAATTTTAAACAAATGTCTCCTCTTCAGAGGTTTTGTGACTAGGAACATTTTCCCCATGTGGCCCTGAGAGGATCACAGCAGCACTTTCTCCTCAACAGTTTCTTCCTGACTCTTTGAGCAGTCTGCTCAAAGAGTCAGGAAGAAACTGTTGAGGAGAAAGCTGGCTGTTGATGGAGAGGAAGCCATCTATTGCCAGATTTAGTCCAGATCTTTGCCTTTACTTGGAACATTGCTCTGTCTTTGGCAATTGATTAGCATGGTGCAGAGCCCCTTCCTCTTTTAGTGTGTTCCTTGGAGCACTTTTCTCTGCCCCTTGCTACCATGCAGACTTCACAGTGTGATTTGCTGGACAGCTTCCCTACTGTATCAATCACGTCGTTTGCAGCTGACAGCCCTCCATCTTTTCAATCTGTAAAAGAGTGGCTGAAGTACAAGGAAATCATTTCAGCATCAACAAAAAAGTATTCCATTAGACTAGACTGTGGGCTACCCTCATTCCCAAACACCACCCTTGATCCATTATGTGTCAAAATGTACCTGCACTTTCTGGAAACAAAGATGTGACATGAAATCAAAGAATTAGCAGGAAAGTTTAGAAAATTAAGACAGATTGGGGTTGCAATAACAAGGACCTCCACAGATCTGATAAGTATGTTCTTGTTAATAATGAAAAAGAATGAGGTATTAAAATATTAATGGAGCATTCATTAATAGTCTTCAGAAATGAAGGACAGATTGCCTTGAAGACTTCACTTACTTTACACCATCTTGCCTGATTTAATTGGATATAGGCCTGCTTTGTATTAGGCAAAGAAAACAAAAGATAATGCTGAATCTGTCCCTTCCTTCATACCTATTGAATACAGGAATCTGGTATGAAAAAAGAGGGATGGATGGCTACAGTAAGGTTTTTCAGCCAAATTTGTTAGCAATCTGTTATGCAAAACTTCATGGTAACAGAAATCTGATCAATTACTGACCTCTTTATGACTTTATTTACCATGAGCTGAAGGAAAAAAAATTGTGCATAAGCAAAGAATGGCAAGTTGTGACTAAGTGCAAGAGACAAAAGTATTCATCCATCCTTTCCTAATGCCAAGATTTGAACAGGGTGCTCCTGAGCAGATGGTTTAACAGACTAAAGCATTAGTTTGCTGATCCTCCGTGCTTGCTAATTAATTCTTCAGTTTACTAGGATTTAAGATGATTGTTAAAAACAAAGCTTCTCTTAAAATAAACTTTAGGTAAATGTTACAAAATGGTGGTTAAGATTCTAATTTCTGTAACAAAAATGTTGCGTATTTTCTAGAAAAGGTGTTAATTATCTAAATGTCCTAAGTGGTATCCTTAACACTTCTATCTCTGAAATTTTCTTCTTAAAAGAATTTGCTTTTGTTTTCCTAGTTAATTAATCCTCTGACTTCCTGCTGACATTCTTGGGTCAAGATTACGTCCTTGACTTCTGTGAGAGTGGTATACACACAATAATGGAAGTGTTTAATTTTTTGTAGCAAAATTGTCCTTTGCCCCTGAATTGTTTTTAAGCCCATTATCATGCAAAATATAAAAACTGTAATATCTTCCTTGTTGTTTTTATAGTCATTGTTATTCTAAACAGCCAGGATTTCATGTAGTAATTTATTTCAGTTTAACATTAAAATGATGAATTCTCATTAAATTTATTAAAATGCAGTGTTGTAGAGTAGCTTGCTTTCTATTAGATTTAGACAGTGGGCAAATAATTAATTTATTTTAGATTTCATTTTTATAGCAGCTTTATAAACTGATGCCAATTTGATAACAGAAGAACTCCCCTCAATAGGAATTACAGAATTTATAGCACAGAAATGGAAAAAATAATCAAGAAAAAATATTAGGATGAAATAATGTTTTACAAAGTGGGAAATAGAAAAAAATATAACACTCAGGGGAAAAAAAAACTCCACTTGCTAAAGCTAAGGCATAAATTTTGAAGACGCATGTGTTGCTTGCAAAGGGTAACCCATGCTAGTATTGATGGACTTCAAAATTTGTGAGTGGACTCTGAGAAGGTCTCTCCAGATGGTTCATGATGGCTTAAAAGGAGCTCCTCTGACATGGTCTTGCTTTGACCCAGGAGATTCTGTGAAATTCTCCATGATTTTCGTGTCCTATTCTGTTACCTGTGAGCTTGTATGTCTTTTGTGATATCTTCCTTCAGGTAGGGGTTTGGATTTACTGGTGAGAATGCAGATATTTATGTTATCTCTGTAACTCTTCCTTCTGTCAGAAACATTATTGGTTGTTTGTTATGTTAAAAACTCTTGGCAATTCTCCTTTCAGAACAGCAGATAAGAATTCTTATTACAATTGTAAGGAATTCATATCTTGCCTCGTTCTATAATCTATCCATCTTGTAAACCAAGAAAAAGCTATTATTATAGATGATTCAAGGCTGAACCTTTTAGTAAGCTGTCAGTATGCCTTCTTCATAAAATCAGTTTTCAGCTCTTTTCAAAAAGTAACATTTTTATCCAGAATAAATGCAAGGAATTTTGAAATAGTTTTAATATATCCTTAACAGGGTATCTACACTGAGGCTGCTGAGAATACAACATATTTGTTTACATGACATATGAATTGAAATGAAAGTAAGATAATAAGCAGTTGAGGGTGAATTAATGCTAGTAAAATTACATTTTTAATTTCAATAATTTTAAATAGTTGGTTTATTACTACGTCAGTCAAACAAGTACCAGAATACCATGTCCAGCCAAAGCTCAGCATTTAAAAACTTCCAAGAAAATTTTAAAGAATTTAAAAATTAATGACATGTTGTTGAAACCTTGCTGTGTATTAAAAGATTATATTGAAAGAGTCTGATCTCTTTTAGAAAGAAAAAATTAATATTTTTACCCTGTAATGTGGTAATTCAACGTATAAAGGTAAATGTCTTTTGGAAGATCTGATGAATAAAAACAGAGCTGACAAACTAAAAGTGTAAGCATAACTTTAGCAGTAAGAAATATTAAATTCTGTAATATTATTCAATTGGAATAATTTAAGCAATGAGTGCTAGATTCTCTGCTACTTTAGACCACAATTAAATATTCTTGTTCAGTTCACCTGCTAAAGAAATCAGGAAAATCTTGAGGTCTGCATTAACTTGGTCGTCCAGATTGATGATCACAGTAAGATTTTTCTGGTCACAAACCCCAAGCTTGTGAACAGTTTGGGTTTCTGCCTTTGAAACCCAGTATTGTGATCTGGAGACAAATGTTGGCTGTTAAGCATAGACAAGTACAAATAAAAATTAAGGTGTCCCATGAGTAGTGGAACTGAAAAAGAGGGATTCTTTATAGATTAATTCTGCCCTATTTCCACATCATTACACTTCTTGACACCAGCTGTCTTGCAGATATGCAGATACCTAAAATCTCGCCTTCTCAAGAATACATTAGGTTCTCCTTATATGCCCAAGACCACAGTGATTGCTCCAGTTAATATTTTAAACTTTGTCATATGGAAAACCCTTACAATAGAGAGCTCTTTCACTCAGTGACAAGTTTTAATGACAATTTTATTAATTCACTCTCTCTGAGATCTTCATCTCTCCTTGAAACTTTTTTGGAAGAGGCTATATGGACAAAAAGGTAGTGGAAGAGAAAGGACAAGCAGAAAGGCCGATGGGCATAAAGAAAGTGCAGGGATTCACTTAGTTACCATGCTGGAAATGAGCAGAAGAATTGTCCTTATGTATCTACTTGACTTATCACAAATTTTAATGAAAACTTCAAGAGGCTGAGACTGCTCCAATACATATCGAGTCCAGAAAAGAGCCTATGCTTCTACCCTTTGCTTTACACTAGTACCGGACAGTACCCAAGGAATAAGTGTCCTTTTACTCACAAAACAAATCCAGTGTTCTCCAAATTGTACAAGACAGGTCGCTTTACTGCACATAGAAATGCTACACAACAGTTTGGGAAGGAAATGGCGGGGGGAGAAGAACAGAAGAAGATTATATTTAGAACTCTAAGAATATTTAGGGAGTCGAAATCTGATTGCCAACCTTGTAACTTGATCTACAAATCTGAAATGCACATATGGTTGATATTTTTCTATTACATAGCATTTATTTCTGGAAGTCTTTTCACTTTTGTCCCTTTTTGATCTGTAAAAAAACCAAAACATTTTTGGCATTAAGCTGAAATTTGAAATGAACATGAAACATTTAATTCCTTTTACTAGCCAATATGGATGGCTATCAGTAGGCACTCCAAATATAATATCTCCTTATGAATCATTGGTATGGGACTGTAATTATAGTAAAATCTTTTTACTTTTTAACACAGAAAAAAGAAAGATAATGTGAGTTGAGAAAGCACTCGATACCATGTATTTCATTGGGTTATCTATCTGTCAGTGACTTTTTTAATCATAGCTAATTATAAATGATTCATCAGAATGTTTAAAATCCTACAGAAATGTTTAAATTACTCATGGTTTTTACTGTATAGTGCTGCTTTAGAATATTATGCTCATCTTAAATCAGAATACTGACACTTAGCACTGTCCTATCTTCATATAATTGTTATCTTTTGTGTTGTTTTCAGTTTATTTATTCCTCACTATCCTTTATGTGTGCAAATCAATTCTAGGCAAGTGAGCCTGCCTCTCCACCAGGTTCTTATTTCCTGCTTTCCAGTTGTGACAAAGCTAGAAAGTTTTCCAAATTCTACAAAAGTCCTGGGCTTGGTTTTGCATAGGGTACAGGTGAAAATTCATCGTTTTTTCACTGTCCCTGTCCTTTCAAGTTTGTTTTTTTGTGAAAGGGTTGCAAGTAAGTATTACTATAATAAACCTTGAGCCTGGCTATAGGGTTAGAGGTAATCATGGGAATAAGATGAAAATGGATTTCAGATCTCCACATTTGATTAAACTTCCAACTGCACATTTAGAAGTTGAAGTTGTGATACTAGTTAGAAGGTTAATTCCCTGAGGTTTTCTGTGTTGTTAATGGCGTCTTGCCCTGAATTACCTTCTAGGAGAACCTGCCTGTCTTCATTCACTTAGTGGTGGTCTCAGCAGATTTGCTTTTTAATTCAAAAATTAAGTTTGGGTGTCTAAATTTACCCAAGGTGAATATTGTCTTACTTGTACTTGTCAATTCCACTGCAACTTCCTTAATTTTTATGAAATAATTTGATCTTTCTGCTGGTATAGAAGGAAAGAATGTTTTAGTGCTGTGCTAATTACCATGTTGATTTGTTTCTTAGATTACATCAAACCGAAATAAATGTCCATTGTTTCTTTTAGGGTGAAGAAAAAAAGTTGATTTTTAGAGAAGTGCCCTATCCTGACAAAAAACCACTGTCACTCTTGGTCAGAAAAAATGATAAATCCTCTATTCTTAATCCCTTTCAGTTTTTCCCACTGTGTGTGAGATGCTTCACAAATGTTTGATAAATGTGCTCCAAAGAAATTCAAATCTTGCAGCAATTGAATGGAAGTAAGTCAGAAAACTGGAGAGAGTGGTAAACAATATTTGCACAGGTACACAAGAAAATTCAGATTTTCATAAGACTTAAACTTGAATTAAATGGATCTTAAGATGAGATTGTGCAAATTATAGAGTTGATATTTTCAGCTCAGAAAGAGAATGGGACAGATAATTAGTTAATTCAATACTGAAGCGTTGGGTTTTTTCCCCTGGGGAAGATGCAGAAACTTTATTTGTGTTTCTCTGTGCTGTCCAACAATATATTTTCACAATATTTGTAGAAACAATTCTTTTGAGATTTCTAGATCCTTGTAATATTTGACAGGAATTGGATAATGAATTCAAAGGCTATTAGGAAGGATTGCAAGGTGAAGATACACTGACAGAATAAGACAGCTTTATACTCTCATGAAACCTGGCTAAAACCTGAGAAATTTTGCCCTCAGCTTTAGAGGGCAGTGGAGTAGCAGAACTCTTCAGAGTGCCATTTCATACTTGTAAATAACAATGTCTTCTCTGCATCTTACTTCTCATAGTAAATGAAATGTAAACATAAGTTTCCCCAGCTTCAGCACAAGGGACCACACAGAACATCTGGTTACATTATTTTTAATTTCTTAGGAGTAGAGCAGCACAAGCTTTATGAGTAACATTCAGTGTCTTGTTATCTTCTAGTAGAAATCTGTTTTATTTTATAAACAAGGAAATACGTCATAACCTAAGAGATTTCTTCAGAAAACAACAAAACAAGTAGATCCAAGTATGGCTCTTGCTGCTGGCATGAAAAATGTACAAACACCTGAGCTTTGTCTTATTAATCTCAAATAATACTGACTTAAACCTTTACCCTGCTACACAGGAGACTGAATTGTATCATCTCAGCATAATCTGTGTGCAGTATTTCTCCACCCTCAAACAAAAAGTCCAAGTCTTAAGTCCATCAACTAGGATGGAGATTCATTGACATATCAAATGAATAAATCTTCTACAGGATTTCAACACCTCTGTGGGGATTTTGCAATTTTTTTATTGCTTATCTCCCTTTCACAGTTAAGTGGTTGATGAACTTGCTGATTGCCAGTCTCCCTTTTCTAAATTTTCCTAAAATACTGGGAAAGTAGTCCCTGGCTGAGAGGGAGCAATTCTTTTTCAATGGTGGATTCATTTCCTCTCCGTGAGTTATGTTCCTGAACCTACAGGCATCCCCAAAGAGGAACGTTAGGGTTTTATTTTCTTCACATTTTTGAAGCTCCCAGTGCTTTTTGAACCTCTACACATTTGCAAAACTGCGTTTTATTTGTGGCGTGGTACCAATTTATAAAGATCTTGTAAAGATCACTGAAGTCAGTGATCACTGAAGTCGGTCAATACATAGAGAAGGTGATCCAAGAACTACTCACAAGGGCAATAAAATTCTTTGGAACTGCTAAAATCAACAAGAAGAATATTCTTAAGGTTCAGTTTCAAGACCCTGTGTTTGCTTTAGGCATGCCTGCAAGTAGTTATTATTAGTATTTTAATTTAAACTGTATATTTAGGAAGTCTTTCTTTAAATAGATGGCATAAGTTTGTTTCACTGCTTTTCAAAAATCTTGTAATTTTTGCTTTCTGTGTTTCCAGTTATAATGAATGTTCTTTTAATTGCACTTTGGCCTGATTATGTTTACTCTCATAATGAACTCTTGTGTCCTCCAGTCCAGAAATGTCTTTCTACTTTGTTAACTGCTCTTCTTGATGAAGCACCTACAGAATTTCTTGTTGATTAAATTAATTCCTCCTTTGTACAGTCTTTTGAATAAGGTGTCCAAAACAGTAATTAAGTGAGAAAGACTCGAAGAAATAATTTTTGTATTTTTTTTTTCTCCTGTAAAATAATTCTTTTCTGTGACAACTCTATCACCATTTTGGGAGTTTTGTGTCTGTTTGTTATATCTTTCTTAAACTATAATTCCAGTAGTAGTATCTTCATATTATTTTGTTATTTAAAATATTTCCCAACATTTTAATGCTGACATACTGCATTGTCTTCAATAGTCCTGATTTTCACTTGTTCAAGAACTATTCCTTCTCTGTGCATACGTGATCTTAATATAATTTGGAAAACACAGTAAAAATTGAAGAAGGCATTCTAAATAAATTACCTCTCAGGGTTTATGGTAGGAAGACTTTCCTAATAAATTGTCCCTGGAATTTGAGGCACTGGAGTTGTATAGTGCAAGTTTAATTTATATCATGTTGTTCATTTTAATTAGATTAGTGGACAAGAAAATTCAAATTAAAGGTAGGTTAAAAAGAATGTCATTTATTTATCCATGAAAAAGACATCAATGGACCAGCAGAGTAAGCTTTTCTGGGCAACACGGACATTTTTCTCCTGAGCTGTGGTACAGAGAGTGGCATGGAATTACAGACAGATAACTCAGTCAAGGTTAACATTCATTTCTTAGACTCTTCATTAAGACTGCAAGATTGCAAGCTGGTTACGTGTTTAGATATTTCCACAAAGAGAGCACCATAATTTACAGAAAATACGCGTTTTATGTTGAGTAACTTGGATGGTTTTTTCAAAGCTTGAACTGTTTTTTCACATAATCAGTTTGGCAGCTGAGAACTGTTTTACAGAAATATATGAGCAACCTCTGGTATCTCTATGTCATGCAACAGCTTCAGACAATAAATCCAAAAAGAAAATAGTTCACTACACCATTCTTTCATATAAATAGCTGGTACTACAAGGGAATGGAACATAAGTGCAGTGCCTCTCTTTTCTGAACAAATGCTGATGACATTTCTTCTGTTACATTTTTTCTGAGTAAAAAAGGCCACTACCAAGATAAAAAATATTGAAGCATATTTGTAAAGAAAGAACAACAATATTTATTAATAATGAGCACACTGATAACTCAGAGCTCAGCAAGAAGTTTACATTATTCAGCTTCCCTGGCAAATCTCAGCAGCTTTGTTTTCTAGCAATTCAACATCCATGAAAAATACTTCCCAAGTATTTTAAATGATGAGGATGATGTTTTACATATCCAAGGTAGCCTACCTAATTTGCTTGCTTTCTCATTTTTACTCTGTAGCATCTAAATGTGATCTAAATACAAGTATACATTTAAACCTAAGTTTTCTTTTCCATGACTGATTCTATTAGTCTTGAATTTAAATAAATAAATTCAAATAAATGTCTTTTTCACCCAAGTCCAGTCCCATGTTTCAGGACCTTGGAGAGCACCCGTGGTTCCACCATGTGCTCAGAGGCAGGCACCAAAGAAAGCCCCAGCCTAGACAAGAAGACAACAGCGAAGTGATTGTGCCTTAATGAGATTGGTAATAAAGTCTGGAGTCTTGAAACACTATGAGGACCATCTTCTGAAAGAAAAACTGTTAAATTACATTGAGAATACTGTACATTAAATCATGTTCTGCCTGTTTTGGGTTGTCTGCTGGCTCTGTCTGTTTGGTCAGTTTGAAGAAATCCAAAATAATTTTATCCTAGTAAGAATTTATTGATGTTTTTCAGTTTGACTTGGTTCTGGCTGTGATTTTGGTCCAAAAGTAATATGGATCAAAATTTATTTTGATAAAATCACTGAATAGAATTTACAGAAATGTTCTGCTTTAATAAAGAAAATAGATTTAGCAGAAATTAAGCAATAGCTTTGCCTATTGAGGCAGATCTGGACTAATTCGGCCTTCATTTTAAAAATGGCCAAGAAGACATCTGTATTTATATGTGCACATTATATTACATCCATAGCAGTCTGTCTTTTCATTCTCTTGCAACAACCACTTTTCTAAATGAACAACAGGGAAATTTTCAGAAAACATTTGCTGCAGTCTAGACTTTTCTGTTTGTTGCTGCTATTGAAAAGCTTGTTTCAGATTGATAATAGGCTGACAGAGGAGGAAGTAGCAGCTTTCATTCTGTGGCAGAAAGGTAAAGCAGCTTGATTTCGTAGTAAGCTGAATGAAGGATGTCTCTGCTTATAGTCTCTAGGTATCTGGCACTCTAGCACCATTTAAGACCCATAGTGTTTCTAAAATAGATATGGAACCTGTAGAAGATCTCGACTTTTCCAGAGTGGCAAGCATACCAGGGACACCTAAAATGGCATCAGTACCTGTGGTATCTGAAACCATCCTTAAAGGTTCATGGCAAATAGATGTTCTGCAGAAATAAAAGGGGAAGTGGGGTAAGCAGTTGTACACAACCAGGAATCGGTGTTACTCTAAAGATGTAGTGTTTAGAAATTTTTATGGTTTGTGAACATTGTGCTTTGTAACAGTAAATAATGTGTTTATTTAAATAATTGCAGGTATAGCAGATAAACCATCATGACCCACATCTTGGAATAAGTGCCTGTTTCACTTGATTTCTGTCACCTTAGAAGATTCCAATCCCAAACAACATTTTCTTTTGGTTGGTTGGTTTTTTGGTTTTTTTTTTCTCTTCTCTATTGAAGTAAAAGTAGTTTAACTATAATGCCTTTACTGATGACACTTACATTTACACACGGATCCCTAGGTTTTTGTTTTTTCCTGAGATAGTGGGAAATGTTGTCTGGGCTTGGTCCAATACCTGGATGACAAACTCATGGTCATGGGCAGACCAGAGTCAGAGATCAGTCCAGGTTCAAACAGTTCTATCATAAAGCTTGAGATCCAAGGCCATGAAGCAAAGATCAGTAAGTCACAACAGGAAAACTGTCAGTCATGTGATACTATAGTCAGAGAGAAACCAATATCAATGTCCAAAGAAGGTTATAAGTAATAAAGCTGATGATCTGAAATACAGTTCTGGATACTCTCTGACTTGGGAACTTGCATAGAATAGAGCCTTGTAAACAACATCTGCACCTCACATGAAACTGGTGACAAAATTTCCAAGTGTTTCTCTTGGAAAGAGAAAGTGTTAGAATATGTCCTCCAAGAACACAAGAACAGCCAAAGAATAGAGAAAGTGGGGTGTAAGACTTTCAGACTGGAACTGATCTTTTTTAGCAATCTTTTTTCTGTTCAATTAATGGTTGCAGTAACAAGCCAAGAAAAATCCTAACGCAGACAACTGCTATCTATGAGACAGTGTTTGTGTCTGTAAAGGCAGTGGCCAATAGCTGCCTGCTGGAAGGATGAATCAGTCCCAGGTGCTGGGGGGATGATTCATCATCAGTTGGCCAATGACTCACTACAACTTTCTGCACTGGTTTGAGTTCAGCCTTTAAACATGTGTATGTGGATGTTTGGCATCATACACTGATACTACGTGTAAGAAAATTTTCTGAAGGATGATAAATTTAACGGAATTTAAAGATTCTCTGCCTATTTCTCTTAACCTTAATCCAGAGAAGGATGCTTCAGAAACACATGGAACTGCAGAACTAGGGTGAAAGAACTATCACAAATCAGAAAAAAAAAAAAAAGGGAAAAAAAAAAGACAAAATTCTGCTTACTTTCAACCAAACTTAGGGGATTTTCACAACTTCCACCTTAAATTAAAATTACATAAGGCTAAACTTAAAATAGTAAGCTGATGAAAGAATGTATTTATAAAAGCACTGTTGCTATTCTTCACAAAGCACAAAACTCAAGTCAGTTACATCCCATGGAAAAGAAATAAAAGTATATTTGTTGGAGTCCAAAATTCATCAAATGTAGAGGCTCTGAGGGCCTTTTGGTTCTCTGAAACTACACTTGGAATTTGTTCTTGTGTGATGATTTTTCAATTAAAGGTGTAATAGAAAAAAAGAAGGAAAGATATCTAAAAAAATCTGCTGTGCCTATATGATCATTATTAATATTCTGCCTCATTATCTATCTGCTAATCTATCTATCTGTATCAATCTCATTGTCTATCTGTTATTTATTATTATTCTGTCCAAAGTAATGAGAGTACTCTTAGTCAGTACCTCTGGTCTTAAATGTCACCCTTTCCATTTCCCTGTAATGCATGGAAACATAGTCAAAAGTAAGTACACAGATTTTGTTTCATGTTTCTCTTCACGTTTAGATGTCAGTCTTTCTTTCACAGACAGTGTAATATGTCTGGATTTCTCTTGTGGCCTTCCCGTTATTCATTTCTTTTCTTCACCTTTTATGTTAATTCAATGTGCACTAGTTATTTGGACACATTTTCTTTTACTGTATGTACTTATGTGTCTCTTTGGAACAAAAAAAAAAAAAGAAACCCTCCTATTTATTAATATGAACAGCTTCACAGCTAATATATACATTATGCATTTGTATGTTTTTAAAAATACCCTTAAAATCTTACACAAAAGTGACCCAGGGTATAAAGCAGAGCGCAAAATGATGTGCATGTATGTACATCGAATATGCTGATACATTTGAGTTATCAGGGGATAAATAGAACAAGGCAGCTGAAATCTTCATAAAGCCTCACACCTACAGCTTTTGACAAAAAATAAGGTATCTTTTATGACAGTCCTATAGTGGAGTTATAGCAGAAAACTGAGAAGGAACTGACACATTCAGCTTCAGTTACCACAAACCCAGGTTTAGGGAGAAACCCAGCATGCCTTTAAAGCTAATCTCGGAAAGGAAGCCTTTAGTTTTGCATTTAATATACACCTTGCCTTTTGACTGGCAACCTTTAATGTAACTGAATTTCTATATAAACTCCTCTGTGAACATTTGTGAATTTCAAATGGATCTCATTACTCATATGTATCTGTTAAAAGTTTCTTTAAACTTGCCAGTGTGAGTATAAGGAAGGTGAAAAACGCTTACAATCACTGCTTTCCCTATGTCTGAAGACTCACAGCTCTCTCTTAGTGTTACTCAAATAAAGCTCATCCCTTCCAATGCACTTGCGTAGGGATGTGCATTAAGAGCACCATCCTTCATTCACAAACGTTATCTGTAGAATGTTTATCTGCCAGTACAGGCACAGCCCTGCAGAGGATTACTGCTGGTGTTCACTTCCCCTGAGGTGGAGGCTGTCCCTGGCCCTGCACCCCAGTGAGCCAGAGACACCCAGAGTGACAATCTGACTCTGCTCTGGCTTCACCCAGCCTGCCCCAGCGCCCAGGGCTTGCCTGGCAGTCGCTGGCCCTGGCCTGAATTTGGTCACTGTCTCCAGACTTGCTCCAACTTTGCTCCAACAGCAGAAGCAGATTGGTGAGGGGTGCAGGGCATCTCTCCTGGTGACCAGCTCTGTGTCTCAGCCATTGACCCTCCTCATCCTCCTCCCTTTGCCCTAAATCACCCTCCTGCTGTCATATCTCACCCTTTGAATTGTGTCAATCCTTTCCTATCCAGACGCGTGTAAACCATTATCCTTAAGAAAATAATCTGAATGGCTGCAATTTGATAAATATAATTAGATAAAGAATATCTAGTTAGATACATTTATTAGATAAATCTAATATCCAGACCATTTGCCTCTCAAATATTCCATTCTTCAGGGGAGAATATTCCATTCTTCAGACCCTAATTATTTGAAGAAACAACAGTAACACATCTATAGGGTTTTCCACAGTTTCCTCCAAAAGAGGGATGTGCTTGGTGGTCCTGACATACCTAGGAGTCAGTCTCACAACGTAGTAATTGGTACATGACTTAGAAATCCCCTAGATTATTTTTTGTGCTTCTTTTTTTCTTGCAGGAGTTATCAAATCAGAGATCCTGACAATTTTTTCCCTGCTATAATGGTTTATTCCATATTTTGTTTCCAGTGAAACTCTTGAGCCAAGCTCAGGGAGTATATAAACAGGCCTGAAGGAGCCCACCTAAGCATACATACTTCACATTGCTTGGAAATTCCTCCACACTACCTCTAGTAGTTCTACAGCCTTGGGCAAAGTAGGAACTTTGACACCATCCTTGCTGGTACAAGAAATACTCCTTCAAAATAACATGCCATGTTGTAAACAATTGTCATAAAAGGTAAACAAAAGGCATCCTTGGATTAACAAAGCTTGTGAATATTGGTACACTGAAGTCTTCATAATCTGTTACTTGTTCACTGTGGTATTAACCCCTCCTCAGATGGAAAACTTAAGAAATCTTATAAAATATTGTAAAAGTCATCCAATGACAAATAAAAATGCCTTCCAGCAGGTAATAACTGGGAAGCAAGTTGAGCCTATGTGCTGTGTGAACGACGTTGTTACCTACACTCTCTTTCATTTGTCAGCTCTGCTTTCCCTTAAGATGCAAAAGAAATGTTTACATCTCCTAAGTTTGCCATCTAGGAGGGGGTCTGCTCAAGACACCTGATCCAAATCCTGTTCTGGGACTGCTGCAGCACAGCCTGAGCAGCAGCAGCAAACATGTATTACTGTTGGCCAATCACAACTTTCAGAAATGTGAAGGAATGCTCTTTTGGACTGAACCTGGCCAGTTCCCATGGCTTTCAGGGGCTAGCTTGCAACAGTGCAAAATGCACAGGTGCTCAAATACATATCTAAGCATTTTCAGCAATTTTGTCCTCACTGTCCCATTTTTTAATGAGTAGTCCCACTCGGAAACAAAGGAATTCCACACCTTTCAAATAAAAAAGGCATTTGTTATGCTTTGATGGTGTGTATTTTAAACATTGATTTTTTTTTTCTCACTTCTCATTGGCTTTTTAATCTGTATGGGAATTTGATAATTTCCATGTTTTTCACTGTCTTAACTACTTAATGCTCTTATACTGTTCCTTGCCACAATAGCTGAAGAAAACAATTACAAACAGAAAAATAACTTTAAAAATATTACAGTAAGATAGAGGAAAAAAACCAATAAAGAAATAAAAGTTGTAAAAGAAAGCTTGTTATGGGAAGTCAATTATAAATATCCAAAGAATGAACTTACAAGAATTATTTAGTAGGCCACTGCATTTTTTCCCATTTTTATTGTGCTCCTGCTTCCTTTATAAGTTAAAAAAAAATAGACTGTCTATAATATAACTATAAAAAAACAACATAGCACCTTGGTATTGGGCATGACCTCCTTTTCACTCCACACAGGGTTTGAAATGTAAAATTCAGGCTCTCAGAAATATCTGTGCACCTACAATCTTCACAAGTCTTAGCCAAATCACACAAAGTAGATGAAAAGAAGGTATTTCAGCAGGATTCAGATCAAGCCACAGAAGGAAGAATTCTGAAGATCTGGCACATATATAATCCATTAAAACTGAGGAAACTGATCTATTGATGAGACATGGAGTTGCTGTAATTCAAACATAAGCAAACAACACTAAAGTCATTGTATTTTATGCAAACAGATGTGTGAAACTAAGAACTGCTGAGCAAAAAGCTATTACTGTGCATCATTGTACTTTCATAATTAGAAACATTTTTTTTTTTCCAGGCTCTTCTCATTGGCTTAAAATTTCTTGAGGATTGCTGATTTTTATACTGGCTTTAATATGTGCTCTTTTTCTTAATAAGAAAATTCTGAGCTCACAGATTTTTTAACAATTAAAAAAAAAAAAAGAGGGAGAAAATTGTCCTAATGCAGGTTAACTTGCAAGATTTTCACCTGGAAGCCAAACTATTTAGCAATTCAGCTAATTGCACCCTTGTCAGCAGAAAGGCCCACCTCACCATTCAGGATGACACTTTTCAAGGTGATGCTAATGGGGGCGACTTCCAGTCCAGTCTCAGAGGGGCCTCCTGCCATAGCCCTGTGCACAGAGCTCAGGTGATTCTTAATCTGTGTCCATGGCAGGAGCCTGATGCCAAGATACCCCTATTAAAAATTCACAAGTGCTATAAAAGTCTCTGTGTATCTGCAGTGAATGTGTTTATATTTACAGGCTTGTACAAACACCCTCCTTTTAATATCTTGATTTTCTTTTTGTTTTCCATTCACTCCTCATTCTTATTTATTTCCCATCCTCATTCTTTTTTCCCTCATTTTCTTAGTTTAAAATGTTTTCTTTGTTTCTCCCTTTATAAGTTCAGTACCTACTACCTTTATAAAATACAGCCCTTAGGATTTTTTTCCCCATGCTGGTAGTCATGGGAGCACTGTGGGACAAATGCTAGCAAGGTCACTGCAATTCCTCTACGCCCTACTTACTGCAGCTACAACAAGAGGAGGAAGTTTAATCCATTGTTATTAAATACTTTGAGATCTATGAATAAAAAAGTGCCATATATGTCCCAAATAGTAATAACTTGCAATTTCTTTTACTTGCAATTCCTGCTATTTAATATTTGAAGTCAGCCTGTTTTCCATCCCTGTCAGTACTGATTTACAGCTCATGTCCACTTGTGCTGGTTTATTTTCTCAAGGATAACATTGTCTGTCCTTACCTTTGGAAGTGTAATGACTGTTTTGGCCTTGTTTGGATTATATAACACCTACTTCTAATAATTTATGATTTTTATGGAGGAAATGGATCCATGTGGAAGGTTCCATTACCCTGGGTAGGGCTTTTAGATTTCCTTTGGATTGTGTGGATGCAAATATCCACATGTGTTTTTCCACCTGCAGATGTTTGCCTTAATCTGGCTGCAATTATTTTCTGATACTGATCTTGGTATCCCGATTTTATGACCATGTTCTGTAATTCTGCACAGATTAGATACACACAATCCATTCTGTGTCAGTACACTGGGGAGATGGGGTTTCACTGCAGTGAAAGACTGGTTTTCTAGTTTTACTGACAGATACCTTGTTAGTCTCAGGGTTGTGGGTTTGTTTCACACTGTATCAGTCAGGAGATGGTGGACACCAGACATCGACACAGCATTGTGAGAGATGTACAAACAACAAGTTAGCTCTGATACAACGTACATTATCCATTTCAAATTCAAAAAAACATTTATTACTAGGGTTTTTTTCTTATTTTCTGTTTTCTGTTAGAGAAAGCCTAATTTAACTGCTAATAGAGTAACTGAGATTTCAGGGAGTTAAAATGAGAGAAGTTGAACCAGAGTCTCCAAGGCATTTGCAGAAAATCGTTCCACAGACTTTTTTTTAAATTCTATATGTTCCTATCATAAAATGTATATTGTTTCATGTGTTTTGTAGCAGAGATTTTCATGGAAGAGGAAGTTTCTACAAGAGTAAACCACCTAAACCACCTTAACCACCGAAACAAACCTTTGAGGGTCTAGGCCTTTGCTCTGTACCCCCTTCATGAAGCCTTTTATTGCTCTGCTGAAAAGTTCAAGAGTTTACTGGGACTGAGGTAATAATTTTTGGCTGGGAATCTTTCATTAAGACAGATGGCCATTGCTCATCACATTAGTAAGAAGGCTAATATTTCTGGTCTTCAGCTGTTAATAGTAGCGTATTTGGAGAAATTCTAACTTCAGGTATCAACTGTGTTTGTCCTGTTCTTTCAATCCAACAATTTATAATAATGTACTGAATTTAGGAATATAAGACACTACAGATCATCAGATCTTATGGAGGTGAAAAATCAAGAATACTCTCTATTAAAAAAAAAAGATGCCTCCAAAATAATTTTTATGAGACTAGGGAGTTAATAGCAGATTTTTAATTAATTTTTTCAAGATTTTCTCAAGGTTTTAAAAACAATTAATTTCTTGTTTCTGTTTACTTGTTCACACATTCATAAAACCATTGTTGTTTTTTACTTCCATTTTTTCATCAAAAGACAAAAGAAATTGCTGCTCCTTTGTAGTACAAGATTTCAACTTTGTACATTATTGTTCATAATTTTGACAAGCTCCAAAACAACTTCTGCACAAGTAGCTTGAAACTGTGAGCCTCATTCTCTTCAATTTATTCTTCACTAGAGGGGCTCAGCAAAGTGTAATTTACAAGTTTACATTTAGCCCAAGAAAATGCAACATGGCTACCTCTGGTGACAGCTCATGGATACCATTTTAATATACTAAAACAAAGTTTTAGGAAGAAAGAAATATGGAGGATCAGTTAACAAGTAAGAAACTCACACAATGCCATGAGACTGCCATGAGCTCACTGAGCAAAGTTCAGGCTTTACAATGTTTTTCAGTGAAATCCTGCTCATTTCTGTTCCTTTACACATAAGCAAACGGCTTGCCAAGTTATTTTGGGTATAGTTTGTGTTTTGCTGTTGCAGGTTGTGCAGAAAGCAAATTATGAATTACTTTGTGCATGCTGGCTGCAGATTACTGGTGCTGACAAAGAGAGGATTATTACTTTAAGTGGAGAATGGGGGTTATTCTGTTGATAATGCACTACAGTAACCTCTGTTCATTCCTTTCATTCCTTTGAAGAAGCTCAAAATATGATCACGCACCCTCACAACCCCTGCCAGGCTTCATTGACTATAGCAGCCCCAGGCATCCCACACCTGCTGCCCGCTAAGCCTCTCACTGAACAGCAGCGTGGAGTGGCCCTTGCAAGCAAAGGCCCAGACAATCCCTCTCCTGGCTCAACCACCTTCTGGAAGTTCACCAAATCTCTTTGTTTTAGGCCTTTAAGACCCTTCTGTCATGTGAGGCAATGTCTTCAGCCTACCAATGTGCTGAGGACTCCACTCTGGGATTTTTCTGCCTGCAGCACTCAGGCTGAAGTGGTAAAAATTCATGTAATTTCCTTGATTAAGGGAGAGGAGATAAATCACTGAAGTTTAAAGAGACACTGTTGAATATACAGGGAAAGTACAGAAACAGATATTTCTCTTATGGTGGACGGTGCTCATTTTAATCACTGGCACACCAAGTCACATGTTCCATATTTCTTTGATAAATTATTCTTTGACCTTAGAGACAATAGATGTCTCCGTATGATAGCTTGCCATCACCCTGAGTTCTATTTACAGCTCTATTTGCTCACACAAAACTCTGAGTGATCCATCCTGGATGTTTGTTTTCCCTTTAAGATTTCTACTTAAGTTACTAGGAAAAAGAAAGGAAAAGGAGTTTTTGAGACCTTGATGGTCAAGCCCCTGTTACAATAAATCATGTTTATCCAAGGGATTATAATGGGTTAAACCTTCAGCAAACAGAAGTCAGTGACACTCTGCTGCAATCAGTGGTGGCATTTTAAGGCATGCTATAGCTGAAAATTCAGATAATCACAGCTGGGAAGGAGGAACTGTACCACTGCTCATGGAACTACTCAAAGGAGGTTGTAATGAGCTGCAGGTTGATCTCTTCTACCATGTCTCAAGTGAAAGAATAAGAAGAAATGGCCTTCATTTGCACCAGGGGATGTTCAGATTAGATATTAGAATTTTTTTTTCACTGAAAGAATGGTTAGGCATTGAAGTAAGTTGCTCAGGAGGGTGGTGGAGTCACTATTCCTGGAAGTGTTCAAGAAGAATCTGGATATGGCACTTCAGGATATAGTTTAGAGGTGATTATGTTGGTGTTGGGTTTATAGGTGTCCTACATGGTCTTGAAGGTCTCTTCCAACCTTGATGATTCTGTGATTCTGTGAACTTTGATTCTCCTCATTGTAGTGTGAATCGAACTCTGAATATCAAGTCATTAATGTCACCATTTTTGCTGCAGGACTCCAGCTGTGGATTCTGCTTGTCCTTTACAACACTCATGACCACAAACGGCTGGATTGGAGTGTTATAGGGAGGGACCAGAGACAAGGCAACTCAGGCCAACACCTTTTACTGATCATTTGTTTTGGGCTCTCAGCGTAAAACATTCAGCTCTTGTTTTCAAATATAGAGAGCATTCTTGGAATTTCCCAAAATTTTGCCATCCATCCTGTGTGTTCAAAGCAGGAGTTGAGTAGAGGGCAATCTGGAACATGGAATGCCGGCTGCTGTGAACCACCTGAGCACCCTGTACCCTGAGGAAAGCCCTGCTGGCCAATGCAATGCCATCCAACACTCACCGGCTGCACAAGCCACTGAAACATTAGTGCAGGCTTGCAGGACATAGGATTTATGACTGATACAAGATACATAATACTGGATGCATCTACACTGTGTCTGAAGTGCTGGACTAAGGATCCTCTCAAAAATAAAGTCACACTCAGGATCAGCATCTGACACTGATGTGGACTGAAGGCCCCTGGACCCAATTCTGCCTCCAGCACATCTCATCCTCCTTCCAGGTTAGCTGATGGAGCCTGGTTGTGCACAGAGAACCACGGCAGAGCAAGGCGTGAGATTTTCTTCAGTGTAAGGTGGGCACAGACTGGGAGGTGCTGAGGCATTTTAGATTTGGGCATGGTCTGTCTTGCCTCCAGGCAGCACCACAGAAACCAGACAGAAGAAAATCATAGTCTAATCTGCTTGCTGCAAGCTTTCCTCGAAACCATACAGCACAGACAGTAAGGGAAATGATCAATACCAAGGTCAAGAAATTGCTGCACTTTACAAAAACCTATTGTTTTCATGGATGTAACTGTGAAAGTATTTTTCCTCTAGCAGAGCTATGCAAAGACAGATTGTATGTGTTAGGCATCTGGTAAATTTCTAGCAAATTGGCTCCAAACTTGGAGCTACTAAAAAAGAAGGGCTTGTGTCATTACCCCCTCCCCTGTACCTGTGCTTCCATAACATCTCCTGCTACAGACAACCCATCCCTTGCACCAGAGGGGCAGTCTTCAGCACAGCAAGTGGTGTGGGAGCAGAATATCAGCAAAGGGAAATCAAATGATAGACCAGCTGTCCTGTATATAAATAATGACGTGGTACCTGTGATCATGTCATTCAATGTAAGACCCTTCCAATTTCCCTGTGTAGAAATGGGGACATGACTCCAGTTCATTGATACAGTCAGTCCTGTGAAACTCAATTTCTTATGTCCCCTCCTTGGCTCCTTCATATTCTCTTTACCCTGTCATCAGATGACAAGCTGTGAACTTTCCTGGTCATATTTTGAGCCCCTAAAGGTCCAAGCCTTCTGTCAGCATTTCTCCATACTATACTTTTATTTTATTTTCTTTCTTGCCATCCCAGACCACCCGGGCTCTCCTTTTCTCAAGGGCAATTCGATTAGATATCACTTCTGATTTGAAGTTTTTGAGCAGTTCTTCTTCCCTATGAGTGAAGAAGGAGCATTCAACAGGGATTAAGGATATACCTTATGTTAGTGAACATTTGTGTTCAGCTTCAAAGAGGATCATGAGTATTGGTAAATGACAATGTCACTGTCACCTCATAGTAAGCAGAATGGTATATTTGAAGTAACATTTCAAGGAAACTCTTGTAAAAATCAGGTGACATAGCCTGGCTTCCAAAGAGTTGCTGCAACTTTTTTTTCCTTTAATTGCTGTTCATGTTACAAGTTTATTGAAGCTGGTGCTTGCATATTAAAAAGATTTTTAAAAGCAGTGGAAAACTGAAGGAAGTAATACAATATTTTTAAAACTTATGATAAGAATAGAACAAAATCTGTGTTTTTTGAAAAATGTTATATTAAATATAGTCACAAATATGTACTTCTGACCCAATATTTCTTTCATTTATGATAAAAAAATCATCCCTGTATAAGGTGAACAGCATGAGTCCTATGTACCATGACAACTCCACTGATAAAACGATTAAGGACTTTAAACTGCATTTGACTTGTGCAGGTCTTCTGCATGGGGATAGCTTTCTGTGACAGTGTATAATTATACATAGCTTCAGTGTTTCAGCCTTCAGAAATTTCTTTGGTGATGAATAGTTTTGATGTCAGAATCTTTCTTGATCTTTCTCGAGTTTTGCCATTACAAAGACGACATTTAAATCAGGAGATAAAGTCTCTTCTCTAGATCTGTACAAAAGCATGCCTTTGAATGGATTAAGGAATTCAATAAATGCCTCTGGTTATGCCCTTATTAAGCAATCATACCTTTAATTCTCTGCCTAAATGGAGAAGACCCAGCATTAGCACTGAATGTGTGTTGCCATGTACCTTACCTTACTTATGTCTGACTGAAGGATTTAAACTCATTTCAGATTTCTGCCCTTAGAGATGCCCATCCCCACAGCTGAAATATGTTAGAAGGAGTAATTTAGATGTGTCTGCAAATTAGTGCTTTAAATGTTGGCAGGCTTCTCCTCTCACCACCACGCTTGTTCCTCTATTATCACCTCTCAGCTTTGACTTCAGTGGATGTCTAAATAATGTCACCGCATCAGTGACAGCACAAGTCTAGAGATACTAAGTGTCTCAAGAAGGACAGCAAATCTAATGTACAAATAGTCTCTTTCTTCTCTGTTACTATATTCAGCAATATGCACTAAGTGCTGCTCCATCCTCCCTTTTAAATCCCATCAAGTCAGAAAATCATTGTTCGCCCTGAGTACCAGCCTAGAGGTTTACCCCGGAATGACTGGAAACAGAGCAGATAAAAGTGCTCTCACTGCAAAGGGATTTCCTGCCGAAAGACACCTTGGCTTTGCACCCAGGCAGCTCACCATGAGCAATGGCAAGAGAGAAGAGTCTTGACCAAACACGATATCATGTACCAGAGCCCCACAGTGTACCAGACAGTGGGTTAAAGAGCAAAACACCAGGATCAACATTACTCAAGTTGGACCTCCTTAGTGCTGACAGGAACTATACAGAAACAAATGTGAGTGAAAAACCACTGGGTCAAAACAAATACAGACATTTAAATTTTTGTACTGCTGGCCTGTTACACAGCTTCTAAAATAATTGTCTTTGAGAAGAGCATTCCCCAAACCATTATTTCTTTCTATTTCATTATGAAGGGAATCTGTACTTCTAATTTTACATGACTTGCTAAGATGATAAAATTGAAGAGTCACTGGTTCATCATTATGACTCTTTATTGTAAAGTCAAACAGAAAGAAAAGTGAGCCAGGGGGATGCAAGTCCTTATTTTCACACAAAACAGCTGTAGTGCTTTGCAAGGAAGAGGAACAACCAGGAAAGGCAGATTAATAATCTGGCAAAGACAGTAAAATTTTTCTCACCAATTTATAAAAGTACAGACTGAAAGCCATGCCAGAAAAGAACTGTGAATTCAATACACCTGTGATCATGCTCCACAAAGCTTTAAATAATAAAAACCTGCAGCTATTATGTTTCAAAGTGAACCGTTGGGTTTTTTTATTTCAGTTTACAGCAGCTTCAATAAATGAAAAGTATAGAAAATAAATAAATATTTATGAATTTAAAAGGACATGTCATGCCCATGATTTGCGTTATGCTCATAAATTGAGTTGTACTGCTATTTAAAAGAAACTTGGGATTTAAAATAAATTGGTTGTCCAAAGGGAGCTGGTGAGTCCTGAGGGGGACTATATCTTGCACATCTTAGAAAATCCAATCCCTCATAAGTATATATTAAAAATAAAAAGCTATTGGATTAGCATTATTGAGTACTTAAAAAGATTTTAAAAACCCCAGATTTGTACATGTTCTATATTTAAGCCAAATTATAACTGTCCACCATAAAGGCTTTAAAACAGTTTTTAAATCTTCTACAAATTGCAAATACCAAAGTCTAAGATCGGAAAATAGAGTATCTGAAAAAACATACTTGGAGGTGGACACAATCTACAAATAAATGTATATACACATGGACAAATAAATAAGATGTGCACAGATAAATACAACATGAAAGATATAAAATATAGCATATATAGGTTTAATTATTTTTCAGGGTAGTTTGAACTGGAAGTTACAATGACTATAGGAAAAATGAACAGTTATATCAGTATATTTGAACAGTATATTTGCTGCCTTTTGAAATCCAAGAAGCCTTGTCTAAGAATGCTTTAAGTTTACAGACACATGTGAAGAGCACAAAGAGACTTTTGCTTGGCTTGTGTCTATTGGGGGAATGCAAAGCAAAATACAAATTACCAGTTTATTATCTTTAAGTATTGGCAAAAGTGGTAGAATTAAGCAAATAGAGAGAGTTTTTTGTTCCTCATGACATCAAATAAGACAATTAGAGTGAGAAAGACAAATCTTTCTTTTGAAATACTGAGCAGATGCTTGCAGAGTATGAGCCTTCTTGCACAGTGTTTTTGGTTTTCATTACTGAAGGGCTACAAATAAAGTAAGAATGAAATAAATTTACTTAATTTTAATCAGATGTTATCTTTCCTCATTGACTTCTGCCATGGTGTACAACAAGTGTGATTTTGAAGCATTTTTAACAGCGTGAAAAGTTTTTAGGTATAAAGGTGCATTTTGAAACATATAAGAAACTAGCAGAAGCTACAGCTTGGCTGTAAGAGGAATGAAAGATCCAACCAGTATTTGTGATTGTACCACCTCATTAAACAGGGGATTCAGTTAAGATAAAGAGTCCTCAAGTGACTCTATACAAAACACAGCAACCCTGCCTGACCCTTGGCCTGAAAGAGGGAAGACTCATTGCTCAAGGCTCTACTTCTTTCCAGTGACCGCCTAACAACAGTTCTGTCCGGAAATCATTTCTATCTCTTGCAATTTTGCGCTTTAGCTGTATTTGACATAAAATGCCAAGTACTGAAATTTACTCATGCTTGCAAACATTGCTTTTATTTGCATTGACTGAATCCCCTTGGGCTTCTCTTATTTTGTCTGTAACAAGACAAAGTATAGTCATAAATATTCATGCTACTGATAGGTATACCAAGAGGGAAAGTGCAGTGCCCAAACAGCCCCATCCACATTTTACAATTACTTTTGGTTGCACCATGTCTTGGGTTGAAAAGATAATTTGATCTTTTGCTCCTTGGCTCCTGCCTAACGAGACTGCCAACAGGAGCGTGCCAGTGATGGTGATTTGCTCTAGCACGTGGACACTCGTCCAATGGAAATGCTGTGAAATCACCAGCACATTTTACATAAGCCACTGAACAGTCATCAGCGAGTAGGAAAAGGATGCTGCGACATGATAAGTAAATAAGTAGGTGAAATTCTGTCTTGTCTGTAGAGATGTTGGAAGTGAAATCTGCTGCACAGCTTGCGGGTTTATATGAACAGTTTGCTAATTAGAGTTGTATAAAATGACAATTTTTCAAGAAAATTTCCACCCTTCATAGCATCCCAGTGTGAAATTTGGTATTTTTTTTAAACCCAACAAATGGGCTATTCTCATATTTTTAAAAAAGTCTCTACAGGCGGTCCAATACCACTGCTCAACGCCGCAAATTTTTCAGTACCACCTCAACGTTCTTTGCTGCCTAGATAATCACTGGGTTTTGGCACCCTTCAGCTGCTTCACTCCTCTCTCCCCTGCCTATTTCTGTTGCCCACCAGGATAATGCAAAAAAGTATCAGGAGAGCTCACACAAGCTCGCTGTCATTTTATCAGCTGCAAGTAATGACATTCACTAAATGAACGCAATAAAACCTAAAAATACTCAAGTGGGTTCATTCTTTTTGAACGCCTGGGTGTTCGCTGCTGCAAGAAAAAATCCTTTTCAGTCACACCCTTTGGGCTGTTCATATGCAGAGTTTGCGGTGGAAATTATTTTTTTTTTTAGAAATTCTTCTGGAAGATTTTAAAGAGGATGTCTCTGTCTTTGTTGCCATCACCCAGATGAAACCAGAAAGGTGCAAAAAGGCTGAGAAAGAACAGGAACCCTATAAAATTCTTCTACACATTTCATTTTCCACTATGGTGAGCTCTGCTAACTGAAGCTTTTCCCTCTAAGGGTAGCCAGAATAGGAGAGTCTCTTGATGAAGCATCTCTCTCCACAGGGTGAGCTGCCAAGAGTGGATGTGGGGTGAGGTCTGTTTCTGACCTTTGGCCAGTCCCAAGATCAGGCCAGCCAGAGAAGCTAATTGAGAAAGAACAAACTGCTTTTGCCCTGTGTGCAAACCCTTCCTCTAAGTCAAGGTGTCCCTCTGTTGAAAGAATGGAAAATAAAATATTTTCAATTCATCATACTTCTAACCCTTTTTTTTTTTTAATTTATAAAATACTATTAAAAATATGTATCCTGAATGTACTTTATGCCCCATGAATTCAAGAGTTGGACTTTAATGGGAACTTGCCTGTGCTACCTACAAACAAGGCAGTAAAGACACAGTCATCTGGGGCTATGTGAACGTGTGTACATTGATGTCTGTGTTATTTGTAGTGGTAGTAAGGGTCAAAGTGAATAATTCTAATTAGCTAGTGCTCCCCAATGCCAGGTTTTAACACACAGCCTTCTCAGCCATGATTTTTTTCTGTTTCAAGCATACAGACCGAACTGGGAGTTGCTCTGTATTCCCAGTCTTGTATTATTTATTTTATTTTATTTTATTTTGGTTTATTTTATTTTTTTTTTTAATTTTAATTTAATGTTATTTTATTTTATCTTTTAAATTTTATTTTATTTTATTTTATACAAATAAAAGTAACCTACATTTTGCTAACTAGGTGGCAAAGAGCAATTAAAGGGTCAGCTGTGCTCCTTGGGACAAGGAGGGGGAGATCCATGTAACTCAAGAAAACTTGAAAAGGGAGGAAGCAATGGCCTTTAAGGAAAAAAAAATAATAAATATCTTCAGGACAAAACTGAAGTCTGAGAATATCCCCAGGACTCTGCCACAATGCCTTCTCTTAAAGGAAAGACTGGTTCTCCATCTCCCTGGCCTCCAAAAATTCTTCTTTTTACAGTGAAACAAGGAAAGAATCTGTAAGACACATCAGGATTCTGGAAACAATGGGGGGCTGCTCTTCATTGCCCTTCCCTGTTCCCACAGGTGACGGGCCAGTGAAGGTGCCTGAGCCAACCAGTGGGATGGTGCTGCTGGCTGGGACTACCTGTGCCGCTGGTTCCAGCCACAGGAAACAGTAAGAGATTACCCAGCTCCTGCCAGCACGCAGCAGGGATCAGCAAAGGCAGCCCACTGCCCTATAACAAACCCAGGACCTGCAGGAACCACCCAAAATCCAGTAGCAGGCCAACACAGCAGGAGATGAGCTGTTGGAACTTCTGGGCTACAAGCAAATCTCCTGGATGGTTGCAGGAAGCAGAAAGTGTGACAGAAAGAGGCAAAAAAGTGCCCCAAATTTTCCAAATAGCCAACCTGCATTGGAGAAATAAAGTTCCTTTTGATGCCCAGGACTAAATGTTTTCAGCTCAGCTGTTGAGGAAGGCAGCCTCAGAAATGCTTTCCAAGGACCCCTCCATAAGCCCTGCTAAGGAGAGAGGGGTGAGCTGTAGCCCATCCATTGCTTCCCAGCAGTGCAGTGATGGGATGGCCCACGCAGGGGACTGTGGAGCAGAGAAAGGATCATTTGTTATTAATCTCAAGCCCTGTTTTCAGCAGAGTAAAGACCAGGGACCTACTGCTGCAGACACCACAGAAATAAACAGCTCCCAACTTAAGGCATTTGCCATATGAGTAAAGACAATGCCTGGCAGGTGGCTGCTGACCACAGTGGCAGAGCGCACAGGCTGGGGCACGGGGTGTCTTCCAGCTGCACAATTTGGAAATCCAAGGAATTTTTAAAGTAATGAATCACAGATTCCAGCCAGAGTTTTGCCTGAGAAACTACAGGAGCTATTTCTTAATTAGAAATCTGTCCCTCTCATTGACTGCCAATTCAGTTACACAAGCCAGACACAAAAAACATTTCTTTCTCTTTTTTTTTCTCTCAGTTTTATCCCTGTTTCTCAATCCTGTGGGAGAAAGGGACAGCCATGTCAAATGGGACTGCACTTTGGAACCTTTGCATACAGCAAACTTTTCAAGGTCAAGGATTTTTTAAGTTTAAATATATTGTGACAGCTGCAGGACAGGATCAAAGTGGTCTGCAGCCTTACTGGAATCCTCTCCCTCACGGGCTCCCCCTACCAGAGGGAGTCCCTGTCATGTGCATCCCCATGGCACTGCTGGACTTCCAGTCTCCTTCTGCACCTACGGCCTTCCTCTCCATTAAATGCCTCTTTTCCCTCTTCCTCAGTCCCTTTTCCTAAATTAACTCACTTGCTATTTTTTAATCTGTACCTTCCTTTGACGAGGAGCTGTCAGCTCTGCGCATCTCGATACCTCGGAATGGCAGACTGAGTGTATGCAAACCTGTTTTCTGGCTCCCCACATGGCAGAGCTGCGTCTCTCCGGTGCCACGCTGCTGTCTGCGGCGGGCATGAATAATTCTGCCACTGCGAGGCGGGGGGACACGGATGGGACCACAGGCGACACCTCCAGCCCCGCGGGGCCGGGCCACTGGGATGGCGCGTATGGCTCCCAAGCTGTCGGGCACGCTCGCACCCACACAGGGCTGGAGGTGATGACAGCTCCTGGTTCCTCCTGAGCAGCAACTTGCAGGCTGGACCACGGTGCCAAGAGCTCCTGTCGGAGCCACGGGTCAGAGTTGAAACCCGCAGGGATTGAGTATGGGATTGTCACTTGTGCTGAGGAAGCGCCCAGGCAGCTGCAGAGCCTGGGCCAGCACAGCACACCAGCGATGTCCTACATACATTTTATTGTGAAAGCTATTTTGAGCAGTGTTAGACAGGGATGCAAAACCTGGGCTTGTTCTCTTATGCAGGATTTAGCTCTATTCTGAGGTACCTGACAGCAGCAAATTTTGACTTTCTTTACTGACCCAGAGAGCTAAATTCCAGAGGACATGACACACCCTAAAGCCCCACCACCTTCAATGGATACAGTGTGATCTTTCTGGATGTGGCCAAGGACGCAAACCGGGATGGTCCTGTGAGTAAATGATGAATCAAAAAAAGTAGTGACTCACCAATTTGGCTTTCCAATATTATGCCATTAGTGAAGCACAGACAAGGCAGAACACTTGTCACCCAAATCAATACAGGTTACAATTTCCACCAGCAAAGCTATTGAGACTGGGTGCAGCCACAGGGCAGATGTAAGGAGGGCATTGGCAGCGCAGTGGCTCCCTCTCTCCTGAGCAGGACAGTCATGAAGAGAACAGACCTTTAGCACAGGCCTTGTTAAACTTGCCCATGGTCAGTACAAACCCTGGGCTTCATTTTCCTCTGCCTCTCACAGTTTAAGGTACTCAGTGCAAATAAACTGGCATCAGATGATCTCCTCATCTGCAGTGCTGGAATAAGGGATCAGGACCAGGGATTTCTGTCAGTACATCAATGTGTGGACAATTTTTACTGTAACCATGGGAATTATTTACAGCCTGGACACCATGACCCTTATTTTTTCTATTCATCTCTCTACAGCTACATCCTCTACAAGGAAAAAAAAATCTCGCCACCAAGACAGAACTCAAATCATCACATGCAACTCAATAAGGTTAAAATAATTTTGACCAAACACTGGATGACAAACAAAGTTCTGTTTATGGTGAGATAGATGTAAAGCAGTTGTAGTGGGGATTTAGAATTGATTCGATCTAAGTGCATCTCAAAAAATTGTGAAATAGAATCTACCAGCTAAAACTAATGAGCACAAAACTACATTGATTTGGCCCAGGGTGGACAAATAGAACATCTGGCATATTTGGCACCAATGACACAGCTGGCATTGTTGGACTCGTTTCTGCAGAAGGTACAGATGCAGAAATGGGAGAATTGGTACAAACAGTGCAGATGGAACAGTTGGAACAGATGACAGTGGGCAGAGCTGGCGATGCTGGCACAGGTGTCATAACCTCAACAGCTGGCACAAGTTGTGACAATCCTGGGATTTCTTAGTGCAAGGCACATGTTCATTTTGGCTTTGGCTGCAGAGAGATAAGAGCATTTTATAATTAGTAAATGTGCCATTTAAAAAAGAACTTTTTTTCCATCCTTAAGGACATCCACCTCCAACTGTTACAGCCTGGAATGTGGAGCATTTCTGCAAATTATAATTTCCCAGAGAAAACCACAATTGATAAATACAGATTTAATATAAGGTAATTAGACATTTTTATTCTCATATAGATAATAATCATGAATAGGATTTCTTCATAAGAGGTTTGTTAAAAAACATGGTCAGATCTGTAGCTTGATCATGGAGATTAAAACAAGCTTTGTCTTAAAGCCAAGGCTTGTTTACCACCAAATTGGTGGGCTATATTTTCCAAAAGTGCAACGCTTCACAATGAGTTTGACAGAAGCCACTGGGAAGAGCAGGGCGCTGGGTGAGCACCATGGAAATAGTTAATTCTTTGGCTGAAAAATGAACCACACTTAGGGCAAGAATGGAAAAAATGGAGAAGCCACAATATTGCCTATTCTTTAGCAATGCAGCTTTGTTAAACATTATTGAAATACCACTGGTTATAGTCTGATTTTCATCTGAGAAAGCAAATACCTTGCTCTCCCTCAAGCCTCTGCTCTGCAAGTAGCTGTAACAAGGCAGTATCCTTTGATTCCCGTGAAAAGATAAGCAACAAGATGAAGTTTCTTGCCAAGAATTTAAAACAGAAATTAATTCCTTCTTTTATTTCTGCTGTTTAATGCTATAGAGAGCAGGCAGGAAGTAAATTTTGCTGAACTCCGGGGCCTGATCCTGCAAAACCTTATTCACGGCTGTCTTCAATAGCAGCACAAGCCTGCAGTGGAAGGGCTAGGAGGATTCAGCTTCCCTTTTCAGAAGACTTACACCCTGCAGAGCTTACTTGTTGGATATATTTCTGAATGCACCTTTTATCATGCTGCTTGTACAAAACCAGTTTTCACCAACCTGATTTCACTGCACAAAGAGACCGTCAGTATTTTTAGTAAAGAGAATTTACAGGAAAGAGGATTTAAAAAAAAAATAGACAAGACCCAGGACAAACCAATAAAAATACTGAATTGAAAAATATTTAACAGCTTGAAAAATCTCAAATGAGTACATACTGTCACGGCTGGAGAGGTTTTTAGTACTCAGCCATTTTGAGCAATTCTTTGTCCTCTGTTTAGTCATGTGCTCCCCTACCTTGTGCTGTACAGTACAAAACCACTAGTTAGTCAGACACACTTTCTATGAAGTGATGACTACAATCTAAACCCTCATGAAACAAAAAAGGAATAGTTTGGAGCAGAGGAAGTTAAAGCTGTGTTGCTCAGCTGTACTCCCAGCTATACCACAAGGAACAGTGGTATTAAAATCAAGACCCAAATTTCCTGTACCCCTATTTCAAGCACAGACAGCTATTGGTCTAAGGAACAGACTGCTTCTAAACCCAGCCTATAAATGTTCATAAAATCAAAAGTAGGTCCTTTATATTATATAAATATACTACACAGCTGCAGTAAATTTCTTTTCTAAGTTGCCAAGCTGATGAGCTGACCCTAGCAGTTTAAACCAGGTCTGTTTCCTTCAAGCCAAGTTCAAGTAATAGCCATATTACTGCAATAGCTCTCTTGGTTTCCTGGATATGGCCATGCAGCCAGCACTAACACCAGCTCCCAGTGGGGACCAGGAGCAACTCCTGCAGCTGGTCACACAGCCATCCCTTCAAAGCTGTCAGCCACCACTGCCTTGTCATTATCTGTCACCCAGGAATGGTGGACCTACAGCAGGAACCAACCTGGATGTTTGACATGAGGGAAGGGAGATGAGGATTTCACCTGGGCTGCTGCCTCACTGCTTGCTGGGCCTATCAAGAAGAAATAACCTTGGTTTCCTGTGTTTTGTGAGTGCTTTGCTCTCTCCCTTTTATTTAATAGCTGCCAGCACACCCAGTGCTTCATAACCTATGGATGTCTCATGAAAACATTCCTCTCTGGCTTCTGACTGCAAACTTTTACGATGTGCTTTAATCCCCCCTTCAAACAGTTGCTGCACATGCTGGCTCACTGCTGTCCCTGGAGAACCACGGCCAGGCTGTGATATCCCAGCTGGGGTAGCAACTGGGGGGGGTGGGGCGGGGGCAGGGAGGGCAGCAGCTATTCCCCTCTCTCTACACCAGCAGATGCACCCTGAAGAAAATTTCTCTTCACCTTGGGATGAGCTTCCTGCTCCCAGCAAGACCTACAGTAAAATGCAGATATTTGTTAATGGAAAAAAGATAATGATGGCTGTCTTTTTTCCCTCTGCTCTGTATGTGCAGTAGGTGTCCCTTTATGATACAGAAAGACCAGACCTTTCACTCTTGTAATAGGTGTTTCATTTTTATTTAGTCTTTACACATTCATGATTTGAGCCCATCGTGTTCTAAAGATACCAAATCTTACTCATAAAATTAACTTCTATGCGCCATTTTTATTCCATTTAAACCTACAAAATAAAGGTCACATGGGATTTAATTACTGTCTATGACAGATGCCACCTCTCTGCACAAAGACCATATTTCACCCAACTCCCCAGAAAATAAGCCTGTTAATCATGGTCAAGATGCTGCTCAGTCATCACAGCTCAACATTTTCTCTTGTCTCAACATTTTGTGATTGAAGATCAGCTCCCCAGCAAATATGAATCATTACATCTTCTCCAAAGTCAACACAACTCTGCTGATTACCTTATTGAGGATCTAGCCCTGTATATTATGGAGGCAACATCTCCATGAAATTGATTTTGGAAGCAGAAGTGCAATTTTTCTAATATGATTAAAGCACATGCTGTTGTGACAGCATTTACAGGTTGGAAATTGAGTTAGTAAATGGCCTTTTGTCTGCTCAGCATTACCCTTGATGGTTGCTTCCTTCAGCCAATCCAGATTCTGCCCTCTGTGCCTGGCATGCTCTCCCAGTACCATGTAAAGTTAGCTGTCTGGGTACTGGTTTAGGATCACGAAGTCTGCTTTACTACAGACCCCTTGTGTAACCTGGAGCAAGAGTTTTGTTGCCCTATGAAGACAATCTGAGGAAACTTCCAGATTTCTGGGTCTGGCTGGGTATCCCAACTCACTTGGACAGGACACCAATACCCACTCATGCTCTTGTCTTTGCTGCACCACTGCAAAGAAGAAATTTGGGCATAGCAGCCCCAAGGAGCCATGGTGTGCCCTGGCCAAGTGGTGGACCCTGCTTGCCTTAACAGCCAAGGAGACAGGCTTTCCAATTTATGAAAAAACCTACTCATAGCTTTTATTAAGCCATTGAAATAGCCCTGTGCCTTCATTGTCATCTTACTACTTCTATTTCTTCCCCAGACCTTTTCTATACTCAGCCCAACCCCCAGGATAAAATGGAGTACTGAGTTCATTTACCACCCCTGAAGTGTCCAGAGCCTGGAAGCCACTGCGTAACAGTCACTGACTGATCATTTATGAACAGAGTAGCACTAGCTCTTGCTGCAATTCCACACCTTACCTTCAATCAATTCCTATGTTGATGGAGTTAATCCAGCTTTCTAAATGATCCTTTAACCTGATTTCTCCTCACTGAAATGATGTGCACTCTTTCATATAGCAGTATAACTTCTTTGCTATATCAGGAAGTTGTCCAAGGTTTGGGGGTTTTTTTCTGCAGTATTTTATGTAGGTCTTAAATTCAAATCTGGACCATGCTCTTGCAGCTTCTGATCCAAGCCTCAGTTAAGTCAATGGAAATCTTTTCTTGGGCTCTAAATCAGGACATTTTCAACATTACCTGCTGCTCAGGTAATGAGAACTCATCAAGGTGTTTCACCTGCATACTGGGAATCTTCTTGGGAGCCTGGAAAGAGGAAGATGACTCACTTCTCTTGGTCCAAAATTAATGCAGATTATTTGAACTTTCATCCAGAGGTATGGATTCCTCTATGAAGAGTTTATGGAATTAAATAGTTGGGAATCAATAGCCTGTGCCCCAAAGCTCACTCTTGAGCCACAGGGCAAACATGCTTTTGCAGAAATTCCCCAAATTCTGGAGGTCCCTTGCAGACTGTTTTCTTCAAGGGGGTATCAGAGGCAGGTCTGCCTCCTCTTTCCTGCCCTGGTCAGGTCTATTAGCAGAGCACCTGCACAAGTGAATAACCTACAGCAGCAGGGAGCTGCAGCACTGGAGTTAGCACTACACAAACGCCCAGGAAACAAACGCCAGTGCCTTTACACTGCGCAAATTCAATGCCATAATTTGCCTCAAAGTCTTCACTGGTGCTGTTTGCTGAGCAAAGTACTGTTCTTCTGCATGCTATCAGAATACAGCCCTAAGTGCTTTCCTGGACTAGGTCCCAATACCTGTACATTTGCCTTGGAAGATAAAATAAGCAATGATATATAGGGCTGGGTGAGAGTCATCTCACTACATTGTCTGCTTTTTCTTGGCTACTGCAGGTTTTCTGATGTGTTTGTGGCTGAGAGGACAAATGTCTCTGCAGGTTCTGTCTTTGGGATTTACTGGGCTTTGCACACTCAAGAAGCATACAGTATATTTTCCAGACTAGACTGGACCTCCTTTTCCCAACCAAATATGAAATTTTACTATTGGATCTATCCATGTACCCAAGAGTAACTGCATGTCCAGGCTCTTCAGAGGTTTAACTATGTCTCTACAGTAGCTGTAACCACTTTGGGAAAAATAACCTCATTTTTGTCTCAGCTTTGGATCATCTTGTCATCTTAAATCTATGTGACCAGCCTCCACTTTCATTCTAGGTGGCCCTTTTCACTTGTAGCCAAAGAATACAAACTTGTGAAGTTGCAAAGCCATCTACAGCACTCTCTCACTCTTTTCAGATACCAGGCATAGCTCTGTATTTCATCTCAGCTGATTAGCCTCGGCAGGGTTTACACAGCCTCTCTTCCCTGGCTCCTGAAGAAGAACCTTCTCCAATGAGAAAATGCTCTTGCTGTTATAAATGGCAATGCAGATCACGATAAAAACTGATGATGCTTGTTTTGTCTCACTGGGATATTGTTTTCTTCACTTTCTGGTACCCAGCACACCAGGATTTTGGATGAAGCACAATTTATTGAGATTTCTGGCACTGGTATTGCTGAATTATGTTTGATTCAGCTCTTCAGCCACAAAACCTCAGCACTGAAGCACTACACATCAGGCTTCACTGCCTTCCAGTAGGTTTCTCTATTCTTTGTTGTTTCATCTGCAATGCTTCTTGAAAAGCAGCTGTTGTTCAGTCAGTCTGTAAATTATTAGAATCATCTCATTGAAGCAGTTTTTAAGCCATCCTGCTGCAGAGTTGCTTCTTACTTATGTTTTCAAGTGTTCATGCACTTTTAATCAATTCAAGCTTAAAAGTGGGGTCCTGATTCAGGGTCAAATATTTCTGCAACGTGTGTTTCACAGTTACTATTAACAATACTAACTGCCATACTGAAAGAACGCTGCTAAAGGGGAAATGAGTTCCACACTCTGTCCGTATTAGAAAATGGTACCACTCGTTTCCTGTAGATGTGATGATTTTGTAACCAGCATTAAATGGTAGACTTTCTGGAAGGCATAGATTAAAAAAAAGAGGTACTGAAGTGATCTCAAATCTAACAGGAGAGTCTAGAGGGAAACCTTCCCCTCTCTGAGAGAAAACAGATGGAAATCACCCCTGTTTTGAGGGAGAGGGAGAACATGAGGAGAGAGGGGGGTAAAAGAAAGAAGGAAACAGAAGGGAAGAGGAAAGTGAAAGAGCAAAACCAGAAGAAGAAGCTTGCTAACAAAAAATGTGTTTTGGACCAGTTTTTGCAGGGTTACCCTTTGAAGTCAATGAGATTGACCGATCAAGGAGACAGCTATCTACTTCACAGGACCATGACCCAGAAGCTGGCAGCTTAAGAAACCAGAGGTTAAAGGGAAGCAAGCATTTGGATAAGAAGGAGAAGGAACAGCTGTCTCCTACGTGGGAGGCAATCAGCACATAAAAATGTTTGGTTAAGGAGCACGACAGCCGCACCTGGCAGGGGCAGATCCTCCTAATCCCCGCCGGCAGCTGGCCGCCCGCATCGCCCCTGCCCCGGGGATGCCTTGCTGCACTCAGGGCTCCCTGGTGCTGCTGGCCGGGAAATTTAAAAGGCATTTGTGATCCTTCCAGTGGACACAAGGAAAAATTTTCCCCTGCAGTGTGAGACCCTGCAAACTTTCCCTGTCCAGCTGAGCTATTCCTACCAGCTTTCACTACGAGCAGAGACAGTAGGGTTTAGCTTTGTGATACCTTTTGGTAATTACATAAATCGACCATCTAATTTACATCTGTCATAGCCACCCACTATGTGTGCCAGTCTTGGAGATACAATTTGTGAGACTGGAAGGACAAGGCTGCACTCATCATGCAAGTGTCTCCTTCTTCTGGTCATGCCGGTGGTGCATCAGTTGCTTGTGGTGCAGGGCAAAAAATTACATCCACTGTCTAGGCAGCAGTCTTGATTTGCACCACCATAAGGCAGGACCCACTGAATTAGCATGCAAAAATACATAATCATGTGATTTTATATCTTCAGATACCTTATCAGCCTAAGTTTCTCCTATGTTCTTACATACTTAGACACCAGGAGGCAAGGATGGCACCAAAGAGGGACTTGGTGTTAGATAACACTTGTGCTCTCCTGTTGTCCCTGCCTACTTTCTCAGAACAGGAGCTTTCTTCCCAGATACTGCAGGTGATCACATCCACTGCTGTATCCTGGCTCTCTACTCAGCAAACCTGACAAAAACCTGTGTGCTGATCCCAGATTTTCATTGCAGTCTGTATATATTCCACAGATGCACACACAGGATCTCCAGAGCCCTCACTGAGTTTATGTAATGCTTTCCTTCATCACATGCTGAAGCCACAAAAGATGTCTCCCATGGGACATTTACCCTCATGGAGAAAAATGTCAATGAGATTTCATAGAGAAAAGAAAGGGTCTTCTCTGAACCAGCTGAAGCATCCAGAGCAGTCACACCCCAGGCATCAGCAAAAAAAAAAAACCCCAAAAAAACCAAACTACTGTCTGCACAGTTTGTGTTACTTGTAATATATAAGAAGAAACATAATCAAACTTTAATCTTCTTTAGCCCTGGTTGAGCTTAGAGTGTTGTAAGTAGCTAAAGAAAAACTCAGCAAGTCTGATATGGCTGTTACCGAAGAAAAGCCAGTACAGGACCCCATGAACTGTCGAGGCAATTCAGAACCCACAACCAATGCTATCATGCTGGCAGGCAAGTTTTTATGAGGCTGTCACATCTACATCAGTTCAGAAGTGGTGTCAGATATTGCCACAACAAATTCTCTTGTTATAAAAAATAGGGGTGCATCTTTTTATAACATTAATATATAATACATAAAATGGTTGGAATTCATACCAGTTGGCACTCGGTATAAGAGTCTTGTTTTGGCTGATATATACAGCATATCAGGAGAGGAGGAAATTTGCTTTCTCTGCAAACATGATGACTTTCCACAGATCAGAATTCTCCTCCTGTTGAATATTGCGGGGGCTTTTCACAATTGAGCGGAACGAATTTAGGGCTGTAAGTAATTGAGAGTTGGCTGCTTGCATACAGGAAAAAAGGAAGACAAACAAAATGTCACAGTGATTATTTTTATCTCTGCAAAGTGTGTGAAATTAATTTATGAAAGCAACATTTTTGCCCTTTTGAAAGTATACTTACACAAGTTAGAAGTCTGGGTGGTTCTCTCCAGGCTACCAGGAAAGCAAAACATCTACTGTATATCTGCCCTTTAATCTAGGAGATCTTTATTTGCAGATCTGGCTGAGCATCATGTTTCTGTATCTGTGCTTCTGCCAAGTGCAGAACCAGATTTGGTTCTTAGATATACTGATTCAAAGCTGGAGGAATCTCACTGCCTTCAACACACACTGATGAAGAAGAAGAGGAGCAGAGAAGTGGGCATCCCCTCCGTTCCACCCCAACCTTTTCTGTCAGAAGGGATGCCTCTGTCTACATGGAGTTTCACGACTCAGGAATTATTTATTTTAGGTATTATTAGGTATTCTGTCTGTGGTTGGACAGATGGGAAGAAATGAGGTAATTCTCACAGGAGCTGAACCCTGTCACCTTGAACTGGGGCTGATCCCTGGTAAAAGGCAGTTCACTTTACTTGGTCACTCCACTTTGACAAAGCAGTGAAAGCATTGTTGCTCAATACCTCATCAGCCCTGCATGTTACCAGTCATCTCTAAACCACCTTAGCAAGGTCAGTAGGAAGACCTGAAATCCAAGAGTCAAACAAAGTAAAACAAACCTAAGTGGATGATAAGTCAGTCTATATGAGATTGGTTTATGCAAAGGTAAACTGATATTTGTTATACATGTAAGGAAGTGTTATGAAAGCCAGTATTCACAGCATGAAATCCAGAAAAGGCCACAATGGAAAACAGTGAGGAGGCAAGGAGTCTTCTTACTGGGAATGCTGAGGTTCCTTCTATCTTCTTGGAGACTGCCCAAGCTGTTGCTGTTTTAAATACTCCTCCAGGGATTACCCTTAGAATAATGTAGACTTTTTAGGTCAAACAGAAGCAGAACTGTTAGGGGAAAGATTTTAGTTTGGCTGTTTAAATGGCAGATTCTCTGACACAAGGAAGAGGTGGGAGAAGGGGTTACATTTTTAGGTGACACTCACAAAGTTCAGCTCACAAAGAATATAAGATGTGCTCCTCTTGGGAAGAAAAATTAAATTACAGTGCAGTATTATAACCCTCTTCTTCCTCTTTCCCCCATCCCATCTGCTCCTCAGCTTTGCTTATTTCCTTTTGTCGTTAAAATTTTCAGTAATTACTCATTTTTCTCTAGACTTATATGGTTCTTCAACCATATAAGACTTTTTTTTAATTACACCTAACCTGCCCCTAATGCTGTCAGCTACTTATTCGCATCACTTATGAAGGAGTGCTCCAAATTCTGCAAAAATCCCATTGTACATTTTGATTCATTGGTACAGTTGGTGGTGGCTCTAACATTTTTAGCTGATGGGGAATCTTAGCAGAAACTCTTGTAAGAGACAGATATGTGTGTGTGTACATACATTACCAAAGCTTTAAGGAAGCAGTGTCATTAAAAACAAGAATGACATCAAGTATTCATTATCAGTGCAACACTATCAAGGTGAGAATGTTAATTGTTGTAAGATGGAAAATAGAACAACTGGACATTATTTTGTACAGGGTCTTGTAGCTTTCTCCTGACTGCTGCTTTTCAGGCTTGCCCCATCAGTGTGAGCTCAAGGACAGCCAGGAAAACCTCCTTCACTGAGGGCCACTATGTAGGGGCCCTGCATCTCCTCTGCCACAGTGCATGGCCTTTCCTGGTGTGTCACCATGCTGGGTTTGACTTCAGCAGGGCCAGCATCTTGCATAGTACCATGCATAAGGGAAATAAGGCTCAGAAAGGTTTCACTAAAGGCTGTGACATTCTGGTAGTGATGGGCCAACTGTCTTTGTGATAAGAGCACAGATACTTCTCTGTTTAAAAAGTGGGGTAAGGAGCATAAATTGGGCATAAATAAAAAGTAGCATCAGCTGCAGGCAAGGGAAGAAAATGGTTGTCACCAAGGGGCTAGGGAGCAGCCTTAATACCTTGCTAGATCCATGAGCTTCAATTTCAAGCAGTTAGAAACTCAGAGAGATGAGGGTGGGGATGCAGTGGGGACAGATAAGAACTGCTAAACCTGAATAATCTAGGTGGCAAAACCACATTGCTTACACAACAACCTTCAGATCCCCTCCCTCCTTCCTATTAGTACTCTCTCCATGAACAATCCCCTGAGACCAATTCACTGACCACACTCTTATTACGAGTGATTCAGGGTACCAGAAAACAGCACACCAGGAGGTCAGCATTACCATTTATTCATTCCTATGTCACAATACATTCTTGCCCTTAACATTTTAAGAAGGCATGAGGGCAGCTTTACGAGAGTACTGTTCATCTTTTGGGGCTGCTGTTTGGAGAATTGTTCCTGTACCAGCGTAGTAAATTATTTTCACCCCGAGTTTGGTTACATTTTCTAAACCTTTTCCATACCCATTCCACCACCAGTAAAGTCAAATCACCAATACTGGGCCATCTGCTCCGTCTGTAGGCACAAAATGCAGTAAACACATGAAGACTGTAAGGTAAACCCAAGTCCTCATGTGCAAGCTCTGTAAATATTAATTATTACTGTCTTAAAAGATTAACCAAAGAAATGTAATCCAAATGCTAACAGGGACAAATCTGTCAAGGTGTGGAGATTATGCAAAGTTTCCTGAGATTTTTCTGAATATGGCTAAAATATGCAGATTCAGTTTTCTGTCTTAATTAACAAGACTATTGAGCAGTAATATGCAGGAAGGCCTTTCCAGGAACAACCACCAGTTATGGAAGGGCATGTTACTTCAGGGAACCAGATGAGGAAGTTGGGTACTCTGGAAGCACTCCTGCATGTTGTGGCATTTGATCAAAACAGGTTGTAAATGTTCTGCTTCACCAAATAATAGCTTCAACAGAAAGGAATCAAGACAGCAGGAGAGACAACCAGCATATATTTCTCTATTTGTTATTTCTTTTATATATATATATATATATATTATATATTATATATTATTTCTTTCATGTTTATTCTTAAGACCAAGGGGTCAAGAAAGACCTTAAAATAAAATGGACTTAGCAGTATGGTTTCTGAACCATCATTTAGATATTGGCTACCTGTTTTCCAAGTGTATCAGTGAATTCCCCCTTCCTTCAGCCAGAGTTATCTCCAAAAGTTACCAGAGGAGGAGGTGCTGCTTAAATAAGGTAACTTATTTTTAGCAACATTTCCAAATATAACACACCTATTGTCTTAATTGTATTACCACAGGGGCAAATTTGGAATGGGTTGAAAAAGGTTTTGTAGCTCTTGCATGCCAGATTCTCTGCCTTGAGCAGGGAGCAAGTTTAATTTGCTAATTATAACTGAGGGATTATCTAGACACCATGCCCCTTCCAGCCAGAATGGGTACAAAGTCACAGTTTCAATGGGCATGACCTCATCTTGGCTGATGCCACACATTTCTTCCAAGGTGAACCTTTACATTCCTGATTGTGAGCAGTGCATAAACTAGTTTATGCCAATGACATGGAAGTTCTAACAGGGGAAATGTATCAATGTAATAATTATGAGTCATTGCATTCTTAAAAATAATAACTGAAGCTGAAATATAGTACTCACATAGACAATATGTGAGTGAATCTATGTATGATTTTGAGTTTTGTTACTCAAAAAGTGTAGTTTAACTTACCCCACACAGATGATAGAAGCAACCAGCAAGGACTGGTGACACTTCTGACCCTTGGCAAGGTGGATGTGTGGCTGTCATACCCCCACTTTGGTAAGCTCAACTTCAGATGAGGCACACAGTTTTCCACAAAGGGAAGGTTAGTTCCCTTCTGAAAACTGTAGGGAACGTTAGTGCTTAGTTCAATACATGCAAATTATCACCCTTACTAAGATCTCTCTCAAAAGATGCTGAAGAGTTTTGCCCAATGGTAATAATCCTTCTACAGGGACTTAGAAATATCCATCATCACTGAAAGTACATTTAACCGAAACACTGAATGGTTTTTGTTGTAGAAAATGAAGACAATTTTATCAAAGCTACTACAGAATATATGCATGAAGGGGGTGGGGTTTTTTTCTCTGTTTTTTGTTTTGTTTTGCTTTGTTTTGTTTTGTTTTGTTTTGGGGTATTTTTTTATTTTTTGTTTGGGATTTTTTAAGTCGTGTTTGTCTACCTACAGTGGCAACTATTTCCTTTGCAATACATAATGTAATGTGCCGCTGTTGGAGCCTTGGTACTTCAGTTATTTTAGGGCAGTTATGTCAGAATGAAAGGAAAAAACCAGCCTCAGTGCTTTACATTTAAAAACTACTGGCATGACGTGCTAATTCATTAAAAAAAATCTCATTCATCAAAACAATTCATTTTTTGTTTGAACAGGCTGAATAAACAATTTCTTACTGATTTAATCCTGGCAGCCTTTCTAGTGACAAGTGGCTCCAGTTCATGTACAAGCACCACAGTGTCCTTAAGTATCAAGAACAAATTGGGTACATAAAGGACATTTAGTGATCACCTCTGCATGACTGCCCAGCATTCCCACTCGCCTTTTTCTCCCCCTCTTTTAATTATTTTTCTATTGTAGCAAATGCCATTAAAATCTTGAGTTTATCAGAACATTCTGAGAAACATCTGGGTTGGATCCTTTCTTTTCTTTCTCCAGCCAATGATGGGCTGACATGGCACGAATTGTTGTCCTGAATCAGCACTAGATTGTGTACTTTCAAAAAAGGTCACAAAATAATGCTGGAACAGTGAACAGCCACATGGAAATGTGCTTACTGTAGAGCTCATTCTTGTGAAAATAGAGAAAAAGTTACAATATTTTCAATTTGAAATGTATACTTTCATTTTTATTATTACCTCCTTTTTCAATCAGACAGTAAGCATAAAGGCAAAATCTTTGTGTCATGATGAAGCAAATGTGCTAATATCTAACAGCTATATAAGTGTGTGACCAAAAAAAAAAAATTAAAAATACATTAACAACTCGTTCACTTGCCCTGAATTGACCAGGGAGTTGGGCTGGATGATTGTTGTAGATCCTTTCTGACTGAAATGTTCTGTTCTGTTCTATTCTGTTCTATTCTATTCTATTCTATTCTATTCTATTCTATGCTATGTTATGCTATGCTATTTTATGCTATTCTGTTACAAGTCACTTTGCTCTTCTGTGACTCAGGTCCAGTCAATCTGAGATGAAGCTCCTCTCAGACCAAGTGTCTCCTCTGAACTTCAGAATGAGTCCCTCAGTTCGGCAATATTTGGCTGCTCTCCATACCATCTTTTAGAACGGCTTTGCCTTGAAACTGCCAGGAAAAAATGGCACCCTCTTGTACTTGAGTTCTGTTTCTTTTGCTGATATAGCTGTGCTACCATTTTAGCAATGAACATATTTTTTCCTGGTTTTTGTAGGGTCAGGTTCTGAAGAGTGACAGCTTTCATGAACCCAGGTGGTTTTCCCTTTTGTGCAGCAGCCACAGCACCACTAACCCTCAAACTTTACATGTGATGCCCAGTTCTGACTGCAAAATACTCACAGCCTGTTCCACAGTGCCTGGAAGCCAACACAGGGAGAAGCAAGGAGATTTGGTCTGCCTGACTAGTGGTATCCACAAAGACATGGGAGCCAGAAGAGGCCAAAATAGAAAGTCAGCTTATTTCATCTACTGAGAGGCAGGGGAAAAGATGATCTCTTCTTTCATATTCTAGGCTATTTTTCAGACTGCTAACAATAAGATCATCTTTTTTTAATGTTATCAGGTATGCTTTACCAGTAGGAATGACTATAAGAGTTTTTTTATATCCATGCTATTAGTCAGGTTTCATCAGAAGATTCCATGTAGCAGCTTATGAGGACAATGATAGGGAGAGATGTAAACCTCTCAGTGGCACTCAGCACTTAATATTCCCCTCACAGACTAGGAATCAGGACTTTCCCAACCAGAAATGTATCACCTAAAGACGGGTTGCCAACAACTGCAAAAATTAACTTACAATTTAAATCATTTCCCTTCAAAATCATGCGCAGAAGTAGTGTTTTTTTCTAAACCTTCCCCATGTCTCCTTATTACATGTCATCTAAAAACTACCCAACCTTGAGCTGAGCAGTTAGTACTCGTATTAGTCAGTACTTCCAACCATAATTCTTATCTTTATGAAGAAATCCCACTCTCTTTAAATGGAACAAATTGAAAAACTAAGTAACAAAAAGCCCCAAACCTTTTAAAAAGCTCAGCTCTGCCACTCCTGGGCATACTGTAAACTTAGATATCCTCTTCTCATCGTCCAAGTGCATGCAAGGAAAGAAGGGACCTGGCAGTAACTGAGTGATTTACAGAAAATCAAATCATACATGAGAATTCCCAGAGACTTTTAGTTTCATGTGTTCAAAAGAAAGCCCATGTAGGATATTTTGGTGTTTGGCTGATTGGTTTTTTCATGCAAGTCATTTAAAGCTGGTGGTTTGAGCCACTTTTATATTTTAATTAAAGCTTAATGGTGGTGGAAGGCAGGGAGGATTCTGCCAGCCTGACAAAAGTGGCGTGGATAAGTCTGTCTGGGACACAGTCATCACAGCATACAAACTGCGTGGGCTGGGCACACACAGGGAGGTTGTCACCACTATGTGAACATTAATCTCACATGGGGAAAAAGCCCAGGACTCCTTTTGAACTTACAGTCTTCAGTGGCCCCCAAGCAGGAATGTAGCCAGGGGAGAAGAGAATAGCAAAGTGGCTGAGGCAGAGGGGGAAATGGAGCCAAGCAGTCCAAGTTTGTACACCCAGGAAGGAAACACATGAGCTTCAGATCTCAATACCTTGCAGATTCATGGCAAAAACCCCATATTTTCAGGGAATATTAATGGAGGACTGGCTGCAGCACTCTAAACCCTTAAGAAAATGAAATGTTAGGAGAGAGATTTGACCAGTCTGATTCCAGACACCTCTCTCTTTAGTGTCCCCAGCAAGAGGATGAAGACATTGCACCATTCAGAGAATCTGCAAGCAGAAGGTAAGCAAGGTTTTGGAGTATTAAAAGGATATTTCTAAGGCATCCAGAGTGCTTTCACCATTTCAGAATTGAAAAGTGTCTCCCCCAGCTGGGTGGGATAATGTTCACATTCCTGTGTTTCCCCATCTCTTTCCTCTCTTACTTTCCTCCTCCTCAGAAGCTCAGTTCCCTCTTATCTTACTGAAAGCCAGCTTTGCACGCATTTTTTTCTTCCTTTTTGCATCTTTTTGTCCTCCTTTTCTATTACTCTCAAGCTTTCCCTTCAGCTCCAGCTTGCTTCCTGTCCCACATCACTTTCCCCCATCTGCCACATCCTCCACACAGTCCCCAGCTCCTTCTGCTGCTGTGGGACCAAGCAGTGCTGGAAAAGTCCTCCTCTGCCTTGGGAGGAAGTGGCAGGTTTAGGAGGGCTAGTGAGCCCTGGAGAAATTTACAGCAGCAACTCCTGCATGCCTGCCTGTGGGTGCAGAGAGACACAGCACCATAAATCTGCACTCCCTCTGGATCTGGAAGATTTTGTTGGAGTAATCTTGGGAGAAATTATTTGCTTAGAAAACATCTGTTGCCATACGATATCAGAATAGAGCAGGGAAAAGGGAAGCTCCTCACCTCAAATTGTGTCACTTTAAAAGCCACCACTCCCAGTTTTTGCAGCAAAACAAAGAAAGTCTTGTTGGGGCAGTGGGCACCACTTCCCCTGCAGCTGGTGCTGGAGGTGGAATAGCTTTCCTTGCCAGTTGTGGGCTACTTCACAGATGTCCTTTTGTTCCCCTTTCACACTAGCCACAATTTCCTCTTAAACTTTAATCCTCTCTCCGTTTCTAATGTATGCAAATATATGCCAAAAATCAAGTCAGAGTTTCAAGACAGTGCAAGTTATTGGAGTGGGGGTGGGAGGGAGGGAGGGAGACAAGGAGGCAGTGGAATTTCTTTGTTAGTATAAATGTTTCAAGGATCAAAATAGTTTAGAAAAATATCTGAAAGCAAAGAGTGAAGTGTCTTTATTATCCATGCTAACCTGTGGGAAAAGGGAACAGCTGAATTTTCTGTTCTGCACAGTTTACATGAAAAGGGCTCACAGAGCAAAGAAGAAAACGTCTGCTTGTCCTGCCCATATGCCAGGTTTCAGCCGATGTGCTGATGGAGGAGACACTTTCCCTCTCCTGGGATTACTCAGGACTCCCATTTTGGCTTCTCCTAGGTCCAAACCAGCAGCAAGCTGCAATTCCCATGGCTGCTCAAGTTCCATGAGCAACTGCTTGGAGGACTAGTTCTCAAAAAAGGCAGATACAATGATCATCTCCAGAAACAGATGAAGATCATAGAGAAATGCCTGAAACATAAACAAAAAAACCAAAAAAAAATCCAAAGCAAAAAACAAACCAAAAAAGAAAAAAAAATCAAAAGTAAAACAAACAAAAACGCAAACAAACAAACAAACAAACAAACCCAAAAACAAAAACAAAAACCAACCAATGAACAAACAAAAGATAGATGCCCTAATTGCAATTTAAGTTGGTAAATCTCTTTCTGGTGGCATGTCCAAGGGTCAGGCCAGTGATGGGAAAGCAGGTCAGGAGAAGAGGAACTGGTTTCATTGCTGACTCCCATTACTCCAGCTAATAATGTGCCTTCTCATTTCTCAGCATGTAAAAAAAGGCTTTGGATGCTGGAAACTGTGAATTACTTGAAGATCTATTAAAAAAAACCCAGAAAATATTAATTTTAGCAGCCATGAGAAAAAGTTTATATTGGGTGTCCACAACATTTATCTTTCCACTTTCTGAATGGAAACTGTTTCCTAATGACCCAAACTCAGTGCCACCCTAACTGGGTACAAAGCAGTTGCATTCCATGAATTTCTGTCCCCTCATCTTTGTGTAGTGTCAGTTTTCCTCACAAAATAGAAAACTAAAATAACTGCTGATATTTGAGTTCTTGGAAAGGAAGCTTACTGTGCAGTTCACATGCATCTACTCTTTTCTTTGTCTCCTCATTTCCTTTTAATGACACCTACTTCTCTCTGTCCTCCACACCTCCCTCTCACCTCCTTCTGTTCAACATCCTCATCTCCACTTCTGCCATCAATCACGTTCTACTGTCTACCAGTCTTCCTCTTTCCCTCAGTCCCCTAAGGGACTGTGAATCCCCATGTTTGTGAATATCATGTCAAAAAGAAGCCCAAAACAAACCAGTGCCACCTAACTTGTAATTTTGAAAACCTCACTAGTAACCTCTTGATAGAAAGGGACATTTTAGTCACAGAAATGTTGAGTTCTACTAGAGAATAGGGAAAAAGAGGGGGAGATGAAAAGCATGGTTTAAAATGGTTGTTTTTTCGTTCAAACTGAAAAACATACACTAGGAGATCTTCTCTTTGAGTTACTTGTCCAGAGCTCAGACAGGAGTTTTCTTTAAGAAATGGTGCATAACTTTATGGAGAAATGCAGCCAAGCCACAGTGTTGTTGGGGCCTCACTGTCTGCTAGGTGTCCCCCTGAAGTTCCATCACATGTAGGTCTGCAGTGGTCCTCTCTTGTTCCTCTCCTGTTGCTCCCTGGGGCTGTTGAAGCTGGAGCACCCATGAACACCCACGGGGAGCAGCCTGGGAGCACTGGTTCGGGCTCCGTGGGCTGACACAGCAGCCGCCACTGCCATGAGACATTTAAGGGGCTGTGGGCACAGAGCACGTGTTCTTGCTGGCCAAAGGAAACCTGAAGCCTGCTGGCCAGGATCTCTCTTACTAATCTCCTTTTAACAAATTTATGGATAGCAATCTTCTGGAGGTTTTCACTAGATTCATCTATTAACTTGTGCAGCTATCCATTTTAATGCAAGAATCTCGATTACATTAAGACTTTTATGTAGGTGCATCAGATGATATCCTAATGACTCAGCATTAGGTCATTCATCATGAATGCTTCAATGACATAACTGGTGCTATCGTTTCTCCTGTTCAGAAATGGAGAAATAAGTGTGGAAGGTTAAATTTGTTGCCTGATTTAATCACCCATAGGAAGTTTCTGACAGGGCCTGAAGTAAGAGACAGCTCTATTAATTGCTCTGTCACCTCTTTCATGAATCCATTCTGACTTAGAAAAAAAGCACAGCCAAATTTCATGGAAGTAAAAATAAAATGATACTTTTTTTAAAAAAAGGTACAGAGATTAAGTGCTTCAGATAATAACAAAGGGGAAAGGGTCTGAGCCTAACTGTGAGTGTCATATTTGGTGTAAAAACCAACATATAAAAAAAGCCAACATAATCTTCTTCAAATATGTTGTGTCTATAGGTATCAATGTGCTGGTAGGTAAGACCTCTCCAATATCACACACTGTAGCTTCTGATTTGGGTCACTCACTCGTTCTTGAGTGACCTGAGCTTGTAAGAAGATACTTTTTTGGTAGGCCAGGCTAGGAAGACAGGCAGGGTTGCTGTTTTGGGTGTTCCTGACTCCTGCTCTGATGTTCCCCATACCTCCTTATGGGCTAATGCCTTTCAGAACAATTGTGGTCTTGTAAAAATCATCCTCGCTCTATTTGGGAAGGAAAACCATGTATCTAAGGCTTCCATAAAAAATCCCATACACGAATTTACTGAAGGCTTGGTACCTGCGAGGTGCACTTTGAGTTATATTTGTATTTAAAGGCCACACGTAAAGCCAAGGATCAGCAAAAAATATTCTCATCTTGAAACTCACTCCTGACAAACTTCAGACTCCTGAGTGAGATTTCTAATGCTGGTACAAAGAGCTCATGAGCCCAGCTCTTTGTTGGAAGACCAACTCCAGAGCCCTCCTGCCTAAACCTCAGTAAGCATCTCTGAAGAAACAAAGGTGGGGGAATAGATCTTGATGATATTCTTGAAGGTCAGATGAGCGGTTTCTAAGGTAGCTGTGTCATGGTGCTTAAGATCAGTTACCTGCACCTTTTAGTGGTGCTCCTTGTTAGCCATGGATATGTTCTGCAGTTCAGAAAGAAGTTACTACAGATGGACTTATGCATACATGTGGAGCAAGGTACAGAGTTCAAACTATAGGCACAGTATACATGCATGCCTGCTGTTCCAAAAGTTTTGTCACTTGACCCACACAGAATATTTTTAAACTTTAGTTTTTGGCTGATAAGTATTTCAATTTTGGTTTTTTGCTGAGAGAACCTCTTTTTTTTATTTTATTTTTCAGCAGGAAGGCAAATCATCTTTGAATACTGCCAAATATAACAAACATCTACAGATGGGTTGGTCTGCAGCTGGAGGCTTTAACTTCGTAGTATTTATTTGAAATATGAAAGCCAGCAGAGCAAGGCTAAAACATAGTGGGCACAATTCACAGTGTTTTGGCTCTTGAGCAAATAGCAGTTGAACTTAGAGGTTGGGGTTTTTTTCTTGCTGAAATGGAATTTATGCAGATGTGCTTTGCACTAAATTCATTAACAATTACATCCTGGTGCGGTTTTCACATTTTTGTAAGGGATCTGCATAAGCACTAATTAGATCTAAAACAATGTTACTGTGCAAATTACAGTGCTGATTGTTCAAGTCGCCTTACATTCTGCATCTGCTTTGCGACGATGATAACATAGGTGCACGCAGTACAAATGCCAGCTTTTTATATTTAGTACGACTATTTATTTAAAAGACAGCATTGAACAGATAATGCTGCAGTTTAAATATCTCGGAGATGCTTTTAGGTAATATTGTAAAGTAAAATAAATACTAATGCTAATAAGTTGCATAAACTAATTGCCATTTCATTAGCCATGAGTGATCTTCTCTGAGGCAAATCCACATTCCATTTGGCAACAAGTACCAACTGGGTATAGCTAAATGAAAGGAGTGCTTTGCAAAGACTGCATTTGTACTTGAATGGGAGGAGGACAAGAGTGAACATCTCAGTTCTACTGCTTCAAGTCATGGAAGTGAAATCTCTGACTCACTTATTCAGCTTCAGTTCCAGATAACACGGGGCAGTGAAAGTCTACCAGGAATGCAATCTGTTTTTAAGGAAACACTAGCACTTCAGTATGTTGGTCCCCACTCCACCTGTAATGCCCCCAAGTGTGATAAGGCAGCATTAAGCTGTAAAGCCACTTCAAAGATAAAGCTTTAAATTCAGTCATTATGCTGCTCTCTTTATTAATTTTAGCGCAAGCTGAAAAAGTGGTATGATAGGATGGGGTTTGAGGTGTCATGATGACATTCATGTATGCAATGATTGTGATACTGTCTAGCCAAAATCACTTTCAGGAGGAGTCCTCTAAGGTTGTCATGCATTGGAAGGGGCTGCTCAGGGAAGTGGTTGGATCCCTGGAGGTATTTAAAGATGTGTAGCTGTGGCAGCTGGGGACATGGTTTAGTGGTGGAGCTGGCAGCCTTGGGCTGATGTTTGGTCTTGTAGATTTTAAGGGTCCTTTTCAAATCTCAGTAATTCTGTGATTCTGTCATAAAGATCTAGCCTCCCAGGCAGCTATACATTCCCTGAGAGTACTAACCGAGCAAACAGATGTGCCAGCAGTGTCCTGGTATGCCTGTCTCTCCCAGCCTTCCTCACAGGTGGAAGCAGTGCCACAAGAACAGCGCAAGTGTGTGAACTCAAAGGCACTATACTCACATTCACTGCCCTAACAATAATTTCCTGCAAGAGCAAGAGCTCTTCCCTGATCAGTTAAAGCCTTTGGGAGGGGCAGGGTAATCTGCAAGAAATTTCCCAGTTTATGTCCCATACAAAAGAAGCCAGGAAGGAGCCATGGTTTAGGAGAAGCAAGGGTTTCCCATCACAGCTACTAGACCATGAAGCATGTCTCTTCTTACCAGGTTTTCTACAGCTCTGAAGGGAAAATAGGGTGAGTGGAAAACATGAGGGTTTACCTTTTACAGTAAATACTGGAGGGATGTGTGCAGACCAAAAGAATTACCAGAGGGACTAAGGCAGGAGCTATGCCTTACCCTGGGACATCCACAGGCTAGAGCTGGAAGTAACACATCCGCCGATGCCTAACAAAATGCTTGAATAAAACATTTAATTTTCATCTAACTTGTAGATTTATGCACTTCATATCAGGAATGACAAAGTAGAATAGGACCCTTCTGCCTGGAAAAGAAAGGGAGATTACAAGAGTAAAGAAAAAGAAAGAATGGTATAAACAGGGTGAATACGGATGGATTGTTTAAAGTCTCTTTTGAAACTACACTGTTACATGGCAGGTCAAAATTACGTGAAAGATTCTCCACCATGACACATAGCATGTGGTTTAGCTAGAGATGGTCTGCCTCAGGAGGCTAAAAGTTTATGCAGGCTTAAGAAGAAACTGGAAAAAATCCTAGAGTAAAAAAGCCACTGAAGACTCCAAGATACCACCTTTGGCTCAGAAGATCATTGAGCTGCAAATTGCTGGAGGCTGTGTGACTGTTACAGGGAGATGTCTCACCACCTGCTTCTCTTGCTCTTATAGTCTTCCTACAACAAATTTTTGTCACTGCTCAGTGCAGAATATTTACTGAGATGGACACTTGATCTGACACAGCATGGCTCTTCTCAGGTCCATCACACCCTCTGTCAACCACTGAACTTATACTACTGAACTTCAAACTGTGTGTGGTGACTCCTGTCCCACCTCCCCAGACACGTACTTTAGGCATAAAAACCAGGCATTGTGTTGAACATACTGTGGAGAGGATTCATGCTAGCCTATTCCAAATACTTCTGCAAGATCTACGTTGCTTAGCAGCTATTCTCTGCTTCGTTTCCCTTATGGAAACGGCAAGATGGGATGTCCTGTCCTGGACCCCAAGTTGGGCTGTGGACCACAGGTCTAATGAAGAGGCTTAAGGGGAATACCTCCCTCTTTACTGATTAGAAAATTTGGGGAGATATTTTTATTAAATTAAAATTAGTATTAATGGATAGCCCTCTGTCTTATATTTATAACTGCCCTAAATGCCTGGATCCTGCAGGCTTTCATGAGCAGGGCTATCAACATGCCTAATCTCCTTGGGCTTAGGCCCTGCAATCACATCCAAATCTTATATGTATTTTTGACATAAAAGAAGTTGGAGTAATATTAAAAATAAAATTATATATAGGGCTCTGCTTAAATGGCAGGGACTTTTCTGCCTATTTTATAAAAATGCAGTAGTCTCCTAAATTTAATTAAGCCAGTCTGAGGACATGATGAAAGGGTTCTTTAACATAAAAGACTTTGAAGTTTCTAGAAAAGAGTGAGGTATATAACTCTGAATAAGGGAATCCCATAAGATTTCTCTGTGCTGAAATTAAAGTGCAAGCTCTTACCTCAAGGATGCTATTTCCATCATCTCCAGGGTATTATTAGCTTTCGCAGCACATGCCACTGTGAGTTACACAGCATTTCCCACACAGGCCGAAAGGACAGAGAAAGAAAGAAAGGAAGAGGATGCAAATAATCCATAGGAATATGTTGATGTAAAGGCTGGGGTTATGTGCATCACGGTCTCTCTACCCATGCACTGGAAGACATTTTTACTGTGTGGTCTCACCTCCTACCTTAAACACAGGCCAGCTATTCTTTCCTTCATTTCACAATTCACACTAGGTCAGCTCTAGCAGGGAGATGAATTCTGGTTTCTCACATGTCACATTTAGCCACTTTTTCAAGTTCTGAGGTTCCAGCAGCTGTTTTCCTTTAATCAAGAAGATACTCAGGAGTCTGATTTCTCCAGTACGTTATTGATGCATTGCCAAATACTTGAGGAATCTGTCACTTAATTCTCTGTCAGATCCTCTTCAGTAGCTGCCCTACATAAAATACATTAGTTGCTTCCCTAAGTAGTATTTATCTGATAAGGTAACTGAAAGTTTGTGGTCTAAATCTGCATGATGACATGTGCTCTTGTCTTCTTTTTGGTTTTCCTATTTTAAACCCTCCTGCTTACATAATGAAATTGCATCCTTCACACAATTTTTGGTACTAACCCCATGCAAATCTATGGGTTTGGCTCGCTGGGGAGGAGAACTGAAGCTGGTGGCAGTTTGGTCCTTTGTCGTACTTTCTGATTGCTGGTATCACACCTTGACAAACCTGGAAGGTGAGAAGCAGATTCTTCCCTACTACATGGTGCACATTTGTGCTCCAAGACTCCCACAGTTGCTCCTGACTTGCTTTATGTAAAACTTACCAATTTCTGGGGGATTATCCTAGCTCAAGAAATCTTGAGACCTAATTATTGTAACAGCATTGGGGTGCTTTCACCGACTCCCTGGAAAAATCCAGTTATTACCATCAAGCAGCAACAGCGTGCACATATTGCAAGGTGGCAGAACTCTTGTGTCATGAATGTAATACAGAAACATTTTCCTCCAGCTCAGACACATTCTGTCAGAGCATCCTCGACGCATCTCTCCCGAGGAGTCAGATCTGACACTTGGGATGGCTGGCTGTCTACTCATCCACCCACTTCTTCTCAGGGTTTCTCTTTGCCTAGCAGGAGTGGGTACAGGGTTCACCGAGAACCCTGAAAGTAGGCTATTAAGTGACCTAGATTATTGCGGGGGGTGCTATTTCTGTGCTTCCCGGCCTGTGTGCTTATGTTAGTCCCTTTGTCTCTGGGGCAGTCTCTACCTAGCAGGAAATCTGGTAGGGCAGTGGAAGATGTGTTAGGGAGAGCAGTCTGTCTGGAGAGAGGAGAGAAGATAATGGTGAATAAAAATAATGGACCCGAGGAATAACTGAAATACAAAAAATGCAGTTGAAATCCAATCCTTTCTTATGTTTGTGGCTTAACATGTGTCAGTTGGCACATTAACAGTAGCATATGGGTTGCTCTGATGTGAGTTACTGCATACAGTATGTTATGTTCAGGTCTAAAATGTGTAATTCTTTTGGATTAGTGTTGGCAGATTTCAGTGTGCAGCGTACAGTAAATGTTCATAAATTAAATATATTTATAAGCTTTTCTGTGGAGCTCATTGCTGTCTGATCTGAGAACCTCCCAAGCAGCTCTGCAGAGCACAGCATTGGTAAATGGAGCCTCCTTTACCAAGGTCAGGGATGCTACAGGGTGTCTGCTGAGGGCAGAGCCTAGACCACATCCTGAGTCCTAGCCTACGACTGGATCTTTCTTCTTGAGGTTCCAATAGGGAAACACCCATATCACTGAAGAACACACAGGTTTGCTGGTGAGCTGGTGGCAGGTAAAGCAGACTTAGTGCTGTCCAGCATGCCCTTCCTCTTTGCACAAATTGAAGCAGAGTACCTTCCAGGTCATTTCCTTGCAGCTTATCTTGCCATTGCCACAAAACCCAGTCTGAACACAGAGAATGCTGTCTGAGACTGTCAACTTCTGTGGAGCACATCAAAAAATTATCACATTCCACGTGAGCTCTGTCCAGCAGGACAGGAATCGTTGCTCCAGAAGTGAGGTGGCTGGGCTAGGTCTTGCTTTCTGGCTCCCACACCTGTGAGGGCTGGCAGATGGCAGGGTTGGGCTGCAGACACCCACCCTGGCTGAGTAAGGTCTTGAAGAAAGAAACAGCAACATTCCAGCATCTAATGTTTTTTAAATAAAGGAACAGAAGTAAATTCTGTATTTCTTTAGAGCTGATTCCAGTAGAGTCTCTTTGTTCATTCCTTTCCCTGATATTATTAGTAGCCCCATGTTCTTGGCAAAGTGGGAAGGTTCTGGCTGTGGTCAGTTCCCAGAGGTCTTTGTCCATCATCAGGAAAACAAAATCCTTGGCAGAGAATATCTTGAATGCACGACACTATTGCTCAGCCTTGAGAAATGATTGTTCATTGGGTTGGGGCAAGGAATAATTTTTAGAGATGGGCTCAATGTTTTTTCAACCTCTTGCTAAAATCAGTCAATTTGACTTTTGCACTTGGAAAAAGGATGTAACTTCTTGTAAAGCTGGCTGCTAATAAGGACTGACACACAATAAACCTCTGCATCATAGTATTTCTAGCATTTTATGATGACTAGAGATGAAATAAGACCAACCAGTGGAAAAAAGGCTGAAAATCATTTTTGTTAGCAAGAAAATACAATCTAATAATGAAAAGCAACCACACAAATATGCACAAAGTACTAAAATCAATCATTTTGTCCTGGCTCTGAGCCACAGTCCAGCCTCTCCACTAAGAGCTGCCCTGATGGACATGAGCCCCCTGGTCATACAGGGGACCTGGAAGATGTCCCCACCTGTCCTGGAGCCAGGTGCCTTAGCCCAGGACAGTGCCAGTGTCTGAGGAGAGTAAGCAAAGAGAGGAAATGGTAAATGTGGGCAGCTGGGCCCTGCTGTACTCCGGGGCTGCAAGTGGCCTCCTGAGAGTGGCCCAGGCGAGGCTGTGGCTGATCAGGCATATGCCCATTTCCACGACCCTCAGGACTCAGAGCAGTGCAGCATTCAGCCATCCCTCTGCATCCTCAGCTGCATCTATGGAGCAAGGACAGCCCTGTGGCAGCTGTGGTAAACATACAAAACAAAATGAGGGAAAAAAAATACCCCACCCAATAAATCAGTTTTTGAAAATGTGCTGTGTAACCAATATTGTCAGTACTAAATTTAAATCCACTACATCAGGTATGAAGATGGCAGTGGATAAGGTTATGCAACTTGATAGTCTGCTTGCTTTCCTCCAGTACTCTGGTTTTTGGCAGAGTTTGTTTATATTTTTACAGCGACGAAATGCACACTTTTTCTTCTGAATCCCCCCTGTACCTGTTCATCCTCAAAGCCTCACTGTGACTGTCTTAACAGCTTTGAAAACAGGTTTCTCACTTCAGGTTCTTCTATTTATCTCAAAAAAAAACCAAAAAAACAAAAAACCAAAAAAAAAAAAAAAAAAAAAAAAAACCAACACAAACCCAAAACAAAAACTCAAAAAAAACCCCCAACCCAGCAATGAGTTTTTGACAATGAAATGTGTGTTTTCTTGGGAATTTTTAAGAAGGAAAAAGACAATCCCTTTTGTTAATATTAGCAGTCCATAACTAAAACCTACTTATCCATACAAAGTCAGACAATTATGCAGTCAATGACTGACATAAATAGTGTGGACAGGGCTAGTTTTTAAACCTGTGGCCCACCACCTAGGTTTCAATCCCCTTTAAACAGGAACCAAGCTGGAGTATCTCAAAAAAAGTGTGTGTGATTGAAGGGGAGAAGAATTATTACCCCAAAACAGCCAAGTAAAAGAATAAGGTGTACCTGCAGAGCATATGCTGCACTGCATGGCATAAGATGGCTTTGTTAAACAGGGAGTCAACTCCAGCTTTTCTTCTTCCTCAAAGGGATGGAGAAGGAGGGTGAAGTGAAAGTGACTGGGAAGATGTGGGAAGCACGTCTGTGGGGCAGCTTGGCTCCCTGCCTGGACACAGGGAAAATGTCAAACCCCCTGGGCTGAGGAAGCTTTTGTTTGTTATGGGTTTTGCTTGTTTTACCTAGTTTTAATTGCAAAAGGTCTCCCCAGGCAAACATACCTTCCTGCCTGCTGATGTGGTTTGTTCCTGCTTGGTTATCTCCTCATCCAACACCTGCTGTATCCTCAGCAGTGGGTGGAAGCCAGTGGGCACAGAGGAAGCAGCTCAGCACCTCCTTCAGAGCCAGGATGCACAGAGTTATCTGGAAACAGGCAGCCTTTGCTTCCTGATAGTTATTCTTGCTACTGCTCATTGCTGTGTGGACTTAAGTGACACTGACCAGCCCCTGACAGACACCCAAAGCAGCAAGGGACCTTTGTAGAGGAAGTGCAAGCACAGTGGGTTGCCACCTCCTCTCAATCTCTGGTTTTCTCCTGTCTCCAGCTGAGGCTTCGCTTGCCCCCCTCTGCTGACATTCACTAAGTTCAGCTCTTCCATCCTATGTGGAAGTCTTCAAGGCCAGGTTGGATGGGCTCTAAGGAACCTGGTCTCGTGGAAGGTGTCCCTGCCCATGGCAGAGTGACTGGAGCTAGGTGATCTTTAGGGCCCATTCCAACCCAAGCCATTCTGTGATGCTGTGATGATCGTTTCTCACTGGATGTGAATGGATTGGGCTCACGAGACACAGGGCTAACATGAGCAGCCATATAAACTGCATTTGGGTGAATCTTACCTGCCTATTGGGAGTCTGGTGACTACAGCACTAGATGCCTTGCACTTCACCCCTTAGCTCTGGGGAGGAGCTGCAAAAACAGCGCCCAAAAGCCTCTGCACCTCTACAAACCCAATTTTGAACTGGTGTTGTGTAAAGGGCAACACCAACAACCAACACCAACAACCACAGTCTGCTCCCACATTTGCCTGAGAGCACCCGTTTCTTGCAGTGGCATCACTTCCTCAGTGTTAGATATGACTTCATGTTGTGACACAGGAGCAAAACATCCCAGTGACACCAAGCCCAGGACAGGGCAGATAAACTGTTGGTGGCTCTGCAGTAAGTTCCTGTAACCCTATGTACGTCACTGAGGCTAAACAGCAAAGAGCTCATAAGCCAGAGAAGAAGTTACAACTGCTAACAGGCTTGAAAAGCTTAATTTTGGAGGAAATATTAAAGAGAAAAGTAGAAAACTCCTATCAGTCAATTAAATTTAGGACATAAACCTGCTAATGTTTGAAAATATATATGGGTAAGAGAAAAAAGAAAAGGGACTCTTGATCCAGCAAGCCTCAGACTAGTGTTATGACACTAACAGAAAGCAGTATTTTCACAGAAAAATTGACAATCCCCTTGTTATTTTTACTTATGAAATCACCCAACAAAGATCCAGCAACTTAGAGTGGACAAAGCACTCAAAATGGAGCAATCCTCCATCTGCAGTAAGAGGGTTGGGAGGATTGAATACAGCTCTATTTCATTACTCAAATAGTTGAAAAACAAACTGAGTTATTGCTAAATTATTTGAACAATAATACTCCATTTCCACTACTTTTTACTTCTCAGAAACTTCTGCTCTGGATTGAAACCTGTGATGATTACTAAACCAAAACAACTTGTTTGTTTGTCTGAAACCTGAGCAAACCTTCCTTTTTGTCAGTCAAAAGAACTGGAGGAAAATAGGCACTTTTGCTGGTACACATATAACTGCACCCACGCCAAAAGTGGTCAAAATGACAAGCAAAAATGTCTTCTGATGTGCAAGCATAGCAGGATTTTTGGTGGGGTGTGTCTCTTAGACAGAAGAAAGTGTTGGGTGCCTGATAAGAACACAGATGTTTCATCAGGTGCACTTGCAAGACATTAAAGCAGAGCCAAGAGATTTGTGTGGATATATTGAGGGAAAAAAAAAAAAGAATGACCATTTTAAGGGGATGATTTCTCATACGTGAGAGAGTGGGTAGCACTGACACAGCAGACTGGAGTGTCAGCAAAGCTCATGAAGCACATGTGTGTTCATGGGCAAATTTACAGGGCAGAATAAGCATTTGTGGATGAGGATGCAAAACATACAGCTATTGCTTATGGTATCATGGTTTCAGGATTTTAGCCTCTAAGAAAGACCTTAAGTATGGCTGCATTTCCCCCCCTCCCTTCCCTTGAAAGAAGGGAAGAAACTTGGGTCAATTCGTGATGAGGTAAGGGAACAGATTAAGTCTGCAGTGGGTTTTCTCTCCCCTCCTTTTCTCCTGAGTGGCATAAAAAGGAGCCTCCATATTCCTCTCCCACATGCTGTCCTGAATTTCTCTCCTTTCCTCAACACTTAACTTTTTCTTGGAATGCCTTTACGTGCCAGATGACAGCAAGTTACTGTGCTAATTGCTTTATTCTTCAATAAGGACATTTACTATACCAAACTCCTACAATACTTATGTGTAAATTAGAATTTGGCCTTGGAACAGCCCTCTTTCAACAATTAAAAAGCTTTCTTGAATGGATAGCTTTATAGATTAAAAAGGCTTTGTCTTGGATAGATTTATTTTTTCTTTTTCTTTCTTTTTTTTCAGCATTAAGGGTGCCCTGTTTTCACCCCTACCAGCCAAGAGAAGACTAATAAGTCTGACAAAATTGCTCTTGTTTATGAATAAATCTGAATCCAGATCTATTCCATAGATGTGGAATTATGGAGCCTGAGTACAAATTCCCTTCTTTAAATCACAGTGATTTTCAAATATATAAACTGAAGTTTAGACAAATATTTATCAACCTGTCAGCTATTCTGATCAGGGTTGCAGCTGCAGGGGAGCACTGAGAGCCATGGGGAATAAAAGAGGAACTTACCACTTAGTTCTTTTTGCCCAGAGAAGAAATGATAATTTTAGTTATACTTTGCTCGCTTACAACAATAAAAACAAAACGAAGCCACAGAAGAAAACTGTCATGTTACACCCCTTCCATCTGGCCTGTGCTACACACCCACATATCCCGTCATTCTACAAATTAATCTTTCACACATTTTTAACAAAAAAAAGTGTTAATGTTATAGAAGAGAAAATAAGGTAAACACAGAGCTGTGTAAAAATACATTAACATTAAAATATGGTGGCAGTTATGGATTTTCTTAATTGAATAGGAGAGTAAATATTCACATCAAATCAATGCCAATGGCATGCAAATTAAAGCTACATTAGGGCAGCCTTGATATAGGCATTACCATTTTTGACACTTCTGTGATTTAAAATAATGTGCAGACTTTATTCGATAATTTTTTCCTCCCTTTTTTTTGTTATTTTTGAGTGGGTAATTTGCCATTACAGAGCAAAATCCTTCTCCTGTGCCCTCTTATGTTACACTATCTTATTTTCTTCTCCTGCCTGGATGGTCCTGTGAACACCAGCTCAATTTAATTTAGGGTTAATATTGAAGCCTTCCCATAGCAGGACAGACCTCTTCGAGCAGCTGCCCCCAGGCCATATCTGACCCCCACCACAAGCCAATAACCTGTTGCAGCAGTCTGAGGAAAGGAGCCTTTGATTCACTGTGCCAGCTCCCACAGGCATCCCCCTTTCCTAGCTCTGCACCTAACTCTCCCCCAAGATTTTTTCTTCTGTGGTCTGATTAAAAATTGCTTAAAAAAGAAAAAGGACCACAGAAGTGAGGCCCCTAGCACCTCAAAAAAGGAGAGACCTCTCAAGGGTTCTTAGAAGCTCTGTGGCTCTAGAGGTGAAAGCAGGAAGTACGAAACTTGCTGCCTGGCACAAAAATAAACTCCAGTGTGCAGGGAAGGGGGATCGATGGAGCTGTGTGGGGCAGAGGAAGGAGCACACGGTGGGTGTGATGCCAGCAGCTGGGGAGCAGAAGTGTACCGTGCTGTGGACTGAGCAGATATTTCCTCCTGCATGACCAGAGGGAACGGCCCTGCCCCGTGAGGCAGCAGCAGTGTCAGACATGTGCAGCCTGCACTCCCTTAGCACTTCGCTTTATTTGGAAGCTTCTCTCTTCCCTGGCACTTTTTCAGTCCTCGTCAATCACTAATGTTTTCTGCATGCTGTCTCCAGATTTTATGAAGATGGGTCCCCAGTCACACCACGGTGCCCCCAGAAGAAGTTACAAGCACAGGCCAGCTCACACAGCGGGAGCCAGCACAAAGTGCTCTCCTCCTCCTCCTCAGCAGGGCAGGAGAGGGGTCTGATGCACCGGAGGGAGGGAGTGCAGGAGGAAAATAAAGAGCACTGCTATGACCCCACTTTGACTGTCCATCCTCAATCCATACTGACTCAGGAGGGGACTCACTTCTTTTACAGTGTACGCATCCAGCAAAAAGATTAAAAAAAACTCGATGGAAAGAAAAATTTGAATGCTTCTAAGCACAAAGTCCCAGTAAAAAGAGTTTGTGCTGGAATTTGTGGGACTCAATCCTATTCAAAGGTAAGAGCCAACATTCAAGTTCTCTTTCTGGTCTTCAACACGTCCCAGGAAAACCAGGTACCAGTCATTTTGCTGGGTCACACTACCAGTGTTACCTGTATGTCTCCAAAGTTGCCCATCAGACTCTATGCAAAAGTGGTTGCAGTAAGGATAAACCTGCCACAGCTTAGGAGGTTTTAGCACAAAATAGTCTGTGAACCTTTGCTTCAGAGGGCATCCACTAAAACTGACCAGCAAGATTAGGACAGAGGAGTCTGTGAGAGCCCTTTTCTGCTCTGTTCTTGCGAGCCCTACCTCATCCACCAGTGCTGATGTGACTGGAGAGCAGGGGCACAGGGGCTGTAAGGACATGTTTTCAGTTTCAGTGGGCATCTTGTACGAAAGCAGAGAGCTCTGAGGGTTATCTCAAAGCTTCTCACAGGCACTGAAGACTGCATTTATACACATAAACCAATTTCCTCCCCTTTATTGCCTAATTTCTTCTAATCTTAGGTTTACCTCTGACTCCCATTTTCCTTTTCTTTCCTCTCAACTATCTTTCCACTTGCCTCCTCTATCTTACATTTTTTCTTACCTATATATTTCTAAGCAGCTATGGAGGAGCATGTTTGGGGGTTTTCTTTTTTGTTCTTCTTTTGTTACAGGCAAATAAGAGGACTTCAGAGTTAGGACACCAGGCTGCTGAGTTCTTATAGCAGCCTGACTCTTATTCACCGCCTGAAAAAAAAAATCCACCTCATGGTCCCATTTCTGCTTTTTAATCTGAAAAGCTGAGGGGATAAATGCCAATTTCAAAGACAGTTGGCTGTAATAGTTAATGTTTGTGCAACACTTCGCATGTCTAACCATTGTATCCAAGCTTCACCACCAGAAAGATGCAGAGCTGCTGCCACTGCCTCCCAGACTGTCTGTGAGTGTGATGATTAATGAGCTCACAGCCCTATTTTGCTGTTGAAGTTAATGTTGCTTCCTGAGGGCAACACGCCTGATGAGAGAATTTGCAGCAGTCCATACGCTATATTGATTCAAAATGCCACTGTATGTTTTAATTAGCTTTTAACCATTAAAGAGTGGGGTTGGAAATTAAAATGGCACATATGCTTATGCAGCACATGCCTGTAACCTAAAAGGTGAGCATTAGGTCGAGTTATCGACCCATGGGCTGAACCACCACTGGCAGTTAAACCCCATTTTCGTAGCAATTAATACATTTCATGGCTTTATTTTTTGTTAGCTTTATGCCAAATATCCACTTAGATCTATTTTCAATCCTTGAGGAATGCATCTTTCACCCACCCACGCTATCTTTTGAGAGTTATAACACACTAGGAAAGTTTAATTTTGCAGAGCTGAGGTTTAAGAGCTAACGTGAGGGAGTGGGCTCTGCTCAGGCTGGTGAGAAAGTGATGTGTTGGGATAAAAGCCTGCACTGCAACCCCTCCTTTGCACCACCAAAGCGTTTCTATTAAGTCATTGATAAGGTGCTCATAATTTCCTAGTTTGTATTGTACTTATCCTTCATCCTCTTGATGGCAAAGGGCTGGTTGAAGTAATATCCTGATCCGTAGGAGCCATTTTTGACAACTTATGGAGGACAAGTGGGGTATTTTTTCCTTAAAAGAGGATGAAAAGAGGATTATGGGCCAATTACCAAACTTAATAATTAAACATATTAAAACCACCTAGAAAACCACAAGGAGATGAGTGTCAGTTCACACTGATTAATCATGAATGAAGCATGTTAAACAAAACCAGTTCCTCTCTGAAACTGGTTAAGAGGTCTGGAAAGAAGGGGAGGTAATCAGCACTGTCTCTTGCCTTCAGCCAGACTGTTTGCCTGGCCCTGCTTGGTGCACTTGTGACTGAACCAGGGAACATGCTCAAGCCAGAACCAATCAGTGGTGGCAAGAGTGGCTGAAAAGCCACACACAACAAATCATTACCAAAAATTCACTGCCAAACTGAAAGGCTATATCGAGTCTGATAGCTGACTCTAGATAGCTGACCTAGATTTGATACAATTCATTTTTTTTCATTAATGGTACAGATAAACAGCTTAAAAATACAACTCTTAAATTTGCAGATGAACCATCTTGGAATGAGCTGTAAGCACACTGGAGGAAAAAAGCGTTCAAAATGGTCCCAGCATACTGGAAAATGGACCAAAAAAGCTGGGTCCATGGCAAATAGGATGGAAGCAAAATGTTCTGCTCTGGAAGGAATAATAAATTGTGCAGTTCATTTCAAATATTTGGAAGGAATAATAAATTAATAAACAGAATCCATAGCTCGGGCATGGCCACGAAGGATGTGGACCAACTAGAAGCTGAAAAATAATAAATACGACATGAGAAACATGACCTACAAGGAACATGTAGGCTGAACCTACAGAAGACAAGGCTGGACAAGGTACGATGGCTGGCCTCCAGGAGGTGAGCTATTAATGTGCAAAGGAAATAAACTCTTCTGCATGACCACTCTGGGTTGGATGGAAGTAAGAAGCTTCTTAGAACAATACGTGCGAGGAGACACCAGGAAAAATATTATCTCTGGAAAGGCTAATGGGGAAGTGGGAACAACTCCCTGAGTGGATGGTGGGGTCTCCTCCACTGGAGATTTCCTAAAACAGGATGGACCAGCATTAGCCAGAAACAGATACAGATGATTCTGACAGCGATCCAGGCAGGGAGATGAACTACATGACCTCCTGAAATTCATTCAATTCTATTTTTTCTAGATTTTATTTCTATATTACCCTTGGGAGGTACAAAACTATTTTGTGCCTCAACTCCACACCAGTGAAACAGGAGCATTAGTGGCCAAATTAAACAAATCAACGAGAATCATTTGCATTGAGTTTGGCTGTCTGATTAATCACTTGGAGCTCACAGCTTATACAATGTATCATCTGTGACTGTTTTATCATGAAAAGCAGATATTTGCCAATCATAGTGGGGAGAAAATCTGACATTATTGTCATGACTGAATGCTCTTAAATGCATTTAAAGCCTTACAGACTGGTTGGCTGTAATGTATATTTAAAATTCTTGAAACCAGCAAAAGATCAGATTGAAGAAGGAGAGAAAGACGGTAGAACAGTGACACTGTGCAAGTTAGTTTAAATAAAGAATCTTATCAAATCTACTGACTACTTGTTCACATCTGTCCAAATATAACTTATGCCATATGTCCTACTATCTAAGTCAGCTTGGAGGCAGGACACTTCCCTAAGCAGCAATTCACTTCCTGAGCCTGCTCTATCTTCAGGAGAATAAAGAAGAGGGGGAGATGATACATCACAGAATAATCTGAGAAACAAACAAAATAACCTTCTAAAAGCTTCTGGGAAGCAAAAATCCTTTGTCTGCCCTAACAGTACGGTTAGCTGAATCTTTTGTCTTCTTGTGTATCAGGAAAGCCATCATACCCGATATTACCATAAGCTGCCTTTGAGAAAATCAGATATCTCAGATTTTCTTCACCTTTTCACTTTGTCATGATGGTAAATATTGTCTTGCCAGTTGCCTCAGTGACCATCCTCCCATCATGGAAACAGAACTTATGGTTGCCACCTCTCAGGTCAGACTCCCAGGTACAGCCAGTCTTTCCCGCCACCTTGGCTCTCCAAAGGCCCTGGTGCTACACCAAGAGCAGGATGGGGAGGCAAGACCCAGCCCTGCCCAGCCATGGGGCTTCCCAGCAAAACACTTCCTGATGGCAGCTTTCAGCTGGTAGGGTCAGATAAAAATATCATCATCAAAATCCCGTTTCAGATACCAGAAGCCTCCTTATGGCTCTAAGAGTTTAATTTTCATTTAAAAGTCAATAAATAGAGGCATAAGGGTTTAAGATGAATTATGCAAGCCCTTTAGCCATAGCCATTACATTCTGCCACAAAAATGAGCTGCTGTTCTCACTTTGTTTTATGGGCTCACTGTAGCCTGTTGTTATTGTAGCTGCCAAATAAAAACCAGCAAACCATGCAAATGAAGATATAATCTTTTATGCTTTCATAGTCTTAGGATAAACTGGTATGTGCAGTTTTAGAGAAGGGGTTTCTTTTGAAGTCTTTGTAATTTATGCTCCTGTCCTGTGAGTCTTTACACGTGGAGTAGCTTTCTGATCAGGTGCTCTGCCATCTCCAACTGCAGCAGTCACAAGCTCAAAGGCAAGGAAAAACATAACAGCTTCCTCTAGATATGAAGAAACTGGTCATTTCATAAAACAAAAGTCCCCTTGCTTTTAAAAGAAAAGATGTGCCACCTCTAAGCATCCTCATTCCCTGACAGGAGCACATACCCCACAACTTGCTCGGAGTCATGTGTTTGCTGAGGGTCTGTCACCCAGCAAATGTGCCAAAAGAGAAAGCCATGCAAAGGAATCGTGACAATGAACAGCAGCTGAAGCCAAGTGGTAAAAGCACAAGACTCCACATAAAAATACCTGGGACAAAATGTGCACCAGTACACAGAGAGAGAGAGGGAGAAAAAGATGGAAACAGCTCAGGGAGAGGGTCTTACTCATGCCATGAGAAAAACGGGACTGTAAGCACGAGTTAATGTGCTTTCAAGTTAATTACAGCAGAGCATTATATTAATGGCAGGATATTGAGAATAACAGCACATGGACTAACATGCAACATTTAGTACATAACTTTTCCACCCAGAATTGATATTCATAGCCTGTCTTTTTCACCTTTGCAATGGCTTGTCTCTTTCTTTTGTCTGTCTCGGTTTATTTTCATAGTCACATTCACTGGTGATAACATTTTATATTTCGTGTTTCCTAGTGGGAGCTATGCTGGATGCTGACACCCACTCTTGTGCAGAGATTTTTGCATATTTTTTTTTCCTCTTCCACCCGTTTTACACAAGATGGTAACATATGGCCTTGGGTGATTAAATGATTTAGTGAATGAACTGAGCAGAAAGAGCAGGCTGATTGGAAGAAGACAGCTTCTGTTTAGGCATAAATGTCTTTGTAATCTGTAATGATAGGAAAGAAATTACAGAAAAAGCATCAGAAAATTTAACAGAGTTTTGGCTAAACATTGTATTTTTCAGGTCTGCTTTAAATATAGTGAAACAATAGTATAACGGCTATTACTTGTTTTGTCTCTACAGCATGTCCTTGTAGAAGGGGCACCCCACAAATATACACAGAAGCATACACCTACACTCAACATATAAAGAGACATAAATTAAACCAATGGTTTTGTAAAACTAAGGTGCCATTTTATTTATTAACTTCTGAACAAGGCAGACCTACAGAACTGGTGTGAGCCACCACGCTAGCTGAAATGGCTTCACACCTTCTAACATTCTCAGAATTACTCCAACTACAATAACCAGTCACACCCACACGGCCTCAGCAGGAACCACAGGAGGTTCTGTGAAAGGAAGACATCTGGATGCCTTCTAAGCAGTCCCACCCAGTACACCTCTGCCACTGCAGGGGCTCAGAGCACAAATAAACCACCACTCCCATCCTCTTCCTTTTGGGGTATCATGACTTGTCTCTCTTCTGTTTTAGCTTGAGGTTTTGTGTTTGTTATGTATCTTTGGGATAATACCTACATGTTCTCATGAGCACACAGCGGCTCCTGGTGTAGTTCTGAACTAAGCATCTGTTTGTGGTTGGCTGTGGTTGTGAGAGACTGGACTCCAGCAGCCAGGTGCTCCTAGGTTGGAAATCCGAAGCCTTTGTATCCAAAAGAAGAGATTTTTAGAGAGAAAACATTGCAGTTCTGCTTCCAGTGATGGTGTGCATATCATTAACAGTCAACAAACAAATCCAAATGAATTCCAGTTCATGTCTTCACCTACAAGACCAATTCCGTCTTTTACGATCAAATTTTTATGCAGAGCCTTGAAATTGTTTTGGGACATCATGAAGATATCCTTGCCCTCATTAATAATCCCCACGTGAAGCAGAAGCTGTAGCTTAAAATTAGACAAACCTGTGCTCCAGAAAAAGACATCTGGACACAAAGGAAGTTTATCAGCGGAGTCTGTCCTCAGCTTGTAGCGTGAATGTTAGAAGCCACCTTGGTGATAAACCCCAGTGCAGAGCACTCCTTCTCCTGCATGTGAGAGCATTTGAGATGAGAGAAGAGGTTTTGGCCCACATGGTAAGAAAAGCTCTTAGATGAGTACATCCTGATGCTTATCCAGCATAGTTAGGCAGATAAGAATTACTGATCCAGTCAGCCTCTGGCACAACAACATGCACATTTAGCCAATTCATGCAAATGCTGTATTATATTATCTTGGCACTTCCTCAGCACTGGTTCCCCAGAGAGAAAACTCTGTTCCACGGTGATATCAGCTGAACCTCAAGTGTGATGGAAGCCTCAAAAACTACTTAATTTTTAATTTTTCTGAAAACCAGACTGCCATCAATTGTTACATTACAGTAAAAAAAAAAAAAAAAAAAAAAAAAAAAAGAAAAAAAAAAGAAAAAAGAAAGAATAAAATAAAGAATAAAAATGCCTTAGTGTGCCATGATCATAAATCCTAAATTTCCCTTCTCTGGGATACATAATACTGTAGATATTTTTCCTGCTTTGTCTCCAGTCCTATTCATCGAAAATTTCTGGGAGAGTTTTAATTTACCAAGAGGGTACCCACTTTTTATTGTCCTATGAATGAAAACAGCAGCAATGCATAAGGGTGACAGTATACATTTTGAAATAACCTGTAGGGCATAAACCTGGGATATTTGGCAGCAGATAAGCAGTTTCCATTGTCAATTTCTTTTTTGCCATCGAAAACAAAATTAATGGAATGCACAGTAATTAGTATAGCACTACTCTACAATTTGAAGAAAATGTAGCAAACTGTGTTGCCTTAGGTATAAGAAAGTATTAAGGACCAGATTTTCATCTGGTTCTGCAGTATAACTGTGTTGTGTTAGCATCTATGTCTATTGCTCTGGACCCAAATGTCACACAGGCACTTTGACCCTTGTCAGCTTGGGCTCTTCTGCTGGACTGTCCTCAGAGGAGTTTCCAAGAGCACACAGCTCCATTCAAGCTCTGGAAACAAATGTGATGAACACTTGTAAGGCTAGCAGGCAAAGCTGGCATCTGCAGAGCAGCTCACTACGTATTAATGAATCTTGAGCAGCAACAAACAAGACTGGGAGATTCACCACACAAAGTGACGCCAGGAAACCTCGACGTTCTCAGATCAGAGGCAAAAGCCGGGAGGCTCTACCCGAGCTGCAGGCGCTCCTGTAGCTCCACGCTGCAGCGTCAGCGTTGGTGATGAGCCAAAGGCCTTCAGGCCTCCTTGTTGCCTGGAGGATATAAATGAAAGTCAGCAAGTGAAAACGTGCAAGAAGTGCAAAATTGCATCATGTCTTTCCAAACTGTGCTTGTGAAGCAAATGAGACTCATTTCTTTCCATGCTATATTGAGATAATTTTCATTTTCCTTGGCTTATGAATGTTCTTAGTTCAATTTTCTTGTGTGTGTTCTTCACAGTACCTTGGGATGCCTGAGGTGATTTATAAATATGTGTAGAGACCAGGTGTACTGCCAGATGTTTATGTCCCTTTACGACAAGGTTTCACCATCCCTTCCAATAGAATGTATGTCTTATATAATTTTTTCTAATAGAGGATCAACTGGACTATTGGGTATTCATGAGTTTTCCCTCTGAAGGTTTTTCTCCTTAATTCACTCTCTATCATCTTTTTTCTTTATTTATCATAATGCTAAGTCTTTAAACCTAAGTACTTTTAAAAAAAATTAGAGTTCCTTTCATATTAAAAAAATCCCAGACAAATGTCAACAGTTCCAGGTTTAAATCGATAAAGCCTTACTCATTGCCAAAAAAGATTTTTAATCTTAAAGTGTTACCTACACTCACTTTTTCTGTTTCTCTCCATCTCCTATTTAGAAATAGTTTAAAAAACGTGTTTTATTATAACAGCTGTATAAATGGTAATTGCAGACCACTCTCTTAACTATAACTGTAGTGAGAAATAACCTGTAGCCCCATGGTGAACCAGTCTACGCAAAACAGACAAAGCAATTTGCTGGAAGTCATACAACCAAATGATAGAATGGAAAAGAGAGTGCAACCTGATTTAATTAGAAGTCAGCATTGTAAATACTAGATGAGGGATAGTAAATTTTTTTCTCAGTACATCTTAAAACATAAGGAGGCAAGTTCTTGTACATGAGGAGGAAATAATAAATTAACAGAAAGTACAAACAAATTAAATTAAATTTTATTTAACATTTATTTTTAAATTTCGGGTCCTGTAAAAGTCTGGACAGATGTGAGAAAGTCCATTTGCTAAATGTCCTCTTTAGCAAATAAATTCTTTAATTTTTTTCACATTAAGCAGACTCATTTTTCAAAGAGTTTTGTACTACAAAAATGCCTAAACTGCCTCCCTCAGTAAAGCTGTACTTGCATAAGTAAATATTCACAAACTGAGGTCTTACTAACCAACCCGGAGCAGCTGGTGAGATGGCTTACTTGAGGAAGCAAGAGGCAGCATGAAGTGTAGAGATCTAGGACAACACAGTTAATGTAATCATTTCAGGCACAGTCACTGACAGTTCAAATATATATAACTGCATAAGTTATTTGTATATTTAACATTTTAAAAAACTAAACAAACTAAACTTTAGAACAATTTTCTGAAGTATTTCCTGTTAAAGTACTTTCAACACTTATTTTTGCAATCAAAATAAAAAGCAGTTTAGTAGCTCTAGGGAAGATGTTCAAGAAATGACAGGCAGCAGGGAATACAGGACTGATTTTTCTCAGACGAAGTGATTATTAGCACTGAGGAAACAATCAGGAAACATGAAGAGTCAGCATCTTAGCTGCTGTATCCTGGACAAGGACAAAATCTTGTCAAGTTCCAGCTATAATGAAATAGGGAACAGGGTGCCAGTGCAAAAAATACCCGAACTCTTAATGATGCCATTGTATCAGCATTTAAGAGAGACTGAAAGTTAATAATTAAAAAATTTCACACCCAGTGTGAGCAATTGGTTCACTGAAGGATGAAGTGAGAAGTGTTTTCTTTTGCGCATATATATATTTTATATTTTCATCTATGTATGTAACATTTGAAGCATATGGACACCTAGATGCTAGCTGCTGTGTTATATACATAGCAGTGCTGTCAAAGCAATTAGGCACAGCTAGAATTCAGTCTGTTTCTTTGTAACAGTTTCACATTACTGGAGAGACGAAGTACCTGGTTTTCAGCTTTTATAGCTACTCAATCAATTTTGGTTATTAATACTTAACTGAGTTCTTTCTCTTTAAACTCCAAGTCTCTGTTGGTGATCCTCGTTCTCTTGAAAATACTTCCCTATATTACCTCTTTACCTGAGACCAAAGGGGAGATGGGGAAATACCCAAATCTCCTTGGATTAGTCCCTGCTAAGGAAGACCTTAGCCCTTCAAACCTGGCCTCCACTGCCCTACCCTAACCCGCCATTAAGCCATGGTGCTCTCCAAAGCCGCTGACCTCAATCTGCCTGTGAACCGTGACAAGGTCTGGAGAGCTCGCTGCCCCTCAGGCACCAGCCTGCCCAGCAGCGCACAGACCTGGGCACACGCTCATCCCAAACGATGCCAACCTGCTGGCACTGCTCCTCGCAATCCACCCCACCACGGCGGGAAGCACGGAAAGCACCCACAGTGCCCAACGCTGAGGTGGGAGTCCAGGGCAGAGCTCTTCCTCGGGAGAGAGAAGCCAAGGCACTTGCACTCTTCTTATGAATTCACAGCTGGCTGGTGCCAATCAAGGAGAGAGGCTAGGACACAAACCACAGAATTACAAACATAAATATTTATTCTTGCTTCTAAAGTGCCCCAGCCAAACTGGGCACACCCCTGAGATTTTGCTTTAGGGGTTTTACACAATGGTATGATATGAATCACCTAATTACCCACTGGTGCTTATTTCTAATTATCCAATCATAAGTGTGGCGGGGCAAAGCTACTCTATTTTTGTACATCTTGCAGCAGCATGCATTAGCATCCTTTTAGATTTATGCAAATCCAGATGCTCCTGCATTCAACTTCTGCAAAGTTACCGAGCATCAGCAACTCGAGTTTCTCTTAGATACGGATCCCTTGGTGAATTTTGGCAAAAAGTTTCTTTATCTTAGTCGACTGCGTGTTCTTAGTAGGGGCAGATGACGCCTCTTGGATCTTGAGATAACACTGCAATACGGACCACACATATACACATAGCCAGCGCACGCACAACCATCCACAGTACACCAATAACGCTCCTGCCCCTAATGACCGCATGGTCTCAGCACTTTACGGCACGCTCTCCACGCCGCCCGGCCCCGCGGCAGCCCAGCAGCGCCAGGACGGGGCTGCAGGAGCACTCGATGGAACGGGAGCACTCCATGGAGCGGGAGCACACCCGGCACAGCTCCCGCCCGGCCCGGGCCGCGCAGCACCTGCCGCCGTCCCGGTTACTTTTCTTTTGTTGCCGCCGTGACCCGGGGGCGGCTTTTCCTGCGCGCCGGGCAGCTGCTTCCTTCCCCGCGGGGCGGCTGCCGGCGCGCCCGGCCACGGCCCGGCCGCGGGCGGGGGCGGCGCTGCCCGCGGGACCAGGGCCCCGGACGGGAGCGTCGGGCCGGGGGGGAAACGCACAGCCCCGGCCAAAAGTTGCCGCCGCCCGGCGGGGCTGGCGGGGCCGGGCCCGCCGGGAACTTGCTGCGCGCCGCCGCCGCCGCCTCCCCGCCCGTCCCGTCCCGTCCCGGGGGGCGGCGGGCTGTCCCCGCCCGGCAGCGGGCAGGTGACCCGCCCCGCTGGGTACACGCGTGAGTGTCGCCGGGGGGGCCGGCGCGGCTCGGGGCTCCCGCTCGGGCGGGGGGGCCGCTCGGAGCCCGCGGGGCCGGGACCCGCGTCCTGGCGCCGCCGCGGTCAAATAGCTGGGCAGCCCCAGCCCCCGCGGGGCAAGAGCCGTGTGGGAGCCGAGCGGAGCGCTCGCAGTATAGTGCCCCGGCCAGGGGAGCTGCTCGGCGGCTCGAAAGGAGCCGGAGTCGGTGCTCGGTGTCACTTGCGCTGCCTTAAACGCTGGAACTGAAAGGACCGGCGGCGGAGCGGGGAGCTGTGAGGTGGTAAATAGGTCCGGATAATTTCTGCTTATAAGTGAACCCCTGGCCTCAGTAAAACCCCGAGCCGGTGTGGCTTTCTGGGGTAACCCCGTGGCTGGGGTATTCTGTCAGCGCTTAAAGCGGACCTCCAAGTTAAGGCAGAAGTGTTGCTATGCTGCGCATACAGTAAAGCCCCATATGTTTAGGATTTTCTTTTTTTTTTTTTTCTCCCTGTTAGAAAGTTTGAAAAAAAGAGACTTTGAAGTATTTTGTTTATACTAACAGAAGAGAAAAGTTCTCCTAAGAAAAAGCTGGTGGCAGGAGTGTAGAGGAGTAGCATATGGCATTAAAAGGAGCACAGCTGGAGGTAGCATTTCCATCTGAACATGATGTCAGAGCAGCTGACAGCCTGCCATCCCTCAGCCTTTTATTCTAACACACAGACAGGGAGTTAGTGTGTGCAGATCTGTGTGTGGAGAAGGTATCTCATTCCTCTCTAACATCATCTCCACTTTGCATCTGTCTCTCCTAGTCTGCTTTTTTTCCACCGATCTAACAGACCTGGAGCCAGCAAGACTCAGAGGAAAGGACTTAATCAGGTTTATGTGTACTAAAGGTAGGAGTAGCAATAGATTAGATACAGCGTATTTCTGTTTTGGTGTGTTGTTTATTGAATTTTAGGAAAAAAAATCACATTACTTTTCTAACCAAGTTTAGAGGTAATATATGAAATTGAGTATTAAATAGATAAGTGGACTTAGTCAAAAGGCTTGGACTACAGTTGGAGAGTATCAGTTCTTGGGCACATTGTTAGCATTAACTTTAATGCATATTGTGGGAATGTCTTGGTTTGGAAGAAGGAGAGAGCAAGTTCATCCTGAATTTCTGAGACCAAAACTGCAATGGATTTAGTGGCAAGCCTAAAGAGAGTTTTGCTTTATGTTCTTGTCTTGCATCTTTTAAATTACTTTACAGGGGTTTTAATGAAATATACAAGAGTGTGGGTTTTTACAAAAGGACCTTCCTGGCTAAAATGTGTTTGTAGGGAAGTCTTTCGTTACATGGTTAAATATCCAGTAGCTCAGAAATGTGGTAGCATACAGCTGTAGTGCTTCTGAAAGATAGAAATCAGTTATGTGTTTAAAAACTTTTGTACCCGAGAGAATGGCTTGACTGGTTTCCTCTTTTCTTCCTTGCATGTAGCATTTGAAATCTTTTATTTAGTGTAACAATAATTATTTGAAGGAGTTTTTGTATTTGCGACTAATTTAGAACTTGTAGATTTGAGCTGCCTGAATTGGCCAGACAGCTGTAATCGCACTCCTCTATTCTTAATCTCTTTATCTGGGCAGCAGCTGCCATATGGCCACAGTCAGCTGGATCAGATGTTTATAAGCTTCCTTCTTCGTCCCTCTCTGTCCTTTCAGCCTCCTAATTTGATCACAGCTACCTTGTGAGCTGCCCTCCAATCTTTATTTTTAGCCCTCTTAAGGATTAGGATTGATGTTGGCTGTGGGGCACTTAAAGTGATTGTATTGTAAATCTTCATGCTTTACTCCAGCAATGGTATTTTACAGAATATAGTAGGGGTTGTGTTGTAAGTTTTAGTACATCTTGGTTTGCAAGGGATGAGGGTTTTTCAATAATATCTGCCAGCCTGGAGAGTCACGATCTGCTTAGGTGGTTTGGGAGACCATTCCTATCAATCACAGAAGAATAGATTAACATAGGTTTTTAAAAGATTTTACTTTCCATTTGATTTTTGACTTCTTTACTTCTTTTTTAAGTTTATTTTGTCTTTATCATCAAGGAAGGCAAATAAAAAACACTTGGGTAAGAACAGTACTTGGGATACTCTTTCTAAACGTGGACACACGCTCACGTTGAATGGTTGAATGACTTTTTTTTTTTTAAACGGGGCACCCCCCCCCCCTTGAATGGTTGAATTCCTTTTTTTTTTTTTTTTTTTTTTTTTTAAAGCTTAGTACTGCAAACTCTGCCTGGTGTGGGAGGGGAGGGAAATTTCTGTCCTTCTGCACTGGGGAAGTGGTGCTCGTTGGCGTTTTGGTTGTTAGCTTTCTTTTGTATATTCTGCATGTTGGCAAAAAATGTTCATGTTCTATTGTACAGTGTGGAAAAGGTTTAAAACCTTAAAAAAACCTGTACTTACTACAAGAAGAAAGCCGCATGAACTAAATTTGTAAAAATGTCCATTTTTGCTGTTGATATAAATCGACACGTAAATAATTTTTGTAGTTCATGAATGTTAGACTTGGGTATACACATTTGGGTATACTAATATTTCTTCACATGAGAACCTCTCCTCTTACTGCAATTTGACTTTAAAAAGAAGGTAGATGATCTGGTACATTTTTTTCTGCTGCTTCTGTGATCTCTCAAACTTAGTGTTTAAAAAAAAATTTTTTTTTTTTGACTGGTGGGGGGAGGCTTGCCCTCCTAGGGACTCAATCTGGAGGAAGTTCTCAAAAAAAAAAAAAACCAAACTGTTGAACAGATTTTATGAACAGCAGTGATACTTTAAAAAAAAATTGCAGATGTACCTATGGGCTCACTAGACCGGGTTATTTACCACAGAAAGGAAATCACGACTGTAGTGGTCAGTCGGGGAAAGAGTTGCCATCGTACATTTGTGTTAAATAATCTTTGCGTGGTGTCAGTACCAGAATTTTGGCAATACAAATACCAGGTTTTTAGAGTGGAATTACTTGGATTTATAAGTTCTGTGATTCTGACCTACATTTAATTTTTAAAAATTTTGTTGCTTATAGGTTATGAAGACAGTATGGAGTTTCCTGACCACAGTAGACATTTGCTACAGTGTCTGAGTGAGCAGAGACATCAGGGTTTTCTTTGTGATTGCACTGTTCTGGTAGGAGATGCCCAGTTCCGAGCGCACAGAGCTGTACTGGCTTCATGCAGCATGTATTTCCACCTCTTTTACAAGGACCAGCTGGACAAAAGGGACATTGTTCATCTGAACAGCGACATTGTTACAGCCCCAGCTTTCGCTCTCCTGCTTGAATTCATGTACGAAGGAAAGCTCCAGTTCAAAGACTTGCCCATTGAAGACGTGCTAGCAGCTGCCAGTTATCTCCACATGTATGACATTGTCAAAGTCTGCAAAAAGAAGCTGAAAGAGAAAGCAACCACGGAGGCAGACAGTACAAAAAAGGAGGAAGATGCCTCAAGTTGTTCAGACAAAGTGGAGAGCCTCTCCGACGGCAGCAGCCACATGCCAGGAGACTTGCCCAGCGATGAAGATGACGGAGAAGATGAAAAATTGAACATCCTGCCTAGCAAAAGGGACTTGGCGGCTGAGCCTGGGAACATGTGGATGAGATTGCCCTCAGACTCAGCAGGCATTCCCCAGACTGGCGGAGAGGCAGAGACGCACACAGCAGCAGCTGGAAAAACAGTAGCCAGCCCCTGCAGCTCAACAGAGTCTTTGTCCCAGAGGTCTGTCACCTCCGTGAGGGATTCAGCAGATGTTGACTGCGTGCTGGACCTGTCTGTCAAGTCCAGCCTTTCAGGAGTTGAAAATTTGAACAGTTCTTATTTCTCTTCGCAGGACATGCTTAGAAACAGCCTGGTTCAGGTGAAGGTGGAAAAAGAGGCTTCCTGTGATGAGAGTGATGTTGGCACTAATGACTATGATATGGAACATAGCACTGTGAAAGAAAGTGTGAGCACTAATAACAGGGTACAGTACGAGCCGGCCCACCTGGCTCCGATGAGGGAAGATTCGGTCTTGAGGGAGCTAGATAGAGAGGACAAGGCAAGCGATGATGAAATGATAACTCCAGAGAATGAGAGAGTCCAGGTGGAAGGAAACATGGACAGCAGCTTGCTCCCTTACGTGTCAAACATACTTAGCCCTGCTGGCCAAATTTTCATGTGTCCTCTCTGCAACAAGGTCTTTCCTAGCCCCCACATCCTGCAAATTCATTTAAGCACGCACTTTCGAGAGCAGGACGGGATCCGCAGCAAGCCTGCTACCGATGTCAATGTCCCGACCTGCTCGTTGTGTGGTAAGACTTTTTCTTGCATGTACACCTTGAAACGTCATGAGAGGACTCATTCAGGTGAAAAGCCCTACACTTGCACCCAGTGTGGGAAGAGCTTCCAGTACTCCCACAACCTGAGCCGCCACGCAGTGGTTCACACGCGGGAGAAGCCTCATGCTTGTAAGTGGTGTGAACGCAGGTTCACACAGTCCGGAGACCTTTACAGACACATTCGGAAGTTTCACTGTGAGTTGGTGAACTCATTGTCTGTCAAAAGCGAAGCACTGAGCTTACCTACTGTCAGAGACTGGACCTTAGAAGATAGCTCACAAGAACTTTGGAAATAAAATTTTTATATATATAAATAATATATATATAAATCTATATAGTTGTGGTACAGTCTAAAAGCAATCTTGTTTCCTTGAACTGAAAGTTTGGCTATTAGCTTGTTTTTGCACTTTAAGGCAGCATGAATATTTCACTAATTTAGCACTCCAATAAAAATGAATTGTAGAGGTAATCCGACAAAGTAACTAATTGCGGAGCGTATTTTTCCCCCTTTTCGGAATAGAAGCCAGCGGATACTTTACTTCTAAGGAATCTCCAATTCGAAAAATTTGGACGTGGCTTTATTCTCCCCAAAACACTGCGTTCTTTTAAACTCTTGATCTTTTTCCCTCTTAAAATCTGAATGTAGAAATCCTCTCCCAATTTTGTCAGTTCCTTTACATTTCTATAATTGCATGAGTCCTTTCTAGCTGTTGGAAACCTGAATGCTTTTAGACCCAAATGGAAAATTTCTGAAATGCTGGATTATCTATTTTTAAACAAGCGGTTGACTTAAAACTTATTATGGCAACTTCTGGATTTCTGACAGTTCCCACTGGAAAAAAAAAACCACAAAAAAACCAACACAAAAACATAAAACAAAAACCCTGAGAGTACACTGGGATCACTGGGACTCTGTCTTACGTGAAGGTTTGCTTGGGATGAAAAAGGATATTGCAGCTTCAGCAGTGATGAACTGTGTGTTTAAAAAATGTGAATTACTGTTATTGTATACTGTAATTGATTACATGGGCCGGGGGGAGGTATCAAAGAACTTGGCAGGTTGTGTTGATGCTCTTAGTTGAGTCTTGAAAAGTAAATATTAACGCTACAGAAATGCATGATTTTCAGTATATTTTTGTCTTTGTTTGCATTGTATAACTTTAACGAGTGAGTTGAAAATTATTTAATTTCCTTAGGAGAAAAACCTGACACCGTTGAAAATGCCAGTGTTATAAAGACGAGAAATGCACTGTTTTTATTTTATCTAATTTAAATTTACTTTCCCACTGTCTTTAAGTTGAGAAGAACTTAAGCTACGAGTTGCCGATTTAGCTACGTTAACAAGGAGAAAAAAATTGAATGTTTACAACCAGGCTTCGAGATTTGCATGTGCGGTGTGCATTTACTAACCCCAGACCCCTTCTAATTGCACAGACCCCACGCCAGCTCCAACTGAGGTGCGTCCATTTCCCCAGATGAGCATTTGTAGGATTCCTGCTGCACCACTCCACCACAATAGGTCGTTCTTTTTTTTTTTCCCCCCCGTTGAAAAGAGGCTGTGGACTGAAAAAAAAAAAAAAGCAAAAAAAGCCCCGGGCTGAAAGGCCTGGGCAGGCCTGAGTGACAGGGGGGGCCGGGGGGGCCGGGGAAGGACTATGCGTATCCAAGCAGCAGAGACTGCAGCCTGACGTGTGGTTTTAATGACCAACACGCAGGTCAAAAGCATTTTGCACAGTGTTTGTTTTCCTGTCTTGCACTTACAAATAAGGTCTATGGGAGTAGCATGGAAAACGTTTGCTGTTTTTTCCTTTTTTTTTTTTCCTTTTTTTTTTTTCTCTGCTTTTGTTTAAAATTTGATCGCCTTAACTACTGTAAACATAGCCTATTTTTGTGCTTAAGATACTGAATGGAAAACTCCATTGTGTATTGCTGGACTGTTTTGGAAATATTTGGTCAAATGTGTGTTAATTTGGCTGTAATGGCATTTAAAACAAAAAAAAAGCTGTGAAAATGGCCTTGGAGCGTTATCTTTAGTTACTTGAATAGTTTCTAGGTTTAAAACTACATTCTTTTCTTAAGTTAGAAAAGACAATCAGTGTCTGAGGAAAATGGACTTTCTCTTGGATTTTTTTGTGGTCCTCGTGAGTGATTGCTTTTTCCTTTCCTTAGTTTCACATTCTTCTTTTGTTCTAAAACTTAGACTGACATCTAGCTTTGACAATCATAGTATGTTTTATTTTCCTGAGGAGGGAATAACTTATAATGCTGTTTAGTTTTGTACTATTGGTGTGTTGGTGAATTTTTAAACTGTGTGCTAACTGCAATAAATTATATGAACTGAGAAATCAATTCCCTTGTCTTTTTTCCCTCTTTTAAATTATAGTTATGGAGTATTTTTTATATTGTGTAACTTTATTACTTTTGTACAGACTTCTATTGCTAACTGTGTATGGAATATGTTTTCAGTATGCTTTTGGGCACTTTGTTGCTACCATGCATATTTACATCTCACTTAACATTTTAAAAAATTAAATGCTTGTGTTTTGAAAGCATTTCTCTGTGTGCAGCTCTTGATCATTCTATAGAGGTATTTTTTAATACTAATTATTTTTTACTTCCCCAAAGACTTTTGCAGAAGCAGTCTACTGAATTCCAGAAATTTTGTTGCCATGCAAATATCTGTGCAGGCACACAATTCCCTTTGTAGGCTTAATTTCACTCCAAGGAGCTCTCTTGGGCTCACTCTCTTGATATATCAGTCTCTATGAGAACAGTAGAGCAGAAGGCAACAACTTAATCTGAAGCATTGGCCGGGTACTGACTGGCTGTCAGTGTTACAGTAGGCAGTCAGAATGTCCAGAGTACTGGTAACACATCAAAGCTGTCTGGACTACAGAGGAAAAATTGAAATAATCCTAAATCTTTTGGGTATTTCTCTTACAGACTAAAGGTTTCTCTAAAAATAAAAATATATAAGCTTAGCTAAACCTTTGAAAAAGACCTGGTTTAGATGCTTGTTGCAGGATATACCCAGAATTCTTGTTTGAGGCTGCTCTATCCTAGGAACAATACCAGCACTGTGGAGCCCAATGGGAATATGAAAGTAGAGCTAAATCAGGAGGCTGGAACAGAGACAGCAGGGCCAATTTGATGGGGGGGAAAATACCTTAATTTAAACATTTCATTACAATTATCATCTGCCTAGGTACAACTCAAGTTGTGCAGTGACCAAGTGAATCTCGGTGCCTAAGCTATTCTGCTTATCTTCCTACATCAGGGACAATTTGTATGTAGCCAAAATGATCTTTTTCGCTGTTTTATTCTTGACGACAATTTTCAATCACCCTTTGCTGTATTTGTGGTGTGGGTTTTTTTGTGTTATTAGAGATATTTTGAAAACATTTCCTTCTGTCAATTAGCATCTCCGGTCACATAGAATTCTCTGTTTTCTAGCAGCAGACCCTTTCTGTAGGCTTTCAGAAGGTACAATATTATGTGTAGTTAAGATGGGTTTAAGTATCGTCAAGACTGAAAGACGGCTAATATTGCAGTGCTGAAATCTGTGCAGCTGATGAGCTTTGGCTGTGGCTCCAGGCAGATTCACCATTTGTTCTCCAACATTAAGATTTTCAAGGATTGTAGATTCCCAAAAAAAACTAGACTTAGAAGGAGTCCTTCTTCAGAAGGGAACTGAAAACAAAAATTAGCTGTTAGTGGCACAAATAATTGAAAATATTCTTTATACTTTTGTGGTTTATCTAGAGATGGTTTGTATGTGTGTAGCACACACTTGTGGCCGTCAAACTGTTTCTTCAATGAAAAGATGAAACATACTCCCGTGTGTTGCTTCTCTCCACAGCATTTAATGTACTGACTTAACCTAAATAGCTGTAGCATTTTTCTTCTTTCCTCTTTTTATTTTTTTTTATTTTTTTTAATACAGTCCCTAAATCATGAAGCATGAATAAGCATTTTATTTGGCTTGAGGATATTGTGGTAACAAAATCCTCACCGTTCGTGTTGCCATGATGGTTGAAGGCCAGGCGCGGGAATGGAAGCTGCGCTCTAAACTTCACGGGTTCAGACAACTGTCTCTGACCAGTGATAGTCACTACTTTTTAACTGTGAGTACTTCTAGACTGACTCACAGGGAAAATACTAAATATATAATTTGGCTGGGTTTTTTTTAAATCACTGCACATAACAGCTTAATATTCTTTTAGTTATGAGTGTTTCCTCTAAACTGAAGCTTAGGGGTTTGGTGGGACAGAGACTTTTGAACCAGGCACAGCGTTTTGCAGACCATCTACTTACTGAGATCTGTGTGTATTAGGTGCCATTTGAAAAACTTGGTAGGAGTTTAAAACAAAACTTTCTGGCCAAGGAAGGGAAGGGCTCCTCATTGTTTTTCCTGCTCTCCTGCCTTAGGGTAAAAATGAGCGCCAAACAATTGCATGTACTTCTGTTGACCCTCAATGAAGCTAGTGTATTCCCTCAAAACTTGAACTGCCTGGTTGGAAGCACCAATAAATTTTTTTAATTAATTTGCAAAGCTACAGATTCCCTTTTGCCCCGTGCTGGCTCACCTGCTCGGGCAGGGCACTGCTGTTCTCTCTCCCTGCGACGGCACAACTCTGCTTTCCTTCTACAGATAATGGAGCAAGTGATTTGGCAGTGGACTGAATGCCTCCCGCCTCGCCCAGCTGAACCTGCAATAATCAAATGCTCTAACTTTTTAATTGATTCTTAATAAGCATAAGCAACTTCAAAAATACATTTTTCTAGCCTACTCAAAAAGGAAACTTGAGCCCACTGTTTTATGATCAGCGATGGTGCAGCAATTTGTAGCTGAGGCAAACTCGGAAGGGGAGAAAATTTCTACCTGCTCCCTCCCCTCACTTTGAAGCAATGCAAATTCCTTTGGAATGAAGGTAAAATACGTTTCAATCCTGCAAAAAATACCTCAAAATTAGAAAACTGGTGTTAAAATGTTGTGATATAATTCTCTGTGGCCAGATTCTCAAACGTATACATTATTAACGCTCTTTGTCCATGTGATTTCCAAACTGAAATATATCCAGAGTATGGGCTTTTATTAAAGAAACCTAACCAAAGCATTAAGGTTTTTTTACTGGCACAGTAAATGTGAATTTTAACAGAATTGTCTTTATATTTTTAAAGGGAGGAAAAAACAATGCATAAATCTTTTGGGCTCTTCCAAAATATTCTACTTCAGGAGTCCTGTGAAAATTTTGTAACTCTTCATTCAGATTTTAATCGTGTCATTAATGTAGTGATTTTGGTCATAAAAAATGTTTTCTACTTGGTGAGAGAGGAGTCGGTGCTTTATTTGTATGAGTGTTTTAGAACTGAAGATAAAGGTTCCCTTTTGCTGGCAAATGTGGACAGACAGAAGAGTCCTGCTCCTTGAAATCTACAGTCAGCAGCTCCTGCTAGCGTGATAAAATTCAACTGAACTTGTGAATGGGTCTTATCAAATAGAAATGGTCCTTTTTAGAAAGGTTATCAATTTTGTTCTCATAGGCTAAAAAAGGAAGTATTACTTTCAATCAATTGTCAAAGTGAAATGCTCTTGGTGCAAATAATCGGCAGCTAACGCGGCGCTGCCGGAGCAGGAGAGGGGCGAGCCTTCTGCACAGCCAGGCAGCAGGAAAGCCAAAGGTGCTACAGGCTGGACTCTGGCAGGGATGGCAGATGCTGCAGAGGTTTCCAGTTACAGAGATGTTTGCAAAAAAAAAAAAAAAAAACCCACCCAAACATGTTTTTTGTTTTCAAAAATAACCCATGTTTGAGCTGGAGTATTTCTCTTACATTGGACCTTCTTGGGTTAGTCAATTTTTCCGACTAACTGAACTCATTTAAGTTGTCTGCTTATTATCCTCAGGTTCATTTTGCTTCAGTTCAGTTTCTTGCTTTCAGGCTTGTTTTCCTTAGAAGACAGTTGTTCCACTAATACACCATCCTCTTCTGCAGAATAGATACAGTTTTCATTCTTGATAACTCCTTAACATCAACCATTTGTGGCAGGGGGACACAAGTCCTGTGTAAAACCATCCCCTCCCTGGGACAGACTTCATGCCTCTCCTGTACCGCAGCTGTTACCGGGGGGCCAAATTTTCTTTTCTTTTTGAGACATTGCAGCCTGGCTTTAGCAAGGTTTTGCTTGGGGCTGCAAAGAAGAAGGAAGGTATGCAGTCTAGCCTCGGAACTGAAATTAATGTGTGATTGTGTACTTTAGGGTTTGCAGGAAACAAGTAAATGTTTGAATGCAAAATACAGCTGGTGAATATTTTTTAGGACGTTTTAATGTGCACTGTTCTTAAACTCAGTGTTGTGCTTTAAAATGCATATTGTGTATGAACATATATTTGTGCATGTGAGGAAGTAGTTAAAAATAACTTGCTAATTTTTATTTAGGTGTGCATCAAAATCATAGCCTGAGTAATTCCTTAAAGATCTTTAGAAGACATGTTTAGTGTTCATACGTAGCAGCCAACACAATGGGGTCTTGTGCAACCTTGCTTGTGATTCCTGCAGTTATCAGTGCTAATCTGAGCACCAAGAAGGATTTTTTTATGCCACGTCCAGAACATGCCAGATAGGGATTTACACAGCACATCCCCAGCCATAACAACCTAGTGCATGAAACCCAGCTTTAAATTAGTAAAATATTTAAAGAGCAAGTTACATGTACATCATGAGTTCCGAAAGGATTTAACTGGTAAAGCAATATGTTAGTGCCTCAGTACTACAGGAGGTATATTAAAAGGCTTAACTGTCTCAAAACAGCTCCATGGCATGGTATACACTGTATCTGGATGTAAATCTAGATAGGGATTTAAATATTTCTTTCACAACCTTCCCAAAATACAGTTTAGTTAAGTTTTATTTATATCTATTAAGAAAATAAAAACTAGTCTCCATGCTGTATTTTATGCTTTTGTCAAATAGTCTTCAATTTTAGCATTAAAGCTACTTTTTTTAAACTTTTGGATGTGTTCCCAATATGCATTTTACAATTTTTTTTACCATTTTAAAAATGTACTTTATCTATAAATAAAACTCCTTGAAATTGATATAAGTTTATCATACAAGATATAATTTATTTTCAACTACATTTGCCATGTATTCACACTTAGTGAGGATTCATGTTGAGATAATTTTGGAAATTCATACCAAGATAAAAAATATAGTTAAAGTCTTAATGAAATATATTCTGTCTTCATAGGCGATAGCTACCAGGTCTTAATTTTCTGTAGCTTATTCTCTCTTTTTTAAAGTAGTTTGACTGGCACCATACATCCAAAATATGATTTCTGTTCATAGATGATTTTCAGGCTTAAATACATGACAGCTTGAAAACACTATAAATACCAGTATTTTGTTATTTTCAAACGACTGAGTGACTTTTAAGAAAAATCTGTGGTTTAACAAGCTGAGACTAACTAGGCAATTCTTAATTTTTGGAGAAATGAAGAGTTGTTCATCTCTGTATTAATTACGAGGATATAATTTAATGAACACAGGAACACTGGAGTCCCTGTTGACAGACAGACCAAGGTACCTCAGCAAGTGTTGGATAGCTCATTGCAAGATACTTCCGAGGTTTTCTCAAGACTGCTACTCAATACTTAAAAGGAAAGGCTCCTGAAGCACAAGATGAACCCGAAGTTGTGTTTTGCCCAATTTATTGTGATAAACATAAATTATTTTATTTTTCGTTAACGACTGGAAAAGTCTCACAAAAACAAAACCTAAAAAAAAGTGAAGAAACAAATGGTGTATAGCAGTATTTCACTCAGGAAGTTTGTTATTCTTAGGCTAAATTTGGATCAAGAAACCCATGCATTTTAAAACCTCAGTGAAGAAACCTTTTATGCCCATAGCCAGTAGTTAAAAATGAGAGTAGATCAAGATTTTTTCTTTTTCTTTTTCTTTTTTTTCTTCAAGACTGCTAATTTTAATGTGCTCTATTATTCTCTCTAATCTATAACATGAAGTTTGCAGTGTGAAAGAAAAGGTGGGATTCCTGCTGAGCAGAGAAAGTACAGCAGAGCCGTGTTCACCTTGCAGCCTGGGGGTGTTGTGTCGGGGTGAGGGCAGGAGGCAGACACTGGGGTGGTTTGTGGGGCTGAGCCAGACGGTTCCCTGCTCCCGCCAGCAGGATGGCCAGGGGTCAGCATCTCGTGGCAAACGGAGCCTTCATCCCCAAACGCCAGCAGGTTTGTGGGCACGCTCTGCCGGAGGGAGAGAAAATGCCTGAAGCGTTGCTTCTGGGAAGACGCTGGATAACGTGGATTCAAACAAGGCATTAAAGCAACTGTGCTCACACTTTCTCAGCAGAGAATGGAGATGGGAGCGCTCCCTGCCTGCCCTGGGCCCATGGTTGTGCAATTCTCAGAAGTACTTGATGGTATAATCTGATTTTAAAGTGTTGTACTCTGAACTAGGAATGCTGCTGGATGGTCTGGAGCTGGATACCTGGGTGCAGTACTGCAATGCTATTTAAAAAGAAGTATGACAAATGTGAGGGTTTGGTCTCCCAAGCCTTCTTCATGGAATGTGAGCCTGAGGGCGAGCGGAGGTGTTAAGATTTGGGACCTACCTGACTGTGAGCTACATATGAGTCACCTTCAAGACAGTGAGTAGATGACTAGCACTCGTCCTAATGTTAGCCTTCTATTTTAGGTTGATGCTCTTCAGATTCAGGGCTCCCCCACATGAAAGCACGACCATTTAGTGGTTTAGGATTTTTTTCATCAAGAGCCTTTGATAGGTCCTACAGTTGTTCATAGCTGAGCCAGATCCTTTCAGCCCCAAACTGCCTGCATTAATGGCAAGCAAAATTTCGCTTTTGGAAATACCTGGCTACTTTGGGTAGCTATTGTTACTTCCAGAACAGGGTAGGAATATGTCTGGGGCAGGAAAAAATTATTTACAAAAACATCCGTTTACCATGTATTGCTAACGTTTAATATTGATCCTCACCTTTTGAAACAACTTCATCTCCTTTTATTTAGAAGAAGGAGGATGAGCCTATGCTTTGGACTGTGGTGAGAAGAGAGGCAACATCTGTAAAGAATGGCTTTTTCTTTTTTTTTTTTTTTAGAAGAGGGATAAGCACATTGTTAAAAGAATGAAGGAAATTACAGAAAAATGAGGTTTAAGGGAAAGCACATGTTGAAAGACAGAGCACATTAATCAGGCTATGGGAATGGGAGGTATAAAGAGCATTTTCTACACCACTTTGATTCTTATTAAGGACAAAAGCATTATGAGGTTTTTTCCCTTATTTTTTTCCTTATTTTTTTTTTATTCTGGCTCTTAGGAAGGAAGCAATATACCACGGCAAGGTTGGGAGCCTCAATCCTGGTGCAGTCCTGGAGGATGAAACATTTTTAATTCATCTCAAAGGCTTCTTCTTTTTTTTTCTTTTTTTTTTTAACTTTGAACAAAGAAAGGCAAATCTCCTCCTCATAACTTTACAGATGTCAGAATCATGGTTGTGAAGCCCACACTTGAAGTTTCATTGTTGGGGTAGTGCAAGACCCCATCCCTGGAGCAGAGATCCCTGGCTTTCTCCTGCTCTCCTGCTGAATGAGGCATTGGGAGTGGGAAGTCTGTGGCCAGTGTTGCTTGGTAAAATGATGTGGCTAATTCAAAGCCACTGAACGTACTGAAGAAGGATGAAAAAAAAAAAAAAAAAAAGAGAGAATGAAAGTCATCAGTGAAAGTCATGTTTTTCCTGAGGCTGGATGCAAGGTTTGATATTTCAGAGTGTTTTCATCACATCTTCTGTGCTACCTCTCCAGCCCCTTTGTGCACCATGTTTGATGCCTGATGTTAGGCTTGGCTCCATGCCTTTCTGCTGTCGGCGGATCCGATTTGAACGCGTTCTCCCAGAGTTATTTGTTGCTAAGAGAAAACAATTTTCAAGTCCTCTGGAGAACACCGGAGGAGTATGGCTAAATAGAAGTTCATCCCTGGGTTCTGGGCAGAAATTAAGCTAATTATGGAAGTGTTTGTTCCATCACAGATCCTTCTGAGGTACTTGCTGGTCTTCAGTGGACACTTGCTGCAACCCCTGGTTTCTGTCTATGCTATTTATTTAGAAAAATAAGGAAGGGCTAATGACTTCAGCTGTAGCATTTTTCCAGGTTATGTGCACACTCCTGTGACTGCCCCATTTCCTTTCCACCTCCCCAGCCTCATTTTCCCTGGGAGACCGTTTTACCATCCCGGGTACATGCCGCGAAGGAGGCTTTCTCCCGTTGTGCCGTGTGGAAGCGGGCTGTGAATTTCGGCAGTCGGCAGCGCGGCTGTGAGCGCGCAGCCTGGTGCCTGTCAAGCATCTTGTTAGCACAGCATCCACAAGAAAACTACTCTGAGAAATACAGCTGGGGGGGTTGGAAATCACTGCAAAATTCCCCCCCCCCCGCCCATTTTTAAACACAGCTCTTGTGCACGACTGGTGGGGGGTGGTGAGGAGAAGGAGGGAACAGGGAGGGGAGTTTGCTCCTAAAATTGGGGTTTACTTTCCATCGCAGTCCCTTGGAAAGTGCTGCTGCCTGAGTCGCAGCAGCCACACAGGGCAGCGAGGTCAGCAATGACAGGCAGCTGGCATGTTCATGGCTCCGTTGCTCTCCTCATGGGGAAGGAGAGGGAAGCACTCCTGGCCCCATGGGGTGGCAGCAACGCAAGGAGGTCCCTTAATCACCCCCTCCCTAGCCTTTTGGTGAAGGGTGAGGATGCTGCAGCACCAGTGCAGGGTGGCCTGACCCCTCAGTGCAGCTGGGCTTTGCCATTTCACAGCCACACAGTGCATTTCTCCGGGCCGCGTGCTGCTCCTGGATGAAGGCTCCCCGTCCACAGCCAGCTCCAAATGACAGGTCCTACCCTACACTTTGGTCAGAGTGAGGGACACAGTGGCCTTCATCTTTTTGTTAGCTTGGTTTTTGGGGCATACTCTAAGATTTTGGAAACTCTTGCCTGACGATGGTCTCGGAGCAATTTCAGTCTCCAGCCGTCCATCCTCCTGGGGCTTGGGCACATTTGCAAGCCAACCAATGCCACAAAAACATCCGAGTGAGATCTATTTTTTCCTTCTCCTTTGTTGCTTAATGGATGACTCAACTTTCTTTTGTGACTGGATAGCTTTAATTTATAGTTTTTAGGCGAGCGATCATTCCTCTCATTATTTTGGGTTAAATATTCTTATTTGTTGATTATTTAATAGTTTGTTTGGATAAAGATGGAAAAAAAAAAAAAGCAGCTTGGTGCCATAGACTGAGTCCAAAAGAAATTAACTGCTCTGCTGCACATATTGGAGCAGGGAGTTTGCGGAGAATGCAGCCCCGCTAATGGACTGGCAAACTGATAAAGGCTTTAAAGATTCCATATAACCCCACGCTGCCTCATTTTATTAATTAACTCTCCTTGCTTTGTAGCAAGGTTGTCCTGGCTATGGAATAAATGAGTGAAAGGAATGGCCAGTATACATTAAACATCATTTTACGCTTAGCCTTGTGGAGAATTAGGGTTTATGAGGGGTTTGGGGTGGGGTTTTTGTTTTCCAAATATCCTTCCTCTGCTGAGGTTTTTCTCTGGGTTGTAACGATGAAAAAGGCGAGGGATTGCACCTGTGGCCTCTCGATGGCATCCCACAATGATGGCAAAGGTGTGGCCTGGGGGCACTGGGACGTTGGAACTCCCACGCCCAGGGGTCTGCACACAACCCACCGGCAGAGGGGAAGAGAGGGTCTGGGGTCCCAGGGAGGTGACTGCAGTTGTTCTCGTGAGGGGAGGACAAGGAGCCACAAAAAACGAGACGCCGCTCGCAGCAGCGGTGAGCGATCGTTCGCGAACGACGATTGACTTCTCAGTTCTGCGTCCTGGAGAACAGGCGCTGTTTTGATGGACTGCTTTATTTAATCACTGTTTATCTGGAGAACGGCTCCGCTAAGGCATTAAATATTTCCGTTAAATAAAGGTCATTGTGATTTAAGTTTTTTAATGACTCACTAAATATTAAAGCTGGTTTTTCTTCTGCTGCATTAATTTTCTAATATTCCCTCTGTGTGTTTTCTTTTACAGGACATTCAGATTATTGTAAAGCCTGTTAGCCAAAAAGGGGCAATAGATGAGACAACAATTATTTATTTATTTACTCATTTAAACCACTGTGATTCATGGGACAAAGTTCATTGATGCATCACATCATCCACTCTCTGTCTGGACTAACGCAGGGGTTTTTTGTGTGTTTTTTTTATGGTGTGGTTTTTTTTTTTTCTAAAACATTACTTCTTGGCAAACTAGATATGCAAATGCCAGAATACACTAAAACCACATTTAATTGGACCCACTTGCCAACTTCTTGAACACAGCTTGGATTATTTCACTGGAGGCTGCTTCTGTTAAAAGATGGGGGAGGAGGAAGTGGCATATTGACAGGGCTTCAGATAATTTTTTTTCCACTAGAAGTACAACGATGCCATCAGCCAAGTTTGGAAGTATTTTACTATGTTTAATAATTATTATTATTAAAGGATATTGTAAACATATGCATTTAAGTGGAATGTAATGGGAATACAATCATGTCACTGATTTAGCTTTGGATTAATTTTCAACTTTTTTTTTTTTTTTTTGAGGGGTAGCTGACTCCTGCAGTAACTGGAACCTGTGCAGCGCTGTGAAACGCTGGTTTAGAGAGCGGACGTGTATCCTTCTCCCTTGCTAAATGAGCTGATTAACAATATTCATTCCTTTAGGAGATCTGTGAAATTTTCATATCTCACTAGCAACCAATTAAATATAAACCATCTAACAGGATTAAAATGACAAGGTTTACAGAGTTCCCAGCAATTTCAAGTGTACGTATGGATGCATATGTTATACTTTGGTATTTCAAAGAGAAACAGAAACCTTAATAAATTATTGCCCCAGTAACACCGATTCTCTGAAAGCTGATAGGAGGCGGTTACCGTCTCTTTCCAGAGCCCCTTTTGTACGCTGAGAGACACTTGCAAATGTGGGTGAGTTGTGGGGCATCAAAGAGCCGATTTGCTGATGGTGCTGGCAGCCGGGAGCCTCGGTAAGGGCAGGCACAAACGCCATCGGGGGCTCGCTGCAAACTTCGCCTGTGCCGTGTATTGCCCCGCGGAGACGGCAGCGGCGCTGGGGTGCTGCGGGCACCCTGCTCGCAGCGATTTGATGGGTGCCCTTTTGGCCCCGGGAATAATTCCGCCTGATGCACCCGGGCATGAAAGACGCTTTGTCTCCACCTTTATCCGTGCAGGAAGAAAAGCCTCGGCGCAGGCAGGCTGCTGCCCTGCCTACCGCGGCGGCTGGGCAGGGATGCTGTCAGCCTCCCTTGTGCCTAACTCCTCACGGTGACGGCAAAACTCCCAGTTTTTCCCAGCCCGTGACCCATCGCAGCGCCTGGCTGCCGGCGAGCAGGAGCCACGGCTGCTCCCCTCCGGCGGGGTGCCCTGTCCCACCGGGATGGGACATGTGGCCAGGCCCTGGCACGATACCAGGGGCTGAATGAACAGGAGGAGCGGGAGCCGAAGCAAACAAACAAATATTTCTTGGTGTGTGCAAGTTGTCGGAGATGTTGGTTTTCAGTGTCAGCCTCAGCTTTTTCTGCAACCGCCTCCCAGTCGAGGGTTTTGCACTTCTTTTTATTCCCATTTGCGATTTGGGGCAGCAGATTGGATGTGACGGGGTGAGGTGAGGACAGGAGCAGAGCGGTCCTCGCAGCACAGCACAGGCAGCCGTCGGGGGGGACCCACACCTGCCCCCAGCTCTGTTAGCAAGCACTACCTCTCCAAGCAAGGCTCACTCCTGAGGCTAAAACATGGTTTTACTGTCTACGAGGGTTTGGGAAAAAAAATTAATCTCACATAATAGTGGCATTGCAATTAGGGAAGAGGCGTCACTTTAGATAATGAACATCTTTTTAAGGTACTTATGCAATCTGAAAAATCATAGCTGGGCTGGTTGTTCTTTAATCTTGCCATCTACCCAAAGCAAATTTGCAAAAGAGGGGGTTTATTGTCATTAGAGGAATTCTTTCAGCTATCAGAGGAGAGAACAATTTCTTTGTCATTAGCAAAATCCCTGGCTTTCTTTCAGCACATAAACAGTTTACACGATGCAGTTCTAAAATGTGCTTGTCTGTAAGCCTTCGCAGGAGCCTGAATTGTGAACATTTCGGCGTTTGGATGTAAAATCTGGGATCTCAATTTAGCCTTCTGTAAATGCAAGGATGAAGGGCAAAGCACAGATCTGGGCATGAATTTTTAAATTAAGGGTATTCAGTTTCACAGTTTTAGGATGGCACCTATATGCAGTCGACAACCAAGATGTCTGAGCAGCTCACAGTCTGGAGTTTATTCTTAAATAGTCTGTGAGGCCTGGATTGCCTATTGTCCCCCGTACATAAGGTTCGGAGATGCATTGGCCCAGGCTACGCCAGCAAAACTTCTCCGTGCAAACCTGGCAAGGCACAGCAGCAGGAAAGGTTTGAAATAGTTTGTGTCCCTTGTCACGGTACCTCTGCTGATCGCAGCATAATGGGGGCTGCATTTAGAGGGACATAACATTCCTGCCTTGGGTTAGATCATTGCACTCGGGAAGCAGGGTGTTTTTTAAGGATGTCCGAGAAAAAGCCGCTGCCTGCTGCAGTGGGCTGTGACTGTGTTTGGGGGGTGGAACTGTGCTGGCAAGCCCTTGCTGGGGCACTCAGAGCCAAAGAGATCAAGTGATCATTCCAAGCCTTGCAGGAAGCTGGTGCCAGAAAAGAGATTGCCGCACAGTCCCTTGCGTTGCCTCTCGGTGTCCCAAGCACTGAACCGTCCTGTCTCTAGTCCTAGCTGTGTTTAAAAGCAGTAAAGGGATGGTGTTGAACCAGCGCTTTGTGTTAGAGCTCAATGATCAGCCCCCCAGAAAAGAGATCAAAACCTTTCAATACCACACAAATCTGTTGTCTGAACATAAAGATGAATCTAAGCCAGTGACTGTGGCAGTCTGCGGCCAGTAAAAGTGAAAGTAATTTATTTCAGTTAATAGAGGATTCTTTTTTCTAAAAGAGCAACTGGGTTTCTACGATGGGGCTGGAGAGCTGGTGTGTGAGGAAGACTGAAATAATTGGTATGAGTAGGATGTTGGGCCAAGACAAGCAGGAAATAAGTCCATAGGTGTGCGAAATGTAAAAAGAGCCAACAGGTAGAGGGTCTTGAGGATGGAATGATCCAAGGCACATTTTACATCAAAGCAGCAAGGAGTCAAGGTGGGTTGCACTGCAGAGTAGCTGGAAGACTGGCACATAGGAAACTTCCTAGGTTTGGATAGTTTTTGTCATATGCAGATCTGAACACTGGGGTCACAGGGAACAAACAGAGGGTGATGAATGTGCAGGGACCTCAGTGCAGGGAAGGAACAACCACTCACAGTTAATGTTATAAGCAAAGATAGTGAGATGTAACATTTTTCAATGAATTGCATGGTGAGAAAGACAGCAGTGGCCTGTAAGTCAGTGCCCTCTACAACTCCAACACCCTGAATGAGACACTCAGTATGGTGAGCAGGAGTGTGTCACTGAAATGCCTCTGTGGCCCCAGTATGATCAATGTCTGACCATGGCACCACATTATGTGTGGACACAGGCAAAGCTACACTTAGAGCAGTTCAACTTGTTCACCTGTGTGTAACTCTGAAATGCGCCAGGTTCAGCAACAGCTGATTTTCAGCTGAGGATGAGACAGATATGTTGTTTCTGGCCCAGATGTGCTGACCTGCAGGACATCCTGAAGGGCCAGAGGTGCTCCAGCTGGGGCAGAGCCTGGAGCCTACAGCAGGATGCAGGCCACAGCTCTCCTCCCTGCAGGGAACCTGTACTGCAGACTGGCTCTGCAGCACCCGTGGCTCTGCAGTGCTGGTTGATGATTTAAGTTGCTGTGAACAGCCAAGGAGGGGAGGTTGATGTGTTACCACAGTGTCAGAGATTGAAGGAGGGTTGAAGTTGGAAGGGGCCTCTGGAATTCAGCTGGTCTAACCCTCCACTCAAGCAGGACTCCCCAGAGCAGTCTGCCCAGAACCAGGTCCAGGTGGCTTTTGAGTATCTCCAGTTGCAAACACCAAGCCAGACAGATGCCATTTTGCATGGCCACTTTCCAGAGAGCTCTGTTTGTGCAGGGGACCAGAAATGCCTTACCTGCAACTACACTGGACACAGAGTCAGTGGACCCAGTACCAGCAGGGACACCACAGCTGCCCACCTCAACATCTTCCACACTACCCAGCGAGGGGCTACCAAGAGCTCTTCTAACACCACAAGGCAACTACTTTGCACTGAAGAAGTGTGAGGTCTGTGAGGCTGAAGCAGATTGGGAAATATTTAAAGGCAAAGCAGCTCTTGGATATGAAGGCGGTATTTTGGAAGGGGCAGTGGCCAGTTTGCCTGCTTTTAAATGAGCTGTGATCAAGGGAAATGGCAAGACATTTCAAAGCTGCAAACACATCAGTGTTGATCTTCCTTTTAAAGAGCTGAACAAAGTTGCTGGTTTTAATAAACTTGAGTTTGAATCAAATGAGAAAGCTTGAGGTCAAACCTTACTTGAAAGCAATCCTAGCAATCTCTGATTAAGAGGTGGTCAGATAAAATTTGATAAGTCAAAATCTGATCCAGATTTTTTAAAATGCAGGCAGATTTCAAAGGCTGGGTCATTACAGAATGTGAGATTTCTGTGAATCAGCATGTTACATGGTCTGATGTATTGAGACTCAAACAAATGTTAGACATATGGAAAGACCTCTATATATAATGAGAGATGTAAAAAACAGAATGACTGTTTAATTTAGAAATAGGATAAGGAAGAGGGGCACATTAGAGGTATATAAGGCAGTGAATAGCACAGCAGAGATAAGCCAGTGCTTCTGTCCACTCTCTATAAGACTGTAATTTCTATTTACTGAAAATTTTCACCAAGCATAGGTAATATACCGCTGTGCCACAGGGTCCCTGTTCTTGGAAGAGCATATAAATGTTACAGAATCTAGAAGAAAAAATGTATTTATATAGATAATAAGCTATAAATCATGCTTTAGTAAGTAAGCCAACTAAAGCTTAGGAAAAAATGTCCCCTGTGAGCCACATATTTCTCAAAAATGCCCCAAATGGAATTCTTGTACCTTGCTCTCAAGGTGGCTGTCAGCACAAGCAGCAGGTGAGACAGGTCACTGATATGCCCTGTGCTCTGAAAAATTACTGCATTTTTTTTCAGTAGTTACTGCATTCCAGATGTCCTTCTGCACTTGGGAAGAGCCGCTCCAAATGTGACCCAAGGGAACTAGACAAGAAAATCCCAGGGCCTAGCAAACACTAAGCAATCAGTGGCTGGAATAACCCTCCTGCCCTGGAGGTTGCATTTGATGTGGCTTGAAAAAGGACTCGGGGCAGCCTGTGCCAAGTGTATGCTGGCACTCAAATCGGTGGCCACTTGACTGTGCTTCCCATCTCTGGAAAACTGGCTGGGGACCCATCTGACTGTGGCATGGTGGCACCGGCTGAGGGGCCAGGCAGGCGGGGTGGGGCTCACCCACAAGCTATGCATGTCTGCGGGGTTTGGTCAATGTTACTGTAATTCTTTGCATCACTCACCAGGCTGATACTCAATAGCACTCTCACTCACAACCAAGAATGCAATCAACCTCCTCCTTTCTGGATGGGAACTGTGTTAGGAGCCAGGCTCGCTCCATGAGACTGCTTTCTGGGAGAAAAAGCAATGTGGGAAGAAATGTACATGCCCAGACCAAATGGCAGCAAACTTATGGTAAAGCCCCTGCATATAATCTATATTCTAATTAATACTCTGCATCATCTAATCAACAGAAATCTTCTGGCGTGCACGGTCCAGTTTGCAAACTATTCAGCAGAGAGGCTTTTCTAGCCTCTCCATAGATCGGAGTAATTAAGCAAAGCTGCTGGAGGGGCTTCCCCCCGTAGCTTCTTGAATACTGGGAAGGGGGAATGGCACTGAAAATACCCAGGCAACCTCTGGCAACCTCCCTCAGCCCTGGAAGGCTCTCTGGAACAGAAAGAGGAATAAAATTGCCTTCCTTTGCTGCTGCTGTTGAGCTGGTCTCGCTCCCGTTGTCGTGGTGCCAGTGCCGAAAGCCCATCCTGCCTCCCTCGCACGGAGCGTACTGTCCGTCCTAGAGCAGATGCAAAGGCGGCACTGGGACCGCTCAACTTCAGAGCCTCTCCAGCAGCCTCCCAAGTAGAAGAGCACAGCTCTCCTCACAATATGCTGTGGGGGAGGAGGAAGGAAGGACTTTGGCCCTGTTTGCTTGTGCTAATTGATGGCTTCTGTTGCAGCTATTCACACTTTTAAAAGATGGTAACAAGTCTACTGATTTAAAAGCAAAGAATAAAAACCCAACAGCCTCAGCAGTGCGTTGGGTGCAGACAAAGCTGCGTTGAAGAGGACTCAGCAGAGGCACAGCAAGGGGCTGGGCAGAAGAAATGACCCACCTGCAAACGCTGAGCTCTGCACAGATTCCTAAAATACTCCACTAGTTGGGATATACTGGGACACTGTCCTCTGCAGCAGTGGGTTTGCAAGTCAAGGCTCAGCCCCGGCAGTGGCCTGCTCTGTGCTCAATCTCCATGCCTCACCTTGTTCAGCTGTGGTGGCTTCTGCCTTCTTTATAAAACATGTTCTATGCCTCTGACTTTAGTGCTCTCCAAATGAGAAATATCTTTCTTCATGTAGCCTCCTCTGTGTGTACCAGGTCTCCTGTGCTGGTGCGGGCAGGTGCCCTGGAGCTGTTCGGAGAAGGGCTCTGAGCCCTGGCTCTCCCACCCTTTTCCTTGCAGGCAGACATTGTCTTCTCCTGCTGGGAGAGCACTGTACCTTGCTTAGCAGTTTACATGGTAAATCTATATTGCAAGTTCGAGGTGTGATCACAACATGCCTGGGTGAAACCCTGCTTTCTTTAATTTAGCGAGCTGAGATATTAATTTCAGAGGAAGAGGCAGCAGTATGCACTTTGGAGCCTGTGGTCTGGGTGGGCTTGCAGAGCCTGTGGTGTTTCAGCTTCCCTGGCATCGGTACCCAGGCAGCTAGACGGAGCGAGCTGGGATGTGTGAATAAGCAGCACAGCAAGAGACAACTGCGCTGAGCAGAGGGAGCTGGGCTCCAGCCACACTCCAGGGACACCACGAGCTCAGCGGGGCGAAGCCTGGGCATTTAACAAAGCCCTGCTGCCTTCTACCCGCCTTCCTGGGGACCCACTCAATGCACCTCCCTACCCAGCAACTCAATAATTCTGCTTTAAGGAAGGCAGACCCGGTTAAATTCAGGGAATTTGTCTCTGCCAGAGAGACCCCTGGCAGCCGCCGAGGTGAGTCAGCTGCTGCTGGCTGCTCGTCGGGTGCCTCTGAAGCGGCCGCGGAGGGGGGGGAGCTGTGTCCTCCCACCCTGCTTCCCTCCCTGAAGCCCTCAGCGGCATCTGCACACTGGCCTTTGCTTATTCTTGCAGCCCTCTGCAAACTCATTGTGATTCACATCTGGGTGCATTCAGCCTGGTAATTTCTTATTCTGAGAAGGTCACCCGAAATATGTGTTTAACAGAAGCGCTCTCTATTTTTAACATGGAGAGACCTCATAAAAAGTCAGAAGACTAATGCAAAATAATAAACGAGATATTTAGTCATGGCTCTCCATCACATTCGCATTATAAACAGTTCAGAAATTATTTCCACTTGTGAGACAAGATTTAATTGTAAATCATGGGAAATTGTGAGATATATATTGTCTGGAGCAGGGTGATAAACATATTTCTGGGTCTGAAGGGAGAAAATAAAGCAAAATGTGTGTCACAGTCCGTGTGGACCCTGAGCACATTTAAACCAAGGTGCACGTCACCCAGGCAGCAGCTGCTGTTCTCTAGAGCAGGACCACCAGGTTTCTGCTGAAGGCTCTTTCGTTTTAGCTACACTGAGGAACACCTTTCTGCTGTGATTTTGTGGTACCCAAGGCTTTGTAACTGCTTTCTTCCCATGAAGCTGCTTTTATTCCAACTTAAGCTGTTCCTTAAGCAGCACGAAACCAGCTCACAACTTAAATGGCAAATGCACGGCAGCAACTTTCCTAGCTGCAGAAGGTGATATAGACAAATCTGTTGCTGATACCAGCAAGTACTGAGCTGAGCCCCTGCTTCTCATTTGGAGTGCATGCCATGTCTCCTCTGACATGTTTCTTCATAGCACTGAAAAAGAAGCACTTGGAGAAACAGCTTTTCTACTTGGAGAAAGCTTTGACTCCAGGGTTGTAACTCAAGTGCTGTAGGAGGTAATCAGCAGAAATCAAAGCACTTACAGTTTTCTCCAATGTAGATAGAGGAAAAATCAATTTATTTTAAGTAGTGGAAGCTGATTTTTCAGTTGGTTAACCTGTTGGAAGAAACCTATGTGGGGTGAACACTTGGATTTCTCATTTATTTGTGGGTTTCAACCATTCAGTTGAGACGGTACTGCTGATGGAGCAGCCGCCGGTCCTCATGTGTGTGCTTGAGGACTGCCCACCCTGAGACTGAGCCACCGTCCTTCAGCAAACAGCGCTGCGTCTGTGCCTCCTCTTCTGGCTGTGTGATTGCCAGAGACTGGGAACAGTCCGCTTCAGTTGGTGCCCTGCTTACCCAGTGAGTAAAACAAGGAGGAAACAGCAACAGCTTTGAAAGGGGGGCAGCCCCAGCCTGGGAGCAAAGCAGCTCTCCTGGTGCTGAAAACCAATAGAATGTGCAGAGGAGAGAGGAGCCGTTGGGTTGTACCTAGCCAGGGAGGCTCGAGTACCTGCCTGGTTGAAAGCTTGAAAGTTGATAAGAACTAGACATTTCTCAGACCTTTTACCCTGCTTTTCCAGGGTAGTTTGCTGGTCTCCACACACAGGTTCATGCTGCATTTTTCTTACAAGTTCATGTACATAATACTTCACAACTTAAATAGTGTATTGCAATCTAAAGTAATTTTAAACTTAGTGTTTCCAATACAATACAGCTGGTTTTCAGCATTAAGGAAATTTTAAGATCTGAAGTGGAGTGGTTCTAACCTTACCATGTCCACCTGAATACCCAAGTAATGCTACAGAACTGTATCCCCCTTCACCGCCCTCCTGCATCCCCTCTCCCAGGCTTACCCAGCTCCAGAAAACATTGCTTTGTGATGCACATAATTTTTTCACTAACTGGAAATAGGAATCTTGCTCTATCCATTAGTTAGTGTATATGCAGTTTGTATATATAATATTTATATTTTTCCCCAAAGTTGTGAAATATATAAAATATAATTCCTCTAGCTGAGAGCTCATCATTCCCATGACAAGGTGCAATCAATAAATTATGCACCACTTGTGGTTATTCTGCATGTCAACTCATATTTCCATGTCGCTGTCCTGACTGTTACTGAGTGTTTGTGTTGTTGTACCTTTCCACCTCCTCAGTGTTGATTTAGGAGTTATTATTCTGGGCTCATAGTAACTGCAAGAAAATCAAGTTCCAAGTGTTTCTGCCAAAAGAAGGAAATGAAATGAGCAAGTCAACAGAAAATTCCACTTGTCAAACACCATTTGCTTACGACTACGGCTTTGTTAAGGGAACTTGCATTCGGACAAGTTACCCGAAGGAAACAATTCGCCTTTGCGGTGGGATAACCCTCGTGCCCGGCAAGGACTCTTGGTCGCGACAGCTGTGGTCCTCAAATGAGCGAACAGGAAAAAAACCAAAGCCACTTCTGACACTTACAAATTATATCTCCTGAATAATGCATGACTCATCCAGATTGGCTACAGGAGGGGGGTACGGGGGGGATGCTTTTTCAATGGACAACCAGACGGATGAGGATTGTATTATAAGAAGAGTTTGACATACCAAGAAGGGAAAAAAAAAAAAAAAAGCATAAAAAAGCCCAAGTACTCACACACACTTTGAGATTGACTGTCAAATCATTTCACATCTGTACCTAAAGCAAACAGACATAATGCTAACAGCTTGCTGGAGCTCAGAAATGCCACCCACTAATCAGTCCACCTGTGGAATTCTCAGTCCATCTTGCAAGTCGTGTACCCGATTGCCAAGACGCCTGACAAGAAAATGTATATTAAAATGTTGAGTAAGACTAGAAATACAATGTGGTGTAGTATAAACAGAATGCACTTACTGGGCAGGAAAACAGAGATGCCTTCTAATTCCTCTCGCCATGACCCGGTGCCGCTTGCTCCTGCCTTTGCCGGCACTGGATGGCAGAGCCTGCTTTCCGCCCGAAAGGCACGTTCACCTCCTGTGCATGATTGTGTCTCCCTCTGCTTTTGTGCAAAAATAATAAATAAATAACAAAATAACTACCCGCTCTGCAAAGCCTCTATCCGTCTTAATTACTTTTTTTTTTTTTTTTGGTGCATGGATATCATTAACAATGCTTAAATATAGGCGTTGGCAAGATAAGTCTCAGTAAAAAAAATAGTGAGAAATAATCTCTCCTGCATGATGAATGCACCCTTTGGGGTAAAACAAAGAGGTAATTCAAAGGAATGGTTTGTTGAGATGGTGCGTTGCAGGAGCACAATTCTTCTGGGCTAAATTACATTGAGGATTACAGCACTGGATTGCCAGTCGCTGTTTAATGTGCTGGCAAAATGATCATTTTGCTCTTTTCATCTCCAAAAGGAATATAAAGGAATAAAAGGAGAAAGTTTACTGGGATTGTAAGAGGAGGCAAGAAGGGATGGGGAATGCCCCAGGGAGGATAATTATTCTGTACAAGGCACCATCAGAAGGTTACAGGGTTTGTGGTGTAGTGGGAGGCGGCATGGCACAATTAGATGCTTTAGTTTCTCTTTTCTACACATCCTGAGCTTTTCCATTTGCACGGTAGCCGTTTTCTCTCTCTGAGTACAAAATGCTATTTTAACATCTGTTCTTTTAAGGCTATTTGCTCTGGGAAGGCAGTGTGTTTTGCCATAAATTTAGGTCATTAATTTGTATCTGTTCTTTGTTTATTTAAGAAACAGGACAAAAGGGCAGCTGCTGAAACATTTGGCTGTGCCGAGGGGTAGTGGGCTCGGCATGCTGGAGTTGTGTGCACGACCAGCTTGAGTTTGCATCCGCAGCTAGAGGACAGATCTTTATGGGAAACCTTTGCCAAGGCGTGTGGTGCTCCCCTCCCCAGCACAGCTCTGCCTTCCTCATTACCTGCCTGTGGAGGGGCTGCCATGCACAGGAATGGGGCATGGGGACACAAATGGGGGCCACATACTGGTGGCAAAGCAAAAAGCTAGAGAGTTGTATGGGTACTCTGGTCATGCTGTTGTTTCTGGGAGAGGTTTATAAAGGAATTGTTTTTCACTGTGCTGAGTCAGAGGTCTGCAGTTGGCTACCAAAGGTAATGGGCTACAAGCAAGTCTGACCTATATAATTAGACATTTATAAACAGAAGCACAATAATACCCAGCAAATTGATTGTTCACAGCATTTAATGCTCTTAAATTGCTCATTAAGTGCAGAATGATTTCAGGGGTATTATTGATATTATGAAGCAATAAGAGAGGTTTTATTTATTCTTGTAAGCCCAAGGGACTCAAAGAAATTGAATGCTTTTGAAAGGGCCATTTTTTGCTTGTAACATATTCTAATATGTTTAATCAGATCAAACAGAAAAAATCATTCAGGTATCTTGAAGCATCTTTTGTTTCTACCTTTCCATTTGATAAAGATAAATGGGTGTATCTCAGAGAGCAGGCATTACCATCTAGGCATGAGAAGCCCAAGTTTCCAGTTACAGCCAAGAGCTGAAGAAGTGCTGGTGAGCACACTGACTGGCACACAGTGCTTGCAGTCCAGCTGCAATCCAGCTCTCTGCTGCTCTCTGGGCATGAGGTTTCACTTCTCCCCTGAGCCCAAGAAAACCAGAGAAGATCTGTGTCAAATAAGTCACTGCAGTGTGTCACTGAGTAAGTTGTTTAGATCTGGTCTGGCTTCTGCTGGGGACAACAGTTAGTCTCATGGCAGCAGCATCAGACCCAATTTGCAGAACTGGCCCCCAGACCCAGACTCAGTATATTCTTCATTGACACTTATCTTTAGAGGGAAAAATTAAAGGCAGTACTGATGGTCAAAGTATGTCTCATTGCCATTTGTGTTTGGCAAAGAATTTCTCTGATCTTCGCTGGGTCTTTATATGCCATAAATCTTAAAGTGCTCTGGGTGCCCAAACACACATGGCAGCTCTCAAGGGCAGATTTTTAAACCAATTTAGGCTTTTACTTCCTTAATCAGTGGGAAGGAGCACCTAAATGTCTTTATAAATCTGGCTCTGAATCAGACACTACTGAGGAGCACACTATTCAGCAAAATCTCAGTGTAACTATTATAAAGGGGATGAAACCAAAAGTGTTTTACAAATAGATTTGGAGTTAATACAGCATTTGTTGCAGATCCTTAAATACTGAGAGTGAGAATTATTAAAACCTTAATCTTGCTACAGTTTGACTCATGACCTCTAGTATCAAGGTCCTTCTGATTGCCACCAGATTTGAAGTGAGATTCATACCTCTTTTCTATTCCCCCTGACCCCACTACCACCCAGCCCTTGGAAGATTTTTTCCCACTTACCCATAAGGCAGGCCCCTCTAGCTGTTCTTTATTTCCAAGGCCCCAACCATGTTCATCCCAGATGTGGACATGGCTCAAGACAGGTGGGCTGGGAGCCAGAAGGAAGCAGGGCTGACTGGGACAAGGAGTCTGGAAAGCAAGAACGGGCAGCAGTGAAGAAAAAGTGGTGGAGGATTGGGGTTAACAGGAGGCTATGGGGCGAGCAGCCCAGGTTGAAGCCCCTAGGAGCAAACACCTGAGAGAGGAACAGGGTCAAGGGCTGTAGGGGTCAGGCTCAGGGGAACTGAGACTTTCGCTTGGTCCTCAGCAGACCTCGAGGTCCACCACAGACCTCAGTGTGTGCCTCTGCTCTGCCCCAGACGCCCCAAAAGGGAGGGAAGTGAAGCTGGACTGCTGTGAGCAGTAGATCATCCATCACAGAAATCTGTAGCAACACTTGCTTTACAATGTGATGAAGAAACAGTTAAAATTAAATTTCTCCAAGAGCATTTTTGGTGTGAAAGAGGAGGGGGTGGGTCTGCCAGGGTTTCATGTTCTACAGCAAAGGCAGCCCATATGGGTACTGGAGAGATTTTCCTTTATTGCTGTTTCCCAGACACTGCTGGCAGAGAATGCGCAAACTTATGCCTTAAAATTGGACTCCTCGGTGGACCACTGAGCAGATCAGTATAAAAGCTGGGGTGGGAGGGAATGCCACCTCTGCAGCCCTGGGATTTTGGAGGGCTTCTTGCTACATGTGTGCTCCAGAACTGGCCATCTGTGTGGGACAGTCCATTTTTATCTCTCCAGGTGATTTGATAAAAGAGAACAAGAGGCAAAACAAATCAGAAAAAGAAGAGTAAATTAACAGTTCAGGGAATCAAGTGAAAATTGTCCAACCTTTGTGAAATAAGGACCTTCAGGAACACGCAATGTTTTGTGAAAGATGTGGATGATCGTCAACATATGTTTTAAATATAATTTTCACTGAAAAATATTATTTGCCTGTTTCAAATAATACAACATATTGTGAGTGTAAACTATTTCATCTCTGTAACTCAAAGGCTAAAGCCTACAGCTCTTGCTCATTCCTTACTCAAATAACACTCCTACTTACTTATGGATAAAGAAGAGATTAAGAAAGGGAATTAAATGCTGCATGGGTGAGAAGCAGGCCCAGATCTAGGAAATTAATGGTGTGTACTATGTGAGGTTAGGCTTGTTTTTTAAAGAATGGGCTACTCTGTTTGAAACACGTCAGAACTTCTTTGTGGCTTTTGCTTTCTTCAGGTAGAGTGAAAACTAGCAGCTGGAATGGGAAGATGAAATGCTTGAACCAAAATGGCTAATTCTCCATTCAAAAGCAACAGGTGGCTTGCTGAAGGTGGCAGAGGCAGTTCCTCCACTTGCTGGGAACTCATTTACTGGTTATTACATCCAAGAAAGCAATGTGCTTTGCACATGTAACCTCTCTGCACTTTAACATCCCCATCTGTAAAAGGAGAGCAGCTAAGCACAATGCTCAGCTTTCTGAAGCATTTTGGAGTCTTCAAATGAAAGCGTTGCATAGATACATCAGCGTGTGTGTGTGTGTGTGTGTGTGTGTGTGCAGTGAACTATACACACATATATGTGAAAATACACAGATGAGGGGAATTTTTTAATTACATGTATTGCATATTTATATTCATACTTATATTTAATACAATTGTATTTATATTCAATTCCAGTTTCACTCATGTCACCTCCATATAAATGCTCCTTTCAACCTATGTCTCACCATCTTTTCTAGATCATTTTAAAGTACTAAAATGTCTGAGTAGATTATTCATTTCATGCAAAAGTCATCTCTTTGAGTACGAAACTTAAAAATGTCTAGTTGCAAAAATGTTTAAAGGAAGAAGAATTTTAATAGCAATAAAGACTGATTTCACTAAATTCTGTGTTGTTTTGATTACAGAAAAGATACATTTTCAAACAGTATAATGTCCTTTCTTTTCTCTGCTAACACTTTGAACTTCCTTGCTGTAGCATCAGGAGATTATTCTGTAGGAGATATTTCATGTTTTCTTACTATTTTAAACCAATGTGATTGTATTTGAAGAAGTGTCCCCTATTCTATTTGCATATGCAGCTGTCTCTGAAACATGAGTGAATTTGGCTAGCTGCTTTGGGAATAGGTCATGCTCCTACATAATTTTTTTTTCTTCAAACTAGTGTATTTTTCATCAACGACACTTCACAACAGGGAAGAACGGGTGTCAGGTTTCAGTCTCATATGTTCTGTAATTTTACATTCTGTGGCAATGCCCACGGTGCTGGAATAATTTGAAACAGAACTACAATCTTTCCAAGTTTTGTAGAATAAATGTTTAGAATTGGTAAGAGTTTTGAAATGCAAATGTCAATTTTTTTTCAAACAGTATGTGATTAATTCTTACAGTACTAACAATGCTTGTCTATGCATGGAATCAGTGATGGGGATGGAGATAAGATAACTGCAGGTAAAAGAAATGTGGGTACAATTTTGGACAGTGAACCTGCAGTGGCCATTACTTAAAGGCTGAGACCCAGCCCCTGAGGAAGTGATGCCAAGTTTGGCAATTAAAAACATTCCCACACCCCTGAGCTCCCTGGAAAAATGGCTCAGGACTGTTGCCATAAACCCAGCTCTGCCTAACCTCCATGGAGTAACTCCTGCAGACAGGGAGCCCACAGATACCAGCCTGGCAAGAGTCTTCCCAAGAGGACACCCAGGGACAACCTCAACATTAAATTGCTAGTCATGTGGGGTCATTGGCACCAGAACCACTGTGGTTCCATCTTCAGTCAGGGCTGTGGAAGGACAGGGAGGCATAGGCAAGGTGAAGTCTCGTTTTATCAAAAGCTTTGACTCATCCCATTGCAATCACAGTGATGTGTGAATTGCCACTTATAGCCTTGATCCACATGAAGAGTAGAGAGGCCAACAATCTCCTCCCCTTCCTCAATTAGAGGGGCTACTTGTACCTGCAAGCTGCCCCAAATCCTCTGGCAGCAATGGAATGGACCAAGAGTATCCAGAACTGATGTCTTTCCTAGCTGGTAATCTTGATGAGAATCACCACATAGGTGGGGAGCTTGATAGCCCTCATCCTACCTGCAACAGCTGGGTTTCACTCCCCTGCACCACCTGGCTTTGCTTACCAAGACTCCAGGAAAAGGAGGAGTCCCCTGGCTCCAGCTGCCGTGTGGGTGGCCGGGGAATCAAGCTGTGTGTTAAGGACAGGTGATGCACAGGCTGCACACAGTAGAAAGACGGGAGATGAAACAGGAAGGGCCGTAAGACTTCCTGGACATGAAGCATTGGAGTGGAGTCCCTGCTGTCCATGTGCTGTGACAGGTTCAACCACAAGACTGGGAGGGCCCAGTTCTAACACAGATGATGTCCAGAAAGTTCAGAGGATCACAAGAGGCTTGAAACTTCTTTTTTAACTGGACTGCTGCCATCAGTCTTTGATTCTTACCCTGAACAAGGAACAAGGAGCCATGGACATGGCTTTCATGTCAGAACTCCTTTTAACTTTCCTTCCTTCTCCTGCTTCCTTCATCTGCAACAGAAGAAAGCGTCTCCCACTGTTGTTCAAATAATCCCACCATTTTTGGTAGCAGCTGCCACTCCAAAGAGCCCCCTGTTATATCTTCTTCAGAAGAGTACTCAGCCTCCAAAAGCCATTAGCTCACAACATCTAAGCATCCTGAGTGCTTGTGTTCTCTGGAGGCACTGCTGGGACATGTTCCTCTCCTGAGTGACCACAGGCAGCAGACTATTACACAGAAAGAGTGAGGAATGCACCAGTTCCTCCACTGAGCCACATCTTCTCATTCCTGTCCCCTTTCCCATCCCTCACGTTTGGGGATCATGCTTAAAACAGGGAAGCAAGTATGAAATTTGCCCCTGGCCCTCCCATTTGGGTTTGTCAGTTCAAAAAAAAGTGAGGGTGGGCATCAGAAATATATGGATTTCCACCAATTTTCTCTGTATTTCAGAATTTTTTTAAATGCTAATTCTATTTTAGCCTGAGAGCTTCTCCATTTAATACTTACTATGGCTGTAAAAACAAAAAGGGCTGTGTGGCAGGCAGAAATGTGACCTTTTAGGCTTTCTCCCACAATAAAAATATTCAATCACATCTATGCAGACTGCAAGCCAGTGATGGGTCTTGCTGTGTCTGCTCCAAGCAGTGACTCCCAGAGGCCACAGCTGGAGTCCCTTCTTTGTAACCGAGCTGCTACACAGCAGTAAGCTTGGCTCTACCTGAATCTTTGGAGACGATGCCGGTTAACGCAGCTTTCAAACACAGAGACCATCATCTGTAAATATAACATTTGTCATCTAAAGACTTCAAAAGCCCTTTTTTTTTTCTTGTAAAGGATGTTCAGTGTAAGAATCAAGAGAGATACATTAAAGATAAGTTGGTATTATTATCTACAAACATTAGCTTAAAAGAATAATCTTGTAAATTGCCAGTGGTTTACTTTATTGAAATCCACTGCAAATGTATGCCAAACCATGCTATCTATATGCAGAAGATTATAAATTGCTTTTTTCATATTTAAGTTGTAAATGGTAAATTTTGCATTTTAAAGTCCTTCAATGTGTTATTTGGGGATTTATCTTGATGACTTTCTTGATACTTGCAAGGAGTAAAGAATTTGTCTCTGCTTATAAAGACAAAACAGCTCATGTGACATGAAGCTTTGTCAAATGCATGAAAAAGCTGCCTGGATTAATTACTCTACTTTTGCTAACACTGAATGCAAAATTAGTGATTTCAACTGTTTCTTTAAAATACAAAGAGCGTGAAAAAAAAGTTACAATATAATACTGCTGTAAGTCTATATCTACATGACTACAGTGTCATAGAACAGGATTTAACTGAAAAAAGGAGGAGTTCTAAGTATAACTACAGACATTGAAATGTCTTCAATAAAGACATTGTAGCAGTATAGGTTATTTCAAACCATAATATAAGTGCAGGATAATTTAAATTAATATAAAAGATCCTTTGGGGGTTGTATTTTTTAATTGCAATTACACAATGAATATTTGATACCTATATTTGGTACATAATGAGGATTAAAGCTATATTCCCCAAACAGAGGTTTAATAACAATGTAAACTACTGAGAACTTCATTAGAGTGGCTAAGGTATTAGAAATTAGATTTAAAGGTGGCCGAGGGGAAAATCAGAAACTTCAAACACCTCTCGTAATATAAATTGCAATATCTAATATAAAACATGAAGAATTGATGTGAGCCTCGATCAAAGTGCTAAAAAAGCTGCCTTTGAAACCAAGCCATCCCCGAATGAAAACCCTGTAGCTAGAGAGGCTGCCCTCACCCCGAGGATTAGCACGTGAAAGCCCAGCTCCGGTGGGAGCCCTGCACAGGGATCCACCGCCGGCCCCCTGGCCGGGCTCCCGCCTGCAGCTGCGGAGCGCTCGGAGCGGCTCAGGGTGGTGTCGGTGCTGCCAAGCACCCCTGCCAAGGCCGGCGATTGCACCACAGACCTTCTCAGCATAAGCCCCCCACAGCTTTCGCTAAAGAGCAAGTCTCTTGGGCTGAGAACAAGAGCAGACTCCTACTCGGCAGCGCAGCCGTAGAGCAGGGTGTGCGATGCTCACTGACCTGTGGGTATATTATGTATTATGCAGAGCATTTGCATTTGCTCCTTTTCCCCGAGTCAGCTGTGAGCCAAATACCTGCCCTGATCCAACAGCAAAGCCACTTGCCCAGCGCAGAAATCTCAGCCACTTCCGCTCCCTCTCCGGGAGGGTCCCATGTACACTGCATTGTGCCGAGGTACCAAACTCTCCGTGGTGGCAAAGCACAATCCATCCTCTGCCTCATCCCTCTTTACAGAGGCAGTTGCAATGCCTATGGCACTGGTGCAGAGCTGAAGCAGAGTTGAAGAGCTGTGAGATGCTAGACTTTTTTCTATGGTTTCAGTCATTCAAAATGAAGGGTCATAATTTTCAGAAAAGGACCTTCACAAAAGGCTCCTACGTCGGTCTTTGGGCCCTAGACAGGTATTAGAAAACACAAAATAATTAACAACTCCCTTAAGGTTCAGTGGTCTTTCCAAACTCAGGCTACATACTTTCATAAATATGCCTGCATGCCAGCATCCAGCGTCAGGTGCCTTCTTCTGCCCATCTCAGGTCAACACAGAGCAGCTCACCTCCTACCAACCAGAAAAGTCTTCCCCACCACACACTTGGGACTCCTGTGCATCACAGTGAGGCCACAGGGCACACCTTCCCACCTGCAGGAATCCCATCCTGCAGCAGGAGGTCCTCCTCCAGGCATTGCATGTTGGGATCAGTCTTACAGTAAATAATTATTCCCAGATGCAAATGCATCCAAGGTGTCTCACAGGTTGCTCCCCTCTCCTCTGACAAAGGCTTTGAGGCAGCTCACATCCCTTGAACACATTTTCTACCGCATAAATAAGTCTAAGTACACGCCTGTCTTTTCACGAGCAGACAGTGTTATTTCCAGCTGCAGCAGTTTGCGTCACTTGACTAAAAAGCTAAATATACTTATCTATACATCTATATGTATAGATGTGTGCACGCATGTGAGTATATACATACGCTATATATGGATACATGCAGATCTACACATATGCAATTGTGTGTATTTATGTATATATTTATTTGTCTGCCTTATTTATTTGTCTGCCTTCACCTGTGTGCTGGCCAGGACAGGTGGTCCAGAGCACACATCCTGTCCTACCACAGCAAATGGCATCATCTGGGCCCTGCCTGTCATGTGTCACATCCAGAAATGAATTATATACCTGCAAAGTGCAAAGCAGTGCCTTCTCTCAGCTCCAGTTGCTTTTGTTTTTGCTTCTTTATTAATCATCTTCCGCTTATATGTGGGAGAAGATTCTGATGATGAATATGTGTTAAATAATTTGCAAGCATTCATTTTTTTGTCCTGGTTTTCTGATGTACCAAACTGGCATAAATATTGGCAAAATTTCCTTTAATCCTCCAAGGGATCCATGCCTTGCTCTCCATCCTGAGTCCTAATCTCTCTAATATGTTGTTAGGTCAGTTATCCAAGATGGAGTGCGCATATCCTTTCCTGATTAATTTTCTTCCTCTTTCCTTTTTGCCAACATTGCCTTTGATGGGAGAATTGCCCCCTCCCTCTCCACTCATCAGATAAATCTGTGTCCCACCCTAGACAGAGGGCAGAATGGACGGAGTAGCTAGAATTTTTAGACATGAAGTGGTACCTTTGTGGGTCTCTAATTCACCCTTCCAAGTCTCATAATTGCCAACAGAGGTCTTTTTTCCTTCTCATAATGTACAAAATGATCTGCCCTTTTATGATTGCCTTGAGAATATCCCACAAAGCTGACGGTGAGGGAGCAGATGCCTCATTCAATTCCAAATAGAAGGAAATCTGTTGTCTCAAATAATCCCTAAATTCAGACACTTTCAGCCAGCTATTATCAAGAGACCACATTTTAAGAGCAGATGTGTTATTAAGGCTGAGAAATGTTATGAGTACTTCGTGATCTGACAAATGAATTCAGGCTATCCAGCATTCCAACATTTGATCTTTTAATAATTCAAAAAATGAAATGGAAACTGATGAGCTGGGCAGGGTGGGGGGGAGGGGGGGGTGCAGGGGCAGGGTGGGAAGTCCCTTCCACAAGACACTGACCTGCAATTTTAGGGCTCACATTTTCCAGAGAACATTGCCAGTGGATATTTGGGGTGCCTGATGCCTACACCAATACATAATTTCTTCTCTGTGATGGCTCGACCTCTGCCTTACGAGTCAATCTCGTGTGTTTGCCACCCAGATTTCTGCACACCCATCCAATGAAAAGGTTCATTTGGATACAGCAGCATTTAGAGGCTACTAAAAAGGTGAGTCTGGTTCTCATCTCACTTTGGCGTGTGTGACTATGCTGCCTGCTATAGCACTTCTGCTTCCCACATGTGTGAGAGAGCTTAGACACGGGGCCGGGGTCGTGCCCAAAGGGCGTGAACAGTCCATAAAAGTTTCCCTTGCCAACCTAACAGCTAACTTGCATTTCACCAGGCGGCACATAAAAATTGCTGAAACTGTCTTTAAGGGGTGTCTGGAGAAACTGCTCATTTTCTCTCCTCATGTCGAGTTCCTCCCTCCAGCTGATGTTTGAGCTGGTGTCCTCAGGGGCAAAGGAAGCCTGGCTGCCTACATGGGCAGCAGGCAAGCAGTGAGCAGCACTGCAGTCCTGTGCAATGGGGAAGCCCACAAGCAAATGTGTGCAAGAAGGGCAGGAAGGCAGAGGGTAGGAGGTGCCAGGGCAGTGCCGTCTAGACAGCAAGCAAATGAGCAGTCTGGGTCTGTGGAGAAGCGTGCGTGGCCGTTTACCTGGCTGCAGTACTTCAGCTCACTCGTCGCTGGCACTGCCCACAGAACAGCTTGCTGTGGGTTACTTGGCTCCAGGCTGGCACCAGGAATGTTTTGTCCTACTCACAGACACAAAAGTGAGGAAGTCTCTCCCTCACCACTTAGTTGCTGGGTTTGGTAGCATTGACTTCACAGGTTCCCCTTCCCCTTCTGAGTCATTTGAGCTTCCAGTACTCTATAGCTGCTATCTGGGGAGAAAAGCAAGCTGTGATAGACATACTGAGCACCCACAAACTCTCTGCTCCTCTTTGTGCAGCTCCAAGATGATGAAAAAGTTTGCTGATTTTGAAACTTTCCCCAACTCTGCTGGGGTCTCTTTACAGAGGACCACGAGTACGTAGCACCATCGTCAGTGTGCAGACCAAAAAACCATGGGTCTGTGAAGGTTAGTGGTTTCTCCAAGAAAGAAGTACCAGAGTTGGAAATTAGAGGCACTCTTACATCAGCTGGGTTGCACTGCCACTCAACAAAACCACAAAATATGCAGAGCTCTTTCTGTTCACATGCCCTGGGCTACACACACCGCTAGATATTTGCAGTGGGAAATCCTCAAGAGAGGAAGGCATACAAATACCTCAAAAAAAAAAAAAAAAAAAATTAAGCTAGCAACTGCATTGCCAGGGACCATCCCTTGGTCAGGAAAGCTGCAGATAAAACTTTCAGTGGTGCCTAAGTGACACAGGTGCTCAGACTAAAAACTCTTTTGTACACTTCTGGGATTTCTGCTCAGCATTCCCACAGAAAGGCTTTCAAATTTTCTTCAATTCCCCCTTTGACATTTTCTATTAACTTTGACACTTGCAGATTTGAAGATAGAGAAAGGGACCAAAGGTGACAAGTGAGACAGGGGTGCAAGAATCTTGGGGAGCCTTTAGGAATATCTTGCAGCACCCACATGTCTAGTAGACTGCATTTACCGGCAGCAAGGATATGCTGCATTAGTGCAGGAACCAAAGCCAAATGCTGCTCAGACATGCCATCTGCAAAAAATAATAATACCCTCCTCCACATCATTCTGAGATTTTCACTTCAGTTTGGTCACTCTGAGATTTTCTGATCAATAGAGAAAACCATCAGATTTCTGCCTCCAAGCAGGTTTGTTCAAAAAGCATATTTTGACATCTTTTACTTCTGAGCTGGAAAAGAGGCAGCCTGCATAGAAACCTAGTTTTCTTCACTCAGATGTACCACATTTTAAATTCAGAAACAAAGAGATGCACATGGATAAGTGAAAGCACATCTTGCAGAGATCATCCAAGAGCTCCTACATATTTCAGACTACCACCATAAGCACAACTTGCCGACCATTTCATCTGAGGGAGGAAATGAGAAATTATGAGGGTCACCAAGCACTCCATGTACCTCCACTGCTGCAGCTATTTAACGAGATGTTTATGGTAGTGACGACCCCAGGAGAAGGGACGTGCTCCTCCGTGGTCTGCACACGCTACACTGCCTGTGCACTGAGGTGGCTTGGCCACCACGGAGAGGACGAGTTAGCAAACCCCCCCAAACAGAGACTGTTTCCCAACAGCCGGGACTGGGGTGTTATCCTCATGTTTGTAATTCTTTTTCACAGGAAGATTGCAATGTGTGGGTTTTTTTTTTCCTTTCTTTTTAAATGCACATTTAGTCTGAGCAGTAATGCAGGAGATTTGAGGTGCTAATATATGATGTGAGGAAGGACTGAAGTCTCCTGGGGGGTGGGGGGGGCGGTCTTTTTGGCAATGACTTGCCTCAGTGAGGGATTTGAACGAGGAATGCTACGTGCACCAAATATCACTTACAGGACACATGCACGCAAAGGTGAAATCTTGGCCTGTGCACAGAGGGAGCTTCCCCTCTTCACAGTGCTGCACTCATGACCCTTTTTCCCCATCCTTGGGATGCTCGTCCCATCCTGGTTTCCCCCTTTCTCTCTTCTCAGCAGCCACTCAATGCTTCCCCAGCAAATTCTTCTGCAGGTCAGAACTGCTGGTACACATGGTGCTGCAGGGACAGGATTGGCACACATCCAGGTCATATCTCAAACAGATAGGATTTAACATGTGCACGAAGCTGGATTTGTGGGTGGGGGTTAGAAAACCTATGATTTCCAAACTGGATTCCTTACTCCTCAGGACAAGCAATGATGCCAGGTTTTCTGCTGCCGACGGAACCGTCATGCCGTTGGCACAAGCAGCCCCACCAGGTTGTACCAGTTCTAAATCAGTTACTAAAATAAATAGCAGTACTAGTTAAATTAGTTATTTCTGGTCAGAAAATGAAGATGAATTAGAAAAACCAAATCAAATACAGAAAAAAAAAACCATCCTGACATTTTAAATTAGGACTTTTTTTTCAAGTCGAGATTCTGAAATGGAAAGTAAAGGTTTTAAAAAAGCAAGCGGTAGACATTTTTAAAAATGGATGAGCCTACACACACTAACTTTCCCCCTATATTCTGCTATAATAAAAGACATCTCTGTGATCAAAGCTGATTCCATCAAGGGTGTTACAATAGGTGTTCTTGTAGCCTGCACATACACTCTTTACAGTATGAAAGCCCAAAATCTTTCGAATTGCTTTGGAGGTTTACAAATGCTAGACTGCTTGGTCAGTACTTATTTAAAGGTTAAAACCAGGGCAATGCTTTGATTGCAAGGTACCATATTTGACAGACAAGTTGCTTTTGGTTGCCCAGATGTTTCTGGATAGACCTGAGGAAGAAGTATGTGGAAAATACACCTCTAGTCAATAGGCTAGATTTCCTGCTTAACATGTTTAGTAGTATCACAGAATCACCATATGGGTGAGGTTGAAAGGACCTCTGGAGATCACCTTATCCAATCCCCCTTTTCAAGCAGGGTCATCTAGAGCTAATTTCCCAGGACCATGTCCAGTTGTTTTTTGAGTATCTCCAAGGATGCAGATTCTACCACCTCTCTGGGGAACCTGTGCCAGTGCTCAGTCAACTGCACAGTAAAGAAGTTCCTGATGCTCAGACAAAACCTCCTGTGTTCCACTTTGTGCCTATTACTCATGGTCTTGTAACTAGACACCACTGGAAATAGCCTGGCTCCATCTTCTTTACACCCTTCCCTCACATATTTATATATATTGACGAGAACTTCCTCTAAGCCATCTCTTCTCTGGACTGAACTTTCATAGCTTTTTCAGCCTTTTCTCCAGACCCTTAATCATCTTTATGGCCCTTGGCTTCACCATCTTTGGTAGCTCCATCTTTCTATTACACTGGGGAGCCCAGACCTGAGCACACAACTCCAGCTGTGGTCTCACCAGCGCTGAAGAGAGGAAGGATCCCTTCCCCCAGCTTCATGGCAGCGCTCCTCCCAGTGCAGCCCAGGATACTGCCATCCACTTCTGCCACAGGGACCCACTACTGTTGAACTGGGAATCCATCAGGTGCCCCAAGTCCTTTCCTGCAAAGCTGCTCTCCAGCCAGTGGGCCCATGTATGAAACACATGGAATGTTAGCAGCTCTAGGAGGCAGTTTGCTCTGTTTAGAAGGGTTTTCTCCATCATAATGTGCTGTGACACCATGACTAAGTAATACCCTCAGCAGTAGATATGCAGGGCATGCTGCTCTCTGTACTGATACACGGGGCACTCTGCCATCAGTAGTGGTCAGAGTTAAGGTTCACAGAGCTCTAAGACCAAATCTTTCAAGTATATTTTGAAATATCTTGAAAACTTTGTCTTAGTTTAGAATTTCCAAACTGAATATGAAATAGACTCAACATAGGAGACTATTTTTTATCTTGTAGTACATATCTGCATTTACAGCCTAAGTGTGTTAATTAAGCTTTTGATATACAATTTTTTTAGGGATTCCTTCGGCTACATTTTCTTCAAAATGGTCTTGGGTAAATCTTGCTTGTGTAGGGAGATCATCTTTATTCTAAGCAAAAAAATAAGGGGGAAAAAGTCTGTTCTGTGAAAAGCTTATGTGCTCTGCAGGAGTTTATTTGTGGCAGTAACAGTCACAGAAGGAGTTCTGGGTGATAAATATGTCCAAGCCTTCAGTGGCAGATCTTTATCAGTGCTGTAATGCTACACAGTAATAATGCTCTATTGTCAAAGCATCTGGATTTTCCCATGGGCAGTGTTTCTTCATCTGTGAACTTCAAATTACACATAGCCTGTGGCCACTTCTTTCAATATGCAATAAAATTTGGTGACTTTAAGGCATACTTAAGGTATACACTTCCCTGAAATTTAAAATTTCAGTGTCACGACAGTACCACCCAAAAGTCAGAGTGCTTAGGCCACTATGCCTTAAGATATGCCTGTTCTATAAGAACACTTCTAACTCTTAGGGCAAGAAAAACTTAGATAAGTATCAGAAAAGAAAAATCTTTACTTTTTAAACCTGCCTGTTGTTGGGAAGGCAGGTCTTTTCAACACATTTTCTAAAAATAAAGCAAAATATCTATCAAAAGAGTAAATCTATACATTCATAAGCCTATCATTATTAAGGTCAGTCATTTAAGGGTAGATGATGCTAGGATGATAGATATTGCTTTTTTTCCCAGCAATTTATATACATTGTTATCTACAGAGACTTTACCAGCTCCCCATAATAATGTCCCATCTCTAGAAGTACACTTATTCCTTAAAAACAATCAGGTGTAAATTTGAATATAACCAAATGCTGTAGGGAAATATTTTATCTATGCATATTTCCCAGGATTGCTCCCTTCTCTTTTTCTCTTCATTCCTGGTGATGGAGGACTTGGTGTAAAACCACACCAGGCAGCAGGACCTTTCTGCACTTTACCACAGACTCTGTATTGCACTGGGTTTGCACCTTTTTTGTGTGAACAGGAGAACTTGCCTTCACAGCTTTGCATGCAGAAAGGCCTGTCTACAGCAAATCAAGTTACAATTTTGAGCCACATTCTGCTTTCCATGTTTGCATAAAACTCCCACTGACATGAATAAGAGTGCTGTGTATATCATGCTGTGTAATAAATAGCATTCAAAACAGAACCTATGCAAAGCTTTCTCACTGTTTTGGGCTACCAATTTATCCTTGTATTTACAGAATATTGATGTAAGCAGATGCCCAAACTGCCTGTCATTTTTAAAATATGCAGAGATGACTGGTGCAGTGGCTACTGACTACAAAACCAGCACAAAGTTTCTGGGGCTGCAGTCTTGCTGGTCTCTCTCCTCTGCTCCTCCAGGACCTGGCAGAAGATGCCCTCAACCTGACTCAGCCCCATGCACACACACACTCTCACGCATTTGGCAAATGATGCATAACTGAGCTCACCCTTGCCTTCACTGGCACATCAATGTCCTCACAGCTATGTTGTCTCTAAATTGGGGACGGGGGAGGAAAATGAAGTGCAACTCCTGATCTACAGAGTTTTATGTGGAGGGGTTTAATACAGCTCTATCTGCCTATTGAAAGGAGCAGATCCTTGCTGTTGCCTCAGGCTGTGAACCCAAAAGCAGAGCAGCAGTTTCCACAGTGATCAGACACAACAGAGCAGTTCCCTCTTCCCACAACATGTAGACCTCTGACTCTTCCATATTTCTAGCATCAGAAGGATGACTTTCCTTTCTCCCATCTACAAAGTTCTCTCAAAGTTTCTAGGTCTTAATAAAGCAATTGATGAATAGCATCAACACAGCATAAATCAAATGTTAAATATTTATGTGCCATGTGAATTTCAGGAAGTGCTGTCATCTTTTGTCTGTCTGTTTCAGAGCCTCAGCATGCTCATTACTTGTGCTAAGGGGGACAAAGAGAAAATGAGTAACTAAGCTGGCTACAACAGCAACCTTCCTCATGAAGGTCTAATATGCTTAATGAGACGCAAGCAGGGCACACCAGATTTATGTATGGAGATTGTCATCAGTAAGCACTGTGCCTCAAAATGTAGGGATGCCTCTGCTAGGTATGATACCCAGCTTTCTGAATTTTTGTGAATATTATCCTTTGATTAAGGTTCTCCCCGACCAGTTTTGGCCTGGGGTTCATGCCAGCTGCCACTCTCCCCTCCTGGAGGCGAGAACAACCCGCAGTGGCACCTTCCTGTGCATTGTTCTCCACAGGGGATGCCGGTCCTGCCCATTCTTGCCCTGCTGGGGAGTGGCAGGGCAGGAGTGCTCTTCCCAATCGTGGTGCACTCCCAGAACAGAAAAACAGAGAAACCCTATTCAGCCTGGCAGCAGGCAGCACTGACTAGTGTCCTCCAACACTTGACTTCTTCCAAGCCAGCAAAATAGAATAGCTTTGTGCCTGCAGTCCACGTGTGTGTGTGTGTGTGTGTTTGTGTGCACTTACATGCCTGGGTGCATGCAAATAAGCTTTCCAAAAGCACCCTGTCCTCTCTGAGTGTGCTTTGGAGGTGTGCCACTCCACAAATATTGGAAAAGCCCTGTGGAGCTATTTATTTTATTTTTGAGCATTGCTAATATATGATGACATCGTTTCCACACTTTGCAATTTTCCACAGATGACTTCTACATTATTTCATGTTGATGATAAAACCATTTAATAATGGATTTAGTAAGTTACATTAATAAATGGAACTCAGATGTCTTGTGAAGGGAAATAAGTGGTTCTGCTGTCTTGGGGAAACAGAGGACACAACTACTAAAAGACATCTGAATCCACACTTTGTACTGAGGAAACAAGGTCACTGAGACAAGAGCAAAAAAAACTGCAGCTGGTAAATCAGAAATAAAAATTCTGTTCTCTGCACAGAAAAAGGCACTTTCAAGTCAATGAAGTTTTGGCTAAACAACATCTGCAGCAAGGCACCAAGCAATAACATAGTGTATCCTTTAAGAAAATATACTGCCACACAGTTGTAATGCTGTCATCAGTGATACTTCAAATTTTAGCAACTGGACACTTTCAGCTAGGGACTTTTGAGTGGTAACGGACCCTCAGTTGTCTGTACAAGACTGATTCCCACAGAACTTTTTCATATTCAAATGTTTACAATTTTAGCTGGTGTGGATGTGGCAAATAATTTGGTAGCCAAAGAGACATTCCCATGCATTTCCATGAAAATAAGCCACTTTTTGTATGTTTACGCAGAACAGGATGAAAAATATTTAGTGGTTTTCTACACCTCACTTATTGATTGCACAGCTAAGAAATCTGACATTTGTGAGGTGTGTTTGTGGAATAAAAAAACCAGCAAATTCCCAGCCTCATTTTTTGTTTTGTAATTTTGATTTTTGTTTTTGAAAGCAAAAGCACAGTTTCTAATTTTTTTTTTGCATATTTTAATGTGAAGTGTTGACCTTAAAAGATCTTCTAGGATGCATGAAAATCTGCTTTAACTTGTAAACAAGGGAAGTCAGAAGCATACTAAAAATTAAAGAGGGGATAATAATGATTGCAAGTGATTTTGGCCTGCTTTTTATTATACAAACTGCTCACATCTTTGCATTACAAAATCATGGGTTTGGCACGTTACAGCTGTGCCAAACATTAATGATTCAAAGTTAAATTTGCCATACTGTTCAGGTTGATTGATTTATTTTTTTGGGAAAATTTCTGATCCGTCAGCTTTGGCTTTTCCAAGAACAAGGTTTGGGAAAATATGTTGTTTTGCCCAAATTTAAATGTTCTGGCAACTTTTTCTTGGAACCATTGCACCATTCCCATGCTTTGAAGCAGGGCTTGAAATCTGGCAGGGGTCTGGCCTTGACTTCAGGATATGCCTTGTACCACATTTCTGAAAAATCCACCTAATTTGGCCAACATATGCTTTTGAGAGAAAACCAAAAATCTCACTTCGTGGCTGCTCAGCAGATACTCTCTAAATGTTAAACAGATAAAGACCCCAAGAATGCCACTGTCATGGTTCATGTTCCATCTCATCATTATCTCCAAGAGACAATAGAGACTGAACGTGTACCTCTCCATGAAACAGCAGAGCATGTCTGAGGCCAGTAGTACAGGAACAGAAGCCAGTTTTCTCCTGTAATAACTCTTCTAGGCTGAGTTAGAGCCAGCACTGAGAAGAGGGCCATATCTGTAGTGTACAGAACTTTATCCATGTAACAGCTTAGGCTGGTGGACTGGCAAATATGTGCAACTTCTTGTAGGTGGATGAGTATTCATCAGGTTACCACTCAACTGGCTTCCAGAGGGGTAGGCAGAGGCTCTGCCAAGGTCTCTGATGCAGTTAACTGGGGAATTGGGACTACAAATGACAAAACCTTGAGCACTTTTTCTTAGTTAACTTATTGCCTCAATGACACTCCTGGAAGGTTTTGTTTAAGTAGGAGGCTTCAAATGCAGAGGAGACAGCAACTGGAACGAAGATGGCAAAAGGGATGGAAAAACTGAAACAAGGGATCTGTTGACCTAGAGAGCCAGGAGAGTAAGAAAACTAGGGTTGGGATTAGATGCACAAGTAGGCTGGGAGCAGGAGCCAGGGGCAGGAAGGAACAGAGTACTGAAGTGAGCCAGCACTGGAGACAAACTGCGGACAGACTGGGATCACCTGTGCTGTTGAGGCACAAGGAAGGCTGGGTCTTAGGAAATGGTGAGACTAGTGAAAGTGGAGAACACAACCAGGGAAGGAAGACAAATTTGGTAAAGTGATTACAGAGGATGGTCTGGGAACAAGAACTAAAAGGGTCTAAGTGGAGGTGGATAAGAGCACCAGAACTGGACAGAAAGCTCAGGAGTGCTTAACTCAGGCTTGTTGGCCAGTATGAGAAAAAAGGTGTAGACCATAAAACACAGAGCAAGCTGTCAGGGAGGGACTGGATCTAGTGAGGAAAGGAGCTAAATAAACTTAAAGCCTAGAAGCGATAGGGAGCAGAGAGAGGCTGGGGCATAAATCATTTCGAGGACAGAAGACCAAACAGGCCAAAGCATGAAGAGCAGACCAACCAACAAGCAGCAAAGGGCACTTCTTAGTGACTTTCTCACAGCATCTGAAAAGAACTGTATTTTTATGGGGAATCCAAATGGACTCCATTTTGGAGAACTGTATTCTCACGAGAGCACTGTCAATGGGGCTTTCTTGGCATGAGAGACATGGCAGCCAGCATGAGGGAATTCCAGTTTGGACTTCCTTATGGTGCGTGCAGATCGATGGACTGGAAATTGGCGGTGCTTAGGGACATTTTTCATGACCTGAATGCACTCTCTACATCAGAGACAGTGTCTCCAGTAGTACGTGTACTTGACATTTGAGAAGGGCTAATACCTCAGGGTGATAAGAAACGTGAGGAAAGCTAGGAGTATAAATTTGCAAAGACACCAAGAAGGGTGTGTAAGAATACAGAGGTCATTATATGGTCAAGTGGTCAAGCATCGTAATTAAGAAAAAGAAGGCAGATTTGCCTGACAACTCACTTGGTTTGCAAGGCAGAGAGGAATCATCTCTTAGGGGAAAAAATGCAAATGGAAGGGCAAGAGACACCAAACAGGCAGCATTATAACCTAACAAATTAAAAAATAAAACAAAGTAGATTCAAAGAGCAGGGGAAACAGCAGACTGAGGTCAAGAACAGTTTATTTAATATAGTAAAAGTTAAAAAAAAATTGCATTAGCCTATTATTGGGGAAGAGGGGGGATGCCAACCTTGTTAATAATGCAGAAACAATTAATATTTTCATTCTACTTCAGAAAAAGTACAGCAACATATCAATATCAAATGAAGATATGAAAGGTCTTTTCAATGTACAAATAACTGAAGGGTACATTAAATGACTCCTAAAGAGATTAATATTTTAAAATCAGCTGTTCTGGAAACTATAATGCAAGAGTTTAAAAATTTTGCTGAGAGAATCTCTTTGTCACTACTATTTTTGGCAAATATTTGTATACGAAGGAAATCCCAGGAAGCTCCAGAACATCCTACATTATGTAAGGCAAATCATTGAAAGCAAATTTTCCACAGTGAATAGATGATAAAAGTGCCTACTACAGTCTTTTGTGTAGAAGTACCAAGCTTTCAGATGCAGGTGGGAGCCTGTGTGTGAAGCACAGAAAGTCCAAGAACCCCACAGGGGTCACCTTGAAGAACTGGAACCCTCTAAGCCCCCTGTATAATCCACCATCTATAAATGGGAATAATTTCACCTTCTCATCTCCAAAAGGTGTTACTGAAATGAAGCCTACTGACACAACATTGGTAAGTACACTAGAACCACAGAATGGTTTGGGTTGGAAAGGACCTTAAAGATCCCTTAGTTCCAACCCCTCTGCCATGGGCAGGGACACCTTCCACTGGACCACGTTGCTCAAAGCCCTGTCCAACCTGGCCTTGAACACTTCCAGGGTGGGGCACCCACAATCTCTCTGGGCAACTTGTTTCAGTGCCTCATTACCCTCTGAGTAAAGATTTTCTTCCTAATATCTGATCTAAACCTACTGTCTTTCAGTTTAAAGTCGTTCTCCTTCGTCCTATCACTACATGCCCTTGTAAAAAAGTTCCTCTCCAACTTTCTTGTAGGTACTGGAAGGATGTTATAAGGTCTGCTAGATCTTCTCTTCTCCTGGCCGAGCAGACCCAACTCTCTCAGCCTGTCTTCATAGGATAGCAGAGCCTTCAGGAAAGTGAATTGCTCCATCTCACTGGGGTCTGAACAGTGTTCAGTGAACAAGGCATGGGGTCTTGTACTGAGCACAGACCCAGTATAAATAGCTGTGTGTTAATTGAGTACCGCCCACTCCACGAGCTGGAAAGAGGCAGGGGTTCTGTGGGACAAACGGTGCAAGATTATGCTCATGTAATTGAAGACTGCTGCAACATGTGTAAGCACAGAGGGGCCAAACTGCAACTCCACAAGCCAGCTTAGTAGTGGCTTTTTCTCGTTTCTCAGTGTTGATTTTGTCACCCTAGTAATGATCTTTCACTGTGGTTTGTATAATGTCATTATACTCTTTGGTACTCTTTGTACTCTTTGGTAAAGGACTGAAGCTGATGTGGCATTGTGGAACTCAGTGGAACTGCTTTTAATTGCTTCTGAGACATCACTGGTGTGAAGAAAGACAGAGTGGTAGCAGGAGTAGACAAAAGGAATTGCAAGACCTCTAATACTCCAGAACACATTCAGTAAGAAAGTGGGAAGGGAAAAAAAAAAAGAAAGAAAAAATGCCAAATGCAATGTTTGTGTGTAAATGCAAACAAACCCCTTTTTGTCTCCCTAAGACCCCAAACTTTGGGGAATTTTGCCTTCTGATCACGGTTCTAGCTTTGTGACTCAAGCTTCATTCTCCAGTCTGCAGTGTATCTTCCCATTTATCTCTAACTAAGACAATTTCTGAGTCCTATATGAGTCATAAGTGTGTTTTATATAGAAACCAAAGAAGGTTCTTCCAGTCTCTCAGTAAGATATGCCGTGCTGCCAGGGAAGCACTTTTGGTTGTTCTGACAAGCAATTGTGACTGCTCTGAATTGCCAGAAATACTGTCTGAAGAGCAAAAGGATCATTTGCCATCTAAATCCAAAAGGGTTTATAATGCAATCTTTGAGTTGCCTGAATGTGTTGATCCCACCTTGCAATCACTGATATTAGGCTTTGCAAACTGGCCAGATCCCAGCGGGTATAATTTTCAGGCTGGCTAACTCTCAGGGTTCGAGTGATGCCACTCAGGGGCTCAGAGCCAGTGGAGCAGAGGGGGCGGCATGCAACACACGGGAAGGGGTCTGAGTCAGGGCTCCTGAGAGCAAGGAGACCTGCCTCCTCTCTCCTTCCTGCTTCTGGAAACCACTCCTCGCAAGCCGGGTCCGCTCACTGACAGCCACCTACCCTGCAGTTAGGTCCTGTCCTTTCTCAGCTGAGACAGGAGGGACAGGTGGCCCATGCCGGAAGCAGTGGCTGCGGCACAGGAGCAAGGGGGGGTTCCTGGTCCAGAGCCCAGAGCTGCCATGTGACAAACAGGAGGCCAGGTATTAACAGGTGGGTGAGAAGACAGGGGCTGGCTGCCTGCTCAGGGAAGCGGCCGTTTTAAAACCAAGGCAGCAAGGATCACAGGGAGAGCATGCACGGTGGGGAGGGCATATTTTGAAGAGGAGGAGGAAGGAGCTGTTTTGGAATTGGGTGTAAAGCCATTTGTTTGGAGGAATGCCAGGGTAACAGTAGGTGCCCAGAACAAACGCGCGCAGCCATCCCAGCACTCAGAGCCTGCATGCTCGTCCTTCGCAGTACCTAAGTAGGTCAGCCCGTTTCTTCAACCTTTCCTCTTCCCTTTCTCACTTGCTCTCTTTGTGGGAGGTGGTGGTGGCGGTAGCAGAGGGGCTACACCCGTTTTCACTGATTTCCAACACTGTCTACGTGTGAACAAGAGAAGCGGAGAGAAGCTAAAGCTGCTTTCTTATTAACAGCTGGTGACAGTCCCTTTACACAGTGCGTGTCGCATTTCTTAGCCGAGGTAGAAAGGAATGAAAGAGGAAGACAGTTATTTAAAGTTTAACATTACAGATGAATTACAAGGATATTCTGAGGCTCACAGTCCCCCTCAGCAATTCTGCGAGCCCTAAGGCTGGCCCCGCCACACCTTTGCAAGTGCCTATTTTAAGCAAGTGTGCTCATCGGGTTCGGGAGGACAACTGCTCCAAGTAATTCTGGGATGCAGGTTTCGCACCACAGGATGCCAGCGGGATCCAGTGAAGGTTATGGACTGTCTAGCCTGAACTCCATCTGTGCCCTGAAGTTTCCTCTTGGCTGGGCACCACTGAAGGACCAGAAGCAGCCAGTAGGAAGCAGTAGGCACAGGGGCTCTTGGGGAATTTAAGCCATCTGAACGTGGCACTCAGTTTTTTAAGACAGCGTTTTTTTTAAGCGCTGTGAACATATTGCACCCAATTATAATTGCATTATGTACTCTGTGCCGTGCTATGAGTGCATGCCTCCTCCTAGCTATGGAGGGGCAAATCTGACACACATACAACAAGTGCCCTGTTTTCTCTTATGTAGCCTCTCCCGGCCTGCGTATCACGATAGTATTTGCATGCCTCCCAGTAGGGCACTGAACTGTGTGGCTAACATCTGCCACGTGTTGTTTGTTCTGTCCTCCTCTCCCAAGGAAGGAGGTGAGTGTAGTGGAGCATCTTGTTTTTGCAGCACATTTGTCTGGCTTTTGCTTTCCCTGCATGCAGAGCTATGTATTTGCGTTAGTAAAAGTAGGGACACAGAAATGTGTCCTGCAATTGAAAATGCCTTTATTTCAGTAAGGGGAATTATGGCTAATTAACTCAAATTAAAAAGGGAAGGCAGACTTGATTTTCCTTATTCTCAGCATACTCTGTTTGACAAATGGGTCTTAACCGCAGATGACAGTATTAGCTTCAGCCTTTCAGACAAGGAAATCTTGGCTGCTATTCCCTCTGCCCAGTTATCTATGATAAATTTAAAGACACATGTTCCCCCTTCCTGGACAAACACTTTTCAGCTGTTGGGGGGTTTTTTAATCTAACAGTAAAATCTCTTTACATATGTCTTTTTCTCCTTCTTTGAACAGACAGCCTTCTATGTGATACCCTCTGTGGATCTTGCCATACAGTAACACTGGCTCTGGACACAGCTCTATTCCATGGCACTTTGGATCTGCACCTGGCTTAGTGGCAGGGGCACTTCTGAAGCCTAGGACACTGGCTTATATGTGCTTCTATCTCTAGGGCTTTATTTTAAGTATTTTCACCTTTCCATTATGCTGGAGTTCATTAATAATCCTTACCCAAACAAATAACTAGTATTAGTCAAACAACTAATTTTAGGGGGCAATGAACCATAGGACAGACTGACTTTTTGGAAAGAGAGGGAAAATCTGTATTTTGACGGAAACTGAAATACTGTCTTGGGCCCAGAGGTAAAGTCCTATATACTGGGTTGTGTGTATTCATGTTGCTGTTAACACTAAGCTGATTTACATGTTTTCCATGTGTACTTTAAGATTACCTTATTTTAAAGGGTCAGAGTGGCAATTTCTTTACTTTAAGTTCCTATAAAATGCTCACTTTCTTATAATCCTTGTCACTGCCTTCCAGGGTACTCTGTCTCATCCTGCACTTGCTGGCTTGGTGTTATGACAAAAAGCAAATGCAGGTTCATGAAAGCATTATAGGAAGCAAATAGTGCCTTTAATCCTGGAGCTGTGCCAGCCCAGCAGTATCAAAGTTGAGCCTTCCCTGACCTCTGTTCACGGGGCTCGGAGGCGGTCAGGAGCCAGGCTGCAGTGAGCGCGCCGGGACTCGGAGTGCCCGGGGCACGTGTGCTGGCCAGGGCTGTGCCACCTCCCGGGTGCCCAGCGTGGCACCTCGCCTTTCTGTGCATTCAGCGCCCATGAGAAGACTGACTCCTGGGCTTTGCATGAACATAAGACTGCCGTTTCCTCTCCGTGGCTGATATTTTAACGATAAAGTGATTTTTAGAGGAGGCAAAAGGAGTAACAGTGAATACACTGAGCACCAGGGCAGGGCAGTAGGAAGTTCACCCTGCAGTTTACCGGGGCTGGTAGAGGAGTGGGCGCTGAGGCTGCCCTGGGCACGCTGCAGGGTGTGACATGGCCTCCTGCGCCAGCCCTGTGTCTCTGGGACAGCCCTCCCGACTGGACACCGCTCTGGGCACAGCTGGGCACAGCCCCGGCCGAAACACTGCCCAGGCTCTCGCTGGCTGCCCAGCCCGGCTCCTGGCCGAGGGCAGGAACCAGCACCGCGCTCGGAAGGGCTGGATGGCTCGGAAGGGCTGGATGGCGGCCGCTCCTCGCCGCCTCCCCCACAAACAGTTGTTTGTCTTAAGCTGAGATTTTTTTTCCCTGGGGTTGCCACAGATTTTCCACCTCCGGGGCCAACCAACGGCCAGGGAGGCAGGCTCATTAGTGGCCATGAGGGCGGCCGTCCCTGACCGTGCCAGGCCTGTCTGCTGAGGGAGGCGGGCGGCAGCTTCGTGTAAAATGCCAAACAAGCGTCCTTGTTTTCCTTGGTTGCCAGGGTAGGAGTTGACATTGTCCCCAGCGGAGCACAAGGACTCCCCGTGACACGGCGGGGACAATGGGAAGGTATGTTTTCTTGACCCGCTGCAGGAAATCCTGTGCGTCTTGCCGAGGAACGCAGCATTTTCCTGCCCTGTCCGTGGCCGGGCTGTGGCGCCGGGGCTGCGCAGCCTGCTCGAACCTGCCGGGCTCCGAGCCTCTCCCGAATCCAGCAGAGCAGCCTGAGCCGGGAGCTGGCTGGGCAGGATAGACCCTCCCTCCGCGGCTGCCGTGCTCCAAACAGCCCTGAGCTTCTCAGCTCCTACCTGCGGCCGTTCCTAGGGGCCATGCTGCCTGGAGCAGAGCCCACTGTTCCCAGTCGGCAGCACTGCTGCTGTTGATTAACTGATTTGAGTTGTTGTTTTTTCTTTAAAGAAACAATTCAGAAAGTGACGCATTACTTCTGCCTGTGGACAGAGGGAACAGCTGAAACGTGGGAGACCAGACTACAGCTGTGTGACTACAGCTTTTTTATTTTTCTTTTTTTCTTTTTGCCTTTTTTTTCTTTTTTCTTTTTTTAAGCAACACATATTTTAGTGAATAAAAACTACTGATTCCCTCTGCTGGTGTTTTGGACCTTATTTACTTCCCAAGGTGGTGGTGGTGGTGTTGGTAGTCACCAGACTGTCTGTGAAAGGAAGAGTGAGACAACAGGAGAAGCCATAACCTCTTCACTACTGGGGGGTGTTTAAACCACAGCAGTCACCCTGCTTGGCTAGGCTTGGCTCCCTTGCCACACTCCTCTCATGCATCCTTGTGTTCTCCTGTCCTCTCGGTCATCACTTAGGCTCCTGTCCCGCAAAGCAGCCTGACTGCCACAGATGATTGCATTCATCAGTGGGATGGGGACATTTATAGGAAGTAAATATTCACAGGGACAAATTAGCCTCAGAAGGGCTTCTGCAGCCATTTCAAAAACCCTCACACTCCAAGACCCATCAGATGTTTAGGGGATATGTGTGAAACAGGAAAAAATAGAACAAAACAATTTTTTTCTATACTGTGGCATGCACAGAGGCAATGTCTTTAAGACTGGGTGACATCCATCACAGAAACTGATTAGCCAAAACTCCAAATAACCCATTTAGTGTCACGTCCAGGGTAGCATTTTCACATGTTTCTATTTTTTTTCTCAAATTCCTTGCCAGGCAGCTGTGAACAGGGGCATGCCCAAAAACCTGGTGTAACCTGTGTACAAAATTGATGCTGTGAGAAGGCTTCATTTGTTAATAGAAGTCATTTGAAAAAGCTAGTGGGGCTGGCTGGAAGCCTCCCTCTACCTTTTCTTTATTTTTTTTTCCCCCTTTGGAAGAGATGTGGGAAGAGCAACATCTCCTGGAGACATTTGTTCTGGAATCATGTGATTCCTTGCACTTCCAAAATAACCTCCCTTACAGAAATGCCTGCAATGGGTACATGCAGTTGGAGCAAGAGGGACACTCCTTGCCTGCACGCTGTCTCCCAGCAGCAGTGCAGCCTGGCAGCTACCACAATCATAATCTTACCATTAATCCGTGGATCAGGGACACACAAAGGCACAGGCTGCTCAAGAATGAGAGTGCATGTAAGCAGGACCTCATGTAAACAACTCCACAGAAATGATGTGCAATGTGCCAGTGGAACATGGGAACATGGGAAGCTTTAATCGTGCCTCAAGTGGGGCTGGCTTTTGGTCCCAGGGTCAGAGGACAAGGAAATGTGTGCTGTCTTTCTGGACATCAAGCTTTAAACCTAGCAGTGACAGAGAACACAGGAGCTGGGACTTCTTCAAGCATTTGTACTGATGTGGTGTACCAGAGAACATCTTTTGACATACCAGTGTCTAATCATCTACTTCTCCAGCTGTCCTTCCTACTGACTCTGCATCCATCCCTGTGCCCAGAAGATGAAGCACCTCTGGAAAGAAGTGTTTGCACTAAGATCATACACATACATTGGGGAAGAGTTAGAAATGTTGAGAGATTTTGTTATGTGGCTTTTTGTATGTTGGTTCTTCCCCTCTCTGCATCTCCTCACTTTCTCTCATTCCTCATCTGTGCTTTGTCTCCCTCCTCACTGTATGCCTTTGTTCATAACTCCCTGCCCTTGCTTTCTCTTTCTCAGCTTTTCTGCCTACTTCTGTAGTCCCATAGCCTCTTCCTAGTGCTTGGAAAATGAATATAAAAACTGCAATCTCAACAGGAAAAGAAAGCAAACAGTTGCAATAAGTAACTCTTCTTCTTGGGAGCAGTCTGACCAGTGAGTCATTCTCAGGGCTTTTGAAATGACAAGAGACATCTCCTGCCTTTGCTGTTGCTGCCGTTGTGTTCCTCACAGCAATGCTTACCAGCCAGTGGAGAATGGGGCCCCCTTATGCTTGGTGCTGCATAAATCATTTTCTTTAGCCTGGGGGAAAAAGAAAAAAAAAAAACAAAAACCCAAAAATCTAAAGAAGATGAATGCATGATTCAAGGATTTACTGCTCAGATTGCTTTGGGGGTCTTTTATTCCTCAACCTTTCCTGTGTTTCTCTCCCAGGCTGCCTCTCCTGCTGGCTTAGCCCTTAACCCCATCCCATCACTCTCTCTTATGTCTGGCTGCCCCATCTGATTTACCCTTCCACTTCACTTTGTCCCCTCCTTTGTCCATTTGCATGCTTCTCCTGCTGTCACTTACTCTCTCTCCCTTGTGGCCAGATCCCCTGATTGCCTTCTCCGTTCTGCAGTACTGGGTAGCTTTTCATCACCTTGCTGGTGGAATCAAGAGATGCAAAATATTCAGTGTGAGGTAGACACTGAATGGTTAAAACTTGGCAAAGTTATAGAAAACTGAAAACAGGCTCTCATAGCAGAAAGTGTCAGGTACCACCAGCTCCAGCTAAATTAAATTCTGTCCCTGTAGTGTATATGCACAGAGACATTTATATTCATATTTTTAACAGCCTTCTAAACTCTGCAGTTCACTGACAAACCCTTCATGAAGCTATCATTCCTTTTTTAACACCTGAACTTTAAAATGTCACATATAGCATTTAAAAGGACAGGCAAATAACCAAGGAAACATCCTAGCATGCATTTTGCTTTCCCTCCTTCTGGTTGATCTAAAGTCCATGGAAATCAATGGCAGTCTTTCCATCTAGTTCAGCAGAGTTTGCAGTTGGTAGGTTGTTTCCTCCTAAAATTTCAGACGAAAAAGACCCCACACAAATGTGGGGTTTTTGAGTTTCCTTTTACTCATGTATCTGGTAAGACTGATGTGCAGTCAAATGATCTTTTCAGTGCTAAATATACACCATTAACTACTAATAAGAAAACCCCAGGCTTTAAACATTCAGCTCCTTTTGGCATCTGTACAGAGCATTCCACTTGATCTCACAAGATGTATGGTTTGCACTAGGATTGCAGTCACAGTTTTCTTGTTAAAGCTGTCAACCGTTCCAGTGTCTATCTTTACAATGCAATTCAAACCTTAGTTAGGAAAATAGGCAGTTCTGCTTGAACTATGATATTAAGATCCTTTAGCAGTCCTTTTCTGTATCCATTTTCAGGATACAGCTCCTGTTAAAACTAGGTTGCAATGTGAAAACAAGGGAGGCAAGAGGCTGATCCCTTCTGTTTGAGACACTTCCTCTCAGTGGCAGAGATCCTGTGGACATTAAATGCTTCCTTAAACATGCTATTTTTTGGAAAGAAAAAAAAAAAACATTTTGTTAGAACCACTTACAAGGCAAAACTTCACTGTCTCATCCTGTTAAAGTTAAAGAGGTAACTCCAGGACATAACATTGCCTTTTGACTGTCTTAAAATCAGCAGAGAAATTCTCTTGAATTCTCTTGATGATTTGCCATTGGTATCAGGCTGGACTCATTAGCAGATATTTGTTAATGACATGAGAAAGGTGGAATAGAGATGATAGTTGTTTTCTTGTGAAAACTGATCATTTTCTAAAGGTGAATGCCCAGAGCATTTCTGACAAATTGTAAAAACCGTCAGCCAATATTGCATGAAGTAACTTAAATGTAATGACATAAAGCAAAGAGACAATACAGGTATGGGATAAACATATGTCTTCTAATGCTTAGGCTCCATGGGGAGCCCCCTTATCTGCTTCCATAAGGCGCCTTATTGTGCTTAAGTAATGGGTATTAGAAGCCAAGCAGTATGTTACATCTCCTCCTACATGGTACATTCCCATACTGCCTAGATACATATGAATCCTGCATGTCACATGTCATTACATTTTCTGAGACTATATCTCCATCCATGCTAAAAATACACAGAGAGAAAGAGAGAGAGAACTTCAGTGTAAGCAACAGATACTTCTGCACAGACCCTTGGCAATACCAAAGACAGAGAAATTTACACACGTGTTTATTATTCGTCATTGTTTGAGGAAGAGCTTTTGTGAAGAGAACCAGCCCTAGGGGTTTTCATAGCAAGTGCCTGCTAGGGGCTAACATCCATCCCTTTCCAAGCTGGATACACTCAAGTGAAGCCCCCTTCACCTGCCTTTTCATCTACATGGTGGCCTGATTTTTTTTCTGAAGTGCTTAGTTACAGAGCCATTCCCATAAAAATAACTCCAGAGCTATCCATAAATACTCTCACTCAGAAATTCCAAGCAGTGAACAAATCTGTGAAACTCATGACCTGCTGATGCTCTGCTCCTCTGCTAGCGACATACAGGGACTGCAGAGCCCTGAGCCTGCTGTGGAGATGAGCCACCTTCCAGCAACCTCTGCACTGCCACCTCTCGCCTCTCCTGTCACACAGAGAGGGTCCCCAGTGCTCAGCCACCCACCAGCAGCATGCAGTGGCTTCCAGGAGTCCGCGTTGCAATAAGGATGGGAGGCAGACCTCTTGGACCAGACTCCACTCCCCTCCCCCCAAAACCCAGAAAAATCATTAGTGGCCTAAAACCTCGCTCTAGCGGCTTGATCGCTGGCACTCTGGAGCTGGATTTGGTCTCCATATGAGAGACAGGGGAGGAGCAGTGGTCCCCTGGTGACATGTGTCAGGCAGGAATATGGCACATGCTCAGAGTACCCCCAGTATCCCGGGCTTTTGCACTTCTGCGTGAACAGCCGAATGGGCAGACCCCTCCTGCTCGGCTGCAGCAGATGGAGTGGTGAGGCAGGCTGCGTGTCTGCAGGGCTGGGCAGCAGAGCTGTGCTCTTGAGCTCCAACTAATGAAGCTGATTTGATGAGCTGATTATTCTTGTGTATTAGTGCATCGCTGACATGGTGCTCCATGCTGTACCAGACAGAAGGAAGGGTACAACATGGGCCCCCTACTGAGCTTTCCACCTAGGCAAATGGACCAGCCTATCCAGAAAGACAGGGTTCTGGATGACGAGGAGGAGACAGAGCCCCTCTTTGTAACAGAGCACTGCAGCTCTCTGAGCTGGAATGTAGCAGCATTCCTAATTTAGATACTCCGGTTGAATTTTAAGTGGAAGTGAACAAAACATTTGAAAAGCTGTCCCTGTTCTCTCAGCAGGGAGATTTCAAGAATTTTCTGGGTTTGGGGGAGAAATACCGGCACAAAAGCAGCCAGTTTTCCCAGGTAGAGATGTGGTTCCTGGTAGCAAGCACAGGCTTTCTAGATGTGATAAATGTAAACAAAGAGGGGTTGGTTATCAGTAGGTGATTCATGATGGGAGGGATAATGATGAATAGGTGTTATGACAACAACTGCTCTGCAGCTGTAGCTCTCTGTTCTGCCACAAACTGCCAAAAACTCACCAGCTTTCTCCTGGGACCTTCTAACGGCAGTAAACAAGGCTTGACAGTGTCCAACACAGAGGGTACATGACTGTTGACCTCCTCATGGCATGGGAAAATTGCCTAAACAATATTAGGTCTCTGGGTTTTTGCAAACAGCAAAACATCCCCCAGAAAACATTCTTCCTTGTTTACATAAGCCATTAATTATGTTAATAATGTTTCTACCTGTGCAGTTTCTCTAATTTTAGCCCAATATTCCTTCCTCAAAATGCAAAAAATTACCTTCTGGGAACACAAGGATGGCTTTTTATGTATTTTTGTTCATTTCTGCTCCAAAATGAACAAGAACAAGCCCCAGCAGATTTTTTTTTTTTTTTTTTTCAGGCAGAGCAGCAGTTCTGCTATTGCTGAATCATCTGTGACAATGATTAGGCAAGAACATAAGAATAAACATTTCTTGGCAGCCAGGCATCAATCTCCCCTACAAAGTACCAAACCCACCATTTAAAAATCAGAGGCAGAATTTGAAAATGCTGTTCTAGGTGACTTCGTCTGTGCTGGGCACAGTGAATAAGCTGTGCTGGACTCAGTCAGAGAAGCTTAGCACAGTCCAGAGGAGGGACCAGCTATACACTCGTGATCAGGTGCTTCAACAGAGCAACTGTGTAGTCTCCACCACGGTATCTGAACACAGACAGAATAAACAAGAGAGATTTGCTAGAGAGTCCAGTGTGAGGCTGAATGCATACAGAGGTCTGCTGGAAAGCAAAACTGACATAATGGTAGCGTTGCTTGTAGTATTTATGGTTTTGTATATATTTGAATATCTTTTCCAGATTCCTTTGCTTGAAGTGCCTTATTCACGTGAGTCCCATGCTTCACCCATTCTGGGATGTTTCTGCCTGTCAGGTCCCTGTCTCTGTCATTCCTCATTACAACAGTAACCTATGAGAATAGGTGGAGAAACAAAAGGCCAGATGCACAGCTGCACAGATGAGTGAAGCACACTGCAACAAAGGAGAGCAACTCTCTTTGGACATAACTAACATGTGTGAACTTGCTTGACTGTTTGTAATCCCATTTCTTGTTGCCTGTTCTCATAGCTATGCTGAATTTAAAACGTTTTCCAACAACATGTCCTCTCCTTCATAAGGCCTATTTAATCTCTGTGTTGAGGCATTAAGAAAAATGGGGATTCAGGGAGCAGGGATGAAGGGGAAGGAGTGAAGGTTACAGCAGAGAAGTATAAGCTGACTTCCTTTCTCAGTTCTGCCAGAAATTTTCCTGCACAATGTTGGATATGCCACTTCACCAACATGTGCCTCAATTGGGAAATCTGTCAAATTATGAAACCTGACAGCCCACACTACGAGGTCTTGCTGGGTGTCTTGATGCATATTTGAGAGTTTCTGAGATCCCACTTGGGCTATCACCACAGAGAAGCTTTTAACTAACCAGGCTGAAAAGGAAGCAGAGTCTCTGATGTCTGGAAACATCAGTCTGAGGATTCATGCCTGGCAAAGAATGTCAGATATTGCCAAGCCTATCCTGCTGAACTTTCTGTAAGGCGACCCTTGTTTCTACACAACAGCAAACATCTCACGAGGTGTGAAAGATGACTGCTATTTACCTGCACCAGATTTCCACTGCAAACCGAAGTACTCACTGACTAAAATTTCAGAGAAGTCATGGGATAGTGCAAGGAGTGAGTTCAAGGGGAAATTCCAGTTTCCTGTACTATTCTCAATCTCTCCTACAGACATTGTAGATCCAGTGGCTTTATAGCTGGACAGTTGTGTTGCACTGAAAGGCTGAGTTTCCTACCCAGTATCTATAAACTATAATTTTGTCCATGGCAGAGAATCACTGGACACTACCTTCCTACCTTGAGCATTGGAAAGCTGACGTAAGAATGAAGTGCCCAGACAGAAGACAAATTTGCTGTCTGCGGACCCCTCTGCTCTGTAAGGGGATGGGATTGGATTGGGCATACAGTCAGTCCTTATAGCTCTATGGTGCAGGCCTTTCTGGCTCTCTTACTTCTGGAAGCAGAAGTCTGGATTACTCAGACAGTCTTCTGGCTCAAGAGCTCTGCTGCCAGTCCTGAGCTTTTGGCCCAGCACAGGACCTGTGCAGAGGAATCACAGAGTCAGAGCACACCCCGCCTGCAGAGCCATAGGCACTACCGCCCATGATATGATCAAGGAGCTCTTGCTCCACTCAGCTCCTACTATGTATTTTGTGATTCCATCTTATGAAGATTTTGATAGGAAGCTTTCTGACCCAGGGAAGTTGGCTGTCTGCTACATATCTGTGTGACAGTGACGGACTCCACTTTTCAAGCTGGACAGAAAGTGATAGATAGCTCCAGGAAACTCTCTTATCTGAGGCTTACTGAACTGTCTTACGAAATTGCCGCCCTCCAGTCTATCTGTCCATTGCTTTCATGGGTTACCTAAGGTGTGTCTCAGTGAGGTGTCTCAGGCCTCCTCCCAAAGCTTTGGTAAGATGAAAGCAGACGTGAATATGCAATGCTCCCCACAGTGGTTAATAAACTGGAGATGCTGTGCCTTGTCTCTATGCACCTTCAGTTATGTATTTCTGTATGCTGTGGATTGCTCTTCCTCTCCTTCCTCTCTAGCTCCCTTTCTTTTCATCCCTTCCTTGAGGGATGAATACATAACTCCCCATTTTTAAGGGTTATACAACACATAGAACCACACACGCAGTGCTCCCTGGTCCATGCTGGAGACCTCTCACTGTTCCTACAGTCCCTCAATTCTGACCATCCAGAAGCACCAACAGCTTGTTCTGAGTCAGCTTCCTCTACCATCATGCGCATGCAAATTAAACACTTTTTTCTGCACAGCCCATCGAGAATAACATGAGTGCTTATTTTCTGAGCCATGCTATAGCTGTCTTCTTGGTAAGGCATATACAGTTAAAAAAACCCAATCATGCTCACTTTAAATGACTACTGAAGGAATGCCTAATGGATAAATTGGGCATATCTTGGCTGTGAGGATGGCACCTTTCAGCAACATCCCATAATGAACGCTTTGGGAGTAATGACCTGATATGGTGGTAATGTGAACAGCTTCTCTCAGTTACACATTTTATAACAGGATCTGAAGAGTGACGGATTAAGAATATATTAGATATCAACTGTTTTTCGGATGAGTTTCTTAATACAATAAAATTTGAAGGCAATCTGGTAGAGTGCCGTGTAATCTACAGATATTTATGAAACAGTGAACAAACCTAAAAGGCTGCATTTCTTGAATGTGATTTGGTAATTTTCTAGCAGAGTTACAAAACATAAAAGATTTGCATTTGGATCATTGTTTTTAAGACTTGTTGCTTACCTAAATCTTGAGCCAAACTGTTTCTGGCATGGAAGTTGGGTGGGAGAAAATTCTCCTGCACCCTGTTTGCACCCCCTGTGCCCTGCGCTGGAGATGAGGTGTTGGTGAGAGTTGCCAAGAAAATGAGTGGCAGCATTTGGGGATAGAGAGGCAGAAACCTACGCCAGGACACCTGGGAGGTGCTCTGATCCAGCACATGCACCTCCCTGGCAGGGTGAACAAACATATCAAGAACAGACTCATGCCTTGTCTTTCCCTCGTCTTCTTCATTCCTTCAAAACCCAAGTTTACGTGCGCAACCAAGCCCTAGAAAAGTTTGCTCTGATACCCTAATTCTGAATGTTGTTTTCTTCTCCAGGAAAGGAGGGCAAACACAATACAGCATGAAGGAGACTACAGCATAAGTGGGGTAGAAGCTTGGGTAAGATTAATGCTGGAAAGCTGTCTAGAAAGGGGCCAGCATAAATCCTCAGAAAATTAAGCGTATGCAAGGAGTAGCAGACAGTGACTATGGGAAAACCTGTCAGAACAAAGTAGCAGTCTTCCACTCTCTCCTACCTACAGACACAGCCAAACGCACAAGAATGGGGTTGGGGGCTGTTCATAAATAGTCTGGCTGCTGTTTGTCAGAGGCAACAGTTGAAATGTCCGTGCACAATTGCTACTTTAGCATGTGCTAAAAATGACAATGGCGTCCAGTGGCAATGGCCCCGCTGAGAACTGTCGTTCCAAGTCACAGTCATAAAACTACTGGTGGGTGGTCTTCATCTCCGTTTGTCCTCATTATCATTTCATTGTGTTTCTGTGGCCCACTGCACCATGGCACTCCCTGCATTTTAAAGCATTTCATTGACGGGGCAGTTTGACATTCATATTTATATGTCCTGGTTGTATTGCAGTGGTTTCTTCTATTCTTGGGGTCCAAGCCTTTTGTGAAATGGTGCGAGGAAGATGTGTATTCAAATCTTGGACCAATGAATTGGGTATTGTCAGGAAATAACAGAAAGTATTGAGGATTTAAACATCCTGGACCTTATCCTGCTTCTGTGGACCTAACAGAAAGGTTTTTCTTGCCAGGGACTGAAAGCAGGGTTGTGGAAGAGGTCAGATGGGCGGCACATACCTGGTTTGGGGTTCAAGAGCAAACTCCCTGGGTTACAATGTTAACAGGAGGCAGTCTGCTCTCCCTTCTCCTCTGCCAGAAGTGCAGAACAAAGCTCCTATTGAGTCCAAAATCAGAAAGTCCAAACCCTAATAATATCTCTTTTATTTCCTAATTCTTGTTTAATATGCAAGACAAAAGCTAAGCAAAGCCTATATGCAGTTCTGTGACTGGGCAAAGCTTGAGCTGTAAAAGCAAAATGCTTGCCAAACCTATGAAAAACAAAAACAAGAGACAGCTTACACAGTAGAAAAGGGGAAAAGAAAACAACAAAAAACCCAAACAAACTAGTGAAACCTTAAGATTTACTTCAATTGTTTTACTTGTGCTCTTGGCTGGTGGCTCCTCTCCTTCAGGAACCAGGGCCAGAGCAGAGGATTTGTGCCCTGCCTCCCTCCCTTCTTCAGGCAGAATGTCCAGGGGCACAGCAGAGACCTGACACATGCTGGGCTGCCTTGCCCTAGCTGGAGGGCAGAGTAAAGTGGGCAGGCGTGGAAGGCACGTAGGGCTTCTGCCATTCTGCAGGGCCAACGTGTACATGGCTGGCTTGCTGTGCAGCAAATACCCCCGTTCTGCATACATCGGGCTGCACTACACGGCTCTCCCGACTTTCCAAGCTTTGCTTGTTCCAGGCACATAAAGGAGCAGCTGCTGCTCATGTGTGCATGCGTTGTTGCCCAGGGAGGAGTTGAAGATGTTTCTTGGCAAATGGCAAGAGCCTTAAGTTTGCAGGTGAAATGCCACAGCAGGGAAATGAATAAGATAGGCTATAAATATAAGGAGGGGTTTAAATGCTCTATAGATGTCTTCAAAGCACAGCAAAGCATGGCTTGCAAGCCAAACTAAAGAATAAAATACCTAACATGGGTTTTCTGCAAATCTTCCAAAACAAAAAACTGTCCGTGGACAAGAAATCAAAGGGATAGACCAATCTCCTCCAGCAGTTCCTCTTCCTGGAGTATAGTTTTTATACCTGAACACTTTCTCAAATCGTTAGCAAGAATGCCAGAATGTTAGAAGAGTCCTCTTAGCCCTACAGGATCACAATTTCCTTTGTTAGCTAGAGAACAGGAGCATGCAAGAAAGAAGTGTGCAGGCATCTCATGTTGCTCTTCCAACATGGCTCAGTTCTGATCTGCAAGCTTTCAAAGCAGGATTCATCCCCTGTGCTCATTCAGCCCTTGGCCTCAGCTACTGGTTCCAAAAATGAAAGCAATGAGAGCCAAGTGGGATGACAGCTTTTGTACTGTGCTCTTTGGCCCACTAGAAACTGGACAGTGAGACAGCAATAAAGATGCCTTGCTCAGCCGCTGTGCCTGGATCCACAGCAAGCCACCAGCAGCAATAACTGAATCCTCTGCTTTTTTGCTTATATAGCAAAGACCTGAGATGGGAGAGGTGGCTGTGGACACACATCTCTGTGGAGCATCTCTGATATGCTCTAAAGTCAGGGCAGGACATGCCTGCCTGGCGCTCCTCTGTGAGACTGCGGTCCTGCCCAACAGAGCTAGCAATAGTAATACTATTGTTTAAATATTATTTGCCATGGTTGTAGCACTTCTGTTGGTGGATGATTGATGGACATCCTGGAACTGCACTGAGCATATTCATTAAGCTTTTGGTATATTTTTACTTTTGGCTGTCAATGGTTTAGACTCATGATTTTCATCCTGTGCCTTATTTATGAACTGTTTGGGTTGACAGTCTCCTATTTTCTACTCACTCCTCACAGTACTGAGCTGATCACCTAAACCACACAGTACCTTGTCTGTCTCTCTCTGGGTAGGTAAAACTTGTCAAAGAGAACAGTAAACAAGGAAATACCACAAACTCATAAACATTTGTGGGTTTTATGTCAATAAGAACATTACAAAGAGCAACCAACCACTCTGACAATAGTCAACGCTCACTTCCTTAAGGAAACACCCACAAAACACAGCAAGGAATGAGAATTCAAATAGCATTTAAGCAAATATTCACCTGTCCTGTTTTTCAGCACTTAACGTGCTCTGTTATTTGGACCCTCTGTCTTTGGTAATGTTGGAGTCTTTCTTGGAGGAAATGTTAGCCTGTATTTTTAATACTAGTGGGAGATTTCCTTACGAATTTTATTACTACTCATGCAGAAGAGGGGAGAGGTTCCCATTAAGGAGACTGATTATTTGGTTATTATTTTGATCTGTAATGTATGCTTTTAGCAGCCTAAAATAGAAATTAACTTCAGACAAGGGCAAGACCTACATGTAGGTAGAATGAGACCTGACATTTGAAACTTATTAAGCACTTTAATTTAAAAGGCAAGTTATTTCATCAAATGCAGGTAGCTTCCTCCCATATTTGGAACTGCACAGATGCTTAAGCCTTTCACCAGACTGGGAGTTTTACTCATTTTAAAGGTGAATCGCTTCCCTTCCTCAAATAACCTGCAAAAGAGAATCTGTAACAATTTTGTTGTGATTTAACTTTTTTACATTCTGCCTTGATCCATTTAAGAAAGACTGCAAGAACATAAAATTGTTACAAAGGATTGTGAAAAGATGAATCTTGGAAGAGACTGCACAAGAAAGACTGCTGTAAATCATGTGCAGAGACTGTCTATAGACTGCAAGGTAACATGGAAAGGCAAGAATCCTTCTTCCTAAGTACAGAAAAGACAGGTTTAAAAATGGAAGCAAGGGACACCAGAAACACTGCTGCTTTGAATGTTGTGTTATGTTTAGCTGGATTTCGTGTAGCACTATGTGTCACTGACATGACTCCTTTAGCATATATCCATAGGCATAAAATTTTGTGCATTCATATTTTACATTGCGAATAGCAAAGAGAAAAATAGGAATATCCTTTTGAAAAAGTGTTGCTGGGTTTTTTTTTTACTTTAATTTTCTTTTGTCATTATCAGTACTGCAACTTCTGCCTGTGGATCCTGTTGTAATTAGAGGGGTTTTGCTGTGCATTGTCCCCAGTGCCTGGCTGGCTGCTCAGAGCTTGCTTAGAAGCACTCAGCAGGGAAACAAGGTCATGTTGGGAATCAGCACGGACAGCTGTGACCCAGCATTGCCCAGTATCTGACATCATCAAGAGGGCCCCGTTGTAGATGGGGAAAATGCTCTGTTCCCCAGGCACTGTCACCTGTATTACCTATGCCACTCTGATAGGGTGCCCACAAGCTCCCCTGCTCCCTCCAACCCCATCCCACCCACTTCTCTGGGATGCTGGTTCCTGCATGTCCCCTCACTCTATGGAATTGTTGCTTCGTGAGAGAATCAAGCTGCCCCAAATGCACTCATCCCAAGATGACTACCACCTCTGCATGTGATGTCCAGGGTCCAGGAAGGTTCCTTCCAAAATGCTAGGAGTTGCATCATGTTTTGAAGGCTTAATTTGGTAATTGGGCATACCCCCCTGGCCATCTGTGCTGAGCAGTATCTGCACTCCCTGGCTGGGCAGAGGCACTTGGCTCCCCCCTGACAACAGCCTTACACCTCCGATTAGGGAGCACAGCCTCCCCCCACCCTGATATCTCCCCATACTCTCCAGGAGAGGCAGCTCTTGCCAAGAGGGTGTTTGGGTGCCCAAATCCAGGCCAAAGGGTGGCCAGACGGGGTCGCGGCAGGAGCTGATAGCAAATACAGGAGGCAGATACATCACTTTCCTACTGCACCCTCCCAGGCTTCAGGGATCTGTGGGTCAGCGAGGCAGGAGGGCTGTGTTTATAGCCAAAGCTCCATCGGTGTCCACCCAGTCTCTGATTTCAAAGCTTTTTTTCAGGCCTAGGCACTGTTCTTGTACATGGCTCCAAAACAGCATTGAACCTCAGCACCCAGAAATAACAAGAAGTGGGGTTTTTTCTCCATACAGAGGTTTTTGGACATATGCTTGATGTAAGACTGTTGTGTCTTCAAAATTATCCCTCTGGAAGGAAGGGGAAGTGAGTGTGGGAATGCCTAGATGGTCTGAAAAAACGTAAAGTGTTGTTTTGATACAAGTGGCCGCATTGCATTTCATTTTGGGAGGAATATTCATGGCTAAGCTCTAAGCCTCTGATTTATAATGGAAATACTGATAGATCCAGATCCATTTGCAGATGCTATTATAATGTTTCATCCTGGGGAGGGGAGGGGGAAGGGAAACGGCCTCCTTCCCTTTTCATTTTAAATATTGGTACACTCTGATATTGGTTTCATGAAGCATTTGGATGGGTCCTTATTCACAAATGAATAAAAATGAGTAAAGTCCTCAGAATCAAAGGTAAGCCAAAACTGGCACCCATAAGCACAAGGCAACCCAGAGAGCCCATCTGCAGCCAAACCATGCAGCAGACCCAGACACAGCTTAAAGGCTGGCAACAAGACCGCCTGCAGAATCTGCCAAGGAACCAGATGCTGTTGCTTCCCAAGCTTGGCATGAGGGTTCCTGATTGCCATCCAACAAAGAGGAAAAAGAGGAATGATATAATGTGGTGGGATAAAACACATCCCACCTCAACCTCCTTTATTGCTCATTGAAAAAAAATTGTGGAAGATACTACTGGAAATGTATCATTGTTTTCAGAAATACATACATTAGCCACAACAATGGCCTTGCCAAATGGGAAAAGTAGGAGCTATTTAAATGTATGTGCCATTTAAAAAAAAAATTAAATCTTCATATGCTGTTTTGGGTATGGATGTCTTTGTGTCTTTTGTTAACTGTTACAGTGATAACCACTAAAATGAATACAAGTGTGGCAAAAAGCTTCCAGTTTTTTACAGTAATATTCCAAAATCCCCTGTCTCGGCACAGCTGTCTAGATCAGATAGACTACAGTGATGGCTACTGAATGTAAAGAAGCCAGGATTGTAAAATGAGGTGCAGAGAAATAATAAAGGAAACTGTAAATAAAGATATGTGATGAGAAAGACATTACGAAAGAAAAGATATATTGAGGCACTATACTGATAAGGGCTCTGCTTTTTCTTTAGTTGCACAAGTCTGTTGATGTAACTTGATTTCATTGGCATCACACCTGAGGAAAACTGGACTAGATTTGGCCCAGGCAATATAAAAGAAGTCATGAGTTGTGTGGCTGTGCACCTGAGGATATATAAGCCCATGAGGGCACCATGAAAAATTCCAGTGCAGAGGAGGAAACAAAATAAATAAGAAAATATATGTAAATTAATATGCTACAGGTAGGCAAAGAAATATGAAGTAGTATAAAAATGATGTAAAAGAAGAAATAACAAAATACTCATAGTTACCTGAACAATAACAGCTGTTATCATTACTCTTATCATCACCATCAAATCATATTTTGGAAAATAGCAGGTGCTTCCACAAATGATGTTTCAGGGCAGCTGAAACATATTTACAAATTCAAGTCATTTTTGCCAGAGACTTTCAGCTGAAAGAAATGAATCAGAACACGGTGGACAAACTACTCCCATAATTTTTATTGTTAGCTGGTTTAGCATAGTCAAAAGATTCTGCCACCTGTTAAAAAAAGAGGAGGCTTCCTACAAAATCAAGGACAAGGGATCCCCTTTCATTCAATAGCGCAGTAGTTAGAGCTGTCACTGAGGACAAGGAGACTCAGTTTCAGTGAAACCTGTAGGGTTTCACATTTCCCACATCAGGGTGTTGTCTGAGCAGGGCTGTGATGCAGCTTCACATCTTTTCTGGGCATGGGAAAATATTGGATATTAAACATGAGTCCTCCACGTTAACAAAACTGTTCTGGCTGCTGTGATACTGGCTCGCTTCTCTCCCATTCTGTCTTCCCATCTTTTACATCCCTTACTTTTAATTAATATTTTAATTGAAATCCTTTTGTTGTGATTGTTTTAGCTTAGGAAGATGTGTCATTTTCTTCACCTCATTCATTCCACTTTTATATCTATTTTTTTAATTCTTGTCTGTTTTGGTTCAGTCTAACTAATTTTAATTCTTTATCAAATCCAATTATTCATACTTTCAAAAAACACATTAAATAAAAACATTCAACAGATGCACAAACCTTCTTACAACATTTTCAACAGGTTAAGTTAAAAACACAGTGAAATATGAAGTATGGAGATATGATTATTGTAAACAAAGCATTTAAGACAGTGAGAAATATATAGTAAAGTGTTACATACTAAAGGATATAAGGTTATTCATGGTGCATCTAAGTTCCAAATACATATTTATATTTATAGAGCATTATATATGATAAATTTATTTTATGTGTAGAATCCCAGCTGTTACAAATTTCACTGCCATCCATGTTTATACACTGGGAAATGAAGAAATGTGCTACCATGACAAGGTGCATCTCAAATGCTTTCTCTCACCTTTGCACACCACTGGGAGATGTTTCCTTTTCTGGAGCAAGATAAATTTTTAGACTAGTAATAAGGAAGGCTTTGGTTTGAAAGGCTGCTATGTGATTTTATACCTGTGTATGTGGCCTAAAAAGTCTTATGACACACTTGTTTCATGCTGAGTATAACTCCCTTCTTAGGGGATAGCACTGCCTACTGAAGCAGTATCATAATCATGGTGTGGTATTACAGAATGAATTACAGCATTACAGAAAACACAGGCACTAATGAGTACTGAAGACTGTAAGCAGAATTGCCCGAGATTTTCTATTCTAAAATCTTCCTTTGTTATATTCTGACTTGGCTGAACATTCACCATTTGAGGTAAAATTTTCCATGATGCTTGCCTGTCTCAGGCTGATAATTACAGCTCTTGTTTTGCTAAGTTTTACAGAAAAAAGAAAAAAAAAAGAAAAAAAAAAAAAAAAGCTCCTTTCTTAAACAGGGCCCTGTTCTCCTGTGAAATGAGTTCCTACATTAATTGACTGGCTTACTTGATGGAAGAAACAGGAAACAATGTCAGTTCTCTGAGGTTTGATCCCAACATGGCGTACCACCAAAATGCCATGTTACAGCTTTGAAGAAGCAATCAGGTTGGTCTTGCCCACAGAGACAGAGTGGCGGAGCCCCGAAATCCTGTGCGCAGACCTCACTCTGGGGTGCTGTCCCTACCGCCCACTCCTTCACCTTTGCTGCCCCTGGGTGCTGCTGCCGCCTGCAACACCTGCCCTTCCCAATTTGGAGAGGGGACTCGCCTCTCCAGGCTTCAGCACTACACTGAAACCGTAGGAAATCGTCTTTCTTGGGTGCTGCGGCTGCACGGCCAAACGTGGCCTTCACGACGAGCTCCCCTGCGCTCCTCCAGCTGCCCGGACCACGGCACGGGGCTGTGGTGCCCGGGGCTCAGGGAACACCCTGCCCGCTCCCGCAGCCGGAGGAAGTAGCGGGGGCGGTGGTGCAGGCTGCGGAGCCGGTCCTCAGCCCTCCCTGAGACGGTCTGCTGCTTGGGCACAGCGAGCGTGCCGGGTGCCGGCGCTGGTCCCTCCGCCGAGGCCTTCTTGGCCGTGGGGGTGTCTCCAGCCGGTGGAGCACCTGGAGAGCTGGCGGCCGGCGGCAGCAGCTGTGGCAGAGCGGGGCTGGCGAGCCAGCAGGCCGGGCAGCGAGCGGCGGGGGGCACCCGAGGGGCCCCGGCCCCGCGAGCAGAGGGGAGAGCAGGCTCCGAGTTATTAACAGCTTCCCTGGAAGCCGAGCCGGGGCCGCGGCCAGGGCAGGCAGCCAGCCAGCCCAGCATCCCGGGAGGCTTCCTCGGCTGTCTTCGCCCACCTCTTTTGCTCCATCCAGTGGTGACGAGCCATCTTGGAGCCTCCAGGCTTTGAGAGTGAAGCCGAGGGCCACAGGGTGCCTCAGCCGCCCTGCTTGAGTTTCCTGCAGCCCTCAAAGCAGATGCCCCAGCTCCTCCCTGGGTAGCGGAGTGCCGGGAGCGCGCACAGCCCCGCTGTGCACCGTCACCCCAGGAAGAACGGCGGGCTCCAGCACCTCTCTGACTGCAGGACAGCATCGCTGCCCCACAGCCCCGGCTTTTCGTCTGACCAGCTGCCTGGCCGAGCTCTCCCTGGGATGGCGTGCTTTCTTTGTCGCTTCTGGGGTGAGGAGAGCAACAGGAGCCGAGGGCAGGAGGGGCCCCTTCACTTCAGTCTGAGCCCAGCGGGGAGTGTTGGCTGCTGGAGTGATCCCAGATCCCAGGTTTCCAGCTGTATCCACGGTGGAAGCAGCCTGCAGGGCCCCTCTACTACAGCCAGAGCAGCTTGTCAGGTGCTTAAGGTGCTCATCACTAAGGGCAGCATTTGGCCTCCTGTCATCTGTTTGGAATTTTCTTTCTTTTTTCTTTTTTTTTTTTTTTTTTTTTTTTCCCTCCTTTGACATTCATGACCAGTAAACCTGTATTCTCACAGTAACCTACATGTTGCTGAAAAGAAATGTACATTGTCACAGAGCAGGAACCCAGCAGTGAAGAGTAAGAACCTTCATCATCCCCCCTCCCCATTCTGTCCTCTCTTACCCAGGGGCGTTTTGATGCCACAGGATAAAAATAAATAAAAGCAAGTACTTCCACTTCCTCGGAGCAGAGCTGATATGGCAGTAGCTCACTGGATGAGAGCAGCTCAGACCTGAAACGCTTTCTTCTCTGTTGGGATCACAGCTTGAGCGTAGGCTTGTTGTGTCGGAATGGGCCTACTGTACCCAAACATCTGAGCTTTCTCCAGCTCCTAGAGGAACATTTTATACTCATTATACATGCAGCAGAATTTCAAAATATGTCCCTGGGACCAGAATGCAGGAGGAGGACATTAAAGGTTAGGAGGTAGTAGGGGAAAAGCAAAAGGAGTGAGTAATTCGGAGTTGCCCGATAACCCTTGGAGCCTTAGCCAGAATTAACCGTATCGAGATGTTGTGAAAAGGGGAGATGCGTTACTTGACATATTGCTAACAAAGAGAGGTTTTCATTGCTTTAGGTAGCTTCTAGAAGTAAAAGCAAAGGATCAGCTCCACATCCCAGGTTTCAAAATGTTATGATCTAAGCACAGGATTCATCACTGCCACCACTAAGAGATCATACATCCTGGAGTGTCATGAGCCATCCATGATTTGTGTCATTGCAGAGGATGATAAATCACTGCTAAAGACATAACAAGCAGCATCATCGCTGCAACACAATAGATCATGATGCATCAAGATCTTTGCTAGAATATTATTTACAGTTAGCAGGGGCTTGGAATGGCAAAGCAGAAGCTGATATTAATCTTCCCTGCATTGTGCCTTTGTGCACACTGAGGGCCCTCCCTGCCCTGGGAAAAATGGGATCTGTAACACTCACTGATGCAATAGCCACTGATTGCATACAATGGGGCTGAGAGGGATTTTATATATAATCGTGTGTATATATATATTTATGGAGAAAAGGAGCGACAGCAAGAGCAAGCGAAGTCCCATTCTTCAAAGCTTATGCTGTTCAGAACCCATCTGTAAATGCAGACATGTTAAGGTCTCTGTTCCTTGCAGTAACCTTGGGGAGAGAATTTAGTCATAAAGCTTGAGCAGATAAGCAACTTACTTGTTTTCAAAATAGGTCCAAAGGTCTGGAAAAGTCTTAGGAGTTCTTCCCGCTCTCACCCTATTCAGCACATGCAAAGACTTAAACGAATTAAGCTTTACTCCCCAAACTACTTTGGGAATCACTTTAAGGGAGGTGCTAAAACACTGCTGGCACAATTAATGTTTGGATGGGTTTGCCTTAAAAATAAAATTATTCCAAAATCCCATACCCTGCAAAGACCCAACAAAACCCCCCAAACCCAGACAATTCAAACTTCTGAAAACTACTACCAGCTATTTTTATGGGAGACTCTCTGGAAACGGACTCTCACTCTGTCAATCTAGTCAAGTGTTTCTGAGGCACTGGGGACTGTGAGTTATTTCTCTTTCTTATGCAGGACATTGCTGATTTAGGTCACATCAACAGAACTAACAGTTCCATTTAAAGAAATGCTGAGATGGATAGAAAGTTGGGCTTTAAAAAAAAAATACTTCCTGCTGGAAGGAAATCTGCATTTCTGCTGTTGATGACCTTTTTGACAACAAAAAAAAAAAAATTGCAGTGCTTTACAATAGTGTGCCCAACTCCAGCCTTACCCTGTCAGTGGAGGAGTATTATCCCTCTTCTGCCATCCTAAAGACAAAAGACACAAGTGAAGTGCCTTTCAGTTTTATATCAGTTACTCATCCTGTGTTTGCTTCATGATGTGAAGCTGAACCCTCCCACAGACTTTAATTGAGTTAAATCATTGCCAGAACCTTTTAGGCTCCCTCTCACACACACTTCAATGTGTGCATCTCTGCTGAGGCATGTGAGCAGAGACGCGCTCCCAGGACATCTGGGCAGCAAGCCACCTACCTGTGGGCTCTAAATATTTCCATGAACTATATTTCACTTGAACATTTCTTTCCTGTTTAGACAATCATCAAAGTTGGGGAGGGGAATAAGGAGGAGCCATGAGCAATTTACTGGAATATATACAGGCATTCCCCAGATTTCCCATCCTCCTCCTTAATTGGATATTATCCCTCATTAATGACTCTGTGAGAGCCTGTAGAGTACTAATTGTCTGCAGTTCCTCTCTCTGTCCCTCCCCTCTCTCCTCACAGAAATTAGTCTTTTGTTCAAGTTCATGAAGTCTAATTTCTGTTCCTCTAACTGAGATGGGCAGCACATCCAACCTTTGTTCCACCAGAGCCCTCAGAACCTGGTGTCACCTCTCTGGGATGTTGTCTTAGGATAAGGGAAAAACCCAAAACCTCCTGCTGCTCCATTTTGAGTCACCAAAGCCCAGCTATGCCAATGCCCTCACTGCAGTCCAGCACAGCTGTGACCTGTTGCCACCTTGCGCACCCACCATGTTCCTGTTTCACATCTTGGGCAGGTTGAAACCCAGAAGGAGGGTCAGAAGTTATCTAAGCCTTTCAAAAAAAAGTGAAGGCTGGGTGAACATTTGCAGCATGTCACCTCCATTTTTCTTTTGAGGGGCTTGTGTTCTTTCAAAGTGAAACAGCTAATCCCAGAAGAAAAAACAAACAAACAAAACTTAAATTAAGTGCCTATTAATCAAGGACTAATGTGAAAAACAAATTATTTTGAATGGCTGAATTATTTTGCATTAATGGCTGCCTTGGTAAGATTTTGGCTGGGTTTTGGCATTTTTCTGACTGGTATCCTGCTAGGATATTTTAGGTCCATATATGTAAAGGACGAAACCCAGTAAGCCTTCCTCTGGCACTCACAAATCCCCTGACATGATTTTGGGTGTGATAGCCTGTTTTGACTTACAGTCTACTTGCTGAGGGCCAGGGAGCGTTCCTGCCATTGTCCCCCACGTTGCTCTGGAGATGCTGGTCCCTCAGGCTCGTCCTTGTTAGTCTGCAACACTGCCGGGAGCCATCGGGCTGTGACCCCAGAGCCTGGCAGAGCCCTGCCAGGTCTGGCCATTCCCGCACCCCTGTCCCAGCATTGCAGGCACTCAGGGAAATGGGTGTCCTTTCTCGTAGACCTTATCTGGGATTTCTGCCATGCCTGTGAAGCACAGCCCTCCTGTCCCAGTTGCTTTTGTGACAGGAATACTGAAGCCAAAGCCTGGGCTGTGTAGGGAGGCAGGGGGACTTTTGCTGGTGTTTTCAGCATAGTTAAAGTGGCACTGCCTGCTTTCTGCTATCCTGGGCGCCTGCTAGCAGGAATCACAGGTACACTGCCTGTGCTTACTTTTTCCCCTCTCCTGTAACTCTCCTGCTGCTACAGGAGCTGACTTGCTGCTGCCTGCAGCCAGTACAGAGTGATACAGACCTTGGCAATACGCAGGGAACATGACTCTGTCTTTTAACCACTGCTGCACAGGGAAGCCTCCCTTTCCAACAAGCATCAAATGACTTGAAGGCAATTCTTCAGGAAGATCTTCAATAACAGGAAATCACACCTTAAAAAAAGAGCAAACCTTTTAAAAAAAACAAAACCACAGAATTGTTTGCTGCCTTTCTGCTCACAAAACCAAACAGGTGAAGGTGATGGTAAGCTGTTTGTCCCAGGAGCCACAGGCTCTCCAGCCACTAAATCAGCCTGAAGTGGTTCAGTGTCCAGGTCATGCCAGGACACTGACAAGGTGAAGGCAAATGATTTGGCTCCCATCCAGAGGCCTCATGTTTCAGGCTGGTCTGTCTGTCAGGGAGGTCCTGCCAGTGCCTCGTGGCTATCCATCCGTTCCACCTCAGCCAAGGTCAGCCCTGCCCAGGCTGCAGGCACACCTGCCACTTCGTCCCTGGTTTCCAGCCCCAGCATGGCTCCTGCCCCAGCTGCCAGCTCTGTGCTCCATGCCTAGTGCTGAACAGGTCTTCCTCCTTGCCTTCCAGCCCCTGGCCACAGGGTAACACCACAACCACTTGCAGCTGCTTGGGCTTCATCCCATGCTTCCCAGGATCTGTCTGCTCCCCAAACTCTCATTCTTAGGACAGCAACACCTAGGCTGACCATTCTGCTTCTGCCTGATTCAGATGTGGGGAGAGCTTATTTTTCTGAAGATGACAGACAGAAAGGTAGACCTTCCTCTCACACATACCAGCACTGCCTCAGTTCCAGCAGTTTGGGACACCTGGAGCAGGAGTGTTAGTGTTCCTCACTCTCATCCTGAGAAATATAGGACAACAGAGACTACACGGTGGATAGAAACTCTGCTATAAGGTCTGACCCATTTTTGTCCTCCAAAAGCAATCTAACATCTGCTCTCAGTATTTCTGTGTGCCATTTCAGAAATATCTTTGGAAGAGCACTGCTAATTCATGCCCTACCTACTTTCAAATTGTATTATTTCAGACTCTAGTTTATATATGCTTGGGGATGGATCTTTATATAAACTAAAACTTCCACTGAATATTATCTTGGGCATAAATTCAGTAGGAAAATGGACTTGCACCTGGCACTTAAATCTCAGCTCAGTCCATCTGTCCTGTAGATCCTGCTGCAGCTAAGTGGGAAAAAATCTTTATTGTTCTGTGCCGAGGCAGTTTTTTTTGGAGGCAGTGAGGAGAAAGGGCTTGGAAAAAAGTCTCCCACTGCTCCTCAACCAGTGCAGGTAGCAGGCAAGCCAGACCCATGGGCTTGGGGCAAGGGAAGGAGAAGCAATGGAGATGCCAAACGTTGCTTCATTGTCAAGATCTGGAATTGATGAACAGAAATCCCTGTGGTTAAGCACCAAGGGAGCCTCTTCAGCAGTGCACAGTCAGGAGGCAGAGGGGCTTGACTCCATCTATCAGGGGTTTTCATGGCCTGGAAGAAGACAACAAAATCCTTGTAGATCCCCCTGTGCCAACATGAGGTCTGGGAGGCCTGGTGGCTCTCAGAGGCCGCTGCTAAAAGTTTTCTCTTGTTTCTGAGTGAGATGTTTTTGTTCTGCAGATATTATCTGCCTATAAATATTCCTCTAATTGAAGAGCCATCAAAAATGCTGGCTTTGCTTACTTTAGAGTCCATCTTTGACCTTTACCAGTGTGAAATACCTCTACTGATATTCCACCAGAGGCTATAAAACATCTGCCCTGACTGTGCACCAAATAGCTGGGATTTTCTAGCCATTTCAGTTAGTGGCATTGTGTTGACCCCAAACAACAATTTATTTGCACCATTTATGAGTCCCCTGGAAGCCATGGGGACTGAGATGCTTGGGAAGCTTGATCCATTGAGCAAACCCAGTCCACGCCTGGAAGAATGGAGAAACCTGATTTTGAAGGAAGAACTCCAGTATTACGTAGCATAATGCAGCAGCCTTCAAGGCAGGGCAGTGAGATTGAAGGATGTCTGTCCTTGCACACACCCTTCCACACTGTGTCCCTGCTGGGTGGCAAAGCAATGGGAAAAGGCAGGAGAGATGTAGATGGCCAGGCAGGGTGACACCAGCTCCCCCTCAGAGGCTGGGTTTCACTGCCACTGTGGCTGTGCCCCTGCCCCTCCAACCTCGCAGGGGCCCTGAGCAGTATGGAAGGAAGCCAGGTGCAGGGGTTATTTACTCGGACAAACAAAAGCAGTGACTCTGGGCAGGCCTGGGAGCAGCAGTGAGGAGAAGGCACCTGCGCGTCAGCAGGTGGGCTCAGCTGCTGCACTGCTGCACTTGCTGCAGCTGCAAAAGGCACATCACTGCTTTGGCTCAGGGTACCCCCAAAATAGGCAACCAGCAGATGGTGCTTTGCCCCACACCCTTGTTATCTGACTCTGTCCCTTCCCCTGTCTCTTCTCCACAGACCATGGGGCTGCCGGCTGGTGAGGCTGGAGCGGACTGGACATCATTTCAATGTAATTTTCTTGGAGAGCAAGCAGCACTTGACCTTGTTGCTCTCTTGGTGGGCTGCCAGGAAGGTCACCTGCCCAGCAACATTTTGGTGGTGGCAACCATAGCGGTGAGGCATTGCAGTATCTTCAAACTCACATCTAATTCCCTGAGTGTTCTGCTGCAGATGAATAGACAAAAGACCTCCTGGGCAGAGAGGGGGGCCCTGCTCCACCAGAGTTTGGATTTTTCACTGTCAGCCAAGCAGAGGATCCAAACTCTAACAATGAGCGCCCTGCTCCAGACGAAAAGCATTTATAACCTCTCCAAGCCAGGCTCTGGCAGGGCAATAGAAACTGTGAGCTCCACAAGCTAATGACCTTGAAAGTATCCATTTATCTTGGCCTTTCCCCCCAGCTTGAGATGCCACAGAAAATGTGAGGCTTACTTTCTTCTTTCCTTCATTTTTTTTCTTTTCCTTTTTGAGTAAGAGGAATGAATATTCAGGGAATGCAGGCAATATGGAAATTGCTCAGTTTCACCTCTCTGGCTGGAGCTCAGCACTGAGACCCCAGTGGAAATCAAGACTGAGGGGCAGTTGGTCCTCCTGCCCTAGGGGCGCAGTCAGTGGCAAAGGGACATCACTGCTTTGCCTTCATTACCTGTTTGCTCCACACTGGCTCTTCCTTCATTAATCTTCATCAATAAACAACCAACAAAACCCAATCCTTTGAGCCCATTGTTCTTATTCACTAAAGGCATCTCATAACTCGGTGTGATGTGACAGCCTGAACTGCATTAAAATCCAGACAACAGGTTAGAAACATCCCTGGAACAAATGGAGCTGGTGCACCGTAAATGTTATTTCCTCAGGGAGAGCAGTGACTCCCTGGAGTGTTTTACTTTTCAAAGTCAGTGTCTGTTTTCTATGCATTGCCACTGTACGGAAGCCGTTGCTTGCCACAGCAGGGTGCTCCCTTTTTTATGGGATATACAACCTGGATGTAAAATAATCCCACATCATTTCCTTTGGTGTTCAGTACAGACAGCTTAAAGTGAAAAGGGAAGTCACGCAAAGCAGCTGACAGCGGGCACAGGCAGAAGCTGCTACTAGGAAACATCCTTCTACTTACAGGGGAAAAAAATATTTGCTAAGATGTTTTCTGATTGCTGAATGTTTTAGTCCTCTTACAGATGTGGTGGGATACAACCACTTTATTTGCAGATATCCTGCAGCAGATCTGGCTGCTGCTTTGCAGCACCTGTGGGCTGGGGCCTGCCTCTCACCTTTGTTCTCAGCCAGTAGAGCTGTCTACTGGGACGAGCATTTGGGCTCCAGAGAGAATTTGCTGGCTGCTGCCTTTGAAGCAAACACCAGCTCGTGTTTCCATTTTAGGCATACATGTAATGTACATCTTTGCTTACTGGGCACACTGCAATGCAATCCAGCCTCAGGAATTCTTGGCTTCTCTCTGGATTTTGATGACTTTATAAAAGGTGGTGTTGCACTGAAGGGGTCCGTGGTAGTCATCTCCTGACTCACTGCCAGCAGGATGGAGACTCATGATGACTTAAAGAAAAGAAGTTTTATTCCAGGAGACACACACCCAGAGCTGCCTGCCCAGTGCCATCACTGCACAGGTGGGTGGAGGACCAGACATACCAAGGACACAAGACTCAGTGTGACCCTGCATTGCAGGTAAAGGCTTCCCATGGCTCCATGGGCCTCATATGTGTTTTTTTGGCAAGCCAGGGAGGTTGAGCCAACTCCTTGTACTTCGTTTGTCCTGCCTCAAGTGCCTGGCTCTCCAGGTGCTGAGCAAACACCCTGGATCAATGGGTAAGACTCAGTTCAGCCAGATACTTCAGCATCAGCTTTAAGCAAGCAATTAAATGTTTGACAGTATTTAGGGAAGTACTTCAGGGCACTGTCACACCCAGATCTATCAGACCCAACTATCAGAATCAGGCTGCTCTAAAAGTACCTTTATGGTACGCAGGTTTAACTATTTCTTTAAAAATAGAAATCCCATCACAGTAAAAGAAATGCCAAAGCCTTTTTGAAGCTCCTTAACACAGTGAATAAGAAATCAAGAGTTGATTTACATAACAGAGATATACATACGTATGTATACGTGAGTGTACATTTGCATGAAAAGCATTTGCAGAGAATTCTAAAAATAGAAGACATTTCAGAGGTTTGTAGGCAAGTAAATCTTACATGTTTTATTGCTTCCCTCCAATTAATAGTTTAAATTAAAACCCAGTCCTCCTGTCTTCTGCAGTCTGTAAGCCAGTGAACCACAGACTTTCCTACAAACACCTCCTTCTAATTCCTCCACTGAAAGAGCAACCAGGAACTCCCACTGCTAGCAAAATGAAGGTCAGTAAAGGAGAGATGCCTTTGTCTCTAGTCTTGCAGTTCTCCTAAAATGAAATTCACCCCTTAATTTGGAGGGCAATTTTCCTCCAAGGAAGGTAGGAAAATGATAATCGTTCCCTGTGAAACACTCACTATTTTAATATAAAAATGTTTGGACCTTTGAGGTATCCAGGCAGAAATGGGAGGAGGTTGGAAACCAGCTCTTGTGAACTGTGTGCTCCAAATACTTGAATGATGCTTAACCTCAAGCTTAGGCGGACCCTTACTGACTCAGGTGGAGTGGCTCTCCTGCTTCATGCTAAGCGTATGTTTAACTGCTCCTCTGGGTCAGGGCCCCAATTAGCACACCAAGATCTAATTTTATTCTCAGTTACAGCTGCATAAGACTATATTAAGCAAACCACTTTATACCAGTTAAAAAAATTAGATTAAGTTTTGGCTCAGGGTAGAAAGGGAGAGCTTGAGACAGAAAAAGGTATCTTCTTGGTTGTTACTGCCTCTGTTATGTCCTGATATATATACGCTGATAGCTCTTTGTCTTGTTAAAACAACTCTGCTCCAACCTTGTCTCTCTCTCAGACCAGTCTAATTCCTTCTGCAAAACAGCCTCTCAGCAGAAAGTGTTTGCAAGCCAGTAAGAAAACACCGTGACCACGGATCCCCCAATTCCTAAAACAAAGCCTGTTAGCCAAAGTCTACACAAATCCATTGGTAAAATGCATGTCCTGCTTGTGTCCATGAGTAACCACATTAGTGTCACTGCAATCCCTATTTCTTCATCCTTCCCTTCTGCATCAAGCCCTTTAGATCTTGATCCCAATGCTTCAGACACCAGGTCATGATACTCAGAAGTAAAGCCCATTGACTTCAGTTTAGCTTAAGTGTGTTCTTACAGCCCCTGTTTAGCAAAGCACCCCTTTTCGATGAGCAACACTAAATTATCCAGAATTACTCTAAATTATCCACTTACAGATAAATACATGCTTTGGTGTTTTCCTGAACAAAATGAACTTAAACATGAAATCAAGCTTATGACTGAGAATCTTCCCCACCCAAGGTGCAAGCTTTTTGGAAGATCAGCCTTTAAATTTTGTGCACCCCAGTACAGGCAGTTGCCTTCTGCATGGCAGCTTCAAAGTACCTCACACACTGCTGGATCTGAAAACACCAGCCAGTGATAAAGTATTTCGTTTATCTGTCATTTGCACCTGTAAAAGTCAGGGGTAAATCCAGGAGAGATTATCAATGGGAAGTGAGATGCTGGCCAGTTCAGTGCTCCCAGCTTTCCTGCTTACTGGGAGCTGCAGCAGGACTGGGAGATCCCCTCAGCACAGCAAGGCCACCAGGTTTGGCCAAGGGCCCCAGAAGGACCAGAGCTGGCTTGGCCAGGTGTCCAGGAGCTGGTATGTGTGATGCAGTGTCAAACAGGCCCCGGTGACTCCCACCGTGGCTGAGAGATGATGAATGCCCAAGTTAAAGCTGACATGTGGTTTACCCCAATCTGTAGCAGAAGCCACTCTGATTTTTAAAAATATAATTTTGTCTTCATGCAAGGAAAGTAGGAAAAAGCAGCATGAACAGAGGCACACTTTAGGGTGAACAAAGCAGACTTCTTGTTTGGAGCACTGGCAGGAGCCCAGCATCTCTCAGGGCCAGACACTGGGGTCAGTCCTCTCTGGCTGTCCCTGCCAGGGAAGGACAAGGAGCTTTAAATTTTATTAAATATGGTTAATTTTTTTTCTCTCTCTTAATGGCTTACCTTTTCTTTTTTAAATTTTTTTTGCAACTGGCATTTGTGGTTATGCTATGCAATATAAGCCAGAGGGTTTGTAGAATTACTGGTAGGACAGCGTTGATGTGGCAAGCCAAAAGTTTGAAGAAAAATTCATGCATGCAGCCTCCTAAATATGGATCTACATAGTTATTTTCAGCCAGAGTCTTGCACATCCATAGTTCTGGGTTAGAAAACATAAGCCCCAGGTGAAGGAGGATTTGGAGGATCTCTGCCATCTGATGTGAATGAAGACCCCTGTCACAAAGTCATCTGTATGACCTACTTGCTTCTCGCCACTAAGGAATTGTCCAGGACTCATATAACAACTTCAAACTCAGGCACATTCCTCGAGCTGTGTGAGGAAGCTTGCACATTGCCTGACCACATTATATCTGCCTCTAGGCAGTGTTATCACTCCTTCCCTTCCATATGCTTAAGCAGAATTTTTACAAAAATAAATGAAATACATATGTACATTATGCAAAGAGTGTTCTTGAGCCGTGCTATATTTGGTTTTGCATGATACGTATCCAGCGTGTAGACCATTGGCACTCGTTTTTTAACTGTTAGAGATAAGCAGAGTCACAGTAAGCTATAAAAGAGTGTAAAATATGCAGGGCCTGATTCTCCGGCTCGTGGAGGCCCCTTTACATCACGCTGGCACTGCACTGGAGTCTAAAAGCAAATGCACATGTGACTGGAATCCACTTTCAGGCCCTTTTATACTGCCAAAAGAGCTTAAAGTTGCCTGAATTCAAATGAGACTCAGATGCCTGTAGTACAAGCCAGTAGCCATCATTAAAATCTTCATTAAAGCTGCTGCCCCTCTGCTCCCCAGCAGTGGGGTGAGCAGCAGCAGTCGACCCTGGGCATGAGGCAGTGCTGGAAAATTGGGGAACACTGTGCCTGTCACTATCCCTGGGGGTATTGGGGTGTTCCTGTGACCAGATACAGGGAGTTGGATGCAGTAGGTGCCACCACAGGCAGGGAGATGCAGAGACAGAACACCAGGGTGTGCGTGGGCAGCTGAACACGGAGGAGTATGTGGGGCTGAGCACCCCACTTTTCCCAGATGGCTCCATGTCCAAACTGGGATCCATATTGCCTGAGTCTCCCTTTTCATGGCTGTTTTTTCTCCCTACAAAGAGCTGACACAGAACAAGCTGTATGTACAAGCACAGGTACACCCGCCCTTAGTTTTAATCATTCAGCGCCAGCCAAAGTGGGAGGGACAGGAAGGCTCTGCCACCTTCCCGCTCTCCCTATGGCAGCCGCCTCCACCTCGGCCCAGGTTGGATCCAGCCACCCACCGTGCAGGCTCTGGCTCTGAGCGCCTCGCCCCAGGGCCCAGACAGCCGCTTCTGCATCCAGGAGGGAAACCAGAGCTGCTGGCTCGTGACTGGCGCACAGATCACCAGTTCATGACTCTCTCCCGTGAAAAAAAAAAAAAGTTGGTTTGCATTTAAAGTGTTGGGGGAAAGGATTTTTTTTCTTTTTTTTTTTTTTTTTTTTTTTTTTTTTTTTTTTTCCTTTTCCAATCCTCAAAGTCACATGGCCAGACTATTTTAAACATTCCTGGCTATTCCCCCATGCACCAGCTCCCTTGGCTGGCACTGGGGTATTCTCGAAGCTCGGGTAGGAGAGTAAACTCTGCATGTATAATTTATCCATTGTAAAGGATGCAAAATCTACTGGGAACAGGAGGGGATAAGAAAGAGCGAAGACACTTGTGGATGCCAAGAATTCCAAGTGCCAGACCTTGCTAGCGCTCTTCCAAAATGGAGGGTCCTACACGGCTCCCGTTTAGCTAGAGCTGAGCCTAGCCTTGCCTGCTGTGTTGAGATTTGGCAGGCTGCAGCTCGCCATTGTTGCGAGCTCTCATCCAGGCGGCGGTGCCAAGCCTTCCCTCCGGCTGCAGCCCTTCCAGCGCACGCTAATCCCCTAGTATCTGCCTCTCCAGATCCAGGAGGGACACCCTTCAGAGCTGGGGAGGGAGAGGGGAGAGTCCTCTCTGCAGAGAACCCTTTCCCAGCAAGCTTCATGAAGAAGCCCTATTTATTAACCCTAACAAATTGCCCCTATCAACGTAGCAGTGACAGTACAAATAAGCAGGAAATCCACTTGCCCCTGGATGCAGAGCTGGGCAGCTCAGCACTCACTCTCTCACCAGGGAAAGAAAGGATGGCACAGTGAAGCCTAACTTCTCATGCCATCTTTAGTTTGCAGTTTCTCCCAAAATAGCCTGCCTACATGGTGAGAGGTCATAGGAGACACAGGTCACTCCCTGTGCCCAGCCATCCCGTGGGCAGTGTCAAAGTGGATGCAGCCAGTGAGGGGTGTCATCCCAGCATTCCCAACAAGAGCAGGTCAGAAGCTCTGAACTACCAGATGGCTCCACAGCACTTGGGCCCCTCTCCCCTTCTTCACATGTGCCTGGCTCAAGCACAAGAGGCAGCTGCCCCTTCCCTTCGGCAGAAGCACTCAGGGCCCAGGAAAGCTCTCATTCAGGGCAGGAGCGAGGGAGGCCACAGCCCCAGGCACCCACAGAGGGAGCACCCTGCAGCCTCCAGTCCACAGCTGAGGCCAGCCCTCCCTGGGGCTCAGCCTTCATGGCCGTGGGGGCTCCAATGCCGTGGTGGTGCAATTGCTGTAATTGTGTAGGTTTTCATTTTTAACCCCATTCAACACTGGCATTGAACTGCATTTTGCAAAGTGTGAATTTTGCAAATGCAGTAACTAAATTCTGGATGCTGTCCCCACACCCTGGCTGCCATCCCAAAGAAATTCCTGAGGGAAGGGATGCAACAACCCCCCCTGCATCCCAAACTCATTCAAGAGCGAAACAGAGTCCAAGGCACTTGGCCCTCCTGCCGAGCCCTCTGCTTATTCCTGCAGAGTGGTCTGAGCCTGGTGCTCTTGCCTATGGAGTGGGAAAGAAAGCGTGGGCTTTCTGGCACCCCAACACAGGGAGGCAAAGGGCCTGCCATGGGTGCCACAGTGCTGCAATAGCTCCAACCCTGCATGGGGACAACCCACATCTGGGCTACATCACTGCAGCTCCAGGAGCTGGGGAGGAGCCCCCACAGAAGTGACCTCTCTGTGCCATTGAAGCCCTTGACCCTGAGCAGGATGGAAACAGCTCATGTGAGTGATTTACAGAGGACTCCTTGTGCAAAAGAGGTATTATCTCAGAGCAGGCTGTGCCCACCTGCACCTGATGTTTAAAATTTTAAGACCAGAGTGCTGCTGATCTGACCATGGGGGTTAGAGCTGGCTTGAGGCTGCTCCAAGGCATTGATGGCTTCCCTACCCTCTGGAAGGGCAGGAGATCAGTTCAGCCTCTCTGTCCTAGCAGGGGTAAATCTGCCCTTTCCATCTGATGTGATCCCCACCTCCCCTCAGCAAAGCATCAGATTTTTCTAGCACCATCACCACGATTCACCAGCTACATGTGAAGTGGTGGCTTTGGCCACATCCGTGCTCCATGGGCCTGCCTGTTAGTGTGTGTCCCAATGTTTTAGACAGTCCATGGGTGTCACAGGTGGAGTGGGAGCATCAGACAAAGTTTAATTAAAGAAGTCCTGCTGCTGAGTCACAAGGGGCTGAGAGGACCTCCTTGCTTTCTAAACTCATTCTCAGAGAGAGGAGTTTAGGGACAGCTGGATCTGATTTTGGTCTCAGACTGTCAATGGTTTAAACTTTATAACTTTGCCCCACAAGTTTTAGTGATGGCAAATCAGATGTATTTATAAAAGATGAGTCATTTATCAAGACAAATGAACAGTCCAAAGATCTTAATTAGAATTACTTACTACACAGTATAAAAGCTAGGCAACTGTAGTATAACATAAATGGTATAGTGCACTATATTAAACAATTATATTAAATCTAGCAATAGAAACATTAAATTGAGGTTGATGTATCTCACCACACTTCTCTTTGTGGAGTACTTCTTCCTCTTTCTCTCAATCCCTAAGAAGGAACCACAAAGAGGTGTCCCAAAACCCATGGGAGAAACTCCACACTTCCCACTTCAAGAAAAGGATGTCTAAGAATCTAACTTCTGTGAAAGCAGACTGGACTTCTATAGCCTAAAGAGGCTGGCTGCGAGTCATAGGCCTCCAGGTCAGTTTAGCAGCTTATCTGTCAAGTCTCACTTCAAAGGGACAGATGTGTGTTTGAAGCTGCTGAGCCAGGCCGACCTTTTAGCATATTCAGCACCAAAAAATACCAGTATGGCGCCACAGTAGCTCCCCATAGAGAGCTTGCATTGCTTTGTCTTCTGACCAGATTCCAGGCCAAGCAGATCAGCTTTTTCAGGGCAAAGCATGCTGCTAAAATGGGAAGCTGTGCTGCAAATGAAGCCATGCTGCACCCCTTTACCCCTGCACTCGTGGCCTGAGATTGACCTCAGTGCCTGCCAGGGTGCTGGTGCCAGCGTGCCGACTTTCACCCTGTCCCCAGACAGAGCAGAGAGGGCTCCCCTCCACTGGGGTGCCAAGGACAGTGGGGGAACCCCTGCCCCAAACTTCCCCTGCAGGGTCTCCCTCCAGCCTTGCTGCTCTTACCACGACACTGGGAAAGCCTTCCTGGTTTTCTGCCGAGTCACTTCAAAGATCACAGCTTAATGTCCCCAGCTTGCACTTGCTGTGGGAGTCAGTATTTCTGGACTACCCATGTCTGTCCTGCTCTTTCTAGGGAGGCCAGGCAAGACAAGAAAATGATTCTTTATTGTCTTACTTCACTTTGATAATCAGCAGTAAATCTATGACCTAAACAGAACAACACCTCTGAGGCTAAACTCTGTAGTAACTTGCCTTAGTCCAGCTTCCAGTGGAACAGAAAGGGAGGCTTAGCAATTAAAAAGAACTTGCTTCATAAAGAAAAACAAACAAAAGCAATTTGAATGAGTCACACAGCCCTTTTGAAGGAAGGCAGTGTGCATCCTTCAGGAAGGGCAAAGCACTATCACTGCACAGCCTGGCTGAACCCTTAATTGCAGGCTATCAGGTACCATACATCTCCAAACTTTCTGAAGTGCAGGAGGTGGTGTGATGGGAATGGATAACTCACAAACATCACAGGCTGGGCAGAGTGATGGAAAGGTGATGTGTAAGTGCTTGGCTCAGAATCTTCCTGTGTATCCAGGCTGAAAGGCCACAGTATGCAGGATGTCAACAGAGCATGGCCATCCTGCAGAAGGTGCAGGGAGTTCACAGATAAAGCAAGTTAATTTCATCTAATGGTTAGAAGCCAGCTGACTAAACTTAAAAGTTCCCTTAGAATTTCCATTAATGGCTTATGAGAAATCAAAAATCTCCAACAGCCTCTTTAAAAAGAGAAGGAGTAACCAATAAAATTACAAATTAGACCAGTCTAGAAAAATATGCCTTTGCTTGCTGACTCAGTGGAAGCCAATTGAGCATCTTCTTGAGCAGAAAACAGATAATAAACATCATCTTGAGAGATTCTCCCAGATGTTGGTTAAAGTTGAGTCTGTAGCTATTGAAATCTCTGTCATAACTGTTTATTATACAAGCTGCACTTGAAAGAAAAAAACCCACTGCACTCTGAGTCCCATGAATACAATGACTCATGGTAAAAAAAGCTCTCAAAGGACAGCCTCTAAATGATGTGCAGCCCCAGGCTGGTTAGGGCAGCCTCACCTTCTGTGGGGTCAGCTGGCCTAGGGAAATCTGTCCCATTGTGGAAGCTCTGGTGGGTTTTGTCCAGGCAAGATGTGGAGGGGAGCAGGATGGACAGCCCCACAAAGCACAGACCCTCTGCTGTCACCAGGGTCCCCCCCTCCAGCAGGACAGTGCAAACCTGGCTTGACAGAATACACAAAGCAGGATGGGGAGTGCATGTTTGTGGAAGGCCATCACAGTGAATGGCCTGGAGACTGTGTGATCACAGCAGCAGCTGCCAGGGAGGTCTTTGGCCAAAGCCCACATCACCCTGTGGAGCTCTGCAGCACCCTGGAGCCCTGCAGAGATGGAGCCAACATGGAGCTGGAAAATCAGACATCCTCATCATTGTCATCTTCTTGGGATGCAAATGTCACTTATGTTCATTCCCAAATGCCCAAATGCACAAAAGGAATATTTACTGGTTGCAAAGCCCGTTTTGTATAATGTTTGATTGACAGTTTATAATTCCCATTGAGTGATGCAGTGTTATTCAGATTGCCTGTGCTACTCATATGCTTCAAAAACCCCACATTAATTGTCTTAAACTATAACTTTGTATCATTTTGATCCATTCTTTTTTATTTTACCAATTCTGTGCTGTTTCTTGCCTCTTGGCAACATTCATTGCAACCCACTTCCCATTCTTCTGCTGATGTATGTAAGTCCATGTAACACAAACAGTGAGATTCCCAGACACATCATGATCAATGTGGGAGTGATTAAAGTGGGAAGGAAACCATGAAACCCAGCTCTCCTGTTGGCCACTCCTGAAGGCCACTCATGCCGAAATCCAGTGTCCAGGGAAGACTCCACAGCACCTTGTCCCTTATTAGGTGGTTCCCATCTTCATTTATGTGTGTGTGCAAACATTCATATGTAGGCACAATTCACACATAACCCTCATAAACATATTTCTTTAGAAATATGTACATATAACTTTGGTTTTATTCCTTTCTAATTGGGTTGGGCATAACCTCTCAATCCTTTGAGTTTAGGGATTTGGGCAGTTAAGAAAATATCTTTCAGCAATAACAATTAACATTTTTCTTGTTTTCTCTGCCAGGTTATTCAGCCCATAATCTCTATCAATGTAAGCACCAAATGTCCCTAATTAGTACTGGGTTTTAACTTTTCTTTTTGCACCAAAAAAATGAGGTCATGATTATCTGGTACTTAACCAACTGCCAACTTTTATTTCCATTATTCATTTCTCCATCTCTCAAAATGGCATCCAGTGGAGGACCCCTCTGGGAGCAGCAGGGCCACCTGACTTAGGAGATGGTCTCTTCCAGTGCCCAGACTGCCCACCTCCACCACAGGCACTGCAGAAGAAGACCTGCAGAGGCTTCCCCTGCCCTCAGTCATGCTCAGCTGTGACCATGCCAGTTCAGCAGTGTCTGTGGGGCTTCCAACACTCACCTGGTTTGCAAGGCAGCAGCCACCATGTCCAGCCCTCGGACCCTCCACGCCCTCCCTGGCAGAGTAATCTGGCCCTGAGGATCTTGGTGGGAAAGGTTTGCTGCCTTCCACAACTCCCCCAGCAAGGCTGCTTCCCTCGCTGCGAGGAGGGAGACTCCTCTCCCCTTTAATCCCTTGGCCACAAATATCTGGGGGCTGCTGGGCAGCTGGCAGGCACCGGACCGACACCTGTGTGCCAGACCTGTCCAGCTGTGCCCGTGACACACCATCCATCTGCAGCACTTCTCACGTGCTGCTGCCAGTTCCTTTCCCTGGGGCCAGCTGGGAAGGGAGACGGGGTCGGTGGGAGGGAGGGAGCGACAGTGAAATCTTATAACAGTGCTTTGCCTCCAAATTGATTCCCTCCTGTTGTCTCCTTGCATGGGACAGGACTCACGGCTATTGTGACGCAAGGGTGCTGAGCCCAATGGGGTCAGGTGGTGCTGGCTGCTCCCTCCAGGGCCTGGGGTTGTGTTGTGGAACATTCCTGGTGGCTCCTTGCAGGTCAGCAAGGGTTTCCCATACAGATAATATGGCTGAGATCCCTGGTGCAGCTACCCAACACTCTGCATGGCTCAGGCACTCCAGGGATTCACTGTGTGTTTTGTTTTCCCTGCCTTGCCCTGCTTTATGCCCAGGACAGTCAAAGCCAGCAGCAAAACTTCCCCTGACTTTGCAAGGACCAGCTGTGGGCTCAGGACCCAGGGTGGGCAGCATGGGAGAAGCAGACCATTGCTCTGAATTAATTTTGGAGTCTCACATTCACTGAAAACTGAGACCTACATGATTTTCCTCATCTTCAAAGACTCGCAGGAAATGAAACAGTGCTTGAGCAGTAGTGCGCTCTTGGAGATTTGATGGAAAAGTTTTTTGTGACTGCATTGAGGGTCTCTGACCCACCACCTGGCATGCACAAGGCCTCTCTCTTGGCATGTGCCTCCCAGGGTGGCCACTCTCTGAATGTGCACCTCTCACTTGGGCACACGTCCAGGCAACTACAAAGGGCCTAGCAGAGAAAAGAGGATACCCCAGAAAAGTGCAAGATGTGGATAACTTGGTGCGAGCCAGGCAAGCAGTCACAGCGTGTACTGGCAGTGCCACCGTGGCCTTGCTTAACCCCTCTCGGAGCGAGGCTGGATGGTAATTAAAGGGATGCTGGGTGCCAGTGAAGCTGGTGATGTTGCTGCTGATCAGCATCAGTTCAGTGGAAGATTTAACAAAGAAAACACCCTCAGCTTCCTCACGGAGGGGTTCACCCCTCAGTGCCATGACCTGCCCTCCCATCGCTCACCACACGCTGGGGCACAGCGAGGTGTTTGCAGGCACGAGGTCCCTGGAATGGACAGATGGGAGCAGCCAGAGCAGCACTTAAGAACCTGCTTCTCCCCTGATGGGAATCCTCAAGTGCTCAAGTGCTTTTCCACAAACTCATCCACCACCCAAAAATTCTGCATCCTGCTCCTGCTTTTGCTTTGCAATCAAAAGGCAGGAAGATTCCTCCTCCTACCACCCCTGCCCTGAATGGAAAAGTTCCTTCCCCCATGTTCACTGCTGCACTTCCCAAATGCCTTTTGCTTTCTTGCTTTTCTTTAGATATTTGCCCCAGTTGTCTCGTGTGGGTCAAACATGAACTCACTGGTTCCTACGTCATCGTGTTCCCATGTTCCCAGCTCAGTGCATCCTTCTCCTCATTGTCATGCAGAGCATAATTTTCACCTGTATTGAAAATTCAATATTGGGAGCTTTTAATTCCAAAGATTTTGATTTTTCAATAAAAAAGTGAAAATTAATCTCGGCAGGATTGCAGCAAAAATGTTGTAATTGAGCTGGTCACATAAGGCAGAGAGGGAAGAAAAACCAGGAGAAAGAGAAGGACAGAGTGAAGGAGAGGAATACACAGAGACTGCCCTTCCAGAAAAGAGCTTAAATAATTCAGGTGAAAAATATGACCAGCAGCAGTGATGAAGGTTTTTGGGCTGCTATGCACAATCCACTGGAATATTGTGTTGCTCGCTTGCTGCCCTGGGAGTTGGCTGGGCCATATCCCACTGCCACAGCATCCCTGATCACCCTGCTTCCTTCAGTGCTCATGTGCCAAGAGCTCAGTTTAGGCCTCTTGTGTATCAGGGCCCCCCAGATTTTGCAGTCATTCTATAGCATGTCTATAAGTCCCTGTCAATATTATCCTCATTAAATAGGATGGGACTTTTCTAACAGGGTTAATTGGATTGGTTAAAACAACAGAAAAGTGGTGTTTAAAAAAAAGAGTCTAATAACCAAAGTTAAATATGGGTCTTCTTCTCCTATTATTTCTAATAAAATAGCTCATATTAAATATTATTATATTTCTTTTTCGTCTTTATAACTGCAAATCTCGGTGGATAAAAAGGAAGGTGTTAATCCTTTGTTAGCCATTAATATATTTTTTCTCCTAGTTCTAGTGCATTACTGGAGACTTGTCTCCTACCCAGATGAAAATCTGAAGTCTCATCTTTATGTGGACAAGCAGAAATCAGCTTGCACACAGCAAGGGTAAAACACAGCTTCCCATCTTTTGCCTCACCCTTTTGCAGATGGATCCCTGTTCCTGAGAGCTCTGCACAGCCCCATCCCTTCCCCCAGACACCCACCCACCCCTCCATCTCTCCCTCCATTCATGCTTCCATCCGTCACTCCTCACTGCCTCTCCACAGAGTCACCTGGGCAGCGACTCCTGCGGGTGCCTCCCCCGGGCTCACATCCAAACTCTCTCTCTGCTGCTTGCAGATTCTTTCTGCATAACATCTCTGAGATATGGCCTTCCTTACCCATCTGTACAGCTAAAACTCTTGTCAAGACTCTCAGCATTTCACATCTCAATTACTGTAAAATCCTTCTCCTTGCTTGGCAAATGCAGCCTCATCCAGCGCTTCCTACTCCATCTCCCTGCCCAGCCACTACCGTACCCGCCAACCACAGCTTAAAATCATTTATGCTCAAAAGGATCACACACAAACACCTCCCGCAAGTTATTTTTCTTGCTGGCGATCACAAAACAACAGAGATGGCACACGCTCCCATCTGGATGTAATTTTACAGGTGCAGCCCTTGATGTTAGGAATGGTGAGCAGGAGCTGGCTCACACTTCTCACGTCACACCGAGATCAAATAAAGCACCTGGGGCCAAACTCGGCCGTGAAGTATCCCTGCCTTCAGTTCCTGCTGGGAATGCTGTGAGGGCGCTGGCTGGGGCTCAGAAGGCCCCATCCCGCAGTGGCACGTGCCATCCCCCAGCACTGACCTGTCTCCAGCCCTACACCCCCTTATGCCTTTTGCCAAGTGGGAGTTGCTTCCCACGGATCAGCCCTTTCCCATACTGTGTCTTTCATACTTACAAACCCTTTTGCTGTTGCTCTGTAGATTCTTATGTTCTCCTCCCTCATCCTCTCTTCCCTGAGCTGCTTTTCTTCTTCCTTCTCCTCCTGCTGCTTCTCTCTTCCCCTCCAGCTCCCCTCCACCTCGTGAGGAAGCCTGGAGCTGGCTCCCACATTTCACTCCTATTTATTTTCACATCTGTGTGTCTTTTACTTGGTGTTTTCTATTATGAAGATGACAGCAAACTGAGAGCTTAAACAAATTTGGCTTTAGGTGCTTTAATGAAAAATTAACAGTTTAATACTGGCTTCACCATCAAAAAAAGAACATTAATGTTTAATATTTAAACAATGCATCTTCACAATAATTCCATCACATTTTACATAGAGAACCCACAGCAAATGCCTGGGGTAAAGCAATAAAAATCCGAAACTGTAACACTATTTACTACTTTAACCATATCTTCCACAGTTTATACAATTCTCCTTTACAAAGAGAACAAAATCATTTTTTAATGACAACTTCCCCTGTCCTCTGCCACTGTAAAAGGTAAGAATATTAGATTTCAGATCACAGTCCTGGCTCCTTAAGCCTTTTTAAGACCAAGGATATGAAAATCTTATGCAAATGAGTTGCCCTTTAAAAGTATCTTTAGAAAAAAATGCAACAACAACTCACTGAAGAATGATTGAGTTGACATTTCATCTACAACACATGCTGTCCAGGTAGAGGTCTCAAAGAAAATCTTCAAATGATACAGAGTGGCTTCAGCACCCATACATTTGTGACATTTCCCCAGATGACTGTACTAAAGGGATTTCTCACCTTAAAACTGAGCTCTGCCTTTTGTGGTGGTCAGAGCATCACCCCACGTGTGTCCAGACTCGCCACAGCCAGGACCTTTCCTGGAAAGGGCAAATCCATTGTGAGTGCCAGTACTCTGGGGCAGATGTTGATGGTGACACCTGGCCTCAGGAGGAGATGTGGGTTTGCTCTCTCTCCATTTCCCCTTCAGCTGAGGGACAAGACTTCTGTAAGCTCATTATTTATGAATAACCTTTTGACTACGCAGGGCTCCCCCTGATACCACACAAACAACTTGAGAAAAAAACACCTCACAAAGAAGGAAACATCAATTACCCTATATTGCCTGGATGGGCTTCAAGATCCCTTTGCACGTAAAATGAGAATGATTTCTTAAACTCAGAGTATTTAATTGGAGAAAAGATTCTCACTTCAGTAAATCTTCATCTATAAAAAAGCATGATCCAGCTGGATAGCAAGAAAACAAATCACATGCACTGCAATACAGAGGAAAGCATCTACAATGCTTCCAGATGCGTATTACAGGAAAATAATAAAATAGCAGCCCTGGTAGGAGACATCATGTTTGAAGTAGATAAAGAAGAAAGCTCTGTTGACGTGAACCCAGAAATAAAGCAGAGGAGGAAAGCACTTAAATATAAAAAGTAATTAAAGAAGTTACGTGTCTGCCTTGATCGTGCTTCCAGAAAGTTTCTGGGTCATCTGTCCATGCAGTTTTCCTGCTTCCAAATCTAAATTCTGTAGCATAACAACTATTAGACAGGAAGAGCTGGACAGTGAAACAGGATGCAGACAAGGCTTCTGAAGCCAAGAAAAGAAACATCTCCTGACAACGCTGATTAAAATGTCTCAGTACACTTCACCCAGCACACATAAGAAGGTAAATACATCATTAGAAAAAACACTGGAATGTGACTTGCTCGGGCACAGAGCTGAGACCTCTGCTTGCACGAACCCCCTGCTATCCCACACGCCATGAGGTCACGCGTTAGGATGTTTTGATTCCCCAGGTAAAAGATGTTAAGATCAAGAATGCTCTTCTAAAAGCTGCCATGTCCAGACAGTCATGGAGTATGTGTGCTGTAGGTTAATGTTGTTTTTAATCATCCGTCTTCCTGGAGCACCTTGGAGAAGTGTTTGTATGAAGCCTAATAGCTTCCAGGTGTCACCCCCCAAAGTCCTGATGTCCCAACAAAGCCAGAGTCTTCTTGCTGATGGCTCCCACACACCCTCAGTCTGTGAGGCTGCAAGCAGTCAACACAGAGCCAGCCCCTTCCACTCCTGTTCCCTGCAGCATCACCCAACTGCTTTTTTGGTTCTGCAGCTTTCTGTGATACCCTTCAATTTTCCACAAACTGGGAGCACTTCTTCCTGCTCTTCTCCCTGCGAACTGTGCCCTCCGCTCCCAGCAGAGCCGGTTTCCCTCCCCCAGGCAGGCTGATGGGCTCTGGCTGGGGGCCATTTTGGCGGGGTGGGAGGAAGCACCCTGCTCAGATCGCAATCAAGTGGAGAACATGCCGTCCTGTAATTATGCAGTTGTGCATGGCACAGCGCAGAGGGTCCTGCAATTCAAACTGCAGCTGCAATTCAAATCACAAGTAAAATGAGTAAATTTTTCAAGGGGAAACAGTGACACACAAGCCCTGGCTGCACGATGCCTAATTCCACTTTCCTTGGCTGCAATTTATTCCCCCAGCAATTGCTGCCCCATCTGTGAGGTCTTCAGCAGGAGGAAGACCTCATGTTGAGGACCTCAGAAGGGCAATGTGGGGACACACTCTGATGCTCAAGAAACTCGCCTCTGTGCTGAATGGCACAGTTTTTGTAACAGGCTCAGATTCTCGACGGTCTGTGTCGCATTCAGCAGCAGTGTTACATGTGCAAGATAAAGCCTTTTAACTCAGCTTTCTCACTTGTTTCCAGAAATTTTCACTTGTGGCAAGTACTATGAGAGGGAGATGCTGCTTCCCTGCAGGGGCAGGTGATACCTGCTAGTTTAGGACGGTTTCCATTAGCATACGAGGCCAGGAAAATGTCAAACTAGGAAGGAGAAGAGGAATGGCCTCAGATGCACTCGCTGCACTACTCTGGTAGGAAAAGCATTTACTTCATTCAGTTGCTTGTCACAGCTTTTTTGTGTTGGAGCCATACACAACTATGCATTTAGAGCCAATTTTTGCACACTCTTGCAGGCCCTTCACCTTGGGGACAGGAACCTGGACTTGCTGTTGGTGCGCAGCACAAATAAACAGGGTTTTATCCAAGAACTTCTTACTGTTTTGTAAGTTTGCAAAGAGCTTCACATGAAAGCCTACATTGTTTTGAAGTGCTAGACATTTTCCTGCTCTAAAGTTTCTAACAGGGAACTTCTGCTTGGTTTTGGATTCAGGTCTTGTCGGTTCCTTGGCTGCCAAAATGACTTTTGTGAGGCAGATAAAACTTGGAATAAATCTGGTTCAACCTTTGCAGCCAGCTCCTACGCCTATGAAGTTTCTGAAACAAAACCCAGAGTCTCTGCGGGAAGGAAAAAAAAAATTCCACCTCCAGCACTTTCGATTGTGGTTCAGTTCTCAGTCGGGTTTTATACTTTGCTCTCATCGCAGCCCTAAAATCGCCCAGCGAAGCCCCCTTTTGATCCGGCCACGGCTTTAATTCTCTTTCCCTTCGGAGCTGCGAGCCCCTGGCAGCGCGGGCAGGGCGGGCGCGGCGCTAACAAAGGGCCGAGCGCGGCCCGGGGCCGGCGGGAGCCGGGGCGGTGCGGCCGCTCCGCTGGCCCCGCGTCCCGGGACCGCAGCCGCGCTGCTCGGCCTTCCGCTCGGCACGGCGCGCCGGCGGAATCACCTGCACGACACGGTAGAAAAGAACAAGAAATAAAAACACGAAGGCACGCTAATGCCCGGGCAGCTGACTTGCTTTGAAAGCGCCGTTCACCCCCCGCTCCCTCTGCACGGTGCCCGCTGCCCCGCTCCGGCGGCGGCTCCGAGCGGAGCGCTGGGCGCGGCAGGAGCGGGCGCTGCTCGGCACCGGCGGGCGGCGGAGCGGAGGCTCTGCCCCGGGAGCGGCGGGGAAGGGGAAGGCGGCGGCGGGGCCCCGGAGCTGCCGTCCCGGCCCGGCCCGGCCCGCTCCGCCCGCAGCCGCGCTGCCCCGTGCCCCGAGGGGTGGGGAGGAGCCCTCGCGTCCCCTGGGACGGGGTGCGGGGTCGCCCCTCCAGTTGTTCCCTCGCCTCGGACGGGAGAGGACAGACACAAACAAACACTGAGTGCCAGCCCCCGGGGATGTGTCGCCGGCTTGGCCGACCCCCGCCAGCACCCAGCGCTCCGGAGGGGTCTGGCACGGCAGTCGGGAGCCCAGGGGTTCTCTGCTTATCTCGCAGAACCGAACCCTTAGAGCACCCCTCGCGCAAAGGCAGCCTGGGTCGACCCCCGCTCCCAGCTCTTTCCCGGGGGCGTGGAAGGCATAGGGATGCCCGAGCTGTGTGCTTTTCAGGGTGCAGGGTGCTTTTTCAGGGTGCTTTTCGCGCTTTTCTCTGCAGGGGCAGCAGGAGGGTTGGTGTTCGGGCAGCTGCTGTCACTTTGCAAAACTTTTTAACATTCAGCCCGTGTCCAAAGATACAAAACATACTTTTGAATGTGTATGTACAAATAAATATATATTATAAATAAATATTATACATAAATATAAAATATGCTTTTGTATGGGGACAGCTTTGGAGGCCTCTTGGCTTTTTCCCTCTGCAGTTCAATAACATCTTGTGTGCTCATGGACTTGCCTGGCCCTTTGCCTGCCCCTGCCCCTGCTCCCTGCTGCATCTCCCTCCCTGGCCTCATCCCATGCCCACAGGGTTATGTGCAAAGCAGCAGAAGAGCAAAACCTGATGAGTTCCCCTCAAGGAAAACCCAAAAGTGGCCTTAAGGAGTAGAAAGGTTGCATTTGTATAACTATGCACACGACCTGCAGAGGTGATGCTGTGGGAGCCATCCTGTTCCCTCTCTCTGGCACCTTCATCACCCCACCATGCAGGCAAAGCACCTCACTTTTCCAAAAGCACAGCCCAACAGTCAGCCACAGCCAGCCTTGGCGTGGGGAATTGATACCACTTCCCACCGAGCCTTCACCAGCAAGCAGCCAGCACTTGTCAGGAAGGGTCAAGGCATTGCGTTTCTTCGCTCCAGAAATGAGGAGACCGAGGGAGGACACAGTGATGAGGAAGGACAGAGGCAGTTTTTAATGCTGGCTGGAAGCACAGAGGGAAGTGGCACTCACAGACATCTGCAAGGGAGAGTGTCACCCAGAGGGTGCTGCTTCTTGGCTGAGCAAGCAGGCATTTACTGTGCTCACCCTTTTTCTGGGAAAGGGCTTTTAAACAAGACCTGGGTAGCAAATGTGCAGGTGCTCTTTGCAGAGGTTTCCCTGCCTTGCACAAGGATCAGCAGCATTGTTTGGGCACCACACATCCATGGATGGCTCCTGAACAAGCGAGCAAAGGGGTTTGGTGGTTGTCTTGAGGGACCTCAAAGTGTGTGCATCTTGAGATTTGGGAGCCTGAGGAAAGCAAGATCAGCAAGAGTCGCCAGCTGATTTCACAAAGTATCCCGCAGAGCTGCAGGATCAGCAGCAAATGCAGTGCCAGAGCTGTGCGGTGCACAGGCAGATGTTCAGCATCCTGAGACTCTGGGCTCTGCCACTCCGTATCTCTGCCCTTCCACTCTCCCTACAGTCCAGACCCGGCCCCTGTCCCGTTTGCCTAGAGTCTCTTTGCCCAAAATGATTGCCTGCTGAACTCAGCCTGCAGGCAATGTTTGCCCTCCAAGGAAGTCATGCCCAAGCAGCTGTAGAGTACACTGTGAAATCACCACACCTATTTCTGGGTGTTTATGAGCTCGTCTGCCTCTTTTGTCCTTCCTCTGCTGAAACATCCAGCTCTACAATAAAGCTATTTCTGATTCCTGCTCTGTGTATCCTCTTGTTTGAGTCCGCCAAGACTGAGATACTGATGTACAAATACATAACAATGTTGTATTCCTTTTTTCATGTGAAAGAGAACTGGGAAAATCACCTACAATGAGGGGTTTGTTTTCCCACTGTACAAGGTAATGTCTGCCTTGCCCTGCTTTTTTTCTTGGAAGCCTGAATGGATGACAGAGCTTGTCAGACTGAGACAGAAGAGAAAAAAAATCAAGTGAAAATTTATTTGCAGGGAAGTTACTTAATCATATTTTTGTACTTTTCATTGTGCCTCGAGCTTTTGTTTATATCTGCATATCTCATATGTTTGGGAGTTGCTGAAGGTACATGGCAGTCCTGTTGATGCATCAATTAAGGACCACAGTGACAAGTGCCATGCTCTCTGAGGTGCCCAATGAACTTTCCAAGACAAGAATCAATGTTCCTGGAAAATGAACCTCAAAAGGAAAACAAATGTTGTGACTGGGATACCTTTTTAAATTTTATCTAGAAAATTTTAAAAATGCTTTGCTCTCGTGGTCGTATATCATTAGCAATGAAGCAAGGGTGTTCTTTTATTTTTTTCCACAGAAAGCTGCCTCCAAGGCAAAGAAGAGCTGAAAGACCTAAGTATGGAGGAGGAAGAGGAGAAGGAGAAGCGGAATTGTGCATGCCAATGCCATTGCACCCCGATCAATCTTCCCACAATTACACAGAACGATGCAGACACACACACGTGGCTGCCTCTGAGCCAAGTATGTCCTGAGTTATGCAGAGCCCCTGTGTCCTCCCTGCTGTGGAAGCTGTGCTGGACCCACTGTGCTCAAGGCCTGAAAAACATCCTCTTAAACACAAGGCAGCAAGACATTTTCTGGGGCTGAAACTTGCTGGAGGCTCTCTGGGGACAGGGACCTGTCAACCATCCTGAGGCAACGCCCACCAGCTCCTGCAAGGTGGCCCCTCAGGATCAGCAGCAGGCAAGCAGAGGGACCGTGTGCAGGGACAGGCCTGTGCTGGAGTCTATAGACCATTCCCAAATCAGCAGTGCCAAAAACTGCCAGTCTGGGAGGATAGGCTGAGACAAGTGCAGGAGGGGCATGGAATCCAGGAGAGGAGGAGATGGCTGAGAGTACTGCAGCCCAGAGGATGCAGCCATGACATGATCTCCACACCCACACATGACCCAGAAAGTTTGCGTGGGAGACTGGGTGAATTAGGAGAAAAAAATAAGTCACTGAAGGGCTGATCCATGCAAAGTTACTCACAGTGGCTCCACCCCTGAGCTGCCAAGCAGTGGGCACAGGGGAAGCATTGCAAGGTAGGTGTCTGCCAGTATTGGAGGGACAGGCTGGAGAGCTGCAGGGACCACTCTGCTCCAGCACAGCCTGCTCCTGCCTGGGCAGCACTGCACCTCACGAGAGCCAGCGCCGTGGTCAAGGAGGAGCAGGGGAATGCCATCACTGGAGGTGAACAGAGCCAGACTGCAGGGGAGATAGCAGTGGGTGAGGCTCAGCCTGCGTCGTGAGGGAATGCTGGGCTCCTTGTTAGCTCCACGTTTTCCTTTCCTCTCCCTGCTGGTGTGAGAAAACGCACGCTGCATTTGTTCGGCTGCCAGGAATATGGCAGCTCAAGCACCATCTTGTTAGCTTTGCTGTGTGTCTTTTCCCACAGCATTGCTTTAAATAATGAAGGGAGTCATGATCCACCAGCTGGATTAGACGTTATGAACTTATCTGGCTCAAATCCAATGGTGATATATTTGGCCTCATTATTTTATGCACAAATGCCACAAAACAGCACAAGATTTTTTTTTTTCCTAAATACTCTTTTTCTTTTAGCACTGACATTTCTCTTATTTGCATTAAGATTTGCAATGAACAGCCTGTGCCAGACCAAATTTGTCAGATACTTCTGCTTTTATGGATGGTTTGTTCCAGGAAATCAGGGTTGGAATTGTATGCCCTGACCTCAGGGATAGGTCAGCGAGTACTCCCAGGATGGAGAACATCTTTGCACTTTCAGGAACCTGCTGTGGAAGAAATGGGGATCTTGCTGGTGACTGCATCATGGTGCCATGGCCAGGACATCAGTTCAGGAAAATAGAAAATTGGGTCCTCATGTGATGGGGCTTTTAGCAAGCATCTGAGCTGTAGAAGGAAGATAAAAACGTTCAGCCTTCTTTATAAAGTACTCAGAGGCTTACAAGACATTTATTAAATGTAGGTCTAGATGAAGGAGGTGGGAAGTGCTGTTGCAGGAACCACACCCGTGCTGCTCCCAGCACAGGGACCCAACAACGCCCATGCAGGGTGACAGATGCAGTGGGCAGGGAAACAGACACACAAGACTTTCTATTCCCTGCTGTGGGAATCAGCCCCACGTCACTGGGAGACAGAGACAGGGAAGGCTTTCGGAGGGAGGACAACTGACTGCCTGCAAAAGGCAGAGATACAAGATCAGAGGTCAGGGATGGATGAGAAATGCTTTGAGCACACAAAGATTAGAGGGCAGAAGCCTTCACTGTGGATGCTTTGAGCTTGTAACAATACAGATTCTACAGAGTCTGGCCTAACCTGAGAAGCATGAAATTGCTCCAGACCAGGCTCTTGATATTCTAGCAAAGTAAAATAAAAAATTCACAAAGAGATACCTTTGCTATTCTAGCAAAGTAAAATAAAAAATTCACAAAGAGATGCCAGCCACCTGGGATGTAAATGCCCATCAGCTTCAAAATGATGATTTCTTAGTGATAAAAGTTCAAGAAACGAGGGTGTTGTGTGGGATGCTTTACCTAGCCATCCTGGCAAGATCACGCTGTGTTACAATTCAATTCAGCCTTCAGGCAATGCACTCCCGCTCTGCTTCCAGAACCAGTCAATGTCTGCTCTGAGTATTTCATCTGACAATCCAGAGAAAACAGGAGATTAGAGAAGCAGAAACTTACAGCATTTAGGGGGAGTCTTTTTTCCCCCTTTTGTTTTGTGTTTCATATAGTGTTAGTCCTGTGCGTACCATTGTGCCGAGTCTGCTGTTTGAAGTAGCTTCTGAGAAGTTAAGACCAAGTTGGTGAGAATCTGGAAAAAACATGAACACAATGAACCTGAAAAACAAAATCAGGCTCTCCCCATTTTGTTTTTCATTAAACAGAGAAAGGGAAGAGAGTGCTCCACGTATTCAGCCATTCAAGTGCCATGTACTCGGATACCGTCTGGGTGAGCCCAAGCATCGCTCTGCAAATATTGACAGTCTCTTCATTTAAGCAAGAGCCCTCAGAGTCTAATTTTAAGTGCTCGTTTTGTCTATTCCTCGATAAAAGTCAGGCAATTAGGGGAAGAACAAGCCTGAGTGTGGTATCTCTTCCAGACATTTCCACCCTGTACTACGAAGCACCTACTCATGACACGGCTGCATCATTGCTATTGTCAGAACCAAGCCTCCTCCCCCAACAGCTCAGCTTCTAGATGGATGTTTTAGTCTCTCATATGAATGAAATTATTTAAGGTGAAACCTAGAAGTGCATTAATGTTTTTTTAGCATACTCTGGGACATTTTACAACCTCATTAAAATGCCTGCTCAACTAAGGATTTCTTCTCAAGGTGGTAAGCGCCGTTCCCAGGCACTTCACAAACCAGAATGACACATTTGGATCTTCTGAATTCGCAGTGGAAAAATTCCCAGCTCTGGGACAACATGCAGAAACTGGTTGATTTCCTACAGTTTAATAACATTATTGGAAAACTCAGGGCAGGAGGGAGATAATGCCTCTTTCTTGCAATGTAATCAGGAAGTGGGATTTAGGAAGCTGGGGTGTATTTCCGCCTGCACACACACACACTCCCCACCTTGAATGTGCTCAGGATGTGGGTGTTAGTCCTGCAGAAAGCACCACTGGATGTTTAATGGCCACTGGTGGCTGGGATTTTGACTCCACATCATTTGCAGACAGCTCAATAAAAGAAAGGCCGGTGAGCTTTCTCTGCTGGGACAGTCCCTAATCCCATGGCTCCTGACGTAAATCTCAGGCCATCTGTGCATTAAGATGGCCCTCTCTCTTTTCCTGGGTTACAGAAATGAGATACAATAATTAGATCCTTTGAGCTGAAAGGACACAGGGCCATGCCTGCTCCTTGATGCAATGATATGAGGCGACAGGCAGAGGTTTCAGCAGCATTTTAAACCCACCAGATAATCAATACAGAGGCCGAGGAGCAGTGATGGGGTTTACAGCTGAACAGACAAGGTGTCGCATCACGTTTGACCTATTTCTCAGCATGAGCATCACTTCTGCCCCAGTTGTCTTTTAAAAGATATCAGAGGATACTGCTACCACTGCAGAACTAGAGGTAAACATCACAGTCATCCAAGAAGGTGTTCAGTGGGCTCCCTCAAGGGTTAAATTACCAATGCCCAGTGCAATATTTTTGTAATATTTCTTTAACACTGAAAACAAAACCAGTCCAATGGTTCAGGGAAGACTGTCAGCAGGCTTCTGTTTTAACTTACCCACTGGTCCACCCAGTCACTATCTAGTGTATTTAGGTTCCTCCCAGGCAGCCTCATCCCTATGGAAGGATGGGGCATCATCTCCCATTCCCACCCTCCTGCAGTCACTACAGGCTGACTATTGCCAAATTCAGGCCCCTGTCAAGCTGCCAGACTGGAGCAGGCAGGCCCAACAATATAGGAGTGTAGTCACTCCAATTCATCTTGTAGAATGAATCCTTGCTGCTGGAAGAACAAAGCCGTGCTGATCAGCAGGTATTTGTGTGTCGGGGTCCTGCCCCAAAGAGGGGCGTTGGTTCATGAGCCTCCTGTCCCAGAACCTATGGAAAGTCAGTCCCAAATGCCATCACATGCCACAAGGAAGAAGTTACTAGGTCTGGAGACTCCAGGCATTATCCTGCCAGTGTTGTGCTGGAGGTGTAAGACCGCTAGGTCAGTAAAGGTGTAGGCAATGAGGAACTGGTCCAAGCTCCTCATATATGGGGATGAAGGCAAAAGCAGCCATAGGGGCATTTTTCCAGATTGCCCCACTACCTGAATGGCTGGCACTAAAACTGGCCCCCAGTTTTCATGTTTCAATGTACAGAAATACACAGATGATAGATGGTTCTTGTTCCCAATGAGGGCACAGATCTGCCTTGGTTGAAGTCCAAGAGCATGCAAGAGAAGAGCCATCCCTGACGTGGCACAAAGTGCTTTTGACCACTGGGACTCCATGCACGAAGTAATTTCCTCCTTAGCTAGCTGATCTTACACTGTGCTTCCAGGATCTCTTGCTGCAGGGCAAAGTCAAGGCCTGCACCAGGATATTTAGAAACAGAAGCAGCAATTTGTATCCCTCCTTTAACGAACAAAGCCTTCATTCATGCCAGATTGAAACACGAATTACATGGCTTGGATCCTCATCTGCCATTTAATGAACTCTTGTCCCAGTGCTACTGGCCAGGAAACAAGTCATTTTGGATATATGTTATTTCACCTCTGTATCTGATTCATAGCCACTGGGACTGGAAGTGTCTGAAGAGGATTTTCAGCCTCTCTGAGCCCCTTGCACATGAAGAGGTGAAGGTGACAGGAGAACCCTCCTCCTTTCAGGTTTGCACACCTTTCCACCCTGCTCTCCCATGCTGACTGCCATTCAGTGCAGTTCAGGACATCTCCTCATGTCCCCTAAACTCCATCCTGCCAATTGCAAAGTACACAAACATGTTTCAGTCCCTGGATGGAGAAACTCATGGGAATTTCAGATTCAGTTTGAAACTAATTACAAATAAATGCTGCTAGGCAGATGAAATTCTGCAGGTTGGATCTGCAACTGCGTGTCCTGCTCCTGGGTTACCTCGTGTCTAATGTGCTCCCTTTAGCAATTTGTCCATTTTGTGCTGCAGAAGGCAGATATCTGCTGCTTCATTGCTTGTAAATCTCCTTTCCTTCATGGCACATGCTAATGACCTCCTGAGGTCCTGCAGGTCTGGGTTTCTGTTTTCTTCTCAGGTACCCATTCAGACAAAGGAACCAAGCTGCAGGGACTGAACATCTTTGAGACCATCACCTTCATCAAACTGGGCAGAAAGCTTGGGATTCCTCTGGAGGGAGCTAACAGGATGATTGTCTTGAAGCAAGACATGAAACAAGGTTAAATAAAAGCCCCACAGATGCAAATTTGTGGAAGCCTCTTTCAGCCTTAGAAGAATCCTTTGCCTGTCATCCCCAATGCAGCCAGCTGGTGCTCTCACCCTTCCTCTCCTCCTCACAGAAGTGTGCCAGACACCGAGATTATGACCCGTGTCTCTCAGCACTAAAATAGTCTCAATGTTTAGACTTCCCTCCCAGCCACTGTGTGTCCCCAAGGGGACCATCATCTTATTTTACAGTAACAGACTAGTTCACCCTGGTTTTCAAGTTGCTTCCAGTTCCTGGGTCCTTTCCCCTTGCTGCCACAACCAGAAAGCCAGGCAGGTTTCTCTGGGGTGGGAGATGACTTCTTGCACCCTTCCTTTGCTCCTGCTTCTGCCTCACTGATCCCCCTCCAGCAGGGAGCTACTATCCCAGCATCTTTCCGTTCTGTGATAAGGGCAGCATATGTCTGGATTACATCTCTGGATCAAAGATCCAAGCTGTATCTTTAGGAATCGCCAAGAAAAGAATGCTCCTCGATCCAGCGCATGTGTTGCTTCTCCACCCTGGTGCCAGAGGGTGTGATTTGAACAAGGCACCACCTCCCGCCTCCCAAGGAGAGCTCTGCGCCAAAGCTACGCTCATGAATGAGAGCTGAGAGCCACACAGTGCTGCTCCTCTTCCTCTCTGGGGGTCAGAGCCAGGCTGGCACCCTCCTTCACTTTTGCTGTTGCAGGTCAGCCCTTCCTGCAATGGTGGGTGCTTGTCCCTGGCGTTGTGGGGTGACAGAGCATCTCCAGGTGTGCCAGGGTGACGGTCCCACTGCAGAGCTCTGGGATGTTCTGCCTGGGTGAGCCTCTGAGTTTTCCCAGAGCCATGTTTGTGTTAAACCACTTACTCTGTTATCTTCCAGAGGGAAATAATTTTTTTTCCCCAGATGAGGAACATTAATGCCATTAAAATAATAAGAGATTTGGAGCATCCCTTTGTTTATAGAGTGACATGCCACAGTGACAGGCACAATATAAATAGCTAAACACTGAGATAACCAAACACTTAGGCTGATGAAAAAACCCCAGCATTTTTCCCATTCCAAATTCTTTAGAGTAATCTGATTTGACCTCCAGCATAATGCATACTTTAATGATGCCTGAATAATGACTAGGCAAGGAATTAACTCCCACAGTGGGTTAATGCACTCACTTTCACCCAGAAGACCTAGGCTCAAATCCCAAATAAATCAAATGGATTTGGTGATCTCATTCCAGTTCCTCAGAGTCCTTTGTTCACAATCTGTGATCTGATAGAGCCAGCAGCCCCTGCCTGCCTCCTGCAGAGAGGGACCAGCCTTTGGGGAACAGAGATGCTGTGGGTTGGGCAGGTGCAGTAGCAAAAACCAGCAAGTCCCTCTGATCCAGAGATCTCAGCTACTGAGACAGCAGGGACAGGGGTAGGAGGGCTTTCACAGATCAGCAGTGTTGCCACACCACTTCCTGGGTATGGGACATTCACTGTTGTCAAGCACCTTGATGTTAAAAAAAATTTTAACTTTTTTTTGAGCATGACTGGTACTCAAATATGAAGTGCCTGAATGTAACCAACCACAGGTTTGTCTCTCCAGGTTTACATGCAGGAGCGTGAACATAATTCACTTAGCCTCTGGCAGGGTCGAGGGAAGCCTTCAGTAGGTGCCTGTGCTGACAGTATTTATGCGTCTTATGAGGATGGTAGTGTCAGCAGGTTGGGATAAAACCATGCACTTATCAAACAGGGAACACGGAGAAAAGATATTTTTCTGGTGTCTGGTTTTCTGCATTACTTTTGTGATCATTGCTAAGGTCACTTGGATGACAATGGAACCTTTGGGTGGCATTTCCAAATCCTGTTACCAAAAGCCAGACTGCTGGCACCCATACTGGAGCCCACAAACACATCAGTGAAAGCTGAAGTTGTCTACGACTGTGAAAATTACATCACTCCTGCCTAGGCACTCCACCTTTAAAAAAAAAAAAAAATTGAAAGGCTGCTTTGTTTTCTTCTATTTTTTTTAATTTCTCCTACTAAGACTGTACCCAAGTCACAACCTGTTACACCACAGACAAGTTCCAAGGAAATAACTGAGTGAGAATATCCTTTTACCTTTCCAAAGGTGGGCAGCAAAACATGAAGGTTGATGGAACAAAGGCGGCGTATCCATGCAAATGTAACTGGTATTGTAAACACCATGCGGGTCGTGTGCTCCATCCCATAGAAGACAGAGAGACAAACATTAGGTTTCCATGAAGCCTGATTCAGCATGGAAATCTAAAATGACTAAGTGTTTTTTAAGAGATTAACATGGACAAGTTTTAACAAGTTTAACTGTGCCTTTTTCTCCAAGAGCGATTGACTGCAGCACAGAGGCCCCCAGAGCGATGTGTAGAGAGTTTGTGAGAGATGAGTAGTGCCAGCCACTGAAATTCTGGTTACACCAGCAGCCATGGAGGTTGTGCCATCATTTAAATAGTGACAGGATGTCGTCCCGTGCTTTCAAATTCTTGATGCATGTGTTAATCACCCAGTCTTTGTGATGATGCCCATTACTGAAACACTAAGAAAAGAGTTTAGGTTTCAGTTAGGAAACCAGAGGAATGTTGCTAGCACCAAGCAGGATATCCTTCCTGTGCTGACTTGACAGCACATAGAGAGCAGCTGTATTTCACATGTGAAATATACAGGACAAATCAATGCAGCTGAATGATGAAGCCCCAGTGATGTCTGCCAACTTGAGCAGGCGCAGTCCTTAGCCTTTGTCACATCAAGCCCATTTATTAGCAGTGGCAGAGGGGGTGTGCAAGGAAGGCTCTTTCCAAGCTGTAGCTCAGCAATTAATGCTTCTGGGCTTAGCTCGGTGTTTGTGAGCTGTACCTGAGGCACAGGTGCTCTGTGCTGACAGGAGTAAACTGAGGCACGGAGGGATAACACGGCTTCTCCTCCTGGTCCCCAGGATCAGTCACATCTGGGGAGCAGAGCTGGGAAGTGATTCCAGCAGGACACCACCCTCTTCTTACCTCCTGAGCACCTGTGGCTCTTGCCTGGGAAGTGCAGGGAAATCCACGCTGCACCTCCACATATGGAAAACCACATCCAAAACCACATCCACTCTGTCCCAGCTCATCACCCTAAGCCAGCACAGCCAGTCACCAGGTTCTGGTTACAGGCAGGAAGCAGGAGCCGGCAACCACTGAGGTGGGCTGGAAAGGCGGCAAAACCCAAGTGGTTTGTGAGACCCAAGTGAACCTGCAAACACCCTGACCGTCTGGGTACCTCAGCAGGGAAAACTGCCACACTGGGAAGTCCACAGCAGCTCCCAGGAAGTGACCCACGGGAGCCTGCATCACAAAGCCACGGGAGGCTGCAGCAGCAAAGGATGCAGAGGCTTTCCAAATACCGCGCAGACCTGCGGGAGCCAGGCGGGGTCAGCCCGGCCGAGCAGCCAGAGGGGACAGGGGACACAGGCTGGCAGAGGTGCCACTGCCGGCCCACAGCGATGAAGCCAGCAAAGTGCACGGCCAGAGACCAAGCGAAATTCACCTGGCCCGCTGCCCTCAGCACACGCAGCGGGGGCTGCTGCTCCCGCAGAGTCAGGAGTCAGGAGAGGCTCTGCAAAGCCTTCCTCTGCCAGGCGGGATTGCGGCGCTGGGCTCAGCCCTGCGCCTCGAGGTACAAGCCCGGGGCGATGGGCTTGCGGCAGGGTTTCCTGAAGCTCTGTGCCTCCCGAGGGGTTTCCAGAGGCCGCCAGGGCCAGGTAGGCTGGCAGCCGGGGAGCCTCGGCCTTCGCCCGTGCCCCCGGGACCGGCACCGCGCCCTCGGGAGCCGCGCACGCCGCTCTGTTTGCGCTCCCGCTGTTTACACACACGAATTTAAAGCATCTCCCCCGGTTTCTCCGCAAATTGCTGCATTCAGATGAAGTGGCAGCTGCTGTAATTAAGACACAGTTAATTACATATCCCCTTAATTGCAATGATAGGATTTTGTCAATTTGGTAAATAAGAATTGTTAGGTTTCTTCCGGCAAGCGCAGCCCGAGCAGGGCTCAGATGCGTCTCCCTCGGGGTGCGGGCACGGCCGGGCCGGGCCGGGCGGCAGCGCTCGGATGGGCTCCGGCCGCCCCGAACAGCCCTCGCACGGGGCAGCGGATGGAGGGAAATGTTGAGCTGACATCCAATGCAAGAACGCTGTTGGGAAACTTCAGGGCAGGGCGGGTAAGTTGGCAGGAGAGGCAAATTTTCTCAATTCTTTTTCTTTATTTGAGAAAGAAAAGGATATTGGAAATGGGTTGGATTCCTGGAATCTCCCACTCACCTGCTGCTGGGCACAGACCATGGCTGTCAGTAGGAGTACTGTCACAACCTTTTAAATTCCAGCTCTGCCCCTAAGAATAACTACAAAAAACCCCTCTGCCGACTTCTTTATTTAACTGTGTTGAATTTGAGAATTGTTCTTCTAACTCGCCGAGTCCAGGGCCAGCTCGAGCACATGCCCTCTGTCCCTGGCTCTCATATCCTGTGCAGCCCCACAGCTGGCAGGCTGCTCTTCCAGGGAGAAGACTCCACCTGCACCAAGATTACCACGTTGATATAATTTTCTCTGAAAGGAGAAAACAGGAAAGGTTGCTAAATGCCAGGGCTGAATCTGACCATCATCACCTGTTTCTGGATGAGAGCTGAACTGGGCTCCTGCAGGAATGGCCAGAGCCTGGAGGGAGCAAAGCAGTCGGCATGAAGAGACCCCTTTCCTTCCTGCTCTGGAGGCTGCTTGGTGCCAATGAGATGTATGTCCCTTTTGGAATTTCTTCTTAATGATTCAGTACACAGAGCTGTCATCCATATTAATTAATGAACTGTGGTTGACTGAGCAAGTATGTTCAAAGTGCTTGCACACAAAAAGAAAAAAATCATCTAACTACAGCCAATTATCTAAGATCACCCTAGACTTAGTAGTTAGCTATGATTAGCTAGAAATTAATGAAAATATTGTTTATTTGCCTCCCAATTCTTCATCCAACAGGCAAACCCAACCTTTCCTCTCATGGGAAGCAGCAGGCACCACCTCTAGATGAGCAAAGCAAACCGGTTTGGCACAAGGCTCAGCAACCACAAAGCAAAGATCAGGATATTTTTTTTTTTGACAGCATTGGCAAAACTGTCGGTATCAGCTCAAAAAGTGACATATTCAGACTTGTAGGATGTTTTCATAAGCCAACAAAGGAATGTGGTTAGATGAAACTGCTTTGGAGTAGGTGCAGAATTGGTCAGGCAACAAACAAACAAACAAATCACACCTAGAAAGTGATTCACCTTCAAACAAGCAGCTCAGTGAATGGGTCCTGTTTCATGCAATTCAAATTTTTAATCAGTGAAGTCAGCAATGGTAAAAAGAATGTCCTTAGTAAATGTGCAGGTGATGCAAAGCTGAAAGGAGGTAAAAGTACATTAGAAAACAGGCTAAGAGTTCAAAATTATTTTAACAAATTAGAGAAATGGTCTGAGAAAAATAGGCCACAATGCACTAGGGCTGTGGGCAAGTTTCCACTAAAAAAAAAAAAAAAAAAAAAAAAAAAAATCAATAAAGCAGATGCAAAATGGACTGGATTATGAATCAGCAAAACTATGACATTGAAAAGCTGGAAAACATCATATCACAATCCATAATTAGATTTCCTGATATAAGATACTTGATGTCATCCATCCCTTACACTCACATGCAAACATCAGTGAACAAACTGTGACCATTTTCAGGTCCCCAGGGACAGAAAAAAAATAAACTAAACGCACCACCTTGGACATCTCTAAAAGTGACCTCCAAGCAGAGCCTCAGAGAATTGATTAGGCTGAGGAAAAAACTGGGACACAAAAGAGTGCTGCAGGGAAAAAAGGCAATCACCTGTCCTCTCTGTCCATAGCAAACAGCCCACAAAACAGCAAAGCCTGTACTGGCTGAGGAGAGATCTAAATGGCTGGTAGGAGAAATTGCCCAAGGGTGAAACACTGGAGCAGTTTAACACAGTTATGAGGTCTCAATAAGGGTCTCTGTCACTAAAGGTAGAAATCCTCCTCCTATCCCAGAACCTCATGGTCTCTCCTGGCTCTAGGACTCTGTGTCTCAGAAGAAAGCACAGCTCTTCCTTCTTCCCTGCCCCACCTTTTTTTTCCTGAGGTCTCCCTATTCCAGTGCTGAGATGTACGTTGTAGCTCATATGACAGAAGGGTGCATAAAAAAATCCAGACTCAAATTACACCAATGCTTCTAATTCCAGAAAGGTTAAAGAAAGCTTTACTTTCTGTCTACAGCTAGTAAGATGCCCTGGAGAGTATGTCCAGTAAGACATCAGAAAAAGATTTACCCTTTAAGACCCAACCCTGGGCTCCCTCCCATGTCAGATCTTTTTTATTTTCTCACCCTTTGACTTTCTTTAAACTTCACCAGTTAGGAGATGCTCCTACACTCAGATCTAGGAGTAACTTGAGGAGAATGCAACCTGAGGACCAGCAGGTACTACAGTCTAATTTAGCAAAGTGCAGCAGCACTCAGGATGGTGGCTCAGGTGTGCAGGGGCACAAGTTTCCAAGTGATTTGTTGACAGATCCTCTCCTCTGTCCAGTTCTTAGTCTCCCAAGACACCACTCCATTTTGTTGCGTATTTAATCAACTGCAGCATTGCTCATACCCTGGCTCAAACAGCACTCCAAAATGCACTCACAAGGCTGACACCTGTGAGACTGCTCCCCATGCCCCTTGAAGTAAAGAGGAACAATCACAAAGCCAGGCCTAGTGAGGCAGAGGGTCTTGTTCCCACCAGCTTAGCAAGGCAAAGGGAGCCCAAGCTGACAGCACACATGACTGTACTGCAAGATTTGCCTTTCCTGATCTTCATTCTATAATTTGTCTAAGTCTGTAACCTCACTGCATGGACCAGGAAAGGTAAACTCACATTGCAGCCTTGGTCTTTGCCCAGTCTGTAAGTAGAAATACCACCTAGTTTAAAAAGTTTACTGGAATGGCCTTCCTTGGTTCTCAAAAGCAGTACAGACTTCATCCTGGAAAAAGAATTCTCTTTCAGCGTGTTAAGTCCTTTAAAGTTCAAAACCAAGATTAGGCTATTTTTTAGTGGTTTATTATTATTTAGCAAAACAAGTAGATTACAGATGGTCCTGCAATTTTAATGGTATGGCTGTGACATTTGGACATAGTGCTTCCCCTTGACTGCACATGCTCCCTGCAGGTCCCTACATGAAGTATTTAACCTCTGCCTTAGGTTCCTCTCTTCCCAGTGGGGCTCTCTGTTAAGACTGGAGCCACTCTTGCTCACAGCATGATGTTTTTTAATACAGCAGGTTTGAAAAGCTTCTGAGACTTGTAACTAAAGTTTTATGTGCAAAGTTACAAGAGAAAGATGTACCCCAAGCATTCTAATAGCAAATTTAAAAACTACTTCTGGATGTATATCCAGGGTGGAAGATAAATTCTGAAATGAGAGCCATTGAATTGTACACCAGAAGACAGGCAAGCAACCCAAAGTTTGGAAGAAACCTTGTAGATTCTGTAGTAGACACAGTCACTACTGGCATTCTCTCAGGTAGCTGGGCTGGCAACCTGAATACATGATTCCAGCTGGAGGAAGGAAGATGCAACCTCCCCCTCTTCCCAAAGATGAGGGATGAGGAATGCTTCCCGCTGAAGCCACGCCAGGGTAAAACTGGAGAAGAATCACCCCCGGGGACGAGCTGGGGAGAGGAGAGGAATCTCTGTTGGTGCTGCTGACTATGATGAGGACAACAGTTGTGCAGAACTGGCTGACAGGGATATGGAAATGTTGGTAAATATAACAGTGATTCTCAACAGCTCATATTGTGTGTGAGTGTTGGAGTTGTCACTTTTGTATGTTGTATAGCTACATTTTCCAAGATTGACTGAAATTATCTAAAGCATGAAAATACATTCTTTTGTAGACTGGATTGGATAAGGAGTTTTTATATCGTGCTCTGCAACTAAGTGGAAGATGCAGTGGTCTTAGTTTCAGAAAAAAAAAATTGAACTATGAATGTGTTCAAGGAGTTTCTAAGATGGTTGTGTCATGATACTATTCAAAACAATACTCCTACTTAAGATCTCTGGCGAGAACCAATTTTAACATCAAACTCCTGGAGCTGCAATATTAATTCACACTGCAGTGAAGTGGTTGCCATGGAATAGCCAAAACATAATTCACTGACTTTGATGGGCAACAAAACACAGAAAACATCTACTTTGTTTTCCAAATACTGGTGAGTCAGTGTTTTACACACAGCAGCCAAATTTCACTCCTCAGGAGGTAGAATAAATTATTACTTAATTGTGACAAACAAGCAGACCATATCAGACCATGGATATAATGAATCAGTCTGTGAAGGAATTCTGCCTTGAGTCACAGAACAGCACATTTTTGTCCTGACATAAAATACTCTTTAAATAAGTCAACTGGTTCCTGCATTAGTTTCTACTCTAAGACCTGCCACTAATAATGTGCAGCTCATTCTAGAAACTCCCATAGCTCTGCACAATTTAACCTTTTGTAGAACCTTTACTATTACATGCAGACACGGTTTCTTTTCTTCCTGGGGGATTCCTAACAGGCATGCTATCCCACAGCGAATTTTGCTATCAAAATGGAGATTAATACATTCAAGCTACATAAGCAAATTATTTTAGATTCAGCAGCAGCTCCTTAACAAAAGCACAAGCAAACAAAACACCCAAATATTTCACATCAATACTTGTAGGAATTTGGAATGCTACACTCGGCAAAACCTACAGGAGTTCAGCAGATTCTGCACCAATTTTGCCACCAGCCTCCTAAACCACAGAGCACACAGTATTTGCACAGGTCAGGCTGTCAATTGCATAAAAAAAAATCCACTGAAGATTCTTAGCATTTCAGAGCAGTACTTTTTTTGAGAAAAAATAAAATAAAGTCTGCCCAACTTTTATTTCTTATATGAAAAAAAAAAAATCTGCATAAACTCACGTATTTTCAACAGAGACAAGATTTTGCCTTGTTATCAATGTCATCCCCTTATTCATTTGTAGGCTCTGTACTGGGAGAAAAATATTTCTTTTCCATGACCATTATACAAAAAAAAAAAAAAAAAAACCAAAAAAAAAAAAAAAAAAAAAAAAAAACAAAAAAAAAAAAAAAAAAAAAAAAACAAAAAAAAAAAAAAAAAACAACAATAACAACAAAAAACAACAACAACAAAAAAAAACCTTTCAGCACAGCTTGGGTGGGCTTCTTGCTCTCTAGTCTGCTGCTTCTACCTTCACTATCCTCTATTTGCTTGCTTCATCAGCTCAGCTGCTCATCCTGGAAAGGAAGTCTGGTTTCTGTCATGGGAGCTAGGATGACTCCACAAGTCACATGCATCCAGAGGAGCTCCAGGGTAAGTTTGTGCATCAAAGTAAACCCATGAGACCCGTGGAATAGCCTTCCCCCTTTTATGCCTATTGTGGTCAACACTGCAACAACTTCTAGTGATTTTTTTATTACTTTGATCTACAAAAGGAACAGGAAAACCCAGGCAGAGGAAACCAAAGCTACATTCAAAAATTTTTGGCCATACCAGGAGTGCTGCAAAGCCTGAATTTATAACATATTTGAGAATCCAGAATGGAAATTGCTGTAAAAAAAAAATCGGGATTTTTCTTCTATGAAAATTTTTTGTATTGCACATTGACTTCGAAGTGTCTGATGAGAAAAAAAGAAGTAAAATGTTGTAGGCCATTTCTACTGGGTAGTCAAGGCTTTGAAAATTCTTTTGATACTGAACTAATGCAGTTAGTTGCTTGACTGCAAGAGGCACAACCCTTATCAGGCTAATTACAAGTCAGATGGAGCCAACTGAACAATACTGAATTATTAAGGTCTTACTGTACATTCTCAGGCTGTTAATATCTATTAGATTACAGCTGCACTATACTGAGTGCTCATTTCAGCAGGAGATTAGAAAGTACATTTATAATTCTGGCTACCCTTTGGGTGGATCATGGTATTTACATACCATATGTCAGCATGAGATTACAGAATGATTTATGCTTTTTGCCCAGACCTTTCAGTAAACTGAAACTGGCTTTGTAGTAAACCACAAAGCTGAAACACCATTCCATCCTGACTGACAATTCAGCTCTCAGGAAAAGACCACCAGTGACTGGTGTAATCACACTTCATTCAAAGCGACAATTGACTCGCCCTTTTCTCAACGCAACTGAGTGATCCATGCTGGTTTTCCTGTCACAGGGATACAGCAGATGAACTAGGGAGGTGTGCTTCGCTATTAACAAGCTAGTCTTAAGTTGCATGCAGGGAAAAAAAGTGAATAGTCATTTCATGTTTTGGAAAAAAAGAGCTGCCCCCAAAGGCGTGCCAACTACCAACACCCAGGTACCCCAGTTCCTTCTGTAAGAACCAGACCACCTTCTGTAATCGCCAGACAATAACTGTCAACCAGGGAACAAAACAAGGAAAACCATCTGTACCTGGGCAATTGTTATGTTAAAATAGTTACTCAAATACACTATTGATAATTGCAGCAGTGTGCATCACAAGAGCTAAAGAGTAAGTACCTGCATGCATGCACAAATAGATTAATCAGTGAATAAATCTAATGGAGTACAAGAAAATACATTGCTTTGATACACTTGACTAGTGGTTCCAAAGTGGCAGTGAAGGGATTTAACACAGTGTTATCCGTCTAAAGCTGAATGGAAAATATTTGAATGTTTATCTATTACAAGGTATTTTAAAGATGACAGGTCAAATGAATTGTTAAGCTCTGATCAACAAAAAATGGTATAAAATTTTAAGTCAATAACGCATCAGCTGTGTGTACACAGGCATGCACAGCAGTCTGTACCTTACCTTCAGTATGTAAAGCTGTCAAACACCAAAAGTAAATGTGTTTGATTACTGTACCACCAGGTTTCACTGTTTCAGAGACTTAACAGTATGGGCAGGAGAAAAAACTCACCTGATTGCATTGTCTTTCCCTCCAAGCTATTTTACTCTTTACTTTTTCTAAACTAGTCACACCTTTGATTATGTTTCAGTAAGAGAGCTGGCTATGACAGCAAAAGGAAACTATAATCTTTTTATTAGAAAGCAGATTTCCAGCATGATGGTAGAAGAAAGCACCATGACATCAACATCATGTCTGCCCCTTCATCTGAAGGTTTTGTCCATTAGCTGCATGTCAAAACCCAATTACATGTGGAACACAAATGGAAAGGCTAAGCAGCAGAAGTATCCCTCACTTTCCCTTATTTAGTTAGTGAAGGAGGCTCACTAATCTGTAGGGACATAAGAGCTATTAAATGCTGCGGAACAGCACAAGCCTGGGAGATTGAGACTCGTAAATATTTCAGTGGCAGCAAGAACAGAGTGAGATCAAAATACCTTGTCTGTCATCAGCCTCGTCTGGTCCAACAGGTATCTGTGCCTCCTGTAAACATCCTATTACCAGGAGGGGACACTTGGAGGAGAATCAATTTCAACTACTATCCTATGCTGCCATCCTCTCTCCTTACATGGCAGCGACTGAAGAGCCTTCAGAGAGAGAGAGCACAGAGGAAGGGCCCCAGATATAGATGCTTGTCCAAGTAGGAAGGTTTTTCTTTTTACCACAGCTTACTACTAGCCTGTGACAGATAACAAAAAGCCTTTTGCCAATGAGTGGGGCAATTCCTTTGAGAATTAGTTAAATTCCTTTCTTGACTAATGAAGTAGGGGGGAGGCAGAACACAGAATTTTATCTAGAGCTAAAAAACAATGTACGTCTTCAAAGCCATTTACCTTTGCTCCTGCTGGACACAGAGCTGAAGGTGAAGCATTAGGCTGCTGTTCTCTTCTTCCTTCTTGGTTCCACAGCTGAACATGAAGTTTGAAAAAATCCCTGTAACTTACAGTATTTTGTTCCCACCACAGCCAGGTTGGTGATAACATCCCATCTATTTCCCCATCTGTACAAGTGAATTAAGGGGGAGAAAAGGCAGCACTGGAAGAGGGGGAAATTTGGTAGAATGCAACCGTTCTTTGACACAAGGAAAGTGTGCACCAGTCTAAGAATTCACTCCAGGAAAACTTAGGCAAAACTAGATTGCAGGGACAACATAAAACACTTTACAGATGCCAAGTTTAACCACCTGAAACTAAGAAATTCTTTGTTCCAGGTCATGGGAGTAAATACACACCAACAGATCCTAGACCACATATATCCTGGACCAGTACTGGTAGGAGAATGTTCTCAACCTTCCACGCCTGCCCTTGAATGGAAAACTCAAAAGAAAAATCTCAGCTGAATTTGAAAGACAGCAAAAGAATATAAATTGGTATTGCATCCAAGGCAATTCTGTTTTGTTTCTTTCAAAATACTGCACAAATACGTTGTATCATTTTTGACTACTGCTGTATTGCTCAGAAATACTGCTGCACCTGGGAATATGAGTTCCTTCACTGAAAAACAATGGTAGTTTGTACAGTGAGGCTCACCAGTAGAAAAACTGAAACCTTGAACTTGAAGGTCTCTGCTTGGCAGAAGTGAAGCACAGCTCCATAGATGTGTTTTACTTATTCACTGACTGTAGAAGGAAATGTGCCCTCATTTATTTATTTATTCACTTTCTGAACCAGCTAGGCCCACAGTCTTTGGCTGGTAGTTTCACTGACAGCACAAATGGCCTTGGTGCCTCCTAGAGCTATTACCAAGAATACTTGGTAATTATTACCTATTGTTCACATTGCAACATCAATTTCCTCTACTGTCTATAAAAAAGTAACTTTTTTTCCTTCTTAATAAGCACTGGAATTTACATTTCACAAAGTTCTAGCCCTCCTTCTCTCCATCTGGGAACTAGGAAAATATTTTCAATTCAAGATGTCCTTTAGCTAGGGGGGATGGTATGGTTCTCTCCTGAACTGCAAGGCTGACAGCAAAACTAGAGCCTCATCTTCTCCAGGAAAAAAAAAAAAAATTAAAAAGCAAGATCAGCTTGCTTTTTAATGCTGATGAGAATGATCTTCACATGCAATGCTGATACAAAGGTTTCTCACTATATTTGCCAATTTTCCAGCATTCTGTGGTGTCCACTCTTTCCTCACATTACGCAACTAAAATACAGACCCCAGCAACTGCTCTGTCACATGCAAGCAATTAAATAGAAAATGCTCCTTAAAAATCAGTGGTTTTGTCCTTCAACCCTCCTGTCTCTCCTCTTATGATCACCAATTTTATTTTGTGTAAATTTAGAATATAAAAATTGTGCTAACTACCTCAGCAGCAGCATAGTCCAACAAATTATTCCATTTCAGGTAACATGTGTTTACTCAAGACATACAAAAAGGCCTCGTATCTTTTATTTTGCATTAGAATTTTCTTATATTCATTCATATATTTTTATATGCAGCCAAAATCTACTAAACTAAATCTAAAACTGTCGCCCCACCCTGATACAAAGTTGGGTTTAGGAAACAAAGTAAGCTTTATTTGAAGTTAAAAAGAAGCACATGAACACCATAGCACAGTGTGCAAAAAAGAGAGTAATTCGCAGTAATCTGGAAAGGGGAAATGTAATTACTGGTTGTTGCAAAAAGAAATCAGATTCTTTGGAATAGATAATAATGGTTATAAATTTAAATAGTTCTGGAACATTTCCACATTTCCCAACAATAATCCAAAATATGTCAGATATCTTGAGGTGAACACTTGGTATATACCCCACACCCAAAGCAAATACATGGAATACATTAAATGTTATTTCTACAGCATCTTCAACTTATAAATACAGACGTGTCTGCACTTTGGCAATCCTCCAGAGAAGGATCTTCAATTGACTCTGAAGAAAGGAATTTAAAAGGGCATCAAAATGTTAGACATCTCACAAAATATAAATATAACCCCTCTTAATTAGGAGAACAGTTTAAGATACGCGCCTTGGAAGTGGAGAACACAGAGTTTAAAATGCCAGGAAAAGAAAGAGTAACATTATAAAAGATTTAACTCAAAATCAGAACGGTTCTTTAATAATTGCAAATGAACTTTTTACAATATCAGTTTTCTAACTTTCTGGGCACACTTCCTGGTAAACACTTGAGTATCCTCTGCGAGTTACAAAGAGTAAGTTTCCTGTGTTATACAGCTAAAAAAACCCGGACATTCATAACAACTTGGCATCACATCTTCTTTTAAAAAAGAGATCACACAATAATTTAGACAGCATTTATAGCATTATAAAATCAGACTCCCCCTCTTTAATCACTCACAAGACCAGTCATTAAGAATACAACAGCTTTAGGAATACAAATAATGAGGATGTAAAACTATTTGTGCAAAACTGCATTATTTTTACTGTCTAAAATTTCAGGGAAGTAACACCGCCAAAAGCAGAGAGAGGATAACAAAGACAAACAGTCATGAAAGCAATGCTACCTTAGATTTTCAAACAGGAATTACATTATGAAGTAAATATTAGGTAAAGAAAAAAAATCTGATGGCACCTTGAACAACAATGACAAGTGTCCTGGTAATTGCAGTTGAACAGGAATTGATACAGGTTCATGTTAAGAGTCTCTTTCAGGAGTAGCAATTGATCTGGGGGTATCAACTCTAGCATTTCTTCCCATGCAAAAATCTATCTTTCCAACATCTTTGCTTTGCGGGCTACTAATGCATTTAAGAATGAGCAGTCTTTTGAGGAGTGTGCTTTCTTCCATGCATCTGAAATCTTTAAAACAGCTGGATCATTGATTCCCTGGATTTCCCTACTCCAATCCATTTAACTGCAGGAGAGAAAAAGCAAACTTCTGTTGTAAGAAATACAAAGCAAGAGTGGATTGTATCTTAAGATACAAACTCATCTTCTTAAGCACCACATTTTGAAGAAAACAGCATATACTATTTACACATTAAGAAATGATAACTTTGTCTGTTGTTATCAAAGAATACACTGACAACTTCAAAAAGCAGGTATTCTTGAAACTGCCGTAATAAATTAATCACTTTTACAGATTATAAGATAAAGGATAATTAGAATCTATCAGAAAAGTAAAAATTTGCATCCCCTCCAAACTCCCAGCTCTGGATGGAAGATCACCTTTATTAGAGAGCATCAAGAAATGTATCAGTTCAGGAATATATATATGTATATACTCTCATATATAATTCAATTATCAATATATACTCTCATATATACTCATATATATATATACACACGTATATACTCTCAATATATACTCTCATATGTAATTCATCATGCTAATTAATAACCCACAAGTCCCACTGACTTTATGATAATAGCAAAACTAAACCCTGATTGTAACCAGTCTAAAAGACACTTGAGCAAGTTATGAAAAAAAAAAATCTTAATTGAACAAGAACTATAGTATAAGCCAGACAAGCTTCTGAAAATTTTGAGTTCAACAACTAAATAAAAAGTAGTAATATCATAATCACCAGTGGCACTAGCTACATCACAATAAGCACAGGTAGAAACTAGTTTTCAGTATTTTGAGTGTTCATTAATACAAAATAACAAACAGGTTTCATGGAGCAGGAGTAACCCAGACAAGAAGAAGAAAGTCTGTTCTACTCACCAGGAACACCCAACTCCATTTCTATAAAACGAACATAATTTTGTGCATTTACAGGCAGCTCATCAAACGTCCTGGCATTTGATATGTCCGTAACCCATCCTGGGAGTGTCTCATACTGAACCTCTACTTTGTTTAAGACTTCGTGGTTGGCTGAGAAGCAAACAGAAACAAAAATTTTGTCAATGGGTACTGTATATTCTCTACCGTGAAACACTAATGAGGTGTAACCTCTTACACAAAGAGGTTTGCTCATAACGTAATGCAAGCACCGCAGCCACTAAAGTGTTGGGGGTTTTGTTAATATAAGCCTAAGGGGAAAAAATCCAGTATTATCAGGATTCAGACTTTAGGAATTCCAGTGCTCAGTCACATGCACATATTTTGCTGAAACCACAATCTTTTCAGTTCAGAAAACAACTTTTCAGGGAAATAATTCCCCAAAATGTTGTTTTGTTGTTTTTTTTTTTCTGAACAAATACTGAGAACCAGATCCCTCTTCATAAGGGAATTGTGAAAGCAAAATTAAGAACCAGCTTGTAAGTATCAAGCAGCTAAAACATATTTTAAAATGGCATAGGAGTGTACCTTTTACTAAACAAAGTCATAATATGTAGTTAAGACTTAACAGACCTCTGATACCCACAGACCCTTTGCCCCAAAACTCTGCAATGAATTTATCAACCACTGTGGAGTGCCACAGCATGTACGAACAGTAACTGTTCCCACTACTTCTCAGAAGAGAAGCAATATTTTGTCCTTCATTTAGTAACTTTCTACGATGTCTTCCTTTAACTGTGAATCCTGTGATGATTTCTAGTACTGAAAAACATGCTAGGCATACTGTTCTGGAACTGAATCACTCCAGTAATTATCTGAACACTAAGTCTTGGAATGACACAGGACAGCAAAACAAAGGGCTAAAATCTGAAAATTATCAAAATATATTGATTTAAAAATGGGAGGAGTCAGGCATTCCTTCTTGCCTTCATGAAGAAGAAGGCATAGTAATTAATTTATGTAGGCTCTGTGTCTCAGTTCCAGTCACTCCTGCCAGGACAGCTAGTCCTGGGAAAGGGTTTGAGGTGCAAGAGATACAGTAGAGGTGCAAATACAAAACCAATTCACTCCAGCATGTGTGTAGCCAACAAACTCAAGCTCAGCATATTGAACAATTTGTCCTGATGCAGGCAACAGTTCAACAGCAGCAGTGCTGTTAAGGACAGCCTTCATGGACTAGGCATTTCGAGAAAGGCTGGAGGAAGACTGCTCTGCTGTCCTTAAAGTCTATAATGGCAAAAAAATGTGCAAAGTTTTGGAACAAGGTGTTCCCAGTTTAAAGGAATCCTGAGCCAATACTCACGGCAATGAGAATAGACACACATTAAGGATGTTTGGTTGTAGAAGCCAAGGATAAGCACTTTACTGTCAGAAGTATCAACTGAGGTGTTGTCTGCTGTGCAGGTATCTGTACAACAGAACACACTCAAAGTGCACAACCACAAACTGATCTCCTGGCAGTACAAATGATTCCTAGCCTCCCTCTTTCTAAAGAGGAAAGTGAATGAACACCTCATCTTGGATGTCCACAGACCTTTTTTTTTCCTTTGAAGCCTCTCTGATGAGGTTAGAGGGAGACAGCTGAAAGCATTTGGTATTGAATGGTCTAATATTGACTACAATCTTCCATTAGCCTGTGTTCCTTACCTCCCCCTATGAGAGAAGAAAAAGAAGGGATGCATCTTTTGATGTTTCAAATGATTCTTTAATTTTGTCCCAGCAGGTGTGATAATGATGATGTGTGGTAAAGAAAAGCCACAAACTGAGCACAGTACCAGATGTAGTCACCATCTAGATTTCTCTCAGCTTTCCACTGAGCTTTCCCCTCAGTGGGTTTTAGGATTTCCAGAATATTCCTTAACTGCTTAACTATATAATAGACAGACCAAATACAATGATATCATAATTTGAAGAGTGCTGTGATGCTACTTCCAACTCAGAAATAATATCTCAGATTTGGGACCTTGGAACCTTTGTAAGAGAAAGATCCTCCAGCAATTTCCAGAAACTGAACATGGAAACACTCATGTAGGTCAGACCAAAGGTGTATCCAAAAAAGTGTGCCAGCTCTAAAAAAACCAAAAAAACCCCAAAAAAAAACCAACAAAAAAACCACCAAACCAAAAAGCAAGCATGAAAGTAAAACTTGTCCAAAGTAATCTCCCAATTTCCTAAGCATCTGTGTTTTCAAAGTCTCCTCAGCTAGAGGTTATGTCTCTCTGTGCTGAAATCAACTGATGTCTAAACTTGGACAGGAGGCATTAGAGAACTAGATAATAGCTTTCACATTCTTTTTAAACTAATTGTCTCAAAGCTAGCAGGAGGTTCTGTCTTCCATAAACTCCTATCACTGGCCAGCAAAAGACTACAGCCTCAGTAACACCAACTGTAGGCAGCCATAAATCCACAAGACATTTTAGGTTCCTGCTAAAGACGCAATTATGAAATGCACACAGAAAGCTAAGCTAAAAAAATCCTGAGTGAGACTTGTATGATTCTCCAATCCAGGTGGAAAAGGGAACAATATATGAAACATGGCACACTTTTCCTGAGATGGTGGGTACTGTGTGTGATTCTAATTTAGAGACATCATTTCACAAGAAGGGTAAATCATGAACATCTCCAAGAGAGTGGGAGGGTAGGAAGGGGAGAGAGAAAGAAAAAGTCTGCCAGTGAGAGCTTCCCAGACTAGTTTTCTTATAAATTAAATTCCAATGTCAGTGGCATGTTTGGAAAAAAAATAACCAAAAACTGTACAAGCACACAGCATGCAGAAATGTAGACATCAGAAACAGTCTAACGGTCTGCAAAACACGAAGTGGGAATAAAGTTACCTTTTGTTTTTTATGCCAGAGGCAGGGGTTAACTGCAGCATGTGTGCTGAAAATGCTGCCAAATGTTGAGGAGTATAGCAAAGAGAAGTGTGGAACATAGAGGCACTGAGAGACAGCATCTTCCAGCTTACCAGAAGTTCAGCTCAAACGCCTTCCTGACGCTTTAAGGAAGACAGCATGTCAACAGCTTCTACTAGAGTTCTACCAGAATTCTTAATTGTTCATACAGTAAAGAAAAATACAGGCAGGAGAGCCCACATCGTGCTGCTACAACCAATGGTCAGCTGGGAACAAAGTCTGCAGCCTCAAGGGTTGTATCTAACAAGATTCTGACCCTGAGACATATAATGAATGAAAAAAACCCACAAATTACTGACATCTTAGTACTGTACAACATGGCCACCTGCTTATGTCATCTTTAAGGATGGACTGCCAGAAAAGGTTTTCCTGGCTTGAGCACAAGATCATACAAAGGGCTACAGCAAAAGCATTTACTGAGTAGTTCTCAGTTCAAATCTGCAACCTCCATTATGTCCAAAAGCCATTTCAAGTAAACACAAGTGTCCCTAATGTTTTGATATGAGTGGCAATCAAGTAATATCTGAGTCATAAAAAGGGAAAAGCGTTCCCTGGTTTAATGCAAGATGCGTACTAAATTTCCAGAATCAGTCATTCAGCATGCATTCAGACCGGAACTAGCACTTTTGTTTCAAGATTCTGGACAACAAATCAGTTAGAAAACTCCCACAAGCACATGGAGAAATAAATTATTTTTTTAAATTCCTTATTAATTACTCTTAACAGAGATGTGCTGTTTTCAAGGACTAGTGGCAGATCATCACTCATTCCTTTACACATAATTACATCTTTCTACTACATAAATCCTGCTGTGAGTTGTATCCAATTACTATAGTTGATCTCCTCACCCACAAGAGATGATATCACATGAAGAATTGTAGCCTGTGACCAGTCTCTAACCCTTGGGTACCAATTATAATGAAAATGGGCACATTATGAAAATCTAACAGCCCAATCTTTAGGATTGTTTTATGCTCTTCCTTTTTTTCTGCAGTATGTCTAACTATCACAAACTGAACATGACACATTATCTATAAAAACATTGGCTTGTGATATTTGAATATTTTAACAGGCAGGTATAGTCTTCAAATATGAAAAAAATGACCACTGTCCTCCTCAGGAACTACAGTTTCTATCATGCTAAGCTGATGAACATTGGTCATACATAAGAAAATAGTCTTGCTTTCACCTAAACTAGTTGTTAGTTTCTTGCCCCACCCCTTGTCCCTCTTTTACACTGTGAAGCTTTTGTAGGTTTTTGGCTGCTCCATGAATCATTAAAGGGAAGTGAACTGTTAGAAACATAACAGAAGGAAAGAAAAACTTGGCTTTTCAACAGGACCAGTTCTCTTATGGGGTTCACTGCATGCTTAAATGAAGAGCTGACCTACTAATAATGGGCATCAATAGTAGTGGGAACAAGATAATAGAGTTTACAGTATGAAACAAGCTTCCAATTTAGCTTGAAGGTGATGCAGGCTGTATAAAATAAAAAGGACAAGTAGTAACATATATAAGTCTTTGAATCTTTCTAGTAGACAAACTTCAGTACTTGGTACAGGTATCTTTAGGGTGCAGATACTGGTAAGGTAAAAGTTATGTCTGGTGTATCTGGAAGACATTAATAGCTTGATGCTGAAGATACTGCTCTTGTAAGTTTTACAAGTAGAAGTCAAATGCATTTGAAAGTATCACATTACATTTCACGAAAATCTACAATTTTTAAATAAGTAGTCTTACCAGGAAAATGAGGTATGATTTCACCATCTAGTTTGTATGCAACACCAACTTTGATTTCTGGAAATACATCCAAGATATCCAATTTGGTAAGTGCCAATCTATAAAGAAACATTACTCTGGTTAAACAAGTTCAACAACCCTTGAATCTTATTACATTGTTAAAAAAAAAAGAATCAAACAAAATTGATTCCTGCAACTAATTTTATTTCTTTAGGAAAATATCTCATATGGCACTAATCTGTTAGCTGGTCTGACTTAAAAAAACACCCCAAACCAAAAAACAACCAACCACTGAAACAAGACAACAGCAACAAAAAAGGATTAAACACAGTTTTTCTTGCATCCTTTGATCTAGTACTACATGAAAATGCCAAAAAAATCAAAGAACAGGTATTCTCCAATTGAATGAATTTGTCTATGGCTTTAAGTGTTATAATTTTAACTGGTGAGGGTGCTGCCAAGATACCTAACCATTTAAGGTATAACCATTTAAGAATGACTATTTCATTGCATGATGCTGTTGGTGTCTGTTCCTGTCCTCTGCCAAATGTTCCTGTCCTACAGTGAGGGCAGAAAAATAACAAAACACTGGCTACAGATACCTGGCTACATCTTATTTAAAACAAAATCCACAAAGAACAAGAAAAACAGAAGTATTTAAATAAAATACGTATTTACACTATTTGATCTGCTAGAAATTTTATACCAGTTTGTTTCAGGCACTTATCTTTCATTTTGATTAACATCCCAAAGATATATCTGTATTTTTAATACTTACACATACTAATGGAGATACTGATGGTTTCCCATCTATTTTATTTTTGAAGACAAACTAACAAAAGAAATCTCCATAAAGAAAGGAGACAATATCTACATCTAGGAAAATATCAGATGTAAAAATATTTAATGATAGGAAAAATGAGGAAAAGCTAATTTATCAAAATATCAAAACAATCAACAGATCAATATTAACAGTGCAAATGTTACTAACTGGTATATGTACAATTTACAGTAATCTACAGCATTTCATGATTTTCTGTCAAGTTGCCAGTAAAGCTCAGCAAACAACTCACGCAGTAAATCCATTAATCATATAGACATATCGGAGTGAGACAAGGTCCAGCCAGCCACATCTTCTCTTCCTACCAGTGGTAACACCAAACTCTTTGCCTCTTTGTTGCAGCAATTCTCCAATTTCCTAACAAAGAGTAAGACACCAGCCTGTGGGTTTCTTTGATTTGCAACACATGATGCAGGTGTTCACTTAACATTTTACAATATATTGTAAATTACCTTTAAAGTCCTTCCCCCAGTTTTTCACAATGCTGTCCATTTGGATGAAGACAGCAATACAAAATGTTCTTTCTAATTCAAGAGAACAATTTTTAGGCAAACTTCACAAAATCTGTTCCTGATCTAACCTTCTATTCCACAGAAAAGTCTAAGAAAATTGCAATCATGCTTGGCAGTCCTGAAATCTTAGTCTAGAATCAGAAAATTCAGACATCCAAACACATTGTCACTTACATACTTGCACTTAACCATTGTTAACACTGACTTAATAAAATTCAGACAAGATGCACCAAGTTATTTCACCCAGCATGTCACACCTGAGGCTGTAATACTCACGTTGTCCTGTTCTGTAGGAAAGGCACCAATTCCAACTCTGGTTGTGTAGGCTTTCACAACCCCGTACACTTCCCCAACGTTCTGCGGCGGCATTCCCAGACCTGTGCACACACCTCCAACTGTGCAGTTTGATGAAGTCACAAAAGGATATGTGCCTATTAAAAACCAAAACATTTGGTTCAGAAAATTATTAAAACACTGGGTTTAAACTGTTTTTTAAAAAAAGTCTAACCTGGTGAGAAATAGTACTTGCACTGCACTTACCTAGATTTTACAACACTCAAAATCAAAACACACAATAAATGTATTTTACAGTCAAGAACACATTCAGTAATGTGTAATACTCTCAGCTCTGTATGTACATTGTTGATCCACCTTCATTGGAAAAGGTAAAAATCTTACTACTTACTTCAACTGGTAAAAGTGGACTACATGACAATTCTGAATGATCGTACAGGTAAAAAATTGGAGTAAGACACCAGAAAAACATGCCTTGCTTTCTTACACTAAATATACTCACTAACTGACCAATGCAAAAATTTGAAGGGAGACACTTGAGAAAGCAGTATTAAAAGGTTAGAGAATAGAGATTTACTATTTTTAATTTTTGGAGGAAAAATAAAACACAAACTCTACAAACCCATCAGCACATTATAAGGATAAGAAATGGCAATGAAATACAGAATTCTGTAAAGAACAACTTTGTTTGCATAATCAAATTAAAAAATATCATTAAAAAAAGACAATTCCTGGAACACAGTCTAGTAGTACAATTCTGTCTCTAGTTAAATATTCAGCTGTCATTTAAAATGCAGCCTGGACTGCAAAAAAGAGAGTTAAACATCTCAAAATCCTTAGGTTTATACCTTTTCTTATTAAGTAGTGGCAAATGAAACAGAGCATGCTAGTCCTCAGCTGAATTGTGAACAAATATTTCAGCCTCACTATAACTGCACAGAAGCAAGATACTTCTACCTGTTGTGTCAGACTTTTTTGTATGTCTTTTGATATGAATCAGAGACAGGTAAGAGAGGAACAACCAAGACAAAAGGAACTAAAATCAATACAGTTCTTTCAGCAATATAGACATTAAAGTCAGAAATCCTTCAGAGACTGATCACTGAGGTTTCATAGATTAGCTTCAGGTATCTCAAATCACTCCAGAGACAGACCCAGGCTTACAGGTGATATGTAACAGCAGTTTGCAAGCATTAATCAGTTTTTCATCTTAGAACACAGTAGTAAAACTTTTCTTAGTACTGACAAGTGAATATAGCTAGTGGATGTCAAAAACAGAGACAATGAACAGTTCTTACTCACTTTCACCTCCCAAACAGATATATTTACATTCCTTTGTCATTAGTCTGTGCTTAAAAACATAGAAGACCACACATCCCCACACCTGCCCCCCCCATTCCCAGACGTGTGAGCTTTATTATAGGCTCCAGAAAAGTGGGATGGATTGCAAGCCTGGGGATTTACTAGCCTCACAGCCAACACACACACATTCACAAAACTCACTTCAATATCAAGACTTCTATGCAACAAAGCACAGACAACAGCCTCATTCAGAATGCTTAATAATCAAATTGGCAATGCCAAACCTTTTGACTAGGGTTTGTCTATTGTTAACATAAGTGTCCAACCCACTGAAGGTATCTACCTATGGAGAGCAGATTTTCTCGTGTGTTTGGGTCTCACATCAGAGGCAGGAAAAAAATCAAACTAATATGAACAACTCCGTATGTATTACAGACATACCTGATGTGTTTCAGAATGCCTGCACCTTCTATTTACATGAAATCTGAAATACTCACCATTTACAAGAAAACAACCCCGCTTGATACTTTTTTGCAAATATCTCAGTTTTGCATCAAAGATTTCCCTGTGACAAGTATATCTGAAGACTTCTTTGCTCTTTATTTTTTTTGTCTTGTAAAAACAATGTGTCTTCTGCTATTCAATTACGAGAAAGTTTGGTGCTTATACTTACAGAGACTAATCTAAGACACATCTTGCTCTTAAAATAAGAGGCTTTCAGACTGAGTATGTTTGAAAATGCCCAATACCACAACTCATATTGGTTGAAAGCTGAGTGCATGCCAGTTTCATAATTGTTTGACAGCAGTCCTTACAGGCTTCAATTTCAGGTGTTAGCATCTTCCTAACAATAAAAATTATGCTATTACAAGGCTAGTGAGACTGAAGAAAAATGTGGCAAAATGCAGGAGCCAATCACATAGGCTGCTTATGCTTACACAGAGTGGCAGATTATCTGTCATTGCAACGTAATAACCAAACATAATCATCCCATAAAAAAAAAGCTGCTTCTACTACCTAGAATCTTCTAATTTATTAGTGAACTTACAGTGTTTTAAGAAAAACTGCATAATTTTGAATATCAAATAGATTGGGATAATCTTTTCAGTCTTGCCTCATTAGCAATCCAGATTACCAACACTTTTCCCAACAATGTGAAACAACGGAAAACTAAGTGTTATATGAAGAGTTTTTTAAAAAAGCAAGCTAATTTTTCAAAAGTCAAGAAGTATTTTGCATATACGCTTTGCCTCTTAAAGCTCTCCATTTTTATTCTCAAGTGATTTCCACAGACATAAAAAATTGTGGGTGATTTAATTTAAAATCTAGAGACACTGAAGTAATAGCTACGCTCTAAGAGGAGCCACTTGATCTTTAATGTCATTCAAATTATCACTCTTGGGAGAGTCTACAGCTTTCTGAAATAATTTAATTAACACACCCACTCACCCACCCCTGTAGTATTTGCTAGTCAAAGAGAGTGCTGTTCTTCCAAAACAAAAACCACTTCTGCCATGAGAACAGCTTATCACAGGAGAGTTTATATTTAATGTTCCTTTTTCACAATGCAAGTGTATATCAACATGTGTCTCAAAAAGACCATACCTACCAAAATCTATGTCCAGCAGTGCTGCATTTGCACCTTCAACTAAGATCTTCTTTGGTGGTCCATGTAAAGCCTCATACATGAAATAAACACCATCCCTTACCATTGGTTTTACTTTTTCCATGTAGCCCTGAATAACACAAAAGACTATTGTATAGTATAACTTCATTATGATAAAGGCAGCCAGAGCAGAATTGCTATTGTTCCCTCATAACAATGCTCATATTCCTTTCAAAGAGGAAAAGCAAACAAAGAAATGTTAAATATGCCATAATGTGAACAATGGGAGGAAGAATGTGAAACTCAGATTTACACAACAGGTATGTACACTCTTCCTAGGAGGAAAGAAAAAAGGAGCAAGGATGAGGAGGAAAGAAAAATCCAAACTTCTGGAATGCTTTAGAAACATTCAAGCATGAGTATTATCATTGTACTGTATTTGGTCTTTCATTTCCAAGTGTTCAAAATGTCTCCCCAAAACCTGCATGTAGGGAGTTCAACTTCTGGCCATCTGGAGCTAACAAATGCACACAATTGTGAGCTATAATTTTTAAGTAAAAGTGAAGTTATTTATTGGAATTCATCATCAAATGCCTGAATGCCACTGAGTAGCTGGATGCAAGAAGCCAATAATGTTCAGATTATCACTTGGTACACAGCCTTTCTCCATGAGAACACATGGAAGTTCTCATTTTAACAATTTACTCCACGTGAAATGTAGCACTTTGTCTTTCAGAATGGAATCAAGTATATTAGCATAAGACAAATAATTCTCCTCAAGCTACAAATATGTGCTGTGTTTCCACCTTAACAAAGAGCTTCAGATATTGCCTAATCCTGAATTGCATTAAGTAAACTATAAAGCATTATGAAGTAATTAACTGTAACTGGTTTCTAGCTCTACAAATTAATAAAAATACAACAACACACGTCCAACAGGGCTTACTTAAAGTAAAACATACAGAAGTGCTAAGAACTCCACATATTCTACTCTAGAACTGTAAAAATTAAAGGTATAGGAAGGATGATTTCTTTGGCCTGATTTTCTTTAAAGTAAAACATACAGAAGTGCTAAGAACTCCACATATTCTACTCTAGGAAAGATGATTTCTTTTGCCTGATTTTCTTGAAGAATTATTATGTAGTTGTTTAAAACCACTTAGGTGTGTGGGGAACAGGGAGGGCATGCACAATGTCACATTTGGTTGATATTTTAAGGGTTAATAAAAATCTCATACAGGTAAGTTTCTATAAAAAGCACTAATAAAAAGGTTGGGTTGAACAGTAAGACACCTCACAAGATTTTCACATAACTTGGATGCTCTGCAAATAAAACCTAATACCAGTGAGGAAACTCTCAACTGTCCTAACCTCAGGGAAAACATCAAATCAGAATACATAATTAACCACAAGACTACTTTGCTGGCAATCAGGCTTCATTAGTTCCGCTGCTATCAATTTCCATTTTTTTAAGTTGCTAGACAGTATTTTTTTTTTAAATGCTTATTACTTAGGAAAAATATTTACTTCCGTTCTTAACTTTCTGAGACAAGGGCTTAACATTCTGCTTTACAATGAAACATACTTCTCCCCACTACAATCCTGGTTTTTCTCACAGACCGTATGCTTGAGCGAGTAGAAGTAAGTCAAGAAGAAATTGCCCTATACAAGCCTTTTTCTTAAAATTCACAGTATCTCTCTTGAAAGTAAGTTTTGAAATGTTGCATAACACAGGGCGAAGAGTATCCTTAAGGATAGCAACAGACTCTGCAACACTGATACATACCATTTCCCGTGACACAGTCTAACTCCTCACACATGCACAAGCATCAGTCACACCAAGGGATTTGCATATCAGTAACTGCACGCAGTGATTATATAATCAAAGAGACAGAAGCAGGCTTACCTTCAGCTTTTCCAATTCCCCTTCAATATCTATTTTTAAGGTAGGATATATTGCTTTGTACTGATTGGCTAACACTTTAAACCTGAAAGGCAAAAATGCTTCACTGAGGTTTCTGTTTGTTTTCTTCCCATCAACCCTCGATTTTTACTGGTTACGTATCTGCAGTTATTTGGTAATTTAACCATTTCAAACAATGAATTATGATAATAATCATGATTGTAGAATTTAATAAAATTATACTTTTTTTTTTTTTAAAGAACTTTTAATTAAGAAAATTAACAGGAAAAAAATGTAATTGCTTACACAGGGTACTATCCAGAAATTGAAAACTATGCTTACAACTGTGTACAGTAATTACCTCTCAGAAAAGTCATCAAAATCAGAAACAAGATCGCACATTCTGAGTCCACTTCGAGCTGCCTTTGAAGAATATACTGGACCAATTCCTTTTTTGGTAGTTCCCAGACTTTGAAAAGATGATAATAAAGTGATTGTTGATATTAATTATTGATATAAAGGTGTTTTTACTTTAAAGCTATTCCATCCTTAGCATAAAATAAAATGCTGTTATTTGTGAGCATTTAACCTTGTTTTAAGCATTTAAAACAAAAGATATTTTGAGGATGCAACCTAGTGTCAGAATATCTCTGTTTATGCAAGCGGTATGTTAAATATGTTAATCTTTTACATACTTCTGGTTTCAAACCAATAATTTTTTGTACTTTAGTGAATGCTTACATATTTATTTGTACACAATTCTAAACCTTTACAGTTAAGGAACCAAATGTCAAGAAAACATCCTTCAGTATTATGAACCGAAACTAAACAAACATCTTCCTAAAACACTGTCCAGAAGACCTAAAGTCCTCCCTAAAGCAACAGCATAAAGAGTATGGATTTTATGTTTGTGTATAAGAAATATTTCATTTTATTCTAAATGCCTCAGTTGGAGCCAGGAAAACAGAAGACACTGCCAAACATCCAAAAGTGACAGAGACACTCAAAATGCTCTCTCTATGTTAAGAGTCCAGGTATGGATTTTCCACTGTAGCTGATTCTTAAAACTGAATTCTTTTTCTTACCCTTACCTGCCCACTCTCCCTGAAAAGCCTTTTCCAGCTTAAGTCCTGATGATATAATATAAAACTTGCTTGCACTGACTTTACTGTGAGAGAAGTGCAGCTACTTCAGAGAATGTCTTCTGCCAGAGTCATACTAAGTAGCTATCAAAATGGAGCCAAACTGTACTCATCACAGGCAGATTATCAAGTATCTTCCCCATCATGCTCAATACATTAAGTAACATTTTAAGGAGAAGTGAACAGGTCTGCAACATTTTCATTAGTGTGCTACACATTGCTTAGCTTAATTGTGCACTTAGTTTTTAACAGGTTTGGTTTGGTTTGGGTTCTTCCCCCACCTCAATCAGACACAGACTCTTCTTCAGTTATAAATTCTGCATATGCATATGTCCATAGTTCTTCAAACTGCCTGAAGGTACCATACCATAACTCAATTCAAGAGGGCCTCCAGGTAAAGCAGGAGGCACAGGTCATATCCAAACTTTATGTTACTGAGTATCACTTGACATGTGAGTGAACAGAAATACAGTCCATAGTAAGTACATAACTCCTTAGCAGTCTTGGATTTGATTCAAAAATACCTTGGGAAAAAACCTGAATTCTTCAAATTAGACTCAATACCAAGTAATCTCAGGGAGTGATGTTTACCTCCAGTCCAAAAACAAAACATTCTAATGAACTTTGCATCACACTGCATCCTTTAACGAGACCAGGACACTGTGGCTGAAACAACTGGCTCTAGCCTCCACCCCAATTCACACTCTCCACAGAGAGAAGGGCTGGTTTCCATTTATTTTGTTTCATTAAGACATACCAATTAATTAAAAAGTTTTCAGAAGATTGTACTTACAGAAGCTAAAACAACTGTATAAGCAGAAACACTGTATTAGATTTTTAGATTAGATTGTATTAGGCTTTTCTACAACCTTTCTGCAAGGGAAGCTACATGATGAGCCTTACTGGTGATGGGTTTTGAGCTACATTTGACCAGGCAAAATCATTCAATTAAAAGAAAAAATAAACTTACCATTTAGAATGTTTAAAAGTCCTAGGCACAAGTGAATTTTAACATCAACTATGTTATGTAGTCAAATGTGCAGTAAGACATGCTAGCAGACTATTTCAATTCCTTGCCCTTAACAAACAAGAGACCATCTTTTGATGATCCATGATAGCCAGTTCTTAGTCAGCCTGTAGTACTACTCTCCCCATTACAGTTGCTTAGCCTTAAAATTTAGGAGGAAATAGGGTAATTTTAACAAGCTTGAAAACTGTCTGTTGTAGAATACCAAGAACTTCACAGAAAAAAAGAAATATATAATTTTTAAGAGTGACTTTAGTTTTTTTTTGCTTTGAACATAACTTTTTTCCTGAGTTTTTTTTTTAAAGCAAATTAATTGGGCTTTTCCTGACAATCTTTAACACTTATCAACAGAGTGGTGCCTTCTCTCAAGTAACTGATTTGACTGACAGTGTTTATAACTGCAAATATTGTCATATAGCAATTTTAGCTTGTGCTCCATAAATACTGAAGAATAACTGATACAAACTGATAATAGGTGATAATGGCTCATTAAAATAATAATATTTTCCCATCTCTATCTATATGTTCTGTTTGCTTTTTAAACCCTAAACCAGCAGGTAACAAGGGAGCCAGTACAGTGCAGACAAGTGTGAAAATGACTTCTTGTAAAAATCATGACAAATCATCACTCAACCTGTGTGAAGAAAGATACACCCAAATCAGACACTTTCTTAAAGCCTATTATCATGGATGAAACATTTTTCAGATGAGTATGTCTCAATTACTTTTCATCCATGTAATCTCTTTTTGGAAGTTCTTCTCAGTTTACTGGTATCGGAGAAATCTATAGCACTACACTGCTTCCCAGCTGTAGATAGGTCACTGTTAATTCTGCCAGCTTTTTCCCCATCCCTAAGAACTAGTGAGCTACTTGGAAAGCACAAGCTAGAAACATAGCAAGAGAGTTTCTGAAAGTTTTGAAAGCTTCAGAAAGTCAGCAGCATTCTGTAGAAGACAATGTGAACATCTACATGCACCTCTGATTTCCAGTTATTCAGAGATGCCAAAGGGGCTCTTCAACATTCATAAAGAGAAATGCATTTATACAGAAACAAATACCTCCAGTAAACAATTAAAACATTAGGAAGCAGAAACTAGCAAATGAACAATTAGAAACCTTTTCAGAAGGCAAAATATAAAGACAGAGCCCTTTAATTAAGCATATAATCTTTCACTGGAAGATAAAGTGTAAGAAATAATCCCTGCATAGTCAATATTTGAGAGTCACATGGACGATTTTTTTTAACCCACTGACCAAGCAAAACAGAGATTCAATGAATTAAGTCCTGTTTGTATAAAGTCATCCCATGTTTGACAAAATAAAACTACCTACTTCTTTCCTGCTTGTTCTTGCCTCTGTTGTTCTTGGATGCCATCAGCAGCTTGGTGAAAATCAAACACTAAGAAAATAAAATAAGTTGAAAATTTGTGTGAAACAAATTATATCAGCAATGATTTCTTCAGACCAACTCTACTTACCAATGTGGAAAATAAATATATACACTGAAGAAAGACAAATAAAATTACAGGGGTCTTTTCTTCCCTTTTACATTTTTTCACAGAGAAGAGTTCTAAGTTTTTTCAGAGACTTTTTAAAAACTGTTTATTTTGTAGAATATTTGCAAAGTGAGTATGCACATCCCACAGAATAATGAAGCCATTTCGGCTTTGTAGTGGCCCCAAAGAATATATGGATAAATGAAGAAAAAATGCAGTTTAAAATCCTGGAAATAGCATACAGTAAAAAAGGTCATACTGCTAAAATTTAGGTGAGACCTGAAAGTTAACATTCTCACCCATTCTACGGATGTCTTAAATAATTTTGGGTTTTAGGCAACATCAATTAAAACACATTTGAAAATACAAAAGCTCCTACCAATGTCTGTTATGGAAACAGAAGTCAACTTCATAAGCCCCAATTATATTTTTAATATAATTGTATATTATATTATATTGTATATACAGTATTATATTGTTATTAACGATAAAGATTATGCAAAGTATGCCTTGTATCAATACTCTGTCTACCATAAAAGAAACAAAAAACCAAAACAGAACAACAACGAAACCCAAAAGACACACACACATCCATCCCCTCACCCAATCATCTTACAGGACTCTTGTCAAATACAAAGATTGGCGGGCTGGTACACAGCTTATAGGGAAACAGAAGTAATTTAACTGGTTTTCTTAAGCACAATTTCTTGAAAGTTAAAAACTATCTACATACACACTGCACAGGAAAGACTCACGTAATAAATACATTAATCTCTCCAGAACAAGAGTGGTTTTCCTGTTTGCCTTACCGATTTGGCTTTGTGTTTATTTCCAGGCATTCCCGTATTTTAAAGAATTACATCATGCCCAGCAGTGTGAACTTACCTTTGGCTGATCTGTTGTTACAGACTAATCATTCACAGATCAATACCCATTTTAGAGAAGACATTTTTATAATGGTAACAGGCTTTCAAATTGTCTTCAAAACTTTCTAAATAGAGGCATTATGAAAGCTCATTTCTGTGAAGAGGTTGAATGATTATGAGTGACAATCAGCAATTGGTCCTTTTTACTCACAATCTGTTTAATTATGAAAAATTCACAGCACTGCCATTGCAATATAATCACCACAGAACAGTTTTTCTAGTAATCAAGCAATTTCCAAATAATTCACCTACAGAATTATCAGAAAAGATACTGATAACTTAGAAACAATTACTCAACTATTTCAAACTCATTAGTTACTCCAAAGAAAAAACATATTTACTCTGAAATAACTGTCAGTAAATTCACTCACTAAGCTATTCCAGATTGGTGTAAAAAACAAAACAAAGCAAACTCAAAGAAAGTGAAACCAAAAGCAAAATTGTTTCCCCCCCCCCACCCCGTGTTACAAGCTTTTATTTTATAAAGTCCTAAACAATTTGCATCTTCAGAAAATTACTACCAGAGGCAGCAATATGTTATAATATCTAAAGAACTAATCGAAAGAATGAATTTATGTCACAAAGATGTAGTAGGAGTGGTACAGGAAGAGTTTCTAAAGCTCTGTGTTGGTGGATTGGACTCACTACTATTTTACTTCAGGCTTTGAACTGCAGTGCTGTCCCAAGCACAGGCTGGATTCAGTGCTTCACTGATGAGCTCCTCTCGAGGAGGGCAGCCATTCTCTTCACCCCTACAGAGTCCTTCCCATAAAATCTCCTTTAGAAAGTATGTGGCAATTTCCTTGGTAGGGAGATCATTAGTTTCAAGTCACACACAGCCACCTGATTTCCCAGCAGAACCGTTACTGCGAGCACCACTTTCACACCAAAAGGGGAACGAATCCCTAGTGAAGTCACTTCTGAATGCTTCTGACTGCTCTGTGCTTCCAACTTAGAAAGTGAGCCTGCTTTCCTGCCTAGGTGCTGCTTATGGAATAGGATTTAAAAAAAAAAAATCACTAGAACATAAACCTGGGAGTGTTCTGAGTGAAAATATTTTTTTCTAGGACCTTCAATAAACCAAAACAACCCAGGGAGACCTAGTTCAAAGAATAGTACCTATATAAAACGATGGCTAAAAATTATCACACTTTTACTGCCACAGAAAGTTCATAAAAAGTAAAAATTAACAGCAACAAAAACCCAAACAAAAAAAAGAAACAAACACAGAAATAAAAACACACAAAAAAAACCAAACCCAAAAAACACCAACAAAAAACAAACCACAAACAGGAACTTACCAATATGAGCCCTGTCAGAAATTATTAGTCTCTTTTCCCAGCCTTCCAGTCCTTTAAAGGCAAAATGAAATAGTTTAAATTATGTTTTGTATAGCATTTTTGTCTTCTGATGTATAAAGTATAAATACTTTTCATGCTTAGTCTTCAGTCAATCTATTTTAAGACTGAGCAATCACATTACAGAGAAAAAATTTAATTTCAGTAATTAAAACTTGGCATCAACCTATAAAGCTGAGAAAATCAGACTTATTCTTAAGCAGAATTCAAGCTACTAGCTCCTCAATTTTAGCAAACAATTAGTAGCTCTTTTGGTTCTGAATAATCTAGACCATTGATTTTCCCCACTTCTAGGAGCCTGCTGCCAAGCATGGCTATAGACATAACATGAAGTATCCAAAAACCGAGTTCTGAATCAAGAAGTGATTGCCATAGCACTTGTTTACATTAACATGGTCATCAAAGTGTACACCAATATTCTAAGAAGTAAAATGACTTTGAACAGATTAACACACTTTAAAAAGCCATTTCACTTCTAAAATTCACTTTCTTAAGCAAAGAAAAATGTCTGCAAACAATTCTGATTTAGATTATATTCTGAAACTGTACAGAGATTCCTTTTATCTGCCTTCCCATGAGGTCTCTGGCACTAACAGCAAGACTACACTCAGAAAGCAACAGCTAAAAGGAGTTGTGGAAAAATACATTGTATGTAACCTCTACAGAGGTATTCTCCATCTAAATCAATTGAGGAGTGTGCCACTCACTATTTTAAAAGTAATATCTTCAAATTCTCACCTTTTCCTTTCTTTAAGTTTTTTTCAGCTTCTTCAAAGAGTCCTGGCAAATGAATTACAACACCATTTCCTGAAGAAAATCATTATACAAAATTTCATTAAGTTGAGCATGGAAAAAATATGTCAAACAGTTCAAAGATACTTCATATATTGTGTGCAGAGTATTTTATTTAAGTTCTTTAACTTACTGCAATTTTGATTCTTAGGAATTTATCTAAGCCAGATTTGCTCCTAAAGTATGCATTTCTACCTACATGCATTGAATCTTCCTAATAAATGCAACAAACTTTCAATTTAGACCAGTACAAACAGAACAGAATTGTAGAATGGTCTGAAATCCAACTTCCTCTTCCTCATACCTAAAATTAACTTCCCTCTTTGTACTTCATTTTAATAAGTTTATTGTTTTCTAAAAGCTTGGCACATTTCTATCACCATTATAAACAGTAGCATCCTTGCAGGCACTTTTTTGCTGTAAACAGACACAGAATATTCTGTACACAGAGGTGGGACTGGTAAGAGACTAGCAAAAACAACAGAGGAAAAAGCCCTGTCAAAGCAAGCTCACCTTCCTACAGCCGTCACATTGCTCAGAAAAAGACTACTAGTTCCTACACTTAACCAGCATCACTGAGTGCCTAGGAAGGAGCACTCTCACAGCAAAACTGAACCATCTTAAGGCCATACCAAACTCAGTAGATTCAAAGCTACCAGTAGAACATCTAGCTGAAGAAGGGATCTGCCAAAACTATTTGCATATCACCTAATTTCACACAGATAAAAGCATTCTACAAATCCAAACACAAAGTATTTTAAGACTTCTTCACTATTACCTTCATGATGCAGTCCTAAACAATAGGAACACTCTATTATACTATTGCAATCACTTTGCCCTCATCCTTTTTTTTCTTTCTTTGAACATATATGTTCTTTCAGGGGAATCCTAAGCCTTTTTTTTAACCCCTGAAAGAGATTTTATACAAAAGGCATACCTAAAAGAATCCAGAAAAAACTTCAGAACAGGCAAGACCAAAAGACAGAAGATACAGGCAACAGGGTTTGTAAAAAGTTCTGTCCCAACTACTGTACTGTTCAAGGATGGAGGCCTTCCTATTCAACCAAGTCTGCCAAAGAACACAAGGCAAATGGGTATCCTTTTTTTACTGTTTTCAAGTAATAACCTTAAGAAATATAGTACAGTAACATCAAAAGAGAATAGAACTAGTATCATCTACCTCAGTCCTCAAAACTAGGAACAGTTAACATCCCGAACTTCCCATCATCAACAGGAATCTATTTCCATGCCCACTGGCTCCATTTCTGTGGAAGTATTAGGCAGGACAAGTTGATCCATAACTATCCCATTATCAAGTCACAATGTAACAACTAAAAAGGGGCAATTAACCACCAAATCCCATCAAGTACAGATTTACTGCTGACAGAGTACACAGTCACTACCAGCTGGACTGTTTATGAAACAAGTAACTTGTGACAGAGGCTCTTCAGCTGCTCTTTAACAAACTGTCAATGACCACTTGCTCTTGGCATATATACTAAACTGAAAGGCAACACTGCAGGCTCAAAGCAATGAGATGCAGGAAGAAGTGACAGGAAAAGCATGGCAACAGAATCCTGACTTGGAGACTGTGTAAGGGACAGGAGCTCTGGGTATCAAAGGAGCAATACGGAAGTGTTGCTTTAGTGACCCAGAAACCCAGCCTGTTTGGTGAAACAGCGCTCAAGCACAACATAGTTATAATGGGTGTGTACACAGAAGGAAATTCTATGGGCTACACCACATTATTAAGCAGGTTGGCCATCCAAGCAATCCAAAGAAAAAAACCCCAACCATGTAGGATTGGAAAACAGGATTCCAAGAAGGCAGAGTGGTAAGGGGGTAAAAGTAGTTTTTTAGGGACAACAGACTAGATAGCCTAAACCCCTGTTCACAAAGCCAACAGATCACAGATCCTGATATCACCTAGTACTGCCACTGCCCTAAAACTTCCCATGTACTCTCCTGAGAATACTTCTTGGTAAGAACTCAATGTGTGGAAGCCTTTTGGAGTTAAGCATTCATTTCACAATCCAATGTTTTCGAAAAGGGAGGGAAGAAGTATGGTTCAAAAAGTATTGGTAAGTACTTAACAGGGCTAAAGATTAAATGAGAGTGGGGTATTCTGAGAGTAAGAGATATAAATGGTAGAGAAAATAAAAGAGAATGGGAGAATGAAGATATACTGGGCAGCTAGCTGTTTACATTGGTAGGATAGATAAGAACAAAGGTGAACTATCCAAGACAAAAGAAATTTCTGTAATCCCAACTTCACAAATGAGTAAGGGCAGTATTAGGAAGACAGTAAGCAATCTAGGCCTAAGAAAAATTGAAAAAGAATCCTGATCCTGTATGTTCTGAGATACATTATGTTATTTTAATGTGTCAGAAGTCTGTAACTACAGTACTGTCTGTTTTTTAGAGATGTCCCACTTACCAATGAATGCAGTGACTTTTGGATTGATGATCCCACTGGGCAGAAGATGGAAGTCATACTCCACAGCATCCACAACAACTGTATGCCCTGCATTATTGCCTCCCTGAGTGGGGGAAGGAGGGAGGAAAAAAGTGTTAACAGTTTTTGACACTAGAGACAAATGAACACACAGTATAGAGCTTGAGTAAATTGGTTCCACAGTTTTCACTTCTGTTACTGACAAAAGAGCATTCAGGGATTTCCCAGAAAATCAGCCAAACTTGCTCTGTCAAACTGGACAATTTCAACATCAGTATTATCTGCTAGATAGACTTTGGACAGTCTTTTGGTTCGTCAAAGGTACAAAATTGTGGAATGAGATTAAACTATTTCTAAAATCATCAGATATAAATATTCTAGAACATGCAAACATTTCTAAAAGCCATCATCAATTTTATTAGTTTTCTGTTACAGTTATGGAAAGTAAAGTATTAAGAGTGGAGTTGCAACCTTAGCAAGTAAAAAAAAAAAAAAAACCACCAAATCCCCAGTTAAACTAGGAGTATAAAACCATACAGTTATTGGGATAAGTAAGTGTCATCGTCTGGCAACACACAGGCTTGTTGTTCTGAATTTTGGATTCAGACCTTTGAGTGTTTTTCTTTGAATAGTAACCAGTGAAACTACCTAATTCATTCTATACTTCCTTCCTGATAAGAGAAGTTATGTAACAGTACAAGTAATTTATGTTAAATGCGTGTTATGTTAAACATCTTTTTAAGGGTAAATCTAAAGACAACTAAAACAACTGTTTTCCTAAGTTACCAGAAACCATTTACACCAAACTAACACTTTAAACATTTCTAGCTCTTTTCATTACAACAAAGAGAGCATTAACAGATTCATTAAACTCTGAAATCCATCTAAAATACTAAAAGAAGCTTGTGACCAAGTCTTAAAGACGGTCAAGAAAGGCTTATGAAACGAAAAAGATTACAAAACAGTTACCAAATATCCCCAGTTCTTGTCTGCTGTACTTTTGAAAATAAGCTTATACTCTCTTGTGACCCAGTCATTTGTGCAAGACAAGGTTACATACAAAATGGTTCTGTTTGTCATAACCACAGGAATATCCTTTAAAGGCTCCTCACACCAGAAGTGAAACAAACTGCTTCACAGAAAGAAAACCTTAAAGAAAGACTTTTAAACTGAGACACCTTTCAGCACAAGACAAACCGAAGAAAGGCATTATATGAAAAGAAAATAAACTATAATAATAATTAATCAATGGAATTATAAATCTGAAATATTTCAGAATATTGTATCACAGATGGACTTTTCTAAGCAATGGACTCAATAGCTAGTCACTACTTTTGTAACATTTACAAAGCATGAGTCCAATACATAAAGCTGTATCTGACAATACAAATAAAGAGTAGTTGTAGATACCAAACATTTGTGTCAGTACACAGACACACATGCCACAGGTACAAGGCTAATCTCATTGAAGTCAGCAATGAAAATTTTGTAATTTCAGCATTATTTATTTGAGGACTTGCAACCACTTCATCTCCTCTGAAAAAAGAGAAAACTTACAAACCTTCACCCAACAAAGGAAATGCCCGAGTTTAATAAAAGTTCAAAATTTTTAATAACATACTGCAGAATTTTTCCATGCAGTGAACATTACCTTGAAGTACTTGTAAAGATTTCTGGATGCAGATTTTCACTGCCAGTGATCTGACTCAACCAGATCATGATAATTTTTCAATTCACAACAAATGAAACATGTTGAATGAAGACATAAAGCAGGCTTTTCAAGTTTGCTCTTTTAAGAAAGTAATAAATGCTCAGGAATAAACTTCCTGTTCCTGTTTGCATTCTTTCTACTCAACAGCTTTAAGGAAGGTTATTTAGCAGTCTACCACTCCACAATTGTGTGTTTGATTTAAAAGGATGTTAACTAGATACATTAACAGACAGATAATTTACAATTATTTTTGAAATGCAATGCTGATACTCCTGAGCTACTGCAAGTCACTCCAAAAGTAGACAATATTTTAAGAACTATTAAGTTATATAAAATGCACTAGGTATTTTTTGTAATGAAAGACACTAGTTTTCTACTCAGTGTTTGAGAAGCTAAGCAAAACCTTGCTTGGCAAAGAAGCACAGTTATGCACTAAAGTATCATTTATAGTCAAGAACTTGCGCTGAAAGCGGTAATGTGCAGAAAGCTGTGATAGTTACCTTCTTCCACATCAGATTCCTTCAAATTATTCCTTTCTCTTAGATTGACTGCTAACATCAAGCCTAGACTTTAACATAAGCACAGAAGTGCTTTAAATGAAAATTCAATAGATAGGTCTAAGTACAACACTGAAGTACTGAGGTATTAGTAATTTACAAATGGGAAGACAAGTCCAAAGTCTCCCACAGCAGTATAAACAAACTGGACTAACCCATAAATAACACTAACTTTAGTGAATAACTATGCATTTGAAATTCTCTACTAGCTGGACAATTTCATGTTTTGCTTCTCAATTTATTTTTAAAAAAATAAACATTCTCTTGTGTCGTGAATGTCAAAAAAAGAGAAAGAAAAACTGGCCACTCTAGAAATTAGATCATGATCAACAGCAAATTCTTAGTGCCCTAAAGTTTGCCAAGTTACTAGTGGCATTCAGACATGGTAACCTAAAGTTCAGCAGTCACATGTGCTTGAACAAGGCGTACAGCATGCAGCCTCTGACTCTGCTGGTCATGAGAGTGCAACTGCTGACTTCAGGCGGTGTCAAGATTTATCTTTGCACTGCTGAGTGATGCCAACGGTGTTGGTTCCATGCTTGCTGAAAAATACCCCATGGCTGACAGAATAAAAATGGCATTTTACCTTCTAAACCTTGACTGTTCATGCAACAGAGCTCAGGCTTCACCTAGAAGCAAACTAGTGGTATTTATTCTGCATGTTTACTGTGAGCAGCTCTACTTTAAGGGATTTTGCTACAGACTAAAGTAGAAAACATGTGACAAATCACCATCTTAAGCCATAGGAATACCTCAAGGTTTCCAAAAGCATATTTTCAGATTGGACTCAAATTTTAATCTCAGAAATTATTGATTATAATATTATGATGCCCACAATGTAAAATTATTCAATCCCAAAAGTTGATGGAAGCTGTCTGGTAGAATATCAAGTCAGTCCCCACACTTGCTCTTGATGTCATTCTATCAAAATGAGTCATTTTGAAAAGTATTTTTAATTTCAAACCCTATTTTAAGAGAGCATTAAAGTAACAGAATGTCATTAATTCAATTTGCAAAATTCTTCTGCTTATTTACAGGTAAGCTCTACCCTAACTGCAGAAGTGCAAGCATGTGGTTACACAGTATGAGTTGTAATATTTTAAAATAATGGTTTACACTGTATACTTTACAGTGAACTTGCAGTGAAGTGTACACATGTTGTGTGCTCAGACATTGCTCAACATGGGTTTGGTAAACAATTCTAATTACAGAAATCTGAACTCGGCGTTCTAGTGGTGGTGAGGTGAAGGGGAGGGTTGTTTTTAGGTTATGGGGCTTGAATTTGTTTTGGGTTGTTTTTTCCGTTCTCCGATATTGATGTTAATGCAGACAACTATGGCCTCTGAGCATAATTTAAGCTTTAAACTGATGAAGTCACTCCTGGCTTCTGTGCTTTCCATCTGGATTTCTCACTCCTCCTCCCTCATCCAATTAAACCAAATGGGACCAGCTAGGTCAGTCAAACTAACACTCCTCTGATTCACATGTTTAAACATTAACAATGGAGAACTAACTGTGGAAATTATTTTCACTATTAGTTAAACAAAGTTCATGCTTAAATGATATTCAATACCTTACATAAAGCTTTTGCCAGAGGGAAATTAAGATATACAAATCATTTCAGTCAAATATACAGTCATTGAGGCTGGCAATGCTCCTTAGCTAACTAAATGGACTTCTTTCCCATACATGTGAAAACAAACATGTGTGTGCCAACACAGGCAGTGGACAAATGTGCAGCAAGCCCAAAGGACGCTCTTGCTCATGCACTACACACATGTAGCAGTGGCATCTTTTGCCTTTCTCCCTGCACACGATTTCCTGTGACTGAGCCAATAATGTGACATGGCCAAGATATTCAGCCCTTAAGGGCAAGGCAATTCTGGGTTCAGCCACCAACAGACCGACTGCACAAAAGGACTGATGGGGCTGAAAGATGACTTATACATGAGAGAGATAAGATCCCAGCAGCACACTGAACTAAACATCTTCACTGTGATGCTTTCTTCCCATTCTGCAGAACAGCAGCAAAGGAAGCCTTTTTCCCCACAGAAAAATGAGTATATAGGAATAGAACAAAAAACATAACATAAAACCAATTCTGAATTCTCTGGCAACAAAACAGCAACCCAAAACAAAGAGCAGTAAGAACCAGCAACAACCAATAACACCATGCTCCTGTCAAGGGGCTAACTCAGGACTACACCTGAAGTCCCAAGCATACTTCACTTAAATACAGTGCCATTTACTTGTACATTTCTATCAAGTCATAGCATTGCAGTCTAAGCATACTTTTAAGGTTTCTAAAACTGGATTTTCAGAAGTCAGCAACCTTATTAGCACTAATTTCAGTTAAAAGCATTTGGTTTGTTTGTCTTCCTTCCTTCCATTATTTTTTCTCCTTGTACCTATCAGCGCAGTACTTGGAACAGTTCTCTCTCCGCTCCCAAATGATTTTCAGTGACCAAAGAATCAGCGCTTTCAGCAGCCCACAGCTTTATCAAATTACAGTGTAAAATCCAGCTCAAAAGGGTGCCAGTTGGATTGGAATGAAAACATTTCCTTCCATTTATTGGGAGACACAGCATGAAAATCATCATGAATAACAAGCATGAACCTTTGCTGTGTGTCCCAACATGACATGAACTGCTGAAGCAAGTCCAGAGGAGGGCCATGAAGAAGATGAGGGCTGGAGCACCTCTTCTGTGAAAACAGGTTGAGAGAGCTGGAATTGTTCAGCCTGGTGAAGAGAAGGCTCTGGTGCAACTTCACTGCAGCCTTCCAGTACCTAAGGACCTACAAGAGACCTGGAGAGGGACTTTTTACAAGAGCATGTAGTGACAGAACAAGGGGGAATGGCTTTTAACTGAAAGAAGGCAGGCTGAGATTAGACATTAGGAAGAAATTCTTTACTCTGGGGGTGGTGAGACACTGCAGGTTCTCCAGAGAAGTGGTGGATACCCCATTCCTCCCTTAAAGTGCCTAAAGCTGGGTTGGATGGAGCTCCGAGCAACTCAGTCTAGTGAAAGGTGTTCCTGCCGATAGCAGAAGGGGGCTGGAACTAAACAATATTCCAAGCACCTTCCAACTAAAACCATTCCACAATCCTGTGATTGTACAAGGATTTAGTCCAATGACTTAGTCTGATGTTCTGATGAACAATTTAAAATCCTATTAAGAGATAGTAGCTTTTTTTCTCCTTACATAATCTTGACACTACTAAATTACAGTATTATTTTAAAGTATTTCAAGGGGAATAGGGAAAGTAAGATCAGGTACGCGATCACTACTTAATCTGTAATATTTAAACAAAACCTGTGTAGGATAACTGAACACATAAACTCTTAAAAGGCATTATTCCAGTTTTACTAGTGCAGTATGCTTAAATAATTTCCTTGAAAAAGCATATGATCCCTGACCACTAGCTAGTAATCTTGAAATATCCAAGTTATTCAACGCGTAGAAGAGCTAAATTTACAGGAGAGAGAAAGGTGCCCACTAATACACAAAGTATCACACTAATACTGTTAAGACTGACAGCAATCCTTGTAACAAAACCTCATACCTACCTGCTTTCTATAAACATAATTCCATGAAACATTCCCTACAAAACACTATTTTTGAAATATTTTACCCTGGTAAGCTGCTCAGATATATCAAAAAACCAAGGGTTTTTTGCTTACTTCAGCTTGTTGGATTAATTAGCCCAAAAATCCTTCTCAGTGTAAGCACCACACCCAAGAATCTGCATATTCAATTCAGATAGGTTGGTCAGTACTACACAAAAACAAGATACCATTCTGAAACATACGTATCCTGGCAAACATGAACAGAATCAGTGACATGCACACAGAGGGGTCATAAGATAGCAAAGACAGCTGCAAGCATTGCTCTTCTGGGAGCTGTTTGATAAACATTCTTTGAAAACACCCTTTTTACAAGAGTGTTGAGTGTGTGAAAATACTAATTTGAAAGGGAGAAAAAAAGTCATTATCTGCTGGCTGACATTTTACTAGAAACAAGCTTGAAACATCAATAAATCAAACAAGTGACTTCTGCTAAACAAAGCAACTATCAAAGCACCAGCAAGCAACACTCACCACAAACACTACGCTTGAGCACCTGGCACACACACAACAGTTACACAAACACTGTGCCCTTGTCCAGACAGCATCACTGGAAAAACCACTGAAGACTAATGAATAGTATCAAAGAAGACACACCTTAAACATACTGATTGACAGTGTTTCTAATAGGACTTCTATGGTAATTTTAAGGATAATCAGTTCAGCACTTCCCCTGGCTATGCAAAATGACTTACTTTCTTTTGCTTTGTATAGCTTTTAAATACTGTGACTGCCAACATTTTGGGTAAAGAACAGAACAGAACTAGTAAAACTGTTAATGCAAGCACCTGACTGCTGTTTTACATTTTTTTTCCTTATAGCTCTGAAGACTGAAAACATTTTTAGAAGTGTAACTATTACAGGATCATACTTTGGACCCACACTGGTAAACTCCTAAGGATGTATGAGCAACTTTAAGAAGTCTTCTCACTTTGAACCTTCCCAAAGCTCTTTAGATTGCTACATTCTGTCCATGCACAACAGCTTTCTAATCACATATACAGCATGGAGAAGAAGCATTGATAATAATGTTTAACAGCAATTTTTCGTCTGGAATTGCATTGCTGTACTAGTGAAAATCCCCTAAGGAACATTCATATATTAAGCTGATTCACTGGACAAGCAAAAACCAGCTTTTTTAATGGAGTTCTGTAGGAGTCTTGATAATTTAATAAAGTTAATCTGACAAAACAGTAATGATCTATGCCGGTCTTCAGAAAGGTGAACTGATGACTATTAAATCAACATTTTTGCAACATGACCTCAACTCCCAGGATTAAAGAGAGATGCTCTTTTTAAACCAAAAGATTTTATTACTGAATTGAAATAGCACAAGGAAATTTATCAGCTAAGTCTTCAAGATTACAGCGCATAACCAGCCATTACCAAAACTCAGGTTATGGAACTGGATGTTACAAGCTCTGGTATATTTTATGTGGAATGTCTGTTAACATAGGAGCTCATATGAAGCTGAGTGAAACAAACAACCCAGAAAACATGGAATCTCACTTCCCAAAAAGACTGAAATTTATACAAAGCCCTACTCAAATGCTTACAGAGACATCCTCCTGAACCAGAACACTTTTTTTCTGGTGAGTTTGATTAGAGAAATTCCTTGCTCCTCAGTTTGCATCCAATCTCACTGATTTGCTAAAAATTCATGCTTGTCCTTCCAGTTAAAGGGATAAGAATTGGCAGTTCCTCCATTTTCCTGGCACATGGGACTCTTTCAGGAAAAATATACATACTTAGTATATCCATCATTCACTGAAAGACAGTCCCTTTCAGTTTTAAATTCATTCTAGCTTAAAACTTTGGGGTTTTCCCTTCCATTTTCTTTTCTTTGGCAAAAAATGTGCCAAAAATCTAATAGGAGACATGAATGGACCAATTTAGATATTCGGCAAAACCAAAAAGGAAAGCAGAATTCTTGTTCATAAACTGAAAGCAAAACATATGACTCCTCATTATAAGCAGAAAAAAATCCAGCAAAACATTCCTTGTTCTGGAAAACCTTTGTGTAGAGCACAAAGAGCAAGAATGAGTGTGTGCCGTGTGTGTTACCCAAATATTACATGTGCACATATGTAAATAGAAGATGCAAGTAAGAAATCACTGCAGGAACACAAACATAGCGCATGTAAAATTAAGACAGAGGAACAACAGCATATCTTTCTCCATTTTAGAGCTACATATGTTGAAAATAGGTATTTTATTTCCAGAGCACATCTTTGTTAGTCAAGAGCAGACTAGATGTTAGCATACACACCAGAACAGTTAAATCCCTTCTGAACTCATCAACAGCTCAAACCCCCTTGCCTACAGGAGTCCCACCATAGCTGCTAAGACTGGTCTGCATTACTACAGCTTTACTTAGCAATGGAGGTACTTAGGGAAAAAAAGACTGGAGCAAAGCAGATTGAAATTGTAATTAACAGCATATTGTGAAATGGCTCTCTAAACTGGTACTAAATACAAGAGTATTCAGAGCAGCTTTGAAATACTGACATGTGCATTTAAGAGAACTATCTACCCAAAAAGTCTATGATGACAATCACTGCCTTTTCTTATGACATGATCATGCCAAGTTGTCTATCTCAAAAATATGATGCCTCAGGGAAGAGCAAAGAAGTCTTTCAAGTTATTTCCTCTAGAATAAAAATTAGTTGTCTACTTTAAAGAGATGTTATCTCATGCAATGTTAAGGAAGAAGCCATACACTCTTTTCAACTCTCTTCATCAGATGTGTGTGTGCATAATTTTTTCTACAGTTTACTTTTATTGCTACCACATTCCAGCACTCCTTTTTAGCTCAGGGCAACCACTGTTGTTTCTGAGCTAGCTATCCAAGTGACTGCCAAGTTGGGCAAGAAGCAAGTCAATGTTGCTTTGGCATCATATGCTTGTAAACATTTTCATTTAACTCTTAGATGAAAAGTAAAAAAATATACCAAGAAAGCTGGATACTACCATTACTTAGAAGAAACACATGAAAGGCTGCTTCTTGCCACAATCAGATTCTGGGAATGCTGAGCACACCTTTAAAAAATTCATCAGTCTAATGAGGAGACACATCTGAACCCCATGATGTGTCCCAAGTAGGCACAGTTTTGCAATTACTAGGCTATTCACTTTTCATTTCAAGACATATTGTCAAAAATATATTTTGACCTTAAGACTGCAAACCATCCCCCTTTAAAAAATGTATAAACACTTTAAAAAATGACAAGGTTTTGATATGAATTCATTTTCTCATATTCTCATATATTTTGTGAATAATTTCTCTCTCTCTCCCCTCTCCATCCCCACTGAAAAAACAGCTAACAAACCCTAGGGCATAACCTACTACTGAATTTCAGTATAAACAGTGTCAGCAGCTAGCCATTTTCTTCGTTTACAAATCCATTCATGTTTGCAAGATCTAAACATAGTTCAAGGAGCCATCACGTTACACACTTTATAAAGGTTTCTCAAACTTTGGCTAGACTTCAGAAATTTCTGAATGTGTAGTACAAGCATTGTTGCATCAAGAATGTGGTTTGAGGCAGACTGTAACAAAATAAGAACACTGTGTTTTACACATTCACCTGTTTTCCCCCAACAAATAAAACATTAACTTTACTCAAGTCTATTAATCTTAAGAAACTCCATCCATTTCTCTGTACTGACAGAATTAGCTCTGAGGACTACTATGGAAAGGAGTTATTCAGTAAGACTCTTTAGAGATGGTTCTGACTTTGTTTTACCTGACCTGTAAAACTTTATTCTGCTGCAATGCCTATATACACTAGGTAGGAAACAGGAGTCATTACAGAAGTCCAGAATAAAGACCAATCTATCCCTAAGAGACAAAAGAGATCAAGTGAGGCAGGCAGATAAGGAACAAGAAAAACATTCAAAGCACAGACATGTCCAGCACTGCATTACTTCAATGCACAAAACCCCACCAATGTCTGCTGCAGTCACAACAATATTCAAGAAAGGACATGAAAAACAAAAAGCTACTTTGGGAACACTTACAGAAAACACATTCCAAATGTGTGAAGTAGTACAGTAGAAATTAAAAAAAAAAAAGCATGTGAAATCTTAATGAACTGCTACAGAGTATTGCATCTCAGTTAACAAACACATACATTGAGCTTCTGTAGTAGCAGGGAACAGTAAGATGGAAAGAGCATTAAGAAATCAGTAGATCAAGGTATCATTTGCTCTTTAGTGCTTTTAAGGCCTTCTTTGTTAATAGTGCAAACTTTATGAGCTGGAAAATCACATTTAAACTGTTCTTCTGTTTAAAATAATGTAGACATTGTGTGATTGTTTACAGTACTAAGAGATCACCTGCCTGTGATGCTCTAAAGTAGGTCTGTAAGCACAGGACTCACTCACTGATGGGGTAGACCAAAGATGTCATTTTAGTGACTCTTTCCTCACCAGAACACACCACTGGCACGCTGACAAACACTACAAGGTCCAGCAGTGCACCCAGCACGTAAAGAAAGCTCTAGCTAGGCATCACCTACAGAACGTCTGAGAAGCTAAAAAATGAGCACCAACAACTATAGCTATTGATTCTGGTACTCCCAATTCTGCATGGCTTGCAGACTTTAAGCTCTAGACTTAAATATTTTTCAAATGAGAATATTCAGAAAAAACAGGGGGCTTGGCAAGTGGAAGATTTTAAAAAATTCCATTTTTAAAAAAGAAGTAGCCATATAGATTAGTGAAGGTATCAGGCAGCATTAGTGTGAGGACTTCAGTCAGCAGCTGATCAATGGTAACCATTATCAATCAGTTATCAGCTGATTGATGGTGACTGCTTAACCCCAAGGATCTGCACACTGAAAATTTCTCTAGATATTGCCCTACAGCTGCCACATAATCAAGTGATTAGCAGTGGCATTGCTGTACACACTGCTGTTGGGCAGAAGAGGAAAAGGGACTATGAAGACTCCACACACTGCAACTCCTATGCATTAGCAGCTCAGGAGTACGACCCCATAGCAGGTAGATCACACTGAAACCAAATGAGAAGATCTGGCAAGAAGCTGCAATTCTGCTTCGAAGTAGCAATAACGTGTAGGACAGAACTAAACAAGCAGCAAAATGGAATTCTTTAGCATGGGAAATATGGTATAAAAAAGAAGTGAAACCTTAGAAATCTTACTTCTGTGAATTACATTCTCTGACTAAATCAACTACCTCCAATAGTAAGAAACGGAAGTGATCAAAAACTTGCTGATGAAATCAGTGAAAGAGAACAGAATCAGTGCAGATATTACAATTTTTGCTGATGGTAAACCCTTGTAAATTGGGTGGAGGGGTGCTGTTAATATAAGAGATACACAGCATCTTTTAGTACTGTATTTGTTTTGAGAATAATATTATCTAAAATAACTTGCTTGCATTAATTTCCCATTTCTATCACTCCCACTAACAAATGAAACTCTGGTAATTCATTCCCTAACTTGGCTGCACTCTGTAATGGTAGGAAGTTCTAAATCAGAACAAGAAATGTTTACCTTTAACTTTCCATTATCTGTGGAATTTACAAAATACAATGTAACCTTAAAAATTGCCAGGTTTGCTGACATCAAGGCTAACTGCTTACTAAGAGAAAATTATACCAATCAAATAATACAAAGTTTTTCTGGCAGTTATTCCTGAATCTCAAATCAATTCTTGCTCTATTTTACTGTCTGAACTATGATTTATGTGACAGCATGTAAAAAGACTTTTTTCTTTAATACACTGAAGACAAGATACAGGTTTAAGTGCAAAGTCTCACCAATGTATTTGTTTTATCAACAGTACCATTTTACCAGAAACCCCCAAGAGGTAAATCAAGAACAATTCCGATTTTACAGTGGAAGAACTACATACTTTACCATATAGATACGTTTGTATTAATTGTATCGGAACCCTGTGCAATCATAGTTGCCAGTGCAGTTTCAACTACATACATGCAGCCCCTGGACATATCTTTATTTTAACTTAGCTTCTTCTAACAGTTGTTTTTGAAACTATAACAAATTAAATTGTTAAATTCTGAAGCTGTCTTCTAAAAAGAAAATACCATTCTCCTCCTCTGAGCACAAGACTGCTTTTCACAACCTCTAAACCGAAGATAAAATACTCTAGAGGGTGCTATTTAGAAGAGTCATAATGCGACTTATTTCCTGACACACTCATTCAGCTAATTGCACCCAAGTAAACCTGGTTCCAAATGCCACAGCTGGTTGATCAAATTGGAGTCATGAGCACACATGCTGCTTAGGAGACAAGAAGGCATGGCCACAAATTTCAGAGTGCAACTTCTCGCAATGCCTCTACAGGCATCATAAAACTAAGCGAGAAGTCACGTCTCGCTTCTGGGACGGGACCATTTTCATGCTCTGCATCTGCCCAGAACAAAGGACAGTGACAAGAACCCTGGAGTGTTTCACTGCAAGTACAACACAAGTTTCCAAGACATCTCAGACCTGCTACATTAACTTTCCTAGGCCTCCAACACTTGTACTAATAAATTTTCCACAAGAGCACTCTGGAAATATTTGACGTCATCCACAGGCATTCTAGCAGCTCTGAGGCATGATGAACAGAAAGAACCATCCTGGAATAAGTAAGAGTATAACAGTGAAACAAGAATCAGAAGCTCCAGTTACAGAAAGCTGATATTACCAAGCACCAGACCAAGTGTGTGACTGTCTTTCTTTCTGGACTTGTACCACCACAAAAAGCACAAGGGTCACACTGATTTACCAGCACTACCTAAAAGTTCACAAATATGCTTGTATACATAGCAAGAATATTCAATAAAACTAAATTATTTTATTTTATCAGTGCCACTGAAGGAGAATATTCCTATTTTCTCCTCTCATTCTGAGAAATCATTCTTTGTGCTTATCCTATTCTTGTCCTCTCTTCTCACCAAGGTCCTTTGAACCAAAAAAAAATCCAGTTTTATTTACCAGAACAGCAGAAAGTAAATCCAACAAGTGATAGTTTCCTGCCACTCTGATGAGTTGAATCAACTCAAAACAGTGTTCAACTGCCAGAGCTAGTGCATGGGTGGAGACTCGGGGAGCACAGCCATTTACAGGAAAGCAAGAAAGGAGGAAGAAGAACTTCCTTCATCAGGAGCAACGAGCTGTTAAAAATGGCAGAAGTTCATGGCTTGGGATAGGACCATGAAATTCTAGCTTGAGATAACATCAGAATTTTTCCCTTTTCATCCTTTACACAGCTGATTCAAAACAAATAACAAGCACATAAAAACATGTGCACACAGAAATTCACTGTTTGCCTCTCTTGTCTCTCCTCCAAAATTTAGTATTAAACATACACATTCACCTAGATGCCCTTCAAGTTTCAAGAACAAAGTCGTAAAGGACGAACTGAGTCACTTTGTTCTATGACCCACAAAGCCAGGCAGTCATACCACAGCACCAGATCAGATTTTATTATTAAAAAAAAAAAAAAAAAAAAAAAAAACCTAACCAAAAAACAGAGAAGTGGAAAAAATAATTCATTTATGAAAACAGCTATTTAAGAACATATTTGTTTACTTCAAAATTTAATTCTCTGAAGTTCCAGGTATTGACTTGTCAGCTTTGCAACTGACTTGTTTTTGAAAACACCAGTTTATGTGCACTTCTCATTGGATAACAACCGTTCAGCGTTTGTACTCTTTGGGGAATGGTACGCACTTCCAAAATATGTTTATTTAAGAGCAAATTTAATTTGCACATTCAACAAAAGCATACAGATAACACTTATGTGAAATCTACACATACTACAGGCATTTTATGCTGCTGTATGTCTCAACTTTAAGAAAAAACCGTATGTAGCTTCAGCTCACTGTGTTGTGCTCTATGGAATTACTATACTAGAGATGCTAGGAAAAACATCTCCTCAGATCTGTGTTGTTTCAACGTATTTTGCTTGCAGGCTAGACTCGCTTTTTTTTTTCTTTTTTGGCTGGAATAAGGCCTCCGTAGAGAGGAAAAAAAGATATAAAGAGGTAAATGTGGGATCCCACTGACACAAGAACGATCTTGGAGCGAGGGCAGGCGAATCATTTACCAGCTGGTTTTAGCTGAAGACGACCGACTTGTGGCGGACTACACGGATGCCCCACGTGCATCCTACAACTGGCGGGCGGTTTCGCGCCGCTGCCGGCGCCGCGGCCCGGGAGGGCTCCAGCCGCCACTGCCGGGGCGGGATCCCGGCCCCGCGGCGATGCTGCCGGAGCCGCCGAGCGCGGCCCCTTCCCGGCGCCCCCCGGACACAAAGAGTGGGAGGCCTGAGGGGGAGGGAGGACGCGACCCCAGGCGCATTCCTCCTGCCGGGGGCCAGCTCTGGGCGGCGAGGAGGGCGCCTTCCTCTTCCTCCTCTTCCCCCGGCGCCGGGACAAAGGAGGCGCGGGAGGGCTGCGGAGCCCGGCACGGGGCTCTCACCAGGGAAGGCTCCGCTGCCCCGCAGCCCCCGCCGCCCCCGGCCCTGCGCCTCCCCGGGCGCTCGGGGTAGAACCGGGGCGGTTAGAGGCGCCCGGCGGGGCCGGTGGCGGGGCTGCCCTCCTCAAGGTGACACTCGCGGCCTCCCCCGCGCCCCGGCCGCCTCCCTCCTCCTCCTCCTCCTCCTCACCTGGCACCTGCAGACGATGTCGGCGTCCTGCGCCAGCAGATCCACCACCTTGCCCTTGCCCTCGTCGCCCCACTGGGCGCCCAGCACGACGGTGACCCTGTTGCCGGGGCGGCGGGCGGCGCACTCGCCGTTGGGGATGCCGGGGCCGCCGTGCTCCGCCATGGCTCGCGCTGCCCGCTCCGGCGCCGCTCCAGGCACATGCGGCAGCGCGCGGCAGCCGCTCCGCTCCCCCCGCCTCCGCCTCCTCCTTCCCCTCCCCGCCAGGCGGGCGGGCGGTACGGCCGCTGTCGCGTCCAGGTGCCGCCGCCTATCGGCCTGACCTGCCCCGCCAGTCCCCGCCAGCCCGACCCCTGCCCTCAGCCGAAGCTCGCCGCCCGTTCGCGTGGAAAACCGGAACGGCGACCGCCGCTCCCGGCCGCTCTTTTCCTTGCCGCTCCCCCACTACGCCTCCCAGTTCCGACTACGTTACCCAGCGCGCCGCGCGGCCTCCCCCACGCGGGACGCCGCGGGGAGCCGGGCGCGAAGCATGTTGGGGCGCGTAGTCCCCGCGGGCCGCACCTGCAGCAGGACGGCGCCTCGGCGGTTGCCCCAGGCGGCGGGAGGCCGAGGCACAGGGCGGGCGCGGCCATGGCGGGCGGCGGGGCCGGGATGGCGCCTGTGCCTGGCGGCCGTGGGAAGAGGGCGCCGGGGCGGCGATGCCGTGCCCGTCGCGCAGAGGTGGCTGGGGCTCCCGTTGCCCCTGGGGTTCCAGCTGCCGCGGTAGCTGCGGCTCCTGCCGCGGGTGCCAGAGCTGCACGCGTGTGTGCAGTGTATCACAGCGCTGCCTGCGCGCTTGGGCTGCTGCATTAATGATCACAAGACGATAAATTCAAGTTGGGGGAACGAAGGCTGAATATAAGAGGCCATTTTCTCCAGAGACACCAGAACATGGCCCCAGGCTTATTCATCAGGAAAAAAAAAAAAAAAATAATAAACCAAAAAAACAGTAATGGAAAAAACCATAGCAGAGAAACGCCTTCACCATGCACGCTCAGAAGTGGAACTGATGTCTCAGTGACTGTTTTCATTCCTTCCTCCTTCATAGAACCAACAACCCCGAGGGAATTTTTTTTTTCCCTTTATTTTTCCTTTTTTCTTTTTTCTTTTTTTTTTTTTTTTTTTTTTCTGTAAAGTGTCTGTTAAAGAGGCAGAAAAATCGTAATGATGTAAGAATTATTGCCAAGACAGTTACTCAAAGACCTGAGTCACTGGGCAGGCACAGTCTGCAGCTGTCTGGCGGGCTGTAGTCTTTGATTTTAGTGGCTTCTTCGCTCCTTCAGGTTTACTCCAGCCGAGAAGTTGAGGATCTATAAAAGCCATTGGAGAAAAGTTTAACTGTGTCTTGTAAAGCTAGAGAGGTATGTAAAGCACAATTAAATACAATATTGACAGAGAGCTTTTTTTTTTTTTTTTTTAACAACTGGAAATACATAAATCCTGAATGTCAGTGCTAACATGCTATGACAAAGTAGTCAATTTGGAATGAAGACACTGAGCAACTGCAAACGATGGGAGGCAATTGTGTGTATACAATTCAAGGAGCATAATTCCTTAAAGAAACCTTATAGTCCATATTTTGTCTGCTTTTTGCAAAAAAAAAAAAAAAAAAAAAACAAAAAACCAGTGATGACTTCTGTATCCCTGCACAGAGCTTGTGGAAAGTCACTAAAAGCCACATGGAGCTGCTGAAGTAATTTTTCTCCAGTCTTCTTGACACAATGGCAAACTTTACTCTAGTACAGTCACTTCTGAGGCCATAGATCATCTCATGACTCCTCAAGCAACAGTCAAGATTGTTTCAGGATATGATTTTCCAGTATAGCTGAATCATATTAACACTTCACTGTTGCCAAAGCAAATATTACCTTGGATCTCAAAATAAATTTGAGTTCATAGTTAGTGTCCTAGTAATGGGGTGTTAGTGTAATGTCACTTTCCTAAGAATCTCAGACACAGGAATCTGTTGTTTTGCTATTTTTATTTGGTGTAGGAGAGCTCTGAAATTATGTTTTGGTATGGTTTCTTGTTAGGGAAGAAAACGAGAGACACTTCACTTCCAGAAAACCTGTAAATATTTAATAAAGATCAAGTTCATCAATACTGGTTGGTACTGCAAGGTTTAGAATTTTCATGTAATGTATGGTATTATGTGGGTCCATCATCCATCCCCTCTTCTTTGCAAACTAAATGGAGGCTTTCATTCCAATACTAAAAGATACTAAATATTTCTTATTGGCACAATTCACTAACTGTATTTATAGTATAGTTCTAAAACCTGGTAACTTTTGACCAAAGCACAAACACAACTGGTGTCTAATGCCCTTTATTAAAAACAGGCACTGCACTTGTTGTGGCCCATCTGGTGTAAGCAAGAAAACCAGCAAGAACATGAAGTGTTACTGTGCTCTGTTTTTCCTCTAACATACATGGACTGCATTTGCTTTTTGCCTGCCTTGGTCAAGCTGAGCCTGCTCTGGGAGAGGTCAGGTGGGCATTTAGAGGTGTCACAAAACAGCATAACATAAGTGTCCTTATGTTAAAGGAGTGAAGGAATGTGACTGCCTTTTTGGAATTAGCAAGATGGTATGTGGGATTGTCTTTGTAAAACTGAACCCATGGAAGAAGAGTACACTGGTAAAGCTGGGGTTGTATTGTCTTCTGGATTGTTTGCAGTGTTATTGCCTGGATACAAAAAAAAAAGAACTGAGGCAGTTACATTTATCACAAATTTTACACTATTTTGGGTACATCCAGGCTTTTCATCTAACTCCATTTCCTGCCTCCCAATAAATGCAAGAGACTCAGTAATTTTTGATAAACACTAAACAGAAGCAGTATGAGATCTGCATTTAATTCAGATGTTTTAAAGATACATGTGAAATTATTACATCTCTGTGTTTTCAATTACACTAATGAAGTATCCCACATATTCTGATTATGCATTTAAAAAATTACATACCAAGTAGTTTAGGGGAGAACTTCAGTAGTTCAGAAAATCAAGAGTGAGCATGAATGAAGGGAAAGTGCTGTAACAAGGAAGGAAGAAGGCCAGCTGGACTGTTAGCTCATGATTGATGGGTCAGAGTGTGCTCTTTCTTTCTCCTTAATGATACTTCTTAATTGTGTTGAAGGACTACTGAGTGATAACAGTAAACTTTTCTGATACAGTTTCTCCTCCTGTAAGCAACTTCTGAATCTCAGGAAAGATACAGATTGAAGAAATGACCCTCGGCAATGAAAATGTCAGGGCACATGGCCTGTGGTAGGAGTTTGCTGTTAAAATTGGTTCTGCCTGTGACAATGATGTAATACACAGATATTTTACAGGGAGGTCTTATCTACACTATAACAGTGGTTACAGAAAAGTAGTCTGTGGGCCATGTGGGCCATGGTTAGCTAATCTGCATGTGTCACAGAGAACAGTGTTAAAGAATAAAATTTTGAAATTTTCCACTAATCTCATTAAAACATCCTGTAAAAGATAAGTTAGTTTTACTTACTGATTATGTACAGCATCTTTAGAGCATTTTTGTATTTTAAGTTGATGTTAAGATGTACAGTGACTCACAAAAAATATTAGGTGTTGAAAACGTCAAAGTCAAAAAAAGCCTAAGAATCACTGTGCCAGACACGGTTGGCATCTGTAGTACTTCAAACTCTCCAGAATGCTGTCAGCTTAGCTTAGGAGGAAGAGAAATCATTATACAATCAGGACATACGTAATTTTATTTGAACAGTGTGCTAATGTAATTGATCCCTGCTTGTTGCCTGTTATTACTATTTTTAAATTAGTTTTTCCATTTAAAATTTCCCTTAATTATTTTTGTTACATTCATTAATCTTTTTTCACCATGATAAAAATGAGATAAAGAACATTACAAAGTAATGTTTTTGTATGTTATCACAAATTATATATTTGGATGCACTAGCAAGTGTTCCTAGGTCTGTTTTTTTGTTAGAATAGTTCCCTTATCTGGGTCATTGCAAAAGTGTCAGCTCAAGGGAGGGGAACACAGTAGCCCCAGTTTACACAGGCTTAATCTGTTTGAGAACAGCACCCTGAGTTCACAATCTCTTGAAAGTACGACTAGGCTGTGGCTAAGAGCTACTGCATCAACAGAAATTCAGTTTGGTTGTTAAATACAGATTAGAATAAAGTTTTGTCTTTGTTAACCTGAAACCCCTATACCCAAGTCTTGAAAACCCTTAATTTCTTCTGCTACTAATCCTATCTGATGTTTTGGACCATGATAGTATGAGACTAAGCAGGTGGATGGGGCAAAGTGTGACCTTAAAGACAGGTGATCAAGATGTGTCAGCCTCTAGAATGACCCATTCAGCATTCTCAGAGAGCTGGGGCTGGGAAATGTGCCCTGCCAGCTGCCTGTCACTCAGGGACTTGTTTATGGAGCTGTTGAGAGACAGTCATCCTGTAGTTCCTCAGCGTCACTGATACTGCACAGTAGCCAGGTTGTCTCACATATGTGTAAGAAAAACTTGAGCCAATATCTTTACAAATATTTTACCTGCTTTTTTTTTTTTTTAAATATATTTGGTCCAGTGTGCTTATAAATGATGCTATAACCCTTCAGTCTCAGAGGTGTAGATTGTCTGTCATTGGAATGCTGAACTGTAGATATATTCTCAGTTTAAAAGAAATGTGAGTTTTTTCTCAGAGGATCCTGAAATCTTAAGTTTTCAAGGTTTAATATAAATACATTCTTAGTTGTCTTTATGTCATGCTAATGAGGGTTAAGCATTTGTGTGTTATTTTAAAAATAATTTTAGTTCACCAAAACCAACACTGAATTGTCCATTTGCTGAGTCTTACAGAGTAAAACAAAAATAAAGTCTGTGTAAATAAATTTGTGATCTGATCATTGTATACTCGTGATACTTTGGATGCAGATGTCTCTCACAGCACCATAGTCTGTAGTGAAATGGAGCTCCAGAACTGGATATGCCATTTACAAAATAACCCATCTTTATTGCTAAAAGATTGTGAGGGAAAACTGCCAACTAAGAACAGCGTTTCATTAGTGCAGAGATGGTTAGATGAATCAATGAATCTAAGATTGCTGATAGCCTCACCTATTTTATATCAATATTAAATATTTTACCTGTATCCCTTTAGCATCCAGCTACTCTGTTTGCTCTACAGACCTAGTGGTATCCCATACTTTCTCTGGGGACAAAAGGCAGCTGGTTATCTTGTGCAGCTGCAAAACCCCTCAGCTTTTGCAATGACCACTGAGTGGTTTTGTACCTCTTTCTGTATTCTGCAGTATGATTAAGGCTTAAAAAGGATGTTACCAAATTTTAATCTTACATTAAATGGGAGATAAAGAAACCATCATGCAGATATTACTGACATTAAGTAACAATGAATGCAAAAAATGTAAGGAACGTCCCTTAATTTCATATTTTCTCTTACCAGAGGAGATTGCTGAAACTTAATTCATGAACATCAAAACAAATTGATGCCCGTTTGTGTTCGCTAACTCTCTCTGAGTTTCCAGTCATGTGTTTGTAAATAGTCTCAGTGAACACAACTGGACTATCCATGAATCAAAGTTTTTTCTACAAGTAATAATATAGATGTATATATTGCTACAAGCAGATGTATATATTGATACAAGTAGATGTATATATTGATACAAGTAAAACAAACTGATAGGACTAGGAAGAACAGTGTATCAAAGCAAAAGGTACTCCTGATCATTCTAATTTTTTCATGTGGGAAGTGATGGCAGCTTCACAAACAGGTAGAGTATTTCTCTGTGTAAATATTTTTATAAACATGTAATAGTTATTTTATAAACATGTAATCATTTTCTGTAGAAAATAACATATAGTATTTAATTATCTGATGTAAATAAAATAAAAATCTATCAGTTGGAAATCTATGATTTTCAGATAATGTATATCCATATTCAGGTCAAATTGAGAACTCCTTTGCATTTTGAATTAAAATCCATAAGAAATTTCTGTACTTAGAACATGTCTAAAAATGAAGGATATTAACATGTGAATTCAGATGTAGCACTGAACAAATCCACAGCTACCCACTGCCCGAGGTAAATCGGCGTTTCAAGACAGAATTGCAGAAGGCAGCTCATGAGCAACAGATTACAAAGATACAAACTTCAGAGAATAAAGCTGCAGCTAAAAAACATCTGCTCAAAGAAGAATTAAAACTAACTGAAGAGAGGGTGCCACTGGTGTGGAGGCAGAGAGAATGCTCTTGAAGTGTGCTAGAGAAGCCAGGAAAAATGAGTAGTGAAGCATAGGAGCACATATTTTAGCGTAGCAAGACCTGACAGGAACAACGGTGCTTGTCAGTCTAGGAAGACCTACCAGAGTTATGATCACTTCATACTTGGAAGCATTAGGAAAAAGGAAAGGAAAAGTTTAATGATTGTAAGAAAAACCATTTACTGAAAAAAGCTCTGTAGACTTTCTGAATAAACCCATTAGCTTTTAGGTGAAAACAGTAACTTGTATTCTGCTCCTATCGTCCATTGGCTTTGCTAGTATTTGGCTTGCTTTATTTAGTGAGTAGGAAAACATCTGTAATGCTAGTCAGGAGTATTTTGTTTGAATACTTTTGCTTACAAAATATGTATACAAATTCCTGTTTCTCTAAATGTAATAGAAATAAATAGCAGTACATTTACTTCTCATGAGTTTTGAACCCTTCTGATAATTCCTGTGAATCTAAAGCATCATGTGCTTGCCCTCAAAGCTATGTAACTGCTCTGTTTATTTGTACAGTAGGATAGTAAGCTTCTTACTTGGATTTTTTTCAACCCCAGCACAATCTTTCATTCATTTGATTAATCTTTCACTGTTTGATTAGTGTTAGTATTTTCCAAGAATGTCTTCTCACATTTCCCAGATACTACTGTAGAAATGAGCACTTAATTGCTCTTTTAAATTTTGTTTTGCTGGAAGGAATCCACTGAGCACAGTTACCAAACTTAAACAAAACATGATTGACAAGAAGCCACAAACAGCTTTAATAGCATCAATCTCTCATCCTAGAAGAAACAAAGATCAACTTTTTCTTCTTCCACTTCAGATACAGTAATTAAAACTTTTATGTGTTTGCTTGATAACTACAAATTTAGTTTTGTAGTCATAGAGGTGTTTTTCAGCAAATTTGAAGATAATCTGTAGTTACAGGATCATAGAATCCTGCTGCTCTCTGCCCAATTCTCCAGCCTCTCAGGATCCTACGGAATGGCAGCAGAGCCTTCAGGTGATCGGCCACTCCCCCAGCTTAGTGTCATCACCAAATGGCTGAGGGGCCTTCTGTGCCACAGATAAACAAGTTGGATAAGAATGGGCCCAGTATTGATCCCTGAGGAATGCCAGTGACTACAGACCTCCAACTGGATTCCACTCTGCTGATCACCCCTGAGCTCTGCCATAGTTCTTTAACATTGTACTGGAAGGGTGATTAAAACATGCTTCCACATTTTAAACTCTGATCACTGTCTACAACTTCTTTTTTCCACTTTAACTGATGGATGAATTCTTTGACCTCTTTTGAAGGCAGTGGATGATTTAACATTGACTTGATCAGATTTAACATTTTTTATTTAAATTCAATTTTATTTATTTAAATTAAATTTTAATTTAACACTTTGATTTAATGCAAACCTAATTCTATTGTATTTCTGACATCCAAGATACAGCAGTTTCTCTGCCTTTCCCTCACCCTTGGACCTTGTTCATTCCAGCTGCAGTAAGGCTGCAGAAAACTTTGAGGCTTTAATTTTAATACAAGCAGCACTTTGCTCCATCATGTTACAGAGAGGGATGTGTCTCCTCTGTTTGAGAAGTGAGTCTGCTCGTCACACAGGGCACAAGGTCTCCATTGTGCACTCTGACACAACAGATAAACTTCCTTGAAAACTGAACTTTTTAATCTGGTAACTTTAAATAAGGCAACATTTTCAGAAGTCATGCTTTCTTTAAACAGTACACATTTTTGGTAAGACAAAATCTATGTTAGAAAAAACCTATGAAAAATGCCTAGAGTATGTTTAAAAATGAGAAACATCAGCAAATAAGGCTCCCTCTTTAAGTATTAAAATATTTATGCAATGAAAACAACCAAAGCCAGTATGTTAAGAACATTATTTTAGACACTGTATATACATCTTATACAAGCAGATTGATTTAAATTACTCAACAGCAATCTTTTTAATGATAATTTAAAGTAATACATAATTTACTATTTTTGTAGAACTGATCCATTCTCCATCAGTGAAAGCAAGGTAAATTTGAATTTGAATATATTCTTTGGCCTTATTTCTTAATTTAGCTCTTCCATTTTTTCCCTCATTTTCATGGAAGACAATTTTGACACAAATTCAGGCTGATTATGGCAGACTTTGGCAGACCAACCCATTATTAATGTCTTTGAATTTCTGTACTTGTTTGAAATTTTTTTAATGTGTGTGGCATACAATGACTCTGATTAAACATTCTATTGGTACAGTAAACTAATATCATCTTATTTATAAAATTCCTTATTTCATAGCATCTGCCAAATTCAATATAAAGAGTTGATAATATACATTATTTCTTACCTCAACCCCTCTTTAAGAAATTGTGATCATGTGGGAAAATATGAAAGCCTTCAATAGTAAAAAAAAAAGTGTCCTTGCTAACAAATTGAATTCATAAGTAGTTTGCAGTCTGCTAAATTTATTGAACTTCACAGCTGTGGAGGCAAGCTTATATTCTTCCTGTGCAAGTTCTTCTACTCAGCCACCTCTGAGCAAGCAGCTGTATGATTACTCAGCTTGCCCTATTCTAAGAATGGATTGCAAGACTCGGCATTTTGATTTGAGCAGATGAATAGGAAACCGCAGGATGCAAACTGTAGGATGTAAACTTGCAGCATGTCAGCTGTTTTATAAAAACTGCCTCTGTGCACATTCCTACACTGCTATAGTTCATGGGGAAGGTGGTGAGTCCGTCCCACTGTATGTTTATTCCTCTTGCATATACCATGGGATGGAAATACCAGGTGTTAGTCTTCATGACTGACACAGCAGTATGTCAGCAATGTGCTAGTCATGGAAGCATACGTGATACACACTGAAATAACAGCTCTGTAACATTTCCTTGGCAAATTCAGCAGTGAGTAACTCCTCTTCCTTTGCTGCAGCAGAACAGGCTGTATATACCTGCACAGCACACAAGAATGCAGAGAGACTGAGAAAGGGCTCCTGAGCGAAGTGTGATGTCATGAGAGGACAAAAAATTCTTCTGTATAAAGTCTTATCCTTTACCCCTTTATTTCTGAGAAAGGAGGTGCTGCTTCCCTCACAGAATCCCAGAAATGTGTCAGGTTGGAAGGAACCACAGTGGGTCATCTGGTCCAAGCTGCCTACTCAAGCAGGGTCATCCTAGAGCGCAGGATTGCATCCAGAGACTCCACAACCTCTCTGGACAATCTGTTCCAGTGCTCAGTCATCCACACAGTAAAGCAGTTCTTCCTCACATTCAGGTGGAACTTCCTGTGCATCAGTTTCTGCCATTCTCCTGTGCTACTGCTCAGCACCACTGAACAGAGCCTGGATCCATACTCTTGGCACCCCTCCTTTAGATACTCATAGACATGGATGAGGTCCCCTCTCAGTTGTTTCTTCTCCAGACTGAACAGTCCTAGCTCCCTCAGCCTTTCCTCATTAGAGAGATGTTCCAGTCCCTCAATCACCTTTGTTTTCCCGAGGAGCCCAGAATTGGACACAGCATTCCAGATGTGCCTCACCAGAGCTGGGCAGAGGGGCAGGATCCCCTCCCTTCACCTGCTGGTGATGCCCTTCCTAATGCACCCAGGATTCCATTGGCCTTCTTGGCCACAAGGACACACTGCTGGCTCATGGACAGTTTGTTGTACACCAGGATCCCCAGATCCTTTTCCACAGAGCTGCTCCTCAGCACGCTGGTCCCCAGCCTGTACTTATTTAAGTTAATATTGTTACATTATCTTATGTGCTGTCACAAGAAGAAATGCTGTTGTGGTGATAAATTAGTATCTGTTAAAAAACTATCAATGTGTCTTTCTTTTACTCATTACAAGTTATTTTTGTGGCTGTATGATCCTGAAAATGCAGATCCTTCCAAATAGATCTCACTGCAATTATTCCATCACAAGCTGAAATTATGCTACTTAAGAGAAAAAGTTAAATGCATGCCTTGTGACAATTTACCAGTTGAAAATGAAAATGTCTTATTGAAATATACTGCTTGTATACATCTTTATTTATTTGCTTTAACTGTGCTAGGAAAATTAATTTGCAGGGGTTTCTTTCCTGACAATACTGCCGCACTAACACAGGTATAATAAGTAAGGTGAAGCCTATTACCTATTTCATAGAGATAAAATAATTATTAAGTTTTAGTGATTCTGTGAAGTTTTAGTTTCTGTGAAAATTTTATTCAGAAATTTTAACTGGCAGTAGCATGACAGTCAAACCAAAGACTCATCTCAGAGTTCCTCATACACCTGTTTGGCAAACTGTCAGAAAAAGGTTTAGGCAAAAGCATTGTGGAAGTCATGATATGTTAACAACAGGAATGCCAATTTACTTGTTTAATTTAGACCTAAAATGTGATTACCTGTTGTACAAGCTATTCTCTACAGACTGATATCTGAACTGAATGGAGATTCATTTAAGAGATTATCCCACACGGATTAGTTGTAAGGATTAATATATCTAATAAATTTTGTTAGGAATGGGTTTCTGACCTAAACAATTGGTGGAAAGTAGTTAGTGTTTAGCACAATATCTGGCACAAGATATGCATTTATGGCATCACAATTAATTTTGATTTTTTCTTTTTTCTTAGGTTGCCATCATTATATATTTTCAATTTTTTAACATTTCTTAGTATCTTCAAGATTAAAATGAAAGAGAAGAAAAAGATAGCAATACTAATTGTATTGTGAAGGCATTTTTGCTGTTAGATAACTAGATGTTAGGAAACAGCTTTTGTTTTCTGTCTGCTGCTATGGAAAGAATGCAGTGAAAACTGAGTGTTGTACATTCTGAAATTATTAGATTGAGTAAATATAATTTTAATGGTATGCCATTGTTTGAAAATTTATTTTATAATAATAAAAGCATTTTCCAATTCCAAAAAAAGAAATTATGTAATAAACAGCCTTATCCTAGGTGGACTAAAATATAATTAATAATAAACTTTATTCTACTTAAACAATGTTCTCAGAGACTGTGCAACCTTTTTTGGAATTTGAGACAGGTACCTGTTGCCCATACCTATTTGAAAAACAGAAGTATTATTCTCAGGAGCATCCAAAATTAGGATACAGTATAATTTTTGGTTTGTTTTTATTCATTGGATGCTACTTAAAATTGTTATACTTGCAATTCTACAAACAGCCAGTGATGAGTAGGACCATGATGAAAGAAAGCTGTTGATGAGATGCCCGTGTCTGATTCTCTTTATTCTACTTTGAGATAACTTTGTGCCTCAATAATGCTTTTGTCATATTTCTTTTTCTTTGAAGACAGGTTAAAGACAGTAGATGATGAACTGTCATCTGCATATTTAGCTGCCCTTTTTGTTCACCACAGTACCTAAACTAAAGTAAGCCTTTCTGTCAGTCCTAAAAAACTCATTGCATGCAGTTGTTCTACTTTCTTTGAATAAAAATTTATGGAGAAAGAAGAAATCAAAATCAAAAATTCACAGTTTTACTTGACTGAGAGTTTATAAGAAAATAGAACAAAGCAGTAACTAACAGTGCTGGGAACATAGCAGGAATTACATGTAGCAAAAGTATTTGACACAAGTTTTGTCATCTGTAAAATTTTATACATCACAGGCCTTCCTAATCCAAAACTAATCCAAATCTATCAAATCTCATTTTTTCATGGGGTAGTGAGGGTGACTCTGAATGTGTATTTTACAAGGGGTTCTCAACTGCAGATGTTTCCTGAAGCATATTCGCCATCTGACCCTTACCCATTTTGTACACTCTCTTAATGCAAATTACAAAATGTTCACGTCTATTTTTGTGGCTTTACCTACTTTTTATTGAAGAGTTTACTCTCAGCATATAATTAATGCTCTTTATTATACTGCAATAAACAGGTATGATCTTTACTGGGATAAACAGTGCCGTTTATGTAGGTTTGGTTTCCTCTCCCTCGGCCACCATCTATTGTACCTTTCTATTTTATCACTAGATGGCAACATAGCATAACTCCAGATCAAAAGTTGCTATAACCAGAAATGGGCTTTTCCTATTCCGTTTTTCACAGCAGGGCATCAATAATTCACTTCCCCCCCTTGAAATGGGAACTTATGCATTCTGGCAATTTCAGTAAATTGCTTCTCAACGGTGTGAGTTCTAGCATTACTTACTAATTGCTACTCTTTTATGCATCTGAACTGCAGAATAATCAAGTCAGAGAAAATAAAACTGCTTTATTTACAGTCTTTTTTCTCCTACCAAATCCATTGGAAGGAGGAGAATCCATTGATTCATCTGAATTATCTCACATATGTTTGGTTATTTTGTGGAAACACCTTAAATTGAAGCCAGTGGCACATATATGTTCACATCTAGAAGAGCAGAATTTGCATAATTTTTGACTTTACAAAAATTTCATTTTTTGAGATAAGTCTGGAAGTTAATATATGGTAGAAACACCTGAAGTAAGTTTGGGGTGAAGCAACTTATATCCATTAATCATATGCAAGAGATGCCTTACCATCCCTCTTGAGAGCACTGAGCCCATAGATTAATTCAAATTCTTCTAATTCAGGAAGATTATCACTAGACAAGGTATGAAAACTGAAATTTCAAGGTCAGTTTCTCTGGAGATAACATTTTCCAGTGAAATGAGAGAAAAAGGAACAAGACCACTCTTAACTGAGCTACCAGCTGCTTTTGCTTTTGGAACCTTAAACTGACTCAACTGTTCTGCTCAGTATTTGGTAAACAGTTAGTTTTAGAGGCTCTTAGGCTTCTTAAGTCTTCTCTGAAACTCAGCTTCTCAGGAAACTCAAAACAGTTTGTTAGAGTAAGAATAGGATCTGTCATGCATCACGTTTACTCCTGAAACCATAATTAGAAAGCTTAATACTGAGCTGAATTGTTTGATTTTTGAGTTTCTGTTCGCCTGCTGTATTCTGGTGTATTGAAACAGAATTGCTTGGACCTTGATATTTGAACAAGTCATCTGCTTCAAAGATGATGGTCTTTTGTAGCCAGATCTATTATTATCCTATGTATTTAATGAGTCATATTCTGCCAACTCAGATTAAGGAAGCAATATTGGAAGGCTGTTAATTAACTTTGATTATCCACATTCTCTTTTTCCTGAGAATGTTTTCAAGGAAACCTCAAAGGTTTCAAACTCACTCCAGACTTGATGTATTTGAGCTACCAGAGCCATGTTCATGTCAATATATATCCAAATGAAGTGGCAGTATGTTTTGTACCTATAACTGGGAGGATGACACAGATCATTGGTCTCTGTAAGGAACACATCAATGAGTGCTTTAGTAGATTTCATTAATAATGTAGCAAATACACCAGCATGGCCAAGTGAAGCACATAAGCATACAGAATTACATCACGTGATTTGTTACTTTTATAGGCTTCTCTAAGTCAGTTGTTTAGCAAGCATACTGACATTTTCAGCTTTCAGTGCATTAGGGATGCATGTGTAACTACCAGCATGATACATGCATAAACACACGCACACACACACAGACAATGTGCAAGAAACTAAGAACTCTTCTTCTAAAAATTTTAAAACTCCTGTTTTCAAGTTTGCTAGCCTACATGATTATAATAAGCCTATTCTTACACAGAGGTTGTCTCTTATAAGTCCCATTTTCTTTTACTGCTTATCAACACAACTCTTGCAGAACTATCACCTGCTTGGTGGATGCCTCAACATGGCTTGCTATTAGTTCTCCTTAAAATGCCTTCTTCTACACACTCCTCGTAGCTCAAAGGAGGTTGTGGGAAAGGCAGTGTCCTCAGTAACAGTGAGAGCTGTATTATTCCATGGTGTTATAATGTTACTCAGCCAAGTCCTTCAGTCAGGTGTAGTTCTCAGCACTGGGATATGGATATGGGTTTGGTAAGCTTAGCAGTTAGTCCAGCTGCAGGCAAATTTTGTTATTTTTCTCCCTTATTTTATTTCATCATCTGTCTTATGGAATTAGAACAGAATTTGGAAATAGTTGTGTACCATTGAAGGTGCAGTTCTTCTACGAACGTGACAATCATATAGCTGAATGTTTTTCAGTCAAGTTCAATTAACTGAGGTTTCCATCTTTCCAGTTTCTCTGTTTATGTCCTGTTTGTTCAATTTCCAGATTATGGACACTCAATGGACCTGCAGTATCTGAAGAAATTATAGCAAAAATGCATGGAAAGCAAACAGTACTTCAGGATTGCTTTGTTGTAGATATTTCTTATATCATTCCAAGGCCGAAAAAATAATTTCCTAGCCATGAAAATTTTATCTTCCTCTGTTCCCCACAAAACAGTGACCTCTCCATTAAACCATCTGCATGCTTCCTAACAACAGTTTTGTTTTAAAAAGTTGGAACTTCCTATATAAAGGATGGATTCAGAACTTACACAGAAATAAAAGTATCCCCAGGTGCTTTGACCCAAGGTCTAAAAAACAATGGAAGTGATGTGACTTAACAGATAATTGAATCATATTTTTAATAAATGGTACTTCTTATAATTGAGAAGCTAAGGAGTAAAACAAAAGCTTCCTGAAAGTTAAATAACTGGAATATGTTCAAAATCCTGGTGTTCATCCCTCTATCCAATGCAGGTGGGTTATCTCTAGTTCTCATTTGACATTTAAGATGTGGATGGTGTTCATTAAATGTCTGGATGAATCTATTTTAGATCTACTTTCCATTGATGTAATGCTGGTTTTGGAATTAAAAATGACCAGACAGCAACGAGTTTATTTAAAGAACATTTTGACATAAGGTCAGCACACTGTCTCTGGTTCTCACTGCATGAGCTCATGCAGCCATATGAAATCATTTTTAGGGTCACAGCTTAAATTTGTAAATGCGTTTCAGTGAAACTCTTCCAATTACATTAGCTGCAAACCATCTTGATTTCTTAATGTACATCCTTGATACAAACTTTAAGATATGATACTATTTACCTAATCACTGTGTCATTTCTCCAACAGAGTAGAAAACAAGTACCTGGCAGCATGGACACCTTCTTGGATATAATGAAACATTTCATAACACAGAAGATACAGCAAACTGAATGAAGTTCTTGAATTACCAAAATGCTGCTTCTTTATCTAGAGAGCTTGTTATCTATGACTCAGTCCCATCTAAATTTATGTTATTGCTGATCTACAGTGGCTGCAGCTCCTACAATTTTTTCCCCCCCAGTTTATAATGAAGACAGATAATTTTGGGACTTAAAAAATTTTTACTTGCCTGTTCCTTGCAGATCTGTTACGAGGATGACATGCATAAATGCAACATCATTTGAGCTGCTGTGAGATGATGCATTTACTACACTTACAAAAACAGCACTGGTAATGGATATTAACAAGTATTTGGATCAAAATCTTCTCTATCAGGAATTCTTCATGGGATCACTATTCTTACCAGATTACTCTCAGTTAAGTAAATAAAGTAAATTTTAGAGTAGTTTTTTTTTTAAATAAATGGCAAATTAATAGAAATTTCAGGTAGGAGATCATTGTAGCTACCCTTTTGTAAGTGACAGCACCAGAAAAAATTATTTTCTTGGTCTGTTAAGACTGAAAATTATTATTATTTTTAGATTAACAGACATACCATGAAGAGAGAGTTAGCAAACTAAAGCTATTTATTCTTCAGATGTTGTAAACTGGCATCCATATCAGTATGATTTTAATAAGGAAATTCTGGTTTTCAGCCTTAGCATTTCTTACAGGAAGATAATTAGATTCTTTTTGTCCGATTCTGTTTGACTAGAAGTTTAATGGCATAATAACTTTGATTTTTGCCAAGAAAAGGTGACTAAAATAGCACGATAATTTTTCAGTACATCAAAAAGAGACTACTTTTCAGTTTTGTCATTGCAAGGCACTGGCTTTTGGATTACAACCACAGAATCATACTGAAGATACGTGGAATTCCTAAGTGGAACACAACTGTTACTAAGAAAAGTCCTTTTATTCATTATTCTAGCCTAAGGAAACCTCCTAAGTCTTTTCCCATGGTAGTTGCTCTTGTTTACTTGGCTATTATAGGAAAATCAGCAGGTGCCATTCACTCAGCAGGCAATGGCATGTTTTTTTTGCTACTTGAGTAGCCAAAAAAACATACCATTTTGTACAGTTACCAGGTAACTTTTTGGCTACTTGAGTAGCCAAAAAAGCATACCATTTTGTATAGTTACCAGGTAACTTTTGTACAGTTACCAGGTGACTTGAGTCACCTGGTAACTGTACAAAAGACCAGTCTCAGTCCATCTCTATGATGTTCAGTGGACCAGTGCTGGACATCACCACAGCCATGTCCTACAAAATTGTTCATGAAACTTGACAGATCTTACTCTATGATTTTGGGCTGCTGTTCTATTCAAAAATCTTTCAGACGGTGAAGGACCATATGGAAAAAATCCCTCAGACAAAATTAGCCAGTTCCAAGGCCACAATAAATATCCATTGGAACAAGGCTTGCAAGATGAAGCTATCAGGCTTACTGGGCACTTGGTCTTATCTGCTGATACATTTCATTTGACACAGAGGTGCATCCTAAAAAGGCAGCTTGGTGATCACCGTGCATAGAGAAGCAGCTGAGGCACTGCAGACAAAGAACAAGAGGCAGTCAGGCAGAGTGGGGCACAACTGCCAGCCCAACCAGTGCACACTGCAGGCAGCCAGATTAAGGGTAGTGCCAAAAATATCTTCATAAAAGGACTTGATAAATATTTCTATGTACCATAAAAAGGCATACTGACAGTGCCATGAGAGGATGTCAAGGCACTGAAGTAATTTTCTTGTTGATCCTTTTTAAAAAGAAGTCAGGGCTCACAGAAGACTGTACCCGAGTACCATTTCCATGTTGATTCAGCAAGAATAATGAGAAAGAAAACCATTAATCAGTCTTCCAGTGTTCTTTGTTGGGAGGGTTTCTGCCACAAGGCCACTGAAGCTTCCCTGGCTGACCCACAAAAGTCTTGTGTTACTACCCCTGGCATAGGCAAGAGAATTCTCTGTCCAAATGGGTAGACAAGCTGAGCCTTTGACCTTTTTTTTCTTGTTAGACTGTGGGATGTTTAAAATAGAAATGCACTTTAATATACTGTAGCTATAAACAGACCTGCATGACTCAAAATCAGGTCCAGTAACATACCTTACATGAGATAATGATTGAGCTCAAATGCAAAACCAAATTATAAAGGAGATGGAAGCAGGGCAAGCTAACAAGGACATGCAGGGACAGAACTGGGAAAATCTAAGCTTGGCTGGAATTGAAACTAGCAAGGAACATGAAGGGTAACAAAAGATGGGTTTGTAGGTGCATCAATAGCATAAGGAAGAAAATGGGAAAGGTGAACCCACTGCAAGGTCAGGCTGGAGATCTACTAAAAAAGGATAAAGAGAAGACCGAAGTACCAGTGCCTCCTTCCTTCCCTCAGTCTTCATTGATAAATTCTGTTTTCAGTTTTTCCAGGTCTCCATTAACATTAATTTTGTGGAGTTACTACTTACAGTATCAATGGATCCAAATGGGGACTCCTTAGATAAGCTGGACACACACAATTCACAGGATGAGACAGGATTCCTTTGTGACTGCTGAGAGACCTGGCAGGTGCCACTACAAGGCCACCCTTCATTGTCTTTGAACAGCTGTGATGATCAAGGGGGGGAAAGCAATCAATAACAGATGTTTTTAAATGTTTATGTATTCTTTGTACCAGATTTCTACATTTTTTATAATTTTTAAAGAAAATTTCCAGAAACTGCACCTCTCTGTGAATCTAAGGCACCTTGGGCTTCTCTAACTTCTCACCTATGGCTGAAAATTGGTGCTTCTCTAATCTTGACTATTTCTACACCTTTGAAAATTAAACAGATAATAGCATTTGCCATAAAGACAAAGAAACCAGACTGCTCTTTAAATGTATTGCTCCAAGACAAGAATAGAAACACATCACTGCATAAAGTAAATGTAGCAAGGATTGGTAAACAGTGACATTGGTTTGTGTTCTTTGAGATTTTCTGTGTTCCTATTACGGGCTCAGGCACCTTCTTTTTCAATTTTACAGTACAGAAGTCTCTGGATATACACATTGTACTTCTTTTGTGGTGACAGTGCCCACAAGTGATCTCTGCCCCTCAACCAAACAGCCAGACTGATCTCTGTGAGCACCTTGGAGTGTCCCCATACCATACCTCCTCACTCTCCCAACTACTCACATAAATGCAAACTGCTGTAACACACACCATACACAGCACAGCTTTCTGCAGTATTCACTCATGCTTAACACTGCTTCTCACACCTACCTAATCAGTCTTTTGGCTCCAAAGAAGGATTTTCTTGTCTTTTGCAGATAACTGCAGGAAAAGATAAGCTGCATCACTGAGGAAGTCAGAGCTGTAATACTGTGTTATTCCTCTATCTATAAAGTCTAGTATTTAAATGGAAAAATTCAATTTTTAAGTCAAATAAATGACACTTGGGATTTATTCTTCACAGAACATGAAATTTCTCTGTCCTGTCACTACAGGCTACAAGTTATGTTTTCCTCTTCTGCTTTACAATGCATCTTATAGACAGAAAACAAACAAGAGACAATGAAGACTAAGTGATTTGTTACAAGTCATTCCAACACTATTTCTTCCAGTTAATGCATACTGCTAATTGGAAATGGAGTCCCTGCCTTTTCAGGTAAGGTTTTTTACCTCTGCAGATTTAAGAAACAATAGTATTTTCCTCAGTATTCCTCAACATGGAAGCAACTTTTTCCCACAAAAAGTTTCAGTTTAACAACCACAAGTTTCCTACCTTTTAGCCAAAGGAGCGAAGAACATTACCCAATGGACGTATGGACCTGTCCACACATTTTACTGGCAAAGTAAGGCATTACAGCCAACCTCGGGTTCACACACAGGTCCCTCAGGTGCCTGAATTACATATTCTGACAATCAGGAGCCAGATGTGTTTTAAGTTTTTGCGACAGCACTCGTTTCCTCTAACCAAAGATCACTCCCTAAAGCAGGAATTGCTTTTTTAACTGCCTGCATCAGCTATGCTGTAGTACTCGAAGGACAAAGCTGTTCTGCACACAAAATGGAGCTCAGCAGCCAACTGGAATTTTAGCTAAGAAAGAGGAGCTAAACATCTAAATGTCTGCAGCCAGAGATGATAGTGGAAGGCAGGATACTGCTGGGGTGGGAACATCCTCCCTCCTGCAGCATCTTTGTCCCAAGGGCACGTCCACAGCCTGCTGTGAGGGGCATCTTTTTTAAAGCGCTATGAAAGGGCACTGCTTGTCTTTATAAAATTGAGTCTGCTGGAAGAGAGAATGCATTATTTTTTTTTTTTCTCGTGCTTCTCTCCAGCTTTTAACAAATGGATTTTTGTTTTGCTGTCGCTTGACAAGGTTATAGATGAAGCTTACAGGGCAAGGTTACTCTCGGGAGGTGCCCGCCGCCTCAGAAGTGGCCATGCCTTCACCAGCACCCACATGTGGGTTATCCCAGCTCCGCACGGCTCACACCTTCTTTCCACCGAGCCACTTAAACTTTCCCTTCTTCACTGAACCCAAACGTGAAATGGCGGTGCCGGGGGATGCTGTGAAGGCGGCCACCACACGGACCGGGAACTCATTCTCCTCTGGGAACCAACAACCTTAGGGGCAGGAGTGGTGGGCACGGCACGGGGCAGGGCAGGCGGCCACAGCCGGGCAGCCGTGCCAGGCCGGGTCCCCAGAGGCCCGAGGGAGCCACAGCAGCGCTGTCCGGCCGCCCGGGACACCTCCGCAGGAGGCGGCAGGGACGAGGCACGGCGAGCAGCCACGGCACGGGCAGGGCCCCCGCGCCCCCAGCCAGGCCGCGGGGCGGGCCGGGGCGGCGCCGGGCACGCCGGGAGCCGCATTCCCGCGCGGCGCGCCGGGAGCTGTAGTCGCGGCCGTGCCGCTCGGCTCGGGCGCTGGGGGCGGGCTGGAGCGGCTCCATTTTGCGCCCGTCGGCGGGGCTGCCCGGCCGTCCCGCGGCCCGGCCTGGCGCCAGGCAGGGCGCGGCCCGCCCCGGCGCTTCTCCCTTCCCTCTTCCTCCCTTCACTCCTCCCCGCCCGCCACCGGCACCGCCGCCGCCACAGGGGTGGGGCCCGCGCCCGCTGCCCCCCGCGCCGCCCGGCCTCCGCTGCCGGCCGCGGGCTGAGCGCGTCTCCCGGGGGCGCGGCCCCGTCCCTCCGCGGCGGCGGCTCCATGGTGCCCGCCGCCCCCCGCCGCCCCGCAGCAACAGGCAGGACGAGGAGGAAGCGGCCCCCGGGGGTCCGCCCCGCCCCGCCGCCGGCCTGAGCGGCGCCGCCGCCGCAGCGGGAGCGACCGAGCGGGCGGGGGGCGCCCGCGGGCCGCCGGCGATGGCGAACCAGCTGGTGATCCTGAACGTCTACGACATGGTGAGGCACCGGCACGGCGCGGCTCAGGGCCGGGGTCTCGGCCCCCTCCCGGCAGGGCGGCGGCGGGGAGTGGCCTGCCCTGCGGGGGCCAGGGCGGCTGGGAAACTTTGCCTGCCCTTCCCATGCCTGTCCCCGCGGGAGCTGGATCTGGGGGCGGCGGAGCGGGAGAAATAGCGAAGCCGGCGAGGGGAGAGAAGGAGGGGGGGAGGGCGAGGGCGGTGATTTGGGAGGTCTGACGATTTCCACAGCCCCTCTGTGACCTGCGACAAAAGTTTGCCGGGTCGGGTCTTCCAGTGACAGGTGGATCCGCTCCCTGTCGCCGGGGAAACTTTCCCTGCCGTGAGCGTCCCTGTGCTGTGCTGCTCCCTCTGCTACTGCCCCATAGCTCGGCAGCAGGGAGGCCCTGCCTTTCTGCTCACGAAAACCAGAAAAGGGTCCAGTTTTCCAAGAGGATGGTAGTTCGGGATAACCTCTGTCTCTGCAAGGATAAGAGCTTTTTAGCACAGTGTCAGTAAGGTGATTTTTTGCTAGATCATAATTTTTGAATAGTTTTGTTGTGGTAGAAATAAAGCTAAATGCAAATCCAGCTTGATTTGCAGCCGTATGAGCTCACCTTCCCTCCCTCTTGGATAATCTTTATGTGGCACCTATAGCGACTGTGGTATTGTCTTCTGTTCAGCTGGAAGCTGCTCAAATGCCATGGTAACAAATGAGGTGTAAGTACCTGCATGGAACAGGAGGTTTGGATAAGTAATAAGAAAATATTATCCCTTAATGCGTTTCAATCGCTGGAAATTAGAACGAGTGGCAGTATTTCTCTGACCAAGTTTTAAGTCTACTGATACAGGGACAGTAAGATGGAGAACTAGCTTCAGGTGACAGTGGTTGTGTTACTTTGCTTATTTTGGATAGGCTTTCCTACCACCACCATTTTAAAGTGAACCTTCACTGTTTTGAAGGGGTGAAGATATATAGTATAGTGTCAGTGACTGCTGGAAGTGAGAAAATACAGCTTGTTTTGCTTGGGAACAGTCACATTCAAATGCTAAAATGTTTAATAGCAATCAGTAGGGATCTGTCTGGCTTGAAATCAAATATATTTACAATATCACAGCAACTAGCCTGATTTTTGTCATTATTTTCTTTCACTCTAATACTTACCTTAGAATCAATGTCCCTCTTTTGGGGGATTTTTTTGCCCACTCCTGTGTTTGAGCTCTCTGTCCACTGAATATAGCCTGTTACCTTGAGTTTGGTTTCCTTCATTATAGACAGGGAGGGGTGACTAGAGACAGGAACAGTCTGTTCACTGTGATTTTCTGTGAGATGGGAGGAAAAAATAAGGGGTCTTTGCTCACCTGGTTGAGCTCATGTGTGATGCTAATATGAGAAAAAGTCACAGTGTGCCTTCTTTACACTAGACTTGAGGAGGGAAGGCTGCCCTGTCAAATGCATATATATGACTTCTCTGGGCTACAGTGCAAATATATATATTGGTGAATCTCTTTTAGCATAAAAAACATGGGTTTACATATATTAACTATAAATATTTGTACAGGGAAAGAAGTAGGACTTCAGTTTCGTGACTCTTACATAAGAATATCTTTGAAGTCAAGGCTTGACACACTTCTGACTCACCAAAATGCAAAACCCACTGTTCTCATAAAGACTTGCTTAATTGTGCAAAGTGAACCCAGTTCACAGGCAGGCTGTGAAACCTTAACCGAGTGGACTGACTCCTGTGTAAATGCCTGCCATGGCCTCTAAGAAACTCCGTTCTCACTATGATGGTAGCACTGGTGGGGTGTGACCTCAGCATGCTGTTTCTTTTTCTCTCGTGGTAGTCCACTCTTTCATTCACATCATCCTTTCTTTTTCCTCCAGACCTGAATTGCTGTGATCAGTTTTACTCCAGCCATCCTAGGAAGGCTGGCAGTTGACATGAGGGAAGTGAGGAAAAAAAGCAGCAGGAAGGGTGGGCTCCTAAAAACTAGTGTCATATTTTTCCTAAGGACACATTAGAGGGCTGTTGGTTATCCTGTTATTATTACTGGGGTTCTGCCTACATCGAGAATTCACATAGTTTCTGAAGCCACCATCTGTGGAAGGAACTTGCTCTCCAAAAGAAGCAGTCAAGCACATTTATTTGCAGATGTTTGATTACATGTAGGGGTGACTTTAATGGTTGAAGCTGCACATCACCACAGATTATACATAGTATAAGATGAAGGCACTAAGGAGGATATTTCAATTTCCCGCTTCAGTCCTGTTTGTTGTTTTGTAGCGATATCTACTTTATTAGAGAAGCAGTTTTCCTTCAAACTGGTGAGAATAACACAGGTTTGTGTGATGTCTGGAAGATACCACCAGCGTACATCCATCATCAAACTCCTCTGCTAAACCACATCTTAGTCCATTTGAAACTTGTTTGAGACCAAAGCCTCACTTTCATGTTGCATAGCAGTTTTTACTGCTTGTACAACAGCCTGCTGAAATCAATGGTACTGCTTTATTTGGGGACACTAGGAGTGGGTGGAAGAAGGGAGGAGTCCTCTGTAATAGGAGTTTTGAAGTTCTGTTTATTCACTAAAGCATGCCAGCTATGTATTTGAGACATTAGCAGGTTAGCTCTTTGCTTCTGACATTCCATGTCACTTGGAAATGGGTTTGGGACTGTTTTGTATTTTAGGTTTGGGATTGGGTTTTTTTGTTTCTCTTTTGGAACAAGAGACATTGTTATTCACGTGGTTGGCAGAACCAACTTTGTAATAAACGAACAGCGTTATCTTAACCCAAACTGTGGCTTCCATTTCCCAGGCAGCTGCTTAGGTATGCAGGGGAGTGCTAAGTGACCTTGCTGCAGCTGGAACTCCTTACAGGAGTGAGGTGGTTGCTTTTGGAGGGTATACCCTTCCAATGTCCTTAGTGCTTGAAAAAGCAAAAATCTTTCATGAAACTGAGTGTGAGGGGGATGTGTGTGTTGTAGAAGAAAGTCGACTTTCAAGTACTGGTAACTTTATGGAGGGAGAGAAGCTTAAGGGCATATTTACGTGGTACAGTTCATGCCTTTGAACATCTTTTATTATCATTAAAAGGGTAGGGTGAAGGCTTTGATATATCATGTTTTGAGAACTGGAGTACTTTATAGCTTCATTTTAACTAACTGCTATTTTTAGGAGTCTAGTTTTTTTGTGCCCAAGTAGTATTCTATTTCTTCCCTTGTCAAGTAAGGCAATAACAAGCTAAAGTATTAATGTAAACAAAAGCTCTGAAGATATTTTTGAAGCAATGGGATTAGTGTTTTTCTTTCATTGCAGTGACCTGACTTTATTGTGCACATAGAAAAATACTTCTCTGATATTTTCCTTATGATAGATTAAACCTGAAATCCTGTTTTACAAGACTGACATATTGCAAAATATAGAGGATATGGGATTGCACCATACTACTGTGGCAAAATCCATATCAAGACTAAAGGGAATCCAGTTTGTGTAATGGAAACAAGGATGTAGCATTTGGGATCAGTTTGGACATGTTACTGGGCCAGTGAGCTATACAGATGTAATTTTAATATACAATCTTTATTTTGTAAGTTGTATATAATCTTTTCAGCTGCAGCCAAATTCATCACTCTTTGTTGCATTTGTCCTGCATTTCTTTCTTCAGTGAGATAAGGCATTTTGTTCAATGAGTAAATGGAACCAACCTTCCAATAGCTCATCCCGATTAAGTAATAATTAGATATAATTACTTTCCTAGGGGGAAAGTAATTCTGCCTCATTGAAATTCTTTTATCTTCAATTAACCTATTCTGTTCTTACTGGAAATATGAAGCAAAGTGCTAGCTTGCTTCTGGCACTTCTTCCAAAGCTGCTAAACTTTGATTTTATTTGCCACCAGTGCTCACTTTGTGCAGTGTAGCGAGCTCCCAGTGTTTAGGTGGCACCAGTATGGAGGAGCATGTGCTTGGATAGGGACAGGCTGTGCTGAGTACCTTGTTGGATCAGCTTTCCATCCCATCCATCCTTCTGTACGGATCAATGAGGAGGCTTGGTGGCTCACTTTTCTCTCTCTTCCCTGTACTTTGTGTTTGGTTTCATGGGGTTGTGGGTGTGGAGTACTGTGAATACTTTCTTTCCTCATTTTTTTTCTATCTAATAACCAGCTTTATTCTATCCTGCTGCATGTGGGGTATCTTGTGTAAGTTTTGTTCTATTTTCAGAGAGCAGCCATAACCTTGCTTGGCATTAACAGATCCAGTGGGTACATGATATGTAGGTTGTTTGGAATTCAGCAGCCAGGTTCAGAGTTTTCTGGCCACAAGTGCCCAGGAGAGGGACAGTATAGAGCACCAGAGACCCTGTCTAGCTCTGTTCTAGATTAGATTCATTTGGATACACCTTCCCATTAGGCAAATGTACTTTATTCCAGTGATGACAAACTGTATGTTGACTGTGCCTACAGTTTTGACTATAAATATAAACCTGAAACTGTTTTGAAATGGTGAGCTGGTGGGGGAGGAAGGGCTTCAGAACTGGAACTCATTTATGTTGCAGTAGCTCTTCTGTTTTCCTGGGGACTTTGATTTCACCTTGTGAGCAAAATCAATTTTTTTATGTTCACAAACCCACTAAGATGAGTAGTCTTCACATCCTTCTCCTTTCTTTCCCTCTTTGTATTCTCCCAATATATGTCTTTCTATACAGAGTAAATTAATGCAGTGTATTTCTGGATGTAGCTTGTTCATACAGACTTGTTCTCTGCTGTTTTCTGGGGGGGGGAGGGGGTGGAAGGAAAGAATTGCTAAGCCCTTTAAATAGACTAAGGTGATAATTTAGTGTAGTCATCCATACCCCACTAGCTAACATAGCACTACACTGACAAAGCCAGAAATTAAAGCAAACAGTAAAGTTTAGTCTTAAGCAGAATTTATCCAGTGATCACAATTGAGCTTTAAATAAATATAAGGTGCAAAATCTGCCTTCTCTTAATTCGTATTGACAAAATCTCCCACAGCTGGTTTGTCTGTAACTATTGGCATGGCGTGCTCTTTTTGCCATTTAACTTGTTTTCATTTTTATTAATAGCCTGTCAACCTGAGGTTTAGTGTATCATTTTTATTGGGAGACAAAAAGCCTACACGCTGTAATGTTTGTGATGCTGCTGTAAATTACACGCTTACTCCAGCCAGCACATCTTCAAGTGTGACACCTGCAACCTTTTACATTTTTATCATTGGTTGTGCTTCATAGTGGCTTTGCATCAGAGAACACTGATTACATCAACAGGTTGTGTGAAGCAGATAGCTTCTTTTTTTCTGCCTGCTTACTAAACCAGTATTAATTTACTGGGGGTACTACCTCAGCCTGTATCCTGCCTGCTAGTTGACTTTTTGAAGTCTGCTTTTTAAAAGCTCACAGAGAAGCTCTGGGAAGAAAAAATCCTGTTAGTGGAGTAATTGACAAAATAGTGTTTTCCTTGTATTTTCCTAAGGTTTTTCTTGCTAGCCAATTTCAGTTTTAAGGACAACTGAGGATGTTTTTTTTAAGACTTTGTTTCAGGTTTGTGTGTCACTTGAAAGATTTTGATGCTTGGAGACTTACACTTTGAGAGTGGTGATGCAGACAGGGAAAGAGTACTTTGAGGTTTTCCTTTATCAGTGTTCTGCATCTTTGAGGTCTTGAGGGTAACAGTTAGCTTCTGATAGACACTTGCTGCTGCTGCACTTTCATAAAAGAAAAGAGAAAGCGCTAAGAGAAGTTTCCTTTCTTTACTATTTTTTCCATTTTCTAAAAAATTTTCACTCTGATTGCTTTTGAAATGCATCTGTTTTCTGTTGGGTACAATACAAGTGATGTATTGGAAACAAGTGTCAGACCCATGCAAAGGACTTAAACCTCATGTTTGGAGCCCCATGCATCAGAGCCTGGAGAGAGCTTTGTCTCCTGCTCTGGTGACCTCTAATTGAGTATTCAAAGACAAAATATAATAAGGTAATTTCAGTCCATCTCTGAGTATATCTTGTGCTCATCTATTCATAAGCAGGTGTGGTCATTACTGTTAATGACAGTCGGCGTCTGTATCTCACAGTCCTACATTCCGATGTACCCTGAAGAAAAATGAGCTCCTTAAAATTACAGCAATTGATTCTAGAATGTGTTCCACCTAATGGCAAACTTAACAGCCTACAGCTTGTTGACAAATAGAAGGTTGATCTGGGTTTCTCCCAGGTTCAGACTCCTTGACTGACAAACTTTGACAGCACTAAAATACTGGACTAGAACCTAGTGGAATTAATTCACTACATACAGTTGGGGAATTTTAGTGATGTTGTGTTCCTGTAAAATGGATTGTGCAGTTTACACTCTGTGATAAGGTTTAATACCTTATGATAAGGTTTAATGCTTTTGATGTGGGGGACAGTCTGCTCTGAGAAGATAAATCTGTACTGCAAACTAACTAGAGTTTTGGGTTTGGTTTTTTTTTCCTTTTTTCCTTTTAGTATTGGATGAATGAATATACTTCTTCCCTTGGAATTGGAGTGTTTCATTCAGGCATAGAGGTGTATGGCCGAGGTATGTACAAGAAAAGCATAACTTACTTTTTGTTTCAGTAATACTGTTATTTAAAAAGCATTTTTCAGGTAGTGAGGGAAGCCTAGCTCATGAAACCTGTTCATCTCTTTTCTCATCTATTCTGCCTCTGGAAAAAAACCTGGAACACGAATAACCTGGTAGCCATGGAGCATTCTTTTGTATAAAGCTGTGCAACTATGAAAAAGTGTGCAACTTACTCAGCCAGGCATAGAAATCTTTATTTTAGGTTTGGAAATACTTTTAAAAACCTACATAAAACAAATGTGTGCTTTGTGTAAAGCGTGGTTGAATCCGTTCCTAAGTTTTCTGTCAGCACTTAGTGCAAGGAGTTAATTTTTTACTACAAGAATAATAATCTGTTGCAGAGAGGCACCTAAAAGTGCATGATGCTCAGGAAAAGGTCTATTCCCTTTTGGTAGGTTGGTTTGTTTTAGAGACAGTTTCTTTCAAAGGCATCCCATTCATGCTGTTCATAAAAGATGCCCTTGTGATAAATAACAGCAGTGCTTTTCAATTTTGCTAGATAGGTTGTGCTTGGGTGCTGCAGCCTCCTGGTCTGTTCAGGCCACTTTGAGCCTGCATTGCAGCCAGAAGGTGTTTCTGTGCACGCCATAGCACGGGCTCAGGTCTGAGGTGTTTCTGCCCAAAGTATAATGACACACCAAGCTGATGGTGTTGCTGAAAGTAGTCCGGTTTAAGAAGGAAAATCTACTGCTGTGTTTTTCTTCTTTTTTTTTTTTTTTTTTAATGTGTTGAGAGGTGAGGTGAAGGAGCAGAAGTCAGGGCATGCACTCCAAAGACCACACTGCCCAAAGTTATCTTAAACTATGTTTCAGCTACTGTAATGGCCACATTGTATCTGATTTTGCAAGTGTTACCAGAAAAAACAAAATGACAAAATACAATGCTTATTGTTAAAACTTTTTTTTGGATTTTTTTTTTAATCTGACCCAGAAAGACCTGACTCTTAATAGTGCTGTGCCTGAAGCCCAGTTTTTGAGCTGTGCCAAATACATGTGCCTCCCTTCCTGTTGGGATTATAGCGGCTTTCTCATATAGCAGGTCATGCCCCTGCTAGAACAATGACTTGCATTTTTCCAGGCACATCAAACTTTTTATTTATTAACCTGTTGTGAAAAAGATTATCCACAAAACTGACTGCTAGACTTGGGTGATGTGTTAGGAGTTTTGAGGAAAGGAAGTGTGAAGTCATGCTTAAAGCTTTTTATTACACTCTGGGTGCGGCGTGCTCTGTTATCTTACAGACACAGACGGAAGCTGCAGCACACCATGATGCTTTCATGTAGTGTGAGTGCTTAAGCCAGCAGATGCTATGTGCAGACTTGAGATGCATGCACTGGTTTACTTTCTTGTTATAGTAAAGAACTTGTGAAACTTGTGAACTTGTAAAGAATTGAACTCTTGCAAATCAAGAAATTTAAAGAACCTATTAGGCCACTACACACTGCCACACTGAGGGCTGTGGTGTACATTGAATAGAAGTGTCATCAGACCTCTGAGGATGCAGTACTTTGAATCCCCAATTTAGATGTATGTAAGTGAAATTCTAAACACAAGTATGTATAAAGATGTACAATTTAACTTGTAAATGCTCACTTATACAATGAAAACAATATGTACTTTCTGCAAATTTATTCCAGTTAAACCTGTACACTGATGTAGGAAATTTCCTGTTAGTTTTTACTTAGGCTGAGTAGTAACTGACAAAGCTATTAATTTCCAGCTCACTTAATTTGCTCCTCATGTAAATAACATGTCTGGCTGCTAGCTTTAGATCCTTGTGAAGTCACCTTCAGTCAGTGAGTTCTGCTGTTTTTTACTGTCATCAGATGCTGGTTTTGTTAAATCTGAGCTTTCTCTTTCAGAATTTGCCTATGGTGGTCATCCATACCCTTTTTCTGGAATATTTGAGATTTCACCAGGAAATGCTTCTGAGCTAGGAGAAACATTTAAATTTAAGTAAGAAAGATTATTTTCTATTTTCTTGCTCTTTGAGAAAGCATATGAAAAAGACAACTTGTTCCATTTATTTTTGAGGATAGATGTATTGAATTGTAAAGGATTTTTGACTTTCTGAGAAATTAATGTGTTTGCATAGAAATGAAAAATGGACAGAGGTGGCAAGACAATTAAGTGTCTACAGCAAAGAACTCTTTTTTTAGCATACCATTAAATTCCTGAAATGCATACAAATTTTGTGGACTTATAGCTAACTTATATTATTTATACAGTGTAAGCAGTGCAGTAACTTTTTCAAGGTGGGTAATCAGCAAGAAAACATCATCTCTTGTGATAAAGATGAAAGTGGTGCCATAAAATGGAATAGTAAGAACCTTTGTTATTCTCGGAGAACAGAAAGGTCTTTCTACCCACAGTGGAGTGACTTTTGACCAATGTATGAACAGTAGTCTACCTGTATCATGGGAGCCTAATCACCTTCTATTCTGTTTCTCTTCTAGAGAGGCTGTGGTTCTAGGCAGTACTGACTTTATGGAAGATGATATAGAAAAAATAGTAGAAGAGCTTGGAAAGGAATTCAAAGGAAATGCTTATCACCTAATGCACAAAAACTGCAATCACTTTTCTTCAGCTTTATCTGAGGTAAACAAACTTAAAGGTCTGCAGAAAGGTGCTTCACAAGTGGCTACAGAGCATCATATCCTTCTAGTCCTTTGTAACATTTGGTTTAATTTTCCACTTCCTATCTCTGTTGCCTTGGGCAAATATTATTTTTCAGGTTGTATTTGTGCTTATGTCCAAAACATCAGATTTTGCTGCTAAATATTGTTGTCATACATAGCTTGTGTTAGAGCAGAGGTGCATTCCTAAAGAGATACCTAGTAAATGAAGTATTAGGAAGATTTTGAAATAATTTCAGTTGTTTCAAGGATTGCTACTGAAGATAGAACTACTTGTTATTGTTATCAGATTATTTGTATTTCCTCACAGAACCATCACACTGTAAATAATTTTCAAAGTTATGACCAAGTGTCAAAGAATAACAAAGGCATTAAAGTTACCCAGATAATGTTAATCTTCTGCTTGAGAGGCTTTTGTCAAGTTATTGCTCTGCCAGCACCTGTGTCCTGGTCAGCTAGATACTTGAGTGGTCATGCAAAGTGTCTGACCGAGGAGTTGAACAGGCTTTGCTTTTTCCCCCTCAGCTTTGTTGTAACGTGATCAGTTTGCCACTATGATTGAGTGTCTGATCATTCACTTGTATATCCACACGTGGGAAAGGGTCAGGAACAACTAACCCAGGTCAAAGAGGGGAATGGAAACTTTGATTTTCATTGATAGTTGGCAATCTCTGCTTGACAGAATTTATTCTCCTGTTTCATTGAAACACTCCAAAACAAGGATGGCTGTTTTTCCCATGTGAAGTGTCACTGATTTTATTTGGGTTTTTTTTTTCCAAAATAGTTAATGCATACTTAGTGTATGGCCTGTGTTTTATGTAGACTGATCTTCCAGTGGTAGTGGAAAATTTTATTGAGATGATGATTCATGTGCAATGCTGATACAAGTAAGTAGGGTGAGACACTGACAAAGCTGCAGTTGGTGTGAAATCTGGCCTATATGGCCAGGGTTTTGCCATACTCTTCAGCTGCATAGTCATATTTTTTCTGTTTAGGTCTTGTCCTATTTAGTGTTCAAATTGACTATAAAAGTGGGTATAATTGCAAGTTAAATGCTGCTCAGTTACAGCACAGTGATGTTCATATTCTCCAGATTTGCACTGTAATACCAGAAATGAATATGGAAGTACTTATGTAAAGTAGCTCACTCCTTGAATAGTGACAACAAAATTATTTAATGACTGATGTGCAGTAAAAATAAGTACTTAATGCAACTTCATACATTTTTGAGGAGTTGAACCCAGCTGTGCATTGTGTAGCTGCTCTTGTTCCAGTGAACCAAAACCTGTGCTTGGCCTGTGTTGTAGGATGGTGATGTCCTGTGGAAGTCATCAGAGGCCACCACAGTAAAGAGCCTCAGCTGTGTGTGTAACTCCATACAATTCTAGTATTGACACTGTCTTTCTGGCCACTTAATTTTAGAGTGCTTTTTTGTAATAGTGGGGTTTCTCCTGCAATTTATGTTTCTGAGGAATTAGTATGGAATAAAAACCATAGCTTAACTAATTTCTGTGCCTTTTATAGAAGTTATTCAGAAAGAGTGAGATGGTTAGGCTTTTCAGGACTTCTAAGAAAACCATAGAACCAGCCATGTGTCCAACTTTCACAATGGAATATAGGTGTCTTTGTGGGACTTGGAATGCTGCCTTTACTGATGGCGAAGTCATAGTGCAGCTAACTTGGGTGCTTCTTGATTGGCATTTGTGATATGTAAACTGTAAGCCTGCTGCAGCTTTTGCTTCTTATTTACAGTACTGCAGTTTTGTTACTACTGAATCCAGAAAACAAATTAACCCTTTATTTTTCCTTCCCCCATAGATTCTCTGTGGAAAAGAGATCCCACGATGGGTGAATCGCCTTGCCTACTTCAGCTCTTGTATACCCTTCCTCCAGAGCTGCCTGCCAAAGGAGTGGCTAACTCCTGCAGCCCTCCAGTCTAGTGTTAGCCAGGAGCTACACGATGAGCTGGAGGAAGCTGAGGATGCAGCAGCATCAGCTTCCTTGGCAAGCTCGGCATCTGGGTCTAGAACTGGACGCCACACCAAATTATAAGTTCTCCTCCAAAGTAGCAAATACTTCAGAAATACTTTTGAAATACTTCAGTTTGATCTCTTCAGCAATTGACTTCCTGACAGAACGTGAGAGCCAGCTCTAGAACATTGTTTTTATATGCAAAAAACAAAGCTCTCATCAACCCCTGTTTCAGCTCAGGATTATTTATGTAGTGAAAAGAATTGCTGGGAGAAAAGGGAAGGATTTTGTGTGAAGCCACCCTTTTCATTTTCACCTGTTTGGTAGACCTGATTCAACTTAACATCTTGCATAAAGCAGAATTTTAATTATTTGTTTACAGTATTGTGTACTGCTGTTTACATGTCCTATAAGGACTCCTGCTACCATGGAAGAAGAAAGAATTTGAGTTTGATTTAACTGTTGGTATAAATCAAAAGCAGTGGTATGATGCCCTGGATGAACTTTCCCCTTTGTTTTCAAGATTTAAGGCAGGAGAACACTAAATTGAGGAATGCCAGAAACTGCTGAATACTATATGTGAACAGGGTACTGTGTGCTTAAAGTGGCTGATGTAAACAGGTAGATTCCAGGATGTAGGGAGACTGGTTTGGTCTAAAATCTGTTCCTGCAAGTATGACCTCTACATTAATGAAACTGTGGATTTTTGCACATATGAAGGGAAGTTTCTATCTCATTGCAATGCACATCAATCCTTTTTTTTTTCTTTTTTTTTTTTTTTGCAGTTCAGCCATTTAGTTTTCATCCTGTCTTGTGTCTTTACTTGCAGTTTATTTCAGTATTTAAACGTGAATACCATCTGTTAGAAGCATCAGCCAATTTTTCACTTCTTTGCTTTACTTGATTTCAAACTGGTATATATATATATATATAAGTTAGTACTTGTATTCCTTTTTTATTTGTTTGTTTTGCATAGTTTGGAATCATGTAAAACAAGCCATTTGTGGTTGGGGAATGGCCTTTGCTTCCTACTGCTGATTATGCTTCATTTGAGTTAGTAAACATTTGTGTCCTTCCTTTTTTGAGCTATAAATTTCTGCCCAGTTGTGCATATCCGCACAAATGATAGAGAAATCCTAATTTATTTTCCCACAGTCTCTATCTGTGGCATTAACTTTCTTATCAGATGTAATGAAGAAAAACCTGAAAATTGCTTATGCACCTGTGTGTTTACACAGCAGAACCCACTAATCTGCACACATAATTATATGTGAAGGTAAGAGATATTATTTTCTAAAACACAGAAGTATGTTTGCTGGTAGATTATAATTAGAGCTAAATTATAATTAGTGATCAGAATATATAATGGAATGCCTTATTCTTGTTCACTTACCAAGAGAATTGTTCTTCCAATCATTAGTGTAAATTAGTGAGGTTCTATTGTGCACATAAGGCTACAGTAGCACAAACATGAGGGAGGTGAGCTTGAGTATTTTGTAAGACTTGCTGCCTTAAACTAACAAAAAACATACCATCCCTAAAGGGATCAGCTCACAAAGAAGTGTGCATTACTAGAAATATGGATGATTCTTACAAGCTTTATTTACAGTCTTTTGCTGGGTTTAGTTTTTCTGTTGAATGAAATACTGACTCTGCAGTTTCTGCTGTTTAAAAGCAAAAAAACAAGTCCTCTTGGAAGGCAAAGTGCTTCATGTTACGAATGCTCCTGGCCATGGGTAGTGGTGCCATTGAATCCTACGGGAAGGTGCAGTAGCTGTATCATAGTAAGAATTCTTATGGTTGCCAGCTCCAACTTGTGTTAGAAACAAGTGGAAGTTTTTTTCTGCTGCCATCTGGGTTGAATCCTTCATCAGACAGACTTTAGGTTTTCACTTATCTTCTATGATGCAGTGTAGTACAGAGAGAGATATGCTCAGTTCTGGAGGGGAAAATCAAGTGAGACTCTTTCTGGAAAGAGTGAGATAATAGTAAACGTCTCCATAACTGTATTTTGGTACGTGTTTTAATAATCTCTTCTATCAAGTGGGAATCGCTTAAAACTGGTGAGTCTGCCACTAACTTCATTCTCTGTTTGATCTCCAGAAGCTGGATATACTGACCCTCCCTGTTGAGTGCTTTCCACTCTGAATTTGAGTTCTCATTTCCTTCTTTTCCCTGTAGTGAAAATGATTATGGTGGTCTCCAGTCAACTCTCAAGCATTACAGGACTGAATCTCGCACTGCTTACAGCTCAGACAACAGGCTGCAGACAGGTTCTTTTGTCTCTGCTGTGCAGCTGTGGTAGTAATGTGACTAAGTCTCTTGGCCAGGGCAGGTCCTTTATTTCAGCTCAGGGTTGAGGCCACTGATCTAGCAACGTACTGTAGCTTTTCCTAGGCTTTAGGAAAAATAAATAGAATGATTTTTCATTGCTACCTTTTATGTACCAAAATCAGCTTTTTAGGCTTCTGATACATCCAGAGCGCTAGGTCACAAATCTCTACACCTTCATTAACACACACAATTACAGCATGTACAATGCAAGAACATGACAGATCACAGCACAGTTTTTATTTAGAAGTAAAACTAAGACTATTTTTTATAAAGCAGACTGGAAAGTTTGTAACAAAACCATTCATTTTATTGTTAGCTGTACAGGTGAAAATACTGTCTTATGCTCCATAACAACTTTTTTCTGTTTGTTTTGAAACCATCCATTTGTAAATCCTGTGAGGAAACTGACACCTGAACCCTGAAGGTTGTTGGGTATTGAATCAAAGTGAGCAGTACTGTAACTTCAATCGTGTGCTGTCAGCTCAGCCTCTGCTGGATGCCTGCAAGTCACCCTGCCAGTGGTTACTCCAATTTGTTAGCAATAGAGCAAGTTACCTTTCACCAGCATTACTGCCAAGCAGGGATTACTTTAGTCTACTAATGACCACACTGTGCTAGGACTAGAACATTTCAGAATGCTGTGAGAAAGCTGGACACCTGTGGAATCTTTTCCATCAAAACGGGTAGAAAAATATCACCACTTCAGGGTTCTGCTCTGTTTACTTTCTCATTCTTGTTTAATTTTCTGTGAGATAGTACTTTTCGTATGTATTACATTGTTTAAGTCAGTCATTTTATTTAAATGCCATTTTCTGTTCAGCAAGCCAAAAAAATCCAATGTACTGTCAGTGTGCACCAGTAACTTCGGAGTGGCTTGGTAAAAAAAACATAGTTGCATTACTTCTAAAATTTGCAATGCAATTCTGATCACTATTGATATATGATAATTTTCACTGTTGGAAGTTGGTTACAAGCTGAATATTCACTGATGCATTTTTTGTAAACTTGTATTCAAGTTTACTACATAGTATTTGTATAAAATTCAAAGAATTTTGACTTTTGTTACCTGTACATGGCAACAAGTTGTCTAGCATCTTAAACTTAAATCCATCAGTTTATTAAAAATACTTTTATAAAAAAAAAAAGTTGGCGCTGTGTGTTATTCCCCTTGTACCTGCAGCTGGTTTTGGCAGTGCCACCCTAGCTGATGTTTGGTTTTGAGCAATGGTTTTGAAGGACAGTGAGACTATCCAAGGGTTTCCTGGAGTTAAGCTTTAGGCTGTTAGGCTGACATGGGCATCAGGTGCTGCAGTTTGATTTGTGTGAGGCATCTTCCCCAAACATCCCAAGCTCTGGCACAGAGCTGGCAGCAGCCCTTGAGGATGGGCTTTGCCAGCACTGAAAGGTGTTGGCACTGGAATTTGCAAAGGGCAGATGAGTCCATGTGTTTTTAACAGCAGAGAGACTTCCCTGCAAGCTGAGGGCACTGATGGATGGGAGTGCTGTCCGAACTGGTGTTGTCCCTACCCATCTCTCCCCACAGCTGGGAAGGGGAGGTGTTTTGCCATGTTGTGCATGCTGAGCAGGATGTGTGCACTGCTAATGAACATTGGCTAGGGCATGACCTGTTGGAGAAGCTGTCCAGACACAGATGTGTTCCCTTTTCTGTGTTTCCCTAATCACCAGCAAGCCTGCAAGAGAGTTTGAGCAACTTGCAACCTACTGAAAGGAAACTTGACAATAATTCATCGGTTAAAACAAATGTGAGTTCCAGATGAACTCACTTCTGGCATCCTATCAGCTTCTAGGAAGGTGATCAATACCCAAAAGTACTTACTGCATTGTTTGCTACTGGGTGAGTGACTGCATTCAATGGAGCTGGTCTTGAAGAAAAGATAAATGTTCCAAATGAAATTTTATTTTCTAAAAGTTTCTTCAGCCATGCAGAAGAATATGACAGATTTGTCATGGGAACAGCTTTGCAAGAGGCAGAGGTTTTTTATGGCTATAGCAACTTAGTCCTGTCACACCCCCCCAGAATAAATACATTCTTTCTCAGTGCTTGATACAGTGCAATGGAAATGGCTATTGGACAGTTCCTGACTTTCTCTGAAATCCTGTGGTTCGATCTAAATCAGATCATAAAAAAACTTCAAACTTATCAATATAGCAACTTGTCAGGGAAGCCATGGCAGTTCTTTGGAAAGGCAGCTGTGCTCCACTGACAGCTCCCATTCCTGCTGGGCTAGATTAGGGATCTTTCACGTGTATTTTTCACATGATCTGGTCTATTAAAATTAGCATATAGTGAACTAAACCAGGATCTAGCCATAAAGAAATGCAAGACCCTTCACTGGCATAGTTTTAGCTTGCTTTGGGCATGACAGAGGCTACATCCATGTCTGGTTCTCCATAGAGAGGGACATTGCTCATACCAGGGTGGCTCTCCACCCCGTCCATCACTGAGCAGCAGCAGGGACACATAGAACTAAGGGAACACCGCTCCTTCTGCAGGTTTTAGATGGGTGGTCAGCAGTTCTCCTGGTCTTTTGAAAGTTGTTGATCCTGGAATCCTCAAAGCAGCAAACGTGCTGTACCTGCTGGTTACCTGCTGTTCAGACCATGTGTTTGTGTGAGAGAAATCACTGTTAGTGTCTCCTGAATGAAGTGAAGGTGAAGGAGGGGCTTCATGTGTGCCCTGCAGGAGCTGTTGTTCATGGGCTTTAAGTCATGATTTCTTTTTAGGGAGCTGTTTTTATCTCTCTATCCCATTTCACCTTTACACAGCCTGAAACAAGGCACCCAGATACAGAACTTAAGGAAGCTGGGGCTGTGTTGCTGAGCTGTTCCTGCTGGGGCTCATGACAGCTTGGGAGGAGAGTTAGGAAGGGGTGCAAGCCATTGTGGATGAGAGAAACCTTTCCCACATCCATGACGCCAGCCCTGTTCTGTCGCCCCAGCTGTGGGACAGAAGTGTGGGGGTTTTCAAATGCACCCTTTGTGGGGTTCTGCTCTGGTCCCAGTGAGGCTGATGGTCAATATGGGTCCTCCTTTACAGGCAGACAAGTGATGTGAATCAGACGCCCCCTGGCCAAACAGGGCACAGACAGGTTTTTATCAGGCTCCAGAGAAACGTGTCCAAACTCCCTCACCAGGAATGGATGGGGGCAGAGGAGACCCTCTGTTCCCAGTGAGTGCCTGAGTGACATGGCAAATACTCCCTCCCGTTTCCCAAGTCAGAATGGTCATTACTGTTAGCTCAAGCAGAGCCAGGGCCTTCCTCCCAGAATAAGTACAGAGCCCTATTAAACCCACCTAATGACAACATAAATCATGTTGAACAGAAAATGTCTTGTGCTCCCTACTCAGGCTGCAGAGGCTTGTGGGTTTTGTCCTGGTTTTCCCATTCCTAATTTGCCTGTGGGAAATACTGCCTTCCCCCAGCCCTCCCAGTGACAGCACACAATAGCTGCTTGTTTTTTGCCTGGAAGGAATTGCTGAGCCTTTAAATAGCTGGAATTGGGTTTATTTTTCTTCTGTACTTCAGCTCTTTCATTACTCAGTCATAGCATCCTAAAAGTGAAGATTTCCAAAAGCATTGGCATTTACCTCCTTTGTTTTGGTTTGGTTTTTTTTTTACCACAAAAAATGATGCTCTGCATCTTGAATTTCATGCACCAGCCCAGTGTTAGTGTCACTAACTAATCCTGCAGTGAAGCGTCAGCTTCCAACACATTAATTCACATGCCATTAAGCAAACATGAACTGAGTAGTGAGGACTAGCAAGAGCTGATGGCAGTGTAGCTGGCTCAAATGCAACTGTAAAAGTGTCAATTATTTTTTATGTCAGAGAGACTTGGAAAGTTTAGTGGAAGCCCTGTGGAGGCTGTCCGGGCTTGCTCTTCCCTCCAGCACTCTGGGCTCGAGGGCAGAGAAACACCTCAGGGAGTGCCTACCTTTTGTGGATGCTCTCATCTCTGCAATTGCTTTCTTTAAGCTGCTTTACCCTTCCAGGAGGCTTCTGTGCATTTTAAGAGGTTTAAAGGAAGGACAGAGTCCATGACCTAGAGCGCTGTCTCTGTCCGTGGCTCCCTGCACAAAGCTCCCCCAGTGAAATGCCACACCATGACATGCACCCAGGGATGCCATGCTCAGCCCATGCTTTTGGAGAGTAGGGATGAGCATGGCATGGGAACCTGCAATGCATCCTTCAGACAGACAGGCAGGCAGCCTCTAGCACCTCTCCAGCTGGCTGTTTTTTTACTAAATAAACAGACACATCATTATTTATTGATAATAAACTAATACTGCAGAATTAAAATAAGTATAAAATGGAATCTGTTCAGAGCTTGACTACACATCTTCCTGGTCCTGCCCTGTGGCATGACCTATTTGTACAGCACTTCCAGAGCAGTCAGCTCCCGAGAATCAACTTTTTCTCCCTCAATCTGTCCCGCTGCAGATGTTCAACTTCCTAAATGGTCTCTGAGGATCTGCTTTTTACCTGCAGACCAGGTAATCCTATTGGTCATGACACTCTTCCCTGACTGTGTCATGAGCTGATCTATACTTCCTTATCATGTGGGGAGGTTTACTGAGAATGCAGTTCAAGAAATGCAACCAAAAGCTGCAGCTGAACCTGGGTCAGACAAGTCCCCTCTCTGCCCAAACACACAGACAAAACTGCTAGTTCTTGAAGACTAACAATAGGTTTGTGACTTCTTAAGGAACACCACAGGGAACAGGACCTTCACCTGCAGAGCAGATATTTCTGGTAGTGGTTAGGAAGAAGTCCAAGAATATTTGTAAATTTAATGCAATGCATATAGGGCTTAATTATAAATACACATCTTCAAAAAGTTGACCTATAGGAGTATTATAGCAGCAGTGGAATAAGTGAACAAAGTATGTGAAATAAGTGGGTTAGGGAGGTCAAAAAGAAAAGGACACATGCATATTCAAACCTAACCACAAGTCCTTCCATCACTACTGAGGCCTGGGAATGATACAGGGGTAGGAAGCGGGAGTGAAAACATCTACAGACACTTCCTCCCTCTGCCCTCCTCCCCTGGGTACAGGACAAGCTGCCCTGAGAGGCAGGATGGGGTGGGATGACGAAGATGTGCAGCAGCCAGGAGAGACAGTGCACTCAGGCTGCTGCCTGTGGAAAGAGCTGAAGTCTTTGAGTCTGGGCTGGTCCATCTCACAGCAATGAGCAAAGGATGTGCATGTGCAGGCTGAGGGAAGCCCATCCACAGGGGCCAGGGAAGGACAATCAGGTCAGCTGTCTTCTTTCCTATGCATGCTGCCAGTCGTTTTGTGGTTTCCATGGAAACTGGCTGCTGCAGAAATGATGTTATGAAAATTACTTCCGAGATTTAAAGCTAACAGATTTGCTTTGCTCTAAAGGGAGCAGAGAGACTGATCACTGTATTGCCCTGTGTGTGGTGTGAAAGCAGTTTCGGAGAAGTTGCAGGTACCCCAAGACAGCCTGCACCACCTGCCCTATGTCACTGACAGCCTGTGCAGCCCCAAACCCCAGCCAGGGGAGAAGGGGAGGAGGAGGAGGTGGAGAAGGAAGGAGCAGAAACTTCAGATCCCATTAGCTCCTTACTGGTGGGTACAGCTAACACCAGCACAAGAGGCAGCACTGTTGCCATCTCTGGGGGCAGAAATTTATGGTTTGCCCTGCAAAGCCCAGGCCAGCATTAAGCCAGCAGATGCACCAGCCATGTGTTGAGTATGTGGTGAGATACCCAAGGGGCTGCAAGGAGACTGTGCTGCAGCACCCTTAGTGGAAATAGTAAAGGCAGCAATGGTGGCTTAGAGACAAGTGCAGCCACTGTGAGGCTGCCTGTCCCTCTTACCCATGTACTGAGCAGGGCACTCTTTATTCAGTGTTTGTTTCACACACTGAGTGGTCACACATCAGACTTGTTGGATAGGCCTACTCTTACATAAGTTGCTCTCAGAAATACATGTATTATTTAATAAACCAAGGTCATGCCTTGCTGAGAAGCTCTGTAGCAACAAAGCGAGCCAGTCTTTGATGGAATAATTGGCACAAAAGCATGCAGAACTTAAAAAGCTTAACTCTCCCTCCATATTATTAACTACTCAATTGAGTTTCATTTGGAAGGAGTCCATGAAAGTATAAAGAGGTATTTAACCAAACAAGAGAAACTCCACAGCCCAGGTTAGGCAGGGTGGAGGAGGCTGTGGTTGATGATCAGGACGGGTGGTGTGAAGACCAGCTGTGCCCACCACAGCAGTGATTCACATCTCCCAGGAAAGGAGGCAGCACAGATGTGTACATCCCTGTGCCTGTTCAGCTTAATGCAGCACTTGCACCTGCAGGTAATACCTTCAGCAGAAAACAGCCTTGGATAATAATCAGGCAATCACAAAGGATATCTGGAAGCAGATGCCAGTAGGGTGGAATTAATTTCTAGCATGAATTTTGATGTTTCTAGAAGTTGATCCAACATTTTACAAAAATGTTGTCAATAACACAGAAATGGTGAAGGCAGCCAAATCAGACATCAAACTTTGTTTTTTTAAAGTCCTACAAATGACAGTTGATCACAGCAATAGCAAACAAGTGTTTGTAGTTGAAAAGTTCCTTGGTGCAGTGAGAGCTACATGATCCTGGTATCTTCCTGAGAATATTTTTCTGCATCTCTGCTGCAAAATCCACTCAAAATGACTACACCAGGTTACCCATTATGCAGTTTGTGGGGACACTCCCTCAGCAAGGCTCTAAAAAACCTGAGGATGTAAAACTAGAAATCCTGGGAGCAATGCATATTTTGTTGTGGAGTGCTTCATCTCCTTACACAATGTTAAAGTGCGTCTACGCAGGCCTGGGGAAGCATAGACACTAATTAGTGAAGTCATAAAGAACTTTACAGTACAACTAAAAAGCAATTAGATACCTCTTAATTTAGAAGCATAACTTGATGGTCTGTAATCCATCAAAGCAGGAACAAAGCCCCACAGAAGATAGATCTGGTGTTTTATGGGAGAAGTGTGTAGCTCACAAATTCTTGTAACTGCAGCGTTGAAGATACACAGCATGAACAGACACAAGATTTGCCGAAGACCTGCTTTTACATGTAAGTTTAGCTGATCAATAAAGTGTTTAAAATAATGTAATGGTCACTCCATGGAAGAGGACAGCAAAACAATAATGCATTATGTGATATATATATATATAAGGCAGTGATTAAATGTACAGAGGGTTGGGTTCTGCTTGGGTTCTTTGGACTCAAGCTGCTGGACAGGCAGGGCATGATTCAGTTACCTACACACTGGCAGTGGGTGCCTCTTGATTTAGTACATAAGGTGTTTTCCCAGCTGATTTAAATCTGTCATGGGAGTAACAAAACACTCATAACTGAAAGGAGCTTGTTTGGCATGGACAGAGTTTTCAAGATTGAGTAAGCTCGCCATCATGTAGCCTTTCCCAGGTTTGCTTCAGAGCCTTCCTCCCAGCTCATGCCAGAAAATGCTCAGATGTTCCTTGGAGCCTTGCCAGACAGGGTAGAGGCTGATGTGAGGGAATCAGCTTTCCAGCCTACTGCCTGCCTTTCTTCCTGGATGAGCAATTTATCTCAAAGCACTCCACCTCCTCTGAACACCTCTCACCCACATGGGCAGCATTCCCTGACAGAACAGCTCAGTAGTTTTCCTGATGAGTTTGCACAGTGCTTGGCTTTGTGCTCCAGCTGGTCCAGCCATGGCTTAGCACTCAGGAGCTTCTAGGAAAAGCATAGAGCCATGGTGCTGTCCAAGTGGCTGGGGCCAAAACAGAGTCAGGAGATGCAAAGGTCCTGCAAAAGCAACCAGAGGAGCCAGGTTCTGTATCCGACTCAGGCTAAGGAGGAAGCTTGGTCAGAAGATAAGGTGATGTTCAGAAGACAAGGCAAGAGCCTGGACAGAAGACAGAGATTCAAGGAAACTGTAGAAGAGACTGTCTGCCTTGTAAGAGCCCAGTGAGTAAAGGATAGATTTGTTTTCAAAATCTTTATCAAAATCTTTATTCTGTCTTATGATGTTATTTAGAGAGTTGTGTTATCAGTTTTAACTCCTTTTCTGTTCTAACAAAACAGCAGTATGATAAAAGGTGGAGAAAGCAGCACACAGTCAGTTCAGCTCAGTACCCTGGGTGACTCATCCCAGCAGAGACAGCAACCCTGCCAGCTCAGAGATGCCAGTCCATACCTCCCTCTGCTCTCAAAGCCTCAGGCTGCCCCTAAGACAGCCAAACTCTCAGATCAGGGAATGAGTGCTCACATCTGAATCCCAGATTGTTCAACTGGTCCCTTTTTACTCAGCCAAACACATCAACTTTCAAACCAGTCTAGAATTTGCTTGACTCACAGTTGTGACAGGAGTGGAAACTGTAAGTTTCAAAGTTGGTTCCCAGTGTCCCTTTCCCATAGCAGCACACAAAGTACAGGAAAATCACCCAACAGCCCTGTGCAAATTGTTATCTGAGAATCTGACAAATGCTATTTGATCACACAGTGATTACTGAATCTATCTCAGATCACAACAGAGGGGCCTTCTGATAGTGCCACTGAACATTTCCTCTGTAGCTTTGTCTTGCAAACCAAGGTGCTCCTTCAGCTCCCTGGTGCTGCCGTGCCACTGCTGTGCCCCAGCACTGAGACTCAGCATCCTCAGCACTGGGAGAAGAAACCAGGGCTGGCAGATACACACCAGAACTGCTGCAGGTGAGTCCAGCAAACAACATACACGAAATCCCTGTATCTCATCAGTAACAGTACAGGTTGTTTTGGGGTTTTTTAACTGACTCATGCATTCGGTTCTCTGTCTGAGGGCAAAATGTATGTGAGAACTTCACTTCCAGGAACTAGCAGAATTTTGCCCCAGATGGAAGTTCTTTGGTCAGTAACTGGGGCAGAGACAGAAAGGTATTAATCATGCAGGAGCAAGAGGAAGTTTTCTTGCTGAGAAGGTTCCTTCAAACCCTTCAGCACAGAAGCCACAAGCTTCACCTCTTGCCTCTCTAACCTTTATCAAATTTTCCATCTGTGGCTGTTGCCTACAGAGCCATTTTCAAGTTTCTCTACAACTTGTTTTTTCCCCAATAATTATACTAACAAACTTAATAAGTTTGAAATTATCACTAGGTTTTAGGACTTTGGCAGGTTAGTGTTTTACTAAAATATCAGCGAATGTGTGTTAAAAGGGATTCTGGAAACTTTTCAGAAACTTAGCTGGTTTAATTATGAAAAAATTACGTTTAACCGACACTTACATAAATCTGCAGACTCTGGACTACTTGTATCTGACAAAGCTTTACAAATAAGCTACAATCAATTCACATGACGTTCTTTGTAACTACAGATTGAAATTGTCTAAGAATATGAAATTAACTGAAAAAGGAGTCTTTTGTGGATAACATTAAAAAAAAAAGTAGCACTTTCCTCAGCTGAAGTCTGCATGATTTTGTCAATTATCTGTCTTAGCTCTGGATGTGAAATCAGTTGCTTAAAAGCCCAGTGACAGGTGACAGATTGCTCTTAGCAGACACACCCCTAGTTACTAAGGAGCTGATGGATTCTGAGGCTTAAATAAAAACAAGTGCTAAAATTCTCCTCCTCTGAATGCACAGCAGCTCTGCCTTATTTTTTGAGAAATACCTAATAAGTGAAATGGTGAGGGCTTGGGGATCATTCCATGATTTAACTTAAAAATAAGAGCGTAATGCCTGAGATTCTTCTTAGTGATTGGCCTTTTGCCACAACTTGTCTGAGCAGATAATTATGTCAGTTACAGATAAGATTTTAAAGACATCTCTAATATGTTCAAAATCTGAGACTTGCCTGTAGTTAAGTTGGGAAAAAATCCAGAACTTTGAACAGCATTAGTTTTTTAGTATTCATGACAAGCATTTGAGAAAGATGGGGGTTTTAAGACAAAGTGCTGTATTGCAATGATCATCTTGAGTGATGAGTTTAAAGGCAAACAAATGTAAAAAGGAAACCATAAACTAGGGGAATACACTTACTGCTCCCAAGCACAAGAATGAGGTGAGAATCAGGAGGAAGCAACACCATTATTCAGAATTATACTGTCAGAAGCCCATGTTAGTGCTCTGAAGGATCATTCATCACAATAAGCCCTCCTTTCTCTTCCTCAGCTGAGAAGTGACCCCTTTCTGAAGCACGGGATTTGGTGATGGTTGTTGTTGAATATTCTGTCAACACAGACTTTCCCAGGACTGGAAGAATAACTCACCAGCCACCCCTGGCTGGTGTAAGCCTAATTTAGCTTGAGCAGACAAGAAAAACCAATCTATCAGACATCAATTATCTAAGAATTTTAAACAGTTTGTAAGTGAGGCAATTACGCACGTGTTTAGCTCCTGCTCTCGTTCCTGCAGAGGTACTGAGAAGGCACAAGTCAGACATGCTGGGAAAATAGAACTATCAGCATGGGAAAATGTATGGGAAAATAAACCCACTAGTAGAAAGGGAAACCCCCTTCTGCATAATTCAGTGGCCCCTGAACAGATGTGGCCCGTGCTCAGGAGGTCTGAAGCTCAATTTAGTGAGGAGGTAGTTGTCTCACTGCTAAGGGCAACAGCACTGGGATGTACCCTAGGGACACTCCAGAACCTTCCCCAGCAGCACCCTTTGGCACACGGAGGGGGATGGCAACAGTTGAGTGCACAGAGTGCACAGATCCCCCATGTCCCTCTGGGAGCAATTTCCCCAGCAACTCAGATCTCCAGGTGTCCTACTACTTTCCAAAACCTCAGAGCTCAGCTTCTACACTACACACGCTGTCCCCCTCCCACCAAATTCTGATGGCTGTCTTGCATCAGGTGCCCTCTAGAGTTAATGACTTCAGCCCAACACCTGATGCTTTAGGCAGGAAACCAGGATCCTCTAAAACCAAAATGTGACAGAAGGTTGTAGCCCTCAGTAGCCAGCCACCAACAGACTGACTCAGCCTTTGGCCAGGTCACAGTGAGGCATCAGGAAAAGAGCAAAAATATTGGATCTCAAAACACCAAGCAACAAGATATGAGGTATTTTTAATCTCTGCTGCTTCTCAGAAGGCAGCAGAAACCACACCAGGTAGAGAAATATTTATATGCTAAATTAACACTCTCAGTGTGCAAGACATGAAGTCATTCCTGTCATGAACAAGAAAAACCTTGAATTCTTGCCAGGGAATCTGGACACCACAGCAGGACACCTAAGGTGCCTGCAAATCTGGAACAACTGTTTGGAAATATGTTGTGTTTGACTTTGAACTCTCAAATCTCATCCTTGCAGACTGCTTGCTTCTTGTGAGATCCTTCTGAAGCCATGTGCAATTTTTTTCCTTTACCCCTTGCCAAAGGTGTGTTATTTTGTGTAGGAGATCCTGCCCTAGCAGACTGAAACCAGCCTTTGTAGCATGATGAAACAACATACACTGACTTCTCTGAATCTCTCCATGTATTTTGGATGGCAGCTGTCTCAGGAATGTACTGTAACTTCCAGTGGAACAAAACACCTTGCATGTGGCAGGGTACTAGCAGACAGTCATGTCACCAGACAGTGTGGGGTGGGGATAAGCCAGTGAAATATACTTTAAACTTGATTACAAAACTAAAATAAAACCCACAAACTCCTTGCCCTCCCCCACCCACTAAAGAGAAAAAACAAAAGGAAAAAAATCTCAACAAGATACAATGAGACCTACCTGATACATCATAATTTTTTGAAGTTGATACATGGCATGGCTTCTGAGCACCCTTTCCAGTTGTCTGGTTTGAGTGTCTACTTTGATATGCTCTGCTCCTTGAATGTGACTCCTCTCTCCCTGCACACTGCTAATTACGCATCCACTCGAATGGCACACTGCATGCAAAAGAGATCACCAAAGTGGCTCCTGGCACACCACCTCTTTCCTCTCCTACCCTTCAGTTCAGTGACGTCACTGTCTGTGTCATAGCACTTTCCTTTCTCTGGGCTTTAGCCTAATCTTGGCAGAAATGCAAGAGCACCATAAGTCATGCAAAAATTTAATTTATCTAGTACTGGATATATAGGGAAAAGTGTAAGGACAGAAGAAGCACACCACAATACCTCCTCAGAATACCCTTGCAGCTTCCAGTGACTTGTGCTGAGGGAATTCTTATGTCTGAGAGGGTGCCTGAGCATTTAATAAGCTTCAATATACTTTTTTCCCCTATGAATTTTCTAATTTTGTTGTGCTACTTAAACAGCTTATTTCTAAATAAATTTCATACTCATGCAACTCTTTCCAGTTTGTTATGAATTCTCAGAAACCATGTCCCAAAAGAAACAATTACCATACAAATACCTTATTAGCTCCAGTCTTCAGTTTTCCCTCAGGAATTAATAAAGATTAAGCCTGACACATTCACATGACAGACGTGGAACACGAGGCGCAGAGTTCGTAATAACCACCCTCCACACTCTTCGTGATAGAAACCTCAGGGCAGCCACTGTGTTTTGAAAAATGAAGATGTGAAATGGAAGGGGAAGTTTTGAAGTAAAGTTAGATGAACACGTTAGGAATTAAATAGGGCCAAAGGAAAGTAGCTCGGAGGCAAGAAAGGAGTTCCTTCCACATTCTTGTGCCTATGACCCTGTGGGTAAAAGGTCACCATTCAAATTTGTGTCAGAAGGAGTTTATATCTCCCAATGTCTTCAGTTTCAAAAAAAACCAAAACAAAACAAAACAAAAAAAACCCCCACAGGTTCTGCAACTTACAAAATTGCAGATTAAGAAAAAAAGCCCAAACATGCAGAAATAAATAGTACCATCATCTGCTTGAAGTGGATTAGTGACATACAAGAGAACTTAAGTGTCTGTATTTTCCACCAATTAAGACATGCTTTCCACATTTAAGACATGCTTTATAGACAAAGTAATTTACATTATATGAAAAAAAATTGATTATTCAAGGAAAACTCCTCTATTTTTAGTCAAAAGCATCCTTTAGTCCAATTTATACTAGTGAGTGAGGAAATTTTAAATCTAGCTCTACATTCAACAGTATAGCTGCAATTATAACCCTTATGTTTTATATAAGCTGCCTTTTTTAATGCAAAACCCTCTTCCTTTTTGAATCAAGTGCCTAAATAACATAAAGAGATTAAAAGATCTGGAAGAAAAAAATAAAGCTATTAGAAGCCTGCCCTTATTTCCTTGGCTTTCAGAGGAGTACATTGAATTAAAATCTCTTATGTGTTGCAGATGAAAAGATCGTTTGTACCAGCAGTTAGGAATAAGTTAGGCAAAGTCAACCTACAGAAATAATCAGCAAAGCTACCCCAGAATAAAACTGTCATGCAGTTGAAAGTTAATTTGCATTAATATTAATGCCTGGGGGAAAAAAGGTTTGTTTTAAAATTCAATTGCACGAATGTGGTTGCTGACTGCCTTGGCAACAAGCAGCCTGCACACACTCCTTGTGCCTGCCCTGACCCCACAAGGGTTACTCTGACATAACCAGTATCTCTGCAGCCATCATAATAACCATTTACCCCCCAAAAAACCATCATAGAACCACAGAATCATAGAGCACCTTGGGTTGGAGGGATTAGTAAAGATCATCTAATCCAAGCCCCCTGCAATGAGCAGCAGCATCTTCAATTAGATCAGCTTGCTCAGAGCCCCATCCAGTCTGACCTTGGATGTTTTCAGGGATGGGGCATCCACCATCTCTCTGGGCAACCTGTTCCAGTGCCTCACCACTGTCCTAGAGAATAATTTCTTCTTAATATCCAATCTAAATCTACCTTCATTCAGTCTAAAGTCATCATTCCTTGTCCTATCACAACAGGTCCTGCCAGAAGGTTCCCCTCCAGCTCTCTTGCAGGCTCCCTTTAGGTACTGGAAGGCTGTTATAAGATATAGCCAAAGCTTCCCCGGCTCCCTCAGGGTGTCTCCATAGAAGTGCTCCAGCCTTCTGAGCATCTCTGTGGCCCTCTTTAATGCTCACTCCAACAGATACATGCCTTTCCTGTGCTGAGGACCCGAGAGCTGGATGCAGCACTGCAGATGGGGCGTCTGTCATGAGAGGAGAGTAGATTAGAATTCAACCTACTGGCCACTCTTTTTTTGATACAGTTCAGGATACAACTGGCTTTCTGGGCTCCAAGTACAGCTCAGAAATATGTAACTCCAGAACACATTATTCCTACACACTTGCATTCAGTAACATAATGTTCTTCTCTGGAAGGACAAACACCCTCAAGGCAACTGAGGACATGAGTGGAATAATCATCCTCTTCATGACTTCTGGCAACTCTAAGTACCTCTTGTACCCATGGCTTACAAAATGGCACATAGTTACCACAAGCAAATGCTTCACTGCTATTTAAGTAGCTTCAGGGTGACCATGAAGACAAAGCCCCACTGGACATCTCCAAAATTTGCCTTAAGGCGTGATTCAGCTACTAGCCCAGGAACCCAATGGCCTGCTACCTTCCAAACATCTTCGAAAGAGCAACTTCTTGAGGCACTTGATGTAAATCAGTGCTGCTCTCAAAAAAGCAGCCTGTTTGCCCCCACATCACAGCCAGGAATCAGCTTTTTGTGCAATGCCAACTTTCAGCTGCATCAGGCAGCACAGCTAGTGGTACAGAGAAGGCAGGATTGCACAGCAAAGAGGAGGAAGGCCTGGACTACCTCTGGTGTCAGCAGCCCACCTTAGAACAGTTTAAGCTGGTATCTATGGATATGACCAGGCAGAGCAGCCTCTGCTTGTCAGTAACAACTGTTACAGACAGACAGCAGAGCCTTTGCAAATGCCCTGGGCAGAGCATGCAGCCCTTGGGAGATGCTGAATTCACCAGGAGGTTATCTGTCCACGGTGGTCATCAACCTAAAGGGGTTGTCATCCACACCCTCTAATAAATGTATTTCTATTTCTTAAGACAGGCTGTCACAGCTTTTGCAGGCAGTTGCTTTTCCACAAGGCTACATAAACACCCTATAGTACAGGAATAACTTACATGGCCAAGAGGTGCTAAAGGTAGGAAATTCCACCCTTGTGTGATGGTTTCCTCCTTCTAGGGAGTACAGCCCAAAATTGTGTCAGGAGTGACAAGACCCATGTATGTAGGGATCAGACCCCTCAGTGAAGTCTTCTGATGAAGGAATAAGCACTGGAGAAGCCAGTGAGCCAGGTTCCTGTCTGCAGTGTTGTGACGTGAGCACTCCCTGTCTGCTGCTTCATGTCCTGTACACGCTCCTGTACATGTCCTGTCCTCTTTCCTGCTCTGGGACTGGTAGGAGTTGTGCCTGGCCTAACCTTTAAACACAGAGGTGAAGGGTGAGAGAAAAAAAGATGCTGTCAAAGACCAATCCAAACCACTGACCAGCTGTCAGTTTTGGGTTGGAGAGGCATACAGCTATGGATGCTCTACTTTATTGATCAGTGCTAATAAAAATAAGAACTGCATAAATATAGGAAAAGTTCAAACAGCTGAGAGCAAGTGGCAACCAGCACACTATGATGGATAGAACTGACCATGCATAAGCAGGTCTGCCAAGGGTCTCCAGCTCCAGTCAATGTCCTTAAGGAAACAAGAATGTTTAGATATCTCAGTTGAGTCCTTTAGGGTCAGAAATTCAAGGCAGCAATTCCAAATTTGCATATACAAGATGCCTGGCCTCCAGAAACAGCAGTGTCCCTGTTAATGGAGAGAGGCATGCACACAGGGGCTTTTGCTGTACCATCTTCCCTGTATGCACACTGGCAGAATACAGTGGAAGATGCTCCGGGATGTGCCTCTGCTGGGCCAGGTGTACCAAGGGTTTGAATAAAAGTGGGTCCAGCTCTTGCAGCAAGTCACATTGGCAAGGCAGTGGGCATATTCCAGCAACTCAACACTCCCTTATAACATACCACCTGCTCACAGAGCCTTGACTTTCTTGATCAACTTACAGGCTAAAACCTGCATTTCAGTGAGCCCATGGATTAGAAACAATTCTCAATCCTTCCTAACAGTCCCAATCTATCACTGTTTTGTCATCTTTGTAGACATTGCAGCCAGAGCTCTGAATTCACAGAACACTGATTCAACATTTGCTATCCATTTTAAAAAGATCAGCAGGAGTCACTCGAATTGTGAATAGTTTGGGAGATTTAAAAGAGCTCATGCAAATGTGCAGTAGCACTTTTCAGCTAGTGAAACATGAAAATTGGTTGTGTGAAAGTACATTGCTTCCAAAATCCCACAAACACAGGAAAAAAAAAGTAGTAACAGAAAATCCAAATGGACATAAATTTCAGTGTGTGAAAAAGACAATTTTATTTAGCATAAGATTAAAAAAAAAAAAAAAACCCAAACATAATAATATTTAATAAGGTCTGAAGATATCTCATGCCTTCTAAGTCAGGACACAATATTTTTTAGATCAAAGAGCAGTATTACACATCTCTCATCCTTGTTATGCTTCATTGTCAAGATAGAAAAGGTCCTAAATTGAACCTGCCCTGTAATTCGCTACTCAGCAGGCAGAACCATGTCTTCTTGCAGCAAAATATATTTTTACAGTATCCTGGAGAACTGTACCTCTGTCCTAAGTCACTGGGCACTATTTACCTTTTCTCATCCTCGCTGCAGGTACAGTTACACACCTAAGGGGTCACTTCCAGCATGTTTAAGTGGTTTAGCACAGGCGTACCCCGGCCGAACCCGCTGGGTCGTGCCTGCTGCTGCTCGGCCCGGCCCCACAGGAGGCCATTTTCCAGAGCACTTCCGAATCAATTCTTCCTCCACCTCCTGCTCCCGCTGCCGCCCGGGGACTTTCCCCCCAGCTGCACAAGTCATCTTGTCCCCGTCCCATTCCAGCAGGCGGGCATGCTTCCCCTGACAATCAGCTCTCCCCCATCTGCGGTGGTGGATACACATCCCCACATCCATCAGGCTGGCCGCGGTGCGCGAAGGATCCCGTAACCTCCTTCTCCCACTAGATGCTACCCACTGAGCGCGTTTGCACCTCCCAGCCCCTGCATCTTTTAGCTTTTAACAGCTGGGCTCAGCCCGACCGCGGCAGGGCCCTTCTCAAAGGGCCTATGGCGACCGGTACGCCGGCAGCCGCGTGTTCCCGCCGGGATCCGTGCGGATTCCCGGGGCCGCCCTCAGCCGCTGCCCTCAGCCCCGCCCGGCCCAGGCGCGCG